>NC_084482.1:230239942-231439942 GCF_030035675.1 Rhineura floridana | reverse complement strand
TGTTCCATTTTTGGGCAAGATCTTGGAACGAGTGGTTGCTGGCCAGCTCCAGGCGCTATTGGATGAAACCGATTATCTAGATCCATTTCAATTGGGTTTCAGGCCTGGTTTTGGCACTGAGACGGCCTTGGTCGCCCTATTTGATGATCTATGTCGCGAGAGAGACAGAGGGAGTGTAACTCTGTTGATTCTCCTTGATCTCTCAGCGGCTTTTGATACCATCGACCATGGTATCCTTCTGGAGAGGCTTGCGGAGTTGGGAGTTGGAGGCACTGCGTGGCAGTGGTTCCGCTCCTACTTGGCAGGCCGTCACCAGAAGATAGTGCTTGGGGAACATTGCTCGACACCATGGGCACTCCAATGTGGGGTCCCGCAGGGGTCGGTTTTGTCTCCCATGCTTTTCAACATTTATATGAAGCCGTAGGGTGCGATCATCAGGAGTTTTGGAGTGCATTGTCACCAGTACGCTGATGACACGCAACTCTACTTCTCCTTTTCATCTTCTGCAGGTGAGGCAGTCGATGTGCTAAACCGTTGCCTGGACGCGACAATGGAGTGGATGAGAACTAACAAACTGAGACTCAATCCTGATAAGACTGAGATGCTGTTGGTGGATGGATTTTCCAATCAGGTGGTGGATACATATCCTGTCCTGGATGAGGTTACACTCCCCCAGAAGGAACAGGTTCGTAGTCTGGGAGTCGTTCTAGACTCTTCCCTGTCACTCGAGGCTCATGTAGCCGCGGTGGCACGGAATGCGTTCTACCAACTTTGATTGGTAGCCCAGCTACGTCCCTATCTGAGTAGGGAGGACCTTACATCAGTAGTACATGCTCTGGTAACCTCACGTTTGGATTACTGTAATGCGCTCTACGTAGGGCTACCACTGAAGACGGTTCGGAAGCTACAGCTGGTGCAAAATGCGGCGGCCAGACTGCTAACAAGAACGAAGCGGTCTGACCATATAACACCTGTCTTAGCCCACTTGCACTGGCTCCCAATATGCTTCCGGGCCAAATTCAAAGTGTTGGTACTAACCTATAAAGCCTTATACGGTGCGGGACCTCGATATCTGTCGGAACGCCTCTCCCGCTATGAACCGGCTTGTACACTACGGTCTGCTACGAAGGCCCTCCTCCGGGTTCCGACTCATAGGGAGGCCCGGAGGGTGTTGACAAGATCAAGGGCCTTCTCAGTGGTGGCCCCCAAACTGTGGAATAGTCTCCCTGAGGAGGTCCGCCTGGCGCCGACACTGTCATCCTTTCGGCGCCAGGTTAAAACCTTCCTTTATTCCCAGGCATTTTAATTTTAATTTTTGTTAATGTATTGTAATGTCTGAAACTTGATTCTGAGCCTTTGCTGTTTTTGACTGTGATATTTGATTTTAGACTGTGATTTTTTCTGTACCATATTGTATTTTATTGTATCTATGTTCACCGCCCAGAGGGCTATTGCTAGTCGGGCAGTATATAAGTTTTAAAAATAAATAAATAAATATATTGGGGTGGGTGATTTAAAGAGGTTCCCACCTACCCACCCACCAGCCCAAGGAGGACTGTGGGTGCTCAGTGGCTGCAGAACAGGGTTGGGGCAGGGAAAAGGGGACGGAATGGAGCATCCGGAAGAGAAGCACTTCACACTGCAACATTTTGTTGTCAGCTCCCCGGCTTTCATTTTCACAGTCGGTATAAACATTTCCCAAGGGAGTTCACCAGATCATAGAGACAGCAAAGGTGCATCACACTAATTAGCTCCTCAGCACCAAAGGCCCTAGACAGTTCTCTCTGGTGTTCTTAAAAATAGTTCATTTTTAGTGTATTTTTAAAATTCCAAACCGCCTGGTGTGCATCTGTAGAAAGGCAGTCTATGAATCAAGGGGTTGTTAGGAGGGAGCTTAGCTGGACAGGGAGCTCTGCTGGAATGTGGTGTGCCGAAGGTGAGGACAAAAGCAAGGGGCGAGAAGAGAGGGGTACCTGTCTTGTCCTAGATAAGAGTGGGGTAGCTAAGGGATGTGGACTGCAGGATGCACAGAGACGGTGTGGGGTAGTGGTTAGAGTGGTGGGCCAGGACCCCTACATTCTTCTCCACTTGGGGAATAAAACTGGAGTCTTCCTGTCTATGCTGGAAGCAACATTGATTTTAATACACATGAACTCAGACTGCTTAATAAAACAACATCTCACTCTTCTGAAGTGCATTTCCATGTGCGATGACCGAACAACAACAATGCAAGTTGGTGGCAGAAGAATTTGGAAAGGGGTTCAGGAAAAGACAGATGAAGTCAATCTTTTCCTGTAACATCTAATTTTTTTAACAGCCCTATGATTGCCAGTTTATGGTTTTAATTTGATGGACTGTCTACATTCTGTTTAACAGCTCTTGTTGCAATAATTCCACAGGTTTTAGATTCATCTCCCCTCCCCATTCATTTCATTTTCCCACATGTAATTAATTACTTGGACATTTTTCCAGATTCCATCATCCAGTGGCAAAAAACTTGCCAATTGCCTGTTGTTGTTTTATTCCTCTCTGTGAAAATGTTTCAGAAAATGATGATTAAGACTAGCTTGCTAAATCTCTTGAGTGACATATATTGTAAATCAGAAGAGCATTTCAGGTATGGCTTTCCAGAGACGAGGAGTAGTTTGAGAAACACTAGAATGCAGAACTAATCCTCAACCTTAGCCAGGATTGACAACTAACTAAAGAAGCTACCTGGCCTGCTCTTATTTGCAACTGTTGAGAAACAATGGAAATATCTCAATATGTTTAGCCTGAAGAAGAGACTGTTAGAGGGAGATGTGACAGTTGTCTTCAAGGGCTGTGATGTAGAAGATGAAGCATGTTTGTCACTCAAGAGGACAGGAGTAGAGGCAATGGGTGGAAATTGCAAGGAAACTGACTGCATCTAAACCTTGGGACTGCTATGGGGAACCTCCCATCATCCCTGGCCATGGGTTGTGCTTGCTGAGGCTAATAGGGGTTGGAGTCCAGGAATATCTGCAGGGACAAAGGAATGCCTCTCAGCATAAATTTCCAAGGGGGCCTGAGGTGCTTTGCCGTTGTGCAGGGACGGATTTGGGCCCTCTCTGACCATTGGCCATGCTGGCTGGGGCTGATGGGAGTTGGGGGTCTGGCAACATCTGGAGAACCACATACCTCTCCTGTCCTGTTGCAGGGAACAGCCTGTCTTTCCAAAACGGATGAAAGTGTATGTCAGAAATGGTTTACTTCTAGCACATGAGTTGTGACTTTTGTTTACGAAATGGATGTTTTTGGAACTGTCCCCTTTCCAAGGTGTAAATTTCATAGAATCATAGGATAGTAGAGAGTTGGGAGGGCCTTATAAGGCCATCGAGTCCAACCCCCTGCTCAATGCAGGGATCCGGATTAAAGCCTCTCTGACAGGTCCCTGTCCAGCTGCCCTCTTGAAGGCCTCCAGGGTTGGAGAGCCCACCACCTCCCCAGTTCATTGGTCCCATTGTCACGTGGCTCTAACAGTTAGGAAGTTCTTCCTGACGTTCAGTCGGCATCTGGCTTCCTGCAACTTGAGCCCATTATTCTGTGTCCTGCACTCTGGGACGATCGAGAAGCGATCCCAGCCCACCTTTCAAGTACTTGAAGAATGCTATCATGCCTTGTACGGGAGGAGGTCCATGGGGGCGACACCATGAGTTACCGCACCGGGTGACACCAACCCTAGTGACGCCACTGGTAACCTCCGCGCCTGCGCCCTGGATTTGCACAAGGGGCAGAGCCTGCAAGACGTTTGCCCAGAGCGCACCTGGCACTCAGTCCTCCAGCGGTGGAAGGATCTGAGCTCTGTTTCCTAGAGAGGCAGGATGTTGTCATGCAAATGGGAGGGAGGGAGACAAGAGTGAATCAAGGAAGCAAAGAGGCTTGATTAATTTCCTAAGAGGAGGAGGAGGAGGAGGAAGGCTGGATCGTGGCCAATCGCGAGAGAAAGGAAGACGGGCAGCAGTGGGGGTGAGGAAGGGTCAGGAGTTTGCCTTTGGGGGGGTGGAAAGAGGGGGAGAGCCTCCCCCCACATCTCCCCCGGAATCCATGGGGGGCAGTCGCATGCATGCAACCTAGGGGCAACATTGGGGGCCGAACAGCTGCAGCGCTTCCATTGCACGAAGATCCTCTTTGAAGCGCCCTCTGCCCCAGGAGTGGGGGTGGGAAGAGACGCGCTGGTGCAGAGGAGACCCCCGGGTGCCGGGGCTGAGAAAGCCGGCCTACCTCGCTGGGCTGCTGTGTGAGCACAAAAGGGGAGCAGGTGTCCCCCCCACCAAACACCTTAGACAAGAAAGCAGATCCCCAAAAGAGAGTAAGCAAGCGAATAAGTAAGCAATATTTTCTCCACATACAAACGGGGCTGTTTTATGCTTCATTCTGTCCACAGTGAGTTTCTGTGAGCCCATTTCTGCACTGCGGTAGTTCCTGGGAGGAAACACGCTTGTTGTAGACTCATAGAGTTGGGAGGGGCCTGTAAGACCATCCAGTCGAACCCCCAGCTCAGTGCTTACCCTCTCCCCCAAATGCACTTTGCCTCTTCTTGGGATCTCCTCAAACCTCCCCCCCATTGTAGATACTCTCTCTCTCTCTCTCACACACACACACACACACGCACACGCACAGACACACATTAGGACAATCATCTCCTTGCCTTCCTGACCTTACAACATTGTTGCTGCTGCGGAAGGTTGGGGAGGGGTAGATCAACCTACATTTCCCACTCTGGGGCCCTTGGAGGAAGGTCTGAATAAACAGCAAATAAGCTCATCTCAGTCATCCAAACTGCAGCCCTGCAAGGTAGGCAAGAGTGGTGTCAGCCTCCCGCTTTGCACCCCAGCTGCTGACTTTACAGAAGAGGCCAGTTTTATTTCATTATAAATTAAATGATCAGAAAGTCATTTACTTGAGGAACTTCGTGGAAACAGAGGAAGGTGCCTTATATTGACTTGGTCCACCTAGCTCATTATTGTCTACACTGACTGGCAGCTGCTGTCCTGGGTTTCAAGCAGGGAGCCTTTCCCAGCCCTGCCTGGAGATGCTGCTGAGAATTGAACCCGGGACTTTTTGCATGCAAGGCAAATGTCCTTCACCTAAATGGCCATGTTGAGAAGTTCTGGATTTGATTCTAAAGTTTTGCTCTTTTGGGGAATGAGCCAAGGTAAATGCCCTTTCTGCTTACGGCATTCACAGCCCTCCAGTCTCAAAACCAGCTGTGGGACCCCTTTCTGGGTCTGTGGGCCAGATCCTTACTGGACCCTCCCCTCAGGATCCAACTTTGACATGTGGGAGAAGCGCTTTGAGTGCTGTGAATGATTGAAGCACACCCTGTTGCCCTTCCCCTTTCAAGCTGGATGCAATGGTCTGTGCGGAAGAGGCCGTCTGTTGAGCAGAGGGCATGTTCTTCTTCCAGGGTCTGGTGACCTTTGAGGAAGAGGAGGAGGAGGCAGCAGCTGTGCATTTCACGGAGGAGGAGTGGATCTCCTGGATCCGGGCCAAAGCACTCCGCACAGGGAAGCCATGGAGGAGAATTATGAGATTGGAGCCTCTTTCAGTAAGGAGACACATTGTTGTGTGTTTTGGTTGAGGAAGATTCTCTGGAGAAGCTCTCCATATAGATGCCACTGAAGAAGACTTGCTTCAAGTCGAAACGTGTTTGGCAAATTATTTGAGATATGTTGTGCATTTTATCTTTGCATTTTATATTTCTGTATTAGCACACCTCTGCCTTTTATTGGTGTGTTGTCATTGGGAGTGTCTGTACATCTTGTCTACAAAGCTAGCAGTTCACATCACACTCTGTGTGGTAAATTGCAGGTGCATTAGAAATTGGACATTATTGTGTACTCAGCCATAGACTATATTTTCCATCATTCCTTTCTACATATATTTTTCAGAATCATACCATCACTTAGACCTTCACTTTATGTGCTTTTGCATATTTTGTCTAATTCAGCATTTGCATGGTTGGTACCAGAGATGGATTATGGGGAGTAGGGGGTGGGGGGAGAAACACTCTCTCTGACAAATTTCTCACTCCCCCACCCACCACCCCCATAGCTGGAGCCCTTTCGATATGCAAATTATAACTGAATCATAAACTGGAAGTTAAAATTAAGCTGCCATCCCAAACATGTTTGCCTCAAAATCAATAGGACGTTTTTCAGAGAATATGCATTTAGGAAGGGAGCATTTATTTATACGCAACACACCATCATTTCCCTTTCAGAGATCCAAACCATATACTCTGGCCCTGTTCTGTCTCTTCCCGACGCCAGCATTGATATTCTCAAGCTACGTCACTGAAAAGCGTATGGGAGCATTTCTGGCTACACAAATATCTTGCAGTGGCTTCACTCTTAATCTGCATGGAGAAAGGTTTCCTCCAGAAGTGTAAATGTGAAGCGCAGCCCTGCTCCCTTTTGGAAGAGGAGGAGGAGGGTGAAGCTCGCAGGGCTGGTTTTCACTCTCTTTGTGATGAGATGATGATGTCCAAATGAAAACAGCTGGGTTGGCTGAGTTCCACCGTGCCCTCCCCAACAGACAGTTCAGGCTGGGCATCATATCCAGTGAGCGCATGTTCCCAAGTGCCAGGCTGACCCTGCTGGGACCACACGGCCCTGTCCTCTTCAGAGGGTGCAGGAGTTAACATGTCCCAAACAATCCCTCCTCTTAGCTACAAATGGCTTGACTTGGAATGGCTGAATATCTTGTGGTCAAAAGTAACTAGTCCTGTCTGTTTCCTTGGAAGAATCGGAGCTCAATTCCTGTTTGGAAGACGGAGAGGATCTTCTTCTTCAGGTTCCCAAAGAGGAGGAGACCTCAGCAGGTCGGTGCTTAGCTGTGCTGTGGGGCCCCTTTTGGTCTGGGAATTGAAGCTTTTTTCTGTTCCTGAGTAATGTCATCCAGGGGAGAGTCACCCATCAGGCGGTGAGTTCTCCTGGTGGACATCTCGGATGGCTTTAAAAGGGGCTAAGGAAAATGGCTTCATCCCCAGTCTGTGTCCATTGGAATTACTTTTTAAGATGTTTTTGTTTTAATATATTTAAAACCGTGTTTTTAATTATGTTTGAGAGTGTTTTTAGTGTTTTCGATTGCCACCCTGGGCTCCTACTGGGAGGAAGGACGGGATATAAATCTAAATGAATAAATAAATGCATGGAAGAGACGGCTCTCAAGGGCCACCAGTCCTGATGTTTATGGGCCACCTCCGGAATCGGGGACAGCAGCAGGAGATGTGCTTTTTCTCTGGCTTGAGGGCCTCCCTGTGTGTCTAGTTGGCGCTTGTGGGCCAGGCTGGCTCCAGGCTTTTTTGGGGGTGTCTTGGGGACAGGGTATCAATGAGGCCCTTATTCCCTCCCTTTCCTCCTCAGACCACACGCCTCCTCCCCTTGGCCCCAGCCCTTTAATATAAAATAATATGGCAACCCCCTAAAAAGAGGAGGGGAATCTTTGGGCCTCCAGATGTTGATGAACTGCAGATTCCATCAGCTCCTGCAAGGATGGCCAATGATTAGGGGTGATGGGAGTTCAGCAACATCTGGAGGGCCACAGGATCCCCACACCTGGTATAATTTAATTTGCAAACCCAAACGCACTTACCTGGGAGGGTGTCCCATTGGACTGGGTGGGGCTTACTTCTGAATGGGTGCAACATTTTTGGGGGTAATTTACATCCACAATGGCAAGGGTTCTCATCCTTTTACCTCTATTCTAAATGGGATTCTTCCTGTCCCGCTCCCAGAATTAAAAATCAAAATGCTTCCTCCTCTTAGATTCGAGGTTGTAGAAATGGTTTGATATGGAATCCCTGACTTTCTATGTTGTGGTTAAAAGTAACTCCTCTTGTCTGTTTCCTTGAAAGAACGAGACCTCGCTTCCTGTAAGGAAGAAGGAGAAAGTCTGTTTATCCAGGTCCCCAAAGAAGAGGAGGAGGAGACCTCAGCAGGTTGGTGCTTAGCTGTGCTGTGGAGCCTCTTTTGGTCTGGGGATGGAAGCATTTTTCCATTCTTGAGTAATGTCAACGAGGGGAGAGTCGCCCATCAGGCGGTGAGTTCTCCTGGTGGACATCTCGGATGGCTTGAAAAAGGAAGCTGGATAGATGCGTGGAAGAGAAGGCTCTGAAGGGCTACAAGTCATGATGGCTGTAGCCTTCTGACCTTGTTTTTTTTAGAAGATGTTTTGTTTTAAAGGTGATTTCGGTCCTTCATCATTTTTTTGCCCCCCTGGATTCCCTTTGGAGGGAAGGACAGGATATAAATTTTATTAGTGTTATTAGGACTGATTGTGGGATTCCCATACACATCGATTCAGGCCCTGTGGAGATGCAGAGCTAGATAGGCCTTTGGTTTGATCAAGCTCATCTCATGCTATAAAGAGGAAGGTTGGCTGTCAGGTGGAAGTTCCCCTTCCGTCCACTGAGAGATTCCCCAAATTAAAATATCTGGCTTGGCTTCCTGATCCTGACAGTCTGAAGGAGACCCAGCTAGTACCAAAAGTAACTTGTGTGTTTCCTTGAAAGAGCTAGGCTTCATTTCCTGTTGGGAAAGAGGAGGAGGAGGAGAAGATCCACTTATCCAGGGTCTCAAAGAAGAGGAGGCGGAGACATCAGCAGGTAGTGTTGTGGGGCCCTTTGTGGAACTGAAGATTCCCCACCCACCCCTCTTGTTCCTGAATAATCTCATCCAGGGCAGACTGACCCATTAGACTACAAGCTCTTCTCATGGTTTTTCCCTTTCCATTCCTCTGCACCTAAAAATCTCACAACATCTCATTCCTCAGAGTTTCTCTTCATCCGCAGACCTTGGGGTGCGAAGGAAGAAATGGTCCCATCCCACCCAGGATTCTGGGCAGGACTGTGGACCATTGATCTTAAGAAGAGGTGCAGTGGTAAATTTTGGAATGCAGGAGCCCCAAACATTCAAACCTAAAGCTTCTGTCCCAAACATGTCCGGCACTTAATTTCCAAGTTAAAGACTATTAAAACTTGAATAGGTAATAGTTGCAGCAGCACCGGATTCTTCCCATTCTCTGTGGTGTGTGTAGTTTGGGTTGCTTGCGTTGTCAGGGACTATTTGTACCACAGACTCCTTTTTCTGGTTGTGGATCCTGCAGACTACTTGATGGCTGGTCTTTCCTTTAAGAAAGGGGGCAGACAGTCGAAGAGGGCTTCTTCATACCTCCTTCTCCAGCTCTTGGATTTTATTTCCTTGAAGCCCAAAGTAAAAGCGAGGCCACGCATGCTCTGCAAGAGGGTCCCCGTCTCGCAGTCATGCAGCTGAGGTCTTGCAAGGCTGCACCTGCCTGAAGCCAAATTCAGCATTAATTGTAAAAATGAGCCCCTCTGAACAAAAGTGGGTCTTGCTTCTCATTAAGCCCTGCATCAAATGGAGCTAGAAGCTTCTCAGCACAGATATTATCTGGCAAAGCCACACAGCTCAGGTTTTGCACAGTTTTTTATATGAACCCTTTTTAAACCCAAGACACATTCTAAAGCATATTTATTGGTTTATTTAAAAATTTATACCTCACTTTTCAAGGAAGGCAATGGTAAACCACCTCTGAATACCACTTAACTTGAAACCCTATTCATAGGGTCGCCATAAGTCGGGATCGAGTTGAAAGCAGTCCATTTCCATTTTCTTTTCGAGGAAGTTCTTCCACACAGCAGCTTACCATTTCCAAAAAAGCCAGACTTCACAGGAAAAATAATATCTATATAGAAAACAGAATAAAAGACCTAATAAGGATTATAAAAACAGTAATTAAGAATTCTTGGTGGGGGGGACAAAAAGCTTTCAATGAACTTGGAAAGCGTACCAACATCTGGGCTTGTTTCACTTCAAAGGGAAGAGAACTCCAAAGAACTGGCTCCACAGTGCTCAAGGCACATGGCCCGAGTTGCGTGCTGTTGGCAAGGCTTCACCCCTTTGCTCTCGTTCAAAATGTTTTGAGCGTTCAGATTTGATTTGGAATGCCCAAATACTTTGTGGTCAAAATAACTAATCTTGCCTGATTTCCTTTTTTTTTAAAGAACCAGACCTCATTTCCTGTTGGGAAGGAGGAGAAGATCCGGTGATGCAGGAACCCAAAGAAGAGGAGGAGACCTCAGCAGGTAGATTTATTTATTTCTTATTTAATTTATGTCCCGCCCTTCCTCCAATAAGGAGCCCAGATGCTTAGCTGTGTCGTGGGGCCCTTTGAGGAGCTGAAGATTCTCCCCCCTCGCCCACCCCATTCCTGTGTAATATCATCCGAACAGACGGACCCATCAGGGCACAGTTTCTCCTGGCCGCTTTTCCCTCCCGTCTCCTCTTCATCCAACATCTCACAATATTTCCCTCCTCGGAGTTTCTCTACAGCAGCAGACCTTTGGTTGTGAAGGCTGAAATGGTCCTGTGGGGCAGGAGGGTGGACTCGAGGCACTGTTATGGGTCAGATCACTCTAGCTGTCTGTCCTTGGGGTTCAGAAAAGCAAAAGGGACTTTGCTTTATTTTTAATCGGATTTCACAATGGAAACCAAACTCTTGGCAGGGGCTGCAGGATGGGGATTTCTTTACTCCTCCAAAAGCCTCCGTGAGAAATGGAATCCCTTTTGCTCTGTAAGGACTAGTGAGAAGATTGGCTGGCTGCCAAAGCTGTTTACATTGATTGCCAGAATTTCACACACCCACGAGCCCAAAAAGTTTATTTAAAAAAGAAAATACAGAATAAAGGATCTCTGTTTCAAAGGGGGTGGATAGGAGAAATCCACAACAGTAGGGCCCCGCTTCTCGGTGCACCACTTTTTGGCATTCCGTTAATACGGCGCCAGTGGGGTGATCAGCTGGAGGGGGGCTGGAGCTCCCCGCACTCGAGCTGATCGTGCTGATCAGCTCACTACAGCTGATCTTCTCCTCTTCTGGTGCAATCAGCAGGTTAGGTTCCAAACCCTCGTGCTACAGCTGATCCACTTTTTGGCGGTGTTCGCTTTCCGGTGGGGGTCTGGAACCTAACATGCTATTTGAGTGGGGCCCTACTGTATATTCCAATGATTTTAAAAAGCTGCCTGACTGCCAGCAATTCCCAACAATACATTTTGATTCTACAATTGCAATCCTATGTATAATTAACTTAGGAGTAAGTTCCACAAGGCTCTTCCTTCTGAGAAGTCATGCAGAAATCCAACTTGCAAAATGGAGCCCTTGTTCAACAAGGACTGTTATAAGTCAGTTGAAATGCATCCTATATTTATTTATTTAACAAAATCTATATACTGCTTACTCGACAGAAAGCCTCTAAGTGGTTCACAAAGAACAATTTAAAATATGCATTTAAAAAAGGAGAAATTAAAAGAGAAATCTAACTGGTAAAGGAAACTGGGTTTAGGCTAACCTAAGCTGTTCCCTCAAAACCTTTTTTTAAAATGTGCATGGCATTTTTATTTTTAATGTGGAGAAGGGTCACCGGCCAGAAAAGGGCTTCCCGCCTCCCCTCCCTCTCCATGTGAAGCAGCCGAGGAGCTTCAGCCACTTTGCTCTTTAAGGGTTAACCAGTGAGGACAGACCCAAAGGGAAGATCCCAAAGGAGGGACTTCCCCTTCCAGCCCCACCTCTCTGCAAGAAATGCAGGGGGAGCCTCGAAACAAAGGTATGCAATTGGGGCAGAGGGGAGGGTGGGTGAGGGCGAGGATGCCCCTGAAGCACCCCTCCCAGCAGACCCTCCAGATCGGAGGCTGCAGCTCTGCCCCGTCCTGTCTGCCTCTCCCCTGAGATGAGCTGGCTGTGCTGGGGCCGGATCGAAGCATCCCTCGGAACATTTGTGGTTCTGGTGATGAATTTCAGGGCCTTCAGCTTGGAGATGGAGGCGCCTGATAGTTGGAACCGAGCTAAGGAGACAACAGCGTGCTGAATGGGCCGGTTCTTCATGTGTCCTCATTTGTCCTCTGGTTCAGCTGTGAGAGTTGAATAGTGAGGCTCTTCTTTCAGTGCCTTCATTGTGCCTGTTGCACTGTGTGTATTTGTGTGTGCTTAATTTCGTTTAAAGCAACACAACAGCAGCATAGTAACAGCAGATGTTGAAATGCGAGTGTGCCAGCATGTCTGTGCCTTTAATCAGGCGCACCACCGCGTTCTGTACCAGTTGCAAATTCTGGACCATTTTCAAGGGAAGCCCCACGTAGAGCGCATTACAGTAGTCTAGGCGAGAGGAGACCAGGGCATGTACCACCAATGGGAGCAGATGATTGGGAAGGTAAGGGCATAGCCTCCGTATCAGATGCAGTTGATACAGTGCTGCCCGGCTCACAGCCGAAACTTGAGCTTCCATGGACACTTGGGAGTCAAGAATGACCCTGAGGCTACAGACCTGGTCTTTTAGGGGCAATTGTACCCCATTGAGGACCAGGTCCAAATCCCCTAACCTTCCCTTGTCTCCCACGAACAGTACCTTGGTTTTGTCAGTGTGGGAGTTGTGGTCCAACAACATCTGCAGGCACACTGGTTGGGAAAGGCTGGTCTAGATCGTCCGATTCATCCAGGAAAACTTGGAGCTGAGCAGCCACTACCCTCTCAATCACCTTGCGCAGAAAGGGGAGAGTAGAGACTGGGCAGAACATGTTAAGGTCCGCAGGGTCTAACGAAGGCTTTTTTTGCAAAGGTCTTATCACAGCCTTCTTCAACAATGTTGGCATAGAACCTTCCCTTAAGCCAGTGGCATCACTAGGGTGCGGGGGGGTGGACTGCACCAGGTGACACCTTCAGAGGGAGGTGATTCTCAGCTTTAATTAAAAAAAAATTAAGTTTCTAGGTGGTCCGGTTCTCAAGATATACATAAAAACGTCAGCTGCCCCCGTTAAATCTTTTTTAAACTACTGTATAGCACTTCGTAGCTTTAATCCCGCCTGTTCAGGATTGCAGCCAATCAGAGAAGAATTTGTTTGACCTGTGGCAGGGTCTAGTAAACCTCATTGCAGGGCCAGAAAATGGTGGTCCCCCCCCCCCATTTATCTGAAAATCTCATAAATTGGGTAAGTATATATATTTCAGTTTTTCCCCCTCTTGTGTGTAGGAGTCAGATCCTGGGCAGTGTTTTCAAAACCTTCGCAATACTTGCTTTTGTGGGGGTAAAAGCATTGCTAATCCCATATCTCAGGAGTAAATCCCATTGAATTCAATAGGATTTACTTTTGAGTAGACAAGGTTATGAATGTGCTGAAAATCAATGGGACTTTGGAATGAATGTAAAAAAGAATTGTGTTTGTGTTCTCTTTCTGTCCCCCCCCCTCCAGTCCTATTTTAAAGCAAGTAGGCAGGGCTTACTTAGGTATTACAGTTTTTATTCTGTAGGAAACGAATACTGATTTTTCTGCAATGACCAACTGGTTTGACAATAAACTATTATATGGGCTGTATGTATTTATACATCTGCAGTGTGTGTGTGTGTAGACTTTCCAACACCCCTGTGAGGTAGGGTTGGAAGGCAGCTCACAACAAGAAATAAAGCCATTTAAAACCCAATAACCATAAAGCTAGAATAAACAGTTGGAAAACAGCCTAAAGAGGCATGATTCTGAATTTTGGGTTGGGTGAATGAAGTTTATTTATTTATTATTTGATTTATATCCCGCCCTTCCTCCCAGTAGGAGCCCAGGGTGGCAAGCAAAAGCACTAAAAGCACTTTAAAACATCATAAAAACAGACTTTAAAATATATTAAAACATCTTTGAAAATATTTCTTAAAAGCTTTAAAAAAGCATCTTATTTTTTAAAAAAGGCTTAAAAACATATTAAAAAGCAATTCCAACACAGACTCAGACTTGGATAAGGTCTCAACTTAAAAGAACAAGTTGAAAGAAGAAGTTCCTTATCACTTGAGGCTGTAGTTCTCTGCACACTTCCCAGTTTGAGTAAGCCCCATTGAATACATTGGGACTTGCTTCTGAGTAACCAAACATCGGATTGCACTATAAATATATTTAAAGATTGTGTAATTCATAAACATATTTGATAGTCATGTTGATATAAATATTTCTTCATCCTGTGTCCCAATAAGTATTTGATTTCACACGATGGTTGTAGATGATTTTTTCCTCTACATTTTAAGTGTGCCCTTCTTCCTGGGGGTGGTCCATTGTTTTCATCCTGAGGGGAGGATAGGCTGAGAGATGGTCAGTAGCACATTTAAGGTCTCTTCACCTCCCCCCCTTTTTTATTTGTATTTATTTTATATTTCTCCAATATCTTCCCCTGGCTGTTTTTATGTATTTTAAATATTTTTAGATTAAATAAATAGGAAATCATAGTTGTGAACCTCCCTAAAAGCAATTTACCTGTCCTTATGTTTTGGCAAAGTGATGGTGTGAAGGCCTGCTGGTAGAACAAGAGACCATGTTTGAGGCATGTTATAAGGTGTTTGAGGACTTTGTCACACATTACTTTTTGAGACCTGTAGATTCTTGTTGGAAAGAACAGGTGCACGTATTGAATGGTGGCTTGGGTGCTGTTTTTTCAGTCTACGCTGCATGCGTAGCGAAGGTGATACGTCATCTGGCAGCTAGCTTCATAACGTGAGAATGAAAAACATTTGGATCACCATTCACTTGTTTACTTTTCTCACTATTGAGACCACTTCATATATTACTTTTTCATACACAGAAATTTAATCTTTGAATAGGAAAAAGTATTTTGTAAAATGTGAAGGACAGTGGCTGCCCAGTCAGTAGAACCTCTATACAAGATCTACTCAGCCACTGTAATGACCTTTTTGTTTTGAGTTCCCTTTTGTCTGGGTCTTGGTTCAGGGGTGTATCCAACTTTGATGTGCTTATGGAAGGGGTGTGCAAGTAGTGCCCCCCCCAAGTGTGGAGGCTTGGACAAACATTGTGTTATGGAAAACCAAAGTCTGTGTGAAAGTACATATTTGGGAATGCCATCAGTGTAATCCTAAACAAACTTAATAAATAATATCGAACCTGCACATCACAAAATATATTACGGTCATGTCCATAAGCACCAGGAGGGTAGTCACCCAGGGGATCTTAGTCCCTCTTCCTACAGTCAGCATGAAAAGGGAGTGTGTTAGTCACTGAGAAGAGTCTTCTAATATGCTTCCTTGCCTTTTCTGCAGATTGGAGCCAATCAGAGTGAAAGGAGGTGAGTCAGCCACTGAGAAGACTCTTCTCAGTTGCTAACGCTTTCCACTTACATGCTGATTGGCTCCTAGAGATGTTTGTTCTTGTGAGAGAATGCATTAACAAAGATCTCATTCTTAATCCAGGAGCAAAAAAGGGTGTACGTGGCTGTAACTATCATGAAGGGACCCTGCAGCTCTGAATTTTCTACTAAACAACTGATAAATACCTATGTAACTTTGTGTCTGGAGACTTATGATTAAGAATCACTTTCCATAATTGTAAGGAGGTGTGTCCACACGCATGCATCCCAGGCACCTAAATGAGGGGTGGGAGCAGCATAGGGACATAAGCAGGTGTCTTATTCCAGTTGTTCCCAAACTTTTCTTCTACATAGACCCCTTGAAAATGGCTGAGGGTCTGAAAGTATCTGAAAATTTACTATGGGCATATGCAAGATAATTAACTCCCATTAGTGATAAGAGCAAGAATTTGAGCTGTGCGTATAATATTGTAATTTAAGGGTGTAATTTTAATTTTGCTAGTTGTTTATGTCACTACTCTTGCCATTCCATCCAGTGATATAAGGGAATTACGATTTACGAGTAACATTGGTACAAAAAACACTACTAAGGATTCTGTATGGTCTGGTACGGGAGGAGGTCCATGGGGGTGACACCATGAGTTACCGCACCGGGTGACACCACTCCTAGTGACGCCACTGCCCTTAAGGAGGCATTAATTAAATATTCTAATCATTCAGCCACTCCCCATCTGGCAGATTTGATTACCCAGGATGGGCAAGGGTCAAGCGAGCAGGTAGTGGCCCTCAATTCTCCCAGAATCCTGTCCACATCCTCAGGCTTCACAAGCTGAAAAGTATCCATGGGAAAATGACCAGAGGAAGCTTCAGGGACATCTGGCACAACTGTAGTTAATGAGGAGTCCAATTCAGTCCGAATGGGAGCAATTTTATCTGCAAAGTGCCTCGAAAACATGCCACAGTTAGCGACTGAGGGTTCAGAGTCTAATGTAGGGCCAGAGCCCCAAAGACCCCGGACCACTCAGAAAAGCATCACCGGACGACACTGAGCAGACGCAATGGTGGCAGAGAAGTGCACTTTCCTCGCTGCCATCACAGCCACATGATAGGCTCAAAAAGGAGCTCTAGCCTTTGTTCGATCAGAAGCGGACGGAGTTCTTCTCCATCGTCACTCTAGCTGTCGTCCCTGCCGCTTCATCAGGCCCAAGGTTTGAGTAAACCAAGGTGTATTATGGGCCTTCCCTGGTGGGAGAGGACGCTTTGGAGCAATAATGTCCACCGCTTGGGTCACCTCCGTATTCCAGAGATTGACCAGGGCTTCGGCAGTATCACCAGCCATGCTGGGAATGTCCCCCAGAGCATTCAGGAAACCATCTGGATCCATGAGTCTCCGGGGGCGGACCATCTTAATCAGGCCTTCACCCTTGTGAAGGTTACCAGGGGCACAAAGTCTACACCTTGTCAGGTGGTGATGTGTCCATGATAACGGAGTCGCTAAGAACCCCTCCGCCCTCAGATCACCTTCTTCCTGTCCCGGAGACAAGATCAAGCATGTGTCCTGCCACATGCGTTGGTCCCCACCCACCATCCCCTGGATCTAGGCACGAAGATGTCTTGTATCCCTTCCCCTGGTACGGCCAGTCTGCCTCCCACCACTATTATGTCCCCTGCCCAATAATGGCAGGCCCCGCCTACTCCTACCCCGGCACATGTTCAAAGAAGCCCGAGACTGAGGGACATTGTTACTGCCTTTTCTAGTGAAACATGTCTTCTCATTACGTGTCCAAAATGTAATGGAAACCTGAATCCAAAATGTCATGGAAACCTGAATCCAAAATGGTTGTGTAGCAAAGAATTGTGGGATTTCTTATGTTAATGCGGGATCTTAACAGGTTAACATTTGGCTTCTGTGTTAGAGCTCTGAGTTGGCAGTTTTATTTCCCAGCTGCGGGTAATCAGAGGCCCTCCCTAACACCCCCTTATCCGTAGAAGACGGGCTCCATCAAGGTCATAAAGCCCTTGAAGTTTTAGGGAGGATGTTCCATTTGGCCAGGAGATTGATGGGCCCTTAATCCATGAAGATATTTCCTGATTGGTTAAATGGATATAAGGCCATCAAGTCCAACCCCCTGCGCAATGCAGGAATCCAAATCAAAGCATTCCCGACAGATGGCTGTCCAGCTGCCTCCTGAATGCCTCCAGTGTCGGAGAGTCCACTACCTCTCCAGATCATTGGTTCCATTGCCCTATGGCTCTAACAGTTAGGAGGATTTACCTGATGTCCAGTCGAAATCTGGCTTCTTGCACCTTGAGCCCATTATTCCGTGTCCTGCACTCTGGGACGATCGAGAAGAGATCCCGGCCCTCCTCTATGTGACAACCTTTCATGTACTTGTAGACTGCTATCATATCTCCCCTCAGTCTTCTGTTCTCCAGGCTAAACATGCCCAGTTCTCTCAGTCTCTCCTCATAGGGCTTTGTTTCCAGTCCCCTGATCATCCTTGTTGCCCTCCTCTGAACCCGTTCCAGTTTGTCTGCATCCTTCTTGAAGTGCGGAGACCAGAACTGGACACAGCATCCAAGAGGAGGCCTAACCAGTGGTGAATAGAGGGGAATGAATACTTCATGCGATTTGGAAACTATACTTCTGTTCATGCTGCCTAAAATAGCATTTGCCTTTTTTGCAGCCATATCACACTGTTGGCTCATATTCAGCATGTGATCAACGACAATTCCAACATTCTTCTCACATGTCGTATTCCTGAGCCAAGTATCCCCCATCTTATAACTGTGCATTTGGCTTCTTTTTCCTAGGTATAGAACTTTCCATTTATCCCTGTTGAATTTCACTCTGTTGTTTTCAGCCCAATGCTCCAGCCTATCAAGGCCCCTTTGAATTTTGTTTCTGTCTTCCACACTATTATTTATTTATTTGTTTGTTTTTATTTATTTATTAAATTTATACCCCGCCTCATGGCCAAAAAGGCCCTCAAGGCGACTTTCAAAAGAAAATGAACCTGTAGATTCTTGTTGGAAAGACCAGGTGCACGTATTGAATGGTGGCTTGGGTGCTGTTTTTTCAGTCTATGCTGCATGCGTAGGGAAGGTGATACGTCATCTGGCAGCTAGCTCCATAACGTGAGAATGAAAAACATTTGGATCACCATTCACTTGTTTACTTTTCTCACTATTGAGACCACTTCATATATTACTTTTTCATACACAGAAATTTAATCTTTGTATAGGAAAAAGTATTTTGTAAAATGTGAAGGACAGTGGCTGCCCAGTCAGTATAGCCACTGTACAAGATCTACTCAGCCACTGTAATTACCTTTTTGTTTTGAGTGCCCTTTTGTCTGGGTCTTGGTTCAGGGGTGTATCCAAGTTTGATGTGCTTGTGGAAGGGGTGTGCAAGTAGTGCCTCCCCAAGTGTGAAGGGTTGGACAAACATTGTGTTATGGAAAACCAAAGTCTGTGTGAAAGTACATATTTGTGAATGCCATCAGTGTAATCCTAAACACACTTAATAAATAATATCGAACCTGCACATCACAAAATATATTACGGTCATGTCCATAAGCACCAGGAGGGTAGTCACCCAGGGGATCTTAGTCCCTCTGCATTTTTGAGAGCAGGGTCCCTATGTGTCCAAGTATCTTACACTCAGCATGAAAAGGGAGTGTGTTAGTCACTGAGAAGAGTCTTCTAATATGCTTCCTTGCCTTTCCTGCAGATTGGAGCCAATCAGAGCCAATCTCAGTTGCTAACGCTTTCCATTTTCATGCTGATTGGCTCCTAGAGATGTTTGTTGTTGTGAGAGAATGCATTAACAAAGATCTCATTCTTAATCCAGGAGCAAAAAAGGGTGTACGTGGCTGTAACTATTATGAAGGGACCCTGCAGCTCTGAATTTTCTACTAAACAACTGATAAATACCTATGTAACTTTGTGTCTGGAGACTTATGATTAAGAATCACTTTCCATAATTGTAAGGAGGTGTGTCCACACGTATGCATCCCAGGCCCCTAAATGAGGGGTGGGAGCAGCATAGGGACATGAGCCGGTGTCTTATTCCAGGGGTTCCCAAACCTTTGTTCTACATAGACCCCTTGAAAATTGCTGAGGGTCTGAAAGTATCTGAAAATTTACTATGGGCATATGCAAGATAATTAACTCCCATTAGTAATAAGAGCAAGAATTTGAGCTGTGCGTATAATATTGTAATTTAAAGGTGTAATTTTAATTTTGCTAGTTGTTTATGTCACTACTATTGCCATTCCATCCAGTGATATAAGGGAATTACGATTTACGAGTAACATTAGTACAAAAAACACTACTAAGGATTCTGTATGGTCTGGTACGGGAGGAGGTCCATGGGGGTGACACCATGAGTTACCGCACCGGGTGACACCAACCCTAGTGACGCCACTGCCCTTAAGGAGGCATTAATTAAATATACTAATCATTCAGCCACTCCCCATCTGGCAGATTTGATTACCCAGGATGGGCAAGGGTCAAGCGAGCAGGTAGTGGCCCTCAATTCTCCCAGAATCCTGTCCACATCCTCAGGCTTCACAAGCTGAAAAGTATCCATGGAAAAATGACCAGAGGAAGCTTCGGGGACATCTGGCACAACTGTAGTTAATGAGGAGTCCAAGTCAGTCCGAATGCAAGCAATTTTATCTGCAAAGTGCCTCGAAAACATGCCACAGTTAGCGACTGAGGGTTCAGAGTCTCATGTAGGGCCAGAGCCCCAAAGACCCCAGACCACTCAGAAAAGCATCGCTGGACGACACTGAGCAGACGCAATGGTGGCAGAGAAGTGCACTTTCCTCGCTGCCATCACAGCCACATGATAGGCTCAAAAAGGAGCTCTAGCCTTTGTTCGATCAGAAGCGGACGGAGTTCTTCTCCATCGTCGCTCTAGCCGTTGTCCCTGCCGCTTCATCAGGCCCAAGGTTTGAGTAAACCAAGGTGTATTATGGGCCTTCCCTGGTGGGAGAGGACGCTTTGGAGCAATAATGTCCACCGCTTGGGTCACCTCCGTATTCCAGAGATTGACCAGGGCTTCGGCAGTATCACCAGCCATGCTGGGAATGTCCCCCAGAGCATTCAGGAAACCATCTGGATCCATGAGTCTCTGGGGGCGGACCATCTTAATCAGGCCTTCACCCTTGTGAAGGTTACCAGGGGCACAAAGTCTACACCTTGTCAGGTGGTGATGTGTCCATGACAAAGGAGTCGCTAAGAACCCCTCCGCCCTCAGATCACCTTCTTCCTGTCCCGGAGACAAGATCAAGTGTGTGTCCTGCCACATGCGTTGGTCCCCACCCCACCCCCTGGATCTAGGCACGAAGATGTCTTGTATCCCTTCCCCTGGTACGGCCAGTCTGCCTCCCACCACTATTATGTCCCCTGCCCAATAATGGCAGGCCCCGCCTACTCCTACCCCGGCACATGTTCAAAGAAGCCCGAGACTGAGGGACATTGTTACTGCCTTTTCTAGTGAATCATGTCTTCTCATTACGTGTCCAAAATGTAATGGAAACCTGAATCCAAAATGTCATGGAAACCTGAATCCAAAATGGTTGTGTAGCAAAGAATTGTGGGATTTCTTATGTTAATGCGGGATCTTAACAGGTTAACATTTGGCTTCTGTGTTAGAGCTCTGAGTTGGCAGTTTTATTTCCCAGCTGCGGGTAATCAGAGGCCCTCCCTAACACCCCCTTATCCGTAGAAGACGGGCTCCATCAAGGTCATAAAGCCCTGGAAGTTTTAGGGAGGATGTTCCATTTGGCCAGGAGATTGATGGGCCCTTAATCCATGAAGATATTTCCTGATTGGTTAAATGGATATAAGGCCATCAAGTCCAACCCCCTGCGCAATGCAGGAATCCAAATCAAAGCATTCCCGACAGATGGCTGTCCAGCTGCCTCCTGAATGCCTCCAGTGTCGGAGAGTCCACTACCTCTCCAGATCATTGGTTCCATTGCCCTATGGCTCTAACAGTTAGGAGGATTTACCTGATGTCCAGTCGAAATCTGGCTTCTTGCACCTTGAGCCCATTATTCCGTGTCCTGCACTCTGGGACGATCGAGAAGAGATCCCGGCCCTCCTCTATGTGACAACCTTTCATGTACTTGTAGACTGCTATCATATCTCCCCTCAGTCTTCTGTTCTCCAGGCTAAACATGCCCAGTTCTCTCAGTCTCTCCTCATAGGGCTTTGTTTCCAGTCCCCTGATCATCCTTGTTGCCCTCCTCTGAACCCGTTCCAGTTTGTCTGCCTCCCTGAAGTGCAGCATCGAAAACTGGACACAGCATCCAAGAGGAGGCGTAACCAGTGGTGAATAGAGGGGAATGAATACTTCATGCGATTTGGAAACTATACGTCTGTTCATGCTGCCTAAAATAGCATTTGCCTTTTTTGCAGCCATATCACACTGTTGGCTCATATTCAGCTTGTGATCAACAAAAATTCCAAGATCCTTCCCACATGTCGTACTGCTGAGCCAAGTATCCCCCATCTTGTAACTGTGCGTTTGGCTTCTTTTTCCTAAGTATAGAACTTTGCATTTATCCCTGTTGAATTTCACTCTGTTGTTTTCAGCCCAATGCTCCAGCCTATCAAGGCACCTTTGAATTTTCTTTCTGTCTTCCACGGTATTATTTATTTATTTGTTTGTTTTTTATTTATTTATTAAATTTATACCCCGCCTCATAGCCAAAAAGGCCCTCAAGGCGGCTTACATAAGAAAATGAACATAACGATACATCAATAGAACATAATACCTCAATAAAATAATACAATTCTCAAAATTAAATAACAATTCTCAAAATTAGATAACAAATAACATTATTAAAGCAAATGATTGAGCAAGTGACGGCTAACCTACTCACTTACCTGGGGGTAAGTCCCAACAAACTCAGTAGGGCTTACTTCCGAGTAGACACAGAGAGTACTGCGCTGCAACACTGCAGTATTGGCATTAATTCCCACTGTCCTTCCAAACTTCATAAAGTAACAGTGCATGTCTACTCAGAAGCAAGTCCCACTGAACTCAATTTTGTATCATCTGCACATTTGATCAGCATGCTCTGTACCTCCTCCTCCAAGTTGTTAATAAGAATGTTAAAAAGCACTGGGCCCAGGACCAAGCCTTGTGTTACGCCATTCGTTACTTCCGCCCAGTTTGAGAAGGAACCATTGATAAGCACTCTTTGAGTATGATTCTGGAGCCAACTGTGCTTTACCTTGCCCCTTTTGAGTGTTGATATGAAGGAACTATTTTGCTGCTGTAAGTGTGCACCTCTTTTATTCTTTCAATAAGTTATTTCTATTGACCAGTGTGCGTTCATTCAAAAGAGGGTTGGCTTTGACCCGGTACCTTGGTCACTGACCACAACTAACCATGTGTGTGTCCTGCCACATGCATTGGTCCAGATGATATTAGAGACAGCAACTCCAGACTCTCCTTTCGCATCTGTGTGCATCAGTCTCTGGGCTTCCATTCGGCTCTGACCCAGCTGCGTCATTAGTCACAGCACTACTCGTACTTGTCCTTTGTTCTTCCCCAGTAGCTCACAGAGTGCCATCTGTCCTGGGGGTCTCATCTTCCAGCACTGTCTTGTGTTGCAGGTAACGGGGTTAATCTTTTTGGGAGGGAGGGAGGGGATGCGAGCTGCCCTCTGGGCAGTGGAAAGGGCCATGTTCCTGTCAGACAGGATCCATCCTAGGTTTGTAAATTCCAGGTGTGCATAAGTACTGGGCTGTCCACCTTAAATGGAGGAACAACTGAGCAGATCTTTGTTATAATTGTTTCTCTGTGACTCTTTTCACAACCTGTTACCAAGCAACTACTGCTAAACTAACTCCGTACAAGGCCTCGAGCTTTGACAGTTAACCTCTGATATCAACAGAGCTCCCAGAAATATGTTTTCAAAGTACAAATCATAATACATTAACAGGATTTCTCCACAGCATTTTATCTCCTTTCCTTTTCATTCCATCAGGATACATCTGGGGGTCCAAGGCTGAGGGAGAACCATCTGAAGTATCACTGGAAAAAGCTGAGGAGCAGATGCAGGAGCAGAAACTGAGGAGTCAAGATGGAGCAAAGGGACAGGAGGAGAGACAGACGCACACAGGGGACAAACCTCATAAGTGCTTGGAGTGTGGAAAGAGCTTCAGATGGAGTAACGCCCTTACTTCGCATCAAAGAGTTCACACAGGGGACAAACCTTATAAATGCTTTGAGTGTGGAAAGAGCTTCAGCTGGAGTAGCAACCTTACTTCGCATCAAAGAAGTCACACAGGAGACAAACCTTACAAATGTTTGGAGTGTGGAAAGAGCTTCAGTGACAAGAGCACCCTTAGTAAACATGAAAGAATTCACACAGGAGACAAACCTTATAAATGCTTGGAGTGTGGAAAGAGCTTCAGTCGGAGTGACAACCTTACTTCGCATCAAAGAACTCACACAGGGGACAAACCTTATACATGCTTCAAGTGTGGAAAGAGCTTCAGTTACAGTAGCCACCTTACTTCGCATCAAAGAAGTCACACAGGAGACAAACCTTACAAATGTTTGGAGTGTGGAAAGACCTTCAGTGACAGTAGTGCCTTTAGTACACATGAAAGAATTCACACAGGGGACAAACCTTACAAATGCTTGGAGTGTGGAAAGAGCTTCAGTCAGAGTGGCCACCTTACTTTGCATCAAAGAATTCACACAGGGGACAAACCTTATAAATGTCTGGAGTGTGGAAAGGGCTTCAGTCGGAGTGACACCCTTACTTTGCATCAAAATAGTCACACAGGAGACAAACCTTATCAATGCTTGGAGTGTGGAAAGAGCTTCAGTCGGAGTAGCAGACTTATTTCGCATCAGAGAACTCACACAGGAGACAAACCTTATAAATGCTTCGAGTGTGGAAAGAGCTTCAGGTGGAGTAGCGCCCTTACTTTGCATCAAAGAACTCACACGGGACAAACCTTATAAATGCTTGAAGCGTGGAAAGAGCTTAAGTCGGAGTGACCACCTTACTTTGCATCAAAGAACTCACACGGGACAAACCTCATAGATGCTTGGAGTGTGAAAAGAGCTTCAGTCGGAGTGACCACCTTACTTCGCATCAAAGAAGTCACACAGGAGACAAACCTTACAAATGTTTGGAGTGTGGAAAGAGCTTCATTAAGAGTGGCCACCTTACTTCGCATCAAAGAATTCACACAGGGGACAAACCTTATCAATGCTTGGAGTGTGGAAAGAGCTTCAGTCAGAGTTGCAGCCTTACTGTTCATCAAAGAACTCACACAGGAGACAAACCTTATAAATGCTTCGAGTGTGGAAAGAGCTTCAGGTGGAGTAGCGCCCTTACTTTGCATCAAAGAACTCACACGGGACAAACCTTATAAATGCTTGAAGCGTGGAAAGAGCTTAAGTCGGAGTGACCACCTTACTTTGCATCAAAGAACTCACACGGGACAAACCTCATAGATGCTTGGAGTGTGAAAAGAGCTTCAGTCGGAGTGACCACCTTACTTCGCATCAAAGAAGTCACACAGGAGACAAACCTTACAAATGTTTGGAGTGTGGAAAGAGCTTCATTAAGAGTGGCCACCTTACTTCGCATCAAAGAATTCACACAGGGGACAAACCTTATCAATGCTTCGAGTGTGCAAAGAGCTTCAGTTGGGGTAGCACCTTTACTTCACATCAAAGAACTCACTCGGGACAAACCTTATCAATGCTTGGAGTGTGGAAAGAGCTTCAGTGAGAGTAGCCACCTTACTGTGCATCAAAGAACTCACACAGGAGACAAACCTTATAAATGCTTGGAGTGTGGAAAGACCTTTCATCAGAATGGCTACCTTCAGGTGCATCAAAGGATCTGTACAAGGGAAGAGATTTATCAATGCTTTGAAAAGTTTGTTGTTGTTATGTGACTTCAAGTTGATTAAGACTTATGGCGACCCTATGAATCAGTGACCTCCAAGAGCATCTGTCATGAACCTCCCTGTTCAGATCTTGTAAGTTCAGGTCTGTGGCTTCCTTGATGGAGTCAATCCATCTCTTGTTTGGCCTTCCTCTTTTTATACTCCCTTCTGTTTTTCCCAGCATTATTGTTTTTTTCTAGTGAATCGAGTTCCAAGGGCCAGATAGAAAGGTCTGGAGGTCCACATTTGCCCCGCCCTCGGGGCCAGATGTTCCGCATCCCTGGGTTGAAGGCTAACATCCAGTCCTCACGCATGACTATGTTCTCTGTTGTTTCAAGAGGCAGCTCAGGCCCTGCCCGGGGGATTGAAAGTACACTATTTCTAGAAGAGATGTACAAATAAGTATAAAGCAGGCAGGTATAACTGTCAATCAACCAAAAAAGGGACATCCCCTCATTTCCTCCCCCGCCCTCAAGAAAGGTAATGAAAGGCAAGCAAGGGATGGTTCTTGCGGGAGGGTGCAGTGTAGCAGGATATTCTCGTACCATCCTTCTGGAAAGTCTGCATCCTCTGAGCATGGAAAGATGGTCTCCCACAGGGAGAATGATGGGATGCCCATAGAGCAGCCAAGTCTAACTGATGAGGGCTGCAGGCGGGGGGGGGAGGAGAGAGAGAGAGAGAGATCACTATGGGGAGGGGGAATTAATCCCAGGCAGGGTTTGGGTCCATCACCTTGGATATGGGGCCAATTTGAAATACCAAGGCAGTTGGGGGGAAACAGCACCTTCCCTGTGCGTTCATTCAGGAGAGGCTTGGCTCTGAACCGGTACCTTGGCCACTGACCACGACTACTATGTGAATTGGGGATTTTGCCTAAAGGCTCCAGGGCAAGGAGTGTCTCTTTGGCTCTTGCTGTCTGTAATCCTTGGCAAGTTTTCTGGGCTCTGAGTTTCCCTTTGGCTCAGGATGGTTAACCAGTCTAAGGGGTGGTGGCACTCTACCTTATACTGCCATTATAAATTGTTTTTATATTGTTTTAAATTTTAAAATTGTGCTTCAAATTGTTTTTTAAAATATGTGTTTTAAATTGTATATTTGTTTTAATGTTTTTGATTGCTGTAAACCGCCCAGAGAGCTTCGGCTATGGGGTGGTATACAAGTGCAATACATAAATAAATCAATAAATAAATTCTTGCAAAAGGGCAGTCCTTTCTCGGGGCTATGTAATGCCAAGGTTGCCAGGGATTTCATCTCATCTCCTGCACTCAATGGACCAGCATGTCATGGAACACATAAGAACTAAGAACAAAAGAAGAGCCTGCTGGATCAGGCCAGTGGCCCATCTAGTCCAGCATCCTGTTCTCACACTGGCCAACCAGGTGCCTGGGGGGAGCCCGCAAGCAGGACCCGAGTGCAAGAACACTCTCCCCTCCTGAGGCTTCCGGCAACTGGTTAATAAGAACATAAGAACATAAGAAGAGCCTGCTGGATCAGGCCAGTGGCCCATCTAGTCCAGCATCCTGTTCTCACACTGGCCAACCAGGTGCCTGGGGGAAGCCCGCAAGCAGGACCCGAGTGCAAGAACACTCTCCCCTCCTGAGGCTTCCGGCAACTGGTTTTCAGAAGCATGCTGCCTCTGACTAGGGTGGCAGAGCACAGCCATCATGGCTAGTAGCCATTGATAGCCCTGTCCTCTATGAATTGGTCTAATCTTCTTTTAAAGCCATCCAAGCTGGTGGCCATTATAGCATCTTGTGGGAGCAAATTCCATAGTTTGACTATTCGCTGAGTAAAGAAGTACTTCCTTTTGTCTGTCCTGAACCTTCCAACATTCAGCTTCTTTGAATGTCCACGAGTTCTAATATTATGAGAGAGGGAGAAGAACTTCTCTTTATCCACTTTCTGACTGCCATGCATAATTTTATACACTTCTATCATGTCTCCTCGGACCGCATTTCTCTAAACTAAAAAGCCCCAAATGCTGCAACCTTTCCTCGTAAGGGAGTCGCTGCATCCCCTTGATCATTCTGGTTGCCCTCTTCTGAACCTTTTCCAACTCTAGAATATCCTTTTTGAGATGAGGCGACCAGAACTGTACACAGTATTCCAAATGCGGCCACACCATAGATTTATACAACGGCATTATGATATCGGCTGTTTTATTTTCAATTCCTTTCCTAATTATCGCTAGCATGGAATTTGCCTTTTCACAGCTGCCGCACACTGGGTTGACATTTTCATCGTGCTGTCCACTACAACCCCGAGGTCTCTCCCCTGGTCGGTCACCGCCAGTTCAGACCCCATGAGCGTGTATGTGAAATTCAGATTTTTTGTTCCAATATGCATAATTTTACACTTGTTTATATTTGCCATTTTTCCATTTTTGCCATTTTTGCCATTTTTCCGCCCATTCACTCAGTTTGGAGAGGTCTTTTTGGAGCTCTTCGCAATCCCTTTTTGTTTTAACAACCCTGAACAATTTAGTGTCGTCAGCAAACTTGGCCACTTCACTGCCTGCTCTTAATTCTAGGTCATTAATGAACAAGTTGAAAAGTACAGGTCCCAATACCGATCCTTGAGGGACTCCACTTTCTACAGCCCTCCATTGGGAGAACTGTCCGTTTATTCCTACTCTCTGCTTTCTGCTTCTTAACCAATTCCTTATCCACAAGAGGACCTCTTCTCTTATTCCATGACTGCTAAGTTTCCTCAGAAGTCTTTGGTGAGGTACTTTGTCAAAGTACACTATGTCCACTTGATCACCTCTATCTATATGCTTGTTGACACTCTCAAAGAATTCTAATAGGTTACTGAGACAGGACTTTCCCTTGCAGAAGCCATGCTGGCTCTGCTTCAGCAAGGCTTGTTCTTCTATGTGCTTAGTTAATCTAGCTTTAATAATACTTTCTGCTAGTTTTCCAGGGACAGAAGTTAAGCTAACTGGCCTGTAATTTCCAGGATCCCCCCTGGATCCCTTTTGGAAGATTGGCGTTACATTTGCCACTTTCCATTCCTCAGGCACGGAGGAGGACCCGAGGGAGAAGTTACATATTTTAGTTAGCAGATCAGCAATTTCACATTTGAGTTCTTTGAGAACTCTCGGGTGGATGCCATCCGGGCCCGGTGATTTGTCAGTTTTTATATTGTCCATTAAGCCAAGAACTTCCTCTCTCGTTACCACTATTTGTCTCAGTTCCTCAGAATCCCTTCCTGCAAATGTTAGTTCAGGGTCAGGGATCTGCCCTATATCTTCCACTGTGAAGACAGATGCAAAGAATTCATTTAGCTTCTCTGCAATCTCCTTATCGTTCTTTAGTACACCTTTGACTCCCTTATCATCCAAGGGTCCAATCGCCTCCCTAGATGGTCTCCTGCTTTGAATGTATTGATATAATTTTTTGTTGTTGGTTTTTATGTTCTTAGCAATGTGCTCCTCAAATTCTTTTTTAGCATCCCTTATTGTCTTCTTGCATTTCTTTTGCCAGAGTTTGTGTTCTTTTTTATTTTCTTCATTCGGACAAGACTTCCATTTTCTGAAGGAAGACTTTTTGCCTCTAAGAGCTTCCTTGACTTTGCTCGTTAACCATGCTGGCATCTTCTTGGCCCTGGCGGTACCTTTTCTGATTTGCGGTATGCACTCCAGTTGAGCTTCTAATATAGTGTTTTTAAACTTGGCAGAGAAGGATATTTTGCCATAGTCAATTGGCCTGGTTGGGGAATTGGCTTCTGGGATGGTGGAGGGTGTCCTGGGAGAGCCCCCCTTCCTCACACAAAAAGTCTGATAACCTCTGTTTCAGCATTTTAGCTTCTAATGATAGTTCTGGTTTAATTTGTTCTGACACCCAATTATTTGTCTTTTTCACAGTTCATGGTACCCGCAAAACTCCTCCAATGCCGCATTTCAAATGAGTTGATTTTCCTTTTCACTGTCCAACTTTCACATCCATACACAGAGATCGGAAATACCATGGTCTGAATGATCCTGACTTTAGTGTTCAGTGATACATCTTTGCACTTGAGGACCTTTTCTCGTTCTCTCACAGCTGCCCTCCCCAGTCTTAGCCTTCTTCTGATTTCTTGACTGTTGTCTCCATTTTGGTTAATGACTGTGCCGAGGTATTGATAATTCTTGACAAGTTCAGTGTCCTCATTGTCAACTGTAAAGTTACATAAATCTTCTGTTGTCATTACTTTAGTCTTCTTGATGTTCAGCTGTAGTCCTGCTTTTGTACTTTCCTCTTTAACTTTCGTCAGCATTCGTTTCAAATCATTACTGGTTTCTCCTAGTAGTATGGTATCGTCTGCATATCTTAAGTTATTGATATTTCTCCCTCCAATTTTCACACCTCCTTCTTCTTGGTCCAATCCTGCTTTCCGTATGATATGTTCTGCGTATAGATTAAATAAATAGGGTGATAAAATACACCCCTGTCTTACACCTTTTCCGATGGGGAACCCATCGGTTTCTCCATATTCTGTCCTTATAGTAGCCTCTCGTCCAGAGTATAGGTTGTGCATGAGGACAATCAGATGCTGTGGCACCCTCATTGCTTTTAAAGCATTCCATAGTTTTTCATGATCTACACAGTCAAAGGCTTTGCTGTAATCTATAAAGCACAGGGTGATTTTCTTCTGAAATTCCTTGGTCCGTTCCATTATCCAACGTATGTTTGCGATATGATCTCTGGTGCCTCTTCCCTTTCTAAATCCAGCTTGGACATCTGGCACTTCTCACTCCATATATGGTAAGAGGCTTTACTTTATTCGCATGGCATATTAAGGCAATAGTTTTACAATTATTGCATTCCCTGGGATACCCTTTCTTTGGAGTTGTTATGTATAAAACACTTCCATGCTGGCATCTTCTTGGCCCTGCTGTTACCTTCTCTGATCTGTGGTATGCACTCCAGTTGAGCTTCTAATATAGTGTTTTTAAACAACTTCCAAGCATTTTTTAGTGATGTGACCCTCCGGACTTTGTTTTTCAGCTTTCTTTTTACCAATCCCCCATTTTTGTGAAGTTTCCTCTTTCGAAGTCAAATGCGACCGTGTTGGATTTTCTTGGCAATTGGCCAGTTACATGTATGTTTAATTTAATAGCACTGTGGTCACTGCTCCCAATCGGTTCAACAACACTTACATCTCGCACCAGGTACCGGTCCCCACTGAGGATTAAGTCCAGGGTTGCCATCCCTCTGGTCGGTCCCATGACCAACTGGTCTAGGGCATAGTCATTTAGAATATCTAGAAATTTTCCTTCTTTGTCATGACTGGAACACATATGCGGCCAGTCTATGTCTGGGTAGTTGAAGTCACCCATTACTACCACATTTCCTAGTTTGGATGCTTCCTCAATTTCATATCTCATCTCCAGGTCTCCGTAAGCATTTTGATCAGGGGGACGATAGATCGTTCCCAATATTAAGTCCCTCCTGGGGCATGGTATCACCACCCACAACGATTCTGTGGAGGAGTCTGCCTCTTTTGGGGTTTCAAGCTTGCTGGATTCAATGCCTACTTTCATGTATAGAGTGACTCTGCCACCAATACGTCCTTCCCTGTCCTTCCGATATAGTTTATATCCAGGGATAACCGTATCCCACTGGTTTTCTCCATTCCACCAGGTCTCCGTTATGCTCACTATATCAATGCTCTCCTCTAAGACCAAGCACTCCAGTTCTCCCATCTTGGTTCGCAGGCTCCTAGCATTAGCGTACAGGCACTTGTAAGCAGTGTCTCTCTTCAAGTGTCTTTGGCACTTGTGGTTAGGCCTGTGGTAATTTTGCTCTTCTGAATTTATATCCTGTGCCCCTGCTCTCACAATGCCTACTTCTAGGCCTACTCCTTTTAAAATGTCATTATTTCTTTGGTCTTTATCCCAGGGGGGAGGTTTATTGTGAACCGGACCTTCCTCAGCTCCTGGTGGGTTTCCCCCCTCAGTCAGTTTAAAAGCTGCTCTGCCACCTTTTTAATTTTAAGTGCCAGCAGTCTGGTTCCATTCTGGTTCAAGTGGAGCCTGTCCCTTTTGTACAGGCCCGGCTTGTCCCAAAATGTTCCCCAGTGCCTAACAAATCCAACCCTTCCACCCAACACCATCGTCTCATCCACGCATTGAGACTGCAAAGCTGTGCCTGTCTGGCTGGTCCTGTGGGTGGAACCGGTAGCATTTCAGAGAAAACCACCTTGGAGGTCCTGGCTTTCAGCATCCTACCTAGCAACCTAAATTTTGCTTCCAGGACCTCACGGCTGCATTTCCCCATGTCGTTGGTGCCAACGTGCACCACGACCACTGACTCCTCCCCAGCACTGTCTACCAAACTATCTAAAGGACAAACCAGCAGAGTCAGGGAAGACTGCGCTAAAAGAAAAAAAGAGTCTTGCTTTCACAAAACTATTAATATGTTATGAACCTTTTTGAATACAAGTGGTTTTATAGAAGAATATAACTTGCTTATTCATTCCCCATCATATGGCTATATAATATTTCCCCATTATAAGTACTGGGCTGTCCACCTTAAATGGAGGAACAAGAGAGCAGATTTTTATGACAGTCGTCTCTCTCTGCATCTCTTTTCACAACCTGTGTTCTGTCATGCCAGCTTGCCAGCTTTACCCTGGCCTGCATTTAAAATGGCTGAACACCAAAGCCTTGTGGGGATTTTTCCCCTTGACATCTGTTTTGTTAACCTGCTGGCAAGCAGTTAAACGTTTGGTTCCCCCCATCACTGTGACTTGGTGATTTTACAACACAGCGCTATCGGCTGACAGTTAGCTTAGCACCTCCTGATCAGCAGAAGGGGCCTGGTTCTGTCAAGGCTGTCAAACTCCTTGAGTTTGTAATGGGAAACCAAGAGGAGGCGCCAGGTGCCGTGGGAAGACTGTTTTCATCCTTTTGATGGAAATGTCAATTGGTTAATTGTCTCCGGGTGAGCCAAGATCTCTTCCATAACAAGGGGCTCAGAACTTTGGGTTTTTGTCCCACTTCGGAGGATCAGCCTATTGCATAGGTGACGTTCTGGTGTGGCTCCATTTTCATCCCGACACGCAAGTTCCCTGAGGGGAGGAAGGCTATTCATCTGCAGATCTTATGGTCTGTAAGTATAGCTTAGGCTGGGAAGCTTTTGTGATTGTAATCTGTGCCAAAAGTCTCTTACTGTCTTCCTTTTTAAACCTTAACTTTTTGGGAGTCTGGTAAAAGGATCTAAATTGCTACTAAAATTTATTGGTGTACCTCTTTCTTATTTGTAAAACTTTTATGCTTTTCTTATTTTCTTTTTAATAAATTTTAATTATCTTAACCAACGTGTGTTCACTCCAGAGAGGGGGTTTAGTTCCTAACTTCAGTCCTTGCCATTCGACTACAACTACCGTGTAACAGAGGAATGTTTTACCTGAGACTTTAGAAGGGACAAGGAGTGCATCCATACTCTTCTCCTGAGAAGCTCTGGTGTTTTAACTGGGCTCTGCAGTTCCCTTCGCCCCAGAGTGCTAACCAGCTAGAAGGGTGGTGGCAGTTATTACCTTGCAGGGTTGGTGTGAGCATGCACAACCTTGTCAAAGCAGGACTTGCTGGGATCAATTGCCCAAAGCTGGGGATTGACTCCTGGGATGGTGAAGGCAGACAGCTGGTGGGCTCAAGCCTTTCACTACATAGTGACAGTGGGTGGGAGTTGCCCTCCCCGCTTTCATTACATGTCCAAGCACCTACTGCTAAAATAACTCCGTACAAGGTGTCGAGCTTCGACAGTTAAACTCTGATGTCAATAGAACTCCCAGAAATATGTTTTCAAAGAACAAATCATAATATATTCACAGGATTTATCCACATCATTTTATCTCCTTTCCTTTTCATTCCATCAGGATACATCTGGGGAGTCAAGGCTGAGGGAGAACCATCTGAAGTATCACTGGAAAAAGCTGAGGTGCAGGAGCAGAAACTGAGGAGTCAAGATGGAGCAAAGAGACAAGAGGAGCGACCGACGCACACAGGGGACAAATATAAATGCCTGGAATGTGGAAAGAGCTTCAGTCGGAGTAGCCACCTTACTAGGCATCAGAGATGTCACACAGGGGACAAACCTTATATATGCTTGGAGTGTGAAAAAAGCTTCAGTCTGAGTAGCCACCTTATTAGGCATCACTAAACTCATACAGGGGACAAACCTCATAAATGCTTGGAATGTGGAAAGAGCTTCAGTCGGAGTGACAGCCTTACTTTGCATCAAAGAACTCACATGGGAGACAAACCTTATAAATGCTTGGAATGTGGAAAGAGCTTCAGTCAGAGTAGCACTCTTACTTTGCATCACAGAACTCACACAGGAGACAAACCTTATAAATGCTTGGAATGTGGAAAGAGCTTCAGTCAGAGTAGCCACCTTAGTTCACATCACAGAACTCACACAGGGGACAAACTTTATACATGCTTGGAGTGTGGAAAGAGCTTCAGTCGGAGTGACAGCCTTACTTCGCATCAAAGAACTCACACGGGAGACAAACCTTATAAATGCTTGGAGTGTGGAAAGAGCTTCAGGTGGAGTAGCCACCTTACTTCGCATCAAAGAACTCACACGGGAAACAAACCTTATAAATGCTTGGAGTGTGGAAAGAGCTTCAGTCAGAGTAGCCACCTTATTTTGCATCAAAGAACTCACACAGGGGACAAACCTTATGAATGCTTGGAGAGTGGAAAGAGCTTCAGTGACAGTAGTGCCTTTAGTAAACATAGAAGAACTCACACAAGGGACAAACCTTATGAATGCTTGGTGTGTGGAAAGAGCTTCAGTTGGAGTAGCAGCCTTACTTCGCATCACAGATCTCACACAGAGGACAAACCTTATAAATGCTTGGAGTGTGGAAAGAACTTCAGTCGGAGTAGTCACCTTATTTTGCATCAAAGAACTCACACAGGGGACAAACCTTATGAATGCTTGGTGTGTGGAAAGAGCTTCAGTCAGAGTAGGGCCCTTACTTCGCATCAAAGAACTCACACGGGAGACAAACCTTATAAATGCTTGGAATGTGGAAAGAGCTTCAGTCGGAGTGACAGCCTTACTTAGCATCACAAAACTCACACAAGAGACAAACCTTATAAATGCTTGGACTGTGGAAAGGGCTTCAGGTGGAGCAGAGCCCTTACTTTGCATCAAAGAACTCACACAGGGGACAAACCTTATGAATGCCTTTAGTGTGGAAAGACCTTCAGTCAGGGTTACCAACTTACTTCGCATCACAGATCTCACACAGAGGACAAACCTTATAAATGTTTGGAGTGTGGAAAGACCTTCAGGTGGAGTAGTTCCTTTACACAACATCAAAGAACTCACAAGGGACGAATGTTATCGATGCTTGGAATGTGGAAAGAGATTCAGTCAGAGAAGCCACCTTACTAGGCATCAAATCGGACGTCAAGTTTTTTTTTCTTTTTATTTTTGTTGTATTGTTTTTGTTGTTTGATTTTGTTGTGTTTGTTTTATAAAAATTTGAATAATAAAAATTATTACAAAAAAAAAGGAAACCTCTGGTAAAACCCACAAAATAGAATCGAGCTTTTAACTTCTTTTTCCCTCTTTGGTAGTTACGTGACTGAGATGGTCAAGGTGCTGAATTCAGAACCACCCTTTCTCTCAATGAACACACCAGGTTAAATAGAAGTAGCTTTATTAAAAATAGATAAGTGCACATCAAAATATAGCAGCAAGTAATCCTTTAAGACCTTATACCCAAAACAGGGACTTAGGTCACATAAAAGAGTTCAGGTACAAAATATGAAAATAACAAGCTTTTCTAGCCTAATACTTACAACATGAGGTAGATGGTTGAAGTGGCTTCTCTCCTAAGAGAGGTTGGCATCAAGGACAAAGAAATGGAACCCTGCATAGATTACCTCCCATAGGCACCAGTCAGAAGGAACTTTCTCAGAACCTTCTTGAGGGAACAAAGGCTATGGGTTTTCAGCCCTATACTTAAAGGAAAGGAATCCTAACGGTCCAGGATTAATTGACCAATCAGGCATTGGCTGATGTAACCTCTTTCTAGATGTTTCTCACTTTTGCGCGCCTTCCAGGCCCCCTCCCAACTGTGTTCAAACTTCACAGGCCAAGAATGACCTTGAGGGCTAGGCACTTGCTAATCAGCACAGATAGCCAGGTGTGGCTTGTTGAAGCTTCTCCCTAACCGTCTTCAGCTATAAAGCGAAACTTAATGTGTTATTTTGTCAGAGGCCTGTCTTTTCTAATGGGGAAAACTCCCAGAGTCCCTTGCTTGAGCCAAGATATTACTTATGAGATTTTTAATAACTCATGAACATATACAGGTTCATGACATCTGGGTCTTGGTGCAAACCCTTGAGAACAAGTGATTCCTTCCTGGTTTTGGACCAGAGCTCTTCCACATAGCTTCAGCTGTATTCAGCCGCCCACTCAGGGCCTAGGAGAGGTAATCATTCCTACTTTTAATAGGAATAGGGTCCTTTAATCTCTTTAGTTTAAAGTTATGAATGGGTTAGGATATCAATGATTAATGCTGCCACGCACCCAAGTAATTCTGTAACGCTGTTCTACTCTTTTTCTCAATAAAATCAAGCTTTGCTTTAGTCTGGTGTGGACCTGCATTTCTTGGGTTAAATATATATATACGCACCATTTAGGCACACTTCAGGGCAAAGCGCTTGTTCCTATCCATAGCAAGAGATCCCCCTCCTCTCAAGGAGGTGTGTTTCATGGGACAGGTAGGTGGCAAGTTCACACACTCAGGTTCCCAAGAGCAAATGTAACAGACTGGTGGAGACTGGTGGGCAGCCAGGGTTGCAGGAAATAAAGTAACGTCTGAACAGTCCTGCAATCCAGGGAAACAGGTAGCCAAGTTCTGAATGTGTCTGCAATGGGTGTGATTTCCTTTTCCTTTCTTACTATGTTTTTTTGTCTCTTGGTTTAAAATAAGTGGGGAAATGTCCTTTAAATGCTGTGGTAATTTAGAGGTTAAGGTATAGACATTCCCTGGCACATTGTTATCTCTCTCCTCTTCTGTCCCTGGCAACAAAGCTTTGGCAAACAGTGGCAGCAATTGTGGCACTGTGTTTGGCCAAAGTTGATACTGGATAGAGAAGGTTAACCCACAAGTGGCCAGAAGCTACTAAGGGCGTTCCCTAAACTGGGTCCCATCCATTTTGAAAGCCCTTGATAACACTTGTGTCTCCATCCCCTTCCGCAAAATCCTGGGGAACGAAGCCTTGCAAGTGGCTTGAGCCAGTGGTGCTAGGCACTTGGGAAAAGTGGAAATGAGATTTGCACTGAGAAGGTTCAGGGCTCTGGCTGGCAGAGACTCCCAACTGGTTCCTGTCCCTTTAGAAACCCCCTCTTGTTTTTCCTTTTGAGAGTCAATCTGGCAGAAAAAGCTGGTGGGCAACAGCTTTCCTCATGAGTGACTTGATCTGGGAATGTGGCATTTGAAGTTGGCTCATCCCTGAACTTATTTGGAAACTAGCTTTGGTGGTTTTGTGTGTGCACTGTTGAACTCTTTGCATTTGGCTTTTGGTGTTGGAGATTTCTAAGCTATGGCAAAAGTGGCAGCCATGGAGGGAACAAAATGCTTTATGAATCCAGTAGAGCGCCTAACGAAAATAGAGAACTCATTGATTAATAAGGGAAGGTGCGTGTGGGGTAATAGCTGTTTTAAAAGAGAGAACCCCATGCAAATCATGAATGGGGCCTATGAGGAATATTGCCAAGAATACAAGCCTTCCAAATGAAAGGAAAATGCTGCAGCAGCTTGGGGATTTTATAATGCATGTCAGGATTTGTCAGATCTTTGAAAGGAGTCAAGGAGTAAGTTGGCGCAGGCAGAGAAGGCATTTGATAAGGAAAGAGGTTTATGCCAAAGAGTGAAGTAGTTTGAAACTTTTGATAAGGAACGTCGCTGTCGCTGTGTTTTTGTTGCTGTCTTTGTCGTCGCGGCTGCGGTGCCCTGTTTGCCGCTGTTGCCAGGAGCCGCTTTCTGCCTCGTGTGGCTTGGGTCGCCCTGCTGCTCGCCGGGGCTGTGGCTGGTTCATTGCTGGACTGCTGTTTCCTTTGTGCTGCCGTCGCGGCCGCAGCGTTTTTCGCCGCGGTTTGTGCTTCTCCATCATGGGTGTGGCCGTGCCCTTCATTGCTGTTGCTGCGCTTCGACCTTGTCGTGGCTTGTGCTCTGCTGGTACCGCGGCTGGTGTTTTTTGCCGCCTGCGTGCTTCCATCTCTGCCGCTGCGGTTTGCGCTCTGCCTTGGCGGCCCACGCCTCTTCATCATCGTTATCATCTGGACTCTTTCAGGGTGGTGTTTTTTCATGTGAAAGAGAGAGGTTTAGAGCTGGCACCTGTGCGCACAGAGTGTGGGACTCTGTTTGCCATGATGGTTTGAATTGGATGAGTGGGTGCGTGTATGAGTGTATGTTGTGAGTGAGTGTGTATTTTTGTGTGTATGAGTTTTTGCACTTATAGTTTATTATGTGCCTGGGGAAGAGGTCTTTCCACCAAGTGGGGAGACTTGTGGGGGCCCCAATTGCCATACTGATGGGCAGAGGGAGGTATGACATTATGAGAAGGACATGCCAGGTAAGGGGAACGCGGCCCAGACATGTAGTGGCTGTGCCTTGTTCCGGTCCTTCTCATACCCGCAGGGTTGTTGGTTGTCCTCTCAGCCAACTCTCAGATTTCCAGTTGCTGCTCTTAAATGCCAGATCGGTACATAATAAAACCTCCCTCGTTCATGATTTGATTGTGGACGAGGCAGCCGATCTGGCATGCATAACCGAGACCTGGGTGGGCGAACAGGGAGGAGTTAGTCTCTCCCAGCTCTGCCCACCGGGGTACCTGGTCCAGCATCATGGTAGGTCTGAGGGTCGGGGAGGGGGGGTTGCTGTGGTCTATAAGAGTTCCATCTCACTCACCAAGCACCATGTCCATGCAGCTATCGGTCTGGAGTGTTTGCACCTTGTGCTGGGCCAGAGGGACAGGCTGGGAATCCTTTTGGTGTACCGCCCACCTTGCTGCCCAACGGCTTCCCTAACTGAGCTGATGGAAGTGGTCTCGGAGGTATTGTTGAGATCCCCCAGACTATTAGTACTGGGGGATGTCAACATCCATGCCGAGGCTACTTTGTCTGGGGCGGCTCAGGACTTCATGGCCGCCATGACAACCATGGGGCTGTCCCAATATGTTAGCGGTCCAACACATATGTCGGGGCATACTCTAGACCTTATCTTTGCTACTGGACATGGGGATAGTGATCTGGATGTGGGGAGTCTTACATCTCTCCCGTTGTCATGGACAGATCACTGCTTGTTGAAGTTTAGACTCTCAGTGGCCTTTCCCCTCTGCAAGGGTGGGGGACCTATTAAATTGGTCCGCCCCAGGAGACTGATGAATCCTGAAGGTTTTCAAAGGGCTCTGGGGTTTTTTCCGGCTGATAGGACCGGCGCTCCTGTCGAAGCCCTGGCTAATCTGTGGAATGCAGAGATGACCCGGGCTGTTGACACGATTGCTCCTGCGCGCCCTCTCCTTTGCAGAGCTCATACATCTCCTTGGTATACTCCAGAGTTGAGGGCGATGAAGCAAGATAGGAGGCGGCTTGAGCGGAGATGGAGATGAACTCCTGACGAATGCAACTATGCGCTGGTTTGTGCTTCTACTAAGCTGTATGTAGGAGCGGTGAGGGTGGCGAAAAGACAACATTTTGCTGCCACTATTAAGTCATCTCTCTCCCGCCCAGTGGAGCTTTTTAGAGTTGTCCGAGGGCTCCTCCATCCAGGCCTACAGGACACGGTAGATACATCGGTGGCCCGCTGTAATGAGTTTGCTGAGCACTTCCAGCATAAGATCTCATGCATTCGCCTGGACTTAGACTCCCATTTTATAGCAGCTGATCCTAGTGAGGTGTCTGGAGCACAGTCTTGTCATGTTTTATTGGATGAGTTTCAGTTGGTTCAGCTCAAGGACGTGGACAAGGTGCTTGGACTGGTACGTGCGACCACTTCGGTACTGGATCCTTGCCCCTCTTGGCTAATGAAAGCTAGCAGGGATGGAACAGTTGGCTGGGCCAAGGAAGTGATAAATGCCTCTTTACGAGAGGGAGTGGTCCCTGGCTGTCTGAAAGAGGCAGCGGTGAGACCACTTCGGAAAAAACCTTCCTTGGACCCAGAAAATTTCAGCAGCTACAGACCAGTGAAGAATGTTCCATTCCTGGGCAAGATCTTGGAGCGAGTGGTCGCTGGCCAGCTCCAGGCGCTATTGGATGAAACCGATTATCTAGATCCATTTCAATCGGGTTTCAGGCCTGGTTTTGGCACTGAGACGGCCTTGGTCGCCCTGTTTGATGACCTATATCGGGAGAGAGACAGAGGGAGTGTAACTCTGTTGATTCTCCTCGATCTCTCAGTGGCTTTTGATACCATTGACCATGGTATCCTTCTGGAGAGGCTCGCAGAGTTGGGAGTTGGAGGCACTGCTTTGCAGTGGTTCCGCTCCTACTTGGCGGACCGTCTCCAGAAGGTAGTGCTCGGGGAACATTGCTCGACACCGTGGGTTCTCCAATGTGGGGTCCCGCAGGGTTTGGTTTTCTCTCCCATGCTTGTTAACATCTACATGAAACCGTTAGGTGAGGTCATCAGGAGTTTTGGAGTGCGTTGTCATCAGTACGCTGATGACACGCAGCTCTACTTCTCCTTTTCATCTTCTTCAGGTGAGGCGGTTGATGTGCTGAACCGTTGCCTGGACGCGACAATGGACTGGGTGAGAACTGAGGCTCAGTCCTGACAAGACTGAGATGCTGTTGGTGGATGGTTTCTCTGATCGGATGGTAGATATATATCCTGTCCTGGATGGGGTTACACTCCCCCTAAAGGACCGGGTTCGTAGTCTGGGAGTCTTTTTAGACTCTTCCCTCTCACTTGAGGCTCAAGTAGCCTCGGTGGTTAGGAATGCGTTTTACCAACTTCGGTTGGTAGCCCAGCTACGTCCCTATTTGAGTAAAGAGGACCTTACATCAGTGGTACATGCTCTGGTAACCTCACGTTTGGATTACTGTAATGCGCTTTACGTAGGGCTACCTCTGAAGACAGTTCGGAAGCTACAACTAGTGCAAAATGCGGCGGCCAGATTGCTGACAAGGACCAAGCGGTCCGAGCATATAACACCTGTTCTGGCCAGCTTGCACTGGTTGCCAATATGTTTCCGGGCTAGATTCAAAGTGTTGGTATTAACCTATAAAGCCTTATACGGTGCGGGACCACGATACCTTGCGGAACGCCTCTTCCGATATGAACCGGCCCGTGCACTACGTTCTGCTACGAAGGCCCTCCTCCGGGTTCCAACTCACAGGGAGGCCCGGAGGGTGATGACAAGATCTAGGGCCTTCTCAGTGGTGGCCCCCGAACTATGGAACAGTCTCCCTGAGGAAGTGCGCCTGGCGCCGACATTATTATCTTTTCGGCGCCAAGTTAAAACCTTCCTCTTCTCCGAGGCATTTTAATTTAAGTTAACTTAATTTTAAATGTGTTGTAATCTGATTTTAGACTTTGTAGTTTTTATCTGCTTTCTTGTATTACTGTGTAATTTTATTGTATTTTTTATGTTCACCGCCCAGAGAGCTATTGCTAGTCGGGCGGTATATAAGTTTAATAAAAAATAAAATAACAGGTAGATTTGAATGAAGGATGGAGAAACGACTGATAATTTTGGCCTTGAACAAATGAATATGGTAGCAGAAAAATCAGGTGGGCTTTTTCGTTAAGACAAATGGAGAGGGAGAGAGATGAGGCATTAGCTCAGGCTGAGATGGCTTGTAAGGAGTTGAAAAAGAAAGAGGATGAATGAACCAGGGCAAAATTAATTGCTGAACACCTATTGGTTAGAGCACGAGAGCAACGGTTGAATGTTAGCCATGGTAAGTGTAAAGCTCAAATTCAAGAACTGGAAAAACAGTTGCAGGTCCAACGGGGGCTGGTGGCCACAGTCATGCATGTTTCGGGTGATGGGGAGGAGGAATGGGGCCTTCCCCCTCTCTTCCCCCCTCCCAGAAGAGGCTGTATCATCTGCTCCTTTAAATCCTGAATGGAAGGAGTCACAGCTACTTGCACCCATTATAATGAAAAATGTGGTGGAAACCACTGGGATGGGGCCAGCTCGTAATAAAATTGTCCAAGAGATTGTATGTTGGTCCCCTCCCAAGGCAAAGGCAGTGGCTGATATTTTGGGTTCTTTGAATAAGGACACAGTTTGGACTTGGTTAACTAGGCAGATGAAATGTATTCTATTGCTGATGCTCAAGATCTAATGCAGGTGGCAAGATATTGTGCAAATTGGAAGAAATTCCTTGCATGTTTATCAGGCCATGTGAGACGTCAGGAAGATGGCCAGTGTGAGTATAACAGAGACTTTCTGGAAGCCGTGCACATGGGGTTAAATGCTCAAACGAAGTTAGCAATAGGGAGGATGGATCTTGAATGTGTTATCTGGTGGGAATTGAGTGTGGCTATTTCGCAAGTCTCTGAGCTCCTTCGACGGGTTGGAGGGGGGAAAGCCGCCACTGCACAGAAGAAGGATCAGCTCGAGCCAATTCAAACTGTCACATAGACCAATCAAGGGCCTCATTCATCTGTTGTACCCAATGCAAATTGGGGACCCCAGGGGAGAGGAACTTGCCACCCTCTCTTGTCCCCTGGTTCCAATTGGGGTAATTTCACATCAGCGTGGGGGGGGGAGACAGGAGACCTGGGTTCAATAACTGCAGCAGCAATCACGGCAACTTGTCTCCCTCCCACCAAAGTAATGACCCTACTCAGACCTGACAGGGGAATGAACTGGTGGGTTTTGGGGATCCCCTCCGTAATCAGCTTTGGTCCACGCTTAGAAATCTGGGAGAAAATATGGGTCAGTTCCATAAGCAGCCCACTGAAGTTTTGGCAGAGGCCTTACACAGGAGATTGAAGGCACAGGCTCCTGATATGGCCCCCTCCACCTCTGCTTCTGTTCCCCCCACACACACTGCCCCACTGCTCCTATCCAGCTTCGCTCAGAAGAACAGAGGCAGGCCATACAAGATGTGCACAATCGAACCCAGGACTGCCCAGTTCCTGCTGCTCCAGTCACAACTGTGTCAATGTTAGAGCCAGCTTTGTGGGGCAGAATGAATGTGGAGGCCACAGCCTGGGAACGGAAGAGTGGCCAGAAAACCAGGCTTGGTTTTTTCCGATGAATCCAGTGTGGTGGGATTTTTCCCCAAGCAGCTGAATGCTCCATTGCTCCCATCTTTCTAAGCAGCGTCTCAGTTGATGCCTCCTGTGATCCCTGCAGCTGCCATCAGACCTCTGCAAAGGCAGACAAGTGCTGGAAAGGCTGATCCCTCTGGGAAGGGAGGGAGGAAATGACTGGGTGGTGGGTGGAGTGGAAAGGAGATGCTGGTCTTGGAGGCTACTGGGGGGAAGGGGGAGCAACGTAGCTGGGATCGGAGGGAGGAACAGACAGCAGCAAAAGTTCCCCTGCTCTGAAGAGCTCCACTCATCTCTGCCCCCGTTTCTTGGCACCTCCTTCTGCTGAGGGACCCAGAGCGACCTCCCGAGAAAAGGAGGGCAAAAGCAGGGGTGGCCGCCACTGCCGGGCAAAGGACGATTCGTTCAGCCCACCGTAAGAGCGCCTCAAGGGAAGGGTCCCCTGCCCAGAGCCAGGCGCTAACAGACCGCACAGGGCTCGGGGCTCCAGAGCAAACCTGATAACTCCCCAGCCCCACCCATGAAGAAGCCTCTCTCTACTGGGGGCTCCGGAATGCATATCATAAATGCATGATGATGTTATAAAATCATAAAGAATTAGTAATTGGGATGCCCACCCCAAACTCTGCTCTGGGCCAGGACAAATCATACACCCCAGGAAAGGGGAGGGTGCCCTCTATGAGATACCAGTGCATGCTGCCCGGCCCAAAGTGTCTGCTAGGCACAGAGTACGGATGAGGGCATCCATGCAAAAAAAAAAAAAGAAATCAACAAAAAGAGGCAGACAAAAAATAAGTAACTGGCGGTACCCACCCCACAATCTGCTCTGGGCCAGGACAAATCATATGCCCCAGGAAAAGGGAGGGTGTATTCTATGAGATGCCAGTCTTTCCCAGCTAAAATAATGAAAATAGGGGGAAATACGTAATTTGCGGTGACCACGCAAAATCTGCTGTGGGCTATGAAAAATCATTCACTTCAGAGAAGTGGATATTGTTCTCTGAGAGATGCCACTGCCTCCTGCCTCGAAAGGTTTTTCTTGTGGACCCCCAGTTCCTTCTTTTTTTATACACACTGTTATGTTAGAGAGGACAACTTCCCCTTTCCTGGGGTGTATGATTTGTCCTGGCCCAGGGGAGATTTTGGGTGGGCACTCCAGTTACTTATTTTTTCCTTTGTGTTTTTGTCTATTTTGGTTTTGCGAAGATGCCCTCATCCGTGCCCTGTGGCCGGCAGAACCTCTGGGTCGGATGGGATGCACTGGCATCTCCTAGAGGACGCCCTCCCCTTTCCTGGGGTGCATGACTTGTCCTGGCCCAGAGCAGATTTTCAAGTGGGCACCATCAGTTACTTATTTGTTTTTGGTTTTATGATATCATGATGAATTTATAATAATATCAGAAGCCTGATGATTTTGATCGCATACATGTATTGTTATTCTTGATGGGGGAGTCCCCCGATCGCAGTGATATATCATACAGGGTACCCCAACATATATTTTGGGGATCAGAGACATGTTAACTTTGGCTTCAAGTTGCTGTAGCTGTCAACTTTTCTTCTTTGTAGTGTTTTGAACTTTCAAGCAAAACTGGAACTGGGAATTAGGAACAAAATCCAGTGTCATGATGTTCCCGGGGGATGCTTCGATCCAGCTCCAACACAGCCAGCCCAGCTCAGGGGAGAGGCAGACGGGACGGGGCAGAGCTGCAGCCTCCGATCTGGAGGGTCTGCGCGGAGGGGGGCTTAAGGGGGTCCTCGCCCTCTCCCACCCTCCCTCTGCACCCCATTGCATACCTTTCTTTTGAGAGGCCCCCAGTGCAACTCCGCTCTCCAACATCGCTGCGCACTAAGAGGTGCTCCACGCTTCCACCTGCATTTCTTGAAGAGAGGCAGGGCAGGAAAGGGAAGTCCCTCGTTTGGGCTCTTTCCTTTGGGTCTGTCCTCACTGGTTAACCCTTAAAGAGCAAAGTGGCTGAAGCTCCTCCGCTGCTTTGCAAGGAGAGCGAGGGGAGAGGGAAGCCCCTTTCTGGCCGGTGACCCTTCTCCATATTAAAAATAAAAATGCCATGCACATTTTTAAGAAAGGTTTTGAGGGAACAGCTTAGGTTAGCTTAAACCCTGTTTCCTTTACCTGTTAGATTTCTCTTTTATTCCTTTGCATTGTCAGATCTTATGATCTGTGGATTTCTGCCAAATTTTTGAAGTGCTTGAGTTTTGTCCTTTATCAGGTACGTTGTAGTATACCTGGAGTAGTCATCTATAAAAGTTTGCATGTATAAATTTCCACCCTGGGAGGGCACTTTCATTGGCCCACAAAGATCAGTGTGAATTAATTCTAGAGACTTTTTGGTTCTCCTCTCACTTTCCTTAGGAAATTTTGGTTTCACACTCTTTGTCTTAATACGGCATTCACCTGTCTGTGTCAATTTGCACTGTCCAATTTGAATGCCTCTTGCCAATTTCTCCTTTTCTAGAGCTGTGACTCTAGCTAAACTGGCATGTCCCATTCTTCTATGCCAGATATGCAAACATTCAGAATTACAGGTTTCCTTGACCACATTTGCATGCATAGTTTCAAGATATTCTAAATGTAAAAGGCCATCTTTCAATTTTGCAGTGCAACATATTTCTCCATCTAGAACGTAGCAAAATTCTCCCCTCATATAAAGTTCACCTCCTAATTTCATTATCTTAGTCGCACTTAAGTTGTTTTTAAAATCTGGAACATATAGGCAGTTTTTAAGTTCAAGTTGTCTTGGCCGTCTGGCGTTTTGCAAAGCAATTCTACTGCATCTATTCCTTCACAAAAGAATATTTGTCCAGATGCTGTCAATATTTTTTGCTTGTGACTTTTAAAACTTTTAAACCGGTTTTTATCAATTACAAGATGTGAGGTGGATCCTGAATCAATTAAAAATCTGTTTTTTCAACCATTTCTCCTCTCATCAGTCACATGGTAACTTGAAGCCTCTGTTTTCGGCTTTTCAGTCTGCCTAGGGCAGCCTTTCCCAACCAGTGGGCCACCAGATGTTGTTGGACCACAACTCCCATCTTTCCTGAGCATTGGCAATGCTGGCTGAGGCTGATGGGAGTTGTGGTCCAACAACACCTGGTGGCCCACTGGTTGGGAAAGGCTGGCCTAGGGGCTTCTCTCACTTCAGCTTGCCTTTGTTTAAAGTCAGGCCTCGCTGTTGTCTGCCACCTATTGCATTTTCATTGAAGATGATTTGGAGAGATGCATTTAAAACAGAACTTCTGTCTGTGTTGGTCTGTGCCCTTTTGTGGATTCGGGCGATGACTCATGTCACTACCCTTTGTTTGTTTGTTTCTCCCCATAGTAAAGTTTGCTTGCTCCGACACAGTCCCCAGTTCCCGTCTTTCTTTAAGATCTTGGTCTTTTAAATTTGATATAATCTGACTCAGGTTTTGGTCAGAATTTTCTAGCACACAGGAAATTAACGTATGATGCTGATGAAGAGAGCTCAAAACCAGTGCCTTTTTCATATCATCATCTCGATCTTTCCCACATCTCTCAAGTTTAGCCAGGAGTTCTGTAAAACTTTCTATGTGTTTATTCAGGCTGCCTCTCTCAGCAGTGTCCTTCAGAGAAAATAACTCCTTGTAAAGGTACTTTACATGGTTCTTTGTTTTCCTATTATATATTCCTTCTAGCCTATCCATCTGAAGAATCCTAGCTCTATCTCCCTTCTGGAACACAAAAAAAAGAACAGAACAGGAGTTGCTCTTGCCCCACTTCCAACATTATCAGCCTTCTGACTGTGCACTATTATATATTCCTTCTAGCTTCTCCCACATTTGTTTTACATTGTTAAATCCTACGCAAACATTTAGTGCCTCATCTTTTGCATGCTTTTGCATGCTTATGTCTCCAGGAAGCTGTAGCAGTCTCATCCTCTGCCAAAGGTTCAGGACCAGTCATAATTCTGTTCAAATTTCCCCCTTCCAGCAGCTGTGAAGCGCAAATTCCACAAGGCATAATTATCCTTCTCAAGTCTCGGGATTCATATCTCAAGCATTGATATTTCAGCCATCCTTTCCTATCCTTTGTTCTGCTTTTCCTTTTAACTTAAAGTCTCCTTTGTAAACCACACACAGCACTTAGCCTTTTACAGCTTCTAGCCACAACTTGCAATTCAAGTTAGTTTGCTGGGCCCATAACTCTTGTTGCTGGTGCTAAATTAGTTAAGCAGCACAACAGAGAGTAACAGCGGTCTGAAATGCGAGTGTGCCAACGTGTGCATGCGTTTACCTAAGAAAGCAGGCTTTTACCCTGCATCAGGATCATTCTTGAGACTTAGTAAATTAAGAAAAGCGACTTTATTTATAGAACATAAGAACATAAGAACATAAGAAGAGCCTGCTGGATCAGGCCAGTGGCCCATCTAGTCCAGCATCCTGTTCTCACAGTGGCCAACCAGGTGCCTGGGGGAAGCCCGCAAGCAGGACCCGAGTGCAAGAACACTCTCCCCTCCTGAGGCTTCCGGCAACTGGTTTTCAGAAGCATGCTGCCTCTGACTAGGTTGGCACAGCACAGCCATCACGGCTAGTAGCCATTGATAGCCCTGTCCTCCATGAATTTGTCTAATCTTCTTTTAAAGCCATCCAAGGTGGTGGCCATTACTGCATCTTGTGGGAGCAAATTCCATAGTTTAACTATGCGCTGAGTAAAGAAGTACTTCCTTTTGTCTGTCCTGAATCTTCCAACATTCAGCTTCTTTGAATGTCCCCGAGTTCTAGTATTATGAGAGAGGGAGAAGAACTTTTCTCTATCCACTTTCTCAATGCCATGCATAATTTTATACACTTCTATCATGTCTCCTCTGACCCGCCTTTTCTCTAAACTAAAAAGCCCCAAATGCTGCAACCTTTCCTCGTAAGGGAGTCGCTCCATCCCCTTGATCATTCTGGTTGCCCTCTTCTGAACCTTTTCCAACTCTAGAATATCCTTTTTGAGATGAGGCGACCAGAACTGTACACAGTATTCCAAATGCGGCCGCACCATAGATTTATACAATGGCATTATGATATCGGCTGTTCTATTTTCAATACCTTTCCTAATGATCGCTAGCATGGAATTTGCCTTTTTCACAGCTGCCGCACACTGGGTCGACATTTTCATCGTGCTGTCCACTACAACCCCAAGGTCTCTCTCCTGGTCGGTCACCGCCAGTTCAGACCCCATGAGCGTATATGTGAAATTCAGATTTTTTGCTCCAATATGCATAATTTTACACTTGTTTATATTGAATTGCATTTGCCATTTTTCTGCCCATTCACTCAGTTTGGACAGGTCTTTTTGGAGCTCTTCGCAATCCCTTTTTGTTTTAACAACCCTGAACAATTTAGTGTCGTCAGCAAACTTGGCCACTTCACTGCTCACTCCTAATTCTAGGTCATTAATGAACAAGTTGAAAAGTACAGGTCCCAATACTGATCCTTGAGGGACTCCACTTTCTACAGCCCTCCATTGGGAGAACTGTCCGTTTATTCCTACTCTCTGCTTTCTGCTTCTTAACCAATTTCTTATCCACAAGAGGACCTCTCCTCTTATTCCATGACTGCTAAGCTTCCTCAGAAGTCTTTGGTGAGGTACCTTGTCAAACGCTTTTTGAAAGTCTAAGTACACTATGTCCACTGGATCACCTCTATCTATATGCTTGTTGACACTCTCAAAGAATTCTAATAGGTTACTAAGACAGGCTTTCCCTTGCAGAAGCCATGCTGGCTCTGCTTCAGCAAGGCTTGTTCTTCTATGTGCTTAGTTAATCTAGCTTTAATCATACTTTCTACCAGTTTTCCAGGGACAGAAGTTAAGCTAACTGGCCTGTAATTTCCGGGATCCCCTCTGGATCCCTTTTTGAAGATTGGCGTTACATTTGCCACTTTCCAGTCCTCAGGCACGGAGGAGGACCCGAGGGACAAGTTACATATTTTAGTTAGCAGATCAGCAATTTCACATTTGAGTTCTTTGAGAACTCTTGGGTGGATGCCATCCGGGCCCGGTGATTTGTCAGTTTTTATATTGTCCATTAAGCTTAGAACTTCCTCTTTCGTTACCACTATTTGTCTCAGTTCCTCAGAATCCCTTCCTGCAAATGTTAGTTCAGGTTCAGGGATCTGCCCTATATCTTCCACTGTGAAGACAGATGCAAAGAATTCATTTAGCTTCTCTGCAATCTCCTTATCGTTCTTTAGTACACCTTTGACTCCCTTATCATCCAAGGGTCCAATTGTCTCCCTAGATGGTCTCCTGCTTTGAATGTATTTATAGAATTTTTTGTTGTTGGTTTTTATGTTCTTAGCAATGTGCTCCTCAAATTCTTTTTTAGCATCCCTTATTGTCTTCTTGCATTTCTTTTGCCAGAGTTTGTGTTCTTTTTTATTTTCTTCATTTGGACAAGACTTCCATTTTTTGAAGGAAGACTTTTTGCCTCTAAGAGCTTCCTTGACTTTGCTCGTTAACCATGCTGGCATCTTCTTGGCCCTGGCGGTACCTTTTCTGATCTGCGGTATGCACTCCAGTTGAGCTTCTAATAGAGTGTTTTTAAACAACTTCCAAGCATTTTCGAGTGATGTGACCCTCTGGACTTTGTTTTTCAGCTTTCTTTTTACCAATCCCCTCATTTTTGTGAAGTTTCCTCTTTTGAAGTCAAATGTGACCGTGTTGGATTTTCTTGGCAATTGGCCATTTACATATATGTTTAATTTAATAGCACTGTGGTCACTGCTCCCAATCGGTTCAACAACACTTGCATCTCGCACTGGGTCCCGGTCCCCACTGAGGATTAAGTCCAGGGTTGCCGTCCCTCTGGTCGGTTCCATGACCAACTGGTCTAGGGAATAGTCATTTAGAATATCTAGAAACTTTGCTTCTTTGTCATGACTGGAACACATATGCGGCCAGTCTATGTCCGGGTAGTTGAAGTCACCCATTACTACCACATTTCCTAGTTTGGATGCTTCCTCAATTTCATATCTCATCTCAAGGTCTCCCTGAGCATTTTGATCAGGGGGACAATAGATCGTTCCCAGTATTAAGTCCCTCCTGGGGCATGGTATCACCACCCACAACGATTCTGTGGAGGAGTCTGCCTCTTTTGGGGTTTTGAGCTTGCTGGATTCAATGCCTTCTTTCACGTATAGAGCGATTCCGCCACCAATACGTCCTTCCCTGTCCTTCCGATATAGTTTATATCCAGGGATAACCGTATCCCACTGGTTTTCTCCATTCCACCAGGTCTCTGTTATGCTCACTATATCAATGCTCTCCTCTAAGACCAAGCACTCCAGTTCTCCCATCTTGGTTCGCAGGCTCCTAGCATTAGCGTACAGGCACTTGTAAGCAGTGTCTCTCTTCAAGTGTCTTTGGCACTTGTGGTTTGGCCTGTGGTAATTTTGCTCTTCTGAATTTATATCCTGTGCCCCTGCTCTCACAATGCCTACTTCTAGGCCTACCCCTTTTAAAATTTCATCATTTCTTTGGTTTTTATCCCGGGGGGAGGTTTATTCCGAACCGGACCTTTCTCAGCTCCTGTCGGGTTTCCCCCCTCAGTCAGTTTAAAAGCTGCTCTGCTACCTTTTTAAGTGCCAGCAGTCTGGTTCCATTCTGGTTCAAGTGGAGCCCGTCCCTTTTGTACAGGCCCGGCTTGTCCCAAAATGTTCCCCAGTGCCTAACAAATCCGAACCCTTCCACCCGACACCATCCTCTCATCCACACATTGAGACTGCGAAGCTGGGCCTGTCTGGCTGGTCCTGCGCGTGGAACTGGTAGCATTTCAGAGAAAGCCACCTTGGAGGTCCTGGCTTTCAGCATCCTACCTAGCAACCTAAATTTTGCTTCCAGGACCTCACGGCTGCATTTCCCTATGTCGTTGGTGCCAACGTGCACCACGACCACTGACTCCTTCCCAGCACTGTCTACCAAACTACCAAACGACGGGCGATATCCGCAACCTTCGCACCAGGCAGGCAAAACACCTTGCGGTCTACACGCCCATCACACACCCCACTGTCTATGTTCCTAATGATTGAATCACCCACTACAAGGATCCCTCCACCCCCTGGAGATATATCCTCGGCACGAGAGGATAGCTGCTCATGCCCCAAGGAATGGGTCCCTTCTAAGGGATCGTTTCCCTCTTCCTCAGCTGGATGCTCTCCTTCCCCGAGACCATTGTTGTCCATTATAGCAGGAGAGCTATCATCGTTGGAGTGGGACACAGCTATAACGTCCCTGAAGGCGTCCTCCACAAACCTCTCTGCCTCTCTCAGCTTTTCCAGGTCCGCCACCTTGGCCTCAAGGAAATGAAGTCGTTCCCGGAGAGCCAGGAGCTCATTGCACCGAGAGCATACCCACGACTTCTGTCCAACAGGCAGATAGTCGTACTTGCTGCAGGCGGTGCAAAACACTGGAAAGCCCCCACACCCCTGCTGGCTTCTTACCTGCATAGTTTTGTTTAAGGTTTATTACGTCAATGGGTTGGAGACTGCGGTTTAGTTGAGGTCAGGGAACAGACGGGCAGAGTGGGGGCCCTGGCCTCCTCGCCCTGCTGCCGAACTCACTCTGCTGCTTAACTCGCCTTGACGCTTCGTCAGCTGGGGCTCCCTCTAGCTCGTGGAGCAGGCTCGTGGAGCAGAAATACATAGTAGATTGAAAGGCATACCTAGTTCTAACTAACTAAGTTGGAGGTGCAACACGCAGGCATGGGAATTGCCCTCATGGCTAGCAGAGAGAGAGAGCAGAGACAAATGGTGTCTCCTCTTTCTTGTACAGTCAGAGAAGACAAAAGAAGAAAGGGCGGAAGGAGGAGGGGCAGGTAAGCTTCCCTTAAGACGTATCAGTCTAGCGATGGAAGGAAGTCAGTCAGAGCATCCCAGGTAAAGGTAGCCAAGCCTATCCATCTGGAGAATCCTAGCTCTATCTCCCTTCTGGAACATAAAAAAAAGAACAGAACAGGAGTTGCTCTTGCCCCACTTCCAACATTATCAGCCCTCTGACTGTGCACTACCCCTGACCCACCTCAATCTAGCAGCAAATTCACAGCCTTGACATGATTTCTTCTGAATTGTACCAATAAAGATTTTTACAACCGCCCTCCAGTGGCGTCACTAGGGGTGTGTGGACCACACTAGGTTACACCATCAGAGGGGGGTGATTCTCAGCTTTAATTTTTTTAAAAAATTAGTTTCTAGCTGGTCTGGTTCTCGAGATATACATAAAAACGTCAGCCCACCCATTAAATCTTTTTTAAACTACTGTATAGCACTTTGTAGCTTTAACCCCACCCATTCAGGATTGCAGCCAATCAGAGAAGAGTTTGTTTGACCTGTGGCAGGGTCTAGTAAACCTCATTGCAAGGCCAGAAAATGGTGGGTCCCCCCCCCGTTTATCTGAAAATCTCATAAATTGGGTAAGTATATATATTTCAGTTTTTTCCCCTCTTGTGCGTAGGAGTCAGATCCTGGGCAGTGTTTTCAAAACCTTCCCAATACTTGCTTTTGTGGGGGTAAAAGCATTGCTAATCCCATATCTCCAGAGTAAATCCCATTGAATTCAATAGGATTTACTTTTGAGTAGACAGGGTTACGAATGTGCTGAAAATCAATGGGACTTTGGAGTGAATGTAAAAAAGAATTGTATTTGTGTTCTCTTTCTGTCCCCCCCCCTCCAGTCCTATTTTAAAGCAAGTAGGCAGGGCTTACGTAGGTATTACAGTTTTTATTCTGTTGGAAACGAATACTGATTTTTTAAAAACTAATACTGATTTTTCTGCAATGACCAACTGGTTTGACAATAAACTATTATATGGGCTGTATGTATTTATACATCTGCAGTGTGTGTGTGTGTAGACTTTCCAACACCCCTGTGAGGTAGGGTTGGAAGGCAGCTCACAACAAGAAATAAAGCCATTTAAAACCCAATAACCATAAAGCAAGAATAAACAGTTGGAAAACAGCCTAAAGAGGCATGATTCTGAATTTTGGGTTGGGTGAATGAAGTTTATTTATTTATTATTTGATTTATATCCCGCCCTTCCTCCCAGTAGGAGCCCAGGGTGGCAAACAAAAGCACTAAAAGCACTTTAAAACGTCATAAAAACAGACTTTAAAATATATTAAAACATCTTTGAAAATATTTTTTAAAAGCTTTAAAAAAACATTTTTAAAAAAAAAAAAAAGAAAAGGCTTAAAAACATATTAAAAAGCAATTCCAACACAGACTCAGTCTTGGATAAGGTCTCAACTGAAAAGAACAAGTTGAAAGAACAAGTTCCTTATCACTTGAGGCTGTAGTTCTCTGCACACTTCCCAGTTTGAGTAAGCCCCATTGAATACATTGGGACTTGCTTCTGAGTAACCAAACATCGGATTGCACTATAAATATATTTAAGGATTGTGTAATTCATAGACATATTTGATAGTCATGTTTATATAAATATTTTTTCATACTGTGTCCCAATAAGTATTTGATTTCACACTATGGTTGTAGATGATGTTTTCCTCTACATTTTAAGTGTGCCCTTCTTCCTGGGGGTGGTCATGATTCTCCATTGTTTTCATCCTGAGGGGAGGATAGGCTGAGAGATGGTGAGTAGCACATTTAAGGTCTCTTCACCTCCCCTCCTTTTTCATTTGTATTTATTTTATATTTCTCCAATATCTTAACATAAGAACATAAGAAGAGCCTGCTGGATCAGGCCAGTGGCCCATCTAGTGCAGCATCCTGTTCTCACAGTGGCCAACCAGGTGCCTGGGGGAAGCCCGCAAGCAGGACCCGAGTGCAAGAACACTCTCCCCTCCTGAGGCTTCCGGCAACTGGTTTTCAGAAGCATGCTGCCTCTGACTAGGGTGGCACAGCACAGCCATCACGGCTAGTAGCCATTGATAGCCCTGTCCTCCATGAATTTGTCTAATCTTCTTTTAAAGCCGTCCAAGCTGGTGGCCATTACTGCATCTTGTGGGAGCAAATTCCATAGTTTAACTATGCGCTGAGTAAAGAAGTACTTCCTTTTGTCTGTCCTGAATCTTCCAACATTCAGCTTCTTTGAATGTCCACGAGTTCTAGTATTATGAGAGAGGGGGAAGAACTTTTCTCTATCCACTTTCTCAATGCCATGCATCATTTTATACACTTCTACCATGTCTCCTCTGACTCGCCTTTTCTCTAAACTAAAAAGCCCCAAATGCTGCAACCTTTCCTCGTAAGGGAGTCGCTCCATCCCCTTGATCATTCTGGTTGCCCTCTTCTGAACCTTTTCCAACTCTATAATATCCTTTTTGAGATGAGGCGACCAGAACTGTACACAGTATTCCAAATGCGGCCGCACCATAGATTTATACAATGGCATTATGATATCGGCTGTTTTATTTTCAATACCTTTCCTAATTATTGCTAGCATGGAATTTGCCTTTTTCACAGCTGCCGCACACTGGGTCGGCATTTTCATCGTGCTGTCCACTACAACCCCAAGGTCTCTCTCCTGGTCGGGGTTTCAAGCTTGCTGGATTCAATGCCTTCTTTCATGTATAGAGTGACTCCGCCACCAATACGTCCTTCCCTGTCCTTCCGATATAGTTTATATCCAGGGATAACCGTATCCCACTGGTTTTCTCCATTCCACCAGGTCTCTGTTATGCTCACTATATCAATGCTCTCCTCTAAGACCAAGCACTCCAGTTCTCCCATCTTGGTTCGCAGGCTCCTAGCATTAGCGTACAGGCACTTGTAAGCAGTGTCTCTCTTCAAGTGTCTTTGGCACTTGTGGTTAGGCCTGTGGTAATTTTGCTCTTCTGAATTTATATCCTGTGCCCCTGCTCTCACAATGCCTACTTCTAGGCCTACCCCTTTTAAAATTTCATCATTTCTTTGGTTTTTATCCCAGGGGGGAGGTTTATTCCGAACCGGACCTTTCTCAGCTCCTGTCGGGTTTCCCCCCTCAGTCAGTTTAAAAGCTGCTCTGCCACCTTTTTAATTTTAAGTGCCAGCAGTCTGGTTCCATTCTGGTTCAAGTGGAGCCCGTCCCTTTTGTACAGGCCCGGCTTGTCCCAAAATGTTCCCCAGTGCCTAACAAATCCAAACCCTTCCACCCGACACCATCGTCTCAACCACGCATTGAGACTGCGAAGCTGGGCCTGTCTGGCTGGTCCTGCGCGTGGAACCGGTAGCATTTCAGAGACAGCCACCTTGGAGATCCTGGCTTTCAGCATCCTACCTAGCAACCTAAATTTTGCTTCCAGGACCTCACGGCTGCATTTCCCCATGTCGTTGGTGCCAACGTGCACCACGACCACTGACTCTTCCCCAGCACTGTCTACCACTGTCTACCAAACTATCTAAACGACGGGCGATATCCGCAACCTTTGCACCAGGCAGGCAAAACACCTTGCGGTCTACACGCCCATCACACACCCCACTGGCTATTTTCCTAATGATCGAATCACCCACTACAAGGATCCCTCCACCCCCTGGAGATATATCCTCGGCACGAGAGGATAGCTGCTCATCCCCCAAAGAATGGGTCCCTTCTAAGGGATCGTTTCCCTCTTCCTCAGCTGGATGCTCTCCTTCCCCGAGACCATCGTTGTCCATGATAGCAGGAGAGCTATCATCGCTGGAGTGGGACACAGCTATAACGTCCCTGAAGGCCTCCTCCACACACCTCTCTGCCTCTCTCAGCGTGGCCTCAAGGAAATGAAGTCGTTCCCGGAGAGCCAGGAGCTCATTGCACCGAGAGCACACCCACGACTTCTGTCCAATAGGCAGATAGTCGTACATGCTGCAGGCTGTGCAAAACACTGGAAAGCCCCCACACCCCTGCTGGCTTCTTACCTGCATAGTTTTGTTTGGAGATTTCAGGATGAGGCCCCCTCATCCGGTGACACACAGGGCAGGGCCTTTTCTGTGGTGGTGCCTACCATGACAATACACATACAGAAATAAGGCAGGGGCTGAGTTTTTGGTACCTCTCATGGCACTAGAACTCATGGACATGGAAAGATGCTGGATGTTGGCAGATTCAAGAGAGAGAAAAGAAAATTCTTCACACAGCATATAGTTAAATTAATTTTTAGGGAAGAAAGCAGTTTAAAGACAACAGAGGGCAGCAGTGGCGTCACTAGGGTTGGTGTCACCCGGTGCGGTAACTCATGGTGTCACCCCCATGGACCTCCTCCCGTACCAGACCATACAGAATCCTTAGTAGTGTTTTTTGTACTAATGTTACTCGTAAATCGTAATTCCCTTATATCACTGGATGGAATGGCAATAGTAGTGACATAAACTAGCAAAATTAAAATTACACCTTTAAATTACAATATTATACGCACAGCTCAAATTCTTGCTCTTATTACTAATGGAAGTTAATTATCTTGCATATGCCCATAGTAAATTTTCAGATACTTTCAGACCCTCAGCAATTTTCAAGGGGTCTATGTAGAAGAAAAGTTTGGGAACCCCTGGAATAAGACACCTGCTTATGTCCCTATGCTGCTCCCACCCCTCATTTAGGTGCCTGGGATGCATGCGTGTGGACACACCTCCTTACAATTATGGAAAGTGATTCTTAATCATAAGTCTCCAGACACAAAGTTACATAGGTATTTATCAGTTGTTTAGTAGAAAATTCAGAGCTGCAGGGTCCCTTCATGATAGTTACAGCCACGTACACCCTTTTTTGCTCCTGGATTAAGAATGAGATCTTTGTTAATGCATTCTCTCACAACAACAAACATCTCTAGGAGCCAATCAGCATGTAAGTGGAGAGCGTTAGCTACTGAGATTGGCTCTGATTGGCTCCAATCTGCAGAAAAGGCAAGGAAGCATATTAGAAGTATCTTCTCAGTGACTAACACACTCCCTTTTCATGCTGACTGTAGGATGCTTGGAGACATAGGGACCCTGATCCCAAAAAAGCAGAGGGACTAAGACCCCCTGGGTGACTACCCTCCTGGTGCTTATGGACATGACCGTAATATATTTTGTGACGTGCAAGTTCGATATTATTTATTAAGTGTGTTTAGGATTACATTCATGGCATTCCCAAATATGTACTTTCACACAGACTTTGGTTTTCCATAACACAATGTTTGTCCAACCCTTCACACTTGGGGGGGCACTACTTGCACACCCCTTCCATAATAACATCAAAGTTGGATACACCCCTGAACCAAGACCCAGACAAAAGGGCACTCAAAACAAACAGGTAATTACAGTGGCTGAGTAGATCTTGAACAGTGGTTATACTGACTGGGCAGCCACTGTCCTTCACATTTTACAAAATACTTTTTCCTATACAAAGATTAAATTTCTGTGTATGAAAAAGTAATATATGAAGTGGTCTCAATAGTGAGAAAAGTAAACAAGTGAATGGTGATCCAAATGTTTTTCATTCTCACGTTATGAAGCTAGCTGCCAGATGATGAATCACCTTCGCTACGCATGCAGCGTAGACTGAAAAAACAGCACCCAAGCCACCATTCAATACGTGCACCTGTTCTTTCCAACATGAATCTACAGGTCTCAAAAAGTAATGTGTGACAAAGTCCTCAAACACCTTATAACATGCCTCAAACATGGTCTCTTGTTCTACCAGCAGGCCTTCACACCATCACTTTGCCAAAACAAGCACATTAGACCAAGCATACATCCTTCACCATCTTATAAATAAAGCCATTAAAGGCCCGTCTTCATCACTCTATGTAGCGTTTATAGATTTTGCGGCAGCTTTCGATTCGGTAAATAGACAGCTTCTATGGCACAAACTAGCCCAATCCAATATAGATAAAAGACTGAGATGGCTCATTAAATCACTTCACCAGTCAAACCTTACAAGAGTACGTCTTGGTAGAAATGGGGCCCTTTCTTGTACTATCCCAACCTCTAAAGGTGTGAAGCAAGGCTGCATATTGGCTCCTTTCCTATTTAACTATTTTATTAATGATATAATCCCTACTCTGTCCTCTCTCAAGTTTTTTCCCCCTTCTGTTGGATTGGATAAAATTTCAGTTTTATTATACGCAGATGTTTTGGTACTTTTTTCTTTAAACAAGATTGGCCTTAAAAGAATGCTAGCAAGTTTAGAAGGATATTGTAAAGTAAATCACCTCCAGGTCAATCATTCAAAATCAAAAATTATGGTCTGTGGAAATCACAGGAAGGCCAAAAATGTCTGGACTTTGAACGGAATAACTTTAGAACAAGTCCAGTCTTATAAATATCTGGGTATAAACTTCTCCCATACACTTTCATGGAAATCCCAGACCGAGGATACCAAACTTGCAGGCTCCAGATTACTTGGCCAACTAAAAAATTTTTTTACACTCGAGGAGGCCATTTGATTGCTCCAATGTTGAAAATTTACGCAGCCAAAGTCCTATCTAAATTACTCTATGGGGCTGAAATGTGGGGTTCCTCTCTTAAAGCATCCTTGGAGCCCCTGCAAAATCCCTTCTTGAAACAGCTTCTGGGACTCCCGCAGACTACTCCTTCTGCCCACGTAAGGTTCGAACTGGGTATCCACTCATTGTCTGCCAAAATTGATTTGGCAGTTTTAAGATTTACGAGGAAGATTTTGCTGCTTGATCATTCATCAGTCCTCAAAAGTTGCTGGCATGAACAACTACAAAAAGGTGGTTGGGCCCAATCTACTATGGCTCTATTGGAACACTATAACGTTACCGATAGCAACTTAAAAATCTTCTCTCCCAAGGAGTTACACAATTGGGTCTTTAACCAGGACGAGGCCCAAGATAGGTGCCGCATAACGGCTTCTCCATATTCATATTGGTTCCCTCTCTTTAAAACAAATCATGTGATCGCTCCCTATTTTACTATTTTACATTCTCCTATGAAACGTAGAGTTTTTACTGAACTGAGATTTCAGACAATGATGACAGCAGTTTTGGAAGGACGATACAGGGGCGTTCCGAAACATCAACGCTTTTGCATTTGTGGAACCGGGGAGATAGAGGACCTCTCCCATTATTTACTGTATTGCCCACTCTACAATGCGCCGAGACACAAATTCTTAGAACAGTTTATAATGCCCAGGGAGGCTTTTAGCCCTGACATTCTAATAGCAGATATATTGGCCGACAATATCAAAGAGGTTTCAGACCCTTGGCCTCTCAATTGTGGTGTGCCACAGGGTTCTATCCTCTCTCCCATGCTATTTAACATCTATGTAAAGCCGCTGGGAGAGATCATCAGGAGATTTGGGCTGCAGTGTCACCAATATGCGGATGACATGTCCAAGTGCCTGGAATCCGTGAGTGGATGGATGGGCAGGAACAGGTTGAAGTTGAACCCTGATAAGACCGAGGTACTACTTCAAGGAGACGAGGGAGGGTTAGGAGATGTTGACCTGGTGTTTGATGGAGTGAGGTTGCCCCTACAGGATGTCACCGGCCTCATCCTGAAATCTCCATTGTTGTGACAGATGAATCCATTGAAGTGTCCGGAGCACGGCCTTGTCTTTCTTTATTGGATGAGTTTCAGTTGGTGCAGCTCGAGGAAGTGGACAAGGTGCTTGGAATGGTTCGGGCGACCACGTCTGTTCTGGATCCTTGCCCATCTTGGCTAGTGAAAGCTGGCAGGGCTGGAACCACTGGTTGGGCCAAGGAGGTGGTTAATGCCTCCTTGAGGGAGGGAGTGGTCCCTGGTAGCCTCAAGGAGGCAGTAGTGAGACCTCTTTTAAAGAAACCCTCCTTGGACCCAGATAATTTAAACAACTATAGACCGGTGGCGAATGTCCCTTTTTTGGGCAAGGTTTTGGAGCGGGTGGTTGCCAGCCAACTCCAGGCGCTCTTGGATGAAACCGATTATCTAGATCCGTTTCAATCCGGTTTCAGGCCCGGTTTTGGCACCGAAACAGCCTTGGTCGTCCTGTATGATGACCTGTGTCGGGAGAGGGACAGGGGGAGTGTGACTCTGTTGATTCTCCTTGATCTCTCAGCGGCGTTTGATACCATCGACCATGGTATCCTTCTGAGGAGACTCATGGAGTTGGGTGTCGGGGGCACTGCTTGGCAGTGGTTCCGCTCCTACTTCGCGGATTGTCACCAGAAGGTAGTGCTTGGGGAACATCACTTGACACCATGGACTCTCCATTGCGGAGTCCCTCAGGGGTCGGTTTTGTCCCCCATGCTTTTCAACATCTACATGCAGCCGCTGGGTGCGGTCATCAGGAGTTTTGGAGTGCGTTGCCATCAGTATGCTGATGACACGCAGCTCTATTTCTCCTTTTCATCTTCTTCAGGTGAGTCTGTTGATGTGCTGAACCGTTGCCTGACCGCGATAATGGACTGGATGAGAGCTAATAAACTGAGACTCAATCCAGACAAGACCGAGACATTGTTGGTGAATGCCTTCCCTGCTCAGATGGTGGATGTTAACCCTGTTCTGGATGGGGTTACACTCCCCCTGAAGGAACAGGTACATAGTTTGGGGGTTCTTCTCGACTCTTCCCTGTCTCTCGAGGCCCAAGTGGCCTCGGTGGCACGGAATGCATTTTACCATCTTCGTCTGGTAGCCCAACTACGCCGCTATCTGGACAGGGACGACCTCGCCTCCGTTGTTCACGCTCTGGTAACTTCAAGATTGGATTACTGTAATGCGCTCTACGTAGGGCTGTCCCTGAAGACAATTCGGAAGCTTCAGCTGGTGCAGAACGCAGCTGCCAGACTACTGACGAGGACCAGTCGGTCTTCGCATATAACACCTGTCTTGGCGCGTCTGCACTGGCTTCCCATTTGCTTCCGGGCGAGATTCAAGGTGCTGGTTCTTACCTATAAAGCCTTACACGATGTGGGACCTCAATACCTTGTGGAACACCTCTCTCGATACGAACCTACCTGTTCACTTCGTTCAGAATCTAAGGCCCTCCTCCGGGTACCAACTCATCGGGAAGCCCGGGGGGTGGTTACTAGATCTAGGGCCTTTTCTGTGGTGGCCCCTGAGTTGTGGAACAGCCTCCCCGAAGAGGTACGCCTGGCGCCTACACTTCTATCTTTCCGGCGCCAGGTAAAGACCTTTTTATGCTCCCAGGCATTTTAATTTTCTTAACCATTTTAATCTTTTAATCCGTATTTTTAATTTTTGTCGTATTGTGTTTTTGTAGTGTTTTTGTTGTTGTTTGTTTGTATATGTTTTTATGATTTTTATTATGATATATTGTATTTTATCTTGTTTGTTCACCGCCCTGAGAGCTACTTTGCTAAGGGCGGTATATAAATTGAAATAAATAAATAAATAAATAAATAAATCATCGCTTGTGGTTGGGTTTGTCCACCACACCTATTCCCCAGAGGAATAATGTCAGTCACTGGGCAGCCCCAGTCCAGCCCCCTTCTTCACTAACTCGGCATTTTCACCACTCAAAGTCACCATCATCCCCGTGGCTTCCCTCATGTAAACCACTCAGGGAGCTTTGGCTATGGGGCGTCATACAACTTAAATAAATAAATAAATAAATAAATAAAGAAAGAAAGAAAGAAAGAAAGAAAGAAAGAAAGAAAGAAAGAAAGAAAGAAAGAAAGAAAGAAAGAAAGGCTGCCTTGGCTTAACCACAAAGTGGCAAGTCCTTCACGTTTATTGCATGAATTCTTGGGGACTCCTGCACTTTCAAAACCTGAATTTCAGATGGTTGTGTAGCAAAGAATTGTGTTTTGTTAGTGTGGGATCTTAACAGGTTAACATTTGGCTTCTGTATTAGAGCTGTGAGTTGGCAGCTTTATTTCCCAGCTTGGGGTAATCAGAGGCCCACCCTAACACCCCCTTATCTGTAGAAGCCGGGCTCCATCAAGGTCGTAAAGCCCTGGAAGTTTTAGGGAGGATGTTCCATTTGGCCAGGAGATTGATGGGCCTTTATGGCATGAAGAAATTTCCTGATTGGTTCATTGGTTCTGGCCTGTTGCTGGGGAGTTTGCCATAAGTAAATGGTTAGAATTGCTTTTAATACGTCTTTTAATCATATGCCAGTCTTCCACTTTGGACTGGAGCCTCCAGGGCCTGCATTAGGGGAGGGGAACTGTGCCTGAGGGAAAGGCAGAGCTTGGAAGATTACTTTTAAAAAGTAATCAATTACAGGTACCGTTACATGGCCCCCCAAAAGTAGTAATGACCATTACAATTACAATCGCTCTGAAAGTAACTGATTGCTTTACTTTTACTCAGAAGTAATTGCTACAATTACATTTTAGTTACTTTTTTAAAAAAAATGCCTACAAGGTGCTGGCTTGGCTGTTGCACATCTAAGTAGCCTAAAACAACATTAAAAATCAGCACACACAGAGAGAGGGTAGTAGAATATATTTTTTATCCATAAGATTAACAGAATGGCATAACAGAATCTCACATCCCCTCACCCCACCCTCAGCATAGATACCCCAACACACATATTTTTTGTATATATATATATTGCCTCCAGCTCTCTTCTCCTTCCATTCCTGTCAATTTTTAAACAATTGTTTTCTCCACCCCGTCTCGCTCTCCACCCCCTCCCTTGTTGCCTCCTAAGCACCAAAAGAGCATGAAGGAAGAGCGACGCTGCACAGAAGCCCAATTTGAAGCCCATGATTTTTATTCACAAATCAGAGGAGCAGAAGAATCCCAAGTAATGCCCAAAAGTAATGCTGGAAACATTACAATTATGCCTCAAAAGTAATGAAGTCACTACTTGTTCTATTACCAGCAAAATGTAATGAAGTTACCCACTCGTTACTCAAATAAAGTAATAAATTACAAGTAATTCGTTACTTCTAACTAGTTACTTCCAAGCTCTGGGGAAAGGACTAGGCAGTTCAGCATCAGGCTCTTGAGGTTGGTCCGGAAGCTGCAGCTGGTGCAAAACGCAGCAGCAAGACTGCTCAGTGGGGCAGGATATCCCCGACATGTCGCCCCTGCTGCTGCTGAAAGAATTGCACTGGCTGCGCATTTGCTACTAGGCCAAGTTCAAAGTCTAGTCTTGGTGTTCAAAGCCCTACACAGCTTGGGACCAGGATACCTGAAAGACCATCTTACCCCTGATATACCCAGTCGATCAGTGCACTCTGCAGATGATGGCCTCCTGCAGATACCGTCTTATCAGGAGGTCCATTCTGCACAATATAGGAAGCGGACCTTTAGTGTGGGGGCACCTACCCTGTGGAATTGCCTCCCCTTGAATATTAGGCAGGCGCCATCTCTGCTATCTTTTCGGTGCCTTTTGAAGATTTTCCTCTTTCAACAAGCCTTTTAGGTTGAGACCTATCCCAGTCTGCGTTTTTAATAATGTTTTTTTTAAAAAAAATGTTTTTAACACTGTTTTGTTTTAATGTATTTTAAGGTCTTTTTATGATGTTTTAAAGTGTTTTTCGTGTTTCTGTTTGGCGCCCTGGGCTCCTCCTGGAAGGAAAGGCGGGCTATAAATAAATAAATAAATAAATAACTATGGGGCTCCAACCTTAGCTTGCATTCCTCTCCTGGGCCCATCATGCCTATCTGATGGTGCCTGCTGAGGTTCCCTTTTGCATCAACTCTCCTGACTGTTCCTCTCTCTGAGGAGAGGGGGCTGCGCAACTGTCTACCTGTGTGTAAGGACAGACTAGGCTAGATGGCTTTCTTGCTTTTCTGTTATGACTGAACTCCCTGTGTTTTACCTTGCCCCTTCTGAGTGTTGATATTAAGGAACTATTTTGCTGCTGTAACTGTGCACCTCTTCTTCAATAAAGTTATTTCTATTTACCAGTGTGTGTTCATGCAGGAGAGGGTTGGCTCTGAGCCAGTACCTTGGCCACTGACCACGTCTACTGTGTGAATTGGGTATTTTGGCTAAAGGCTTCAGAGCAAGGACTGTCTGTTTGGCTCTTGCTGCTTGTAATTATTGGCAAGTTTTCTGGGCTCAAAGTTTCCCTTTGGCTGAGGGTGGTTAACCAGTATAATGGGTGGTGGCAATCTCCTACCCTGCAGGGCTGTTGTGAGCGGGCACAATCTTGGCAAAGAAAGATATTTTGCCTGAGTCAGTTGCCCTGGGTGGGGAATTGGTTCCTGAGATGAGGGAGGGGGTCCAGCCACTGGCACCCCTCCATCACACCCTCCTTTTGCATAATACAGAAATCAAACCTGAGCTTCTCACAAAAGGGGAGTCCTTCTCAGGGCTGTATAGTGTCAAAGTTGCCAGGGATTTCATCTCGTCTCCTGCACACAATGGGTCAGCATGTCACGGAACACATTGGAACGTTGCTAATAAATATTATATTTTGATGGAACTGATTTTCTTGTTATGGCCGCAGCTCCTTGATCCTGAAGCGTGTATCCCTCAGGATTCAAATCTTTCTCACAATTGGAAAGACTAACCTAATGTTTCACAGGTATGTTTTCCTAGAGGTCACGTGACAGTCGCTTATGAGCCAAATGGCTTTTTCAGAGCACCCTTTTATCTTCCAGAAGTGGCATCATTTGCCAAAAGTCTAGGATGACTTTAGAAAGAAGAGATAGAACTGGGAATGCAGAAAGGAAATCAACCGGGAAACCTGATGTCTTGCAAAGATGATGTCTTTTCTTAAATAGACTGAAATAAGTATTAATGCCAGTTATTGAACTGGAAACAAACATGTCAGTAAAATAAACAGGAAATCAAACTGTCCATTTGTAAAATCTAAACGGACGTTACATTATTAAACCAGAAATATGCATTTCAATAAAAACAGAAACTGTTCCAAACACCTAAATGGAATATGTGTTACTGATAAAAAAAGTATGCAAGGCCAGCCCTAGAAAAAATGCACAGTCAGGTTTGCAGAGCCAGCCAGGGGGTTTATGGGGCCCAGAGCATGCATGATGTTAGGACTCTTCTGCTGCCCCTCCAAGGGCCCCACGTGAGAATTGCTGCATGCACGGGCTACACTTGACAATTCTCACCCGCAGCTCCTCCTGGCCCTTGGATCAGGCAGGATGAGCAGTGTGCTTCCTTTCCCCCCCTTACATTAGACATGAGGGAGCCAGGATCAGGGTCTGCTTCTCCTCACAACCTCCTCCAAACTCTAAGCCCCTTCTGGCAGAGCTGCTTCCTGCTTCCTGGGATTCAGCCTCACAGGCTGTCTGCTTCTGGCCTGCTGCTGGTCTCCTCCACTACCCACTTGCTTGGGATTCCTCCCTCAAGCCTGGCCTCCCACCACTCCTATGCCTTTTCCTGGGGTAACCGGGGTGCCCAACTGCCAAGAGGATGTTCTGGGCCCGGTCCACTGGATGTGGCTCACACCCTCTGCTGCACTCACAGATGATGGCACAAATGTACTTGCCCTTCACGTCATGAGCAAATGTGCACCCTCTTTTGCAGATGGAGTGGGGATGAGAGCCCAAAGATCACTCTGAGGTCACACACAAGTAACAAGATGCCTGACAAATGCAATATCAAACTCGTGAAGCTTTCCCCATAATTTTAGTTGCAGACTAGAAAAGGCTTTCTCTGTTTAACATCTGCCTGCTACTCAGCTGTTAAAGCCATGAGAGCCCTGCTCCCCTTCAGCGCCAACCGGAACCCATGCAAAGAGCTCCAATTTCATGAGCTATACATGAGTTCTGTATTGTTGTGTATCTTAGCTGGGGGAATCTTTTATCCTCGTGAAATGGTAACCCCGGGACCTCTGGGTGACGTGTGGATAAGAAACACTCGTGAGAATTCTGCTTTCAGGCTACCATCTTCAAGCACACTTAGGCAGCAGCAGAATTCAACCCTCTCATATCTTTATTGAGCATTTGTTCTGATGTCTTCATGGGCGGGTAATGCGACCACAAGGGAGCATTCCTCCTGATTTGCTTGCAGGATGTTCACAGGTCTTAGGAGTGCACTGTGGGTGCTCACCACAGTAACACGAGTCCCAGAAGGAAGGCATTAGGCAGGAGATCTGTCTCTGGCTGGAGTCTGTCACTTCAGACTGCAGGAGGAATGTAGCAGAGTGAGATGTTCCTCCATACAAGTCAGCACAAAAAGTCCCTGCACAGAGAAATCTAACGGGTAAAGGAAAGGAGGGTGTAGGCTACCCTAAGCTGTTCCCTCAAAGCCCTTTTTATAAAAACGTGCATGGCATTTTTATTTTTAATATGGAGAAGGGTCACTGGACAGAAAGGGGCTTCCCACCTCCCCTCGCTCTCCTTGCGAAGCAGCCAAGGACCTTCAGCCACTTTAAGGGTTAACACTCTGAGAAATGCAGGCCGGAAGCGCTGGAGGAGCCCCTCTTTGTGTGCAGAGTGGGGTTGCGCAGGGACAGCCTTGAGACAAAAGTATGCAATGGGGAGCAGAGGGGAGGGTGGGAGAGGGCTAGGACCCCCCTTAAGCGGCCCTTCCCACAGACCCTCCAGATCGGAGGCTGCAGCTCTGCCCCATCCCATCTGCCTCTCCCCTGAGCTGAGCTGGCTGTATTTGAACTCTCTTGATATTAAATCTATAGAGGCAGCATGCGATACTTATGGTCGTGTGGTAGAATCAGTATTTGCTGATGGAAAATCAAATTGGGGTCGTCTTTTAACAATCCCGATGTTTGGTGGTATTATCGCTAAAAAATTACAGATGTGTGGAGTTCCTCTGACACAAAGCAATGAGGATCAGCTTACGCATTACATCACAGCATACATCACGAGTACAAAATCAGAATGGATCTTGGAAAATGAAGGATGGGTGAGTATGACAAAAATATATTGTTCTTAAGTTTGAGAAATTAGCTGCCTTCAGCCATAACAATAAATACTCTCTATCTTTATTGCAGGAATACGATTTTGTTAAGCATTTTGAGAGACCTTTCCACAATGTGAAGATCAGAATCATGGACTTATTCAAGACTTATTACTCATTGCATTGGTTAATATACCCAGTTTAATTTCTAGCTGAGAAATAAATGTACAAGCCCCATAACATTCAGAAGGTCTCCTATAATTTATGCACCGGTCTTTAGACCTCGTGCCTTTTGAGGATTTCTTTATATAAACATGCATTAATTACCTTCAAACAGATTGGATAAATTTTGCTGCATTGTCTTTGATGCTTTCCCACCCTGAAGAACAGAATCTGTGGAAAAATGGGGGAATTCTTCACAAGGGACCAGAAATAAACTATATGGTGCAAACTTGACGACAAAAAAAAAGAGCTTACTTGTAGACATTCTCTTTATGATGCTGGGGGCTTTTTCTATACTATATTTAAAAAGAAAAGTAAAATTAAACCATGTTATTGCAGCAGAGCGCTAACAGCCGCACAGCCTCAAACTTTTTAAAATCGTGCTAGGAAGAAATGTACATACTTGCAAATAATTGCTGTGGACTTTTCTATACAATGTTTAAACTATGTATCATATTTATGAAATAAACAATTGTCTTCTAGAAGCTTAAGAATGTTTGCAGAGAGAGACAGGCTCTGCAGGGGAAAAAGTTTTTTAAAAAGAATTTTAAAAAGGGCTAGAAACATCCACACGGCCTCAAACTTATTAAAACGTGCTAGGAAAATGTACATAGCTGCAAATAAATGCTGTGGACTTTTCTATACAACATTTAAACTATGCATCGCATTAATGAAATAAACAATTACCTTTTAGAAGATTAAAGAGTGTTTGCAGAGAGAAGCAGCCTCTGCGGGGAAAAAGAAATTTAAAAAGGGCTAGAAACAGCCACATGGCCTCAAACTTATTAAATCATGCTAGAAAAACAATAGAGGGTACTCACCAATGCCAGGTAAAAGAGAAAGATCCTGAGCTGTGTAGGCTCTTTTATATCACCACACCTAATGTATGCAGACCAAGGCTTTGTGATTGGTTTACACTACATCCTGGAGAACTGCTATTTTTTTTACCTATAGAGAGCGTCCTGTATTGGCCAATTCCAATACCAGGTGATCTCCTCTAGAATCATATGACCATACCATGTGGTCACAGCCATTTTTTTTCTTCTGATCCATGTGGTCACAGTCATTTTTCCCTGGACCTTACACTGTACGGATGGCTGGTTTCTAGGATGCCTTGCAAAACCCCGTGTTTTACATAAATAACCATGGATATTTACATCCTGAAAAACACTGCTAAACTGGGTATCTATGATCTGCAGTTGGTTCCTAAATATTACAGGTATGATGCAGAGTGGCATTTTTTGTTGTTGGGGGCTGTTATAGCTGTAGCTTTCTGGTAACCCTGAATTTAACACAGTTCATTCATATTATACAGTATAAAAACCCTACATCTTACAGACATGCTACACATGGGGGCAGCTTCTTTAGCTCTCAGGTACCCCTATATTATAGTTTTCAAAGATTTACCTAAAGGGATATAAAAACAGTTTCTGTACATTTATTCTGTTTAAACTGTAATTTCCCCTGATTGAATTAAGGCCTAGGAGAAAATATCCATATAGGATTAAATCCTAGGAAGCTGCTCATGGGCAGCATCCAATATATTTATTTACTTTTGGCATTAAAGCAGGAATGGTGAGAATGATTAGCCCCCACCCGTAAGCCCAGTCCTAATTTAACCATTCAGGTGTTCCATCAGAGGAGTCATGTATTTACATATTTATTTTTTAAAAAGAAAGAAAAAGACACTAAGTTTCCAAATAGAACGTTTTATTCAGAAGATTCATTGAGAGATGTAAGAAAAGTTTTGTAACTTCTGTTCTTAATAACATTTAAAATGTGGCTTAGATATGACTGGTCAGTGTCTCTCAGTATCTTTTCAACAACTTTGACAGACTTTTGGGAACGGCCTACTTTGGTAACAAGGTTTAATACTTCATCAACAGTTTCTTGTGTTAGAACAAGACAATTCAGACTGTAAGCTGTTATGATAACAACATGTAGCACACTTTTAAAACAGATCTTTCCACATATAATTCTCAACATTCTAGAAAGGACAGGCTTTGTCCAGTTCAGACATTCATGTGATTTCTGACCTGGGGCTTGAATTAGGTACTCCTCACAAGTATCATACATATTTTGCATTAAACAGTGCTTCAAAATGGCATACACAGCTGCTCTGACAATGCATTTCATTGCTGCCTTCCGTTTTCTTGGTAAAATATTGTCTGATTCATGGGTTTGAATGCCAAGAATGCTTCTAAGGATGATATGCCTGGGATGATTTCTTGTCAGATCTGCAGAGTTCTAAAAAAGAAAAAAAAATAGAAAAAACCAAACACATAACTTTGTTTGTTTTTATAATACACCATGCAAATAATCACTCTACAAACCTGCATGTGAATGTTTTTTGTTGATACCGTCTTCCACAGGGCTGTTGGACATGGCAGGGAGCTAGCTTCAGCAGAGTTTTCAGTTACTGAAGATCCCTAGAAAAGTAAGGACATGTTTTCACATTTTTTGCCCCCTCCTATATTTTGCAGTTCTCCATGCATGTAGTTTACACTTAAATCTTACCAGCATTACAGTGTTATCTGTTGCAATGGCCTCCAACATGCTGTTCCACATTTGGCTCTTCTCTTCCTCTTTTAGCAGTTTAGTTGGTGAAAAACGTTCATCTTCATTAGAACTTGTGCTAATAAAACGCTTTCGATGGTTAGGACTCTCTACGGGTGGCTGTATAGTTAATTCCATAGGACTCGATGGGGTCCTGGCTGGTTCCATGTTCGATCCTCAGCCCGTGTCTGGGCTTGCAAAATGCACTTCTGACCAGGTTTCTTCATCCCCTCTCTTGATTGGTTAGGGATTCAAAACCTCCCCCCTTGGGTGACGTAGCTGTAGAGGGGTTACTTATCCCTATTGGGCTGTTCTGGAGAGGAGGGGGTGGAAATGGAACCCTTTGGGGTCCATTTCTGGCACCCTAATTTCACCTATGGGGTTTAAACCTCTTCAGATTGGTCCCCTGGAGACCACGTGCTCATAGAGGGTTCACATGCCCCTATAGGGAGCAGTCTGGAGAGGGGGTGGAAATGCACCCCTTTGGGGTGCATTTTGGGCACCCTGCTTTCACCTTTGGGTTTTAAACCTCTTCAGTTTGGTCCCCCTGGAGACCACGTGCTCATAGAGGGGTCACATGCCCCTATAGGGACCAATCCAAGACCCCATTTGAGTAAAAATACGCCCATTGATCCAATGAGGGCCACGTGCTCCTGGGGGGTCACAGGGCTACCATTTCCAGGGTGGGGCATGAGGGCTGGGGCTTCTGGGGGACAGGATATCCGGTGAGGTCATCAGGGGAAACGGAAATGGCGGGTGGGCCTTCCGGGGTGGGCCTTCTGCTGACGTCACCCATCAAATTCAAAAGGGGCGGGGCGTAGCTGTTTGACGTGAGGTGGTCTAGTATTACTACTTACCTTGTCCCTTTAGGGTGTTGATATTTGGGTGGATTTTTATGGTTTTATGACTTATGCCTGGAATTGGACCTGATTTGTGGAAGTGTCCCTTTTTTTCTCATCCTTTTATTCACTTTTATACCCGGTTAGACCACTTTTTAGGAACCTTTTATTCCTATGGTATTTTAATAGGTTTTTACTTGTTTTGGTAAGGATTTTTGATTTTTATCTTTTTGGAAGGCATAGGTTAGAAGGAACAGATCACCCTTGGGGATTTAACTTTAATAATTTGTTGGAGTAAGTTTTATTAGTCTGCTTACTGACCATCTTCACTTGAAGCAGCAATGAAATAAGACATCTTTCAACAAAGAGGAACATGTTATGAAAACCTGAATTCGAGATGGTTGTGTAGCAAAGAATTGTAGGGTTTCATTTGTTATTGTCTCACATTCTCACATCCCATGTTCCTATTGTGTGCGTCGCACAACTCTGGACTCTTCTTTTGCATCTGTGCGCATCAGCCTCTGGGCTTCCATTCGGCTTTGACCCAGCTGCATCATTAGTCACAGTGCTACTCGTACTTGTCCTTTGTTCTTCCCCAGTAGCTCGGTGAGTGCCTTCTGCCCTGGGGGTCTCATCTTCCAGCACTGTCTCGTGTTGCAGGTAACAGGGGGCTAATTTAGGGTGGGAGGGAGGGAGGGGATGCGAGCTGCCCTCTGACAGTGGAAAGGGTCGTGTTCCTGTCAGACAGGATCCATCCTAGGTTTGTAAATTCCAGCTGTGCATAAGTACTGGGCTCTCCACCTTAAATGGAGGAACAAGACAGGAAATTTTTGTTACAGTTGTCTCTCTGTCTCTGTCTCTTTTCACAACCTGTTGCCAAATACCTACTGCTAAAATAACTCCATTGAAAGTGCCCTTCCTGGCACCCCTGTTTTGCAGATATGACCCACAATGCATTTCAGATTATCCGTTGGATAATAATTGAGTGTAGTGTACAGGTGGGTTCGTATCGGGAGAGGTGTTCCATCAGGTATTGTGGTCCCAAGCTGGGTAAGACTTTATAGGTCAAAACCAGCACCTTGAATTGAGCTTGGAAGCATACAGGCAACCAATGCAAGCAGGCCAGAATCGGTTTTATATGTTCAAACCGTCTGGTCCCTGTTACCAATCTGGCTGCTGCATTTTACACAGCTGCAGTTTCCAAACCGTCTTCAAAGGCAGCCCCACGTAGAGCGCATTGCAGTAATCTAACTTGGAGGTTAACAGAGCATGGACAACTGAAGCCAGGTTATCCCTGTCCAGATAGGGACTTAGTTGGGCTACCAACCAAAGTTGGTAGAAGGCACTCCATGCCACCAAGGCTACCTGAGCCTCAAGTGACAGAGATAAGAACATAAGAACATAAGAAGAGCCTGCTGGATCAGGCCAGTGGCCCATCCAGTCCAGCATCCTGTTCTCACAGTGGCCAACCAGGTGCCTGTGGGAAGCCCGCAAGCAGGACCCGAGTGCAAGAACACTCTCCCCTCCTGAGGCTTCCTGCAACTGGTTTTCAGAAGCACGCTGCCTCTGACTAGGGTGGCGGAGAACAGCCATCACGGCTAGTAGCCATTGATAGCCCTGTCCTCCATGAATTGGTCTAATCTTCTTTTAAAGCCGTCCAAGCTGGTGGCCATTACTGCATCTTGTGGGAGCAAATTCCATAGTTTAACTATGCGCTAAGTAAAGAAGTACTTCCTTTTGTCTGTCCTGAATCTTCCAACATTCAGCTTCTTTGAATGTCCACGAGTTCTAGTATTATGAGAGAGGGAGAAGAACTTTTCTCTATCCACTTTCTCAACGCCATGCATAATTGTATACACTTCCATCGTGTCTCCTCTGACCCGCCTTTTCTCTAAACTAAAAAGCCCCAAATGCTGCAACCTTTCCTCGTAAGGGAGTCGCTCCATCCCCTTGATCATTCTGGTTGCCCTCTTCTGAACCTTTTCCAACTCTATAATATCCTTTTTGAGATGAGGCGACCAGAACTGTACACAGTATTCCAAATGCGGCCGCACCATAGATTTATACAACGGCATTATGATATCGGCTGTTTTATTTTCAATACCTTTCCTAATTATTGCTAGCATGGAATTTGCCTTTTTCACAGCTGCCACACACTGGGTCGACATTTTCATCGTGCTGTCCACTACAACCCCGAGGTCTCTCTCCTGGTCGGTCACTGCCAGTTCAGACCCCATGAGTGTATATATGAAATTCAGATTTTTTGCTCCGATATGCATAATTCTACACCTGTTTATATTGAATTGCATTTGTCATTTTTCCACCCATTCACTCAGTTTGGAGAGGTCTTTTTGGACCTCTTTGCAATCCCTCAACCCTGAACAATTTAGTGTCATCAGCAAACTTGGCCACTTCACTGCTCACTCCTAATTCTAGGTCATTAATGAACAAGTTGAAAAGTACATGTCCCAATACTGATCCGTGAGGGACTCCACTTTCTACAGCCCTCCATTGGGAGAACTGTCCGTTTATTCCTACTCTCTGCTTTCTGCTTCTTAACCGATTCCTTATCCACAAGAGGACCTCTCCTCTTATTCCATGATTGCTAAACTTCCTCAGAAGTCTTTGGTGAGGTACCTTGTCAAATGCTTTTTGAATGTCTAAGTACACTATGTCCACTGGATCACCTCTATCTATATGCTTGTTGACACTCTCAAAGAATTCTGGCTCTGCTTCAGCAAGGCTTGTTCTTCTATGTGCTTAGTTAATCTAGCTTTAATAATACTTTCTACCAGTTTTCCAGGGACAGAAGTTAAGTTAACTGGCCTGTAATTTCCAGGATCCCCTCTGGTTCCCTTTTTGAAGATTGGCATTACATTTGCCACTTTCCAGTCCTCAGGCACGGAGGAGAACCCGAGGGACAAGTTACATATGTTAGTTAGCAGATCAGCAATTTCGCATTTGAGTTCTTTGAGAACTCTTGGGTGGATGCCATCCGGGCCCGGTGATTGGTCAGTTTTTATATTGTCCATTAAGCCTAGAACTTCCTCTCTCGTTACCACTATTTGTCTCAGTTCCTCAGAATCCCTTCCTGCAAATGTTAGTTCAGGTTCAGGGATCTGCCCTATATCTTCCACTGTGAAGACAGATGCAAAGAATTCATTTAGCTTCTCTGCAATCTCCTTATCGTTCTTTAGTACACCTTTCACTCCCTTATCATCCAAGGGTCCAATCGCGTCCCTAGATGGTCTCCTGCTTTGAATGTATTTATAGAATTTTTTGTTGTTGGTTTCTATGTTCTTAGCAATATGCTCCTCAAATTCTTTTTTTAGCATCCCTTATTGTCTTGTATTTCTTTGCCAGAGTTTGTGTTCCTTTTTATTTTCTTCATTCAGACAAGACTTCCATTTTCTAAAGGAAGACTTTTTGCCTCTAAGAGCTTCCTTGACTTTGCTCGTTAACCATGCTGGCATCTTCTTGGCCCTGGCGGTACCTTTTTTGATCTGCGGTATGCACTCCAGTTGAGCTTCTAATATAGTGTTTTTAAACAACTTCCAAGCATTTTCGAGTGATGTGACCCTCTGGACTTTGTTTTTCAGCTTTCCTTTTACCAATCCCCCATTTTTGTGAAGCTTCCTCTTTTGAAGTCAAATGTGACCGTGTTAGATTTTCTTGGCAATTGGCCATTTACATGTATGTTTAATTTAATAGCACTATGGTCACTGCTCCCAATCGGTTCAACAACACTTACATCTCGCACCAGGTCCCGGTCCCCACTGAGGATTAAGTCCAGGGTTGCCGTTCCTCTGGTCGGTTCCATGACCAACTGGTCTAGGGCATAGTCATTTAGAATATCTAGAAATTTTGCTTCTTTGTCATGACTAAAACACATATGTGGCCAGTCTATGTCCGGGTAGTTGAAGTCACCCATTACTACCACATTTCCTAGTTTGGATGCTTCCTCAATTTCATATCTCATCTCAAGGTCTCCCTGAGCATTTTGATCAGGGGGACGATAGATCGTTCCCAGTATTAAGTCCCTCCTGGGGCATGGTATCACCACCCACAACGATTCTGTGGAGGAGTCTGCCTCTTTTGGGGTTTCGAGCTTGCTGGATTCAATGCCTTCTTTCACGTATAGAGCAACTCCGCCACCAATGCGTCCTTCCCTGTCCTTCCAATATAGTTTATATCCAGGGATAACCGTATCCCACTGGTTTTCTCCATTCCACCAGGTCTCCGTTATGCTCACTATATCAATGCTCTCCTCTAAGACCAAGCACTCCAGTTCTCCCATCTTGGTTTGCAGGCTCCTAGCATTAGCGTACAGGCACTTGTAAGCAGTGTCTCTCTTCAAGTGTCTTTGGCACTTGTGGTTTGGCCTGTGGTAATTTTGCTCTTCTGAATTTATATCCTGTGCCCCTGCTCTCACAATGCCTACTTCTAGGCCTACCCCTTTTAAAATGTCATCATTTCTTTGGTCTTTATCCCAGGGGGGAGGTTTATTCCGAACCGGACCTTTCTCAGCTCCTGTCAGGTTTCCCCCCTCAGTCAGTTTAAAAGCTGCTCTGCCACCTTTTTCATTTTAAGTGCCAGCAGTCTGGTTCCATTCTGGTTCAAGTGGAGCCCGTCTCTTTTGTACAGGCCCGGCTTGTCCCAAAATGTTCCCCAGTGCCTAACAAATCCGAACCCTTCCACCCGACACCATCGTCTCATCCACGCATTGAGACTGCAAAGCTGGGCCTGTCTGGCTGGTCCTGCACGTGGAACCGGTAGCATTTCAGAGAAAGCCACCTTGGACGTCCTGGCTTTCAGCATCCTACCTAGCAACCTAAATTTTGTTTCCAGGACCTCACGGCTGCATTTCCCTATGTCGTTGGTGCCAACGTGCACCACGACCACTGACTCCTTCCCAGCACTGTCTACCAAACTACCAAACGACGGGCGATATCCGCAACCTTCGCACCAGGCAGGCAAAACACCTTGCGGTCTACACGCCCATCACACACCCCACTGTCTATGTTCCTAATGATCGAATCACCCACTACAAGGATCCCTCCACCCCATGGAGATATATACTTGGCACGAGAGGATAGCTGCTCATCCCCAAGGAATGGGTCCCTTCTAAGGGATCGTTGCCCTCTTCCTCAACTAGATGCTCTCCTTCCCCGAGACCATCGTTCTCCATGATAGCAGGAGAGCTATCATCGTTGGAGTGGGACACAGCTATAACGTCCCTGAAGGCCTCCTCCACACACCTCTCTGCCTCTCTCAGCTTTTCCAGGTCCGCCACCTTGGCCTCAAGGAAATGAAGTCGTTCCCGGAGAGCCAGGAGCTCATTGCACCGAGAGCACACCCACGACTTCTGTCCAACAGGCAGATAGTTGTACATGCTGCAGGCGGTGCAAAACACTGGAAAGCCCCCACACCCCTGCTGACTTCTTACCTGCATAGTTTTGTTTAAGGTTTATTGCATCAATGCTAGTAGTTTTCTTTGCTGAATAGATTCATTGTGGTGTGGTGTTAATATTTCTGCAAATATTTTAGAATTCCCTCATTAATCCATCTGGACCAGGAGCTGTGTTTCTGAACTGTGTTTGGAGTTATTTCTCCTTCTGATACGTTCATCTCTATGCTTCTTACATCTTGCTTTGTGACTTTGGGAATGTTGATACTTAGAGGAAAGCTTTTTCTAACTCGAAAATCAACCTACACTCCATTCCCTCCACGGGGAGACAGTGTGGCATAATGGTTAGGGAGCTGAACTGTGACCTAGGAATCCCTGGTTCACGTCCCCCACACTAAGTGGTCTTGAGGGCAGTCACTGCCTCTCAGCCTAACCTACCTCACAGTGTTGTTGTGATGACAAAATGGGGGAGGAGCAGACCTTTGATGGGGGGATCAGACCCACAGGCAAGGGGGTCAGGGGGCCCCTGACACCCTAATAATTTTCAGGCCTCCCTAAATATTTTTCCAAAAAATAAAGAATTAAATTTATTACAGAAAAAAATCTGACTCCTTTTCTTTGTGCCCCCTTGAACTTTTAGGCTGGCTCCATGCCTGCACTGCCTCAGACATGGGTGGGTTCCCTTTGTTTACCGGATTTTAGGCAGAGGCTGGATCCCCCCTACCACAGCAGATTCCCAGCACTTTGTGAGGGTTGGACTGGATGACCTTTGAGGTTCCTTCCAGGACTGAAACAGGAACAAAAGGGACCCTCTCTCTTTCAGGGCAGCTCCTAAGTAAAGGGGGGCTCTAAGCCTCCAGTTGATGGCTGTAAATAAGGCTGGGTGGGTGTCAGGAGTGTTGCCATTGATAAATGACACTCTACACTTCTAGTGCACCGCGGAGGTCTGGAGGAAGGTGTGGGGCAGCCCAGAGGGAGAGGGCCAAGAGGGTTGGGCGGGAATGAGAGTCTGCAGGGCCCTCGCTCAGTGACAGCAGCACCTGCTCTGCATGCAAAGGCCCCTGGTTCAGAGCCCCCCCCATCTCTGGAAGGAGGGCCCTTCTCTGATTTCGTCCAGGCAGCCCTGAGCTAGGCAGGTAGACACCTGACCACGGGTGAATGGGGGGGCACTTAGGTGATTGGGGAAGATCTGACAGGGCGGGAGCAGGTCTGGAGCCTGCCTAAAAGTTTAGGGGGGGACAAAGAAGCAGGGGGAGATCAAGTTTTTTCTGTGATAAAGTTAATTATTTTTGTAAAACTCTTGGGGGGGTCCCCAGCTGCCCTCCCCCACCCTGCTATGGGGCTTGGGGGAGGTTGATGAGTGGAGGCATGCTCAGGTCCCTTGAAGTAGGGGGCTCTGCCCCACTTTCACTGACTCTTGAGAAGGGGCAGCTGGAAGACGGTGATGCTGCTGGAAGGTTAGAGCAATTCATTTTATGGAGTTAAGTATTTGTTCCGGCGCATCTCTTTGTGGGACCCTGTGGCCGTGAAAGGAGGATTGCTCTGCCTTCGGCTGTCCTGTCCTGGGGGGGGGGTTTCTGGGGGCTTTTTATTTGGGCAACATTTGGGGATTACTTGCAAGCCGCCTTGGAAGGATTTATATCCTGAATGGTGAGATCTAAATTAATTGTAGCTAATGAGCAAAGAAACAAATAACTCTCCTTCCCACCCACCAAAAAACCCCTGTGGGAGGACACTGCCCCCCTTCTAGCCCCAGCAGAACCCCCTTTGCTGCTGCCCCACTGATGTTGGGGGGTCTCTGGAAGGACCTCCCTCTTACTACCCCCTAACATGGGATCTCTGCTCGCCTGGAGGCTCCTCCACGTCCAGCACATCCAGAGGGCAGACTAGCACCGCCCCCCAAGGAGGACCCCCAAGTCCATTGCGCAGGAGCCCCCATACTTTCTGCTTCTCCTCCTCCACCCCCAGCTGTCTCCGGAGTGGGACTTACTCCTCTCAGCCCCAGAAGAAACTCCTGCCCAAGCCCCTCCCCTCCCATGGGGCTCCAATGGGGCTCCGAACGGAACTTGTTAAGTGAAGGGGCAAAATTGAGATTTTTCTGTCATTCTTCGCTCTTCCTAGATTTGCGGGAGGGGGGAGGGGAGCTTCTTGTTAGGATAGGCTTCATTCCCTTTACCTGTGATGCTCTGACTGACTTCCTTCCGTCATTGATACCAATACATACAACCACCACCAGCCATCAACAGAAAAGTAGACCCGAAAACTGGGAAAAGCCAACTGTGCCGTCAGCTAGAGATCTTTCCTTTAGAACTGTGGCTTCTCCGTGCAACCTGACTGACTGTTAACTGTTGTGAGGGAATGAAAGGGAAATGAATGGCCTGAAAGCCAATCCCGACAAATATATAAATTTAAAAATACATTTTTTAAAAAAAATTAAAAACACATGCTAAAATGCATGGGAGAAGAGGAAAGCCTTGACCTGGTGCCGAAAAGATAAGTGTTGGCACCAGGCACACCTAGTCAGGGAGATCATTCCATAATTTGGGGGTCACCACTGAGAAGGGCCTCTCCCTTGTTGCCACCCTCCCAGCTTCCCTCGGAGTAGGCACTTGGAGGAGGACCTTTGATGTTGAGCATAGTGTACAGGTGGCTTCATGTTGGGAGAGGCGTTCCATCAGGTATTGTGGTCCAAAGCCAGGTAAGTCTTTATAGAATCATAGAATCATAGAGTTGGAAGGGGCCTTGTAGGCCATCGAGTCCAACCCCCTGCTCACAGCAGGAAAGCCACAGCTAGAGCATCTCCCGCAGATAGCTGTCCAGCCTCTGCTTGAAGACATCCAGCGAAGGGGATCCCACCACCTCCCTAGGCAGTCGGTTCCATTGCCGAACTGCCCTTACTGTCAAGAAGTTCCTTCTAATGCCCAATCTGAATCTACGGTCCTGCAACTTAAAACCATTAGACCTAGTCCTACCCTTTGGGGCAGCAGTGAACAAATCTGTACCCTCCTCTATGTGACAGCCCTTCAGGTACTTAAAGAGTGCAATCATGTCACCCCTCAGCCTTCTCTTCACCAGACTGAACATGCCAAGTGCCTTCAACCTTTCCTCATAAGACTTGTTCTCCATACCGGCTATCATCCTCATCGTCCTCTTCTGAACCCGCTCTAACTTGTCTATATCTTTCTTAAAATGAGGCGCCCAGAACTGAACGCAGTATTCCAGATGAGGCCTGACTAATGCAGAATATAGTGGGACTATTACTTCCCTCGACCTGGAAACGATAGCTCTGTTTATGCAGCCCAAAACCGTGTTTGCCTTTTTTGCCGCAGCATCATACTGCTGGGTCATGTTCAACTTGCAATCCACTACAATTCCAAGGTCCTTCTCACATGCAGTACTGCTAAGCCGGGTATTTCCCATCCTGTATCCATGCATTTTGTTTTTGTGGCCTAAATGCAGAATCTTGCATTTGACTTTATTGAATTTCATTTTATTAATTTCAGCCCAATTTCCTAGTCTATCCAGGTCCCTTTGGATTTTATTCCTGTCTTCCATTGTGTTAGCTATCCCTCCCAGTTTCATATCATCCGCAAACTTCATAAGGCTTCCCTCCACCCCACCATCTAAGTCATTGATACAAATGTTGAAGAGTATCGGCCCCAGGACAGAACCCTGTGGCACTCCACTCAAAACCTCCTTCCAGCCCGAAGCAGAGCCACCGACGACCACTCTTTGAGTACGGTTTTCCAACCAGTTGTGAATCCACCTGACAGTATTTCCATCTAGTCCACATTTGACTAGTTTGCTAATCAAAAGGTCGTGGGGGACTTTGTCAAACGCTTTGCTGAAATCTAGATAGATGACATCTACAGCATTTCCACCATCTACTAAGCTAGTGACCAGATCAAAAAAAGAGATGAGATTAGTTTGACAGGATTTTTTCTTGACAAACCCATGCTGGCTCCTACTAATCACAGCATTGTCATCTAGATACTACTGCAATGCACTCTACCTGGGGCTGCCTTTGAAGACGGTTCGGAAGCTACAGCTCATGCAGAATGCAGCGGCCAGACTGTTAACAGGGACTAGGCGGTCCGATCATATAACACCAACTCTGGCCCGCTTGCACTGGTTGCCTATATGTTTCCAGGCTCGATTCAAGGTGCTGGTTTTAACTTATAAAGCCCTACACGGCCTGGGACCTCAATATTTGATGGAATGCCTCTCCCAATACGAACCTACACGTACACTGCGCTCAACATCAAAGGCCCTCCTCCGGGTGCCTACTCAGAGAGAAGCCCGGAAGGTGTCAACGGCTGTACACCGCCCTGGGAGCTTATTGCTATAGGGCGGTCTAAAAATGTAATAAAATAAATAAATAAATAAATAAATAAATAAAAAGGGCCTTCTCAGTGGTGGCCCCCGAATTGTGGAATACCCTTTCTGATGAGGTACGCCTTGCGCCAACATTATTATCTTTTCAGCGCCAGGTAAAAACCTTCCTCTTTTCCCAGGCATTTTAATAGTTAATATTTTAATATTTTTAATATTTAATATTGTAGCACTTTTGATATCTTGACATCACCACATTCTAATTAACTTTTAACTAATTTAATTTTAGCACTTAGTATCGTGTACTTGGTTTTTCGTTTTCATGTTTAATTATGTTTTGATTTTTTTTGGTATAATGAACTCATTTTAAGTGTTTAACATACGGTTTTAATTGTATATTGATTGTTGTCTGTTGTGAACTGCCCAGAGAGCTTCGGCTATGGGGCGGTATATAAATTTAATAAATAAATAAATAATAAAATAAAATAAATAGATAGTTGCCAATGGACTCTTTTATTTTCCGTTCTAATATCTTTCCCGGTATTGAAGTCAGACTGACCGGCCTGTAATTCCCCAGATCTTCTTTTTTACCCTTTTTAAAGAGCGGGACGACGTTTGCCCGTCTCCAATCCTCCGGCACCTCTCCCGTTCTCCAGGATTTCTCAAAGATGATGGCAGGAGGTTCCGAGAGTACATCCGCAAGTTCCTTCAATACTCTGGGATGCAGTTCATCAGGCCCTGGAGATTTGAACTCATTTAGGTTAACTAGGTATTTCCTGACTATCTCCTTATCAGTTTTGAACTGCAATCCCGACCCCTTACTGAGATTGCTACCGATGCAAGGTGGGTAATCAGAGGCCCACCCTAACACCCCCTTATCCGTAGAAGCCAGGCTCCATCAAGGTCGTAAAGCCCTTGAAGTTTTAGGGAGGATGTTCCATTTGGCCAGGAGATTGATGGGCCCTTTTTCCATGAAAAAATTTCCTGATTGGTTAATTGGATCCGGGCTGTTGCTGGGCAGCTTGCCATAAGTATGGGGCTCCAACCGTGGCTTTCGTTCCTCTCCTGGGTCCCATCCTGCCTACTTGATGCTGCCTGCTGAGCTTCCATTTTGCATCAACTCTCCTGCCTGTTCCTCCCTCTGAGGAGAGGGGTGTGTGCAACTGTCTACCTGTGTGTAAGTACAGACTAGGCTAGATGGCTTTCTTGATTTTCTGTTGGGTGCTGAAATTAAGGAACTATTCTGCTGCTGTAACTGTGCACCTCTTTTATTCTTTACTAAAGTTAATTTCTATTTTCCAGTGTGTGTTCATTGGTTGTCTCTGAACCCTGTACCTTGGCCACTGAGCACGACTACAGTGTGAATTGGGTATTTTGCCTAAAGACTTCAGAGCAAGGAGTGTCTGTTTGGCTATTGCTTCCCGTAATCCTTGGCACGTTTTCTGCACTCTGAGTTTCCCTGTTGTTCAGGGTGGTTAACCAGTGTAAAGGATGGTGGTAGTCTATTACCCTGCAGGGCTGTTGTGAGCGGGCACAGCCTTGGCAGAGAAGGATATTTTGCCAGAGTCAATTGGCCTGGTTGGGGAATTGGCTTCTGGGATGGTGGAGGGTGTCCTGGGAGAGCCCCCCTCCCTCACGCAAAAAGTGTGATAACCTCTGTTTCAGCATTTTAGCTCCTAATGATAGTTCTGGTTTAATTTGTTCTGACACCCAATTATTTGTCTTTTTCACAGTTCATGGTACCTGCAAAACTCCTCCAACACCACATTTCAAATGAGTTGACCATTCACATACCCAGAAATAAGGCAGGGGCCAACTCTGCTGAGTTTTCAGTACCTCTCATGGCACTAGAACTCATGGACACGGAAAGATGCTGGATGTTGGGAGATTCAGGAGAGAGAAAAGAAAGTTCTTCACACAGCGTATAGTTAAATTATCTTTTAGGGAAGAAAACTGTTTCAAGACAACAGAGGGTTGTTGTAAAAATCTTTATTGGTACAACTCAGAAGAAACCATGTCAAGGCTGTGAATTTGCCGCTAGATTGAGGTGGGTCAGGGGTAGCCCACAGTCAGAGGGCTGTTAGTTGTTGTGGTACAATAGCTGGATATTTATAGAGCAATTCACAAATAACAACAGACAGTCAGCAGAGAAGGGGGGACGAGGTCTGTCCCCGGAAACTCTGCTCATCCACAGTGTCTAGGGAGATGGCTGTGGATTCCTGCCCCCCACCCAGCCCCACAATAATGCAAAAAGTGGGAGCTGCAGACTTGTAGCATTTGGCCAGGAATAGGTGGCCGAAAGGGTGTAAGACAGGGGTGTACTTTATCACCCTATTTGTTTAATCTGTACGCAGATCATACGGAAAGCAGGATTGGACCAAGATGAAGGGGGTGTGAAAATTGGAGGGAGAAATATCAATAACTTAAGATATGCAGACGATACCATACTACTAGCAGAAACCAGTAATGATTTGAAACGAATGCTGATGAAAGTTAAAGAGGAAAGCACAAAAGCAGGACTATAGCTGAACGTCAAGAACACTAAAGTAATGACAACAGCAGATTTATGTAACTTTACAGTTGACAATGAGGACACTGAACTTGTCAAGAATTATCAATACCTTGGCACAGTCATTAACCAAAATGGAGACAATAGTCAAGAAATCAGAAGAAGGCTAAGACTGGGGAGGGCAGCTGTGAGAGAACTAGAAAAGATCCTCAAATGCAAAGACGTATCACTGAACACCAAAGTCAGGATCATTCAGTCCATGGCATTTCCAATCTCTATGTATGGATGTGAAAGTTGGACTGTGAAAAAGGTGGATAAGAGAAAAATCAACTCATTTGAAATTGTGCTGGAGGAGAGCTTTGCGCATACCATGGACTCCAAAAAAAAAAAAAAAATTGGGTGTTAGATCAAATTAAACCAGAACTATCACTTGATGCTAAAATGTTGAAACTAAGGTTATCATACTTTGGACACATCATGAGAAGACATGATTCACTAGAAAAGAGAATAATGCTGGGAAAAACAGAATGGAGTAGAAAAAGAGGAAGTCTAAATAAGAGATGGATTGATTCCATCAAGGAAGCCACAGACCTGAACTTACAAGCTCTCAACAGGGAGGTTCATTCCCACAGTCTACCAGGGAGGTTACCCAATCAAAAAATGATCAAAAATTAGTCTGGCAGGATTTATGCTTCATAGATCTATGTTGGCTCCTAGTACTCACTGCATTGTTTTCAAGGTGCTGACAGACTGACTGCTTTATAATCTGTTCCATAATTTCCCCAGGGATCGATGTCAGGCTGACTGGTCTGTAGTTCCCAGGTTCCTCCTTTTTGAAAATAGGGACATTAGCTCTCCTCCAGTCATCTGGCACTTCAGCAGTCCTCCATGATTTCGCAAAGAGAGTAGACAGTGTTTCCTAGAGTCCTTCAGCCAGTTCCTTCAATACTCTAGGATGCAGTTTATCAGGCCCTGGAGATTTGAACTCATTCAAAGTGATTAGGTATTCCTTGACCATTTGCCTATCAATCTCAAGCTCCAATCCTGCCCCTTCTACTGCATGTTTCCTGGGAGGGTCACAGACCCTTTTTTGGGAGAAGATTGAGCACTTCTGCCTTTTCTTTGTCATCTGTTGTCATTTTGCCATCCTCATTGAGTAGCTGCACCACCATTCCTTTTTGTCTTTTACTATGGACGTACCTGAAGAAAGCCTTTTTGTTGCTTTTAGCATCTCTCACTAACTTCATCTCATTCTCAGCTTTACCCTTCCTGATTCAACTAATTAAAAATGTCCCTTTTGAAAGGCATGTGGCACCCACACACTCAGATTTAGGTCCATAACCAAACTTTAAATGTAGTTTTGATAAAGACCCATTGCTAAGAGCATTGAACTGCTGGGAGAACAAGTTGCTTTGCTCTGATTCCTTCATGTCATTCGGATGAGTCCATATAATGGCAGGTATCGGGTTTATCTGTGAAATTGCTTCAGTGTCTAATCATCATTATGTCTGTTTTGTCACTTACCTTTCCAACAGTTAAGTGTAGATCTTGGGGGGGGGGGGTCCAAAAATAATGTTGTTTCTGGTGGTTTTTAAAGTGGATCAGCTCACAACCACCAACAGTGGAAAGTTGACCAGAAGATAAGCAGACTTCTTTATTTTTTGAAGGCATGAAAATGAAACATTTCCTCTCAGAATATTCCAGATTTCAGAAGAGCTGCACGGTTATAATGTTTTACTCGTGCCCAGTCAGCCTCACAGCACGTCTTTCGCCACTTGCGCTCTAGCCGTCGTCCAGCCTGTTTCATTGCCCTTAACTCACTGGTGTACCAAGGTGCAAACCGGGCTCCACAATGCCGGAGAGGGCACTCAGGAGCAACCATGGCAAGAGCCCGATGTGCCTCGCTGTTCCACAGCGTGACAAGGGTTTCAACAGGGTCACCTGCTCTATCTACAGGGAACTCCCCCAGGGCATTCAGGAATCCAGTGGATTCCATTAGGCTCCAGGGGCGGACCATCTTAATCTGTCCACCACCCCTGCTGGAAGGATAGGAGCCATAAGTCTGAACTTCACCAGAAAGTGATCTGACCATGACAATGGGGTGACATCTCCACACACCCTATCTCCAGACCACCCCTTCCTCCATCTGGAGCAAAAACCAAGTCGAGGGTGTGCCCTGCCCTATGTGTTGGGCCACTGACAACTTGAGACAGCCCCATGGTCGTCATGGAGGCCATGAAGTCGCGAGCCGGAATACTAGAGGCAGCTTCAGCATGGACATTGAAATCACCCAGCACTATCGTTCTTCCAACGCCACAGCCGAGATGACCTCCACGAGCTGGGTCAGAGAAGCTGCCGGGCAGCAGGGTGGATGGTACACCAGCAGCAACCCTAGTTTACTGCCTCCTCTGCCCAACACCAGGTGAGGCCCTCACAGTCCTGGTGACAGAGATGGAAGTTCTGTAGACCACAGCAACTCTCCCCCCCCCAGCCATGCAGCCTGTGCTGGGTGCTGCACCAAGTATCCAGGTGGGCAAAGGTGGGTCAGATCAACTCCTCCAAGCTCACCCACCCAGGTCTTGATACTGAACACCAAACTGGCACCTTCATCCATGATCAAATCATGGATGAGTGTGGTCTTCTTGTGTACTGATCTGGTGTTAAACAACAGCGCACACAGGCCAGCAGGCACAGCAGATGAGCAACAAGGAACCCATCCATGGGAGGAGTGGCAGCAAGGAACAAGGCATAGATAGCCTTGCCCTCGTCTTCTATGGCAATTCACAACATCCCCATGGCCATACCTCCCTCTGTTCGTGATGACTGAAATTGGGGTGGCATCACCCATGTTCCCCCCTCCCAAGACTCCTCCTAAACACCTGATGTGGCCACAGCAAGGGCCCACCAACAAAGACTGCCAGAACCAGTTATCCCAGTACACATCTGAGAGAACTGGAAACCACCAGACTTGCTCAGTATTTTTCACACAGGGCACATCTACTCTCCCCACCCTCCATTCTCACACCTGGGAGGGTCAGCCTTCTGCCAGTTGCAGACTCTCTCTCTGGAGGCACCTGGCCCCTTTCCCCTTCACACAGGCTCTCGCCCTGCTGTCACCCTTAAAGCCCAGCATTGTCTAGGATTACATAGCCTGGATTACAGCTCTTATCGTCCTAGCCAGCACGCTGAGCCCAAGAATGGTTTTCTCGCAGATGCCTCTCCTCGTCTGTTAAGGTCTTCTTAGGATGCCAACCAGAGGAGGACCTTTTTCCCAGTGGCATCTCAACTGTGGAACTCCCTGCCCAGGGAAGGGAACGTGGCTCACTCAATTGTGGCCTTCATGGGTTGTTTTTTTTTACAGTATTTTTAGACTGGGTTAAAGGGGTGATGCCATCCCAGAACAGTTTAGAGACAAAACAGCTGGACTGCTGATGGGGACAGAGAGCATGTGACACCTCTGTTTGAACTTCTGTACTGGCTGCCAACATACTACTGACTGAGCCAGGTTTAAGGCTCTTGTGTCGATACAAACCCCTAAACAAATGGGGCCCGAGCCCTTATTTCCCTAGTAATATTGTTGCTCCTCACCTCCCCCCTTTCCTCAAAAGCCCAAATGGCTGCAACTGGGGCATTTCAAGTTCATAGAATTGGAGAATAGTGGAGTTGGAAGGGGCCTATAAGGGCATCAAGTCCAACCCCCTGCTCAAATTAAAGCATACCGAACAGGTGGCTATATAGCTGCCTCTTGAAGGCCTCGAGGGTAGGAGAGCCCACCATTTCCATAGGTCATTGGTTCCATTGTCATACCGTTCTAAGAGTTAGTATCTTTTTCCTGATGTTCAGCCAAAATCTGGCTTCCTGTTCCTATACCATGGCTATACTTCCCTCTACCTGCGAGCACAGAAATTGGGGTGGCATCACCCATGTTCCTCCTTACTAATTAACTTCTTGGGCCCCTAAAGTAAGGAGGGGGAGATCAAGGGGGCTGAAGTTTGAAAATGGCGGGAAAACCTATTCCCCTCAGAGCAGGCCAGCCTGAGGGCAAGCCACTTGGGAGCTCATTGTGTGCCTCACAATCCACACTTCCCTTCCCATTAATTCCTGCATTCCTTTCAGGGTCAGACCTTCACTTTCAGGAAGCAATGGGGGGGGAACCCCAAACGTAACAGAAAGGGGGAGAAATGGGGTGGGGGCCTCTAGACTAGGCCTTCATGTTCAAAAGCCATGGGGCGTGTGGGAGGAAGGGCAGGATAATTCCCCCCTCATCCAGGTTGAAAATATATTGTTTAAAGAGAGGTGAAATATTTTCAAAGTTTATTTTTGTTGGTTTAAGTATAAAGTAGTTAATTGGGGCTTTTACTTTAGGTGGATTGTCAAGTTCCTCTAAATCCTGGGATACGTTTGCAATGTTTTCTTTCCCCGTTTTCAAGTTATGGATGTCATTTCTTGAGGGATTTTTTAAAAATGTAAAAATTACTAACTTTAGAACGACAAAGTTGGTAGCATTGGAAATGTTTGTAGGCAGCTTTGACCTCTTGCATCTGTGGAGATGGGGTGTGCTCCATTCATAGAATCATAGCAGAGTTGGAAGGGGCCTATAAGGCCATCAAGTCCAACCCCCTCTGCTCGATGCAGGGATCCAAACCAAAGCAACTGCCTTGTAGCTTTGCCATGGGTCAGATCCTGCCCAAATAAGGGGAGACAGGAGGCAGGGAAGGGGCATGCCATCCACTGCCACTACGCCCGTGGGCCCCAGAGCGGGGCAGACCTTTATTTTAGAAGAGGATCAAGGGACTGGAAACAAAGCCCTACGAAGAGAGACTGAAGTAGTGACAGCACTCAAGTACATGAAACGTTGTCATATAATGGGCTCAAGTTGCAAGAAGCCAAATTTCAAGTATCAGGGAAAACCTGATACAATGGAACCCTGCATGGAGCAGGGGGCTGGACTTGATGGCCTTGTAGGCTGCTTCCAACTCTATATTACTACCACCACCATCACCACCGTTGCAGAACACACCCACAATGAAACAAATACAACAGTCTCAGATGTGTAGCTGCCTAATCCTTAAAAGTAATTCTTGGTGTGTAACTGAGAATATTTCTGATTATTTCCGCCTTATTGTGGTGTAGTTCTCTTTAGAACCATTTTGTGAGGTCACGTAGGACATAAGAGTCATAGTAGTCGGAAGGGGCCTATAAGGCCATCCAGCCCAACCCCCTGCTCAACGCAGGGATCCAAATCAAAGCACGAGGCAACTATAGTATGTCTGCCCAGCCTGAGCTTAAATTTCTCCAATGAAGGAAAGCCTATTTCCTGGGGGTTGGACTCAATCGCCTTATAGATGCCTTCCAACATTTATTATTTTATGATTCTATGAAATAAAGCTAGCAGGTACAAGGATCCCCCATAAGCACTTTGTTGCCTTTAGCAAAACACAAGTGGCTGGAGGACAGGAACGCTGAAATTAAGCTCCACAAAACTCTTTCATTTGTGGGCAGTGGGGAGAGTTGCCTCCCTGGGCTGCACCTGCAGGACTTCTGTGGGGTTTTCCCCCTCAGCAACGATGCATGCAAAGTCTACAGTCTCTGCAGGGTGCAATCTGCATGGCTCCTCCTATCTCTTCTCCTCTCCAGGGCCTCACTATGGCCATGTTTTATAGTAATGGTCTCCAGCTAGAATTGGAAGCCACCACTAGACGGCCGCCTGAACCTAAGGGGGGTTGCTACAGCAACACATACATGATTAAGGGAGATAAACTGAATATATTAAGCCAAACACGTTTTTGAAGTGAAGGTGGGATGACTCTGAAAAGGTTTGAAAACTGCTTGAGGCTTACGCCATGGAAATAGAAACAAGCAGAGGAGGATCCATGCCATCCCCAAAATGCATCTCGCGCAGGCACAGCATCTTCTGGGCCAAGGGCCCCCTCAGCCTAACCTAGCAGGCTGTGTTTAGAAATGCCAACAGAGCGCTGCCTGTCTACGTGGGAGGCAAGGGTGCCTGCAACAGGCCCTGCTCAGCAGTGGAGCCCCAGGCAGCAGCTGGAGGGAGGGGGCGAGATCACTGACCCAGGGAAGTGGGGCTGACAGTCAGAGCTCTGTAAGGCTGTTTGCCTGCAAGCTGAAATAAATAACGCTAAGACTTGCCTCCTTCCCAACTCAAGTCCACACCACACTGTATAATTTTATTTTATTTACATGTTTAAAGAACCAGAGGATTTAACATACAATAAGATGTAACAGACCCTAGAAGGTGGACACAGGCAAGGGGAATAAAAATGGAAGTGGAAAAGGAAAATGTACAGTCAACATAAAAAACTCAAGAGGGCCACCCCCTCCCCATGACCAGCCTCCCTTGAGGGGTGAAGAACATGCTGTCTCGAGTTTGGCCAGGTACATACACAGTTGCACTCACTCCAGATCCTAGGAAAAGCCACCAACGAGAAACAGAAGTTAAAAATAAATAAAAAGAGCCCCTTGAGCGCCAGGGGGAGAGTACGAGGAGGGGACGTCTCCTCTCCACGTCCAAGCCAGTGGGGTGCACACAGCCCCCAAAGCGGTTCCTCTACCTGTCCTTCCAGGAAAGGAGCGTCACAAAACCAAAACTTGCTAAACGCTTTTATAAAAACCACAAGTTTGTGTCTTAAGATTCAACCAAAACAGTAAAACACCGCCCCCCCCCCCACTTTGCTGGAGCAAACTGTACAGAGTCAGGGTGCCCCACACCACAGCACGAACACAGGAGGCCACCTCTCATCCTGGGGCCCGAAGGAGGGAACAGAGAAGCTGCCAGCCAGCCAGCCAGCCAGCCGCAGGAGCCTTCCGGCCCGTGCCCAGCTGGAGGGGGAGGGGGAGCCCGTCCGCCCGCCCGTCCGTCTGCCATCGTGCAGTTCTCAGCAGTTCTGGTCCTGCAGAACCTTTTCTGAACATGCCGCCCGCCCGCCGCCTCCACCTTGCCACCGCCGCCAGCCTGCCTAGCTGGAGTCAGAGTCGCTTGTGTCCGAGGAGGAGGAGGAGGAGGAAGTGGAGCTGCTGGAGTCGGAGCTGGAGCTGCTGGCGCTCAGGCGGGAGACGGCCACCTGCTGGGCAGACTCCGGCTTCTCGCTGGCTGCAGTGGGGAGAGGGCGGGAAGAGAGGGCAACGGTGAAGGCAAGAGTGCCACATGGGGCGAGAACTGTTCCCGTGTCCAGGAGCCAGAACCAACTTACCCTTCTTGGGGGGCTTCTTGGCCGAGTTCAGCTGCCCACTGACATCCTGCAATCGCTTCTCCAGCTCCCGCTTCTTCTCCAGGGCCAGCTCCTCCTTCGTCTTGCCCACCGGCTTCTTCAGGGCTGCAAGAGGGGCATCCACCTGGTGAGGGGCTACTCGGGCACCCAGCCTCCCCTGTATCGCCAACATGCACTTGCGCTTGCCCCACCCTGCATTTCCCTCCAACAAAAGCCCTCCACCCAGTTTTGGGAATGGGAGTCATTCCACAGCAGAACCACTATACCTACTACTCTACGGAGCCCATCCTCAGGCAAGAGGCGAGGCTGCAAGCCCAACCAGAGACTTCCTTCTCTGTGTTTTAGAGAGTACATTTTTCTCCTTTCTTGTTAATTGTTTTTGTTTGCCAACCTGGACTCCTTTGGAGGCGGGGGAAGGGCAGATCTCCTCCTCCTCCCACAACAACTCTTCTTCCCACCTACCAAGAAAGGGTTAATTCTCCCTTTTCAGATTAGCTACCAAGGAGCCCTAGAGAATTGCCTACAAAACAGATCCTGCCAATTTCCACCCCCCTAACCCAAGCATGCTACTGGGGAGCCTGTGAGACAGACAGGCCAGACTGCAGTTCCACTGAGGGGCAAAATGTGGGTACAAACGTCCAGCATTTTGAGAATCCGCACTTCTAAAAAAAACCCTAGCCCTCATGGCTGTGAATATACCCTAGCTAACTATGTGGGCAACCCCTATTGAAGTCTCCTATAGAAATCTCGAAAGCCAGAAAGATAATAGCTGAGTAAGACTCCCAGCAGCTGAGAGTCAAATTTCATTGACCTATATTCCCCTTATCCTTCCCCCATACCTGGCAAAACTAAAAAATATGTAGGTCAAATTGGAAAAAGATGTACAAATGTATACAGGCTGTAAAATTCGCTCCTCACACCCAAATTGTTCAAGGAAAGCAAGAGAGGCCAAAGCAGAGAGCACCAATCCATTCTCTTTCTCTCTCACACACACACAAAGAGGCAGAACCCGCCTGGATACCCTGGGGGGCACGGGGGGTTATTTCCTTCTATTGATGCTGCCCCTCACACAACCATCCAGCACTAAGGGGTAGATACAGTCTCTTTAGGGCTGAAGGCTTTAAGTCACTCCATGTGGAGTCTAGAGGAGAGGGTCTCAAACTGCACTCTGTGGCCCACTGGTTGCCTCAAGAACCATTCCGGTGGCCCACAGAAAAATCCATTGCATTAGAAAGGACAAGATGGTGGCTATTAAGATGCAAGAACCTACGGCCCTGCAGATGTTGCTGGGAGCACAACTCCCAACATGCCTGGTCTCCAGCACACCCATGTAGCAGTGCTGAATCAGTTCTGCTGAGGAACACGCTTCCAGCAGCTAGAGGTCCCCCAAGGGATGGCCCAACAGGTACTGGGGAGGCCCCCCCCCACTCACTCTCGCTGTAGGGCTTGCGAGGTTTCTTGCGTAAGCACGACAACACGTAGCGCTCCAACTCCCGCAGGGTGGAAGGCTTGAGGGTTTCAAAGTCGATCTCGATCTCCTCCGGGTTGGAGTCCCGCAGGGAGGGCTCCCGCGACTGGATGATGTGCACCACCCGGCCCAGCTTCTCCCCCGGCAGCTTGTTGATGTCCAGGCTGAGCTGGCGCTTCTCGTCGTAGGTCATGGGCTTGCTCTCCTCCTCCTCCTCCGAGTCGTAGAACATGGGGACTGGGGGAGGGAGGGCCTTTGCGCCGGCCTTCTTCACGTTCCTAGGAGAGGGGGGAGGAGCGTCAGGCCTGCGCCAACGGACCCTCCCGGGCCACGCTGGGACAGCGCAGCAGCGGTCAGCATCTTGGCTTGTTCAACAAGGAATTCGCCACGGTCGATCCGCCGGGGAAAGAGAGTCATCAGCCAGCTGCTTTAACACCCACCTCACAAATCCCACAAACCCACACCAGGCCCCACTCACTTGCTGCTGCCGCTGCCGCCTCCTCCAGCTGCTTTTTTGGACTTCTTGAGCTGGGCCGGGTGAGCCTCCTCCTCTCCCGCTTTGATCTTCCTCTTCTCTGATTTCTTCTTCTTCTTCTTCTCCTTCTTGTCACGCCTCTTCTTGGGCTTGGAGACCGGCCCCTGGGAGAGGGCCGCCAGCTGCTCGTGCACCGCCCGAAGCTGGAGAAGAGGGAGAGACTTTATCACGAGGCTCTCGGCCCCCCCTGACAGCCACCTAGACTGCAGGGAGAGCAGAGGCGCCTCCCAGGCCCACAGCAGAGGGGGCAGCCAGCCAGGTCCCCTCACCTGCTCCTGCAGCTCAGCCAGCCGATTGGCCCGCTCCTCCTCCGAGTCCGAACTCTCCTCGCTGTCCGAGGAGCTGTCGCTGCTGCTCTCGTCGTCGTTGTCCTCGTCATCGCTGGAAGACTCGTCTGAGGACGACTTCGTCAGGAGGCCCGGCTGTGGGAGTGACGTGGAGGGGGGGTTGATGTCTAGGGGTTCATCTGGCATCTTGGCATAGCTGAACTCGAAGACATCCTGTGGGAGGGCAGCAAAGACTCTAGGCCTGCTATTGTGGGGCTGGGTCAAGGGCGGGGGAAGAGGGAGGGCCTGCTCCCCCTCGCTTGCCAGCAGCTCTCTTCACCAACTCACCTGCAGCTTACGAGCCATGGCTACCACATCGTGGTCAGGGGGGTTGTATTTGTAGCAATTGGAGAACATCAGCCGCACGTCAGAAGCAAACTCCTGTGCGTCGCGGTACTCCCGGTTCTCCATCTTGCGCTGAATCCACAGCAGAGCAATAAAGGGAAACCACGGGGTGAATAAAAAGGGAGGGAGGGAGGGAGGGGGTCCCTACCACCTGGACCTTTCAACACGCAAGGACAAAACGTAACAACCGGCTCCTGTCCTGCCCACAAGGCACAACCTGGGATGCCACATGACTCCCCCCATACACCCACCCTCACTTATAGGTCACTATGGCCTTCCTCCTCCCCCCTCCATCAACACTGATTGCAGAGCCCTCGGGACAGAGGCCACATCACCTCCGTGCCCTTGCGCAGCACGTAGGCAATGGCTGCCACAGAATGAGGCAGCGTTGCCTAATTGGGACAGGATTGACTCCACACAAGCGGCCTTACAAAAAAGAAGAGGCATTAATGGTTAAGGTGTTGGACTACGGCCTGGGAGACCAGGGTTCAAATCCCCACATAGCCATGAAGCACACTGGGTGACCTTGGGCCAGTCACTGCCTCTCAGCCTCATGAAAACCCTCTTCATAGGGCGCCATAAGTCGGAATCGACTTGAAGACAGTACATTTACGTTACACTATGTAATGGACTGCCTTCAAGTCGATCCCTATGAGCAGGGTTTTCACGGTAAGCGGTATTCAGAGGTAGTTTGCCATTGCCTCCCTGAGAGGCTGAGAGGCAGTGACTGGCCCAGGGTCACCCACATTTGAAGCCTGGTCTCTCAGGTCGTAGGTCCAACACTCAAGCCACTACACCACACTGCCTCTCATGAGGCATTAATACCTCCAGCAATACAGAATGTGACTTATTTGTTCTTGAAACTGCCATTTAATCAAGCTCATTTAAAGAGTGTCTATACCTGCGCATTAATGAAAGTGGAGAAATTTATTCTACAAGAAGCCAAGACACAAAGATTGTAACTGAAATGCTGGGATGGAGCTCAGTAAATCCCTCTAGCCTCACTTCCACGCACTTCTCCATTCCTCTCCTAACGCCCTCCACCCTGCTGCCCTTTAAAGAAAGGTCTACGTACTGCCATATACAGCTCGACTATCCAGCACAGTCCCTCTAAAGGCTCCCCTGGGCCAGACTCGCCTGATTGACCCGTACCTTGATGGTGCTGAGGTCCATGGGATGCTTGATGATCTCGTGGTAGTCATGGAGCCCCAAGGCAGAGGCGTCCACTGGCTTGTAGAAGGGCCAGGCGTAGGCCGCGTGCTTCTTGGAGACAAGTTCCTTGAGGATGCCATTGCAGTACTTGAGCTGCTCGGTAAGTTTGCCCCTCTTGGAGGTCTGGTGCTGCTGTGAGTCAGGCAGGTCTTTGCGAGGGGGCTTGATGGGACGCCCGCTCTCCCGCCGGGCAGGGATCTTGGCCGCCTTGGTCTCTAGCAGGGCAGCTGAGGGGGAAGACTCTCCCCCACTGGTGGCGATGATGGCCGTGGGGGTGGGGGTGGTCGTGTCCGCTTTCCGCTTCACGCCTTTCTTCTGTGGGGAAGCAACGGCACAGATTATGGGCTTGCAGCCAGGCAAGGAGAGTGCCTTTGGGGAGGGAGGCAGCAGACAATTCTGGGGAGACGATAATTCAGCCCAGGATTACCTGAGCAACCCTCGCCATTCCTGAGCTCCCCAAGGGATAGACTGGGACCCTGCAGGCTTTGCCACCAACCGGCTTCCAGGAGCTCACCTTGGCCACAGGCTGCGTTGGCGCAGGCCCCGCAGGCAGCAGCTGGGAGGGAGCCGTGGAGTGGAGTGGCTTGAGGAGTGGCGTGGAGATGACCGACGGGTGGGGGATGCTGATGACAGTGGTGGGGATATCTGCGCTCGTGGGGTAGAGTCGGGCGTGGGAGACAGAAGAGATGGCTGGAACTTGCTGGGCAGCTGCGCTGGCTGCTGCCAGGATCGCTGGAGGGACGAAAGCAGCTCTTGTTACAGCACATGCAGCCCCCCCCAGAGAGCCCCTTGCCTACTCCCAAGGCAGGACGTATCCGCTCCGGCAGGCAGGCAGGCGGACGCAGCAGCTGCCTGAAGGCCTCCCGTGCTCCTCCCTCATCCCGCCCCAATCCTAACGCTTGGCTCTCAGCGCTGCTCTCTCCAGGAACCGAGGGGCTGTGCCACCATTACCTGCCGCCCGAGAGGCCCCTTTCTTGTGGCTGTTCTTGGCCACAGTGATCACAATCTCCTGCTCCTCCTGGGGCATTTGCGCCACCTTCTGCAGGAAGATCTTCTCCAACGTTTGGGCCATCAACACAATGTCATCTGTGGGCTGCAGGAAGGACAAAGGGGGTTGGGGGGCCTGCGGTTCAGCGCCTTCCACCTGAGTGACCCCCATTACTTCTGAGCTGTTCCACACCCTCTGGTAGCTCCCCACTCCCTAGCAGACCTTCCTCTTATAGCCACATCCCCAGACTCCAGTCACTCTCTGGCCTCCGTGCCCTGCCTGTCTCTACCAACTCAGGTATTTCACAGCCTGCCCAAAATAGGCATCTGGCCACTGGGAGAACAGGATGCTGGAGCCCCTTTGGCCCGGTCCAGCTACAAGGTGCCTACGTTCTCCAAAAGCAAGTATCCTGCTCCCTCAATTCAAGCAAACTGCCAGCCTCCTTCCACGCTCACCTTGTTGTAGATGTAGCAGTTGGTGAACATGGTGTTGAAGTCTTGCATGCACTCAGCTGAGCTCCAATAGTAACTGTTTTCCAGCCTCCGCTTGATGGTGCCCATATCCATTGGCTGCTTGATTATTTTGTGGTAGTCCTAGGAGTAGAGAAAAGCAAGCACAGCCACACCATCAGGCATGTAATAGGCTGCCTGGCACACTCCCCACTTGTCAGCCCACAGGGCACAGAGATCATGCCACTAAGTGGGGTCCTGCTCAATGCCTAGGGCAATGGCACCAAAGGCCCCCTTGCAAATGTTGGGAAGGGATGGGGAAAAGGAAAGGAGGGTGGATGCTGTGCCACCAGACGCCTTGGCAACCTTGCAAGGATCCAGGCAGATGCGAGGAGGAGGAAATAAATGACCCTCAACTTGCTAGGCCAACAGGGGATTCTCGCTGCTTTCCTTGGGGATATCTAGAGCCGGCATCTCAAGGAAATCCCCAGAGGACAGCCATGCTGGGAAGGTCTGCCCTGTCTCAAGGACGCAACACACCCCTACTGTGCAGGAAGAAGCTAGGCAACATAAACCTAGATGGATTTTACCTCTGGGCTTTAACTCCTTAGGTGCCACAGCTGCTGGCCTTTAATTTGGGGGTCACTTGATGTCTTCTACAAAGTCATGGATGGGAATCTGCAAAACGCATTCAGGGCACAAGAGATTAGATGGGGGGCGTGATAGCGCAAAAGCGGCTGCATTGTCTCATCCATACCTTTGTAGGTGGCATCGGGGAGAGATGGCTGCTCAGACGCAATTCCTGGCCAGACCAAGAGACTTAACTCCGCGGAGCTATGAATACGGGCTGAGCCAAAACTTAACTACGGACTTGGGCACTGGCAGGCTATGGAAGGCAACTCCAGCCCGGAGCTGCTCCCAGCAAAGCAATAGACAGAATCTAGGGCTAGGCACAGGCAAGAATCAATTAACACCCTAAGGCAGGGGGGAAAAGAAGACTTTTGTATTCCAAGGAAAGCACATTTTCCTCATCACAGCACTAAAAAGCCTTGCCTGCTGGGTGAGGTGAGCAAGGCTTGCCTAGTTGGACACTAGTGGGTGCGTGGGATGTCCCACCTCACGCTTTAGCAGTGTAATTCAATAATCCAGAGGACTACCTGACCACGACAGATGCAAATGGCATTCATGGGATGGGGCAGGAAGTGATCCCGTAACCACAGCAACAAGGGAAATCAACACGACAGCAGACCTACCGCCTCCCAGCGCTCATCCTCCCTCACCCCGCGCCCCCAAGCAAGGCAAGGAAGCTCATTACCGGAAGACCCAGCTTGATGGCATCCACGGGCTGGCGGAAGGGCCAGGCAAACTGATGCTTCCAAAGGGCTTTCATCACCACTTTGTGGAGGTACTGCAGCTGGTTGGTGACTCTGCCTGGCTTCTTGGGGTTTGAAACCTCTGGAGGGGGTGGATTGGCTGAGGCCAGCTGAAGGGCGGGAACAGATGCCATGGTGGGGCTCTCGAAGCCCTCGTAGAGGAGCGACGGCTTGCGGATCCGCTTCCCTGGCGTGGACTCCACTCCCAGACCCACAAGACCCACATTGCCCTCCCCAAGGATCCTGCAAAACAGGAGCAGACATGCGGTTAAACTGGGCCGCCTCGATCCCACACCCCGAAAGCCCAGGGAGAGTTCTACTGCGTGCTCCTCCCGTGAGCCACCAACACTCACCTGCCCCAAGCCAAAAAACCCTTACCCACCCGGCAGGAGCACAGGAAACGTGTCCTCTCTCAAGTCACCACCGGAAAGAAAAACACCCAACTGCAGCCACCAAGTGCAGCAAGCTGCAAATCACAGCAAAGCCAGCTCTGGAGCAAACTCTACGAGCCCAGTCAGTGCACCTGCTGAGCCATCTGCACCCACTCCCCTCCATCTCAGCGTACTGGCATTTCCCCCACTGCACCACTACCCTTCTTGCCCCACGAGCTCACGCTCCCTCCCAGTTAATACTGCAACAAATCCTGTAACCATGAACATTACAGCCCAGAAAACACATAGGCTCGCAGAAAACCCCTCAAGCAAAGCCAGAGAGCAGCCCCAATTGTTAAGGTGGTCTAAAGATTCCCGAGCTGGACTTTCCCTCAGGGCAACAAGGCCTCTCCCGCTCCAACCAAGGGGGAAAAAATCTGGGGAAAGGCACATTCCGCAGTCAGCAGAGTCCCATGACAGATGACAGGACAAAAGGAGCAGACTGTATCACAGGCTGCTATGGAGCACTGCTACCCAACAGAGAGCGGACACGCAAACACTACACACTCTGGATCAAAGGCCTGGCCTCCTGCAGATTCAGAAGGCTTTGCTGTTCGAGAGTACCTCGCGGGAGGCAATGGAAACTGCCCACCCATCACCCAGAAAATCTACAGGTGCAGCTCCAGAACTACCCCTTGAGAATAACAGTATTGGCAAACAGGAGCAACCACCCCACAGGGCAGGGCCTGTCACCAGCTGCCACCCAAGCTGGAAGAAGACCCTGCTCGTCCCCCGAGCGGGAGGGCAGCCCGAGCAGCGACTCTGAGGGCCACACGGCTGCATGGGGCAGCCCCAAAGCTAGCATCCCCTTTAGCAACCCCAGTCAGAACACTTAAAGCGCATTGTCCATCGTGTGCATCACCCAAGAAAAAGCAAAGCAAGGATGGGAGCAAAGGAAAGGCTGCCAAGTTTCCCAGGGGGAGGGCTAAACGGTTGCTAAGCAACGGTGATGTCAAAACATTTCCCCTTTGAAGCAGCCAGGCAGGGCCCCCCTCCCCATTGGCACCTCAAGTTCAAAAGCATCACCCGTCATGTGACGCGCCCCTTCCAGGAAGGCGCTTCCTAAACACACACTCACTCTCGCGCGCGCCCCTTCCCCTCTCTGAAGGCCCCCGCCTGCCAGTCCCGCAACTCCCTCCCCCGCCCCTCTGCGGGCGGCGCACTCCCGATTACGTACTTGCCGTTGGGGTTCACGTTCTGCAACATGCCTACCGGGGCAGGAGCAGCGGCACCGCCGGCACCAGCGCGAGCAGCTCCTCCCGCTGCTCCTCGCGGGGCCCCGGCTGTCTCCCGGGACGGTCCCGCTCCAGCCGCCGGCGCCTCCGTGGCTTCGGGGAACCCCCCCACTTTGCTCGGGTGTCTCGGCCTCGCAGGGGGAAAAAGCGCCGTCCGGGCTCAGGGGCGCATAGCAGCCCTCCCCCCACGAGGAAGGATGGGGGCTCAGGCAGGCGCCGCTTTATGTGGGGCTGGGGAAGGGGGCAGGCGACCTACTGCATGGCCAAAGGGGGGCGGCTCCCCTCCTCCGCCCCCCCAGACGGATGCTCGGAATAAAAAGCTAGTAAAATGGCGGCCTTTGTAGTTGCAGGGCACTGAGGGGGGTCCCCTCTTAGGAGCCACCCGAGGGAGGTCCGACCTCGCAGGGATGGCAGCGATAGAGGGCTTCCCGGTCTCCTCGGAGCCTGCCGCGTCCGGAAGCGCCGCTCCCCAAGCGAGCCGTCGCGGTAAGAGGCGCGGATGGCACTGGATTGTACTGGGATTACTGGCGGCGCTCCACCTTTGCTCTCCTTGGAGATGGGGTGGATGAGGGGAAGCGGCCGCTACGGAAGCCGGGAGGAGGATCCGCCGAGCTGGTGGCTAACAACGATGACCGGTGACTGGGGGCGCCGCCCGGCGAGGATGGATCCGGATTGAGTCCGCCCACCCCTGCCCGCGCTCTTTCGCTCTCGGGCCCAGACCCTTCCTCCGCTCCAGCGAAATGGCGCCTCTCGGACTGCCCCCGACCGCCCTTATATAGACGCTCTCCCCACTCCGATTGGCCCGAAGAGCCGCTGACATCACCATCCCGCCCAGCCACACCCCTTCGCCGGCTTAGTAGGGTCCAGTGGGCGGAGAGGAGAGAGACGCCGCCTGGCGATTGGGCCCCGTTACGATCCATCATTCTCCCCCTTTCCTCCTCCTGTTGTGTTGTCCTGCGCCGCCGTCTCCGGCAGCCAGCTCACGCATTGGATGGCCCTGCCATTCGTTGCCTCTTGATTGGCCACCCTGTCACGTGGGGGCGGGGCGACGGTTGGGAAGCAGCCGTTGGTTGTTGTGGTTCTCAGCTCACCGCGGGGGGAAGGGAGGGGGAGAGGAGCGAAGCGCCATTTTGTGGCAGCGAAGAAAAAGCAGGGCGCGGAGCCGGCGAACAATGAGGCGCGGCAGCGGCACCGCCGTCTCCGTCCAAACGGCCTCCTCCCCGGCAGCCTCCCGACGGGGAATGCGCCGTTTTCACTACTCACCTAAGCAAAGCAAACAGGCCGCGAAAATATGGGCAGAGCGTGTGTGTTTACGAAAGGGGAAAAGCCAGAGGGAAACGATTCCCCTCAGAGTCCTCTTCCCGCCAAAACCTGAGCCCCTCGCCTGCACGGAGCCAGTCCCAAAACACCCCCGTCAGCGCGGTGGGAACACCAAGCCACGCGGTGAGGCCTCGTTGGGAAGCCTCCGTGGAAAGGGTCCTCCTCACCCCTGCTGAGAATGACAACAAGGCCAGGCCATGAGGAGGACCCCCCCACTCCCACCACGCGTGGGCTGTTCACACGAGAGGTCAAGGCCTGGCCCTGCCAGACTCGCAGCCGCCGCCGCCTTCTGCTCTTCTTCCAGGCTGCTTTGCCTCAAGCAGCCCCGCAAAACTCCTGCCCGGAAAAAGCCTCCGCCTCCTCTCCTGCGACAAGGGCCGCAGCTCACAGCGGCGCCCCGTCGGAGAGGGCCGAGGGGGCACAGCCCGAAGCGTCCTCCGCCTTCCCCGCCTGGGGCAGCCCGAGCGCCAGCTGCCGCCCCCCAGCGAGGCCCCACGCTCGAGCCCAAGGCCACAGGCCCCTGTGCCACGGCTGACGTCACGCCCGCCTCCTCCGCAGGCCGCCTCGGGGCTCCCCACCACCCCCAAGGGCGGACGTCAGCCCAGAGGGGTCCGCAGCGCCAACAGGACAAGCACCCCAGCACTCATGCCCCACTGCTGCCGCCTTCTTCGCCCCCCACACGTCCTCCAGCCGAAGCCCAGGCTGGCCTCTCGTCCCCTCCCCGGCGGAGAGCGATGAACGCAGCAGGCCCCTTCCCGGGTGGCATCGCCTCCACCGCCTGCCTCTGAGGAAGGGGTGGCCTGGGAGCTTCCCTGGACTCCCGTGCAACAGGGCCAGCTGCTGCCTGTCTGCCGAGGGCTTGCACTTGGGGCTGGCCAGGGCAGTGCTTCCGTCGTTCCCTGAAGAGGGACCCAGCCTGGAGTCTCCCAGGGAAGGGGGAGCATCAACCTGGTGCCCCCCCAGTCTGGGAACACAGCTGGATTGTGCTGGAGGAGGAGGAGGAGGAGGAGGAAGAAGGAGTCGCTCCTGGCACAGGCGCGCCAGCCCCACTTTTTGCTGAAAGGGGATTTTTCCCGCCGCCTTTTGCAAAGTCAGGGGTGGGGAAGGGCAATTCCCACGCACCCCCCACTAGGGTTTAGGAAGCCTGTGCTGTGCCCCACCGCCCCCGGTTCAGTCTCCACCCCGCCCCTCTCCCGCAGCCATTTTGCATGAGGACAACAATGCTCTCCCCCACCCCACTTATGAAAGCGCCTCCTAAACGAGGATCAACCGGGGGGGGGGAGAGGGAGCCAAATCCTGCCTCCAGCTCTCTTTTTTAAAAAAATCCCTTTGTGCTGCCGGCTCCCCCGCGGCCTCGCCCCGCCTGCCCTAATCCACGGCCTGCTCGGCTGCCTCACGCAGGAATGACACAGCAGTTTCGCTCCATCCATGTTGGGGGGGGCGCGCGCCAGGCAAACCTCATTTCACCGCAAGAGTAAAAAGCGCTCTCTCCCCCCTTCCATTAAAAACCTCTGGTCACCCCCTCCCCAGTGCTTGGTCGGGACAGCCACCAGCATCACCCCCCCACACGCATAACAGATGAGCCAAGGTTTTGCAGAGCTGTCTGCAAGTGTCCTGTTTTGTCAAGGTCAAACACAGACTCCGATGCAAGGTCAAAGCCCAGGTTCTGGTGCACTGGACGCTCTCCCAAAGCCCTTAACGTTTTGCGGGGGTGCAAGTGCCGCCGCCCCTCCCAAAAGCATTCCTTCCCCCAGCTTTCCTTGCAGGACAAGACAACCCCCGTTACTCCCACCTATAGTTTCAAAAACGAAGAATTCATTCCCCAATACCCAAATTAAGCTATGCACAGAGACCACCCCACAAAATTATTGCAAACCAAAAGCCCAACTGGCAGATTAAGATTTACCCCAATTCCTAGAAGACATTTTCAAAAACAGCTTCTGTATCACTGTAGCTTTAAAGGAGCCTGGAATGTGCCACAAGACAGGGGGGGCACTTCCCCCCCTTCGGAAGACGCCCCTCCTCCCCCCACATAAAAATGGGGGTCCCATTGTCAAGTGCCACGTGACAGCCAACTTCTCCCTTCATATGAGGAAGCTGGCCCTTTAAACAGCCACCGCCCGTCGTCGCTCCTGATTGGTCAAGCAGTGCCAACGGGGGCCGGAGGAACAGTTTGACTGATATTTCTTTCTCCCCAGCAAGGAGCGCCTTCACTCGCCTAGAAACGTCACGTGGACAGAAAGGACTCACCCTATTGGTCGCCATCAGGAGAAGGACGAAGTCGCGCGACCTCGGCGGCCCCGATCCGAGTAGCCCCATCTTGATTAATGCCGGTTAATTTAGGCCTCCAGATGGAAAATGATAAATAATAAAGCACTCACTCTTAAAAAAAAATATCCAACCAACCGCCGCCATGGCCAGGCGGGAATCCGAGTGTCGTCCACGTCAACGTGCCCTGATTGGCTCCCTGCCGTCACGTGACCACTCTCGATGCCCCCCTCCAAAAAGCCCGGATGATTATTTTAGGGGGGAAATGGGGCGATTTTGCCCCCCTCCTCCAAAAAAGAGCCACAGCGGCTGTGGAGGGAAAAAAACCCTGCGCGAAGCCTTTCGGGGGGAGCCGATTGACCGACACCGACACCCCTCCCCCGCCGAGGTCCCGCTTTGGGGGTAAATTCAGCATGGCTCCCGCGACGCCCGATGACAGCGACTGCGCATGCGCGCAGATCCATTTCTACCCCCCCTCCTCTCCAGCACTATCCGCATGCGCATGAGCGTGGCGCAGGGGAGGAAGCGGGGCGCGTGCGCAGTGCGGCTCTGCTGCAGTCTGGGAGACTCTCCTCCCTTCTTTTCCCATTGCTGCTGCGCATGCGTGCCTTCCCTCCCCTTCTGCGCTCTGGTGCAATGCCGTGCAAGGTGGGCGAGCGGGCAACAGTGACCCTATTAATACAAGCAAAGGGGCCAGCCTGGCAGAGCGATCCTAACCAGGCAGGGGGCAGATGGGCTGGTGCGTCTCCTGTGCAGCCCAGCTGCTTCTGCCCAGAATAGGGAGGAGGACGCCGCTCTTGTGGGCTGCTGGCCAGGATGGCTGGCTGTGTTGTGACGTCACTGGACTTGCTGGGAAGCGCCAGTGGGGGCCAGCTGGAGCAGGCCAAAGAAGCCCACCGAGATGGCCTCGCCCAGCAGCCTCTTCCTCACCACTGGCCAGCCAGATGCCCCAGAGGGAAGCTCAGAGGCAAGCAGGACCCAAGTCCACAGCAGCCTGTCCCCATGGGCCATTCCCACCAACTGGTGTTCTTCTGAGGCATTCACTGCTATAGCCCCGTCCTCCATGAATCTGCCTAGTGAAAGCCTCCAAGTCGGTGGCCGTCACTGCCTCTTCCATAGGCCACAGTGACACATGCATTGGAGACATTGAGGCTTGACTACTGTAACACACTCTATGTGGGGCTGCCTTTGAAAACGGTTCAGAAATTACAGTTGGTTCAAAATGCAGCAGCCAGAATGTTAATTGGAACATGGCAAGGGGAGCATATTACCTGTGCTTTTTCAACTCCACTGGCTCCCAGTTTGTTTCCAGGCCCAATTCAAAGTGCTGGTTCTGACCTTTAAAGCCCTAAACGGCCTTGGACCAATGTATCTGAGGGACCATTTACGCCCATATGTACCTGCCTGGGATTTAAGATCATCTGCCTCTGGTCTCCTCTGCATGCCTGGAATGAAAGGTGTTTGACAGGCACGTGGGAGAGAGCCTTTTCAGCTGTGGCCCCCAAGCTTCGGAATACCCTGCCCCAAGAAGCCCGCTTTGCTCCCTCCCTGATGGTTTTCTGGAGACTTCTGAAAACGATCTGAAAAGCCTTTGGGAGAGATGGAGGGTAGAGCCTGACACTGGTTTTGTTAATTTTATGTTAATTTTTATCTCTGTAGTCCCATCACTACCACTTCCTATATATGTGTGTGTCTATATATATATATATATATTTCATTTTATGTATTTTAATTGCATTTATGTATTTTAATTTATTTTAATGTTTTTATAAACTTTATTGTGTACAATTTTATTATGTACATGTTTGATTTTATTGTAAGCCGCCCTGAGTGCCCTATTATAGGGTAGAAGGGTGGGATAGAAATATTAGAAATAAATAAATAGTTAAACTATGTGCTATGCAAAGGACTTTCTTTTGTCTGTCTTCATTGGATGCCCCCCCCATCTCTAGAGAACGCTGTTGCACTCATGTGTTGCTTGTGGGCATCCCAGAAGAGGCCTCTGGTTGGCCACTGTGAGAACAGCCTTTTGGACCAGCTGGGGGCCCCTTTGGCCTCATCCAGCCGCTTCAGGGCTCTTCTGATGCTCTCACAGACTCCCCCACACACACCTGAAAGTGCCAGGTAGAGTGTGGTATCAGATGCAGGGAGTGTTGGAAGTGGGGCAAGAGCAACTCCTGTTTTGTTCTTTTGTTTATGTTCCAGAAGGGAGTTTGGGTCCTCCAGATGGATAGGCTTGGCTACCTTTACCTGTGCTGTTCTCTGCCTAACTGAGATGCTCAGGGAAGCTTATCTGCCCCTCTTCCTTCCGCCGTCTCTTCTCTTCTTTGACTGAGAGGATGCCTTTGTCTCTGCTCTCTCTCCTAGCCATGAGGGCAATTCCCAAGCCTGGGCATTGTGCCTCCAACTTAGTTAGAACTAGGTATTCCTTTCTATCTACTATGTATTTCTATAAATAAAGTAGTTTTTCTTATTTTACTAAGTCTTAAGTCTCAGTGATCTCAATGCAGGATAAAAGCCTGCTTTCTTAGGTAAATGCACACACTGGCACACATGCTTTTCAGACCGTTGATCTCTACTAATATCTACAAATTTACACCACAACAGCGAGGGCATAGAGGATCTTGTCCGCAAACTATCAGAAAAATCAAGGGGAGAATGAGATGCCAAAGTTGACTTTCTTGCCAAGGTGGAAGGTCAGGATTGGTGTATACACCATAGATGGTATATCAGGGGATTCTGGATCCAATAAAGAATGTTCTTTTTTATTTTTGGGACCTTTGTACTTAAGTCCCTAAAATGCCTTTGGAGGAAACAGTTCTGCCCCTGGTGTGGGAAGGGGGGGCAATGCCTTTCATGGTGGGGAGGCCCCAGCTCCAGGGCAGCGCAGGTGCGTTACACCCAGAAGGTCCCCAGCCCTGGCATCCTCCGCGGCCTCTTGAAGACCCTGGAGAGCTACAGCCAGTCCGAGTAAGTCATGCTGGGTCAGATAAACAAACAGCATGGCAGTGGGTAAGACACAAGAAGCTGCCTTAGACCAGGCCAGACTCGGACCCATTCAGCTATTTAGCTTCATACTGGCTACACTGACCAGAGGGACTCTGCAGGCTTCCAGGTGAACCGTCAGTGTGCCAAACAGTCGCTCTGCCACTCCGCTGATCGGATCTCTGGCATCTGGACAGCCGCTGTGAGAACCGGATGCTGGATGGACCATTGGCCTGATCCAGCAGGCTCTTATAATGACCCCTAAGTAAAATCCCTAAGTAATCTCCAGGCATGCACAGCTTCCCTTTCTCTTATAATAAAAGACTAGCTCTTCGGCAAGTGCAACTGCATTCCCACTCTGAGAACCTTCACCAGCCAGAAGATAACTGTGCCACAGAGGTCTCCGCCCCACCCAGAAACTACAACTAGTGGACTTACCATTTTCCCTCTCTGACAGGCCTAAATGACAGCCAGAAATCCAGCCCAGATTTTCCTGCCTTCACATCTCCAAGTGAGAAAGACATCTGCTGGACATCTGCCCGCTGGACCCCTGATAAAATCGCCAAATTCCTGCCAGGAAATGAAAGGATTCCGTTGCTGTGTAGAAGGTCATCACTGGCATTTTATTTACAGTTCCACAGTGATGCAGCCAGAAAAACAAAAATGCACAGCATAGAGCAGCCTTCCCTAACCTGGTGCCCTCCAGAGATTTTGGACTCTAACTCCCATCAGCCCTGTGTTGTAGTCCAAAACATCTGGAGGGCACCACGCTGGGGAAGGGTGTTGTACCAGCGCGTATATTTGTATTAAGCCGCCTTGTTGCCGTTCAGCCTCTCATGGAAAAGACCCGCAGCACCTGCGGCTCCCACGGGTCTATCGCACAGCAAAAAGGCGACGCCGAAGGGGGCTCCCACGCTGAAAAGGGGCACAGAAGAGGAGAGCGCAGGAGGCCTGGAAATGCCTCGCCAGGAGAGAAGAGCCAGAAACGGGGGGATCGTCTGCAGTGCGCACGCCGGTAGCCCGGCCCGGGAGAGCAAGGCAAGGCGACGCCAGCCCGTCGGTTAGGCCGCGATCCTCTGGGAGGCCGCCTGCGAAGCGCCTGGGCGGCCACAAACGCCGCAGAGAGGAAGCCCCGTCAGCGCCAGCCCTTCGCGGACAAAGGGGGCAGGCAGCCGGCAGGGCCCGGAATGGAAGGCGGCCAAGAAGCCAACCGACCCGGCCATGCGGCAGAAGATCCCGCCGAGCCGGCGAAAAGCTGCTCCGAGCCCGGAAAACGCTCCACCGCCCCAGCAAAACAAATGGGGGGGAGGGCACGAGAGGCGGGGCGAGTCGCCCAGCGCGACGCACGCCTTGAAACTCTCCCGGGGCTGATGCGAGAGTGGGGCGGGGCTCTTGGAGACCCGTCGGGTGAAGTGAGATCATCTGCACGGGGCAGCGAGGCGGTGCACCCACCGACTCCTAGCGATCCTGCCGAGTAGGCTTGCTGGGGCGGCGGGAGAGGGCCGATCTGCTCCGGGTTGCTCGGCGAAGGAGTTTGTTCCCGCTGCTGCTGCTGGTGAGTCCCGTCTCCGTGTTCCGGTAGGCTCCGGGGGGGGCGGCATTTTTATTCTTTTTTTCGCCAAGGCTAGGAGGCTGCAAACTTTTGAGTGGGCGCACTTTTGAGCCTGCCAGAACACGGAGACGGACTCACCAGCAGCAGCAGCTGGCGCAGAATGACTGGAGGTGGGCAACCGCGGATGTAATCCCGTCCCGCTAATCTGCCCTCTTCCTCTCTCCAAGGAAGGAAAGCAGAACCGCTACGGCGGCTGCATCAGGCCGGCCCAGAGGGGGCAGCACTCACCCTCGAGGACTCAGAGATAGACTGCCTGATTGCTAGAGGAAGCCCACGATGTCCCATGTGCAGGACATCTGGGAATAAAAAAGACCAAGAGGAGATTGGCTGCACACTATTATTGGCCAAACATCTCCAAAGATGTAAAACAACATTGTCTATCTTGTGGAATATGCCAAAAGGTGGGGAAAAGTGGAGTAAAGACTAAGGCACCCTTAAAGCCCCTTCCTATAATTGGACAACCCTTTTATAGAGTGGGAATAGATTTGGTGGGCCCTTTTTCCAAACCCACAAGGCATGGCAAGAAATATCTATTGGTGGTGGTGGATTTTGCCACCAGGTACCCAGACGCAGAAGCACTAAGATCCGTGGAAGCCCCTGTAGTGGCAGAGGCTTTATTAAAAATCTTTATGAGGCTGGGTTTCCCTCATGAAGTGCTGACGGATCAAGGCAGTGTATTCATGGGAGAAGTGATGCAATGTATGTGGAAATGTTGTGGTCTAAAACATCTAAAGACCACTACTTACCATCCCGCCACTAATGGGTTAACAGAGAGATTCAATGGAGTTTTGAAGGGCATGATCAGAAGCTATGTTCAAGATCACCCACAAGACTGGGATGAACGTTTGGGATGCTTCTTGTTTGCATACAGAGAAGTCCCTCAGGAGTCAACAGGCTTCTCACCCTTTGAACTCATGTTTACTAGAAAAGTGAGGGGACCTTTGGAACTATTAAAAAATTCATGGGAAGGAACCCTGGGAGAGTACAAAACATCTGTAGTAGATTTTGTATTGGAATTCCGCAATAAATTAACATCAGTGATGGAGGTGGTGAAAAAGAAATTGTGTCATGCACAGGAGAAGCAACGTTACTGGTATGACAGAACAGCCAGAGAACGTGTGTATGATGTGGGAGATATGGTTATGGCGTTCATACCCAGGAAACATGACAAATTACAGGCTAACTGGGAAGGACCATATACCATCAGAGAAAGGCTTGACACAGTGACATATGTAATCACCACAGACCAATTAAACAAAAGCAAAGTGGTTCATGTAAATATGTTAAAGCCTTACCATACCAGGGATGCAAAGGTGTTGCAAATTACCTTATTCCCTGAGGGAAGTGGGTCTGAACTTCCAGATTTGGTACAGGAAAGCAAAGACAAAGGAGGGGTAGATCAAGTGGAATGGTCAGAGGAGGTGAAGGAGGAAGTAAAAGAGGAGATTCTGAGAGTTTTGAAAACCTATAGGAAACTCTTTAGCAACAAACCTGGCCGAACCAGTATAGTTATACATTCCATTGATACTGGAGATCATGCCCCAATCAGATCTGTTCCGTACCGTGTGAATGGGAAAGTTTTGAATGAGATCAAAAAGGAGGTGGAAGATATGCTGGAATTAGGAGTGATCAGGGAATCCATCAGTCCCTGGGCCTCAAGTATTGTCCTGGTTCCGAAAAAAGATGGAACGACAAGGTTTTGCATTGATTATCGGCTAATCAATAAAATTACTGTCCCAGATGCGTATCCTATGCCTAGGGTAGACGCAATGTTAGAGTTATTAGGGGCAGCAACCATTATCTCTACACTAGATCTCTGTAAAGGATTTTGGCAAATGGAACTAGACGAGCAATCCAGAGCCAAAACTGCCTTCAGTACACCAGATGGGTTATATGAGTTTGTGACCTTACCCATGGGACTAAGGAACTCACCAAGTTCATTTCAGAGGCTAATCAATACTGTGTTGCGAGGCATGTCAGATTTTGCAGTGGCCTATATCGATGACGTGGCCATTTTTAGCAAGTCGGTGCCTGAGCATGTCCAACACCTGACAACAGTATTGGAGGCCTTAAGAAAAGCAGGCCTCACGACTTCCGGGAAGGGTGACTTAGCCTGTGCCTGCTTTTGAGACGGGCTCCTGCCTCAAAAGAAGCTTATTCAGATATATCAGTCAGTTTTTTCTTTTTTTTTGACTGATTAAACTTCTCCCGGGTAGGGAGAAACGAAGAGATTAACCTCAAAGCCTATTTTTGTTGGGGCGACCAGATCTCATTAATTTATGGGACGAGGTCCAGCCGACGAAGGTGGGACGGATTTTCAACAGCAAGCTCTATCTGATAAAGCGAACGTTCACCTTATCTTCTAAGAGAGAACGCACTAACAGGCAAGCACCCTTCTTTCTATATTTTTCTTTTACTTGATTTAAATTGTTGCTGTTTAAAAGAGATTTGCCAGATTGATCGGTTTTTGACATCTCACTGGGGAGCCATAACTTCTCTCTGCTACGCACTAATTAATAGCTTATCTCTGTTTTTGTTGCAAAAAGCTGTCCTGGATTTGCATTCTAAAGATATACACAGAAGAGGGATTTCTATTCCAGATTTTTATTTTGAAGAATATTATATTGTCTGAGACTACTCTCTTTTTGGTCTATTTTATTTTGACGAATCTGTTTTCTGACGACTGCCATTAATTGTTTCGATCCTGGGAACTGCATTTTGTTTACGTAACTATGGAGAGATAAGGCTGTCTGCTCTGTTTATACTGTGATGTCACCAAGTTTGGAGTATTAACCCAATTGTTGCTGAAATAAGAAGTGGTTTTCCTATATTTTTCTTTTAAAATGGCAATTAAGAAAGTGGCTGAGAATCTGGAAATAACTATGTTTCAGAAAATAATGGATGAGATTGAGATAACGAAACAAAACCTGCGACAGGGTTGTAAGGAGTTGAAAATTGAATTGAGTAAAATGACGCAGGAGATTAAAGATATAGGGGTCCCTGTGAGAGAGGTGACCCTGGAAGGGGTCCCTGTGAGAGAGGAGACCCCGGAGATTGGAACAAACGTGGAACAGGAAAAAGATTTGGAGTCTATGGACTTTAGAAATAAAATCTATTGTTTGGAGACACAGGAGATTAAAGACATAGGGGTCCTTGTGAGAGAGGAGACCCTGGAGACTGGAACAGGGGTCCCTGTGAGAGAGGAGACCCTGGAGACTGGAATAGGGGTCCCTGTGAGAGAGGAGACCCCGGAGATTGGAACAAACGTGGAACAGGAAAAAGATTTGGAGTCTATGGACTTTAGAAATAAAATCTATTGTTTGGAACTCAATGTTATCTCTGAAGAAATTAATGAAGATTCTAGAGATAAAGTTATCAATGGCATGGATAATCTTCTGGACTGGAATGACGTGATGGAGCCCAATATAGAGAAAATCTATGGAATTAACTGCAGCCATGTGACAATGGAAAAACTTTCAAGAGATGACCCAGTGTATTTTGAAAAAAAGAATAGAGATATGATTTTACAGCAGTATTTCAGCAACCTATTTAGAATGGATGGCAAGAAAATATTTGGGATAGAGGTAATTCCCATCAGACTCTTACTATATGACTATGGCTTTGACAGCAAGATTATTATGGAATACTGATAATGGAAGATTGGATACTGAAATTACTGGACTTAACAAGACTACTGAAGATGGAAGATGGAAAATGGAACTAATAGGGATAATAGAACAATGGCTACTGAAATTACTGAACCTAACAGATTCTGATGTGATGGATCAATTGAAATGTTTATTTTGACTATGGTTATGACAATAAGATTATCATAATTAGTAATGAGATGGATTAATCGATATGCTTATCTGGAAAAAAAAATTGATAGATATATTTCTTAAAGAATTGAAACCTCTCTTTGACTTTTTGTGGAAAGAATAAAGTAATGTTTATGAGATTTGATGATTAAGTAAGATAACTATTGGAGGAAAGTGATTTTATAATATGACTTAAGAGACAGGATTGTTATATATTATAGACTTATAACTGATCTGATCTTTGACAAATGGGAAGTCAATATTTTACTCTTTATTTTTTATTTTTATTTTTATTTTTATTTTTATTTTTTTTTTTTGTTTAACTATTTTTGATTTTGTTTTTTGTTTTTGAATGTTTTATGATTTCGTCTTGTATGTTTTATGAAAATTTGAATAAAAATTATTGAAAAAAAAAAAAAGAAAAGCAGGCCTCACAATAAAAGCTAAGAAATGCCAGTTTGGACTAAAGGAAGTAATCTATTTAGGACATAAGGTGGGGAGTGGGAAAATCACCCCCTTATGGAGCAAGGTGGAGGCAATACAAGCGTGGCCGATCCCCTTAACCAAAAAACAAGTAAGGGCATTTCTGGGTGTGGCTGGATTTTATAGGAAGTTTGTGAGAAATTTTGGGGAAATAGCAACCCCCTTGCATGAATTGACCAAGAAGAAGTGTTCTGAGCGTGTGGTATGGACGGATGAATGTCAGAAGGCTTTTGATCTGCTGAAGCAAGCCTTGTGCCAAGGACCCATATTAATAGCACCAGACTATGAGCAACCATTCATCGTGGCTACAGATCCGTCGGACCTCGCGCTGGGAGTCATCTTGCTACAGGAGAGAGAAGGCACCAGACACCCAGTGGCGTACCTGAGTCGCAAGCTGACGCCGAGGGAGAAAAACTATTCGTCGGTCCATAAGGAGTGCCTAGCGGTCGTGTGGGGACTGAACAAGTTGTGCCCCTACGTGTGGGGACGAAGATTCTGGGCCCACAGAGCTGGAGAGTGCCACGCTCTGGCCTCTGCCGTCAGCCAAGAGATGGACCAGGGGCCGCTGGGAGGCTGCACCTCTTGACTCCCAGGATGAACATCACAGCAAAGACCAGGAAAGTTCAGCCTGGTCCCACCCATTGGCAGGAAGAAGAACAGCTGCTCTAACACTTGCTTTCCTCTGCCTTCCTCCTTCTTTTCTCCTTTAGTATCGTGCCTGTTAGAGCCTGCAGGCAGGGACGTTTAATATCTGTAGGGCACTTGGACAAATTAGGTGCTTTAGCAATATTAAATTATTATTATTACTAAAATAACATTATTACATACGCTAAATAGTATGACATGCTAAAGCACCTAACCAGTGATTAATGATAAGAATAATGTCAGATCACTGAGAGTGTGCCAGTTGGTGCACGTAACATCAGCAGGCCACGTGTTGGAATTGCTCCCCAAGACTCTGCTCTGCTCCTTCTCATCAACAGTTTGCTGCAGTCGTGGGGTCCCTTTCCTCAGGCTTGCGCTGTGCATTTCTCATTAATAAAAACATTAAGAAGAGCCTTGAAGCTGAATCAGTTTCCTTTCCCAGTTGTCTGTTTTGCCTGTGAAACGGCAAAGCACCATCTATACACTGATGGAAATGTATAAATAATGTAGGACAATTTCGGAGAATGCTCACTTAGATGCCAACATGTTAAAAGTATAAGCATAGGTACATAGGGAGTCAAGTTGTTGGTACATCTAACTCAGTATTTATTTATTTACTTATTTCACTGATATGCTATCCCATAGCCAAAGCTCTCTGGATGGTTTACAAAAATTAAAAACAATGAACATTACAAACAAACATACAATTTTAAAAACCATACAAAGTTTCAAACGACGCAGCACAGATAAACCAGGTAAAAGACCTGTGGTCAGAGCTCAGCACATGCTGTTAGAATGCCTGGGAGAAGAGGAAAGTCTTGACCTGGTGCCGAAAAGATAACAGTGTTGGCACCAGGCACACTTTGTCAGGAAGTACATTCCATAATTTGGGGGCCACCACTGAGAAGGCCCTCTCCCTTGTTGCCATCCTACCAGCTACCCTCGGAGGAGGCACCCAGGGGAGAGCCTTTGATGTTGAGAGTATGGGTGGGTTCGTGTCAGGAGAGGCATTCCGTCAGGTATTGTGGTCCCAAGCCGGGTAAGGCTTTATACTGTCTCCACAGACCGGCAGCAGTTCTCCGGGGTTTCAAGCGGGGTCTTTCCCAACTGTACCTGGAGATCCCATCAGGGATTGAACCGAGGCTTCTCCATGCAAGGCAGATGCTCTTCTGCGGAGCCACTGAGGCCCTTCCCAGCAGGGCTCTGCTGGATCAGACCAGTCCCACCCCCCATATCTACTCCAGCCTCTTGCTTTCCAAAGTGGATGACCGGGGCATCTCACATGCAGCACAGGAAGGGGACAGCAGTGTTGGAAGTGGGGCAAGAGCAAGCCCTGTTTTGTTCTTTTGTTTATGTTCCAGAAGGGAGATAGAGTTACGGTCCTCCAGATGGATGGGCTGGATTACCTTTACCTGTGATGCTCTGACTGACTTCCTTCTGTCACTAGACTGTGACTTCTTAGGGAATCTTATCTGCCCCTCCTCCTTCCGCCCTTTCGATTCCATTCTTCTCTGGCTGTCCGTGAGAGAGGAGACATCCCTTTGTCTCTGCTCTCTCCAAGCATGAGGCCAACTCCCGCACCTGGGCATTCCGCCTCCAACTTAGCTAGTTAGTTAGAACTAAGTATGCCTTTCTATCTACTATGTATTTCTACAAATAAAGTAGCTTTTCTTAATTTACTAAGTCTCAAGTCCCAGTGATGCTGTTGCAGGGTAAAAGTCTGCTTTCTTAGGCAAACGCACGCACACTCTGGCACCTCGCATTTCAACATCTGCTGTTACTCTGCTGCTGTGGTGCTTTAAACTAAATTTAAGCACACAAACACACACAACAACAGGCAGCCCTCCACTGCTGAGGTAGACTGCGCTTGAACACTGAGGTGCTATTTTGCCATCATGGCTGTCTTGTGCATCTGTTCAGCGTAAGGTGCCTGTCTTCTGCTTAATAGACCTTTGAGCCATCTGACCCATTTTGCCTCTAGGGCTTGGGCAGAGAGGGGCATTTTACATCCTTGGCTACCCACAGCAGCCCTCGCCTAAGAGAAGCGGGGATGCTTCCCTATATTCCTTACACCAGCTTTGGCCAACCTGGTGCCTCCTCAGATGTTTCGGACTACAGCTCCCATCAGCTCCAGCCAGCATAGATAGTGGCGCTCTACATTTACCAGAATTGCTCCATCCTCCAACCAGGATGACTATGTGCCTTTTAAACATCTGCTGGTGCAGCATAACTTATTTAAGAACTTGCAACCTTTAAAAGCCCTCAATGCAACTTACATGGACATTCATTTAAACAATAAAAAATATGAAGGACTTCTTTGGTGTTGTCCCAAATCCATGTTGAGGGAAAGTTTTACCTATTGAATTTCTGGCTGTTAAAGGCCCCTAGGGCCTCAAGGTGGTGGCCCCATTCAACAAATGATTTTTACCGGTTGCCACTTGAAGTTACATTGCATCTACTAATCCCATTAAGGTCCCTTTGGGATTTCTCTGGAGAAAGTAGTTGAAGGTTTGCGGCCCACATGGCCTTGGAATTTCCCCAAATATACACTTCCTGCTTATGGCTAATTGCAGTTTTTATACAAACACAAACGCACAGCTTAGAAAAGAGGACTGTCCAAGAGGACAAGGAAGTGAAAGTGAAACTCTCCCTGCCCCCTGCACCCCCTGTGGTGCATTTCTACAGAAAGGGGTGTGTTTGAAATGAATCAGAGCTTCCTAGAGCCAGACCTGATGTCCTGGAAACCCTCTCTGTTTGCTTCCCTGTTTTTCATAATGTGCGGAGATTCAAGGACAGATTGAAGATAGAATCTCCAGTATCAGAGGCAGTATACCTGCAAATATACCTCTGATACCTCATAAGGATGTCTTACCCCTTATATACCCAGTCGATCACTGCGCTCTGCAGGTGAGGGCCTCCTGCAGATACCATCTTATCAGGAGGTCTGTTCCGCACAACATAGGAAACGGACCTTTAGTGTGGCGGCACCTGCCCTGTGGAATTCCCTCCCCTTAAATATCTCATCTTTTCTTCATCACCTATTGAAGACCTTCCTCTTTCAACAAGCCTTTTAAATTGAGGCCTTATCCTAGTCTGTGTCTGTGTTGGAATTGCTTTTTAAGATGTTTTTAAAGGTGATTTATTTTAATATGTTTTTAAAGATGTTTTGTTTCATTATGTTTTAAAGTCTTTTGTTTTTAAGATATTCTAGAGTGTTTTTAGTGTTTTGTTTGCTGCTCTGGACTCCTTCTGGGAGGAAGGGCGGGATATAAATTTAATAAATAAGTAAATAAAATAATTAATAAATATCGCTTGCTGAGAAGCAACAGCAGGGAGGGTTTTTCCCCTCTTTGGCCTTCATGTCCTGCTGGGGGATTTCTTGTTCATCATAATAGAATCACAGGATTATAGAGTTGGAAGGGGCCTGTAAGGCCATCAAGTCCAACCCCCTGCTCAATGAAGGAATCCTGCTTAAAGCATACCCAACAGGTGGCTGTACAGCTGCCTCTTGAAGGCCTCCAGTGTTGGAGAGCCCACCACCTACCACCTCCCTAGGTCATTGGTTCCATGGTCATCATACCACTCCAGCAGTTAGGAGGTTTTTCCTGATGTCCAGTCGAAATCTGGCTTCCTGCAACTTGAGCCCATTATTCCATGTCCTGCACTCTGGGACGATCGAGAAGAGATCCCGGCCCTCCTATGTGTGACAAACTTTCTTTTTTTTTTTCAATTAATTTTTATTCCAATTTTCAAAACCAAAACAATACAAAAAGAAAACAACACAAATCAATAACTAGTACAATACAAAAAGAAAATATATATATATATATATAAAAAAGAAAGAATATTGACTTCCGATTTGTCATAGTTCAGCTATAAATCTATAATATATAACAAACCTATCTCTTAATAGATTATAAAATCACCTTCCTCCAACGGTTATCTTAGTTGGTTTCAAATCTCATTAACATCATATCATTTTAATCTTCCACAAAAAGTCAAAGAGAAGTTTCCAATCCTTGAGATATATGTCAATCAATTTTTTTTTCTAAATAAACATGCCAATTAATCCAACTCATCAAATCTACTAAGTCTAGTAATTTTAAATCGCTCTTCTGTCATTATCCATATTGGGTCCATCTTCCATCTTCCATCTTTACGCACCCAATAATCTTGCTGTCATAGTCATATAATAAAAGTCTGATAGGAATTTCCTCCATCAGATATTTTTTTGCCATCAAATCCAAACGTATCACTGAAGTATTGTTGCAAAGCCGCATCTCTGTTCCTCTTTTCCACATGATACACTAGTACATCTCTTGAAGGTTTTTCCATTGACACAAAACAGGGATTAATTCTGTTAACTTTCTCCATTTCAAGTTCCATCAAATCCTTCCAGTCCAATAATTTTTTTGAACCGATAATATCTTTATCTCCAATCTCTTCAATTCCTTCAGGGACAGCGCTGAATTCCAAACTGTAATATTTGACTCCAGGATCCATCACAGCCAGGAAATCCAAATCTTTTTTCATGTCCATAATTAAGCCAATCTCCATAGTTTGAACCTTGCCTTTAATTTCTCTTTCATCCTTTTTTTGTTTTCCAGATCTATCTTTATTCTCCTTTCTCATAGAATCCTGAGTTTCTTTCAGCTCCTGTCTCATTTCGTGAAATTCAATTCTCCACGCTTGTCTATTATTTCTCAGTTCTTGTTTTATTGAGTTAATCCCATTCATTATTTTCTGAAACATGTCTAGAGATAAAGTCCCTTCTTGTACATTCATGATCTTCTTAATTGTCATTCTTAAAGCCAAAGGAACAAAACTCCTTCAATTTTCAATGTCCCAAACAAAGAGCAGCTTATTTCTTTAACCAGTTACAAAGGAGTTAATCTTTCCAACAAACTAACGTCACACGCTAGACAGCCCTTATCTCTTATATGCCCGGAAGTGTAAGAACGGCTTTAGTTCACAGCGTTGAAATAGCTAGTAGCAGAGAGAATGAGCAGATTCGTCAAAAAAAAAGTAGATCAGGAAAAATAGTCCCAGCCATACATCAAAAAGATTTCTTATCTCTTCCAATCAGAAATCTCTCGTCCGTTGTAATCTTTAAAATGCTATTTTCCATGTCAGCTTTTTGCAATAAAAAAAAAGATAAGCTATTTATATTTTCTTCCCCCTTAGTTCCGTGAATAAAAAAAGGAAAGTCTTACCTCACCTAGGTTATCTCAATTGCTGTTACTTTGACAAATCTCTTTAGCTGTATAGATAAGAAAATGATGAATGTAGACAGGAGGATGTTTGCCTGTTAATCCGTATAAAAAAAAACGGGTCACTTATCCAGCTGAGCTAGCATAAAAATCCCCGCTCTGTCTGAGCTGCTGGAAGACAGACAATTCTGACGAATTCCAGACTCCAACAATCAAAACAAAGCTATGTGGGAAATCTCACGTTTCTTCTTTAACCGGAAGAAATTATTCCCAGTCAGAAAAGAGCCTTCTGACTGAATTTAAACTGGATAAGTTTCATCCAAGACGGAACTCGTCTCAGAGGCTGCACAGGCGTAGGAATCCTCCTGGGAAGTCCCTATGTGTGACAAACTTTCGAGTACTTGAAGAGTGTTAGCATGTCTCCCCTCAGTCATCTGGCACTTCAGCAGTCCTCCATGATTTCGCAAAGAGAGTAGACAGTGTTTCCTAGAGTCCTTCAGCCAGTTCCTTCAATACTCTAGGATGCAGTTTATCAGGCCCTGGAGATTTGAACTCGTTCAAAGTGATTAGGTATTCCTTGACCATTTGTCTATCAATCTCAAGCTCCAATCCTGCCCCTTCTACTTCATGTTTCCCGGGAGGGTCACAGACCCTTTTTTGGGGGAGAAGACTGAGCCAAAGTAGGAATTGAGCACTTCTGCCTTTTCTTTGTCATCTGTTATCATTTTGCCATTCCCATTGAGTAGCTGTGCCACCATTTCTTCTCTCTGTCTTTTACTATGGACGTACCTGAAGAAAGCCTTTTTGGCTTTTGGCATCTCTCACTAACCTCAGCTCATTCTTAGCTTTAGCCTTCCCGACAGCATCCCTGCAATTCTGTGCTACCTGCCTGTACTCTTCCCTTGTAGTTTGGCCTTCTTTCCACTTCCTGTATGTGTCCTTTTTTGTTTTCAGGTCATCTCTAAGCAGCTAAGCTTTTTGTGAAGCCACATTGGCTTCTTCTGCTGTCTTCTCCCTTTTTTCTTTGACGGAATTGTTTGCCATTGTGCCTTTAGAATTTCGTCTTTTAGAAACTCCCACCCATCTTCGACTCCTTTTCTCTTTAGGGCCCTTTGCCACAGAACCTTACTGACGATTGTTCTGAGTTTATTAAAATTGGCTTTCCTGAAGTCCAGGGTACGCATACGCCATTCCTGGAGCGGGATAGCCTGACCACTGTTGTCCATGCACTGGTAACCTCCAGGCTGGATTACTGTAATGTGCTCTATGTGGGGCTGCCCTTGAGGTTGGTTTGGAAGCTGCAGCTGGTGCAAAATGCGGAGGTGAGACTGCTCACTGGGGCAGGGTATCGCCAACATGTAACTCCGCTGCTGAAAGAACTGCACTGGCTGCCCATTTGCTATTGGGCCAAGTTCAAGGTTCTAGTTTTGGTGTACAAAGCCTTATACAGCTCGGGACCAGGATACCTGAAAGACCGTCTTATCTCTTATATACCCAGTCGATCACTGCACTCTGCAGGTGAGGGCCTCCTGCAGATACCATCTTATCAGGAGGTTTGTTCTGCACAATATAGGAAATGGACCTTTAGTGTGGCAGCACCTGCCCTGTGGAACTCCCTACCCTTAAATATTAGACAGGCACCATCTCTGTTATCTTTTCGGCGCCTATTGAAGACCTTCATCTTTCAATAACCCTTTTAAATTGAGACCTTATCCCAGTCTGCGTCTGTGTTGGAATTGCTTTTTAATATGTTTTTAAACCTTTTTCTCTTTTAAACAATATGTTTTTTAACCTTTTTTTTTTTAAAAAAAGATGTCTTTACCTCGGCACAGTCATTAACCAAAATGGAGACAATAGTCAAAAAATCAGAAGAAGGCTAGGACTGGGGAGGGTAGCTGTGAGAGAACTAGAAAAGGTCCTCAAATGCAAAGATGCATCACTGAACACTAAAGTCAGGATCATTCCCACCATGGTATTCCCGATCTCTATGTATGGATGTGAAAGTTGGACAGTGAAAAAAGCAGATAACAGAAAAATCAACTCACTAGAAATGTGGTGTTGGAGGAGAGCTTTACGCATACCATGAACCGCATAAAAACCCAATAATTGGGTGTTAGAACAAATTAAACCAGAACTGTCACTAGAAGCTAAAACGATGAAACTGAGGTTATCAAACTTTGGACACATAGTGGGAAGACTTGATTCACTAGAAAAGAGAATAATGCTGGGAAAAACAGAAGGGAGTAGAAAAAGCGGAAGGCCAAACAAGAGATGGATTGATTCCATAAAGGAAGCCACAGACCTGAACTTACAAGATCTGAACAGGGTGGTTCATGACAGATGCTATTGGAGGTTGCTGATTCAAAGGGTCGCCAAAAGTCATAATCGACTTGAAGGCACATAACAACAACAACAAAACAAGCTGGAAAAGAGAAGGTGGATGAGGGGATATCAGCAAAGAAGAAGACAAGCTACCTGTGTTTGGCAGGGAGTTCCACATGGTGTGGGGGTGGGGGGTGGGGGGCAGGCCTCTTGGACTGACCTTGTAGGGCTCTTCTTAAATTCACCAGGTGTGACTTCTTCATTAGTCCTTCTCCAAACAGAGAAAAGGCTCCACCAGTGTGATTTCTGCCTATCCTGTAGGTGCTGAAAGGCACAGGAGCCTCCCGTACAATGGATAGCCCTCATCGTCTTCCAGGAGAGCCGTTTTTGCAGCTTCGCAGGGCAGCTTGTCTGAAGCTGAAAGACTAGAGCAGCCTTTGCCAACCTGGAGCCCTTTGGATGCTTTGGACTAGAGCTCCTATCATCCTCAGAGTTGCAAGTGCCACAATGGGAGGGTGCAAGGTTGGCAAAGGCTGAGTTAGAGCAAGTTATTTAAAAGATGTAATCCTAAAGCTTGTTGTCATTTAGTATCACATCCGACTCATTGGCATAAATTTGCATGTGAGTCTCTGCAGGCAGCAAATTATTTGCTCCTTTCTCTTCCTCTCACACCTCCACAAAATAAAAAATACAAAAATCAGGAGGGTGTATAGAGATGTCCATTAAAAAACACACCACACCTTAACATCGTGCAATGATGAAGCCAAAAGCAGCAGTCTGAATCAACTGGAGCTGGGCAGACATTCAGTTAAAGACATTAAAATCCGATTGAGAAAACACAGGAAGCACCTTATACCGAATCAGACCTTTGGTCCATTGAGCTCAGTATTGTCTGCACTGACTGGCAGCAGCTTTCCAGGGTTTCAGGCCAGGGGACCTGCTCAGCCCTACCCGGAGATGCCAGTGGGACTGAAGGTGGGCCTTCTGCATGGACAGCAAATGCTCTCCTACCTCTGGACTGAGGTCCTTCCCCTAAAGTAAGATCTCAGTCCCTCTGGCTCTGCCTGACCTACACTCCGGATGCCATTCTGCACAAGGGCCCCAGTTCACAGGATCACAGAACAGTACAGTTGGAAGGGGCCCGTAAGGCCATCAAGTCCAGCCTTCTGGGACTTCTGTACGCAAGGCAGGGGCTCTAACCACTGGGCTGTGGAAGGCAAAGACAAGGTCTTGGCCTGCTCCATTCAGGCTGTGTTCTCCCCCAAGCCCCACAGAGCCAACTTATAGGGAAGGAAGGAACATCTGAGGCCAGCCCTTCTCCTCCAGTGAGGCCGCCTGGTTTGCTCTGATTTGTAGTTCTTGGTGTCTGGTGTGTTTTGGAAAGGTTGTTTGCTGCTTTGAGGACTTGAGCTGAAAAGTGGGATATAAATAAACAAACAAACGGGAACCTTTGCAGTCAGATTAGACCCAGGGAATTCTGCAGCTGGGAGGGTTTTGCTGGGTGCAGCCTGGTCTCCTCTGTGTGTGTGTGGGATGGTGTGTCTGTGTTGCTGCCTGCAGTTTTGGATGCTCCTGGGGGCGGAGGGTGGCTATGGGGCAGGCCTCTCATTGCGAGGCGCTCCTGCAGTTCAAAATGTACCAGCACCTCATTTTCGAAGGCGGAAAAGCTTGGCGTATGCATTTAAAATACAGAAGCAACATTTTTTTTATGTTAATATATTGTTAATATAGAAGGACATCTTCCCTGAAATATTTTCGGTGCCAGCTAAAAACTTTTTTGTTTAGGTCAGACTTGCCCGTTGCCAGGAGCCGCTCCATCGCTCTCCCTTGTGATGCTGCCTGTGATGCGTCCTTCCCTGGCTCTCCCTGTCAGGTTCCTACCTGCTCGTGGTTACTGCCTGTCTCTAGGCACCACCAGGGACTCCACCAGTCCGGACCGCTCTCTCTTATGGTTTCTCTCCCCGCTCTAGCACAGATCTCAACAGATCCCCCTGCTAGGCAACCACCAGTAACGTCCCAATACTAGTATTCCCAGAGACTCTGAATACTGGTATTGTTATTCTCTTCACCGCTGCCACCATTTGTTACAGTTCCCCTTCAGCCTTGGTCATTACCTTACCCTCCCTTCTGGTCTGTGAAACCCCAGCCAAGGATCAGGCCTTTGGTAAACCAAATTAAGTATTTATTACAGATAACAAAGCTAACAAGATTAACAAGATTTCTTCTTAAGGCACATAAGCATATGGTTTTACTCAATACTAATCTGAACTCCACCTCCCTCCTTCTCCACTCTCTCCTGGCAAACAACTCTCTAAACCCCACCAAGCAACCCACTCAGTTCTCTTCTCCCCCCAGATTCCACTCTCACTCTTCCTTTTATACATTCAGCCATTTTAAACACTCAGCCAATCATCTCGCATTCTACTGCCCATTCACTCCCCCTCCTCTTTCACTCCACTTACCATGTATCTTCTAAAACAACAACACTTACCATATATACATTAATATAGGAACATCACATTTCCCCCCCCCCTTAAACAACAGCAGAGTATTATTCCTGTTCCAGGATTTATACGTCGCGTTAACAAATAAAAGTCTCTATGGGGAAAATGTCTTTCTTTGTTCCTCTGTCTGGTCACGTCACTGCAGTCCCAGCCACTTGCCTGGAAAGTCCATCGGCCAGTACATTGTCCTTGCCTTTGATGAACTGGAAGTCCACTTGATAGTCCTGTAGGGCCCAGGACCACCTCTGCAGCATAGTGTTATGGTTTTTCATAGTCTGCAACCATAACAAGGCCCGATGATCCGTAGTCACTGTGAATCTTCATCCCCACACGTATGGGCGCAACTTGTTCAGTCCCCACACGACCGCTAGGCACTCCTTTTGGACCGACGAATAGTTTTTCTCCCTCGGCATCAGCTTGCGACTCAGGTACGCCACTGGATGTCTGGTGCCTTCTCTCTCCTGTAGCAAGACGACTCCCAGCGCGAGGTCCGACGCATCTGTAGCCACGATGAATGGTTTCTCATAGTCTGGTGCTATTAATATGGGTCCTTGGCACAAGGCTTGCTTCAGTAGATCAAAAGCCTTCTGACATTCATCCGTCCATACCACACGCTCAGAACACTTCTTCTTTGTTAATTCATGCAAGGGGGTTGCTATTTCCCCAAAATTTCTCACAAACTTCCTATAAAATCCAGCCACACCCAGAAATGCCCTTACTTGTTTTTTGGTTAAGGGGATCGGCCACGCTTGTATTGCCTCCACCTTGCTCCATAAGGGGGTGATTTTCCCACTCCCCACCTTATGTCCTAAATAGATTACTTCCTTTAGTCCAAACTGGCATTTCTTAGCTTTTATTGTGAGGCCTGCTTTTCTTAAGGCCTCCAATACTGTTGTCAGGTGTTGGACATGCTCAGGCACCGACTTGCTAAGAATGGCCACGTCATCGATATAGGCCACTGCAAAATCTGACATGCCTCGCAACACAGTATTGATTAGCCTCTGAAATGAACTTGGTGAGTTCCTTAGTCCCATGGGTAAGGTCACAAACTCATATAACCCATCTGGTGTACTGAAGGCAGTTTTGGCTCTGGATTGCTCGTCTAGTTCCATTTGCCAAAATCCTTTACAGAGATCTAGTGTAGAGATAATGGTTGCTGCCCCCAATAACTCTAACATTGCGTCTACCCTAGGCATAGGATACGCATCTGGGACAGTAATTTTATTGATTAGCCGATAATCAATGCAAAACCTGGTCGTTCCATCTTTTTTCGGAACCAGGACAATACTTGAGGCCCAGGGACTGATGGATTCCCTGATCACTCCTAATTCCAGCATATCTTCCACCTCCTTTTTGATCTCATTCAAAACTTTCCCATTCACACGGTACGGAACAGATCTGATTGGGGCATGATCTCCAGTATCAATGGAATGTATAACTATACTGGTTCGGCCAGGTTTGTTGCTAAAGAGATTCCTATAGGTTTTCAAAACTCTCAGAATCTCTTCTTTTACTTCCTCCTTCACCTCCTCTGACCATTCCACTTGATCTACCCCTCCTTTGTCTTTGCTTTCCTGTACCAAATCTGGAAGTTCAGACCCACTTCCCTCAGGGAATAAGGTAACTTGCAACACCTGTGCATCCCTGGTATGGTAAGGCTTTAACATATTTACATGAACCACTTTGCTTTTGTTTAATTGGTCTGTGGTGCTTACATATGTCACTGTGTCAAGCCTTTCTCTGATGGTATATGGTCCTTCCCAGTTAGCCTGTAATTTGTCATGTTTCCTGGGTATGAACGCCATAACCATATCTCCCACATCATACACACGTTCTCTGGCTGTTCTGTCATACCAGTAACTTTGCTTCTCCTGTGCATGACTCAAATTCTTTTCCACCACCTCCATCATTGATGTTAATTTATTGCGGAATTCCAATACAAAATCTACTACAGAAGTTTTGTACTCTCCCAGAGTTCCTTCCATATATACATCACACTGCCCCCCAGGTGACCCCCCCCCCCCGGCAGCTTGCAGGCGCGGCGGCTTCTCCTCCGTCCTTGCCTATATCGCCCATCTCCGCTCCAGAGCCGAAACCCAACTGCCTCTCCTTGGCAACTAGTGACACGGGAGCGCAACGGAGCCCCATTGGCTGGCTGGAAGAAGCAGCCCCCCCCCCACAAAAAAACCCGCCGGGGGCGCCGGGAGAGGTCTCTGCTGACGCTCCGGAGTTGCCTTGGGGCAGGCGGGCAGGCAGGCAGGCAGGCAGAGCATGGGTCCCCGACGGTGCGGCTGGTGGGGGCCGGCGGCCTTGGCTTTCCTTTGGGGGGCGGCAGCTGCAAAAGCTCAAGGTACAAAAATGTGTGTGTGTGTGTGTGTGTGTGTGTGTGTTTGTGTGTGTGTGTGTGAGAGAGGGAGAGAGAGAGAGAGAGACTGCTGCACCCACTTCCTGCTCGTGCAAGGGGCGCGCAGCAAAGTGTGTGTGTGTGTGCATTTCGTTTTGGAGGAAGGAGAGGACCTAATTTGCCCTGACCCCTGATGAGCTCCTCTCTAGCGTTGACCCCTCCCCCCCGCTCCTCCGGCAGAGTTCATTCACTTTTAACATCTGCCTAGCAGGCAGAAATTCGACCAGGGCAGCTTTTTCACAGTCTGTGATTTGTTCGGCAGTTAAATCTGGCGCGTGCCTCTCTGCCCAGAGGCGGAATGAAGGTCTAAGTCCGGCAATTTCATGCTCCCTCGTGTACAGGTGCAGACCCTAGGCAGACTCACCTGGGGAACTGAAGCAGGCACGCCTCGGGTGGTGCTGCCGTTTTCCTGCAGATGACAACGGGCCTTTTGCAGGTTCGCAGGCGCGCTTGGCTTCTAGGCAGACTTAGTTGGACCTCCGATAAAGCGTCACTCAAATATTGGAGTCTGAGAAAGAAAACAAAATTCAGTTTTGAGGCTCTTCAGGTTTCACTTTTGGAATTAGGATACTTCTGAACATCTCCACTCTTGTTGATTTAATTTTGATGTCATTATGCTAAGTAGCAATTTGATTATTTCAGGATGTTTACTCCTGGCTCTCCCCCAATCTATTTTCCCCTAATAATCCCCAGTCCATAACTGGGAGTGCTGGGGAGGGGAGAGAGGGGCAGATTATATTGGGAGAACGTGCTTTGAAATCCCCCAGGAGCACTCTGCTCTCGCACAGAGGAAGTTCCACCCCTCCCCCTTGTCATGGTGCCCTCAGGACAGGACTTTAGGGCAGAAGACCAGGTCCTCCCTCGGCAGAAGGGCCCCAAATGCACAGTGGGGCAGCAGGCTTGCACCACCTTTTGAAGTAAGTCGGGGCTGGGCCCCGCAGCTGTTGCTGGACTCAGACTCCCATCAGCTCCCCCCCCCCCAAGTAATTGAAACTTTACACACTGGCATCTAAAGAGTGTCTGTGCCTCTTTGTGTGTGGGCGGAGAATAACGCCGTTAAGTCCAGTGTCTAAACTTATCTAACTGCCCCTCGCACACCCACGACTGCACTTCCTGAATGCTCTTGAGGGAGCTCAGAAGGAGAGCATCTGGCTTGCATGCAGAAGGTCCCCACTTCAATCCCCACTGGCAGCATCTCTAGGAAGAGAGACTCTTGCCTGACCCCCTGAAGTGTAGGTGTGGTGGAGCTAGATGGGCCCCAAAGGCACCCTCCTAGATTCCTACTGCTAGGCACATTGGTCTTCATTGTTTCCTTTTTATTTATTTATTTTGGTATTTTTTAAAAAAATAATAGAGTTTAAAAATATGCATGCTGAATATTTATTTATGTGTTTGTTTATTAAATGTGTTAGTTGTTTTTCTTCACAAATGTGGCTTACAATCAACAAAAATGTTTAAAAGCCAGTGTAAAAATTTGAACAAAACAAAAATGTGAAAACACATAAATGTAACAACGGTGGAACTACCCACACCCTTAAAAGAGGCTATAACATCAAGAGCCTTACAAATTCCCTCCAAAATTAGGAGCCAAATGCCTGGGAGAAGAGATTGCTTGGTACCTAAAAGTAAGTAATGATGGTGCCAGGCATGCCTCTCTGGGGAGAGCATTCAACAAGCCTTTTAAGTTGAGACCTATCCCAGTCTGCATCTGTGTTAGAATTGATTTTAATATGTTTTCTTTAATAATGTTTTTAACCCTTTTTTAAAAACAATATGTTTTTAAAGATTTTTAAAAATGTTTTTAACATTTTGTTTTAATGTATTTTAAGGTCTTTTTATGATGTTTTAAAGTGTTTTAAGCGTTTCTGTTAGCCACCCTGGGCTCCTGCTGAGAGGAAGGGCGGGATATAAATCAAATAATAAATAAAATAAATAAATTCCATATGCATGGGGCCACCACTGAGAAGACCAGGGGGCACACAAAGTAGGGCCTCAGATGCCAAATGCAGGGTGCCAGCTGGTTCCTATGGGGAGAGGCGGTCATTGAGGTATTGGGGTCCTGAGCCGTATAAGGCTTTTTAGGTCAAAACCAGCACTTTGAATACGTTTCCTAGTTCTGGACTTATAAATGGTCTGTTTAGCCACAGCCAGAGGGACACACACTGCTGAAGCTTTATTGACAGCATCCTGAACTAGATGGACCCAGAGTCTGATCTGGATAAAAGGGCACTTCCTCCCTGCATTCCCAGCATGCATTGTGGCCTGGGATCCTCCACTCCTCTCTCTCTGTCTTTCATCCGCAGAGGACCCCGTTCATCTCTTTTCCGAGGTGCTCTTTTGCCAGGAAGACTACCCCTTTTCTGGCCTGTCCCAAACCCTGGATGATGAGCAGCTGTTCTGGTTTGATTTCCTGGGGGACGCCTGGCACCCCCACCTGCCCGATTTCCAGCCGGAGGTGCAGAACCGGACCTCCAAGGAACAAATTGAGCAGCAAAATTCCATCTGCCAACAAGTGCTGGACATCCTCACCAACTTCTCGGACACATATGTGATGATGCCCGAGGCAAAAGGTGAGGCAGACGACCTCTTCGCTGTTGTGGCTGATAGCCAGGCATGAGGAAGAACATCACAGCTGTCCTGCAGGGTCAGGCCCAAGAGGGCCCATCTAGCCCTGTCTTCACGTGACCTACCAGACGGCCTGCCTGAGAGACCCACAAGCAGAGGTCTAGCAGATCAGTCTAGCCAGGCGCTGCAGCCTTCATTTCTGTGGGTCTCCGCAGAAGAGGCTGCCGCAGCCTTGACATCTCTCTCTGCTCCCAAGCCACCCACCGTCTTTCTTGCTGGCCATCTTAAAAAACAAAACAAGAATGAGGGACGGACCCTTGAGTGGGCAGTTCAGCTTCTTAGGCGTGTGAGTGAGCCCATATTATCAGTGTGACAGTCTTGTGATTGGAGGCAATGTGCTTCCAAATACCAGCGGCTGGAAGCCGCAGGAGGGGGCAGAGTGTTGTTGTGTCAATTTGTATATTTGTTAAGCAGAGAGTAGCAGTGGTCTGAATGCGAGTGTGCCAGCGTGTGTGTGCATTTACCTAAGTGGCAGGCTTTTACCCTGCATTGTGATCACTGAGACTTAAGACTTGGTAAAATAAGAAAAACTACTTTATTTATAGAAATACATAGTAGATAGAAAGGCACACCTAGTTCTCTTGGACAGTCAAAGGGCGGAAGGAGGAGGGGCAGGTAAGCTTCCCTAAAGACGTCACAGTCTAGCGACAGAAGGAAGTCAGTCAGAGCATCACAGGTAAAGGTAAACAAGCCTCTCCATCTGGGGGACCCTAGCTCTATCTCCCCTCTGGACCACAAACAAAAGACCAAACCAGGAGTTGCTCTTGCCCCACTTCCAACAGAAAGTGCCCTTTCATTCTGGTCCAGCTTGTGGGCTTCCCACAATGGGCATCTGGTGGGCCACAGTCAGAACAGGATGCTGGCCCTGGACAGGCCACTGGCCTGAGCCACCTCTGGATCTTTTTCTACTCCCATGTCCTCGTGGTTCTTGGAGCCAGTCATGTGATTTTCATTTCGTTTTGTGTTGCACCTTTGGAGGCCCCAAAGCGTTGGCCGCTCCTCCTGACCCCCCTTCCACCCCACAGGTATCCCTCAGGTGGAGATCTTCACCCTCCGGCCCCTCCAGCTGGGCACGCCCAACACCCTCATCTGCTCTGTGACCAACATCTTCCCGCCCTCGGCTAACCTCACCTGGGCACACCACGACCAGGCAGTGACCCAGGGGGTCTCCACCCCTCAGATCTACCCCGTGCAAGTGCTGGACTTCAAACTCTTCTCCTACTTAGAGGTCACCCCCCAGGAGGGAGACATCTACAGTTGCACTGTCAGGAGTCCCCGGGACAAGTTCAGCACCGTGGCTTTCTGGGGTGAGTTTCTCTCCTGTCCCCCATCCACCCCGAATGTCCCCAACCCCTCCCTCCACTGACCCTCTGCCTCTCACCTCTCTCCCCCAACCCTCCCGCAGTCCCCAAAGATCCCATCGCCTCGGAGCTCCTGGAGAACATCCTGTGTGGTGTCGCTTTCGGACTGGGGATCCTCTTCATCATCACAGGGGTAGTCCTCACTCTCATGGCCCGTGCAGCCAGCAAAACAGGTGAGCCGAGATGGGATTGCCTAGTGCCTTCTTGTCAGCTGCCCAATACTGACGCAGTCCGACCATTGGGGCCCACCTAGCTCAGGACAGCTCAGGAAGGGAGGGAAGAGTCTTCTGGCTGTAACCCTGACGAGTGGCTGCCCCCCAGTGCAGACAGCATTGAGCTGCATGGGCAAACAGGAATGTTCCTTTTGCCCCCTTATGTCGTGAGAGTCAGGAGGGGCAGGGGAGAGCAGGGGCAGGCCAGGACCCCCACCCCGCCCAAATGTCCCACCCACTGCTGCCCTCCTTGTGTCTTCACCCGTCGCTCTTTCTCTTCCTCAGAATGAATCCTTGAGAGTGGCCCTGATGGAGAAAGAGGCCCTGATGAGAAAGTGGCATCGACTGCTAGGGTCCTCGACCCCCACACATCCTCCCAACTGGAACTGCCCCTAGCTACCAAACCACCCCCCATCGTATGTGGGGCAGAGGGAGGCTCTTTTGCTCACAATGAGCTGTGGAAGTCTTTCCCGCCAACCCACCCCTCCACCAACCAGGTTCCACTCGTGGACTCCACCGCACCTCCTGGAGTGGCATTTGGCCTTGCTGCAGGGAGGTGGGGTGGGCTGCAGGCCGCCTGCTCTTCCACTCCATGGCTGTGCCTTTTCCCCACCCTCCCCCCAGATGCTCTGTGAAGGTACAGCCAGAGAGTGCCAACTAGCAGTGGGGTAAAGAAGGGGATTTCCTCATGGGAAGGGCAGGAGCAGAGAATGATGCCTGCAGGACTAAAATAATGTGGTTGCCAATCCCACTACTGACACCAACATCGTCATCCTTCTATGTCCTCCTCTTGTCCCAGGTATAGATCTTCTTCTGCCTTTTTCATGGAAACACAGCCCTACCAGGAAGGGAGCATAGTTTGGTTTGTTAGGCACTGGAGGGGGGGGTTCAACAAAGGCTGGGACTTTAAAGTGTAATACACACACACAGAGCCCTGAGTTTCTTGGACATGTTAGATTAGAAGTATGATGTAGCTCCAATAAATTGAATATTTGTTTTGCTGGAGGTGGGGTGGGGGGTTGGAAGAGGCCCCCATCCAACCCTGGCCTCCATCCCGCTCCTATTTGGGGCCTTACCCCATATGCCATAGTGTCAACAAGTGTCTGATTTGGGGGCAGGAAGCGCTTTCAACCTCTGCCCCCCCCCCATCCCTTGAACAGCAGCCTGAATGATGTTGCGTGTTTGGATCAAGGAGGTTGGCTTGGAGGGGGAAGGGGTGATCCTATGATGGATTTCCTCCCTATGCCAAAAATTCTCTCTCCTCATGGAAAAAGAAAGAGGGGCTCCCTCTGCCCCACCCCTTCTGTTCTTTACGCAGGCAGGCATTCAGTCGTGGGGATCCCCACAAGCTTTGTGAAATGGCACAGTCCTGTGGCAGGAGTGGTCTGTACCATACAATTTTTTGGAATGTGCAGCCAGGCAGGGCTGAGTCCTGGAAGTTGTGAAGCAATTATACAATGACTGCCTCTGAGCATGTTCGGAGTGCTTCCCCTTGGAGTGAGAAAGTACTGCTTGCCATCCCTCAGCTTAGGCTGGGGGGAGGGATGGTGGTGGCAGCAGGAGGAGGAGAGTTCCTGGCTAGCGGGTGTAGTTCTGGGCAGAATTAATCCCCAGGATCCCTCTCCATTTTCTGCTTTCTTTAATTTTTCAAAACAACCTGTGCTGATGCCCCTTGGAGAATAATTTATTTCCATGTTGTCCTGCCCTGCCGAAAAGCCCATTAATTTTCATCCAGGATGTCCTTCCATCCACCCTCCGCTCGGCTGCAAATATTTTGCCATCTCTCAATGGTTAGCAAGGGGCTCTGCCGACTAAATGCTTTGCCCGTTCTCCGGAGCGGTGGCTCCAGCTCTGGCGATGGCCAGCTGGAGGGTGCGATAGGAGGGGGTCCCTCCACAGCAGTGGGGCTGTGGCCCTTTAGGGCAAATGGGACTCTCCCTCACTAACCTCGGCCTGCTCTCAGCCAGCTGCCCCCGCCTCCTCGGTCCCTGGAATTGGCTCCCGCTGCTCTTGGGCCTCCTGCCTTCTGCCCCACCAGTCCTAATGGGCATTACCCCAGGATGGCGAGGGGTCTGGAAGATGCTGAATGGTCGACAATGTTTAGTCTGGAGAAGAGACATCACAGCTGTCCTGAGTATCTGAAGGGCTTTCAGCCACGCAGAAGATGGGCCAGACTCGTTCTCTGTTGCTCAGAGAGGGCAGGACTAGGAACCAAATGACAGAGTGGAAAATGCGGGGAAGGAGATTTTGGTTGACAATGAGTTACATTGAGCAGAGGGTGGACTAGATGACCCTCCCTACAGGTCCCTTCCAACCCTATGATTCTCATCTGAGGCGGTAAACCTGTGCCAGGAACAGGCTTCTTAAGACTAAGTGAGGCCTTGCATGATGGAAACACTCTTCCACATAACAACATCCCTTTGCAATATAGAACACTCCGGCATATCAGGCTTCTCAGGAAAGGCACCTGGTTCGGCCACTGTGAGAAAACAGGGCACTGGACTAGATGGGCCCCTTTGGCTGCTTCAGGGCTCCTCTGGTGTTCTTATATTCAAGGGGAAAGTCCTAGCTGAGTGTTCCGTCCGGTGGGACCCCACCTGCAATTTGAAGTGGTACAATCCAGAGACAAAGGCTGACCTCCTCAATGAGAACTAGGCCCATGTCCAATCAGACAAACAGGGCAACAGTAGAAACTAATCCAAGACCATAATACCAGCATCTGCTCTAAACTCCGCAAATGCAGGATGTTCAGCAAGGGAAAGGGTCACCATCAGTTGAATTTCTGCCCTACCACACAGCTGTTAAGGGTGGGCCTAAGTAATACCTTAGTGAGCCAGTGTGTGGAGTGGTTAGAGTGTTGGACTACGACCTGGGAGACCAGGGTTCAAATCCCCACACAGCCATGAAGCTCCCTGGGTGACCCTGGCCCAGTCATTGCCTCTCAGCCTCAGAGGGAGGCAATGGCAAACCATCTCTGAATACCGCTTACCACGAAAACCCTATTCATAGGGTTGCCATAAGTTGGGATCGACTTGAAGGCAGGCCATTTCCATTTTTCAAGTAATACCTTGCAGGCTGGTTGTGAGGAGCTGCACAATGAACAGTGGTGAAATGCTTTCCAGATTTAAAAGGGGAGGGGGACGCATGAGGCCCACCCAAGGACTAGAGAGGTAGGATGAAACAGAGAGAGACCGGGGGGAAGGGGGGAGCAGTTGGGGGGGCTGTTACCCATTTCGCACAATTTGGTGCATATTTTTATTTTAGCTTATGGCTTGTTCATAATGTCAGATGTCCAATAAAATCCTTTTCTGGGAAAAATATAACAAATCAAACCTTTGGACTGTTTTGTTTCCTTCCTGGGATTCTATGTGGTGAGATCAGGGGGAGCCCAGGGTGTCTTAAAGCAGGGTTGGGGGCCCTTTTATCAGCCAGAGGGCCACATTTCTTGGGGGGAACCCTTCTGGGGGCTGCATTAAAGGGGGGAGGGCCAGAGGCGATGGGTGACCATTTCTTTTCGGGGTGGGCTGGGCTGCTCTGGACAAAGGAATGCCACGAAGAGAGAGAAGGGGAGAGATCACATCCTAAAGCCGGGCAGCACCCTGCGGGCCCCTCCTCAAGCGCAGCCCAGGCAGGCCTTGATCCTCTTGTTTTCTGGAGAAGTGGCTTGGCCCAGTGGTTGAGCATCGAAAGTGAAAGCGATTTGCCAAGAGGCCCAAGGTGGGCCCCGAGCCAAGGGGAAGTGGGCGAGAGGAAGCCGAGGGAAGGGGAGGGCTGGTTCTGACTGCCCAGGCCTGCCGCTGTCGGATCCCTTTTGAGGATCGTTCTGCTAACCTTCCATTAAGACAAAGCGCTCCTGATCCATGAGCCTGGGCAAGGCGCGTCGTGCATCATGGGAGTCGTTAGCCCTGCCAGTCCTGGCCTGCTCAGCCTCCTTTCGGCCTCCTCCCCTCCCTGCACCCCCAAAGTGGCCACGATTTCACTGGTGTTCCTTTTAGGGCAGGAGACGCAGCTGTTTGCATGATGGGAAAATACAAAGAGCAATAGCAAAACAAGCGCTGCGGATCAGCTGCGGCTGGGAGGGGGGATTGACGCTTTCTGTCGCTCCAGAAGGAGGGGATGGAACTGCAGGAGCAGAAATCAAAGGGAAGCAGATTTGGGCTAAACGTTAGCGGGAAATTCCCAATGCAACGAGCCATTCGATAGCAGAACAGAGACAGCGGGTGTCGTGCAGAAACTCCTGCAGGCTGTTTGTCAGGGTGCCGCAGCTGCAAGGCCCTGCAAGACCCCCACTGCCCACTGCCTTTGGAAGCCTTGCAAGAGCGGCGGCGGCAGCAGTCTGACTGGTAGTAACATCGGTGGGGTGGGGTGGGGTGGGGTGGGGTGGGGGTGGGGGTTCCAGGAGCAAAGTTGGATTATTATTTTTTTGCTCATATTTGCAGCTGTGTCCCTGTTTTGTTATTTTTGTTGTTATGATGTTTCTTGTGATTGCTGCTCACTTTGTTGCAAGCCACTCTGAGCACAATTTTTTGTGGAAAGACAGCATACAAATGAAATTCTGGTGATGACGCACTGAGTCGGATGGGGTTGGACTAGATGACCTTCAGAATCCCTCCCAATTTATTTTAAGAACAGCCATTGATTTGTTTCCTGTTGGTTCATCTATCCCCATAAGAGGATGTATTCCTATGGCTTCAAAAGGAGGCGCCCTTTCCTCACTGGTATTCACTCTCTGGGTGTAGGAAAAGCCCCCCCCCCCACGTTCATCTTAATTCCTCGCCTTTGTAGTTATGCTGGACTGGAAATCAGGGCAGAATCCGCTCAGGGGCAATGTTTACTTTATAACATGGTGGCTTTTGGGGGGCGGGGCGTCTATGCAGCGGCTGGTCTGTTCTTCCTACTTTCAAAAATTGATACAGCTTTGTGCATCTGTTACCATTTTATTTATTTATTTATTTATTATTAAATTTGTTAGTCGCTCATCTGGCTGGTTGTCCAGCCACTCTGAGCGACGTACACAATAAAACAGAAACATGATAGTTACAATTTTAAAAACAGTAAAAAAAACAGTAAAAACTTAATTTGGTAACTGTAGCAACCCTGAGTAGAATTTAGCTTTCTTTCAAAGTAAGATTCTAGTCCTCATGGCTGGAGAACATGTTGGTCTGCAGTGCTGGGTGGGTGTTACTGGAATACTCACTTCAGATAACGTAACGACCACACCATGGAGCGCCCCGCGCTCCTCCCGACCTCCGCCCGGCCCCTGCGCCGCGGGATCCGGCCCTTGTCGGCTCGCCGCGCACTTTCCCTCTGAGGCGCCCCGAAGGCTCCGCTTTGCCCGGCGACTGATGACGCGCAGGCGGCCGCCCTCCCCATTGGCTCCCCGCGGGGTGAGCGAGTGGGGGGTTCCCCCTCTTCAGTAGGGGCGAGCGTGGGGTGGAGGGCAAAGTGGGTCCTCCGGGCACGCACACGCGCGCAGGCTCGCAGGGCGGCGGCAGAGAGAAGGGATCCTCCCGGGCTCCAGCTCTCCTTCTCTGCCACTGCCAGCAGGGATCCCTTGGAGAAGCCCCCCGCACCGGCCCTGGACGGAAGAAGGGATCCCCCCACCCCAAAATAAAGAGAACGGGGGACCCCCGCGGCGGAGCTCCGAAGGAGGGTCCGAGTTTGGGACCTAACGAGGGATCGACTCTTAGCAGTGCAGAAGAAGATCCCTTCCCGGGTGGATCCCCGCGCCCTCGGGGAGAGCTGCGAGAGAGAGACCGATCCGGCGGGCGCGCAGAGCAGAAGCGGGCCCAGTGGCATCGCCGCGCCGCCTCCCTCGCTCGCTCGCTCGCTCGCTTCGGCGGCGCCAGGATGCGGCCTCGGCTCCGGCTGGCCTGGTGGGGCCTCTGCCTGGCCCTGACTCACCTGCAGGCAGGTAGGGAGGCGGCGGGCCGAGAGAGCCGTCTTATCTTCCTGTTATTATTGTTATCATCGTCATCATCATCATCACAACAACAGCCTCCCCGCCTTCTTCTTCTAAAGAGCTTAGGGCACGTCCTGCTTCAGGATCTCACTTTCTCTCCTATTGCCCACTCACAACAACCCTGCGAGGTTGGCTACGCCGGGGCGCTCGGGTTTTTTTTGATGCTTCCGTTTTTTTCTGGCTCCAAAGCCGCCGGGCGGATCCTGAAGGAAGGAAAGGCGGCGGAGAGCTGTGTTGGCTTGAGCCTGCGGACCTCTCTGCTTAGATGGCCTTGAAGGGGGATTAGTAGACCATATTCAGGGAGGACAGAAAGGTCAGTCAAGGGCCATTCTTAAAAAAAAGGATCCTCCAGGTTCAGGAGCAGCCCACTTGTGAATACCAGATTCGGGGGGGGGCAAACAACAGGGAAAGGGCAGTGTGCGTAGTGGTTAGTGTTGGACTGGGACCCGGGAAACCAGGGTTCAAATCCCCACTCAGCCATGACCCTCTCTGGGTGACCTTGGGCGTCAGTGATCTACCTCACAGGGCTGTTGTCAGGATAAAATGGGGACGGGAGAACCATGAACGCCAGCTTGGAGGAAAGGTGGGATAGGAATGTAATGACAAATAAATAAATACTGGCGTCCCTCCTGCCCTGCTTGTGGGCTTCCTTGCTGGGGCACCTGGTTGGGCATTTGTGGGAAGGAGGGGGGCGCGTGCATGTGAGGCTCTACTGGGTATTCTAGTGATCTGCGGGGGGGGTAATTTGGCTCAAGGACCAGCGGAGCTCAGGGCCCGGGAGGCGTTTCTATCCGATCCCAGGAACAGGGGACAGGATGCCTCTGGGTGCGTGCAGAGTGCCTTGCCTTCGCCACCGGGGAGCCAGGCTAGTTCTCTCCCTGTCTCTTTCGGGGTCTGCCGGAGCAGGAGCAAGCGCCCAGGCGGCCGGGCTTCCGCAGCTCAAGCGGGGAGGTCAGCGAGCCCGGCCCGGAGGGGCCCCCGACCCTGAAGGGCCCAGGACAGCCCCTGACGCGGAGCCCGTGGCGCCTTCCCCGGCAGCCCCCCTCCCAGGCGCGCCGCTTAGCACGATCCGGCTTCCCTGGAAAGGGGGCGCTGCGGGGGTCTGACCGGGCGTGAAAGGGAAGGGGGGCTGGTCAGAGGGGGCGGCCGAGCGGCTTCCTGCTCGCGTTAAGAACAGCGTCGAAAGGGCGGGGGGAGGGTTTGTCCGGTGGAACTTCTCACGGGGTGGAGCGGGAGGGAAAGTTCCTCGAGGCGCAGCCGGCAGGCCCCCTGACCCCCTCCCTGCCTCCTTTGCCATTGCCTTAGGTCGGGGGCGGCGCCGGCGCTCCTCTTTCCGGCGGGGAGAGGACAGGGTTGCTCTTGTTGCGCTGTGTGTAATTTGTGTGCTTAATTTCGTTTAAAGAAGCACCACAGCAGCAGAGAGTAACATCAAATGTTGAAATGCGAGTTTGCCAGCGTGTGCTTGCGTTTGCCTAGGAAAGCAGGCTTTTACCCTGCATCTTGAACGCCAAGAAGACTAAAGTAATGACAACAGAAGATTAATATAACTTTAAAATTGACAATGAGGTCATTGAACTTGTCAAGAATTAATACCTTGGCACAGTCATTAACCAAAATGGAGACAAAAGTCAAGAAATCAGAAGAAGGCTAGGACTGGGGAGGGCAGCTGTGAGAGAACTAGAAAAGGTCCTCCAATGTAAAGATATATCACTGAACACTAAAGTCAGGATCGTTCAGACCATGGTATTCCCGATCTCTATGTATGGATGTGAAAGTTGGACAGTAAAAAAAGCGGATAGGAGAAAAATAAACTCATTTGAAATGTGGTGTTGGGGGAGAGCTTTCTGCATACCATGGACCGTGAAAAAGACCAATAATTGGGTGTTAGAACAAATTAAACCAGAACTGTCACTAGAAGCTAAAATGATGAAAATGAGGTTCTCATACTTGGGACACATCATGAGAAGACATGATTCACTAGAAAAGACAATAATGCTGGGGAAAACAGCAGGGAGTAGAAAAAAAGGAAGGCCAAACAAGAGAAGTGAAATTTATAGATATTTAATTTTTTTTAATGATGTGCTTGATGTTCTTACTGTTTTTATGTGAATCTGTGAGCTGCCTTGTGATATTTATAAATTGCATTTTTATAGAAAATAAAACATGGTTTTGTTGTTATATGCCTTCATGTCGATTACGACTTTTGGCGACCCTATGAATCTTTTGGATGTATCCGTAGGGTTTTCATGGTAAGAGGTATTCAGAGGTGGTTTAGCACTGCCTTCCTCTAAGCCGATGGCCCCTGGCATTCAAAGCCACTAACCAGGCCTGAACCTGCTTAGCTTCCAAGATCAGAAGAGTTGAGGGTAGTAGAGCCATAGGTGTGGTGATATCTAGATGGCTTTATTTATTTATTGTGTTTTTTATTGTCAGTTTTATTAAATACACCACAGTGACTCCCCCCCCCAACAGACCAGATCCTGTAAAACAGGGTTAGCCATATGCAGAACTCTTCTTGATACGGATTAATCATAAAGGCTATATGGAGCTTCCATAGTCAGAAACAGTCTACCTGGGAATGCCCCAAATGGCCTGGCCTTCATGCCTTGCTTGTGGATTTTCCAGAAGCAGCTGGCTGGTCATTGGAGGTGGCTTTGGACATGATCCAGCAGGGCTCTGCTTTGACTTTTCTTCTGGGAAAGCCGGCCACTCCATGAGCCCTTCCACATGCAGGCCATGGATGAAGTGGCTGGGGGGCATCTCTAAGGGGGGGTGTCAGTCTCTCTCTCCCTCCCAAATATATGCCCTGTGCATCTGTGCCAAAGGCAATTAACCCTTTCCCTGTCCCTCGCCCAGGGGCCTTCGTCCTACACCTGGAGACGGACTGCCCGCTCTCTGCAGAGGGCAGGGTCCTCTGGGCCAACTGGACCTTGTCCTTCAACAAGGTCCCCTTCATCTGCTACGACCACGACAGCCAGAGCTACCAGCCCTGCGGCCTCGGCGTCTTCTTCCCCTGGAACTACTCCACCGTCTACCTCTCTGATCAGCTGGACAGAATCCTGGGCAGGCAGATGGAGAAGGCACAGCAGAAGTGCCAAGGGCAGGTCCAGTCGCTATGGGGACGGACGGGGGCCAGGCAGGGTGAGTAGAGTGGGAGTCAAAGAGCCTGTGAAACCGGGAGCAGGCCGGAGGCAAGGGGAGGGGCCCAGGGCTCTGCACCTTGGCTTTGGGGGTGTGGATCCTTGAGGGGGAGGGGGACTTGCCAGCCACCTTTCTCCAGCCCCTCCTGGAGATGCCACCACTGGGGACCGAATCTGGGACCGTCTGCATGCAGCGCAGGGCTCTGTGCCCACTCAGCTAGGACGGCCCTTCCAACCGCTTGATGCAAGAAATCCGGAGCAAATGCATTCCCCGCCCCCCAAGCAGGTGGCTAGCCAGTCTCCAGGGAGGGAGAACCCCTCCTGCACTCTTTCAGCTAACTGCATTGTCAAGTGACACAGGTTTTTCCTAATGCTCCACCGAAATCTGCCCTCCTGTAATGTAAGCCTGTGAGAATTAGTCCTGCTTTCTGGGGAAGCAGAACAGGAGTCTTTGTGTCGTTTCTGTGCATGGGAGGAGGGCACCCCCCACTATTCTGTCTCCCACCCCCAATCCCACTCTGGGTTTTGGTCTTCTGGTTCTTGAAAATGATTCATTGGGGGGCATCTATGCTCACCCCCACAAAAAATATTCTTTTAAATATTTTTATTCAGAGTTGGAATGGTTATACATTTATATATATATATATATAAACATCTGCATTGCAATCAAAAAGTGTACAATTTCCCCTTTGTCTTTTAGACTTCAAAAACTTCCAAAAGCACTCTTTAACAGGGAGAATTCAGTTCAGAAGAACCTGGATTTATTTATTAATTGGCAAACAAGTTTGAGATAGGAGAGTTTATTTTGCATATTATCTCATTTTGGAAACTGAAAAGAACAAATAAAATATATGAGACATCTGGAGGAGGAGGAGGAGGGATGGGAACTGAAGCTGAAGGAGCCCCTCAAATTAAGAGCCGGGGCATAATTGGGTTTGGGGCTGAATAGAGAATTGATCTTTGTCCCATTAACATGGTAGAGGGGCAGTGATGGCAAGCGATGGCAAGCTGATCTCACTAGAGACTGTGCAGCTGAACAGGCCCCTGAAGTCAATACTGATTCTGACTGTTTCCCTTTCTCCTCTCCGCAGCACTCCCAAATGTCCGCATTTCCCCCATCACCCCTCAGAACACCCCAGCCCCCATCATGTTGGCCTGTGATGTGTGGGGCTTCTACCCAAGAGACGTGGGCATCACCTGGTTGTGGAACGGAGCCCCCGTGAAGAATAGGACGGTCCCAGAGGTGGCCTTCAGCAACGGAGACTGGACGTACCAGGCTCAGCTGACGCTGCCAGTCGACCCCCAGCTGGGGGGAACCTACACCTGCCGTGTGACCCACGGGAGCCTTAAGGAGGCCATCACCAAGGACTGGGGTGAGTAACTGGGGAGGGGGCTGGGATGTTGGGAAAGAAGGATGGCTTCCCATAGGGGTGGAGTGGGATGGGGAGGGGAGCCCTTCCACCATTTGATCCATCCCAGAATCCTTTTGAAATCTCTGCCTCTGAGCGATGGGGGGGCAGCATTTGTGTCTCAGCGGGGTCTGTCATAGGGACCTACATTTACAGTCCCCCTCTCTCCCTCCCCACAGCTCCAGGCCTGCCACTGGACCTCAGGGTGAAAGTGGGGGTCTCAGTGGCTGTCCTGGGAGTCGGCGTTCTTCTGCTCGTTCTCGGCACCATCTGTTGGGGGAAGAGGGTGCCTGAAGGTAAGAGCCCGAGAGGAACATCACTGAGGGAGCATTTTGCAGCATGCAAGGGGCGGGATTGTCTTCTGCTGCAGGAACATGGGGGGGCAGGGAGGGGACGGAGACCTCTTTCTCCCCGAGGTGATGAACCTGTTTGTATTGGCCAGCTTCCGGCCACAGACCGGGTCTGGCATGATGGAGCCTTGTGTACCTTCAGGGTTGTTTTGGATTACCAGAGATGAGATGCAGACAAGAGGTTTGCTTACAAAGAGTTAAAATTTATTGAGTAACTTACAGCATTCAGCCAAGTATTCCCAATAAAAGTGGATCAGTCCCACCGCTCTGCAGTAGCGGACGTCAGAGACTGAACACTCACGCTGGGCACAGATCATGCTTATATAGTATAAATCTTGGCACATATCATTGGCATACACATGGAGTTACATACATGGTTAATGAGATTATACACTTTGAAGTAACATATGTTGCATATAATTGGCAGTTCTGACCTTTTCACAGAACACCTTCAAAGCAGACTTATTGCTAAAAAACTATAATATCTTTCTTGGAGCACCTTGACATCTTCTTTTGGCAAACTATATGGCTACCATCTTTATCTTCATCTTTACTAACAAGCAAAGTTCTCTTTGACCGTTACTTGACTCGTGTCATTGACTGTCCTTCGACCCATCCATTGAATCTATGCCTATCAGGACTCTCTGAAGTCTAACAAGGTGCTTTCCAACACCATACTAGGCAAGCCAACTATAAGCTGCCTAATGATAAACATATACTTAAACATATGCCTAATTAAACTCCTTTGATATTTCTCTAACTAACAAGGTACATTCCCAGCATCATACTGGGCAAGCCATCGTATCCTCATTAAAACACCTAGATTAGACTGCAGGTGGCTATGAGGTGATCTGACATACCCAAAGATGCTGGGGCCTGAAAGGGGAATACAAGCCTCCAGGCTTTGCTAACAAATACATGTTGAATATATATTGATTAACTTAAGGCTATAACAGCTTGCTTAAAATCATTAGCTGGCACAGGGTATACAAGCCTGCCCCCAAATAATAAATGTGGTGGAAAGCAGGGGTTGACATGCTGGCTTTCTGAGTGCATGGAATTCCCAGCTCTGCAGCAGAACTGCCTAGGCCCCAATCCGAGTGAGATGACACAGGCTGCACTAGATGGACAAGGCAGTGCTACAGGGAAGCGCATAGGATTTGCTGCTTGAAGAGTAAGGGAGGCGCAAGGGTGGATGGATGCAGAATGAAGGCAAGGCGCTTCAGGGTCACCAGGACTCTTCAGATTGTGCTGGATTGTTGGCCATTCCTTCTTCATATCCAGGCAGATGAACTTCTCTGCAGCTGAAAGATTTCTCACTCCTTTCCCAAAGGAGGAACTGTGTTCAATCTTTTGCAGCAAAACCAGCAAAGAGTCTTGTACCTTCAAGGCCAATAAATGTATAATGGTGCCAGCCTAGAATCCACTTCACTGGATGCAAACGGACTGTGATCCACGCAAGCTTATGCCAAAATGCATTTGGTGGTCTTTACGTGGCACAAGGTCCCACTCCTGTTGTAACTTTTAAATTGGTTGTGATCAACGGAGAGGTACAGGGCCTGGAGCCCTCCAGATGTTGCGGGGCACCAGGATGTCCCAGGACCAGCCCCAATCCAAAGGGATTGATTGTCCATCAACATCTGGCAAGCCCATCCCAGCAACTACTCTGGGACTACTCTGCTGCCGTGTTTGGATTTGCGAACAGGGGTCAAGGAGGGTACCCACCTATGCTGATTCTTCAGTGCAGGGGCCAGGGATCAGCTCCACAATGTTGGGAGTTGTGTCTCTGGGCATTATGCCGCTCTGCACCATAGAATCATAGAATAGTAGAGTTGAAAGGGGCCTATAAGGCCATCAAGTCCAACCCCTGCTCAAATAAGCATAGCTGCATTGACATACATGGATCCCCTCGTGGTTTGGGAAAGGCTGGTTGGCTGAACCACCAAAGAGGTTAACTGGTAAATGGATGGCTCTAAGAGAGGACCTGAGAATAAGGCTGTCAATGGCCACTGGCCACAATGGCTATGTCCTGCCTCCCCACTGTCGGTGACAAGATGCCTCTAAATGATACCAATTGCTGGGTGGGGAGAGGGCTGCCCTTGCACGCAGGTCCTGCCTAGGGGCTTCCCTTGGGGGCATCTGGCCGGTGACTGTGGGAACTGGCTATGTTGGCCCAATTCAGCGGCTTCAGGGCTCTCCTGAGGTCCTGTTCCATTGATCTCTGTCCGCTGGGCTCTGGTTGGTCTCCCCTTGCCTGAAGAGTGGGTTTTCTGGGGGTGCACCTAGGCCTCATTACCCCTCCTGGGAAGACAGAGAAACCTCTCTTACTAACTCCCCCGCTCTTCTCCCCACATCCAGGCTATGCCCCCATCGATGGCAGCACCTACCCTGAAGGTAAGTAAGCACTCTATGTGCCCGTCCCTCTCACCTCCGTTTAAAAAGCCTTGATTCTGAGCTCCCCCACCCAAAAAAAAGAAATAATTCACACCAAAGAAAGCTGAACTATCAAAGTGAAGAATGTGGCTTCATTGGAACACTTAATGGTGCAACCCCATGCGTGTTTACTCAAAGGTAAGTCCCTCTGTGCCCAGTCAGGCTTGCCCCCACGTAAGTGTTCAGACACAATCACAAGAGACCCCCTCGCCTGATGTCCCACCCTAACCCCAGGAGTTCAGGGGAGGGCAAGGGAGATGGCCGGGGGAAGGGTCCAGAAAACAGGCCCCACGTGGGTGAAGGAACTGGGAAGGCATTGCCCAGAGAGGAGAAGACGTGGCGCATGAAAGCCCCCTTCAAATACCTGAAGGGCTGTCATCTCTCTCACACACACATGGCAGACTCCTGCGCTTGCTCAGAGAGCAGGAAAAGAGCCTACCGTACAGGAGGGCAGATTTTGGTAGAACATTAGGGGAAACATCTCCAGGGAAAGAGCAGTTTAGCAATGGAACCAGTTGCCGAGGGTGGGGTGGGGGCTCTCCCTTGCCAAAGATCTTCAGAAAATCCCCCCCCCGTTCTCATGTTCCAAGGATCGGGCCCATTTGGGTCCGTCACCTCCAGCATTCTGCTTCCAACAGTAGCGAGCCGGAACACCTCTGAGAATAACTCCCACCCCTCTCTGTTTTAGCCTCACAACAACCCTGCCAAGCAGGATAGACCAGGACCTAACCCAGGGTCACCTCCTGGGCTTCACGGCCAAGCAGAGTCTTGGCTGGCTGGCTGGGCTCCCTCATCCCGGTTTCTCATGCCCCTCTGCCCAGATAGCTTCTCCCCATTGCCCAGATGCTCTTCATAGCCAGACGCAGCCCGGTCTTGTCTCCCAGCTGTGATGGGGGTGTGTGGCTTACTTGGTACTGACCGGAAGGAGAACGGCCCAAACTGAAAACACCCAGAGGCAGAGGCAGGAGGAGCGCCCACACGCTGTGGAAGCCGCAGATATACCCCCCCCACACACGCCTGCTTTCTCTTCTTCCACAGGTCACTGATCTGCCCAGTCAGCACCACAGAGCTCCGTCTGGATGTGCCCCCCCAACTCCTTTTGCTGGCTGATCTCCTCTGAGATGCTTCCCAACGGAGACCACAAACTCTTGGAAAAACTGGGCTCAAGGGAGGTCATCCATCCTGGCTTCATCACTGCTTGAAAGACCATAGAGGGAGCCCCTCCCCCCCAGTGGATCTAGGCCAGCATAGCCTGCTTCCCACTGTGGCCAACCAGGCGGTGCCCTGAAGGGAAGCAGGGCACGTGCAACAGCCACACAACCCCTCTCCTGGTCCTATAGCCAAAGCCTTAACCGCCGCCGCCTCTGTTAATTTGTCTAATCGCCCTCTAAGCTTGTGGCAGCTAATTAAGTACACGCTGGTCAAAGACTGCCTTCCTTTCCTCCCTCCAGAACCTTTCAGCACTCACTTTCCTTGGCTGACCCCGGCTGGGTGGCAGCAATATCAATCTAGCTCAGGATTGTTTACACTGACTGGCAGCAGCAAAGATTCCTTTGAGGACCGAGCCTTGGGCCTTTGGCATGTAAGGCCACTGAGCTCAGCAGGCCCACATTCTCTATGGATGGGGGACGTCTCTGGCCCTCCAGATGTTGCTGCCCAATGACAGCTCCCCCAGCCCTGACCGTCGCCCATGCTGCCGGGGACTGATGGGAGGTGGAGTCCAGCAGTACTGGGGGGGCACCACAGACCCCAACCCCTGCTGTCTACACCGGGGTAAGGGTCACAATCCTCGCAATATAACCGGTTTTAATCAAGCAGCCTTGTCCTTCCAAATCTGCCTGCAAGTGTGTGCTCAACTTTTTTTAAAAAAGCCTTGACAGTTGTCAAAATAAATGAGAAAACCCCTCTGGCCACATTGTGCTGTGCCTCTCTTTACAGAGGGGTCATCATTGGTCCTTAACTGGTGGGTCAGGACTTGCTACTGGGTCATGGCCTGGTCTCAGGTAGGGGTGGGGGGCAGTGGCTCACAAATATATAGGCACAGAGGAAGTTGCCTAAGCGACCGAATGAAACCTCTGGCCCATCTAGGTCAGTACTGTCTGCATGGACCAGCAGCGGCTCTCCAGGATGCATGCAAAGCTGATGCCACTGATCTATGGTCCCTTCCCCTTGATGATAAATGAAGAAGTGGGGTTGCAGGTGCTTGGTGGGGTTAAAAGGGGATCCTGGGTCTGAGGAGGTGGAAGACTTCCTGGTTATATTACATGTGCATTTCTGATGCTGAATCCCACTTAATGGGCAGCTCAGTTTGTCTTTCTTCACAATTCAGTTTTTAAAGAAGCAGGTTTATGGATAGCCCCTTTACAGATGCTAAGCTTGAAGGTACAGAGAGGGGGGCATTGAGCCATTTCAAGAGCCCTCAATAACTCCTGCACACCACGCTCCATCCACCAGTCCATCTAGGTCCGCACTGAGTGACAGCAGTTCTCCTGAGTTTCAGGCAGGGGTCCTTGCAAAGTCTTTCCTGGAGATGCCGCCAGAGATTGAACCCAAGACCTTTTGCAATGAAGGCAGGTGCCCAAACCCCTGAGCCACAGCTGAGCTTCGGCATCCTGCGAAAACACCTTGCGGTGCTACCAAGAAGCTCGCAGAGCAGCAACATGAATTATGCAGAATAAGCACAGCTGAACTTTTAATTGCATAGTTAATTCAAACTGTCCAGTTTTAACACAGCAAGGGGGGAGGGAGGGGGGATGAGAAGGGAAACCTCCTGGGTTGTTTCAACCAGAGAACTCCCAAGAGTTCAAACAGAGTGACCAAAGGGGCTTTTAACCAGCTACACCTCTTCGTTAAATCCCTGTTGGCTGCAGCAAAATACCGCTGGTCTTTGTTGAATAGTGAGGGAACCAGGATGTGCAAGAGAAGAAAAATCTAAATTCCTTGAGACCTAGCAACTTGAAGCTTCCCAGAGCTTGCAATAGCCCTGAGACAGCAGGTGGTGGAAGGAACCTTTGCACAAAACCCTGGGAGAGCGGGCTGCCCTTCGGAAAACCATCCAGGCCTTAATAGACCAAAGGTCTCACTCAGCAGAAGGCAGCCGTGGGTTCAAAGCCCCACACATGCATCCCAGGGGACCCCCGAGTCCAAAATCCTAGGGCATTCCCTTTAGGTGTGGGGCAATTGAAGTTGGGATTACAAGCTCTTCTCTAATGGGTAGAAAAAAATATGGCCCACATCTAGGCTGGAAAGAAAACATCTGCACCGTCTCTTGGCGTAGCCCAACCTGGTGCCCTCCAGGTGCTTTGAACTCTCATCAGAGCCCCATGCAGAGAGAAAGCGCGAGTGTGTAGCTCCCCACAACTTGGTCCTTGCGGGTCTGTGGGCTGAAGGCCTTCACTGCTCCTTGCAGCCTTAAAGTAAGGAAATTGAGGGATTTCCTGAGCAATTCTTAGTGAACCAGAGATTTAGAGAAGAAACTGCAAAACATGTTCTGAAAGCTGTCAAATACGCAAATTCCAGCATGAAAATAGACGCCTCCGGCAAATCAGCAACATCTGAAGGTCAATCCTATTGTGGAGGGGTCCAGAGCTCAGCGGCAGAGCCCCCCCCCCCGCTTTGCAATCATGCACAACATGGGGAGCTGCCCCGTGCAGAGTCAGACCTTTCGGACCATCTAGCTCAGTACCACCCACACTGACTGGCAGCAGTGGCTCTCTGGGGTCCCTACCTGGAGATGCCGCCATCGGGTCTTGAACCTGGGACCTTCTGCGTGCAAGGCAGATCCTCTAACCACTGAGATACTGCCCTTCCCCAAGACAGCACAGATCCTGGCAACTCAAAAGAGCTGGGAAGGGGCTGAGGGCCTGGAAAGCCATTGCTGTCTGGGGCAGAGCTGGGCTAGGCCAGGTGGCTCCGTGGCCTCACCCAGCAGGAGGCACAGTCCTCGGCTCACCTGTCTTGTCCCACCCCCCATTACTCTACGGGGAGGAACAGAGGCATGCACTTTATACCAAGGCAGGCCCAGGGTCCATCTAACTCAGTACTGTGTACACTGACTGGGAGCAGCTCCCAGAGGTCATTCCCAGCCCTGCCTGGACCAAAACAGCTGCATGTAATGAAGGTGCATTGCCCACTGAGCAACATGGCCCTTACCCCAGATCCAGCTGAACTGGGAACTTCCTTCTGCTAGGGAAGTAGGCAGAGTCACGTGTTAGGGGGGGTCAAGAATTCCCCCCCAGGGCAGGGACACCTGTGGCCCTTGAGCTGAGCATGGGCTGCAGGTCCCATCATCATTATCCCCCCCAAGAAACCTGCGCTACTGGGCGTTGAGTCCCACAACATCCCAAGGGGCCACAACGATGCCCCATTGCTGGATCTTGCACCCAGCTCTGCTCCCCTGGCCGGGGGTGGGGGTCTCCTAGGCCAGGACCCACTTTTGGATCGGTGGGGTTGCCTTGCTCATTCCACACACGCACGCGGACACCCACGCCCAGCAAGGGGGGGCAGGCTCCAGACATGGCCCGACAAAGATGCCAGAAGTTCTGTGATGAATTCAATTCCACAAAAACAGCTGCAAAAAGGCCAAAAAAGGAAAAGCGGATCCAAGCAGTGCCCCCACCCCCCACCCTGTCAGGAGCTGCCCCCCCATACACCGGCCCAACACCAACAGGGGGGCATCAGTCATTGTGGGGAGGGGGTGCCAAAACCAGAGGGGTAGCCCCCCTCCTCCTGAGGGCATCAGTCTTGGCTTGATGGGGGCAAGGGGGCAGGAGCTGTGACTTGGGCTGGGGGACCAGCGTCAGCCATTCAGGCTCCTGCAGCTAGGCACTCCCTCCCCCCTGCAAAGCGCCTTCTTCCTTGTCCAGATCCTCTCGCAGCCTTGGAGAGTCCCCCATGGGGGGATGCGAAGCCAGTGCCTCTACACCCCCCTCTTGCTGTTGTCCAATGCTTTGGGCGCTCAGGGGTCACTTCTGTTCCTTGGTGGGGGCATAGTAAAGCTCCAGGGGCTTGCTCAGCTTCCAGTACTTCTCGTTCACCAGTTCCAGCGTCACGGATCCGTTCAGCGTCTGAGCAGAGGCAGGGAAGGAAGGAAGAATGACAGAAAACCAATGGCATTAAGACCAGCAAGTGCAACCCCAACCCCGTGGGCAAGGCAGGGGAAGACCTGGCCCCAACCCCAGCTGGAAATCACCAAGCCCGCCATTATGGGCATGAAGCCATCAGCAAACGGAACCCCGTTAGTTTTGCCACACCCTGACCAGCAGACACGACTTCATCACCGTTGGCCCCGGCATGGTGGAACGCCCCCGCTGCTGAAACATGGGAGACACCCATCAGCACTGGCATGCCGCCGGCTCTTGAAGACGGGACTGTTTCAGCCAGCATCCCCCTGAACTTGAACTGCTTTAATTGCTCTTTTGGCTGTTTTAATTGTTGTGCTTTTTTAAAAAAATGAGAGTGTTTTATTGTATATTTTAACTATGAATGTTTTTAATGTTTTGATGGAATTGCTTTATTGTGTATTTTAGTTATGTGCAGATACAGTATTTATAATTGATTTTATACTTGTAAACCGCTTAGAAGCCCTTTTGGAATGTAAGCGATATACAAATCAGTAACAACTGAAGTCCAACTTGTTGCCCAAACGACAGTCCACGGACCGTGCAAGCGCAGAGGTGACTAACCCTTAGCACCTCAACTCCACCTCCCATCATCACTCTTCCCAACTGTTGGCCGTGCTGTTTGCTGAGGCTGGAGTCCAGCAACATCCGGAAGGCACCTCTGGTGGTCAAACCCAGGTCAAAACATGTCCAAAGAGCAGAGCCACTTGGGGTGCCAAGAGCCGTCTTGCTGGGCAACACAGATGACTCAGCCGAGTGAGCCAGTCTATGCGCTGCACGCAAAGGCAGAGAAAAGAGATATGCTGGGCGAATTCGACCCGGAAGTAAGTCCTTCCCTGGCCCCTCCCAACACAGCAGTGACAGACCCCCAACAGCAGGCAAACGCCGCTTCCCAAGATATGCCACAAGACTCCCTGATTGATTCCCACTGTCCAGCAGGACAGGGAAAGGAAAACTCCCAAATGTTACCAGGAACAAAGAACGCCGGGCTGTAAGTGAGACATCAGAAGGAAAAGTACAATTCCCCACCCCACGGCTGTCCATGAACTCTTCCCAGGAAAGTTCACCAGCTCCGATAGATGGCAGCCCTCCATGTGGGTGGAGCTGCTGCGCCTTGAACCCACAGCCTCCCCTGCCCTCATCAGCAGCCGTATCTCCCGCTCTGAACTTCTCTCCTCTGCCCCGCCCCCTCCTCCATGCCCCCCTCCATTACCGTGAAGGCTCCCCCAGCCGTGGTGATGTAGATGGTGTACTGCTTCTCGCTCACGGCTTCCAGGCCGGGGGCTTCGGGGCCGGGGACAGGGGCTTCCTCCAGGGCGATGCGCAAGGCCAGGTATTTGGAGAGGTGATCCACCGTCGCGTTAGCCGTGGTCTTGACATACCTGGAAAAAGGGGGGAGACAGAAGTCGGGGAGGGGAGATAAGATGAGGGAAGAGTCCACCTTTGATGGAAAGGGGAGTCTTGGGATTCTCAGCTGAGGATCAGAGGAACCCTGCTGCTCCCCCAGAACACACTCACACACACAGCCCGTTCTGCTCCCTAGAAAGCCTTTGGAAGCCAGACGCCGGAAGAGCTCACCGGCTTCCCTAACTCCATTTGCAATCTCCAAAATCAACCAAGGACATCTTCATGGGGCAAAGGCCACAGCAAGGTCCCACACCGGTGTGTTCTCTATATAGCGCCCACCCCCACGTCTAGCATCCATCATCAGCCGGCGCCCAGATGGCAGCTCCGGCTGAGTGGCAGAGCTCTGCGTGCTGGTGCCAGGTTCAACCCCAAAGGCAGCATCTCCAGGGACGCCTGGGAGAGAGACATGCTGTGCTGTGCTGGGGAACTGCTGGTCAGCGTATTGTTATTCATTAAATTTACATCCCAGGAGGAGCGCACGGCGGCAAACAAAAACACTAAAAACACTTGAAAATATCGTAAAGAGACATTGAAATGGAAACGGACTGCCTTCAAGTCGATCCCGATTTATGGTGACCCTATGAGCAGGGTTTTCATGGCAAGCGGTATTCAGAGGGGGTTTCCCATTGCCTCCCTCTGAGGCTGAGAGGCTGTGACTGGCCCAGGGTCACCCAGGGAGCTTCGTGGCTGGGTGGGGAGTCGAACCCTGATCTCCCAGGTCGTAGTCCAACACCTTAACCACTACACCATGCTGGCTCCGAAAACAGACATTAAAATGTATTAAAACATCTTTAAAAACTTTTAAAAACATCTTACAAAGCAATTTCAACGCCGATGCAGACTGGGATGAGGTCTCTACTTAAAAGCTACTTAATACTGACAGGCCCCAGAAGGGCCCACCAGCATTGCCACTGGATCTAGGGCTGGGCCCTCCCTCTCTTGCAGCCACCTCTGGGGCCCACCATCTTCAGTGTCCCACATGCCCTGCGGATGATGCCCTGGCAGGGCTTTCAGGGTAATAGAAATGGTCAGCAGCCAGTTGCTGGCCACTTTTGCTGGCCAGCCCACTGCTGTGTGTGTGCAGGCAACAATGTCAGGCAAGGGTCCATCCAAAGGTCACTTTGCCAAGAACCCCTCAAAACTGGCCACGGGCCCCTCTGCACTCGGGTTTCCTCCCTGTGGACCACTGGCAAGAGGTTGCCTTTTTCAGAAGACTGTTTACTCAAGTGTCCGCCGGGCATTTAAGGGGCTGGGGAACGGCTTTAATGGGATTATACAATCTCCAGCCATTTTTACTCACCTAGAAACACAAGCAGGCCCTGAATGCCCCAGCATCAACCTCCCCTCCTGCGGTTTCCAGCAACAGGCATGCAGAGGCCTCCCACCAGTGGAAGAAGAACTTAGCCAACGTGGCTAGTAGCCACTGAGAGCTGTCTCCTCCTCCACGAATTTGCCTAACCCTCTTTTCAAGCCCTCCAAGTTAGTGGCCACCACTGCCTCTTGTGGGAGTGAGTTCCACAGTTTAACTATGCGCTGCGTGAAGAAGTTATTTTCGTGTTTCTCTGTCCTGAATCTCCCAGCATTCAGCTTCATGGGATGGTCTCTGTGGGCTCTTACATGAGAGAGGCCTGTCTACTTTCTCCACTTCAGACGCCTCCACCCCGCTGCCTGAAAAGCCCCAAATGCTGCAACCTTCCCTGGCAAAGGAGATGTTCGACCCACTTGACTGCTTTGGCTGCCCTTTTCTGCACCATCGGCAGGCAGATCGGGGGGGGGGGGTTCAGAGCTCTCCGGGAAGGACCCACTGAGAGGGACCGGGGGGGGGAAGGAAAGGCCGCCCTCCCCACCTGGTGCTCACCTGGTCTGAGAGTAGGCCCCCTTTTCCACCAAGACCGGGTGGGGCCGGAAGACCAGCTCGATCTCGCTGTTGCTGGGCTCGGCTCCTGGCTCGGGGCTCCCCCTGCCCCCCTCTTGAGAGGTCTCTGGCTCCGGGCAGGACTCGTCTGAGAGTTGCAAACGTTTGCGGCTGGGCCCGGCCTCAGGCTGGCTGGGGGCCGAGACGTTGCTGAGGTGTGAACGGCTGTCGCAGTTGTCTTCTGCCCCACTGAAGGTGGTGTTGTCTGACTCCTGGGGGTGCTTCCGTATGCGCTGACCCCTGGAGGGGGGCAGAAAGAGGGGTGAGCAGAATTAATTTGTGGCATCTCCTCCCATCCCACCGGCGAGAACTTGCAAAAGACAGGTAACTTCATTTCTAAAATCTGTTCATTTTATCTCTGTTTTGTTAATTTTATTGTCTACTCTTCTTATCACTATTTTTGAAAAATGAGTATTTTGTACTATTTTATGTAAGCCGCTTACAGATATTTTTCATTAACAGTTCTATAAATCTTGCAAAATGAATGAACGAATGAATGAAATCACCAGGAGGAGAATGGAGGCACACCTGGATGGGGTAGGGCTAACCCAACCAAAGCAGGCCAAAGAAAGGACAGGAGCTGTGTGGGACGGGACGAGTCCTGATGCACCAGTTTAAAGTGCTGGTATTAACTTTTAAGCCCAGAATGGCTCGGGGGTCAGGAAATGTTAAGACCCTCCCAGGTCTTAAGATCAGGCCTCAGAGGCCCTGATCTCTGGCCACCATTCAAGGTAAACCAGGCAGGCACAGATGGGAGACAGGGCCTTTCTCCTGGTGGCCCCACAGATGCAGAATTCCCTTCCCAAGGAATCTACATTTGGTGCACCATCAGCGCCAGCTTTTAAACCCATTCACTTTGAGGTGCTTTTAGTTGTGCTAACCTGGATTTCTGGGTTTTAATGGTTCTTCTTGCCACTTTAAAAATTGCTCTCTCTTAAATTAAACATGCTGGTTTCATCTGACTGTCCAGCTGGACTATAAAATGTTTTAACTGCTGCTTGAAATGACTGCATTGCATCAGGGCAAGGTACTGTGGGTTTTATGTTCCACCTTTTCTATGAAAAACCACCTTGGGAGGGTTTTCACCCTCAAAGGCAACACATAAACATTTTAAAGAAATAAATACACGGCGGGGGAAGTAGGACCTTGGAGGCCAGTTGTGGCCTTGAGCCCACCACACACCACAGCCCAGCTACTGGGGGGCATGCACCAGCTCTGTGCTCTCCTGAATTATGACATGGACAGAGGTGATTCGGGTGAGGTTTTCATGCACCCTAAGTTGGATTGCACCATAAAGAAACTCCATAAAGTCCTGAGTCACTCTGTGGATTTAGGTGCCCTCAACATGCTGCCTTTAAAAAAAAAGCAAAACTTTTTCTGACTGAAAGAATTGGGCACGTTTAGCCTGGAGAACAGAAGACTGAGGGGAGATACGATAGCACTCTTCAAGTACATGAAAGGTTGTCACATAGAGGAAGGCCGGGATCTCTTCTCGATCGTCCCAGAGTGCAGGACACGGAATAATGGGCTCAAGTTGCAGGAAGCCAGATTTCAACTGGACATCAGGAAAAGCTTCCTAACTGTTAGAGCCATACGACAATGGAACCAATGAAACCAATTACCTAGAGAGGCCTTCAAGAGGCAGCTGGACAGCCATCTGTCCGGAATGCTTTGATTTGGATTCCTGCATTGAGCAGTAGGTTGGACTGGATGGCCTTGTAGGCCCCTTCCAACTCTACTATTGTATGATACTAAAACCAAGCTGTCTAAGGAAATACCCTCAGCTTGAGTGGGGAGGAGGTGTGTACATGTGTGTGCAGGGAATCTTTCATCCTGATGGATGGGTCTAGGTTTTAATCACAGTGAATTATTCTCCAGAGCTCCTAATCACAGGGATTTGTGGGAGGGACGTTAACATAGATATTAAAAAGTCTTTGCTTCCCCCCATCACCCCTTCTGCTACGCAAGTCCGTGGAGAAGAAGTTGCATCTCCAAAATTCCTGTGGAAGGGACAGAAGAAGACCCCCCACCCATGACCCTGGGGGGCAACAGGGTTATTTCTGGAACCCTTTCCTGGGGATCAATTCTCTCCCCCCCACACACACTGATTCCTGGGCTACCCACTTCTAAACAGTACAGTCAGTTATCATTCTGGAGATGGGCAGACTTCACCCCTTCAGACAGGGCGGCTCTGCTGGCAAATTGCACCTGAACCTGGCTGAAAATAAAGAGAGGCTTTCTCTTTTTTGAGAATTAAACTTTAATAGGTGTCCTGCATGAAAACCCCTACGAGCATCTGCCCACGGTTTGGCAGCTCAGTCATAGGAACGTAAGGAGTTCCCTACAGTGACTGGCAGTAGCTAGCCAGGGTTCCACCTCAGGGGGACATCCCCAGGCCAGGCTAGGGGCTGAGCCGGGGACCCTTTGCCTGCACAGCAGACGCTCTCTCTGTGAGCTACGGCCCCTTCCCCAGTTAAGCCATTCTGGAGGGGGCTTCTAAGGGCATGGCAACTTTGACATTAGCAACTGTGAGGGCATGTCATTCCTTTTAAATGATTTCAGATTTTTTTGACTGGTTTTAATTCTTTCTTTTTTAAAACATTTTGATGTTTGCCGCCCTGGGTTCCTTTGGGTGGAAAGGGAGGAGAGAAATTAATAATAAATAAATAGGCTTATAAATTTAGTCTCTTTCTGTTTTTTAGATTCCCCGCCAGAGGAAATTGGGGAAAGCAGAACTTTGGTTTCCAGCTGTTCTGCTTCAATCCCAAGTAACTAGTTGAACTGGAAAGATGTGGAGTGGCTCCCGAAGGGACCCGGCTGGTGTCCAAGGACAAAGACCCACACCGACTCCCGTGGCCGGTGCAGACTCCCCCGGAGCACCCACCTGTTCATGGCCTGCATCTTGAGGCCCTCCTCCATGCTGCTGCGCAGGGCCTGCTGGTTGTGCAGCCGGTTGAGCTTGGCCAGGACCCGGTCCTGGTGTGCCTCGTACTCGTCCCGGCTAGGGTAAATCTTGGAGATGAGGGCGTCGAAGTTGGGGTCGGGCCGCAGGGAGCGCTTGGAGACCAGCTTCTTGCGACATGTCGGACACTCTTTATTCCTGCAGCAAACCAAATAAAGTAAAATAAAACAGGTGGTGTGGGGCAGCGGGGGGGGGGGCAACAGGGACCAGAAAGGGTCACAAATCCCCCCAGCTAGAGGATTCCAAAAGCTTCGGACATTTTACCATGAATTGCTGCTACCAGCCCTTGGTTCTGTGGAGTGAGAACAGGCTGCAAATGTAATGGGGGGGAATGGATGCAGCCCCCAACTCCCAGATTAGTGCAGCAGATTCTCCCTCCTCCCAAACTGAATCCAGAATGTGCCCTGAATATATGTATATGCGCAATAGCGCAGTGGCAAATTCAGATGTGCACACTCACTTCATGATAGTCACAGCCACACCCCCTCCCCTTTTTTTTGCTGCTGAGTTGAGCATGAGGTCCCTATCCCACAACAACAGACATCCTTTGGAGGCAATAAGCATGAAAGGGAAGAATGTTAGCTACTGAGAAGAGTCTTCTCGGTGGCTGACTTACCTCCTTTCACTCTGATTGGCTCCAGTCAGCAGGAAGGGACAAGGAAGCATGATAGGAGACTCTTCCTTTAATATTGATTGACTTGCAGGATGCTGGTGACACTGGGACACTGCTCCCAAAAAAGTAAAGGGTCTAAGACCCCCCTGAGACCCTGGACGGCTACACCCCTATGTGTGTGTGTGTGTTGTGGTGGTTATTATTTTGTATTGCAAGCTCGTTTTTCCTATTTTGATTGTGTCCCCTCATCTTTGCAGATTGTTTGGTGTGATTTTTAAAAAAGAAATGCTGGGTGGAAACAAGTAAGAATTGCAATGACAAAATCAGCTGCCGAATGAGGATCTGAAGCTGTGCTTGGACAGGCCCTTAAGCAGCAACTGTTTTGCACAAGGGAGACCAGGCCGGGGGGGGGGGGGGGAAGATCCTCAGTTAGCAACCAGAACTTACAGAAGCTGGATGGAGGCACAGGGGCCCTGACTTCTTTTCTAAAAACGTTATGCTGACATATTCCATGAAGCACCTTTCAATTATTTGCAGTACTATTTTTTATTACATGTATTGGAAGCAACATGGACATCTTTTATCTCAAAAGCCAGAGCATGAATAAAATACAGAGGAGCCGCTGAAACCCAAAGAAAATGGTGCAGAGGGGGCCTCAAATATTTACATGGGGAGCAAATCCCTCCTAACTCCAACAGGCCAAATCTGAGCACCATTGAAAAGTTCTTTCCATTCCAGTCAGAAATAGCAACAGCTAAAAGTGGTGAAAATTAGTGGTCCCTGTTAACTTTGGGCAGAATCATCTACCCCTTCCAGATGTTGTCACACTCCCACCTCCCAGCAGCAAGCACAGCCCTGTAGGATAACAGGAAACTACTTTCTACCAATTCAGACCTTTGGTCTATCCAGGCAGCACTTATTTTGATGGCTTCTTTCATTTCCATAGAAATCAAAATGCAATACGATAAAATACAATGAAAAATCAGTATGAATGTTCAATGTGAACATGCCATAGACTACCTGAATGAAGCTCATGGGCCACCACTTGGGAACCCCTGTTTAGACCCCCTGGGAGATGCTCCCACACGGAAGGCCCCAGAAAGTCCCAGAAGAGAATGCAGACCGTGGGGTGAAAAAGTTTATTCACCTGGATTTCATAGAATCATAGAATAGTAGAGTTGGAAGGGGCCTATAAGGCCATCCAGTCCAACCCCCTGCTCAATGCAGGAATCCAGATCAAAACATCCCCAACAGATGGCTGTCCAGCTGCCTCTTGAATACCTCCAGTGTTGGAGAGCCCACTACCTCTCTAGGTCATTGGTTCCATTGTCGTATGGCTCTAACAGTTAGGAAGTTTTTCCTGATGTCCAGTTGAAATCTGGCTTCTTGCAACTTGAGCCCATTATTCCATGTCCTGCTTTGCCCCCGAGCGACGGTCTTTTACGTACTTATAATCTGCACTTTCATGAAAAATATACCAAGGTGGTACACAAGGCATACAAATAAAATCAAGCATCCTGATGACGATGGTCCAACAGTATGTGGAGGCCTCACACTGGCCACCTCAATCTGAACGCCGCACCCAGACAGCACCCATGATGCCGCCCTGGCCGGGCACCAGTGCCAACACGAGGAAGAAGACAATTGTGGGCAAAGCTCAGGTGAGGGGGCCAGAGTAGAAGGCAGAATGACCAACATCTCCCACGGAGCAACACTCCTGGTCGATGTAAACAAAGAAGTGGGATCCTTCAGAAATGCCTGAACTTGGCAAGGCCCTTTGCGCCTGAGCTTGGTCCAGAGGGACAATCCCAGTCCCTCAACAGGGCCTTGCCAACCTGGTGCCCTTCAGACATTTTGGACTGAAACTCCCATCAGCCCCAGACAACACTGCGAAGCATGATGCTGGCTGGGACTGATGGGAGCTGCAGTCTGAAATGTCTGGAGGGCTCCAGGTTGGCCACGGCTGATCTAACATTTCTCCAGTGCCCAGTCTGTGCTACAACTGCCCTCCACACACACACACCCTCAACCCTCGGGACCAGGATACCTGAAAGACCGTCTTACCCCTTATATACCCAGCTGATCAGTGCACTCTGCAGATGATGGCCTCCTGCAGATACCGTCTTATCAGGAGGTCCATTCTGCACAATATAGGAAGCGGACCTTTAGTGTGGGGGCACCTACCCTGTGGAATTGCCTCCCCTTGAATATTAGGCAGGCGCCATCTCTGCTATCTTTTTGGTGCCTTTTGAAGACTTTCCTCTTTCAACAAGCCTTTTAGGTTGAGACCTATCCCAGTCTGCGTCTGTGTTAGAATTGCTTAGTATGTTTTTTTTAATAATGTTTTTAACCCTTTTTTAAAGTTGTTTTTATAACACTGTTTTGTTTTAATGTATTTTAAGATCTGTTTTTATGATGTTTTAAAGTGTTTTTAGCACTTTGTTTGCCACCCTGGGCTCCTGATGGGAGGAAGGCTGGGATACAAATTAAATAATAAATAAATAAACCCAAGGACCATTTAATCAGAAACCAACCAACCAACCTGGTCTGGAGGTGGAGGCAACACTTAGCAAGCAAGAGGCAGGCGGCCTCCAAACTCCTCCAGACGCGAGACTCAGCGCACCCGGGGGCCTGACCCAGCAGGGGCCTCCTTAGACCCCTTCGCACGCAGTGCTCCCCCTGCAGAGCACTGCCCCCCCATGGTGGCTCATACCCGCTGCGCAGGGCCGTCACGATGCAGTCGGAGCAGAAGCGGTGCAGACACTCCTTGGTGGTCATGGTATGCTTCAGCATGTCCAGGCAAATTGGGCACATCAGCTCGCTATGCAGGCTCCGCGGGGAGACGGCGATCTCCGTGGCGTCCATGATGGCCTCCTACAGAATCAGAAGGAACCGGGGAGGGGGCATAGAACGGGGGAGAGGGGGGACAGGGGGGCCACAACTCATTATCCCCTTTTGCGACTCACTAGCAGGCTCTCAAGGACACTTCAAAAGGGTGAAAAGTCAACACAGGACCATCAAGGACAGGGAAATCCTCAGAAAAAAACAAAATAGACTTTTTTTAAAAAAAGGTCCCTCTCCTCCTGCAAAGAAACCCTAATCTCTCTCTCTCTTTGCTAGAACTAGGGAATTTATTATTATTGTTTATTTAGAATAGTAGAGTTGGAAGGGGCCTCTAAGGCCATGTAGTCCAACCTCCTGCTCAATGCAGGAATCCATATTAAAGCATTCCTGACAGGTGGCTGTCCAGCTGCCTCTTGAATGCCTCCAGTGTTGGACAGCCCACCATCTCCCTAGGTCATTGGTTCCATTGTTGTATGGCTCCAACAGTTAGGAGGCTTCTCCCAATGTTCAGCCAAAATCTGGCTTCCTGCAACTTGAGCCCATCATTCCGTGTCCTGCACTCTGCGACGATCGAGAAGAGATCCCGGCCCTCCTCTGTGTGACAACCTTTCATTTACTTGAAGAGTGCTATCATATCTCCCCTCAGTCTTCTCTTCTCCAGGCTAAACATGCCCAGTTCTCTCAGTCTCTCCTCATAGGGCTTTGTTTCCAGTCCCCTGATCATCCTTGTTGCCTTCCTCTGAACCTGTTCCAGTTTGTCTGGATCCATCTTAAAGTGTGGTGTTCAGAACTGGATGCAGTACTCAAGATGAGGCCTAAGCAGTGCCAAATGGAGGGATTTGGAAACTATACTTCTGTTAATGCAGCCTAAAATAGCATTTGACTTTTTTGCAGCCACATCACATTGTTGGCTCATATTCAGCTTGTGATCAGCAACAATCCCAAGATCCTTCTCGCATGTAGTATTGCTGAGCCAAATATCCCCCATGTTATAACTGTGCACTTGGCTTCTTTTTCCTAGGTGTAGAACTTTGCACTTGTCCCTATTAAATTTCATTCTGTTGTTTTCAGCCCATTGCTCCAGCCTATCAAGAGGCCTTTGAATTTTGTTTCTGTCTTCCAAGGTATTAGCTATCCCTCCCAATTCTGTATCACCTGCAAATTTGATAAGCATGCCCTGCACCTCCTCACCCAAGTCATTAATAAAAATGTTGAAGAGCACTGGGCCCAGGACTGAGCCCTGCGGTGCCCCACTCGTTACCTCCCTCCAGTTTGAGAAGGAACCATTCAAAAGCATTTATTAAGCACTTGCTATTTTTAAAATCTCTAAGTGATGTACAATGTAAAAAATAAACAGAATCATTAACAAATAAAAACAAGAATTCAGCCAAATGAAGACAGGGCCTGTTGATGATGATAATAACAATAATAAATAATAATAGATTTCCTTCCCCCCTCCCTTGCCTGCTTCTCCATAAGGTCCCCAGGCAAGCTGCAACAATGTAAAAATGTTAAAACTAGTAAAAATAATTTATAATCAAATTAACAGGGAATAAAGCTGGTTAGTACACAGCATATTTAACCATTTAAAATCCAGCCACCCTGGGAATTTTTTCTGAAGTGCATCATGGGGTACAAATGAATACATCAAAGCAAACAGACAGATATTTTTTAAAATTGGTAAAAAGAACTTCCCCATGCACACTCTGCCCCCCAAAATGTAGGGAATGCGATTCCTGTCCTACTGGACCTGGGGGCATCTAAGATCTTTCCCCTCCACCACACAATGATCTTTCTCTCTGAAGGGGGGGGAAGAGGATAAAAAGACCCCCACCCACATTAGGGGCCCTCCCCAGTGGGCTCCTTCCTGCCCCCCTCGTGGAAATGCGACTCCCCCTCACCCCTGGCCGGTCCCCTCATGGGCTCTGTTGCATTGGGCACCCCCACTGTGTTGGGCTACTCTAAGGCCATCCGGCTGGCCCTCCTCACCTGCGGGGTCCGGTGCAGCTCATAGAGGCTGAGTTCCCAGGTCTTGCTGGCGCTCTGGGCGTTGGCCGGGGTTGCCATGGTGGGCTGCGGATTTGGGGAGAGGCAGAAGAGAGAAGGTCATTGGGTCATGCCGGCCTCCTCTGACCGGCAGCAGCTCTTTCACCGGGGGGGGGGGGGATTGGACCCAGGACCTTCTGTGGGCAAAGCTGGTTCTCAGCAGTCCAGTCTTTTGGATGAGAGGCAAGGAATATATGGGGGCTGTCAACCTTGTGCCCTCCAGATGTTTCGGACAACTCCCATCAGCTCCAACCAGCTGTAGTCCAAAACATTTGGGGGCACCAGGCAATGGGGAGGGAAGTCTGTTGTCTGCTTGTTATTTTTTACTGGAGGTGCAAGTGGGGGCTGCACCCGGGGGTCTCCTGCCTGCCCTTTTGAAACTGGCCGCCTCGGAGTCCCAGATTACAGGGGGGCACGTCCCTAGGCCCTCCGTGGTAATCAGGAAGGCGCTCCGTGCATGCTCGGAGGAACTCTTCCTCATTATGCCCGACCCCGTCTTCTGAAGCTGCGAGACCGAGGTCTTCAACCTAGTGGTGGTGGTAGGGGGGCTTCCAAGGGGATCCACCTGACAAGCCCCCCCTCCAGACTCAGCGCGAGCTCAGAGAGGTCATACACTTCCAGATGCCCGGCTCCAAGAAGAGCTTCGGGACTCCACTCTGCACATGGCCAGAGTCACCCAGTCCTTTGCAAAAACAACAGCAGCGCAAAACTAAACTAAAACGCGTTATTAGCCTTGCAAAAAGAGATTTCGGGGCTGGAAGGAAGGCGCTGTTGGCTGCCCCCCCCCGTCGTCCCCCCAAGACCTCAATAGGAGACTGGACAGGGGAAGGGGGCGCCTTTGCTGCCACTGCCGCCATCCCGCCCCATTTCCCCCTCCGCTTTACCTCCGCTCCGAGACCCACAGAACGCGCTTCTGGCTTCTTCCTCCTCCTCTTCCTCTTCTCCTGGGGAGGTGGGAGAGGGGGGTGGGAACCTCCGAGGCCTGCGTCACTTCCTCTGCCCGCCCCCACCCTGACGTCACAGAAAAAGGGGTTCTCCCCACCCATCGCCCCGCCCGTGACGTCACGAAACCGCCGCCGCCCCTTTCCTTTTGCGGCTTGCAGGCAGCTGCTCGTCCGGTGGAGCGCGGAAGCTGCACCGGTTGGGAGGCAGGCAGCAGTCCGGCCCCGTGCAGAGCTACTCGTGAGTAAGGTGGGGCCACCACCACCTACCTCCACGGTGCGGCGCGGCGGCCATCCTTTCCTTGGAAGCCCCCCAAGCATGTTGACTGGGACGGAGCCCCCACCTCCAAATCACTGTGCAGACTGAAGTGACTCCTCCCTCCCCCCTTTTTGAATTAGCTCTTCCAAAACCCACAGCCGCTTGCAGGAGATTCCCTTGTGCCTTGGCAGAGTGCAAGGCGGGGAGGGGAACTCATTTATTTATGACATTTGTAGCCCACCTTCCCTGCAAGGAGCTCAAGGTGCCCTAGGCGGTTCTTCCCCTCCCCAATTTTGTCCTCACAACAACCACCCTGTGAGGTGGGTTAGGCTGAGAGGATGTGGCTGGCCCAAGGTCACCCCCAGTGACCTGCATGGCCGAGTGGGAGGATTTGAACCCTGATCTCCTCCTCCCAGGTCCCAGTCCGACACTGTTAACCCCCCAACCTATTCGCAGAGAGAGGGAACGGGGTCGGGGGAGCGAAATATAGGTCTGTTAAATGGGGGGAGGGGTGGCCACTTTGGGATCCCAAAGAGAGGGCATGCATTACCTCCAACCCCCAAAGAAAACCCCAACAGGGCAAAGATTTGCACTGTTTGCCTGTGTTGCCTGAAAATGTAGAAATAATTACAGAGATTTAAACAGAACCCCCAATGCCCCTCACCGCTATGACAGGGAAGGCTGTGAGCAGGGGCCCGCTTGGTCTGTTGGGGGGGAGAGATCACTGGGGGGGGCAACTGTATTGTATTATTTTATTGATGTCTTATGTTATATTGATGTATTGTTATGTTCATGTTTTTTTGTAAGCCGCCTTGAGGGCCTTTTGGCCATAAGGCGGGGTATAAATTTAATAAATAAAAATAAACTGAATGGGCTCAACGCTGTATAGCTTTTTTTATAAAATGGCATTTTAAATGCTTCTCTTTATTTCATTTTTGCATGTTGCATTTTATTGTGTTGCAATCTGTATTTTCTGGAATTCTGCAAAATTCAAATTGTGAGCGATCTTCGCGGAGCGCCTGGATGAAGCTCACCGGCCACCCCTTGGAGACTCCGTAAGTAGCCGCCCTCCTTGCGAGGCTTCTCCGTCCGCCCCACACCCTGTGCCCAAGAGCTGCTTTCGACCTAAGCTCTACTCAGAGTAGAACCACTGGAACTGATGCGCCTAAGTTAGCCATGCTGGAGAAGGGCCACATGGCTCAGTGGGTAGAGCATCTGTGCACCAGAAGGCCCCAGGCTCAGTCCCCAAAGGCAGCATCTCCAGGCAGGCACTGACTGCTGCCAGGCAGTGTAAGCGGTACTTAGCTAGATGGGCCAATGGTCTGACTCAGTACAAGGAACACCAGCAGGGACTGATGGCAGCTGCAACCCAAAACAGCTGGAGATTGCAACAGGGGCAGGTGGGAGGAGGAAGGTTCCTTTACTGGCTGCTGAGAGAGTCAAAGTCGAGCGCTGTGTGTGTGTCCTGCTTGTCCCAGAGGCTTCTGCCTGCCTTCTGTGAGACACAGGATGCTGGGCTAGGCAGGCTGTTGGGCCTGATCCCAGACTCTCCTTCTCTTAATTGTTTACAGGGAAAGTGTTCAGAGTAGGGTTGCCAGGCTTAGGGCCTGAGAATGTTCCTGTATCTTTAAGGGTAAAGTCAGCCAAGTGCAGGTTTTCTTGCAACATTATAATGGGAAAATCCACAAGGTGGAATTCTCCCTTCCCCCTGCACGACTTTTAAAGATACAGAAGACTTTTTGGAGGCTGGGCCTGGCATCTTCTGTATCTTTAAAAGTTGTGCAGGGGGAAGGGAGAATTCCACCTTGTGGTTTTTCTCATTACAGTGTTGCAAGAACACCTGCACTTGGCTGAATTTTCCCTTCTCCTAAAGATACAGAGTCATTCTCAGGCCCTGATCCTGGCAACCGTAGTTCAGAGGGAATCGGTTAACTGGCAGCCTGAGTTTGGGCAGAGGAAAATCTGATAAACTCTGAATGCAAGTACCCCCCACCCCTGCCGCTGCAATAAAGTATTTTGCCTGGTGTGAAAGCTCGCTGTTTCTCTTTGATGAAGAGATCTGTGTGATTCTAAAGCTTGCCAGTTTTCATACACGTTATTCATTGGTGGGAACAGAACAAATGCTGCCTTTGGCGGGGAGAGAGGAAGAGTGGGGGGTTCCTCCAAACTCTAAGAAAGGTCTGTAGGGAAGTGGCAGCCACGGAGCTGAGGGGCCGGTCTGGGAAGGGCGGTGTAGCCTGACAGGCTTGGCAGGGCCTCTTTGGCTGGACTTTGGCAGCCAGTCTGAAAAGGGCTTGGAAGACCACCCAGGCTGAGCCTGCCCCATTGTCCCCATTGAAAAGGGCCCGGGCAGGGATTATGAGGGGGGAGGGGCCTCCCTTGGTAGCCACCACTCCAGCCCCCCCAAGACAAAAGGCCCTTCCTGCTCAGTCAGGTACTGAGTTGGACCTCAGCTGGAAAAAGAAATGGAGCAAACGGCATAAGACCAAAGAATTTCTTTAGGGTGACATTTCTGAAAAGAAAAAGAAACTCGTCATACTGGGGACTTGAGCCACTGTCTCCTCTCTGGGGCCTGCGTGTGCGCCTGCGGCAGAAGGCTTGTTCTGGCGACTCAGTGATGTGGGGAAGCACTCTGTGCATGCTCAGGAACTCTTATGGCTGCACACATTCTCCCTTCGCTCTTGGAACCAAAAGCAAGTTTGGGTAGCTAAACTCAACTGTGGTTAAGCCACCCTGATGGCATCATTCTGCAAAGATCATCGTTACGTAACTTACGCTTTAGCCTCCAAAGCACTTGGCCTGAAACGTCATCCCAGCAATGCCGACAGGGACTTTGAAAGTTGGGCTGGCATTATTGACCCTGCATCTTGTTTCATTACTTGGAATTGTCTTTGTTTGATTGATTGTTTCTGCTGAGGCTCAAATGCAGTCCAGGCCCACGTGGGTGGACGGCTGAACCACGTAACAACCTGGAGAAATTGACGGGTTTTATCCTTTACATCCACACCATCCCTTCCGACTCCCGTCTGCAAACGCCCCTTGCGCCATCCCAAGCCCCCTCCGCGTTCGTGTGGCTAGCCACGTTGTACCCAAAGGCTTTCATTTGTTTGTTGACGTCTTTCCCTGTCCAAAGAAGTTACCCAATACATTGATTCAAACCATAAAACAGTGACTAACAGACACTAACAAAACCAGACTGTGATTCTACCCCCTTTGACGTGCCCAAATGTAATAACTCTCTGAAAGATATCGCTGGCTGCTCCCACCCCTTGGCCGGGCAGCGGCTCGGGGGGAAGAGAGCCAGCATTGCCACAAGGAAGCCCCTGGTCCAATCTCCGTGGCATCGCCTGTTATAAAAAAAAGGAGTGGGGGGCTCAAACAGTGGGCGGTGGAAAGTTCTTTTCTGTGCTGGGGAATCGGGCCACTCCTGGCCTCGGTGAGCCCACCGCCCTCCGGGCACGGGGCATCATCTTCTCCGCCTCCTTTGGGTGAAAGGCAAAGGCCCAGCTCTCCCCACTGCTCTGATCTCCTGTTGGGCTGGTTGTGGGCTGGTCTTCTGGCCTTTTCTGTGGACATAAAAATGGCAGGCACCCAAGCTAACATAAGAGCTTCAGGACTGTCCTGCAGCAGCTGCTGGACCCGGCCCAAGGGGGCCATCTAGTCCAGCCTCCTGTTCTCACAGTGCCCAGCCGGACAAAAGCATCTAGCCTTGGTCCATCCAGCTTAGTAGTGTCCACTCTGACTGGTAGCAACGGCTCTCCAGGGTTTCCGGCGGAGGTTTTCCTTTCCCAGCCCTACCAGGAGATGCAGCCAGCGGGGATTGACCCTGGGACCCACCGCATACAAATCAGGGGCTCTGCTCACTGAGCTAGGACAGCCCTCTCTCTCTTGTCTCGGTGCCCCAGTGGGAATCTGCAACAGCAGAGTTCTCCCCGCTTGCGATGCCCAGGCAGCCACTGATACTATTCGGGAGCATGCCTGCTCTGGCATGGTGCTGTGAAAAAGTATTTGCTCCCTGTCTGATTTTCTGCATTTTTGCATATTTATGGCACTGAATGTTGTCAGATCTTGAACCAAAACCTAATATTGGAGAAAAGGGAAGCTGAGTGAACAAACAGCACAAAATGTTGATACTTATTTCATTTCTTTATTAAAGAAAGTTAGGCAACACCCAATGGCCCTGTGTGAAAAAGTAATTGCCCCCCTATGAACTCAACCAAATGAAAGGGATTATTAGGGCCAGAAGTTTGACTATCTTGGTAAACAATCCGGCCTGCTTTGGGCCAGCCCTGCCCAACATAAACTTGACTCACTTTGGCCCTTGCCATCAGACTGAAGTTGGAAGCTCACCGGTTCCAAAGCCACATCATACTGCGATCAAAAGAAATTCCTGAACACCCCCGGAAAAGAGCTGTTGATGCATATCAGTCTGGAAAGGGTTACAAAGCCATTTCTAAGGCTCTGGGGCTCCACCAAACCACAATCAGAGTAAGTAAGTAAGTAAAGTTTATTTCCAGGGCCAAAGGCCAACGGACTACAAAATCTATACAGACCAACGTACAAGATTAAAATAGAATCTAATAAAAAACATTCTAAATAAATTACTGCTAAACACAAGACATGAGGTCACATTGATAAAATTTGCTCCATTGTTATCAGAGTCAAGGAGTCAGGGAACTTTTAAAATTGGCCCTTAGATTTCAGGCAGCTATGGTGAACAACGAAACATTGTATGTGATCTCAGGGTTAGAATCAGACATTAAAATTTTTATTTGTTCCTCAATTGAGATCGACCTGTCATAATGCAACCAATTCCTAAGAAATCTAATTCGAGGATTATGATATATTGGACAAAAGAATAATATATGGGGAAGATCTTCTTCAGAAGAACCGCAGATACAAAGCCTTTGGGCATTAGGGGTATCGGAAAGCCAACCTTCTCTAACTGCATTAGGCAGCGAGAAGAAACGCAAGGCAGTAAAGGCTTGTCTTAAAGCTATGGGGAGAGAGGATAAAAGGTAAAGTGAACATTCAGAGTCAAGCTTAAAACTCCAGAACCATGGAGCAACCTTGGAGTTGATGAGTGATAATCTATTGACTTTGTGGGAATGATGGAAGATGGCTTCTTGAAGGCGGATGGGGTTTGAGATCGAATTAAATTCCCAAGGGGAAATATGATAGTTACAGATCAAATTCCCTAGATTGTTAGTCCACAGTTTGGAAGCCAAAGGTTGAATAGTGCAGAGTTTTAGAAGTTTTTCGTCCGGAATAGAGTCAAACGATCTCAAAAACTTCATATGTGCAAAATGAATACGGGCAGAGATCTGGGGGGAGACCGGTCTCTGAACACATCATAGCAGCTGATGTTCCTTTTGGCAATGACAGTATCCGCCTAAGGAAGTCATTTTGAGAGGATTCTAAAGTCTTTAAATTATTATTTTCCCATCCCCAAACTGTTACGCCATAGAGCATTTGAGGAATCACTTTAGCTTTAAAGATTTTCAAAATAGGAGAAATTAAATGGCCTCCTGAAGTGCGGTAGAATTTTAATAAAGCTCCTATTGTTTTAGATACCAAAGTTTTGATGTATTGTATGTGAGGTTTCCAGGATAAGGTGTCAGAAAATAGTATCCCCAAGTATTTATATGTTCGAGACTGCACAAGCTGGGTATCAGCCATCTGCCAGCGGTGGCCTTTATATCTCTTTCCAAAAACTAGGATATTTGTTTTATCATAGTTTACTTTTAAGTTTTCGTTAGTGCAATAAATTTGTAAATTATTTAATAACCTTCGTAGACTAAGAGGTGTTAAGGAAAGGAGGACCATGTCGTCGGCATAGAGTAAGACAGATATTTTCCTACTGCCAACGGATGGTGGAAAAAATTGCGGGCCAGATAGAGCAGTGATGACATTGTTCAAAAATAAATTAAAGAGAAGGGGAGCTAACAAGCAACCTTGTTTAACTCCCTTCTCAACCCTTATTGGGTCAGATAGAGCTCCTGTCCTGCTATCTCTCACCAGAGCAAAGGTATTAATATGAAGTGCTCTGATGAGATAGAGTAGATGCGGATCGATGTTCAGATCATATAACTTGGACCATAATAAATAATAAACCACAATCGGAGCCATATTGACCAAATGGAGAAGGTTTGGGACAGTAGTGAATCTTCCCAGGAGTGGCCGTCCTGCCACAACCCCTCCAAGAGCAAGGTGTAAAATCATCCAGGAAGTCACGAAGGACCCCAGAACAACATCCAGGGATCTGCAGGCCTCTCTCGCCTCAGCCAAGGTCAGTGTTCGTGACCCCACCATCAGAAAGACACTGCAAACATGGGATTCATGGCAGAGTAGCAAGGGGGAAACCATCGCTCACTAAGGACATGAATGCTCGTCTAGAATTCGCCAAAAAGCACCTGGATGATCCTCAAGAGTTCTGGAACAATGTTCTATGGGCAGATGAGTCAAAGATGGAACTTTTGGGGCAACATGAGACCCATTATGTCTGGCAAAACCCAAACACTGCATTCCACATGAAGAACCTCATAGCAACGGTCAAGCATGGTGGTGGCAGTGTCATGGTTTGGGGATGCTTTGCTGCATCAGGGCCTGGACGACTTGCCATTGTTGACGGAACCATGAATTCTGCTTTGTATCAGAGAATTCTACAGGAAGATGTCAGGCCATCCGTCAGCTGAAGGTGAAGCGCAGCTGAGTCATGCAGCAAGACAATGATCCGAAACACACAAGCAAGTCTACATCGGAATGGTTGAGGAAGAAGAAGTTTGGCTGCAGTCATTGCTGCTAAAGGTGGCATAACCAGGTGTTGAGTGTAAGGGGGCAATTACTTTTTAACAGGGGGCATTGGGTGTTGCTTAATTTTCTTTAATAAATAAATAAGTATCACATTTTTGTGTTATTTGTACTCTCAGGTTCCCTTTTCCCTAATATTAGGTTTGGTTCAAGATCTGACAACATTCAGTGCCAAAAATATGCAACCACACAGGAAATCAGACAGGGCAAATACTTTTTCACGGCACCGTACATTAGAGGCAGCACAGTGACTAGTAGCCGTGGGCTGCCTTGACCTCCTGGGATTTGCCCTTTTAAAGCTGCCTGAGCTGGCTGCCCACTTCTTGAGGAGGCAAACTCCCTCTGAAGGCCTGTGAAGACCAACAGGTCCAGGAGCGGGGGGGGGGGGAAGGGGCTCCCAGGCACTGAGGGTGGAGAGGCTGGGATGGAAGGGGCTGCACACACGCTGGTGGGGGGGGGCTGGAACCCTACTTTTGCCTGCTGGAAAGACTGAGATCCGGGTCGCACTGATCATAGAATAGTAGAGTTGGAAGGGGCCTATAAGGCCATCGAGTCCAACCCCCTCCTCAACGCAGGAATCCAAATCAAAGCATTCCCAACAGATGGCTGCCCAGCTGCCTCTTGAAGGCCTCCAGTGTCGGAGACCCCACTACCTTTCTAGGTAATTGGTTTCATTGTCATATGGCTCTAACAGTTAGGAAGTTTTTCCTGATGTCCAGTCGAAATCTGCAACTTGAGCCCATTATTCCGTGTCCTGCACTCTAGGACGATCGAGAAGAGATCCTGGCCCTCCTCTATGTGACAACCTTTCATGTACTTGAAGAGTGCTATCATATCTCCCCTCAGTCTTCTCTTCTCCAGGCTAAACATGCCCAGTTCTTTCAGTCTCTCCTCATAGGGCTTTGTTTCCAGTCCCCTGATCATCATTTGATGTACACCGCCCAGAGAGCTTGCTATGGGCGGTATACAAATGGAAATAAATAAATAAATAAAATAAAATCCTTGTTGCCCTCCTCTGAACCTGTTCCAGTTTGCCTGCATCCTTAAAGTGTGGAGACCAGAACTGTACGCAGTATTCAAGATGAGGCCTAACCAGTGCTGAATAGAGGGGAACTAATACTTCACGCGATTTGGAAACTATACGTCTGTTAATGCAGCCTAATATAGCATTTGACTTTTTTGCAGCCACATCACACTGTTGGCTCATATTCAGCTTGTGATCAACGACAATTCCAAGATCCTTCTCACATGTCATACTGCTGAGCCAAGTATCCCCCATCTTATAACTGTGCATTTGGTTTCTTTTTCCTAAGTGTAGAACTTTGCATTTATCCCTGTTGAATTTCATTCTGTTGTTTTCAGCCCAATGCTCCAGCCTATCAAGGCCCCTTTGAATTTTGTTTTTGTCTGCCAAGGTATTAGCTATGCCCTCCAACTTTGTATCATCTGCAAATTTGATAAGAAGCACTCTTGCACCCATGTCCTGCTTGGGGGGGGATTAGCTCAGTGCTTTGAATGCACAAGGTCCCCAATGGCAGCATCTGCAGGTGGGGCTGCAAGAGACCCCTTGCCTGAAAAAACCTGGGGAGCGTCTGCCAGTCAGTGTAGACAATACTAAGTTAGATGGGCCAATAGATCTGACTCAGACAAGGCAGCTTCCTTGTCCCCATGCTGTGAGTTTCCCAGAAGAGGCATCCGTTTGGCCCTGAAAATTATCAAATAAAAAACAGTTAAAAATTAAAAACATGTAAAAGACTATTAAAATCAGCAGTGAACTAAAAAGAGATTTGAACACATAGAATCGTAGAATAGTAGAGTTGGAAGGCCATCGAGTCTAACCCCCTCATGTACATCAACATCTACATATCAGGATAGACTTCCCTAACCAAAAATGTTTTAAGCAGCTGTCAAAGAGAGTACAGGAAAGGTGCCTGCCTGATGTCAAGAGGCGGGGAGCTCTGAAGCGCAAGTGCTGACACACTAAAAGAACAATTTCTTGCAAGTGTGGAACGAGTATTAAGTGGCGTCTGTAACAGTGCCCGTTCCGCAAAGCAAAGCGCTGGAGTGGACACATAGAGGGTCAGGTGATCCCGCAAGTAAACTGGTTCTAAGCTGTGTAAGGGCTTTATATACCCACTGTATGCATTGTGGTTGTTCAATTTCTGTTGGATTTCACTGATGTCTTTTAAGCCCAGCTGAGCATTCCAAATGCAGTTTAAGGGCGAGATGTAAATAAACACAGAGGAAGGCAGGGATCTGTTCTCGATTGTCCCAGAGTGCAGGATACGGAATAATGGGCTCAAGTTGCAAGAAGCCAGATTTCGACTGGACATCAGGAAAAACGTCCTAACCCTTAGAGCCATATGACAATGGAACCAATTACCTAGAGAGGTAGTGGGCTCTTCGACAGTGGAGGCATTCAAGTGGCAGCTGGGCAGCCATCTGTCAGGAATGCTTTGATTTGGATTCCTGCATTGAGCAGGGGGTTGGACTTGATGGCCTTACTGGCCCCTTCCAACTCTTCTATGATTCTATGAAACATTTGCAAATAAACGAATATAAACCCTGCACGTCTTTTTCTGTCTTTTGGCCCGGGGGGGGGGGTCCAGAGGACTGCTCGCTCCCCAAAGAACCAGTGTGAATGTCAGGGTCTTCCTTGGAGGGCTTTTTGCGGGATGCCCCCCCCATACACACACATTTGGAGGTGAGGGTGGGGGTTACTGAAGGGCCTTGCCTGTGTTGGCACCATGTCATCACCACTGCCCCACCCACTGCATGGCACTCCCTCCCCAGGGATGTTTGTTGCCACTCGTCAGCCCTCTTTGCATTCTCTGGTGTAATCTAATGGGAAAGAGTTTGCTTTCTACTGACGCGGTGCAGGTTGATCAGGGCTCTTTCTGGCTTCTGCTGCCTGTTGCTATCCATAGTTTTATACTGTGTATTGATTTCACGTTGTTTTGATCATATCTTTTATTTATTTCATTTTTTCCAAGCAGCTGCCTTAGTTTTGGGGCAGGCAGGTGGGGGGCAGGAGGGGGTGCTGGCTGCCACAGCTCTGCCCTCCCTCCACTCTCAGAGGCAGTAAACGCCTCTGAATGGCGCCAGCTGCTGAGAATTACAAGTGATGGGGCGGGGTTGCAGGTGTGCTCAGGGCCTACTTGCTGCAGGCTTATCATAGAATAGTAGAGTTGAAAGGGGCCTGTAAGGCCATCCAGTCCAACCCCCTGCTCCATGCAGGAATCCCCGTGGGCATCTGGCTGGCCCCTGTGAGGACAGACTTTGCTGGACTCCGATGGGCCCTCTTGGGCCTGGTCCAGCTGTTGCTGCAGGTGGGCCCCTCTTCTGACCACCTTACAAATGACTCACAATTGCTCCCAGACCCAAGCTCCTTCAAAAGAAAAGGCACGTGGGACTGCTCTCAGGAGAAGAAGAGACCTTTTCCTCTAGCTGGTGGGGCTGGTTTTAATTGGGGGGAGGTCCTGGGAGGGAAGTGGTCGCCTGAGGTTTTAGCGATGGAAAACTGAATAAATCTAAGCAGAACAGAACAGACTATCTCGCCTTCCAGTCTGCTTGAGGAATTTGGTGTAACATGAAAGCTTGCTCATATTTTTGTCTGACAAAGAGCTCTGTGTAATCCACAAATGTGCCAGCGAAAGCTGCTTCTAGCTTACCTTCCTTTTTATCTTTTCGTTTTTTGAACACCTCAAAGTGCAGGAAAAACCTCATAAGGAATTTCATCCCAACATCATGGTAAAGTACACAGAAATAAATGTATTTTTGCTTAATTTAATGGTTACTTTTACAACAAAGAAAAACAATCAAGACAGCACTCTTGAAACGCAACAAGGTGCTGCTTTCCCGCTGGGGCTTTGCTGACTGCAGACATCAAACCTCCGGCTTGCGATGTCCAGACTCAACTCTCAGGTTTAGTGACAAGAATTGCGTTTGGACAATCACAAGCCAGGGTTCAGGACAGACGGGGGGGGGGCAGGGAGGAGCTAGAATCCCAGGGGGAGAAGGCATTGGGAGACATAAAGGGGGGTGGCCTCTTCTTCTCTGGAGGTATTTAAGCAGCTGCTGCTGGGCGGCCTCCTGCTGTGGGGCTGTAGTTGCATCTTGCATTGACCCAGGGGGCTAGACTAGATGGCCTCCGTGGTCCCTTCTCACTCTCTGATTCTTTGGTGCCTTGGCCTGAGTTCCACACACAGCTGCAATCTTTCTTTTCAGTATAACTGCCAAACATCAATAACTACAAATGAATCAATAATTACACCGTTGCATTCCTCGCCACCGCAGACACATGATATACGTGGTTTTCCTGCCCCTTCCCAATAATTTCCTCACCAGCTGAAGTTCTGCCACTCCACCAAGAGGAGCATTTTGTACAGCAAAATAGTAGGCTGCCCCTCGGATCGAGTTGGGTGAAGTGGATTCGCGTCAGTCCTGTCCTGCTCTCTAATGGCTGAAGGGGGCTGCAGTAACCACCTGCGGCTATACCATAATAGTCAGCTATAGTCAGAGGAGGGACAGCGCCCTTTTCCTCCTGTTGCTCCTTCTGGGGATGCCACTTGCCAGGCAGGGCATCTGTTGGCAGATGCTGTGACTACCAACCCTTCCTCCTCCTCCTCCTCCTCCTGTTCCATGTCGGGAGAAATGGAAGAGAGCCTTGAGTTGGGTACTCTCCCGCAGGAAAGTAGGAAGCTGCCTTCAATACTGAGCCCAACCCTTGCTCCATCTAGCTCAAACCAGTGGTTTCTGGTCGCTCCACATTAGTGGGGCAGCGGAATCCACTCCGGGTTTAGTTGCTTTCAAGACAGCTCCTTGAAAGGTCAGACTAAAAGCCGGAGTGGATTCCACCCACTGACATGGAGACGCCACTGCTCAGTCAGTACGGTCTACACTGACCGGCAGCCTCTCTCCAGGGTGTGTCAGGCAGGAGTCTCTCCCAGCCCTGCCTGAAGATGCTGCCAGCGGGGTCTGAAGCGGGGGCCTTCTGCATGCAGAGCAGGGGCTCTGTGCCCCTGGCCCACGTGACTCGCACTCAAGGCAGTTCAGAGGAGGAAAGGCACTGAGCGGATTGGCTTTGGCAAGTCGATGTGTTTCTGGCGGGGGGGTCTCTTTGCTGCCAGGATGTGACCTAGAGACGGAGCTTTGGAGGGGCACCCCTTGGAGGCCATCTGGCCCGGCCCTTCGGCACTGCAGGAAGTCCAGAGGCAGAGCCTCCCCACGCCAGAGGGCTGCCCAGCCTCTGCCTGAAGGGGCCTCTCCTGCACCACCACCTCTCCTGGGTGAACCTGCCCAGGCCTTCAGTTTCTCCTCCTAGGACAACCTGTCTGTCATATCTCCTGGCCAACTTCGCTGGCCCCCTTTGCACCCCCTTCCAGTTTGTCTGCGTTCTTCCTAAAGTGCCCCTCCCAGACCCGGACTCGGGAACCCAGAACGTGAGGTCGGACCTCGCCAGAGGAGCGTGGAAACCAGCCAGCAGCCTGGAGGTCGTCAGAAGGGCTCTGCAGCAGCCGCAGCAGCAACAGGCCCAAGGGGGCCTTCGAGTCCAGCCCCCTGTTCACACAGGGGCCAGGCAGGGGCCCCAACGGGACGCCTGCAAGCAAGTCGGGCCTCCCCTGCGGCTGCCAGCAGCTGGCGACTGAATCTAGAGGCAGGCTGTCTCCTGCGTGTGTGTGCGCGCGGGTGCGAGGCTGGCCTTGCATCAGCTGGGATCCGGGCCGAGAGGGCGCCTCCTACGCCCCAGGGCAGAGAGTAGCCAATGGGGCACCCTACAGGTGTTTCGGGGCTCCCCACCACCCGCGGCAGCCAGCAGAGCCGATGGCCAGGCAGGGGCGATGTGAGCTGGACTCCAGCAGCACCAGGAGGGGCCTGCAGGACTCCCGGTGGGGCTTGGAGCGCCTCAGGGCTGCGGGGCGTCTCACACACGTGCATCCACGCACGCACAAGGGAAGCCAGCCCACAGTCGGGCGACTCCTTGCGCCAACTGCAAGGCCGCCTCCACAGCCTCCTTGCGCCCACGCGCTCCCCGCCAGAGGCAACTCCTCACGCGGATTGCAGCCGGCGAGGGCGCCGGACAGGAGCGGCTCGCGGAGCTGTAGGGCCAGTGCGCATGCGGAGGGGCGGGGCGCAGGGGCTGCTGCCGGCGAGCGCATCAGGCGGCCCGTCTGTCCGCGCCTCCGCGCCGCGCTCTTGCACCTGCGTGGGCCCTCTTGCGTCGGCTCCCTGTGCGGCATCCGGCCGGCCGCTGTGGGAACGGGCTGTGCGGGGCATGGAGGGGCCCCCTTTGGCCGGGCCCTTCAGGAAGGGCAGCCCGAAGGCGACGGAGCAACTCCCCACGAGGAAAAGCCGAGGAAAACTCTAACCCGGTGTGGAGGAGGGCGACGTTTCCCCCCTTCCTCGTAATCCCGGGACTCCGAGGGCCCCTCCCAGGGCGCTGAATGTTGGACGATTCAGCCAGACAAAAGACAGTCCTTCTTTGCCCCACGAGATGGGGGGGGTCACGGGCTTCAGATGATGTGCGACCACCGCCCTGAGCTCCTCGGAAGATGCTGCGCAGGTCATTAATATGAGAAACAAACCTATAAACAAGGCACAGGGAGCCTCCATGGTCAGGGGCAGTCTAGCTCTGAGGATCAGCCCCGGGAGGAAGGGGCGTGGCGTTTGGCTGCTCCCGGCGGGCCTTTGCTCTGGCCAAACGAGCCTCCTGGGCTATTAGCCCCATGCGGCGCTGGGCCCCGCAACCTCCCTGCTCGCCCCCCCCCACCGCAGGCCTGTAGACTCGCCATGTGGCACCGAGAGAGTGCGGGCATCCCAGCCGCAGCGCCCCCCTTCCCACGCGCGTCTCCCCATCACACCCCCCTCCAAAAATGTTACACAATTATCATCAGCCTTTGCTGCAGGATCCATGGAAAAGAGCTGCAGAAATTGTCAATAAAGCCAGTGGGGAAACTCCCCGCCCCCAAAGAATTTGTAAAAGGGGACCCCAAATCCTGCCATCCTTCACAAGGGAGTTTGGGGCTCTCTGTGTGTGTGTCTAATGCAAAGAATTCTCTCCCCCACCACAGCGAGTGGTAGCCAAACAAGTTCTACTCAAAGTAGGCCTGCTAAAATGAATGGAGCCACGTTAGTCATCATGTCCATCCGTTTCAATGGGTCTACTCTGAGTAGGACTGACAGCCCGCGTCTTTGAGGAATCTGCCCGCTTCGTGTTTATTGGGGTTGAACTCCTCTCCCCCCCCCCGGGACACACCTGCCGCCGTGATTGGGTGAAAGCCTTTCCCGACGCATGTCTGCCCCCCCAAACTTTTGGGAACTCTCCCCTCCCCAAAGCCTCCTTTCCGCTTGAGCTGCCGATGGGTGCCCCCCGCCCCAGCGACTGGGCTATGCTGAGCTGGAGGTGTGTGTAGGGGGCGCCTCCTGCCTTTCTCCGGGGCGGCACTTGGGGAATGGGCTGGCATTTGGGCAAGCGGGTCCTCCTGGCCGCTGCTTTGGTTCCGTCCACTCCCCCCAACCCTCCTACGGCCGCCCCCCCATCCCCAGTTCTTCCCTCCAGGCGTCGCTTCTTACTTCTCTTGCGGGTGCTCCGGGGCGCCCATCTCCCCCAGAGGTCCTGGTTGCTGCTGGTACGGCCTCCCGGTGGCATCAAAGGGTCTCCGTAGCTCCCCGAAAGGCGCCGTCGCTGGTCCCCAAGTGGGCTCCTGCCCCCCCTCGCCGCTGTTCGGCCCTTCAAAAACTCACCATCGTCCAGATCCTTGCCCCCCCCCCAATCTGCCCCCAAAGACCACAGGGTTGGTCCTCAGTTGCAGGAACCTGTGCTGGGGGGGGTGTGGAAAGGTAATTTTTTTGGCATGGCTCTTCTGGGCCGCCCCCACCCACCCCGAATTCAATAACTCCATTGCAGACCCTCTTGACCCAGCAGTGTCAGAATCCTGCCCCATCTCAACTCATGCTAACCCCCAATTGCATCCTCAGCTGACCCTCCCGCTCCGTGGGTCCCACTGCAAAAGTTATTGCAGGGTCTCAATCATTAGGGGGTTCATTAGTACTAGTAATGAGAATGATGGCTTGCCTTCCTCCTCCCATATTCCCCCCTCCCCAGTCTTCACCCCTGAACCCGCCTTTCGGGGGTCTTGGCGATGCCCAGGCGCCTCGCTCGCTCGCTCCCTCCCTGTGGCTCGCCTTCCCTCGCCTTCCCCTCGCCGGCTTCTGTCTAAGGGCCTGTGCAGCTGTGCCCACAATAGGCCCAAGATATGGGAGGGAGGCAGGGAGGGAAAGCGGCTGAATAGGGGGCGGCTGCCTCAATGGGGGAAAGCCCCCTCCCTCCCACCCATGTGCAGGAGAAAGGGGGAAGAGAGCAGGAGAGCCACCCAGGGCGATGGGGGTCACCGTGGAGATGATGGGGGATACAGTTGCTGTGGTGATGGGAAAAGATGCCAAGAAAGGCCCTGGGGGGGGCACGAGGGTGAGGGAGGCCGAGGACCCCCCAGTGGGTCAGGGAGCACCCACACAGCCTCTGGCCTATCCACCCCCTTTTATGCCCCCCCATCCGTTGCCCTGGGTGATGCGGATTTCAATGGGAGGTAGCAAGAGCCGGAGGCTTCAAACAGGGCCCAGAGAATAGGGGCTGGGGGGGAACAGACCCCCGGCTAATCTCCTCCCCTGCCTCCCCCTCTCCCCTTAACCCTAATCCCCCTCCCTCTCCTCCTCCCCCCATCAATTCAACCGCCGGCACAGAAAAAAGAAAGGGGTCTGCAGCGCACAGGCCCGGAGGAGGAGGGGTGGGTGGGCACAGATTGTGGAAGTAATCAAGCCCGTGGGGTGGGGGGCGGGGAAACTGGCCTTTGGCACCCTCGACTGATACCATATCACAGTGTGATGGGCAGAACCAGGTCAGGCTCTCATCACTCACACACACAGACACACATGAACCCCCCCCCCCCCGCAAGAAGGAAGACAATTCTTCCTTGGGGCTGCTGCTCCTTACCCTGCCCAGGGCTCCTGCAGCTTTTAACAGCACTGCGACAGACATACATTCAACAGGTGAAGCTCTGCCCCAGCAAAACTTCCTTTGAGTTGACAGTCTTCATTCAGTGAACAAAAAACTGACACAGGCGGCAAGAAACGTTTATTTACTTACTAAGATAATTGTATGTGGCCCTTCATACGAGTCCCGGAGAGAGTCACACCCAATAAGAAATTACGAAAAGAGCATGACAAGGGCCTTGCAGCAGCTGGATCAGGCCAAAGGAGTCACAGCAGAGCCAGTGTGGCTAGTAGCCATGGATAGCCTTTTCCTCCATGAACCTGCCTAATCCTAATTTAAAGCCCTCCAAGTTGGCCATCACTGTCTTCTGTGGGAGCGAGTTCCATAGTTGAACTCTGCGCTGCATGTCTGAATCTTCCAACATTCGGCTTCATTGAATGTCTTTTCTCTGACTATTTTCTCAGTGCCGTGCATAATTTTACACACTTCCATCCTGTGGCCTCTGACTCGCCTTCTCTAAACTAAAAAGCCCCAAATGCTGCCACCTTTCCTCCTCGCAGTGGAGTCGCTCCATCCCCCTGATAATTCCGGTCGCCCTTTTCCGAGCCTTTTCCTGCTCTACAAGATCGTTTTCGAAGGGAGGCGGCCAGAACTGCCAAATTTGAAGCCATCCAAGGAGGTGTGAGATACAATTGCAAATCCCAACTTGCCTGCTCTTCCCTTCTCCTCCCAAACAGTTACTGTGGTCAGTTAAGGTGGTTTGCTTGTTGGACAAGCTACACACTTTTTCCTGGAGTGAAAGGCTATCGGTGGCTACATTCTCCCTCCACTGTTGGGGGCAGAAAATGCCTCTGAATAATGCCAGCCTCTGGGAATTGCCAGTGGAGAGAGCGCTGCTCCTGCGCTTGGGTCCGGCCTGCTTGTGGCGTCTGGCTAGCCTAGGTGGGCCCCCTTCAGCCCAATCCTGCTGCAGCCAGGTGCTTCCTCTTACACTGCAGTGTTGCTGACATCTGGCTTTGCAGAAGGAATGCGCTTGGGAACCAGCTGAGGCGCAGCCTGCACTGCCTTCCCCTGGCAACTCTCCATCATACCTGCAGGATCTCAGGCTCCGGGAGCATCGGAACTAAACCTGACTTCTCTGGAGACTGGAAGACAGGATGTGCTCCTCTTGTCCTCTTTTCATTTTCAAGCAAACGAGACCTTCTTGTCAAAAGCACAAGTGGGCTAATTTTGGGGCCTGGCTGAGCGCAGGAAACTGCCCTTCTCACCCCCTTCTATTTTAGCTGCAGCCCAGTGAGCGTTGCAGGCAGCTCACCGGCTCCAAGTCAACATACATGGCAGGGAGATTCCATAAGCCACCATTTGGCTCCAAGCAGATGTTGGAGTCCAACAACATCTGGAGGGGCTCAGGAGGGCCCCCCTCCCCACTTTGGGGGATTCCACGAGAGCTCATCAAGATCCCTCAATGAAAAGGCGGTGGCAAGGGTGGTTGCCCAGCCACCGCAGCCAATCAGGGCTCTAATATCCTCTGGAATGCTTCTCCTGACATGTACCTACCTGGAACCTTAGATCTTTTTCTAGGTCCCCCCTGTGAGGGAGGCGACAAGGGAGAGGGCCTTTTCTGCTGTGGCTCCGTCTGCGGAATGCACTCCCTAGTAAGGTCTGCCTGGCCCCTTCATTGCCATCTTTTTGGTGCCAGGTAGACTCCTCTCCCCACCAGCTCTTGATGGTCGGCTTGTTATTGGTGCGCTGTTCGAGGTTTTCATGGCTGTGTGGGGCTGTTTTATTGTTTTGGTTGTTTATGGACTGGCGCTTTTGTTTTTAACAGTGTTCTACATTACTTGGAGACATTTGGCGTGCAAGTGACTAACAAATCTGATAAATTATTATCATTTCTGGCTTGCTGTGCACAGCACACACTTGACTTGACCTATGGGCTGGAACGATGGAATTTGCTCCCATGAGAGGCAGTGCTGGTCACCAACTTGGATGGCTTTAAAAGAGCATTAGGCAGGTTCATGGAGGAGGAGAAGGCTACCACTACAAGCCACAATGGCTGTGCTCTGCTACCGTAGTTAGACACAGTGTGCGTCTGAATGCCAGTTGCTGGGAGCCACAGGAGGGGAGAGCAGCTCTTGCACTCGGGTCCTTCTTGCAGGCTCGCCCAATGGGCATCTGTTTGGACACTGTGAGGACAGGAGGCTGGGACAGAGGGCTCTTATGTTAATTTGCTTCCCCCCCCAATTATTGGGACTTTTTGTAGTAAGGAAAGTGCAAAATGTGCTAAAAAGGGTGAGATAACAATTGCTCAACACAACTGTGTATAACATCCCTGAAAAAGCCGTGCAAACGAATCAGAATTAATGCTGACTAAACCAGTTCATCTGGAAGCAACCTTTTTCTGCTGCTCTCTTAACACCAGGACTTTGGCTTGGCCCAAATGAGCCTGAGGGCAGGAGGGGCAAAAGGAAGCCCTTCCCGCAGCATGAAGCATTATGGGCTGCCGGAGAGCAGGACAGCCGGTGGACTCTCCATCCCTGCGGTGGGTGGGCTGGAACAAGATGGCCTCTGGCTTTGGCTGCTGTGAAAGGGGAACAGGCAAATTTATGGAGGAGGAGGGAGGCCTATCCATGGGTGAAGGGAGCCTCCATGTTGAAGGGCAGTGTACCCCTGAATGCCCAGAGGCAGAGAAAAAGCAAACAGCAGAAGAGGGCTGTTCGTCAGCTTGCAGGCCTCCCATTGGGGGCACTCAGTCAGCCACTGAGAGCAGATTTGCAGGGAGCATTTTCTGAATTTTATTGACAAACTGCTTCTGACAAAGAAAGGAGGTCTTCAAGTGGCTTAACAAGCAGAATAAAATGCAAGGCGTAATGAGGAACCAGTTTGTTGGCACCAGACGGACTTCTCTTCCAGGGAGGCGCGGCTGATGCAGCCCCTAAACAACATGGGAACCATAGACCATCCCTTGGCTTCTCTTGAAGTGGGTGCCGCACATCCGCCTGCCTGCACCAGGATGCCTCTTGTGCACGTGCCTGTGTGTTTCCATGCATGGCCAGGGGAGCGCTAGAGAGAGACGCCCTGGCTCTCTCCGCAAGGGAGTTGTTGCAAGGAGTCTGCTCCCTGCTGCTTCCAAGATTTCCCAGGAATGAAATGTAGAGTTCAGGAGGTGGGCCACAGAGGCCTCCCTTGCTTTGACAACACTCCTGGTCAGTGTGGGAGAGCCCAGCTAGGTTGCCATAGGTCAGCAGGCTGCAGAGGAACCCCCCCTCACACCCGCACAGCTATTTCTCTTTCCCCCACGCCTGCCTTCCAAGCACACCCCAATAATCCCTTTGGCAAACATTAATTAGTGCAGCCGCACAACTGGCCTAGGCCACCCATAACCCCCCAGGATTAGTAGGGGACCCAGGCGTCCTGGATCACAAAACCTCCTGCTTTCACCCCCCAATCCTCTGGAACGGCAGAACCGGATCAAGATTTTAACATCCACAGTTGGGCACCTGTATTAGGCCTACCAACATGTGTGGGGAAAAGTAGCTTTGCATACCCAAGACTCCTGGTGAAGGAAAGGCACTCTGCACATGAGAAAGGCACTCTTGTCATCATATTCCAAGGTGGAGTCCTGACACGGGTGGCAGGCTCCAAGATTAAGGGCCAGCTTGAGGTGACCCCTGCACAAAGTTCACCCATGGGCCACACCGCAGTATCCTCAAGAATCCAATTTGCCCCCGTAAGGAGGCGTGTGCGTCATCTGCAAAGACCCAAATGTCACAACTAGAGCGGGGGATGGACGTTTGGGGGCCTCTGCCTAGGGAAAGGGTGGGCCACGATGGACGGCTGCTCTGGCTCCTGCGGTGCTTGAACTGATGTTCAAAGATGGAAACGCCACTTTTACACCTTCATGTCCTTGTCGTATTCGTGCTGCCAAGAGTTTCTGGCGGTGGTGCTTGTTTTCAAAGCAGTGCTGTGTTTTCCTTGGGAAGCAACCTGCTCCGGCCACCCTCTGAGCAACACGGTGCACAAATACTAATCCATAGTAGTGCAATCCACACCTTGGAAAAGGATAGTTCCCCTCCCGTACCTGGAGGTGCTGCCACTGGGGACCGGCCCTGGGACCTTCTGTCTGAAAAACAGGTGCTCTACCTTCTGAGCTACGGCCTGTGTGACTTGGGCTGTAGCCACTGAGCGATGGCTCCTGCCATTATCAACACAGCAACAAGGGAACTTGCCTGGTCCAGACCAGAGCGTTGGTCCACCTAGCTAAGTAGTGCCTGCATGGCTGTGACAGGGGGGCTCTCTGGGGTCGCGCCAAGGGGTCCTTCCCACCCTGCTTGGAGGGTGGAACTGCAGACCTGCATGCAGAACAGAGGCTCTGCCCCCTGAGCTGCGATGGGACAACCAAGGCAAGCCTTGTTGCAGCTGCGATTGCTCCCACCCCAAAAACCACAAAGCAGCTCACATTTGCAAGGGGGTTGTTGGGGGCAGGGCGTGTGGTTGGGAGGCTCACGTGGTACAGACCACGCTGGATTCTGCCACTTCAGGCTGCTGGGGGGGGGCGGGCGATATCTTGGAACGTTTCTCCATGTGAAAACATAAAACCACCAAGAAAAAAAAGAGCTGTCATGCAAGATGAAAAGGGGGAGAAATTCAGCATCGTGTAATGAATTCTTTAGCGCACCCACAGAATTCACCCAGCCCTGCCCCACACAAGGCAGACAAGCCCCCCCCTTTGCACTTCTAATAAAGCTCCTTTGGTTCAACTCTGCCCAGAGCAGGAGTCGCCACTGCCGGCCCGTGTCTACCTCCTGCAGCAGAAACAACAGAGGGAATCTGGCACAGCATGTTGTAGAATGAAAAAATGTAATTCAGCAGAAGGTTTCAGGGAGTACAGGCCGCACTTCATCAGGTGCAGGAAGTCTCCTCCTCAGTTTGCACACATACAGTACATGCTGTTGGGTTTTTTGCTTGTCATTGGCGTTCCTGGGGGGGCACCATTTAGCCACCTCATGAGCGGGAGTCAATTCTGAACCACTGGGGCTGAATCCAGGCCCCCTCCGCCATTGCCACTAACCCAAGGACACACAACTGAAATGTAAACCTATCTGTCCCGTCCATCGTCCTTGCCTCCCTCCCGCAACAACTTTCAAATTGCAAGCTCCTCAGGGCAGGGATCCATCTTTTTAGACTTCGTTGACAGCAGTTTGTAAAAGATAGCAGGTGTGTGTGTGCAGATTTCATTTATGAAGTGCTTCCCATATATACTGAGGCCATAAATCTCGTTCTGCTGTCTGTTAAACTGAGATGAAATCAGCAGTGAGGAAGAACAACTTTTCCTTCTGACAGTGAGTGGCGACTTCTGCACACTGAATGCAAAGGTCTCTGACGTTCCCTTCAGGTTCTCAAAGAGAAGCTGCCCATTAAATGCACTTTTACAGAAGCAATTAATTCACTGAGCGAATGGTTGATCCACGAATCATCCTATCCCCAGTCAAATCTAAACAACCTCCCTCCATGGTGAAAGTCTGGATTGCGATTCTTTGATCTTAGCATCACCCCTTGTGCAAAAGCTCCCCACCCCACCCCATCCCCTCCAGAGAACCCGCCTAGGGGCAGGAGGAGAGGGGCATGTCCAGCTTCTAAGCCTTCCCCCTTGCATTGAAAAGCATCAGCCAGAAAACTTCAAGATTGTCCCCACAGTGCAGTGTCTCCCCAGAAGGAGGACCCCCCAGTCCTTCCTTGGGGGGAGTGTCAAGTCAGGGAGTGTTGCGTCACAAGGCCCCTTGGTTTTTCCTGTGGTGTCTCCAGATGCCGGGAAACGGGCGTTGTCAGATGAAAAGGCCCCCTTGAGGGTGGAGGAGAAGGAAGAGGCTCTCAGTGGGTAGGGAGTGTGGGTATCTGGGCAGCCCCCCATGCGCTCACTCACCCGCCCACCCCCTACCCAGCCCCCACCTTACCTGTCACCTCCAAGCTGGCCCCAGTAATGTAGCAGCTCTCGTCAGAGGCCAGGAAAGTGCAAACCTCAGCAACATCTGCCAAGAGGAAGGGGAAGAGGCGAGGGTGAAGCCTGGCCCAGCCATGCGCCCCCAGCGCCCCAAAAGATGTTCTCAATATGTTTTCATAGAATCGTAGAGTTGGAAGGGGCCTACAAGGCCATCAAGTCCAACCCCCTGCTCAATGCAGGAATCCAAATTAAAGCATTTTGTTTTAATATGTTTTAAAGTACTTTAAGTATTTTTGTTTGCCGGCCTGGGCTCCTTCTGGGAGGAAGACGGGATACAAATGAAATAAATAAATAAAGAAGTTGTTGCAAATACAGCTGCTTTGATTTTTTCACACAAAGGGAAAGGTTTTGACCAGCTGGGTTTGCACAATTCCCTCCAAGACAGACAGACACACATTCATCTGGCCAGCTGTGTAGCCTGTCTGGAGAGTGCATGCCACAAGCAGCACGGACAGCTGGGGGTTTAGAGCACGTCTGGACAGGAGCGCCGCCTACAGCAAACTGCAGCCCTGCTCACAAAAGGGGCCTTGATGCTTTGTCCCATGCCAGCAAAACGACCCCTCACTCACTCCCAGCCCCCTGGATCTACCGCAGGCCAAAGCGGAGCGCGGGAAGGTGCCCAATATCGAGCCAAGGCTAGTCGTTTGTCTTACTCAGTATGTCCCACTCGGACCGGCAGCAGCTCTCTGGGGTACAAAGCAGAGGGAGGCCACGCCTGCTACCAAAGACCCCTCCCCCCATTTTTATTTTTCTCACAAAAGCCCAGGAGACGAGGCTACGATGGTCCACTCCAGAGATGAGGAACATCTGTGGCCCTCCAGCCCTTGTTCGACTACAGCTCCCATCATTCCTGGCTGCAGAGGCTGCTGGGAGTTGGAGTCCTAACCCTGTAGTCTATCATTGCCCCCCTTCATTTGTTGTCAAATTGAGTTTGCTTTTGCTGCAAATTGTAAGCTGGTTTGTGGAGGATATAATTTTTTAAAAACAAACAAACTGGCAGTTTCTGTCCAAGGGAGGATCTTTTCCCTCCGGTGCCTGAGGTCCTTTTACTTGGACCGAACCTTCCACACCCAAAGCTGAGTGCGTCGCCCTCTGAGCCCAACCAAAGTGCGGCAGCTCATTCCTAATCAACCCAGCAGCAAGCAGGAGGGAACTCTGCAGATGTTCAGAGGCTCTCTTTGCTTGACTGCCCCGGGTCCTCCCCTGAACAGTGTTCTGAAGCACAGCCCCCCCTCCCTTGCCTTGACCCCACATCCCACCCCCGAGGACCCACACGAGGTGAGCTTCTGACCTTCAGGCTCCCCCAGCCGTCCCAGTGGCACCATCGCTGCAAACTGGGGGAGGGAAAAAGGCAGGTGAGGGGGGAGGGTTGGGGGTGTCCCAACAGAGGAATTCGGAGGAGGGGGTTGCTTCAGGCGCTTACAGGCTCACTTTGGATGGAAATTTCCTTCCTTCAAAGCTGCCCTCTTGCTGCATTCCCCATCTAACCCCACGCACTCGCCCATTCATGCCGCTGAGGGGGGCCTGGACTGGAAGGAAGGGGGCCACCCCACCCCGAAGAGGCAGGTGTGCCTCCCTTCCTCTCCCCCTGCCCCGCTGCATCATCCCCCAGCGGACACTGACCTTGTCCAACACTTTCTGGGGGACTTTCTCCGTCATGGGGGAACGGATGAACCCTGGCAGAACCGTGTTGCAGCGGATCCCGTATCTGCAGCGCAGAAAACGGAAGTGGGGCAGTGGGGGGTTCAGACAGCGCAGCATTGTGGGTGGGGCCGTGCTCCGCTCCCACCGTCGAGAGACAGGCCCAAGGAGTTGCCTTGGAGAGCAACGTGCCGCCCCTTTGGCCGGTGTCCTCTGGTACTGGCCACTCTGACTGGCTGGGGGGTCCCAGGCAGAGGGGGGGGTCTCCCCAATCACAGGTAGGGATTGAACGTGGGGCCTTCTGCATGCCCTGGCCCTGACCCACGGCTCCTCCCACCAAAGTAAGATCCTAGTCCTCATGGTTCTGAGGAAAGGGCTGGTTTTAACAGGAACATCCAAAGCTGTTTTCCCTCAAGTTGGGCCACTAGGCTCACCTAGCTGAGTCTGGTCTCTGCCCTGACTGGCAGCTCTCATTCCTAGCCCCTCCTGGAGATGCCGCCGTCGGGGCTGAAATGTGGGGCCTCTGGTCTGCCTGCCAAGAAGGGAACTCTCCCGCCACAGTGTGGGGCTTACCTGGCCAGTTCCTTGGCCGCCGTCTTGCTCAGAGCCTCCACCCCAGCCTTGGAGGCTGCGTAATTCACCTGCCCCAGATTCCCCACCTGGCCAGGGAAGAAGAGAGGAAGGGGTGGGGTGGGGGAGGCACAGGGAGCCCCTCAAGACCTGCCGGGTTGGGAGGAGGCGTTGAAGGGCCGAGGCAAACGGAGTCAGGAGGGCAAAAGGGGGCTCCGGGCAAAGCTCAGAGGTGGGGATGGAGGGGGGGATGGGGGGGAGGAGGTCACTGCACCTTCCCCACGACGCTCCCCAAGTTGATGATGGAGCCCTGGGAGATCCCGGCGGCCACCAGTGCCCGTGCCACAGCCTGCGTCACCAGGAACGTTCCCTGCAGGGGAGGAGAGGGAGGAGAAGTCAGGTGGCCCCTCCAGGGAGCATCTCTCCACGGGGGTGGGGGCTCAAAGACCCTTCCCCAGGCCAGGTACCTTGAGGTTGACCCTGAGGACCGTGTCAAAGGCCTCCTCCGTCTGCTTCAGCAGGAACTCGTCCATGGTGATCCCGGCACAGTTGACACAGACGCTGGCAGGGCGAGAGAAGCGGGCCTGGAAGAGGAGAGGAAGAAAATCAGCAGGCAGAGGGAGGGATTTGGGAGGCACGAGATCCAGGCAGCAACAGAACCAGCAATGGACAAGAGAAGAGAACCTTCTGGAAGACGGGCATGAAAACTGTCGCTCCCCCCCATCTCAGCCAATGGTGAGAGACGGCGGGAGTCGCAGCCCAGCAACATCTGGAGGGCCAGATCTCTAGGAATCAGGGAGTTGGAAGGGCCTCCAGAGGTCCTCTAGACTCCAGCTCAGTCCAGGGGTCTTACAACTACAGCCACCCTGAGAGACGGCTGTGCAGACTCTCTGCTTGACCATCCCTGGCCAAGGAGACCCCCCCCGCTCTGCCCCTTAGCCAGGCTGTGCCACTGCCAGGCGGCTCTAGCCGAAATCTGCCTCCTTTAGTCCCGTGCTGCCTTCTCTGGAGCAAAGGGGTCTGAGCGTGCCCTGTCCTCTGCGCCTCCAGATATCTGAAGTCACCCCCCTGTCATCTCCTGTTTTAAAGCCATCCAAACTGGTGGCCATCTCTGCCAACGCTGGGTGGGCCGCCTCTCAGGAAGGTCCTAGCAGCAGGTCTTGCACTGAGCACGTGCCCCACAGGAAGCTGCTGTACGCAGCGTCTGGTTCCTGGTCCATCTAGCTCAGTATTGTCCGCACTGACTGCCAGCGGCTCCCCAGGATCTCAGCCAGCTCTCCCTGGGATGTTCTGCACGCAGGGCAGAGGCTCGAGCACCAGGCTGCGGTCCTTCTTGCACATGCGGGAGACGGGCCACAAGAGGGGGCACCGTTAGGTGTGGAGGCTGCCACGCATCCGTTCTGGGGAGGGGGTGAGAGAGCAAGTCAGCGGCAGAGAGAGATGGGGTGGCCGGCATCTACGAACGCTCTGGATCAGGGAAGTCGAAAAAGTTAGACTGGAAGGATCAAAAGGAGAAAAGGGAGTGAAGGAGGGGAGGAAGGAGCTTATTCCAGTGGCAGGACGCCTGCTGGGCCTGCAGAAGCCCCGCTGCTTCAGTCACTGGCCTCTCCAGTTAAGAAGGATCAGGCGGCAGCGAGAGAAGTGGCCCTTCTCTGCCCAGGATCCTGTAGAGGTAGGGCCAGTGAGGAATGCCAACTCAGGGCAAGGTGCTCTTCAACATGCATGGTTTGAAAAATAAAACAAAGACGTACATACACACTCCTATCCTGCCTTTCCTCCCAGGAGCTCAACTCCCCACCACACCATTTCACCTTCACAACAACCCTCCGAGGGAGGTTAGACTGAGAGACTGCGACTAGCCCAAGGTCACCCAGTGAGCTCATGGCTGAGCGGGGATTTGAACCCCGGCCTCCCAGTCCTAGCAGAGCTTGCCAATGCATGCACACAGCACACACTCTCTTGCTCGCTTGCTGAGTGGCACCTGGATACGGTCCACGAGGTGTGCCACGCTCTTGGCGCATCCCACGTCCACGCGCAAGGCCTCATGGTCTCCCGCCTGGAGCCCCTGCAGAGTCTTGGACGCCCCAGCTTCGTCGCAGTCTGCAATGGCCACCAGGGCACCTTCCCGGGCAAAGCGAGTGCAGATGGCCCGGCCGATGCCACTGCCGCCCCCTGCGGAAGAGACGCCCCGAGGTCAGGTGCCGTGGGGGAGAAATGGAATCCCCTCCCCCCCAGCCTCCCACCATCCTGCAACCTCTGACCCACCTCACTCTCCCACAAAAGTGCTTCTGCCAAATCTACCCCTAGCTAAAAGTCCCCCTATCTTTAACAGCCTTACAACAGGCAGAAATCCAACGGATGAAGTCTCCCCATCCGCTCTGTGCCAAGCTGGCCACTGCAGCTGGGCAGAGGCTGGGCATACCTCAAAGGAGGAAATCCAACAAGCAAGGCTTCCCCCTTTTGCTCCACCAACATGCCTGGCAAAAGCGTAACCTGTTGAACTGGTGTCTCTTAGGCAGTTGTAAAAAAAAGACGGGGGGGGAAAGGAAGCAGGATATTGCCAACTGCCTTTTCCTCCCAACGGCAACCCCCTCCCCAAATGCAGCTGCAAAAGACCCCCCCAGTGCCTCCCCCTCTCACCCCACATTCTCTCAAAGAACAGCCTGAACGCTCCCCGCTCCTCTCAATAAGGGGCGGGCACAGCCTTGCAGAATGGAGGCCTCTCCCATCAGTAAACCCCTCCCCAAACATAACCCTCTCACCCCCATTGCACTCCACCACCCCTGTTGGATTTCTACCTGGCTCCCTGCTCCTCCTTCTCTTCCTGAACCCCCTCTCCTTGCAACATCATCCCACCCGTTGCAATACCCCAATCCCCACCCCTTGCAAGAGCCCCCTCCTCTCCCCTCCCCGGGGAAAGCACCTGTCACCAGGGCCAAGGTCCCCTGCAGCCTAAGGTGGGCAGCCATTGCTCTGTGGGGGAAAGAGCAGGAAAGGAGGCTCCAGAGGCAGCCCTGCCCCCGGAAGCTGAGGCCATAGAGGCTCCAGGGGCAAGACCAGGCAGGCCCTTCTGGCCAGCCCTCTCCGTGGCCTTAGTCCTCCACGGTGGCGGAGGACGCCAGGACGCCTGGGTTCTCTGGGAGAAGGGAGCCCCACGTGAAGGAGAGGGACAGCAGGTCCCTACCCCCCACATCGTTCATAAGGCTGTGCAGGAGGAGGGGGAATTCAACAGGTGTAGCACCAGCTGAAATTTCTTCTTCTCTGCACGAGTAAGGTTAAGAGGTGTTGAGTGGAGAAGTACAAGGCAGTTGTTTTAATATTTATTTGTTACTTTGTAGTATGTATGCTTTTGTATTGTGGCTTTATTGTATATTTTTATAATATTTGCTGTTTTATCTTCTGTACACCGCTTGGAGATTTTTATATACATTAAGCGGTATAGAAATTGCTTAAATAAATAAATAAGTACACAGTCTGCAGAAGCCTCCTGGCCTCTCCTCTTCTGCACCTGGCTGGCAGGCAGGCAAGCTTCGGGGTCCCTCACCTTTTGACAGGCATTCAACATTCCCAGTCAGGAGCACACCTGAACCTGTTGAATTTCTGCCTGCCTTCCCAAGTACGCAGCAGCCTTAACAAAGGTGCCATGAGTGGCTGCTTTATCAGAGGGGAATCTAATTAAGCTAGCCAGGAGGCAGAAAGTAAAGAGGGGTGGGCTGCTGCCACCATACACCCTGGGGCCCATCTGGTCTGCAGCACACTGACCAGCAGCTGTTGCATCAGCCAAAGACCCCTTGCCCAGCCCCACTGCCTTAGCCCCTGAGCTACGACGGCCCTTCCCAAATAGAAATCTGACCATACTGAGTCAGACCACTGAAGTCCACCTAGCTTAGCATTGCATACACTGACTGGCAGCGTTTCTTCCAGGGTTTCAGACAGGTCTTCCCCGCCCTGCCTAGAGTTGCCGCCATTGGGAGTTGAACGTGGTCCCTTCTGCATGCCAAGCAGCCGCCCTGCCCCTGAGCTACGATGGCCTGCCCCACACCTGCCTCTTGCACCCTTCCCTTCCTGAGCGGGAATAAAACCCTCCAAGGAAGATGCCCATTTGCTGGGCCAGCAGCCCCCTCACCAGAGCAGCATCTGGGCATTCAGGAGGGCGCATCCTCTCTTCCTGGCTGCCCCCCAAGGGCAGACTTTGCTTCTTATGGGGAGAAAAGCATGGCAGGCAACGCCTCCAAGTAGGTAGCCCAGGTACCGCATGTGTGAGTGAATACACAAGCCCACCTCCCACTGCCCTACAGTCCTTGCACACACTTGGGGTAGGGTTTCCCCTCACCTTGAGGACTTCTGGATGTGGGAAGGGTCCTTGCTGCATTCAGCCAGTATCAACTCCATCTGATACGGAGGCTGCGCCTCTACCTGCCCAACCATCTGCTCCCATCGGTGGTACATGCCCTGGTCTCCTCTCCCCCAGACTACTGTAATGCAGTCTACATGGGGTTACCCTTGAAAACTGTCTGGAAACTGCAACTGGTACAGAATGCGGTGGCGCGCCTGATTAAGGGTAGCTGGCAGTAAGACCACGTTGCTCCAGAGCTGAAGGAGTTGCACTGGTTACCAGTTGTTTTCCGAGCCCAATCCAAGGTGTTGGTTTTGACCTTTAAAACCCTGCACGGTTTCGGCCAAGTCTATCGGAAAGAGCGCCTCCAACATCATCAGCGATGCCGCTCAGCTAGATCAGCTTCGAAAGACCTTTTCTCCATCCCACCAGTTAAAACAGCCAAACTGGTGAGGACTAGGGAGAGGGCTTTCTCAACTGTGGCCCCCACTCTGTGGAATTCCCTCCGTCATACCCCCTCTATGATGAGCTTCCGCCGGGCCTTGAAGACCTGGCTCTTCAGGCAGGCTTTTGGGGTGGGTGTTATTAGTATTGGTTGAGATTTTAATATTTTAATGTAATTATGTTTTAATTTTGTACGTCGCCCAGAGTGGCTGGATTGCCAGCCAGATGGGCGACTAATAAATTTAATAAATAATAATAATCAGCCTCCCTCTCTCCTCCCCCCCCCCACTAGAGGTAAGCCACACAGCTTGGTGATGTGCCAGCCCTACTCAGGAAGTGCCACCAGGACAACAAAGCCTGAAGTGGGCCACGGGGCCTGGATTGCTCCACACGACCCCAAACCTTTATTTAATACAATTTATAGACTGCTTGATCAAACAACATGATACACCTAAGCCAGCCTTTCCCAACCAGTGTGCCTCCAGATGTTGTTGGACCTCAACTCCCATCAGCCTCAGCCAGCATTGCCAATGGTCAGGAAAGATGGGAAGTGTGGTCCAACAACATCTGGAGGCACACTGGTTGGGAAAGGCTGACCTAAGCACTTTACATTAGAGGTGTAAACATGTTTATAAAAAAAATTCCAGTAAAATCAGAAAAGTCCTAAAACATCATAAAATGAATCTTTTTTTAAAAAAAGAGATAAAAATCAACTTTAAAAACAAATACACATAATAAACAAAAAGGTTTTAAAGCATGCAGAGTGCCTTTCAAGGTGGATTGCTCTGCTCCTGGCTTAACTCCCCCCAGACCACATGGCCGCAGTTTACTCCATCGCCAACATGGAACCCTCCCTTCCAACTAAAAATGGTTTTTATTGTTTAATAGAAGGCCAGCTCTGTGGCCTGTGGTTCATGAGTTAAAGTTGCTGCAGAGAAACCACCTTTGCCAATCCAGATGTTTAAGAGCTTTTGAAAGTGGAGCTGATGGGAGTTGTAGTCCAAAACATCTGCAGGGCACCAGGTTGTCAAAGGCTGGTCCAGTGGCTTGGTGCACCTGTGTCAGCCAGACAGCCAGGACTCCTGGGTCCTCTGGCTTAAGTCTGCTGCCACCTGCTGTCCAGCCCCAGGAATTACACACAAAGCATTTCAGGGCTGAAATCAGTTTTAATTACAGACACAATTTTTTACTTTACACATTTCCCCCCACAGCCCATTAACCATCATCACCCCAAATAATATCCCTCCACTCTACAAAAATGCAAAAAAAGAAAAACACCCTCAAGGAAATATATAAAACAAGTGTACACAGAAACTCCCTTTGCACCCACCCTGCCTTTCCCAGAGTATAAATCAGGATTTCCTCCACATTGTCAGCAGTCAGAACAGACCCCCCCACCTCCCCCCAGAGTTGCATTTTACAGCAGCAGAAAGACACAGACACCCCTAAGCAGCCCTTAGTATTTGGTGCACCTCTGCTGCACTTGGGGGGGAGGGTCCCAAGTTACCACCACTAGCCTAGTTGACAAAATCCTGCTCTACAGCAAATTCCATTCTTGGATGCCAGCCACTAAGCCCCCCACCCCACCCCACCCCACCCCCACTGTCCGGAACCATGATTTCTACTGATCCCCCTCCCCGAGTCAGCATTATTTCCACACAAAAGTCCACTTCTACTTCTATTTACTTGGTCCTTTCTTCTGGGCCTTCAGTCCCCAATAATTAGGGGTCAGGAGGATGGACACAGACACACAAAGCCTCATCATAGCAGCCAGGAGGAACCCTGGTACTAAAATTCTCTCCCCTGCCCCCCACTTCCTTCAGTGCCTCATAGGAAGGAGCGTCCCGTCATCTCCAAGTAGGACAGGAGAGCGGGCCCTCTTCAGTACCAGACCGGTCGTTTTCTCCTCCTCCTCTCACTACTCCACGCAGTGCCCCCTGGAGGAGTGGAGGTGCACAGCAGGGAAGAAGTATGACTCCCTGGGACGAAAAGCAAGGTGTGGGCAGTGGGGCTAAGGCAGAACGGCAGGACTCTTCCGATTCCACTCTCGGCTTCTACTCAAGTACAGCAAAGCAAAGTGGGAGCCACAGACTCTCTCGGGTGCACGCTGCCTGCCTGCCTGCCTATCCTTCCGTCTCCCTCGTGGGAAGGGGTGTTGTTGGTCCCATATCTGTGCTCCCTGAACTGCCGCCTGCCCTGCCAACAGCCGCCTCCTCCCTACTCGTACTGGGCGATGAAGACCATCATTCCAACGCCCCCGACCAGGCCCAGCACCTCCAGAAGGGACTGGACGGGCCCCGAGTCCTGCAGGAGCTCTGGGATCACCGAGACGGTGGCCACGTAGATGAAGCCCCCGGCTGTGAAGGGGAGGATCCAGGCGGTGGCCGCCTCGCCCACACCTTCCGCCAGAAGGGAACAGACTGTGCCCGCCAGCGCCCCCACAGCCGTCACCAGCTGCAGCTTCATCGCCTGCAGAGAGGAGGAAAGGCAGAGTCAGTCGCGGGTGAGCGGAGATCACAAGCAGGCCTCGACACCCACATTCCTCTTGCCCAGAGGTAGACTGCCCCTCTCTAAGGAGGGTCAACTGTTCATGGGATTGGGCCGTAGATCAGTGGCACAGCACCCCAATGGCGGCATCTCCAGGTGGGGCTGAAAGAGACCCCCCACCGGAAACCCTGGAGAGGTGCTGCCAGTCAGTGGACAACATTGAGGTAGATGGACGCGTGGTCCACTCAGTTCAATGCGACTTCCTAGTCCCTGAGCCGCTACTTGCTGGACCACAGCAGACCCCCACAGGCATGGTGGGTTAACAACTGACCGAGACCCTCCCCGTAACTATCGACCCCCATTTAAGAGCCGCCCTCTAACAACGGCCTCCCACACACTGATGTGCCGCATGAGGAGCTTCTAAAGCACTTTGTACGTGCCCAGGGCCTTCAGGAGGGAGCCAGCTAGAAACCCTGATCCAATCGATTGGCTTAGTTTCCTTCCCCCCCCCCCCGCCAAAGCTGCCCCGGGAGGGCCTTTACCTTCCGCTTGCTGCATCCGGACTGGACAAGGATGGCAAAGTCGCCCACCTCATGGGGCACCTCGTGCAGCAGCACGGTCAGGGTGGTGACGGCTCCGACGGTGGCCCCCGCCAGGAAGGAGGCCCCCAGCGCCAGCCCATCCGTGAAGTTGTGGGCAAAGTCGGCGGCCAGGTTCAGATAGCCAGCGACACGCATGGCTGCATGTGGGGGGAGAGGAAGAGAGGCTCAGCCGGGGGTCTTGACCCCACATGCAAAAGTCCCAGTGCCCCCGCAGCCCCAGGGGTCCTCCGAATGCCCACCCAGCAGCCCCCTCCCTCCTTACCAGACTCAGGGGGCTTCTCCTTCCTCCTGGAGGTGGCGGCGGCCTTCTCTCCCGCAGACCCTCCCCGGAGGGGCTCCTTCTCCCCCTCGTCGTCACTGCACTTGGCCTTGGCAGCTGTGGGGGGAGGGGGAATCAGGAGGCGGGAGGAAGCCATGGAGACCCCCACACACACACTTGGAGGCCCCCACCCTACAGACCATCTGATTCAGGCAGGCCAGCCGTTCTGCTTTCTGGCAGAGATCCCCTCAGCTAACAAGAGTCTCTGCATCTTTGCTTCAGGGAATTAAGCAAGCCGCTAGCCCTCAGTGCTGCTAAAGAGAAAGGCTTCATGCTATGCTTTTTTTGGGGGGGTGTGTGATCGTGCCCCACCTGACTTCCCCTCAAGCACCCAACCTCCACCCCCTTTGACCGGAACTGCTCTGACCCACCTGAGGCCTCTGCTTAACCCCTTTGCCCCCTCCCCACAAAATCCCACACTGGCTAAAGCAAGCCAGGACCCATGGGGGGAGCTGAGAGGGGGGGGAAAGAGCATTTTGGACTAGACCCAGCATCAATTTCTGGGGATTTTCCTTCCTGTAAGTCCCTCCCACCCCCAGCATGGAGGAGTGTGCAGAGGGAGGGAGATTCTGGCCAGTGCCCGTGGCTGTACCCACCGTGGCTGTGTCCGTGGTGCCCGTGCCCTCCCTTGATGTGCCTGACAAACTTCTCCACGACCAGGAAAGCCACGATGCCGCCAAGGACCCAGAGCCCGACAGACATCATGTGCTGGTGCTCCGGACCTGGAAGAGAGTCAGAGAGTGCAGGCAGGCTGGACGGATGCAGCATCCCGTGTGGCCCCTGCTCGGGGCCCCCAGCGCCAAGCCTCCTTTGCCCTGCAGGCACTCCCTCTACTCTACTCTGCTCTCGTGTCCCCACCCCCACTGCGCTTCTCGTCTGTGCCCCCTCCAGACGTCCCCCCCAGCCCCCCACTTTTCTAGACCCAGCAAGGTATGGGAGACAGTGGGCCCAGGTTGAAAGCCCACACCTATTCTGACCGGGAGGTGTGAACCCTTGCCGCGAAGCGCCAAGTCAAGAGAGACAAGCCCCCCCCCCCCGAGTCGAGGGAGGGGAAGGGTTTCTTCTCTGGAGCTGCCTGAGGTTTGGAGGGACTCAAAGGGAAAAGTCCTCAAAGGCCCCTTTTATTCCCCCCCCATCAAAATTCTGAGCAAGTCAGAAGAACAGGGAGTTTTGGTTCTTGTTTGTAAAAAAGACTTCCAAAGCTCAGAGTGACGGGAGAGACAAGCCCCTGCCCCCAAATTGCTCCCCCTGGTCGTGAGAGGAGGTACCCCCAGCCCTTCTGTCCCCCCACCAGCCTACACCAACCTCACAGGCTTTGGGGAAGATAGAGAGGGAGGGAGGGGCCCATGAAAGTCCAGCCCCCTTGACTGATGCAGAGCTGAACCCCCCCCAACAGATGGCCATGCGTCATAGACCCCCAGTCAGAGGGAGATCCCCCCACCCCCCAGCTGAGCTGCCTTCCCCCTTGAGGCGTCTCTCCAAGGGGCCCACCCAACTCTGCCCCCTTGTCACTGGGCCCCCTGGGTCTGGCCTTCCCCCCAGGAGGCAGATAGAGAAGGAGCTCTTGTCCACTCCTGTGTTGGGCGACACCCCTCCTGCCGCCTGAGGGTGTCGCCACTGTCCCACCCCCCCACCTCAAGCGCTCAGGGGAACCAAGACGCAAGGGCCCAAAGACCCCCCTTACCCTGGTGAGAGTGCCCGTGGCCGGGCGCCTTCGTGTGGGAGTGTCCGGCGCCTTCCTCGTGATGGGAGTGAGGCTCTGCAAGGAGTGGAGAAAGGGGTGGTGAGACGGAGGGAAGCCCTTTCTCCCCACACCAGCCCGCCCACCCTCCCACCCACCCTTCCCTCCACAGGACCCGGGCAGGGACTGGGGGGAGGCTTTTTCACACGCACTCACCCAGAGCGTGAGGAATGAGGTGCAGGAAGGCGTCCCCCAAGAGCCCCCCCGAGGCAAAGCTGAGCAGGAGTTTGAGGAGGGCCTGGTGCTTGGAAGTGTTTGACTCCACAGGGATCAAGAAGAGGATGAAGTAGGGAGCGGCGCTGATGAGGAGGGTGGCACCGAGAGCCTGCAGGGGGAGGGCAGGGAGTCACGCTAAGAGCAAACAGCCACCCCCTGGCTCTGAGGTTTGGGATCCCTTTTGCAGACCCCACCCCCCAAAAGTGCACTTCTGACTCACCAGCCTGGTTCTGGGGGTTCCGGGTTCAAATCCCCACACACATTAGCAATGACGCTTACTAGGTGACCTTTAGCCAGGCACCAACTCTCAGACTAGCCCACCTCACAGGGTTGGAGGCAAAAATGGGGGGGGGCGCCTCAGAGAACCATGTCTGCTGCCCTGGGCTGATCGGAGAGTGTGCGAGGTCTGGTTTTGGCTTTTGAAAAAAGGAACGAATAAAATAAACAAACATGGGTCCTGTCCTGCCCTGGGCTGAGAGCCACATCTCTCCGACAGGGACCGGAGCCAGAAGACTAAGAGGACTTGTGGGTGTCCCAGACCTACCTGGAGATGCTGCCATCGGGGCTTGAACTGGTGCTCTACCCACTGAGCTACGGCCCCTTTCCCAATTTGTTTTAACAAACACTTTATCACTTGCTGAATTAGAAGCCAGGAGGAATTGAAGGCCCCCCATCCCCCCGCCCACCTTTCTGAAGGTGGAATCAATCACAGAAGCTTGGAGATAAAAGACGTTAAAGGCAGACTTTACAAACTGAGAAGGGGGAAAAAGCAACAGGCTAATTAATATTGAGTCTCCCCCTTTTGCACCCCTGTAGCTTGAACGGAGGAGTAGCCAACCTGGTGCCCTGTAGATTCCACTGGACAACAACTCTCTGTGTCCCTGGTGGTTGGCTGTGCTGGCTCCTCTGGAAGCCACAGTCCACCAACAACAACAACACCTGAAGGGCACCATGTTGGCTATCCCTGTCTGAACGTGAGAGGGGAGTCAATAGTTCTGAGTTCTGAGGCTGCAATGCTGAATATACTTCCTAGGAAGCAAACCCCACTGGATGCTTCTGGGTAATGTGCTGCTCGTCTCTACAGAGCCAGACTCGACACAAAGCCCAGTGAAATTAAACGAGGTTTGAGCAAGACTCGGGGTCCCTCCACTAGCAGCCCCCCGCAGTGAGCCATGGCCCTCCGGAAGTCAGCACTCACGTAAGTCCACAGCTGCAGCGGCTGCAGCCTTTCTCTCCTCTGCGGGGGAGACTTCTGATGCCCAGGGAAGGATTTGGCCTTGCTGGGGCCACTGGCATGATCCTCGTGCGAGTGGCCGTGAAGGTGATGGTGAGAATCCTCGTGGAAGTGGCTGTGGCTGTGTCCGTGATGGGGGTCCGCCTGTGAGTGGCTGTGCCCGTGGTGCAAATCCCCGTGTGAGTGTCCATGGTCACCGTGCGAATGGCTGTGTCCGTGATGGTGGTCCTCATGCGCATGGCTGTGTCCATGCCAAATATCCTCATGCGTGTGGCCGTGGTGGAAGTTCTCGTGCGCATGGCCATGAAAGCCTTCATGCTGCGAGGAGACAGTCCATATCAGCATCACGCAGACCATGACGACGGACAGCACATCACCAAGCTGGGCACCTCGCAGCAGCCTGCTGGCGGCCATCGTGGTTGCTCTGTCAGGGAGAAGGAGGGTCAAGCTGGATTCCTGCATTGAGCAGGGGGTTGGACTTGATGGCCTTATAGGCCCCTTCCAACTCCACTATTCTATGATTCTGTCCTAGGACAATGTAGGCACAGTCACTCCGGCCAGTCTCCTCTCTGTCTATGGTCATTAAGTAGCCTCTTTGAGGGATGGGTGACAGCGGGCCTGGCTCCATTGGCTGGGAAGGCCCGGGTTCAAGCCCCACACCTTTCCTGACCGGGAGGTGTGAACCCTTGCCACGCAGCTCCATGCCAAGAGAGACAAGCCCCCCCAACTGAGTCGAGGGAGGGGAAGAGTCTCTTCTCTGGAGCTGCCTGAGGTTTGGAGGGACTCAAAGGGAAAAGGCCTCAAAGGCCCCTTTTATTCTTTTGCCACTTGCACTCCAGCAGTCATCCACCCTGTTTCACTGCCCTTAGCTCACCACAAGGTGCAAACCGGGCTCCACAATGCTGTAGAGGGCACTTGGGAGCAACCATGTCAAGAGCCCGACGCGCCACGCTGTTCCACAGTGTGACAGGGGCTTCAACAGGGTCACCTGCTCTATCTACTGGGAACTCCCCCAGGGCATTCAGGAATCCAGTGGATTTCATTAGTCTCCAGTGCAGGATTTGTTGATCATGGATGAAGGTGCAGATTTGGTGTGCATTACCGAGACCTGGGTGGATGAGCTAGTCTCCAGTGGCAGACCGTGTTAATCTGTCCAGCACCCCTGCAGGGTAGGATCGGAGCCATAAGTCTAAACTTCACCCAGACTTACCTCCTGCCCACCCCTGCCTCAGGATCCCCATACCAGCCCCTCTTTTCTGCCTCACACTTACAATCCTTCCGTAACTTCCTAGTCTAAAATACCTGCGACCCAGCAGCTGGCTGGCTTCTCTCAGCGGTCCCCTTGCTGCTGGCTCAGGAATTAAGATGTAATGAAACGTGTCCAAGTCCAGGAAACGTCAAAAGGGTCTATGTGCGGGGGGGGGGAGGTGCGTGTGTGCAGGGGGGAGGGGAATCGTCCCATCATTTTTGCAGCTGAAAAAACACTGTGCAAGCAAAAGCGAGCCCACAGCAGCAAGAGAGGGCGCCAGCGTGCTCTGAAAAAGGGTGGCCTTTCGGGGAAGGGGCTTGCTGGCGCCCAGGAAACCTGCCCCCGGGCCAGGCCCCTCTCCCCAAGGAACTCCTTCAGGCGAGAATGCGCAAAGCTTTACACCCCCTCTGCTGCCCCCCGTATGTTGGGGAGGGCAGAGAGAGAGAAAGGTACTGTGGGGCTGCATTGCAAACGGCTCCCAGCCCGCCCCCTCCGCTCTTCTGCGCCCCACCTCACCCCTGGGCTGCCTTTGGGAGGGAGGGAGAGGGATTTAGCGCTCTGTGACCAGCCGCAGGCTGCGCGTTCCTCCTGGGCCATAGAGAATGGGAGCGGTCGGAAGGGAAGGAGCGGCCCCCGAGGCAGCTGGATCCCCCCTGCCTCTCCCCTCTGGGCTCTGCTGGGCGTGGGGGGATTCCCTCCCAGAGACCCCCCCCAATACACACTCTCCTCCTGCAGCCCCCAAGTCCCACTCTGTCCCCAGACTCTATGGCCTTGGAGGTACTCCCCTCCCGACCCCCAATGCCCCAGGCAGGATTCTCACCCGGCTCTCCTAGATCCGCTACCTCCCGGCTTAAGCCTGACGTGGCACCCGAGCCACGCCCACCAGCCCCAAACATCGCGGGAGCTCCCTCTCTTTCTCTCCTCCGCCTCCCCACCTTCTTTCTTTAGCCTGCCCCATTCAAATCCCTCTGCCCTTTTCCGGCATGTGCCCTTCACAAACATGGGGACAGCCACAACGCATCATAAAGGCGGGTAAGGGAGAGGGATGGCGGTAGGTAGGATCTGCCCTTAACAAAGATGGCAGCCGCTTATTTTTTTTCAACAAAAGGGCGTAGTTGATTCTGCCATATTTCTTTAGGGCAAATTGAGGCCTGGTAGTTCTGAGGAGAAATTTATTTCCTTGGGACGAGCAAGAGCCTTTACGTAGACGTAACGCTTTTCTTTGGCAAGATCACACAAGCTGACTCTTTCTCGCCCCGCCCCCGCATGTCCCTGCCACCGCGGTGCCTGTCGGGTAAGCCCCGATTCCTCGCCCCGGTGCATTGTGGGAGGTTGGCCAACCCTGGAGCCAGGCAAGTGAGCGCGGTGCATGATGGGCACTCCCGCGGCCTCGTCCAATCCGCAGCCCTTCTCCTGGGTTCTTGCGCCCGCGGTGCGTGCTGGGAGTCTGGCCAAGGCCTGAGGCTGGCAGAGGAGGAGGGATTGCGGTGCATGGTGGGTAAAAAGGCGCAGGAGGCGGCAGAGCCGGAGGGAGGGAGGCAGGCCTAGGCCTAGGTCTGCTTTGCCTTGCCCAGCCCGCGCGCGGTGTATTGTGGGGCGCCGCGGCAGGAGGCAGCAGTGGTGGGCGGAGGGGCGGCCGCCGCGGCGGGACCAGGCCCTGGAGCCCCTGGCGTCGGCGGGGCCCCGGCGCTCTTCGGGATCTCCCCCCCGGTCTCCTCCTCCTGCAGCGCAGCCATGGGAGACTCTGGACGGGCCGGAGCAGGTAAAGGAAAGGGAGGCGGGAGGGCTCTGCCTTCTGGCCTCCCCCGCCCCACATACAGACCTTGGAAAGCTGGGAGGGGGACGAGGAGGTCCCGGCCACGCGATTAGCCCCCTAACTCCCCCCACCCCCTAGGGGACCCCTCCCCACACGCACACACTTAGGAAGGGGAGAGGGAGGCGGCTCCACTCAGGCTTACATTTCCCCACCCCACGAACGGAGATCATAGAATAGTAGAGTTGGAAGGGCCCTATAAGGCCATCAAGTCCAACCCCCTGCTCAAGATGGGGGAGGCAGAGGTGGCATTACCGATTCGAGGTGCTGCTGCTGGCTTTGGGGGCTGAGGGAGGGTGTGTGTATGGGGCGGGTGTCACACTTGTCATTAGGATTTGGCAGGTTTTCCTTCTCCTCCTCCTCCTCCCCGCAGCGGACTGACGCACGGCGACCCGTCCTAACGTTGTTGCTTCTGCTGTTGCGGTTGTTTTTTCCGGCTGCTTGCACAACAGCCAGGCAGAGATCCAAATGGTGCAGCTCCCCCCCTCCTTGCAAAGGGAAATTGTAGTCAGCTTTAAAAGCAGGGGAGAGAAGTCTCTCTGCAGCTGGTAGTGTGCTATGAGCCGCCTTCCTCTCCTCCCCTCTGTTGTGTTTGTGCGTTTCATAGAGACACTGACTGGTCAGGGAGGGATGTGGGATACTGGACGTGGTGGGCCTTTGGCCTGACCCAGGTTCAGGGTGCCCCTTCTGTTCTTTATGCTGCTGTGAGAGAGAGAGAGAGAGAGAGAGAGTGCTGGTGGCAGAGAATGGCGAGTTTAGTTTCCCTAACACCATCTTCTCACGAGGCATGTGCTCAAAGCATGTTGCCGTCATGTGAACGTCCGGAACATAGGAAGGTGCCTTGTATTGAGTCAGATTCCTGGGCTCTCACTACCTCAGTATTGACTACCCCTCCAGACTTTTTCACACATGGACCACTGAAAGTTGCTGGTGGGCAGACCAATTAAGGATTTTTTCTGCCTGATGTGGCAATTGTAATGCACTGTGCTAGATCCTGTACAATTTTTAATTGAGATTTTTATTTCTCACGTATTGTATTACAAATGGAATTCTGTAGAATGCAAATTGTAAGACAGTGAAGTGACATAAGAAATAAGAGCACAATTAAAAGGCAATGTGACTGCTTAAAGCAGAATGAAGTTCTCAGGCCACTGATGATCTGCGGATCACAGTTTGGGAGGCCCTGGCTACACTGGCTGGCAGCAGCTGGCCAGGTTTCCCCCAGGGAAATGGTGATGCCACCACTGGAGACTGTGCCTTCTGCACCCAAGGCAGGCGCTCTCCCACTGAGCCACGATGGCCCTTCCCCTAAAAGGGGTGGCAGCGGCCGCTTAGTGGGCTCTTGAAAAGGCTGAAGGTTTTCTTGCAGGGAGCTTTGTGAGTGACACACGTGAAGCATTCCCCTGACCTGGTTTTGGCTGAACACTGGGAGGGAATTCTTGAAGGCAAGAATGGTTTGACAGATGGAGCCAGTTATTACTAGAGAGGCTTGGGGGGGGGCTTTTGCATGCTGGGGGGGATCTCCACAGAGGCAGCTGTTGGGGATGCTCTCGTTCTGGGAGGGCAAGACTGGGTAGCCCTCCATCTCCTCCCACACTACTCCTGCCCCCCTCCCCGGCCTTGCTGCAAAGGAGTTGCGCATATAAACACTCAGAGGTTCAGATCTTTGGCCGGTTGACCTCCTCTCACTGACGTCATCGCCACTACACGTCCCCAGCCTTTGCTACCCGTTCTCTTTTTAACTGCATGTGAGAGCCCATGCCTGGGACCGTTAGCAGAGCAAAGCTGATTCTTTGGCCCTTTTCTCAAAGCTCAGCTGCCCTCTCCCACATAAGCAAGAGCCATATCGCCCTATTCAGAGTTCAGGGGCCTTCCACTCCCTCCTCTGGTGGTTGAGGCCCTTTGAGGCTGCCGTCCTGCACACCAGAGCCATTTCACTCGACAGGACTTAAGTTGTGAGTGGACTTCTCTGAAAAGGCCCTTCGCCCTTTTCCTTGGTGATTAACGGTGCGAAAGGATTGTCTCAATCTGTTAAAAGGGCCAGGTGAAATTGCTGCCTGTGGTTGCCAAGATCTTTGGGTCAGAGTTGCTATGATAAACACAGGGAACAGCCCAGCTAACTCAATAGGGCCTACACTCTCTGGCAGCAGCTCTGCAGGGTTTCAGGGTTTCTTCCTTCCTGTGCCCTCCCTGGAGAGATTGAACTTGGGGCCTCCTGCATGCAGAGCAGTGGCTCTGCACTGAGCTCCAGCCCTTCCCCCTCAATGTTTAGTGGGGGGGAGTTCCATAGTTGCAAGTCAGCCAGAGACAGCATGTTCATAAAGATTTAATGCTGTTAATACTTTGTTATTTAAATTTTTGTACACTGCCTTGTTCTTTTCTGACGTGTATTTGTGTTTATTTTTTGTGAACCGCCTTGAGGGCCTTTTTGGCCAAAAGGCAGCATAGAAATAAACCCTAACATAAGTCATCTTTCAGTGCATAAACAAAGGAAGCCCCCTCCCCCCCCATTACTCCAGGTGATGATAAGAACATAAGACGAGCCTGCTGGATCAGGCCAGTGGCCCATCTAGTCCAGCATCCTGTTCTCACAGTGGCCAACCAGGTGCCTGGGGGAAGCCCGCAAGCAGGACCCGAGTGCAAGAACACTCTCCCCTCCTGAGGCTTCCGGCAACTGGTTTTCAGAAGCATGCTGCCTCTGACTAGGGTGGCAGAGCACAGCCATCACGGCTAGTAGCCATTGATAGCCCTGTCCTCCATGAATGTGTCTAATCTTCTTTTAAAGCCATCCAAGCTGGTGGCCATTACTGCATCTTGTGGGAGCAAATTCCATAGTTTAACTATGCGCTGAGTAAAGAAGTACTTCCTTTTGTCTGTCCTGAATCTTCCAACATTCAGCTTCTTTGAATGTCCACGAGTTCTAGTATTATGAGAGAGGGAGAAGAACTTTTCTCTATCCACTTTCTCAATGCCATGCATAACTTTATACATATCAGGAGCTATGACTCCTCCTGGGAGGAAGGGCAGGATATAAATTTAATAAATAATAATATAGTCTTACGAGGTAGAAGCCTTTTAGCAAAACTCTTACCCAAGAGAGCAGGGTTCAAGGTCCAGCATAGTCTCAGCAAAACAGTTGGTCTAGCTCTAAAACATGCTCCAGAGGCTTTCCCAAGTGGGGACTGATCCCAACTGGCCCCATGGTCTGCAGGCCCAGGAGAGCTGACACCAGAGACCTGTCTTGTGTCAGGAGGCAGCCCTTTTATACTGTGGCCTTCCAGACCACACCCTAACCACAGCTGCTGATGGTAAAGGAGTTCTAGGGATTGCTTACTCATGGGTAGACCTCTTACAAGCTGCATGACGGCCCTGGGTCTTTATACATGTTCTGTGTCGTTGCTCTTTGGTGCCACCATTCTCAAGGGCGTGTGTGTGTGTGTGTGTGACAGTTCCTCCACTGCCGCCGTCTCTGTCAGCTCCAGGGGTCCATCAGCAGGACTCAAGGAGAATCCTCAGCATTGGCTGCAGGGCCCCTGCCTGCTCCTCCGGGCCCTTGACCTGTGAGGTGTCTGGCACCAGGTCACCGCTAAGCATGGGGCATGGTAGCACCAGTCATGACAAAGAAGCAAAGTTTCTAGATATTCTAAATGACTATGCCCTAGATCAGTTGGTCATGGAACCGACCAGAGGGACGGCAACCCTGGACTTAATCCTCAGTGGGGACCGGGACCTGGTGCAAGATGTAAGTGTTGTTGAACCGATTGGGAGCAGTGAGCACAGTGCTATTAAATTAAACATACATGTAACTGGCCAATTGCCAAGAAAATCCAACACGGTCACATTTGACTTCAAAAGAGGAAACTTCACAAAAATGAGGGGATTGGTAAAAAGAAAGCTGAAAAACAAAGTCCAGAGGGTCACATCACTCGAAAATGCTTGGAAGTTGTTTAAAAACACTATATTAGAAGCTCAACTGGAGTGCATACTGCAGATCAGAAAAGGTAACACCAGGGCCAAGAAGATGCCAGCATGTTTAACGAGCAAAGTCAAGGAAGCTCTTAGAGGCAAAAAGTCTTCCTTCAGAAAATGGAAGTCTTGTCCGAATGAAGAAAATAAAAAAGAACACAAACTCTGGCAAAAGAAATGCATGAAGACAATAAGGGATGCTAAAAAAGAATTTGAGGAGCACATTGCTAAGAACATAAAAACCAACAACAAAAAATTCTATAAATACATTCAAAGCAGGAGACCATCTAGGGAGGCAATTGGACCCTTGGATGATAAGGGAGTCAAAGGTGTACTAAAGAACGATAAGGAGATTGCAGAGAAGCTAAATGAATTCTTTGCATCTGTCTTCACAGTGGAAGATATAGGGCAGATCCCTGAACCTGAACTAACATTTGCAGGAAGGGATTCTGAGGAACTGAGACAAATAGTGGTAACGAGAGAGGAAGTTCTAAGCTTAATGGACAATATAAAAACTGACAAATCACCGGGCCCGGATGGCATCCACCCGAGAGTTCTCAAAGAACTCAAATGTGAAATTGCTGATCTGCTAACTAAAATATGTAACTTGTCCCTTGGGTCCTCCTCCGTGCCTGAGGACTGGAAAGTGGCAAATGTAACACCAATCTTCAAAAAGGGATCCAGAGGGGATCCCGGAAATTGCAGGCCAGTTAGCTTAACTTCTGTCCCTGGAAAACTGGTAGAAAGTATAATTAAAGCTAGATTAACTAAGCACATAGAAGAACAAGCCTTGCTGAAGCAGAGCCAGCATGGCTTCTGCAAGGGAAAGTCCTGTCTCAGTAACCTATTAGCATTCTTTGAGAGTGTCAACAAGCATATAGATAGAGGTGATCCAGTGGACATAGTGTACTTAGACTTTCAAAAAGCGTTTGACAAGGTACCTCACCAAAGACTTCTGAGGAAGCTTAGCAGTCATGGAATAAGAGGAGAGGTCCTCTTGTGGATAAGGAATTGGTTAAGAAGCAGAAAGCAGAGAGTAGGAATCAACGGACAGTTCTCCCAATGGAGGGCTGTAAAAAGTGGAGTCCCTCAAGGATCGGTATTGGGACCTGTACTTTTCAACTTGTTCATTAATGACCTAGAATTAGGAGTGAGCAGTGAAGTGGCCAAGTTTGCTGACGACACTAAATTGTTCAGGGTTGTTAAAACAAAAAGGGATTGCGAAGAGCTCCAAAAAGACCTCTCCAAACTGAGTGAATGGGCAGAAAAATGGCAAATGCAATTCAATATAAACAAGTGTAAAATTATGCATATTGGAGCAAAAAATCTGAATTTCACATATACGCTCATGGGGTCTGAACTGGCGGTGACCGACCAGACCTCGGGGTTGTGGTGGACAGCACGATGAAAATGTCGACCCAGTGTGCGGCAGCTGTGAAAAAGGCAAATTCCATGCTGGAGATAATTAGGAAAGTTATTGAAAATGAAACAGCCGATATCATAATGCCGTTGTATAAATCTATGGTGCGGCCGCATTTGGAATACTGTGTACAGTTCTGGTGGCCTCATCTCAAAAAGGATATTATAGAGTTGGAAAAGGTTCAGAAGAGGGCAACCAGAATGATCAAGGGGATGGAGCGACTCCCTTACGAGGAAAGGTTGCAGCATTTGGGGCTTTTTAGTTTAGAGAAAAGGCGGGTCAGAGGAGACATGACAGAAGTGTATAAAATTATGCATGGCATTGAGAAAGTGGATAGAGAAAAGTTCTTCTCCCTCTCTCATAATACTAGAACTCGTGGACATTCAAAGAAGCTGAATGTTGGAAGATTCAGGACAGACAAAAGGAAGTACTTCTTTACTCAGCGCATAGTTAAACTATGGAATTTGCTCCCACAAGATGCAGTAATGGCCACCAGCTTGGATGGCTTTAAAAGAAGATTAGACCAATTCATGGAGGACAGGGCTATCAATGGCTACTAGCCGTGATGGCTGTGCTCTGCCACCCTAGTCAGAGGCAGCATGCTTCTGAAAGCCAGTTGCCGGAAGCCTCAGGAGGGGAGAGTGTTCTTGCACTCGGGTCCTGCTTGCGGGCTTCCCCCAGGCACCTGGTTGGCCACTGTGAGAACAGGATGCTGGACTAGATGGGCCACTGGCCTGATCCAGCAGGCTCTTCTTATGTTCTTATGTTCTTACTACTGAGTGCCGGGTGCTCCACTCAGAGAGCACCGGCTATTGCCTTTTTGGGGAGGGAGCCACAGTTAAAATCTGCTCAGCCACGAGGCTTGCTGGGTGGTCTTGGAATGAGACCCTACATTGCAGGGAAGTTGTGAAGAGAAAATGGCAAAGGCCCCTGTGCTTATTGAGCCTGATACAGAGGCAGGTGATTGATCAATACGTGTTGTTCCCCTCTTGACTTTGGCTGTTTGGGGGGGTGAACCGCTGCCTTTCTGTGTGTACTTTGCCATTCCCACGTGGTGGGAGCCCTTTGACGCTGCCACCTGGCCCTGCCAGCTGGGTGGCCACCCCAGGCCTTTTTGCCTTTTGCGTGCCCCTTTCCCACAAGGCCTCTGTCTGCTAGCACCTTACGGATGGGTTTCCTGAACTCTTTTGCTTCTGGGGTGTTGGTAAGCTGAGCCCTCCCTGCTGGGTCCAGCTGCATGTTTTGCAGGCAGGTGGGCAGAGGTCCCCCTGCATGCAGCCTGCATACTCCTCCTGCGGCTGCGTGTGAAGGGTTTGGAGAAGGTGTCACCACGAGAGATGATGAATGGGGCAGGATGTGGGCTCACAAACTGAAACTTAATCCAGAGAAGATGGAAGTGTTGCTCTTCAAGGGAAAAACTGCACCAGGGAAAGGGACGGAGCAGGTGCGGAGCTTGGGAGTCCTCCTGGATCCGGCCTTGCTGCTGAAATATCAGGTTGCTGTGGTAGCCAAGAGTGCTATTGGCCAACTCAGACTGGTCTACCGGCTGTGCCCGTTCCTGGAAGCTGGAGACTGGCCACATGCATTGGTGACCTCGAGGGTTGAATACTGTAATGCTCTCTACATGGGGCTGCCCTTGAAAATGGTTCAGAAATTGCAGTGGGTTCAAAATGCAGCAGCCAGAATGTTAACTGGACCGCAGCGTGGGGATCATACCACCCCTGTGCTTTATCGACTCTACTGGCTGCCAATCTGTTTCTGGGCCCAACTTGAAGTGCTGGTTCTGACCTTTAAACCCTAAACGGCCTTGGACCAATGTACCTGTGGGACCCCTGATGCCCATATGTACCTGCCCAGGATTTAAGATCATCTGCTTCTGGTCTCCTCCGCGTGCCTGGAATGAAAGATGGCAGGCACACAGGACGGAGCCTTTTCAGCTGTGGCCGCCAAGCTCTGAAATGCCCTACCCCAAGAAGCCTACTCTGCTCCCTCCCCAGTGGCTTTCTGGAGACTCCTGAAAACCATCTTGTTCCAGAGAGCCTTTGGCAGGGACTGAAGGCTTAGCCTGAAACTGATTTTATTCCACCACCCCCTTTTTCAATTTTACCTCTTTAGTCCCCTTTTAATATCACTCTGCTGGATTTCCTAATTGTATTTAATGCATTTTTATGTGTTTTATTTTTTTTGTGTTTTTTATTGTGTAAGATTTTATTGTGAGCCACCCTGAGTGCCCTATTAGCTTAGAAGGGCAGGGTATTTATTTTATTATTTGATTTATATCCCGCTCTTCCTCCCAGCAGGAGCCCAGGGCGGCTGACAGAAACACTGACGACACTTTGAAACATCACAGAAACAGACCTTAAAATGCAAACAGCGTTAAAACATTTTTTAAAAAAAGCTTTAGAAACATCTTTTTTAAAAGGGTTAAAAACATATTTAAAAAAACACATATTAACAAGCAATTCCGACACAGACGCAGACTGGGATAGGTCTCAACTTAAAAGGCTTCTTGGAAAAGGAAAGTCTTCAAAAGGCACCAAAAAGATAGCAGAGATGGCGCCTGCCTAATATTCAAGGGATAGAAATATTTTCAGTAAATAATAACAACAAATCTTCTTTTCCCCTTGGAGTTCAGAACATGGAGGCCCAGCCCCCCTCTCTCTGTGGCCCAGTTGAGCACAGGCTGCCACTGAGCTCTGTGTGGATCCTTTCTTGGCGTGGGGGGGGGGAGCGCTGATGGCTCAGAGGTGAGCAGAGAGGTGCCTGTCTGGCTGAGCCCCTACACACTGCCTTGCCAGGCTGAATTAATTGCCCAGTGGCCTCCCACGGCGGCCCAAGTGCTGCTGTGCCCAGCCAGGCCTCTCCCGGGGAGCTGTCTCTCTCGGGACCCCATCAGCCTCAAAACAGCTCTCGGCTGGCAACCTGGTAATGCACCTTTATCTCCACACTCCCCAAAGCGTGGAGGGATATGAGAGAGAGAGAGAGAGAGAGAGAGAGAGAGAGAGAGAGGCTGCTCTTCCCTGCTGTGAATAACTTGGTGCCATGATCCTGGGCCTTTGGAACTCACTGCCAGAGGAGGTTGGGAGACGGCCAGCAGGGCTCAGGATGGCCCTGGAAGAGAGGCCGTGGGGGGGGGGATGTCTTGCCTACGTCTGGCTGCCGGGGAAGGGGATGGGAAGGAGGGCAGAATCCAGAGCAAGCCAGCCGGGCCACGGGGTGGAAACTCTGGGGTGCGCAGGGGTTTAGGGACGAGGCCTAAATCAGGGGGAGGGAGGGAGCTGGCCATTGCTCAGCCCCCAACTCTCTCTTTTTCCTGCCATGTTTACGTGGTTGCTCAGAAGAGGCCATGTGAGGAGGAGGAGGAGGACCCTTTTGTCTGGCTGTCTGTTGCCCCAATCCCTCTTTGCAGTGGGGCTGAAGAAGAGCATGGTGAGGAGACTTGGCTCGGGTGGAAGGAGCCACTCAGCAGTCTGCCCCTCAACCACCTGGGTTTCCCCACTTTCTGTGGTGAGGTCCTGCCCTTCCTGAGCCTGGGGGCATGTGGGCAGCGAGGAGAGATCTCCCTCCGCCCTGGCACAAGCCAGGATCTCGGCAAGCCCCCATTCCTTGTGGGGAGGGCTCCGCCTTGTCCCCTCCTCCTCCTCCAAGGAATCCTGCTGGCTGGGGAAGTGCCAAGTGGCTGGTTGCCCTGTATGAGACTCCCTAGGGCGTCTGGCCGGCCTGGTCAGAAGGCAAGAGCCCAAGAGGACACTGCTTGCTGGGGAAGCGGGGTGGGAGAAGTGTGGGGTCTGAATGCGTGGCGAAGGCACTTTGGGGCTGCTCTGCAGCGGACAGAGTTCAGCGCACGCCCCCTCCTCCCAGATCTGCAGAGGGGAAGCTTCCCCTCCCTGCCTGGTTTGGCCAAGGGCTGGAGACTCACCTGTCTCTTGCTAGACGTGTGTGTGGGGGGGGTGGCAACAGCTTGGTGGCAGAGCATCCGCTTGGCATGCACAGGGCCCCACTGGCATCCCAGGGAGCAGGTGATGCCGGGGGGGGGGGATTGGACCTCTTGCTGAGCTTCACAGATGATTATGATGCTGATGATTGATTTATTAATTATTGCATTTATATCCCACCTTTCCTCCAAGGAGCTCAAAGTGGCGTACGTGGTAGTCCCCCTCCTAATTTAATCCACACAACAACCCTGTGAGGTGGGTTAGGCTGAGAGGCAGTGACTGCCCCAAGGTCACCCAGTGTGGTTCATGGCTGAATGTGGATTTGAACCCTGGTCTCCCAGGGCCTAGTCCAACATTCTAACCACTACGCCACCTGCCCTTCCTCCCAGATCTGTCTTTTCCAGCTGGCGACCTCCTTTGGACCACGGAGGGGGGGGAGGGGGTCTCTGTGTGCTGCCTTCTTAGTGGGGCTGTTTTATCGCTGGAGCCTGGGGAGGGTTGCTGGGAGTCAGACTCCCGGGTTCCTCCTCACCCACCTCCTTGGGAGGCAGTCAGAAAACAGGCAAGTCATGTGCTTCCTTGCAGCGTTGCGCAAAATATCCGGAGAGGAAGCAATGGGTGTCCGGGGTGGGCAGTTCTGGGGAAATGCTAGACCGGGGGGGGGGGAGGAAGGGAAGGAAGGGGCCCTGCTCTGTCTGGGGGTGCTGTGGCTTTGGACCCGCTTTGATTTCAGGGGAGCTGTGTGTGTCCAGTCCCTGTAACACCCTCCTTTCCCTCCTTCCCTCTCTCTTCCACCCCGGGCTGCCCTTCCCTTCCTCTCCTTTAAGGTTGCAGGAGTCCGGACAGCTCTTCCCTCAGCTCATCTCCCCCCTTGCGGGGCACTGGAGCATCCCCCCTGCCTGAGCCTTCGGCCCCCCTGCACCCCTCCATGATTGGGTCTGCCATGACCACCTCCATCAGCGGGCTGGGGTCTCCCTTCCCTGTCATCAGCTCCTCCATGGGGTCCCCAGGCTTTCCAGCGACCCCCTCCATCGGCTATGGGCCAGTCAGCAGCCCCCAGGTAAGCAGGGCGAAGGGGGGCTGAGGGGCAGGGACCTTCTGCACTGCGGGGCAGAGCCGGTGGGGCCGGGGATGGGGGGCCTTGATTGGACCCCCCCACGGACTCCTTCCCACCCTCCCCAGATCAACTCCACGGTGAACCTGTCCGGCCTCCACTCGGTCAGCAGCTCGGACGACGTGAAGCCCCCGCTGGGCATGAGGGTGGTGCCAGGCCACCCCCACGGCAGCATGATGCCCGGGAAGCGGCTCTGTGCCATCTGCGGAGACCGGTCTTCAGGTGTGCGGTCACCGGGGGAGGGGGAGGAGCCCAAGGGGGTGGGGGCGCTGGGAGGCAGAACGGAGATCGGGGCAGCCTGGCACAAAGTTGCTGGCCGGTGGGAAAGCGTTTCTAACCTGCTGAGGGGTGGTTGGTGCCTGCCAGCGTTCCCGGACTGGCCTAGTGGAGGGAATGGCACCAGCCACTCGTGGCCTCTCTGCAGGCGGCTCATTTCTTTTAAAAAATACATCTCCTGAGTGCGGCGGCAGGGGAGAGGTGTGGACTGCCCTGTGCCCCCCCATTGCGCTGCCTTTCCGTATTTGCCTTGGAGGGGGAGTTTGCCCGCCCCCTGCGGTCCGCATGGAAAGCGGGAGTAGGGATGGGGCAAGCCTGCCCTGCCCTCCCTCGCCTGCATGGGACACCCAGTTGTGAAACAGAAGAGGGGCACCGGGAGGGAGGGAACTTTCTGGGGGGCTCTGCCTGGACCCTGAGCAGGGACTGGAAGGCGGGCGGGAGGGGGAGGAGAGTGCCAGACCCCAGGACTCAGCCCTTGCCTTCCCTCCCCCGCGCGCCCTCCCCGCGCGCCCTCCTGGCCCTCCGTCCGTCCGTCCTTCAGGGAAGCATTATGGGGTGTACAGCTGCGAGGGCTGCAAGGGCTTCTTCAAGCGCACCATCCGGAAAGACCTCAGCTACACCTGCCGCGACAACAAGGACTGCACCGTGGACAAGCGCCAGCGCAACCGCTGTCAGTACTGCCGCTACCAGAAATGCCTGGCCACCGGCATGAAGCGCGAAGGTAGTGGGAGGGCGGGGCCAGCGGAGGGGAGGGGCGTCAGCCCTGTGGGGGGGGGGCTCTTCTGCGGGGCACTCGCCAGCTGATAGCAAGGGGGGCTCCAGGAGGGGAGTGGCTGGCCCTCCCCAGCCGCCGGCTCCTTCTCCCCCAGGGGCTTGTGGGCAGAGCGGAGGGGGACTCTCCCTGCCCCAGCCCGGGGCTTGAGATGTTGCTCCTGCTGCTGCTTCTCAGAGCCAAGCAGCCTCACCTCAACCTGACGCCCTGCCGATGTTTTGGGCTGCAGCTTCAACAAGATCCGGAGGGCGCCAGGTGTGGGGGGGGTGAAAGGGCCGACATGGCCCAGCAGCCCGACTCCTTGGCAGGCAGCCCCAGAGGCTTATGGTTCCTTGTGTCCACCTCTGCAGGGAGCGGTGGTGGTGGCAGCGGTTGATCTCTGTGTTCGTCCTGCTCCTCCTCCTGCGGCGGGGGGACCTCCACCGGTGCTCCCCTTGGGCTGGGGGGCTCAAGGGGAGCCGCGGTGGGAGTTGCCTCGCTGCCCCCGTGTCAGGCAGCAGCGGGCGTGGAGCTCCGTCCCCTCCTGTCTGCCGTCAAGGGGGCAGAGCCCTTCTTAGACAGGGGCAGACGGAGAGAGACGCCCCCGCAGCAGCCTCTGCACGGTGGGGACCAGTCCCCCCACCCCAGTCTCTCTCTCTCTCTCTCTCACACACACAAAGACAACAGCTGGCTTCATTTGTGGCTGGGAGGCAGGGAGAGAGCGAGAGGTTGAGAGAGTGTTTTGTGATGAAGAAGTCCCTGTGCTCAGTGGTCCAAGTCTCGCTCCCACCCCACGTCCACATCCTTCCCTTTCTCTGCGGTCCAAGGGTGGATTCTGGGGGGCCAGGAGCTCGCCTCGGTTGTCTCTCTCACCCCCACATCTCTCTCTCTCTCTCTCCCCTCTACTCCCTGGCCCGCTCTCTCCCCACGCCCACGCCCCACACATGCGCGTACGCGCGCACACAGCCGTGCAGGAGGAGCGTCAGCGTGGGAAGGACAAGGAAGGGGAGGGGGAGTTGGCTGGGGGAGGTGCCAACGAGGACATGCCCGTGGAGAAGATCCTGGAGGCGGAGCTCGCGGTGGAGCAAAAGTCGGAGCAGAGTGTCGACGGATCGAGCCCGGGGGCCAGTTCGGTGAGTTGGGGCGGTGGTGGTGCTGCTGCGGGATCAGAACAGATCTCACCCCGGACGTTTGAAGGGAACGAGGTAAATACCCCAAAGGGCGCTCGGAGTGAGTCATAGAGATAATCTGCAGGGGGGGGGTTCTGTTGGCAGCCGCTGTGGCTGGAGATGGCGTGGCAGGGGTTGCAGAGACACAGAGTGTGTGTGTGTGTGAATATCATGGCTGCGTTTGCTTGGGGGGGGGACTGGGAATCTGCGTTGGCCCTGGGAATGCAGGGAGGGAGTCAACAGACCACTGAAGTGAGCCTCGGGTTGGAGGCCGCCAGGGTTGCTGGGAGGGGTCTTGAGCCACACCAAGCAGCGGAGGGGGAGGGCAGGGGAGGGGGCTGAGCTCTAGGACAGTGGCAGGGGGAGGAGGTTTTTGTGAGGGTCCTCCCCACCCACCTGCTCTTGCCTTCCTCTTGTCACGCCTGCAGCCCAATGATCCCGTGACCAACATCTGCCAGGCAGCCGACAAGCAGCTCTTCACGCTGGTGGAGTGGGCCAAGCGCATCCCCCACTTTTCGGAGCTGCCCCTCGATGACCAGGTCATCCTCCTCCGGGCAGGTGAGTGCCAGGGGCCAGGGGCTCTCCTGGATGTGAGGCTTGGCTTGCTGCCGCCCTTGTAATTGCTCCTAATCTGCCAGCCTTGACCCACGTTGCCTGAGCAGGGTCTGCGCCAATGAGGATCCAAGCCCCACGCTTCCACTTCGGGCCGTGGGATGGCACCAGTAGCGCCGTGGGGGTTGGGCAGCTGCCCCTGACAGCAAGGGGGGCAGCTCAAACAATTGGGGGTGTGAAAGTGGCACAGGCTTGGGAATCGGGTTTTTTTGAGGGGGAGGGTTGGTTGTCGAGGGCCTCTTCCCTCTCGACCCCCTTCCGTTTACTTCCTTCTCCCGACAGGCTGGAACGAGCTGCTGATTGCCTCATTTTCCCACCGCTCAATTTCGGTGAAAGACGGGATACTCCTGGCCACGGGGCTGCACGTTCATCGCAACAGCGCCCACAGCGCCGGCGTGGGGGCCATTTTTGACAGGTGCCAGAGTGGGTGGAGTAGGGCCAGGGATCCAGATGGGATCCGCCTTCATGTGGAGGCTGGTGGGAGGGGCTTCTCTCTCAGGGTGGTTCCCCACCACCACCACCTCTGTTTCCCCAGTTCAGGCAGGGGCATGGCTGGCAATCTTCTGGAGATCCATCAAGACCTTTTAGGATTTGTTGACCCCTTTGAGTTAAGGCGCTCAGTGACAGGGGAATTATCTCCACTGAGTTGCGTCTCATAACACTAGAACTCCTGGACATCCAATGAAGCTGAATGCCAGAAGATTCAGGACAGACAAAAGGAAGGGCTTCTTCACGCAGTGCATACTTAGACTGTGGCACTCGCTACTGGGTCAAGTGCAGGCAGGATGTGGAGAACTGGTGCCGAAAGTGTGGTGTCCCCCTAGGACAGGGAGAGCCCCAATGCAGCCATTTCTGGTGGGCGCCCCAATGGGACGTGTTGCAATAGATGTTCCAGGACCCCTCCCAGAAAGAGAGGCTGGCAACCGCTACCTCTTGGTTGCAATGGATTATTTTACATGGTGGCCAGAGGCTTATGCCATAAAAAATCAGGAGGCTGTGACAGGGGCAACCACCTTGGTTGACAACTTCTTTTCAGAATTTGGGGTGCTTGAGCAAAGATTAGGCAAATTCATGGAGGATAAGGCTATCAATATCTACTGCCCAGGATGGCTCTCTCTGCGTGGCTTCTGAATACCAGTTGCTGGGGAGAGCCCTCTTGCGCCCAAGTCCTGCTTGTGGGCTTCCCGTAATGGGCGCCTGGCTGGCCACTGTGAGAACAGGACGCTGGACTAGATGGGCCCGTTCTGGGCCTGATCCAGCAACAGGGCTCTTTTTCCGGAACTGAATCGAGTAGACGTTGGCAGGAGCAGCTATGCTTAGGAATGTCAGAGAGCCCCCTACATGCGCCACTGCTGGCCCCACAACTGACCACCGCCACCCTCTGGCCTTGCAGGGTGCTAACCGAGCTGGTGTCGAAGATGCGTGATATGCGGATGGACAAGACGGAGCTGGGCTGCCTCCGGGCCATCATCCTCTTCAACCCGGGTAAGGTTCTTTTTGCACCCCCTTGTGGAGGATCCTGGCATTATGTGGGGTGGGGGTGAGTTCAGCTTCCTTTCACTGAATGCGTGCGAGAGGCACGATTGTGGGGAATGGTTTTGCACGTGCCTGTGTGCACAGGGATGCCCACAGGTGCAGAGTTCCCCTCCTTGCCGTGAAAGCTCCCAGCGGTTGCTTCTCCGCTCTCCCTTCACTCTCCTCTTGGCTGCCTTCTTTTCCAGATGCGAAGGGGCTGTCTAACCCAGGAGAGGTGGAGCTGCTGCGCGAGAAGGTCTACGCCTCTCTGGAGTCCTACTGCAAACAGAAGTACCCCGAGCAGCAGGGCAGGTGCGGATGGAGGGCTGGGGGGGGCAGGCGGTTTCTGCAGGAGAGAGAGAGACATTTAGGGATATGTGACGAATGGGAAGTCATGGAGTCATCACACAGCCCCCATTGGAGGATATATAGTGCCTCATCACAATCCTTGATTGGCGTGAAGTCAGGACGGGGACATGGCGCAGGGGAGCGGAAGGGGAAGCCGGCTGCGCGACAGCAGCGGCTGTGGGATGGGAGCAAGACGGGCAGACACTGACAGGGGAAAAGTGCTTTTAAACAGGAGCGACCTGACCTGAGCCGTCTCGGCTGTGGTGTTGGAGGAGCCCAGAAGGATAGTGCTGGGTGATTTCAGTGTCCTGTCGGAACAGAGAGTTTTTCAGCAGGCACTTCAAAGTTAAAACAGAAGGGGCTGAATGTGAAAGCGCCAAGCGGAGCTGCAGAAAAGGCTTCAGAAATGGGGTTGGGAAGGGGAAAAGGGAGATTCGTAGTTGCACGGGGGTGGAAAGGGGAAGCTCTGGGAAAGTGGGGGGATTGGTGAGGGGAGTGAGCAGGGGCGCAGCCCCTAGTTATATTATCATCATGAGGCAGGGAGATGCTTGGAAAAGTTACTATTTTGAACTACAACTGCCATCAGCCCAATCCAGTGGCCATGGTGGCTGGGGCTGATGGGAGTTGTAGTTCAACAAAGGGACTTTTCTAAACTCTGGATTAGATGCTATTGACTATTTAAGGAGCAGTGAGATGACTCCTCTCTCTCTTCCCTCCCTCCTACCCCCACCTCCGGGGGGCAGGTTTGCCAAGCTGCTCCTCCGTCTTCCTGCCCTGCGCTCCATTGGGCTGAAGTGCTTGGAGCACCTCTTCTTCTTCAAGCTCATCGGAGACACCCCCATTGACACCTTTCTCATGGAGATGCTGGAGGCCCCACACCAGATGTCCTGACCTTCCTCCCACCGCTGCCACCGCCAAGAGCAACACTCCTGCCGAGAGGACGGGGGTGCGGAGCGCATTCTCGTTTGGGGACACTACAGGGACGTGACCGAGGGAGCGGGGGGCCGGACGTGGCGCCATCCATCTGCCTCCCTTCTTGTGACGCTACTGGCTGTCCCATCAGCCGCCTCCCACGCCAGCCACGCCCAGAAGATGGCAAAGGGTCAGCGGGGGAGGGCCTGTTGGCTTCCTTGGTGACTGCAACGGCCTTGCACAGAACGTGTGTGTGGGGGGGGATCCTTTTCTGGCCCGCTTTCCCTGATGCGCTCTTGAGCTGTGGGAGGTGATGGTTTGAAGGGGGAGGGGGTACGTCGCCTCACCCCATCCTTGATTGGGGGGGACTGGCCTGCCCCCCTGGACGTGGCTCAAAAATCAGGTTAAAAGACAAGGTACTATGTTTCAGGGGCTGCCTTCTCTTTCTTGTGGGTCACAGGCTCTCCTGCATCCCCTTTGTGCTCGGGGCTGAGAAGGGGGAGTTCCCAGGACAGTGTTTTGGAATTATCTCCCCCCCTTTTTTTTTTTTGACACTGATACAAGTAGCCAGGCTGCCGTTCTGTGCTTGTGGGATTGGGGGGGGGTGGACTTGTGGAGGCAGCTCCCTGACCCAAAAGAGGAGCCTGGATTCCTGTGACCCTCACTTTAGAAAATGTGTGGGGTGCGCCATAATCTTGCCCTGCCCCCACTGATACTTGCTCCCTCTTTCCACCTGAGCCCAAACTAGGCTTTTAAGAAATGGATTTTAAGGTATTTGCGGCATGCCAGGCTTTAGGGGAAGGGGGCGAGTTTCTCCCTCAATAATGGCTATGAAATGGTTTCCTGGGCTCTCGTCCGTCCCCCTCACAGCCGCCGTTCCTCCCCCTTTCTGTTTTAGCACTTTGAGCCTGCCCCCCCCCCGCGCCTTCCTCATCTATGCAAGGAGGTGTGGAGTTTGGGGAGGGAGGGGGTGGAGGACAGAGGGGGCCTGTGTGCGCATGTGCTCCAGCCCCAAAGTGAGGAGGGTCCTGATTTGCAGCTTCCTCTCTCCTCCAGAACGTCAAGGGGGGGAGGAACGATAGGCCGCTGCAGGCCCTGCGAGGCTATAGCAATAAAGCGCTGTGGGGCGGGGCAAGGGGGCTGCTGTGTTGCACCTGCCCCTCATCCAAGAATCTGGGCTGCTTGAGGTCATTTGAGGGGGGGAGGCGATGCCTGGTGAGTAGAGCAAGCCCCCCACTCTGTCCCTCCCCCCTTTCCCTTTGGGTGTCCTGCTCTGTGTGGGGGAGGCAAGGCCGGAGGGGGATCCACTGGAGTGGGAGTGGAGGCAACACGCACACTGCTTCCCCCAGCATGCCCATGTTCATTCACTCCCCCCCACACGCACACTCCCCATTTATTTTGTTTCTCACCCACTCCCCCCGCCTCGCCCTCGATCTCTGCTTTGGAATATGATGATTTAATAAAAGCTGCTCTTTCCGGAGGAGAGCACCCCCCCTTCTCTCTCTCTCTCTCTCTCTCTCTCTCTCTCTCTCTCCCTCCCTCCCTCCCTCCCTCCCTCCCCACACCTTCCTCCTGTTTAAACCAGGGCTTACCTGAGGTTTTCGGTATGATCCGGGGAAATTAACAGCAGTGCCTCTAGGTGTGCACTGACGGCTGGGGGGGGGGTCAGCAGAGCAGCCCAGATGTTGAGAGGTCTTGAGTGCAAGTGTGTGTCCCCTGCCTGTTTACCAGGATCTCCAGGTAGGGCTGGAAGAGAGCCTTGAAGAGCGGCTGCCAGTCAGTGTAGGAGCTGCACAGCTAGATGGAGCCCAGTGGGAAGTCTCTTGACTCTCTTGGTGCACTTCCACCCACTGCCAGTAGAGGGCAGTAGTGCCGCATGAGCGAGTGTCATCTCCCCTCCCACTTTTGGCACCCTGCTCTGCCCCCCTCCCCCAAGGGTGTCACCTCCCCCCCCCAAAAAAAGACTTGTCCCCCCATTCCTGGCTCTAAAGCACCCCTGGGTGATCCTCTCATTCACATCCACTATACTTTTTTCAGTGGGGTGGTATGTGAAACTCTGCACTCCTCTCACTTCTTGTCCTCTGTCTGACTCCCCCCCCCAAAAAAAATAGCTGATGGCAATACATTGGCAGCTGTTTCAAGTTCCCTTTGCCACCCCCCTCCAGTCTCTATGGGGCAGACTGTGGGTCCCCCTTCTTTACAATAGCCCTCTTGTCCCCCCCTCCTCTCCCTTAGGTGGGCTTTCACGAGAAAGTTTGGCTAGTCCTCTGGGAGGAGTAGTTCCTCTGAGCATGTACAGAGTGCCTTTTGCATTTGCTGCTGAGTTAACTGCAACCCATCCCTCAGATTTAAGGGATGGGGGCTCCTGCCCCCTCCCAAACACTCGGTAGCTCACTGATTTCTATGCCCAGTTGGAGGGTCCCATTTAAATGGTAATGGGCTGTAGCAGAGACATCACCCCCCTTTTCTCCTCTGTTCCCCATCTCTGCCAGTTGGAGGGGGGTTGCTTTCATTTCTGCAGAACAGCCTCTTTTTTCTCTCCCTCCCCCTGGGAAATTCTTTACATACCATAAACCTGGTAAGGATGGATAAAACCAGTCCACTCCCCCCCCCCAAAGACGTCAACAGGAAGCATCCAGTCTAAATATGCAAAGCCTCCCCCCCCCCAGTTTTATTTTAAATGCAAAAGCATTTTAAGCCTGGCTGCTCTGTTGTGGCACAATTCATCTTCTCTCCCTTGGGGGGGGGGGCTTGGAATCATGGCCTGGGCTGACCCCCCCCATGCCCTCTGTGCTGCATCTGCCCCCCAGGCTTCATCCTGGGCATGAATGGGGCTCAGTCCCTCCCAGGCTGGTGTTTTCACAGGCCAGGCTGAAAGCCGACCGCCACGAACTGCACAAAGGGGGGCCTGTTCCCCCTTCAATGGGTCCTTGTCCTGCCCCCTCACCTGGCGGCCCCGGCAAGCCACGCAGACCCTGGCAGGCAGGCGCGGAGGAGGGAAGAGGAGCAATGGTAGCTGCAGGGGCCCCCTCTCAATGGAGGTAGCCCCACAAGGGAAAAGGCAGCCTTTGCCGGAGGGAAGCACTGATGCCACTCCTCCCTCACTCTGCATGCACAGACACACACACACACAGAGCTGCTCAGTTCCCTCCTAAGGTTGGCTCCCAGCCCCGGCAAATATCACATACATCACCTTAGCCTCTGAACATGGGCAGAGTGTCGGCACACTTGCGGGCAGTTGCCTTTGTTTTAACATTTTCATTTTTGTCAAGCAAGTTTATAAATACCAGACTAAGTTCGGTCTTTCAAGGAGGCATCTTGGGAAGGCTGAGCCCCTGCACATCTCTCCTCCCCCCCCCCCCCGAGTGTCCATAGGAGCCCGGCTGAATCCCTCCTGCTTTGCTGTGCGACGGCTTCTCTGTGGCCTCTGGCTCACACCACGCCTGGTGCCAAGAATAGCCCCGGCACTTGGCCACATCCCGGCAGGACATTCCTGCCTGCCAGTCTTGGCCACCCTGGGACGCCACCCACGTGCGTGGGAGGAAGGGGGGCACTGAAGTGAGGGGGCTCTTGATAGCCGCCTCCACGAACGGGTGTCTAACCCACTTGAAAGCCATCCAAGTTGGTGGCCGTTACTGCCACTTCGAGGAGCAAATTCCTTTCTCTGGAATCTCCATCCAGCTTCATCAGAAGTGCCCCATTGAATTCTAGGATTGTGAGATATGGAGAGAAACCTTTTCCTGTGCTCTTCCGCACCTCTCTCACGTCCTCCCTCCAAACGCCCCACCCGCCCACACCCCAGTTATACGGACCATCTGGAATGGGGAGGGTCCAAGAACTGGACTCTCATCAGAACCGATGGAACTAGCCTGGATCATCACTGTCCCTCCCGCTGCATAACACCCAGTTGCCGACACCCCATAAGAGCCTGGGGGTGTCCTTGCTGCTAACTGAGATGTGTCCCATCTAACCCAGCACCCGGTTCCCAAGAGGGGATGTCCTAGGAAGGCCACAGGCCAAATGTGGCTTGTACGACCCCAGCATCTGGCAGCCAGAGAGAGGGTTCTTCTAAACCAGAATGACCTCTTTAGCCACTACAGCAGGGCCCCACTTTACCGTGCTTCGCTAATGCAGCGGTCTTAATTAGACTAAAGCTTCACTCATACGGTGCTTGTTCCGCTTTTACGGTCGTTTTCTGGCGTCGCGCATCATTCTATTCAATGAGTTCCGCTTTTCAGTGGTTTTCGCTTTTCAGGGGAGGTCTGGAATGTAACCCGCCGAATGAGTGGGGCCCTACTGTATATCATAATAGTTAATTGTTTGATACATTCATAAAGTGCTTTTCAAGTGAGAAACCTCACAAAGGAGTGTACAAATTGCTGCTAACAAATTTATGTATCCTTCAGGAATTTGCCCAATTCTTAAAAAGTAATTTTCCTGCATTCCCTCCAAAAAAACAAATTTCTGCAGTAGCTGATTGGCAGAGCGCTTGCTTTGCATGCAGAAGGTCCCAGGTTCAATCTGCGACAGCATCTCCAGGTAGGGCTAGAAGAGACTCCCTGCCTCAAGCACCCTGGAGAGCTGCTGCCTGCCAGTGTAGACAGAGAAAGGCAGACCAGGCCTTAAAAGCATGTTGGAGTCTATCAGACCATTTGTCCCTCTGCACATGCTCTGCCTTCACACACATGGGCTAGCTCTGTTCAAGGCCATTTTCGTAGGGGTACCTCGTCACTGGTGGATGGCAAGAAAGGGTGATGCTCTGCATGGGAGAACGTGCCGCTCTGTCCTTCCACATCCCCTCCAAGTGCAGCTAGGAAGAGAGTGGTGAGAGGCACATCACCTTGAATGTGAAGGTCCTCTTCTGGGCCAAACCTCCCGTCCCGCGAACTCTCTCTTTCCCCCACAATCCCCAGGCACTACTTAGCTGCTGTGGTGACAGCAGCTGCAAGTGGGGGTGGATGGATGGGGAAGCCCTTTGGGTCGCAGGGGGGCTGGAGGTTGCCCGCTACTGGGTTTGGCCATCACAAAGAGCCCTGCTGGATTAAGCCAACGACCTGTCTTGCCCAGTTTTTAACTTTTTAATTATTTGTTTATTTTTTACTGCCCCATAGCTGAAGCTCTCTGGGCAGTTTACAACAATTAAAACATTAAAGACAAATATACACATTTAAAAACCTTTTTTTTTTAAAAGCCTTGACCTGGTGCCGAAAAGATAACAGTGTTGGTGCCAGGTGCACCTCGTCAGGGAGATCCTTCTATAATTTGGGGGCCACTACTGAGAAGGCTCCCTTGTTGCCACCCTCCGAACTTCCCTCAGAGGAGGCACCCAGAGGAGGACCCTGGATGTTGAGTGTAGTGTATGGGTGGGTTTGTATTGGGAGAGGCTTTGCATCAGGTATTGTGGTCCCAAGCTGTGTAAGGCTTTATAGGCTAAAACCAGCGCCTTGAATCGAGCTCAGAAACATACAGGCAGCCAATGCAAGCGGGCCAGAATTGGTTTTATATGTTCAGACCGTCTGGCCTGTGTTCCCCATCTGCCTGCTGCATTTTGCACAAGCTGCAGCTTGCAAACTATCTTCAAAGGCAGTCCCGCGTAGAGCGCATGGCCGTAATCTAACTTGGAGGTGATGTATTTCTGAAATGTGATCTCCCTGGAACCTTCGGGGGAGGGATGGACTGCTGATAATATTAATACTCCCATTGGCCTCCTGTGCTTTTGCACCCTGGTCTGCGTGTAGGAATCAGCCCTCAGGGTGGGGAAAGCATGCCTGCCTTATGTGCCACTTCCAGGCCCCCGGTGTTTGCATGGCCGGCAACAAGGCCAGGCCTCGGCCTGGAGGAAGCCACACCATCAGGCAGGCAGGGCCTCCCTGAGTTTTCCTGGGTTTTGCCGCAAGGCTCCCCTGTGTGGGACTTGTACAAGAGGGGGTTGCCAACCTCTTTAGGCCCATCAGAAGAATCTCTGTCCCTTGAAAAGCGCATAGAGCCAAAAGAGGAAGTGGGGAAAGAGTGTCACTCTTCCAACTTCCTCCTCCTGCTCTGTGTACTTTTCAAGGGTGAAGAAGGCCACCGCCCTCACCAACTCGCGACCAAGGGGGCACTGCGTGGGGCTGGGCTCAGAGGCTTCTTAGGCACTGGGGAATACCCGTCAGCCCCAGCCAGCCTGGGAACTGCAGTCCCAAACATCTGGAGCCCACCAGGCTGGCAAAGGCTGCCCCAGAGGCCCAGGGATGCCTTGTCGCTGCCCCCTGTATTTGATGGAAGACACAGGAGATGCCAACAGGCCTTTGGCTGCCAACGACAACAGCAGGGGAAATGGCATCCATGAACGCCCCAGAGCAAAATTGCATCAAACATCGATTATATATTAGCCCAGATGCAACAAAAATGATAATTGTTTATTATCAGTAGGAGGCTTCAGAGTGGTCCCCCCTCTTCTTTGCATCCGTACGTTAATGTGATTTCAGCCGTGCCTTATTGATCGGTGTGGTTATTGCTCAAGCCCTGTCTGTGGGGGCCTCACAGGAGGGATCCCAGACTCCAGTGGGCTGCGCTGGGCTAAATGGTGCCTTGGTCACTGGCTCAGTAGCAGGAAAGTTCCCTCTGGGGGGGGGATGCCCTCCATCTTACCACTGGGGCCCCACCCCCACTCAGTTGGCAAATTCTGCCCCAAATCAGTCCTTGCAGCTGTTTTAACAAGGGCGCCCTCCCCTCCTCGCCCCATAGGGCTTGGGGCCCTCCAGATGGCACTGCTGGACAGATGGATGTAAGGAGAGGTTAGATATATGGGTGTGTAGCTTGGCCGGATTCAGAAGCTGCAATTAGGGCCGGGCGAGAGTGGAAATGGCAGTGGTCTTGGCCAGGAGTGTGGCTCAGCTGGCTGTTCCCTGCCTCACCACCTGCAGCACCGAGGACGAGGAGACCCAGCAACGATCCAGGCCCCTGCCTGCCACCACCACGCTGCACTGAGATGGGCAAAAGGGGCGCAGGAGCTCCCCAGGCCCCCTTCCTCCCAGAAAGAAGAGCAAGGTGGCCTATTGCAGTGAGATGGTTGACATCGCAGCAATCTCTTGCCAGCAGCGATACCTGACATCCACAGGAATAACCAACACAGGAGTTGGGCTCCCCTTTAAGTGGAGCCCACACCATCCTTGCTTCTGCCTCAGCTGCACGGACAGCCCAGGGGTTAAAGAGTCTCTTGCAAAACAGACAACTCCAGCGGGCTGTGCAAGGATGGGGAGAGTCTGAAAGGACCTTTCTCCCAGACACAGCGACACGTATTCTGCAGTCACGCACCCCAAGCACAGAATTTCATACGTGCTGCTTTTTTAAAGAAAAGGTTATTAAGTTTCTAGCCCTTAAGGCTGAAAATGTGTGAACAGCAGTGTACATTGAACAGCATTGCCAGTGAGCAAGGGAGATGGAAGCAATCCAGTTGAGCAGCGGAAGCTGAATTAGGCTAACAAATGTGCTTTGTGTGCATAAATTATAGAGGTGTCAAAATTCAGCTTCTCTTGGGGGCAGATTCTCTGGCTCCCTTGTAAGTGTAGAGTCTGTGCAGGCTGGCTTAGGAGAAGGCAGAGCTGAAGCTAGAGAAAATTCAAGGATTTTTAAAATAGAAGTTCCACCCCACCCCACCGCGCAACCTGGGGAAGGTGGACTTGGGACTCAGGGGCTGTACCCTGACAGGAGTGGCCTGAAAGTTGTTTGGAGTTTGGAAGGAGCAGTTTGGGGTGGGGGGGGGGAGCTGCAGCGGTGAAAACCCCTCCTGCTCGATATGTGTGGGCCTGTCTTGCCAGTGGGCTTCTCAAGGCACAAATGGACCCAGGAGTCTTTCCTTGCACGCCGTTCTCCAAGACAGACAGATGGGCAGACCAGAGTGGTCAGTGCTGCACTGCCACCTGCCAGAACACCTGGGGGGCTGAATTAGACTCTTTGTCACCTGGCTCAGTATCGTGTGCTCTGGCTGGCAGCAGCACTCGGGTTGAGAAAGGGCATTCCTGCTACTTGCAGTCTGATCCTTTTTAACTGGCGGTGCCTTTGGGGACTGAACCTGCAGCCTCCTGCCTGCGAAACAAAAACCTAAAAACAAAATTCTAGCCAAAGTCAGTTTTGCGTTTAGGCCTGAAATGCAAAACGAGACTGACCTCACTGCTCTCATCCCTGAATGGGCACAATTGGCACCTGCACGCCCCCCCCTTCAACATGCCTTTACACTTGGAGCATCTGCCTCATCCTATACGATGTGCACCCCCCCCAAGCTCAGCTTGGCAGTTTCATGCGCCCACCGCAGGGAGTGGAAGGCAGATGGCTAATGACAGGGTCCTAATTATAGTTCCGTTTTTAGGTGCTCCATGCCCAGCTGGCCAAGGGAACCCACCGCGAAGGAGACACGGCTGGGCACGCCCGGCCTGTCCAGAGATCACATCCTTGCATGGCCCTGGGCGTGGTGGTGGGCAGGCCAGGACATCTGTGTCAGGCCTGATGTGGCCGTAAGCATTGCACAGGCCAGATCGTCTTGCCTGCTAGCTTTGGTTGTGTGGCAAATCTGGCCCTCTCAGAGGCAGGAAGAAAACCCTGGAAAGCGCCCCCCCTTCGGAAGCTGCCTCTTACCTGGTCAGCCCATTTGTCCAACGAGCCAACAGGAAAGCCCCAGGTTGCTGAAGGCTGATTGAACTATGGGGACCATTGATTGCTGTCTAAGTGATTGTGCCTAGGATGGGAAGACAGCCTGAAGCCTGGATTTCAGGGTATAAAGGGTGGGGGGCAAAGAGAAATTAATCATTGTCTCCTAGTCCTACAATGGGATGGTGGCTGCAAAGCAAATTATAGCAATGTGGAGACCTCGTGGAGGGTTTACAGTTCGGACATTCATTTATTCCTTTGCTCATTCAATTTACTCACCTTATCCATTTTATGTTTTAATTTTTGTAAACCACCAAGAGAGCTTTGGCTATGGGGCAGTATATAAATGTAATAAATAAATAAATAAAATATGCCTGTCCTGCCACAACACCTGAGCCAGGTGTCAGCTGTGAATTGAGAACAGAGCTCCTTGAGGCATATGCAGAGTGCCTTCCAGCAGAGCCTAGATCAGCCTTCCCCAACCTGGTGCCCTCTGGTGTTGCTGGACCCCTACTCCCAGCAGCCCCAGACTGGCCATAATGATGGGGATAATGATGACGATGGAGGGGTGGTGGGAGTTAGAGTCCAGCAACATCCGGGGCGGCGGCAGCGGCGCTGGAATAAGAGGCAGTTCCACAGCGGAGGCGGCAGCAACTGCCTCCAAGGAGCAACACAACTTGTTGGGCATCACCTGTGGGGAGAGAGCTTCCCATTTGGGGGCCTGGTTGGTCCCTGTGGAGAGAAAACCAGATGGTGGCTATGATCCAGCGGGGGGGGTCTCTTCTGACAGCCTTGGCTGTCCTCCAGGCCTGCCTGCACCCCACCATTATCAGGTGCAGCTCCCAGGAGAGGCAGGGGGGCCTTCAGGGTCACATTTTTCAGACAAGGGCACCCCAGCATGGCACACATATGTGATGATCCCTCAGAGAGGGACTGCAACGCTCAGAGTACAAGAACTTATTTTTGTGATGGTCACACGCCTGTGTGCTTTGCAGGGCGGGCCCCTTTGCCCCAACTGTCCACCTGAGAATGGGCTCCCCCTCCAAGGCAATGACAACCAGACCTGGGGAGGCAGCTGCTGTGGCCTGCCCAGGGTTGCTGGACTCCAGTCCCAGGCCCCAGCCACCCCTAAGGGCCACACTGGTCTGCTGGGGGTTGGAGTCCCCCAACACTGGGAGGGGCCCAGCTGGGACAGATGTGGGCCAGCTGGAACCCAACCAGAGGCTGGGGCCAGATGCCAGTGGGTGCCTGATGTGCCTCACTGAGGTCAGGAGCTTGCAAGGGTTGTTTAGAAAATTGGCCAACAAAACTCTCCAGGCAATCAGAATCTTCACATACCTTTCTGCAAAAAACGCAGGAGGTGCAGAAGTTTAGCACTGGGGGAGGGGGCTTTGTGGGGAGATCCAGAGCCTCTATGGGGGCACAGAGGGAAATGGTTGTGGGGCCGAGGAGAGAGAAGCGCTGGAATCTGGGAGGGTTAAAGTGGGGGGGGCAATGAGGGGAAGGTGCAGGGATGTCCCAGAGGTGAGAGGGGCAGGGTTAGGATTGGGGTGCAAGGGGGCGGGAGGCAGCGGCGCCCTCTTTTGAGTTTCTTTTTGCCTTAGAGATTTGCAGGGCAGGGAGAAATCCAACTGGTGCAGCTGTGCGCGATGCATGGCTACCTGTCCCGCGTCTCTGCCGTGGGCGAGAAGGCATCCCGGCTGGAGGCGCCCCCACGAGATCTGGGGCGCGCGTGTGAGTGTTTGGGGAGACCGCAGGGCCCCCGGGTGATGGAGGGGGGAGAGCGGTCAGCCCCCGCCAGGGCGGCCGCTGAGGTTGGGGCGTGGCGGGGGCCGTCCAGGCCGCCGGAGGGAGGGCTGAAGGGGGCGCCGGCTGCCTGGGGCTGCTGCGAGCCCGGGTTGGAGCGAGAGAGCGCGGCGCCTTCTCCTCGCCCAGGCAGACTCCGCGCAGAGAGGAGCCCCAGGACCGACGGGGCCAGCCTGCCAGCCTCGGTGCGCCCCGTCCGCTGAGCCAGCCGCCCGCCGGCCCGCCATGGAGCTCGCCAGGCTGCTCCTCCTCCTGTTGCTGCCCTGCCTGGGCGCCGGAGCAGGTAGGACGCGCCGTCGAGGCTTCCCAGCGAGCTCCCGGCGGAAAGGGGCCCTGGCCGCGGCCAGACTCTCCTTCCCCTGCGCCCCTTCCTGGAGGGTGCGCCCCTGACAGCGTGTGGGGGAGAGGTTTTATCCCGAATTTTGTCTCGGCGGGCCCCTCTTGGCGCCGACCTTTGGACGGGGGGGGTCGGTGCTTTTGGTCCAGGCGGTTGCAAGGGGTGAGGCGGCGCCGGGATGGGCGACGGTGCTTGGGGCAACTTGGATGGGCGCGGGCGGGGTGGATGGTGGGGCCCCTGGACGGGGGGGGCGATGGAGGGAGGTGAGGAGCTGCTGCCACGAGAGCCTTTCGGTACGGAAAGCGAAGCCCGGAGCTCGCCAAGGAACCGGCCCGGAGGAGAGGGTGATGGGCGCGGAGAGGCTCCTCCTGGCAGGCTAATAGTCTGGGAAGGGGCTGGGGGGGCTTTTACGAAGTTGGGGGCGCTGCCGGATGTTCTCTTGCGGGGACGAGGGGCCTCTTCACCTGGCCTACAGCCAGCAGATCTAGGGAGCGCTGTGTGAGAGGGTTGGGGGGCGCCCCCTGGCTGTCAGTCATCCCTGCCCTTGCCCCCTCCCCAATTTATGCAGCTCGCCCGGAGCCCGGTAGGCGGCAGGAGCCTCCTCGGCCGGGGAGGACAGGCGCCACGTGGTGAGGGGGCTCTGCCGGATGCCCCCCCATCGCCCGTGCAGGTGAGGGGCTGGTTGGCACACTCTGAGCATGGGGGCGCGCGGGCGCGGGCCCGTCCACATTTGGGCGCGGGGTGTAGCTACCATCTTGCAGTAAAAAACATACTTTGGAGGGGGTGGGACCTCTGCACCCCCACCCGTCAGCTAACAAAATGTGGGGGCTGCTTAAGAAGACGTTTCTCCTTCCGAGTACCAGCGCCGGGGAGGGCTCGGGAGAGCTCGCCTCCGAAACGGGGGAGGGCGCTGGAAGTGGGGTGCGGATGGAGATTTTGAGGGTGCGGATGCGTGTCTGTTGGGGCGCGGCGGCGGCGGGGGGCGATAAACCGTCTGGTGCAACACCAGCCCCGTCTGGTTGTGGGGGGAGTTGCTTTGAGAAGGGGGGTCAGCCCCCTCTCGCTATTTATTATTATCCCTTCAGCCTTGGGGTTTTGGGGGGGATCTCCCCAGCTGAGACTGGAGGGGCGGGGGTGCCCGTGGTTCTTTTCTGGAGCGGGGTGGGGGCGGAGGGTGCTGCCACGGCTGCTGTTGCGTCCGGCCCGGTTCGGCTCGGCTTCGCCTCCTCCCCTCCCCCCCCCACTCCCTCCCGCCGCGTCGTCGCGGCTCGGCCCAGACAGGGCGGCCTTTGTGCCGGCCCAACAGTGGGCGAGTGTGCGCGGTGCTGCCCGCCCGGGCGGGGTTTGTTTGCCTTTGGGCGGCGGCCCCCGAAGCGGCTCCTTGCCAGCGTCGCCCGCTCCCCCCGCACCAGAAGGACAAGGAGAGCCGCGCTAGCCACCCCCCCCCCAAAAAGAGCGGTGGTCTACACATGGCAGCCCTCCCACTGAGGCTGATCTGAAAGCGGGCAGTGCCAATCGGCTGGCAGGCAGACAGGAGATCAACTGGTGTAGCTGCCCCACACTAAACACAGACAGTGGTTCCCACAGCACCTGCTGGATTTCTGCCTCTTTACAAGGCATGAGGGCTGCCTTATAAAGCGGCCCCCCAACTGACTGTCCATCGTCTCAACAAAAGATTATTTTTATCCAAAACAGTAACCAGGGCAGGGGGTGGGGTGGGGGGAGGGGATCCTGAGATCCTATGTCTGCCTTTCCTTCCCCCCCCCCGCACTCTTTTGGGCCCCTTCATCGTCTGCTCCCCTCTTTCTCCCCCTTGCACATCTGAGTTGTGCCACCTCAGGGCTGGACAGGGTGGGGGTTGGGGGGGGTCTCTTGGTGTTCAGAGCTGAAAACGTTTTCCTGCAGAAGTAAGAGGCCTGCAAAAAAACCCACAGGAACAAGCTTAGCAGGAACTGAAGGCTCCGAAGGAGTGCTATTAGCAGCCCCTGGAACTCCCTGCCACATGCCTCCCCTTCCCACTGGGCTTCTTTGGCCAGGGATTGCCAGCCTTTCACCCCTGGAAGGCCTCTCTCTGAATGGTGGGCATTGGTTGCCTTCAACAGCTCAGCTCAGGCTGGATCAAACCTAGGGCTGCAGAGGGCTAGGCTGCCTGCCAGTGCCCGGCTGCCCACAACCGGCTGCCCACCTGCACAAAGCAAGGATGTTTTCCTGCCACGTCACACTCCAGGGCTCGTTTGCAGTGGTGCTCAATGCCCTTCATTTCCAAAAGGTGTGCTCCACTCCATTCCATCCATCCATCCATCCATCCATCCATTTTTTTCTTCTTTCTTAGGAATAATTAATTTTTCCATTTGCCACAGACCATTTTTTGCACGGGGGGGGGGCAGAGGAGGTGAGGTTGCGGTTTACAGAAGGATGTTGAAGGGAGAAGGGAATCTAGATCACAGGAAACAAATAAGGATTGGGCCCAGGTCAGACAGGATATACCTGGGCACCTTTGCTCTGCGAAGAAATGACTTGTCTTTGCCTCCCTCCCCTTAGAGGGGTGGTTGCATCTCCCCTGCTGGAGGGCCCTTCCCAGATCCTGCATTGACCAGGGGGTTGAGCTACATGACCTCCAACTTTGAACTCCATGAATGGTCAATGATCACCTGGAAGTCTTCAAGCAGAGGCTGGGCAGACTACCTGTTGGGGGTGTCCTGGCTCTGGGTTTACTGCAACCAGTAAGAGGGGGGAGGGTTGAAGTGGATGGCTACCAGGGCCCCTTGACTCTTGGATGCCACAAGCAGCTGGTGGAACTCACAGCAACATGTTATCTTCATCAATGTAATGGGCTTTCAGAAAATGTGTGGGGCAGGGTCTGCTTGGCAGTTTCAGACCTCCATGTTTGAAGGCAACCTGCCTTCTCTGAGTACCCGATGCAAGGGAGTGATGGCCCCTTGTCCGTCTTGTGAGTTTTGGGATGGGGGGGAGGCATGCCTGGTGGTTTCTCTCTCTGAGTGACAGGGACCCACACTGTTGGAGATGAGCACAGTATTTGGGGGGAGTGGGTTGGGGGGGTTAAGTGGTACAGTAGCCCCCCTTCAGATAGAAGGGTAAAGTAGCCATGTTTTCTTCCTACCAGAGCTTCTGTGCATTTAATTGTTGCTGCTGTTCAGCTCTCCCACATCCCTGAGGCCAGAAAAAAGCTGTGCCTGTTGGCCTCCTGCCTGTCACATGGAAGTTAAAAACACAGGCCATAGGGGAGGGGTAAAGGAAATAATAAAGATATGTGGGGGGACTTCACCTGTTGGCCTTTTGCCTGCCATGCAGCTCTTAAAAGGCACCCCACAAATCAGTCACTCTTGTTTCTGCCAGGTCTGAGGAGTAGCCAGCGCAGAAGAAGGAGCCCCACTGGCTTCCTTTATGTTGCTGTTATGTGCCTTCAAGTCGATTATGACTTATGGCAACCCTATGAATCAGTGACCTCCAAGAGCATCTGTCATGAACCACCCTGTTCAGATCTTGTAAGTTCAGGTCTGTGGCTTCCTTTATGGAATCAATCTGTCTCTTGTTTGGCCTTCCTCTTTTTCTACTCCCATCTGTTTTTCCCAGCATTATTGTCTTTTCTAGTGAATCATGTCTTCTCATTATGTGCCCAAAGTACGATAACCTCAGTTTCATCATTTTAGCTTCTAGTGACAGTTCTGGTTTAACTTGTTCTAACACCCAATTATTTGTCTTTTTCGCAGTCCATGGTATCCACAAAACTCTCCTCCAACACCACATTTCAAATGAGTTGATTTTTCTCTTATCCGCCTTTTTCACTGTCCAACTTTCACATCCATACATAGAGATTGGGAATACCATGGCCTGAACGATCCTGACTTTGGTGTTCAGTGATACATCTTTGCATTTGAGGACCTTTTCTAGTTCTCTCACTGCTGCCCTCCCCAGTCCTAGCCTTCTTCTGATTTCTTGACTATTGTCTCCATTTTGGTTAATGACTGTGCCAAGGTATTGATAATCCTTGACAAGTTCAATGTCCTCATTGTCAGCTTTAAAGTTATATAAGTCTTCTGTTGTCATTACTTTAGTCTTCTTGACATTCAGCTGTAGTCCTGTGAAAACTCTGGCATGCCCATTTCATGGAACTGCAGTGCTGGAATTGCAGAGAGGGCCTGGATGCCCACAATTTTGGCCCTCCGAGGTGGGGCAACGTAGGAATCAGCCCCCACCCTCCAAATATCCTCAGAATCTTCCCAACCCCTTTCTTTCTCTCTTACATGAAACGTGTGACTGACACTCGCAGACCCCACCAGCTCTCACAGTTTAATTCTGAAAGCCCTTCTTGGCAGAGAGATAGGAAAAGCTTTGCCAGTTGAATTTCTGCCTGTTGCAAAGCTTCTGAGTGGGGAGAGTGGCAGAGTTAACTCATTACCTACTGGGTGTTATGGGAAATCTTTATGCATGTCTGTAGTTTGGAGTTAGCAACACACCCTTAATCCCTGGAAGCTGACAGCATTTGAAACTATATAAATATATGACAGACTCTACTGCAAAAGGAACCATTTCCAAATGGAACCAATGACCTAGAGAGGTAGTGGGCTCTCCGACACAGGAGGCATTCAAGAGGCAGCTGGACAGCCATCTGTTGGGAATGCTTTGATTTAGATTCCTGCATTGAGCAGGGGGTTGGACTTGATGGCCTTGTAGACCCCTTCCAACTCTCCTATTCTATGATCCTCCTCCTCCAGATGAACCTCTGTCGGTGGGGACATGTATAACCTTCTGAGTCAACACAGAGCTGTTTGACAGCAAGGACACGAGGCATTTTCCACTAGACCCAGAGCCAAGTTGCTTACAAGAGGAAATACTTACTGTCACTCCAGACCAAGACATCAGGAACACAAGTGCACATTTTCCCACTCGTTGAGCTGTTTTATGCTGGCTTTGAAAGTACCTGTGCTATGGCTGGGTCTGCCTTAGTTGTGCCTGACAAAGGGTTCTGTGTAACTCCCCAGATTTGTGATTGTGGTAAACTAACCTGAAGAACATAATCTAGGCCAGTGCTGTCTGTGTCACTGATGAAATGCCAGGAGGGTACCATCAAAGTGTGTATTTGTCCCCAGTATGTGGTAAGACACTGAGGTAAAATGGAAATGGACTGCCTTCAAGTCGATCCCGACTTATGGCGCCCCTACGAAGAGGGTTTTCATGGTAAGCGGCATTCAGAGGGGGTTTGCCATTGCCTCCCTCTGAGGCTGAGAGGCAGTGACTGGCCCAAGGTCACCCAGTGAGCTTCATGGCTGTGTGGGGATTCGAACCCTGGTCCCCCACAGAGTCCAATACTCTAACCACTAGATGACCTTTAAGCATGGAGGTCTCATTACAGCTAATAGACATTAATAAGCCTACCCTCCATATGGTTTTATTTCCTGATCCTTAAAGCCATCTAAGTATTTTTGCATCTTGTGGCAATGAGTTCCAGAGATTAATTGTGCAACATGTTTACTTTGTCCAGCCCCTCCACGCAGCTCTTCCGCCCCCATTACAGTGCAGTTTACTCTGATGTAAGTCCCACTCTCTTCACTTGGGCTTACTCCCTAGCAAGTGTGGATATGGACGGCAGCCTACTTCAGAATCAGTCATCATGACTCTTCCTTGGCTCGTCTAAGCAATTCTTCTTCTAATCTTGGGTGGTTGTTCTTGGTTGTCTTTTTAAAACCTTGTACGATTCTCTAAATGTGGATGCCAGAAAAAGTGTTTACGTGGAGACATGACTGAGATTTATGAAATCCTACGTAAAAAAGGGGGCTCTTAGGACTGATCTCCCCAGCATGGCTGACTAGCGTTTTTGCCAAGGGAATTTGCCCACAACAACCTTTTGTAAGACCTATAAACAGCCCTGGAGGTGGATCAGGGCCAAGGGGGCCCACCTAGTCCAGCATGTCCTGTCCTCACAGGGCCAGCCAGATGCCCCTTCTGCAAGCAGGCCTGAGCACAAGAGCAATCCTTCCCCTTCAATTTCAGGTGCCCCCAATCCTGGAGTCAGAGTGCAGCTTTCATGACCGGTAGCCATGGATGGCCTTATCATAGGGACTTAGGAAGCTGCCCTTGGCCCATGTAGCTCAGTATTGTCTACACTGATTGGCAGCAGCTCTCCAGGGTGCCAGGTCTTCCTTTCCCAGTCCTATGTGAAGATTTGAACCTGGGACCTTCTGCTCCACCACTGAGCTGCAACAGCCCTTCCAGAAGAGACACCTTGGGAGCTGCCTGGTACTTGAGTCAGCCCTAGGGGTCCATGTAGCTCAGTATTGTCCACACCGGCTGGCAGCAGCTCTCTTGGGGTGTCAGGCAGGGAAACATTCCCAGCCCTACCCGGAGATGACATTGGGGCTGAGTCTGAGGCCTCCTGCTACGGCCATCCCCACGGGCCTTTTCCAAACCACCCAGCGGCCTGTCCAGGAATCGGAGCTCCCTTGAGGTTACCGGAGCAGGCAGCTTTGCTGAGAGGACTTACCTGAGGAGTTAGGCGTGCAATTTCCCTCCCGCAGATACCATCGACAGGCGCTGGGCACATCAGCCCTGAGCAGCCAGGTTCTCTTCCTGGCCCTGCTTTTGATGTTGCTTGTAAAAAAGTGGGGTGAGGTGGTGGGGGAAGGAGAAGCGGGCTGAGAGAAGTTTGCCTCCTTCTGATCATATTTGAGCAGGCGGGGGGGGGATCTCCCGAGAACGTTTGGCAGGAGATTCAGGACTGGCTTTGAGAAAAGGACTTCTGCACAGCCTCCATTCTTGATGAGGTGACGGCCACCAACTTGGAGGGCTTTCAAGGGGATTAGGTAACTTCACGGAGGAGGAGGCTATCGATGGCTACGGGCCACAATGGCTACGTTTTCATCCACTGTTGGAGACAGTGTGCCTCTGCATGTCCCTTGCTGGGAATCGCAAGGGGGAAGAGTGTTGCTGCAGTTCTCAGGATAGTTTGTGGGCTTTTGTAGTGTTGGAGGAGAGCTTTGCGCATACCACGGACAGCAAAAAAGACAAATAATTGGGTGTTAGAGCAAATTAAACCAGAACTGTCACTAGAAGCTAAAATGATGAAACTGAAGTTATCATACTTTGGACACATCATGAGAAGACATGATTCACTAGAAAAGACAATAATGCTGGGAAAAACAGCAGGGAGTATAAAAAGAGGAAGGCCAAACAAGAGATGGATTGATTCCATAAAGGAAGCCGCAGACCTGATCTTACAAGATCTGAGCAGGGTGGTTCATGACAGATGCTCTTGGAGGTCACTGATTCATAGGGTCGCCTCTATTGCGTCTGCAGAGTGTTGTCCCAGGGGGTTGTTCCAAGTGGTCCGAAGCCTGGTCGGTCCAGTTGCCCAGGTACCCATGGAGCACTCTAAAGCCTCTTGTGACATATTTGCTAAACACTTTGCTGATAAAATTGAGTGCCTGAAGAACACGATTCCGTACGCCGTGGACACAGGAAGTGAGCCAGAGTCGGCCAGTTGCATTCCGGTCCGGTGGGATCGATTTCAGCCTCTTCCCTCTGAGGAAGTGGACAAGGTGCTCTCTACTGTGAAGCCAACCACCTGTCTATTGGACCCTTGCCCATCATGGCTCATTATGAGCTGTAAAGAGAGGCTGAACGAAAGGATCAAGGCAGTGGTAAATGCATCCTTGGAAGAGGGTGCATTGCCATCAGCCCTCAAGGAGGCAGTACTAAAGCCCATCTTGAAAAAGTCCTCCTTGGATCACCAAGAGTTGAATAACTTTCGCCCAGTCTCTAATTTACCATTCTTGGGCAAGGTGATTGAGCGAGTGGTGGCCAAACAGCTACAGACACACTTGGAGGAAGCAGATTATCTAGACCCATTCCAATCGGGCTTCAGGACTGGACATGGAACTGAAACAGCCTTGGTCGCCCTGGTGGATGATATGAGGAGGGCGTTGGATAGAGGAGAATATACCTTCCTCGTCCTCCTGGATCTCTCATCGGCTTTCGATACCGTCGACCACGGTATCCTTTTAGATTGCCTGGAGGGATTAGGAATAGGGGGCACTGTTTTACAGTGGCGCCCTTTCAGACAGGCATCAACGGGTGGCATTGGGGGACGAGGTTTCAGACCCTTGGCCTCTCAATTGTGGAGTGCCACAGGGTTCTATCCTCTCCCCCATGCTATTCAACATCTATGTGAAACCGCTGGGGGCCATCATCAGGAGATTTGGGCTGCAGTGTCACCAATATGCGGATGACACTCAGCTCTATCTCTCGTTTAAGTCCTCACCAGAGTTGGCTGTGGACACCATGTCCAAGTGCCTGGAGTCCATAAGTGGATGGATGGGAAGGAATAGGCTGAAGCTAAACCCCGACAAGACCGAGGTGTTGCTCGTGGGCAACAAGAGAAGGTTGGGAGATATAGACCTGGTGTTTAATGGGGTAAGATTGCCCCTGAAGGACCAGGTCCGCAGCCTCGGGGTCGTTCTTGACTCCCAGCTGTCCATGGAGGCTCAGGTTTCGGCAGTGAGCCGGGCGGCTTGGTATCAATTACATCTGATACGGAGGCTGCGACCCTACCTTCCTGCCCATCTTCTCCCACGGGTGACACATGCCCTGGTCTCCTCTCGCCTAGACTACTGTAATGCGCGCTACGTTGGGTTGCCCTTGAAAACGGTCCGGAAATTACAGCTGATACAGAATGCGGCGGCACGTTTGATTAAGAACGGCCGTCGCCGGGATCATATCACTCCGGTGTTAGTAGATCTACACTGGTTACCAGTTGTTTACCGGGCCCAATTCAAGGCGCTGGTGTTGACCTTTAAAGCCCTATACGGTTTCGGCCCAGTTTATCTGAAGGAGCGCCTCCAGCATCACCAATTATGCCGCCTGATGAGATCAGCCACACAAGACCTTCTCTCGGTCCCACCAGTTAAGATAGCGAGGCTGGTGCCGACCAGAGAGAGGGCATTTTCGATTGTAGCCCCCACCCTCTGGAATTCCCTTCCTTTTGAGCTTCGCCATGCCCCTTCCTTGATAGGTTTCTGCCAGGCCTTGAAGACCTGGCTGTTCAGGCAGGCCTATGGGATCTCTGGGGTGGGTTGCTTTTAATACTGGTATATTAATTATTGTTGTGTTTTTCATTGGTTTTTACTGTATTTTACCATGTAAGTGTATGTCGCCTAGAGTGGCCGTTAATTCGGCCAGATAGGCGACTCAAAAATAAAATTTTATTATTATTATTATTATAAGTTGTAATCGACTTGAAGGCACATAACAACAAAAATAAGGTTTTGTGGGTGCTCCTTCACTTACGTGGCTTGCTTTGATCTGTACTGGATTCTTGGCCGATGTTATGAGGGAACCGTCACACTGAGTTTTGATTACCAAGAGCCAGGAAGTGGAGAAATCCATTGTCAGGTGTTCTATTGATCAGGCCAAACAATTCTATTTGTCACAGAGGGACCGTAACCACTTCGGAACACCCATTTTCAGAGTTCTCTAGTAACCCGGGTATTTTGTGTTGGAATGTATGAGGTTCAACTCCAACTTGGTGGGTTGAGGCTGCATGGGGTTAATAAGGGTAGCTAGAGAGAGCTAGACCTCTTGCTGGTTGAGGCCATACCTATCCTTTTGATCCTGCCATCTCTTCCCTTCCTGCTAGACTGATAAGCAACAGGATGTTTGATCCCAGTTCCTTCCCGCCTTTCTCAGTGTTCTCTTTCTCTCGAGAGGGGAGCAGACATCTTCTCTTTCTCTCTCCTCTCAACCAGGATGAGGGCGAGTACTGGGACCAGTGCTCATAGCAAGTCTCTGTCTGACGAATTTGCAGGGAAGGTAGAATCTTAGCAAAGATTCAAACACACACACACACACACAGCTCGCTCAATACTCTCCCTTCCGCAGCGCATACACAACTTTGCTACGCATCTCAATAGAGAGCAAATACTGACATTTTGGACTATCCCAGCCATCTGACTGTTGCAGAAGGACCTTAACTGTTGTCGAGGGAAGTATATTTTGAAGACAAATCCACGGAGGAGGAGAAGGCTATCAAAGGCTACTAGCCACCATGGCTATGCAGGGGTGTGTGTGCTTCTGAATACCAGCTGCTGGGAACCACAGGCGGGGGAGAGTGCTCTTTGCGCTCGGTCCTGCTTGCCTTTGGGCTTCCTGTTGGGACATTCAGGGGGCCACTGTGAGCACAGGAGGCTGGCCTACGTGGGCCCCCATGGGCCTGATCCAGCTGTTGAAGGGCTCTCCTTGAGTTCTGATTAAGACATCAGACTGTTCTTACAGTGACCAGCCAAATGCAGAGATGCCCTGTTTGCATATGACCTTCCCTGTTTCAGATTTCTCTCTGGTATGGAAATGCCTTAAGATCTGTGACACACACACACACACCCAATCAGGAAGGCCCAGGAGCCTCTTTCATAGGCTTAGGGTTTCCTATCAGATTCCTGTGAGTAGGGCTTTCAAGTGTGGGTTGCCCTGAAGCCAAGACTGGGAGTCAACAGAAGTGTGTTGATGTAGCCTCTGAGGATCAGGTGACATGTCTGCAGGAGTCACCTGTCGGGGCTTGTTTTAACATGGTTTTCTGCACTGAGCAGGGGGTTGGGCTAGATGGCCTTTTAGACCCCTTCCAACTCTCCCCAACCAAATCATAGAATGGTAGATGACTCCTCTGGGCTCCCCCCTCTAATGGAAAGTGGGGGGGGCAATGTTTGAACAGGACAGGCTGCAGCTTGAGACTGTTGCTGTGTGTGTTTGTGTGCTAAATTTGTTTAAAGCAGCATAACAGCAGCAAAGAGTAACAGCAGATGTTGAAATGCGAGTGTGCCAGCGTGTGTGTGCATTTGCCTAAGAAAGCAGGCTTTTACCCTTCATCAGCATCACTGAGACTTGAGACTTAGTAAAATAAGAAAAGCTACTTTATTTATAGAAATACATAGTAGATTGAAAGGCATCCCTAGTTCTAACAACTGAGCTGGAGGTGCAACGCCCAGGCTTGGAAGTCGCCCTCATGGCTCAAGAGAGAGAGCAGAGACAAAGGGGTCTCCTCTCTCTCCGACAGTCAGAGAAGAGAGGAAAGGGCGGAAGGAGGAGGGGCAGGTAAGCTTCCCTAAAGGCATCACAGTCCAGCGACAGAAGGAAGTCAGTCAGAGCATCCCAGGGAAAAGGTAAACAGGCCTATCCATCTGGAGGACCCTCGCTCTATCTCCCTTCTGCAACATAGACAAAAGAACAAAACAGGAGTTGCCCCACTTCTAACAGAGACGGAGACTGAGGAAATAGACTCAGGGGTTACGTTTTGGGCTCCATAAAATTCTTGGGGTGCTGCTGGCTGACTCCCTGGAGAGCTGGCATGGGGATCACTTGGCGTTGGCCCTGTTAGGGGTGAGTTCAGCCGTCTTCCTCCACCTGTGCTCAACCTGTATGATTGTAAACAAACGCAAATACTACAATCAGCCTCCAGTGACCTCCGGGCAAAGGGCAAAGGCCGGCCCCTTGGAGCTGCTCCGCGCTACACGCCCATGCGCAGGGCAGCAGCAGCTAGCCCAGGATGACATCTTAAGTGTGCCTCAAAGTCTCTCAAGCCAAGCACGCCTGTCCTGTGGATGTGACCTCTTGCCCAGGCTTGCACCTTTGGCAGTGGGAGTGTGTGTGTGTGTGCATGTGAGAGAGACATCTGGCTCCCCACTTTCCTCCTTCCAGGGGTGGCTGCCCCCCTTTGGGGCCGGTGGGGCAGAAGGCAGAGACTGGAGGGGGAAATGGAGCCAGCACCCTCCTCCTCTTGTCCCCCCTTCCTCCTCCTCCTCCTCCTCCTTCCTGTTGCACTCTACAAGGGGGCAACACTGAGGCTGAAGAGGAGGAGGAAGCTGCCAGCCAGAGTCCCCCTTCCCCCCGGTTGGGCATCAGGGTCTGAGGTCTCGGGAGGTTAGACCCCTTACTTTTTGGGAGCAGGGTCCTAATGTCTTCCGCATCCCGCAGGTGCTTATTGGCTCCTAGGGATGTCTGTTGTGGGAGAAGGCATGAATCAGGACCGCATTCTCATCCCAGCAGCCAAAAAAGAGGGAGGGGCGTGGCTGTGACTATCATGAAGGGACCCTGCACTTCTGAATCGGCCACTACACTGCTGAGGGACACCCTTCATTTCCCCAGGATGACCCAGCTCTACGGGTCTGACTCGGGGGTTTGTGCCAAGATTCACTCCCCAGAACGTCTTCCTCCCCCGCCGGCCCCCTCGCTCTTCTGGATATAGAAGCACAACACGCGTTTTGGGTGCGCGTGTGAAAGTGCGAGCGGGGCCGGCGCGTGCATGGCCACGTGTATCCTGCGAGTACGGAGGTCGCGGAGCCGCAGTTCACACGAGCGCGCGCGGCCGGCGTCCCTGCGCTCTCCACGCCCCTCCTCGTGCGGCCTGCTAAACTCATCTTCGGCCGCTGCCTGGAAGAGGCGGCTTGTTTTTGCGATCTCCCCGGCGGGGGGAATCTTGGATGCGCCGTCGCCTCTGGCTGCCGGAGGAGGAGGCTCCTCGGGGCGGAGGGCCAGCGCCTCTCGCGGGCGCCCCCTCCCGCCCAGCCTTGCCCGCGTCTGAAATGCCCCCTCTGCAGGCCTTCCCCCCCGATGTTGCCCTGGACCCGCCCGGGCTCTGCCCCTCCCCGCCGCAAATGCCTCCGCCAGGCCTTGGCGGCGCCCCGAGGAAGGGGGCAGCGAGAGCCACACGGGCGCCCTCCCCCCCGCCAGTCTCCACCCGGCGCAATTGGGAACAGCTGCTCAATGCAGCAGGCGGAGCCCTGCCCCCCAACCCCAGTCCGGCCCCCACCGGCCTGTCAACCTACAGCCAGCCCAGGGGCCGTCTCTGGCCCTCAGCGGCCCCCTCCCCCTCCGGGCACCCCTTGGAGAACTCAACGGGGGGGGGGGGAGGAGGAGGAGGAGGGGGCGCTCTGCCGGCCAAGTCTCTCTGTCTCCATCTCCTGTTGGCCTCTTTGCCTTCTGCCCCAGCTGTCCCAAGGGGGCATCAGCCGCCTCACCAGCCTTGCAGCCTTTGCCAACAGGTGCCCTTCAGGCACTTTGGACTGCTACTCCCATCAGCCCGGAGAGCTGCACCATCATCCCTGGCAGGGATGTGGGTGGACTTGCAGAGCCCCCGGACCCCCCAAGGCCTTCTTGCTGAACAGCTCTTCACCCTTAGGAAGCCTCTCCCACTGTTCAGCCAAAATCTGCGCCCCTGCAGTTTCCATCCCTTTGGGTTGTTATTATTATTATTATTATTATTTATTAAACTTATATACCGCCTGACTAGCAATAGCTCTCTGGGCGGTGAACAACAAAAAATACAATAAAATTACACAGTAATACAACAGAGCATATAAAAAGTACAAAATCTAAAATCAGATTACAACACATTTAAAATTAAAATTAAATTAACTTAAATTAAAATGCCTCAGAGAAGAGGAAGGTTTTAACTTGGCGCCGGAAAGATAATAATGTCGGCGCCAAGCGCACCTCGGGGAGACTATTCCACAGTTCGGGGGCCACCACTGAGAAGGCCGTAGATCTTGTCGCCACCCTCCGGGCCTCCCTATGAGTCGGAACCCGGAGGAGGGCCTTCGTAGTAGACCGTAGTGTACGGGCCGGTTCATATCGGGAGAGGTGATCCAACAGGTATCATGGTCCCGCGCCGTATCTATGTACACCGCCCAGAGAGCCTTTTTGGCTTAGGGCCAAAAATAAATTATTTATTTAGGTATATAAATAAAATAAAATAAATAAATAAGGTTCCAGCCCTGCCTTCTGTGGAGCAACAGGGAGTGACTCTGCTTTATATTCCTGCCCTTCGGGTACACTGCCCTGTCTGCCCTTCATCTTCTCTTCTCCAGGCTAAACACTCCCAACTCTTTCAGCCGCTCCAAAAATGTGGTGCCCAGAATTGGACACAGGACTGCAGCAGAGGCCTGACCCACAAGAGGTTAGACCTACTGTTTCTTATTATTTATTTATTTATTTATTAATTCTATTTCTATGCCGCCGTTTGGCCAAAAGGCCCTCAAGGCGGCTCACAAGGTTGTGGCTCTGCAGGACACTACGGCTACTTGTTTCCCTGGCACTCCTCCAAAAAGCTTCTTAGAAGTGGTGCAAGTTAATTCCCTCCCATTGGAAGGGCAAAACAACAAACAACAAAACAAAAGAGAATAAACTACCAACCCCACCACTTCCTGCCCTGCTTGCCCCAGATCTCTGCCCCATCCCTTCTCCTCCAAGAAAGTGCTCTATGCTTTGCAATCCCCACTCCCTTTTTCTTATATACGCCACAAAATTTCTTCTGATCTGGACACTCTGTTTCTGTTAATGCAGCCAAAGATTGTATTGGCTTTTCTCACAGCTGCGTCACACGCCAGGCTCATCTTGAGCTTGCAGTCTGCTAAGACGTGCGGACCCTTTCTGCTTGTACAGGTGGCAAGCCAGGTCTCTCCCCCCCTCCCCCCTCCCCACTGATCTATCATGCTTCATTGCCTTTCCCTGTGTGACCTGGGAGGTGGCCCTGAGGCTCTTTGTAAAAGCCTGCCACTTAGGTAAACGCACGTGTGTGTTTACCTTGCGTTGAGATCACGGAGACTGGAGACTTAGTAAAATAAAAAAGCTACTTTATTTATAGAAATTCATAGTAGATAGAAAGGCAAACCAAGTTCTAACTATCTTAACTAAGTTGGAGGCATAACTCCCAGGTGCAGGAGTCAGCCCCATGCTCGGAGAGAGAGCAGAGACAAAGGGATGTCTCCTCTTTCCAGGTACTGGAAAGGGCGGAAGGAGGAGGGGCAGGTAAGCTGCCCTAAAGGTGTCACAGTCTAGTGACAGAAGGAAGTCAGTCAGAGCATCACATTTAAAGGTAATCCAGCCTAGCCATCTCGCTCTATCTCCCTTCTGCAACATAGACAAAAGAACTAAACAGTGGTTACTCTTGCTCCACTTCCAACACTTTGGAACCAAAAGGAAATGTCCACAGGGACGGGCTGTTAAGAATATGAGAAGTGCCTGGTTGCTGGGTCAGGTCTCTCTCTCTCTCTCTCTCTCTCTCTCTCTCCCCCCCCCCCCCGCAGCCTGCGAGATACCCCAGTAGAAAGCCCACAAGGACCTGAGTGCAACAGCATTATTCAGAGGGATCCTGCCTCTAATTGTGGAGGCACAACATAGCGATCGTAGCCTAATTATCCTCCATGAATTTGTCTAATCCCCTTTTAAAGCTAAACTCAGTCCAAGTTGGTGGCCCTCATTGCCTCTTGCGGGAGCAAATTCCATAGTTTTAACTATATGCTGTTACTCATTCTGGGGGGGGCTGATTTGTTCTGGGGCTCCGGGGAGAGAGAGGGGGGGGGTGAGCTGAAGTGCCAGAGGAGAGGGGGCCGTCGGGAGGGGGAGCAGGTGTCCCACTTGATACTTCATGGTTTTCCAGGCACTGAGATGGAATCAGCAATGTCCACGTGGGCAACTGCCTGAAAAATATGCCCCTCTGCAAGCCAAGCCACTCCTCTGCTGGCTGCAGGGTCGCCATTCCAGACCCCTCCCCAACATTTCTCAAAATAACACAGTGCGGATCTAGGGAGGTTGGTTGTACGAGTGCTGTGTGCTCCCTGCAGGAATGTGGCCAGCGCTGGGATTCCAGAGTGGAACCTTGGCTGCCAGAATAGGTCATACAATGTCTACTTGGTGTGCACGCTTTCTCTCGCTCCTTTTGCAAACTGGGTTATTAGGTGGGATTTCCCACAACACCCCTGCAAAGTAGGTCACTTAACGTCTCTAGTTTACAAATGGGTAACTGAGGCAGAGAGTGAGTAACTCATACAAAAAATTCCATGGTGTCTTGAGGCTGGCCACTACCTTTAGTTCCAACCCTCCCCCCCAACAAGGCTGATGACGGGGGTGGGTGGGCTCTGCTTTTTCTTATTTTTGTTAAGTGGTTTTTTTATGTTTGCCACCCCAGGTTCCTTCAGGAGGAAGGGCAGGATATACTTTCAATAAATAATCATAATCATAATAAATAATCACCCCATATATATGGTCTGCCTAGTAAACGTTAAGAACATAAGAACATAAGAAGAGCCTGCTGGATCAGGCCAGTGGCCCATCTAGTCCAGCATCCTGTTCTCACAGTGGCCAACCAGGTGCCTGGGGGAAGCCCGCAAGCAGGACCCAAGTGCAAGAACACTCTCCCCTCCTGAGGCTTCCGGCAACTGGTTTTCAGAAGCATGCTGCCTCTGACTAGGGTGGCAGAGCACAGCCATCATGGCTAGTAGCCATTGATAGCCCTGTCCTCCATGAATTTGTCCAATCTTCTTTTAAAGCCATCCAAGCTGGTGGCCATTACTGCACCTTGTGGGAGCAAATTCCATAGTTTAACTGTGCGCTGAGTAAAGAAGTACTTCCTTCTGTCTGTCCTGAATCTTCCAACATTCAGCTTCTTTGAATGTCCACGAGTTCTAGTATTATGAGAGAGGGAGATGAACTTTTCTCTATCCACTTTCTCAATGCCATGCATAATTTTATACACTTCTATCATGTCTCCTCTGACCCGCCTTTTCTCTACACTAAAAAGCCCCAAATGCTGCAACCTTTCCTCGTAAGGGAGTCGCTCCATCCCCTTGATCATTCTGGTTGCCCTCTTCTGAACCTTTTCCAACTCTATAATATCCTTTTTGAGATGAGGCGACCAGAACTGTACACAGTATTCCAAATGCGGCCGCACCATAGATTTATACAACGGCATTATGATATCGGCTGTTTTATTTTCAATACCTTTCCTAATTATCCCTAGCATGGAATTTGCCTTTTTCACAGCTGCCGCACACTGGGTCGACATTTTCATCGTGCTGTCCACTACAACCCCAAGGTCTCTCTCCTGGTCGGTCACCGCCAGTTCAGACCCCATGAGTGTATATGTGAAATTCAGATTTTTTGCTCCAATATGCATAATTTTACACTTGTTTATATTGAATTGCATTTGCCATTTTTCTGCCCATTCACTCAGTTTGGAGAGGTCTTTTTGGAGCTCTTCGCAATCCCTTTTTGTTTTAACAACCCTGAACAATTTAGTGTCGTCAGCAAACTTGGCCACTTCACTGCTCACTCCTAATTCTAGGTCATTAATGAACAAGTTGAAAAGTACAGGTCCCAATACCGATCCTTGAGGGACTCCACTTTCTACAGCCCTCCATTGGGAGAACTGTCCGTTTATTCCTACTCTCTGCTTTCTGCTTCTTAACCAATTCCTTATCCACAAGAGGACCTCTCCTCTTATTCCATGACTGCTAAGCTTCCTCAGAAGTCTTTGGTGAGGCACCTTGTCAAACGCTTTTTGAAAGTCTAAGTACACTATGTCCACTGGATCACCTCTATCTATATGCTTGTTGACACTCTCAAAGAATTCTAATAGGTTACTGAGACAGGACTTTCCCTTGCAGAAGCCATGCTGGCTCTGCTTCAGCAAGGCTTGTTCTTCTATGTGCTTAGTTAATCTAGCTTTAATCATACTTTCTACCAGTTTTCCAGGGACAGAAGTTAAGCTAACTGGCCTGTAATTTCCGGGATCCCCTCTGGATCCCTTTTTGAAGATTGGTGTTACATTTGCCACTTTCCAGTCCTCAGGCACGGAGGAGGACCCGAGGGACAAGTTACATATTTTAGTTAGCAGATCAGCAATTTCACCTTTGAGTTCTTTGAGAACTCTTGGGTGGATGCCATCCGGGCCCGGTGATTTGTCAGTTTTTATATTGTCCATTAAGCTTAGAACTTCCTCTCTCGTTACCACTATTTGTCTCAGTTCCTCAGAATCCCTTCCTGCAAATGTTAGTTCAGGTTCAGGGATCTGCCCTGTATCTTCCACTGTGAAGACAGATGCAAAGAATTCATTTAGCTTCTCTGCAATCTCCTTATCGTTCTTTAGGACACCTTTGACTCCCTTATCATCCAAGGGTCCAATTGTCTCCCTAGATGGTCTCCTGCTTTGAATGTATTTATAGAATTTTTTGTTGTTGGTTTTTATGTTCTTAGCAATGTGCTCCTCAAATTCTTTTTTAGCATCCCTTATTGTCTTCTTGCATTTCTTTTGCCAGAGTTTGTGTTCTTTTTTATTTTCTTCATTCGGACAAGACTTCCATTTTCTGAAGGAAGACTTTTTGCCTCTAAGAGCTTCCTTGACTTTGCTCGTTAACCATGCTGGCATCTTCTTGGCCCTGGCGGTACCTTTTCTGATCTGCAGTATGCACTCCAGTTGAGCTTCTAATATAGTGTTTTTAAACAACTTCCAAGCATTTTCGAGTGATGTGACCCTCTGGACTTTGTTTTTCAGCTTTCTTTTTACCAATCCCCTCATTTTTGTGAAGTTTCCTCTTTTGAAGTCAAATGTGACCGTGTTGGATTTTCTTGGCAATTGGCCAGTTACATGTATGTTTAATTTAATAGCACTGTGGTCACTGCTCCCAATCGGTTCAACAACACTTACATCTCGCACCAGGTCCCGGTCCCCACTGAGGATTAAGTCCAGGGTTGCTGTCCCTCTGGTCGGTTCCATGACCAACTGATCTAGGGAATAGTCATTTAGAATATCTAGAAACTTTGCTTCTTTGTCATGACTGGAACACATATGCAGCCAGTCTATGTCCGGGTAGTTGAAGTCACCCATTACTACCACATTTCCTAGTTTGGATGCTTCCTCAATTTCATATCTCATCTCAAGGTCTCCCTGAGCATTTTGATCAGGGGGACGATAGATCATTCCCAGTATTAAGTCCCTCCTGGGGCATGGTATCACCACCCACAATGATTCTGTGGAGGAGTCTGCCTCTTTTGGGGTTTCGAGCTTGCTGGATTCAATGCCTTCTTTCACCTACACTTCTATCTTTTCGGCGCCAGGTAAAGACCTTTTTATGCTCCCAGGCATTTTAAATTTTCTTAACGATTTTAATCTTTTAATCTGTATTTTTTAATTTTTGTCGTATTGTGTTTTTGTAGTGTTTTTTGTTGTTGTTTGTTTGTATATGTTTTTATGATTTTTATTATGATATATTGTATTTTATCTTGTTTGTTCACCGCCCTGAGAGCTATTTTGCTAAAGGCGGTATATAAATTGAAATAATAAATAAATAAATAAATAAATAAATTTTAAGTGCCAGCAGTCTGGTTCCATTCTGGTTCAAGTGGAGCCCGTCCCTTTTGTACAGGCCCGGCTTGTCCCAAAATGTTCCCCAGTGCCTAACAAATCCGAACCCTTCCACCCGACACCATCATCTCATCCACGCATTGAGACTGCGAAGCTGGGCCTGTCTGGCTGGTCCTGCGTGTGGAACCGGTAGCATTTCAGAGAAAGCCACCTTGGAGGTCCTGGCTTTCAGCATCCTACCTAGCAACCTAAATTTTGCTTCCAGGACCTCACAGTTGCATTTCCCCATGTCGTTGGTGCTAACGTGCACCACGACCACTGACTCCTCCCCAGCACTGTCTACCAAACTATCTAAACGACGGGTGATATCCGCAACCTTCGCACCAGGCAGGCAAAACACCTTGCGGTCTACACGCCCAGCACACACCCCACTGTCTTATGTTCCTAATGATCGAATCACCCACTACAAGGATCCCTCCACCCCCTGGAGATATATCCTCGCCACGAGAAGATAGCTGCTCATCCCCCAAGGAATGGGTCCCTTCTAAGGGATCGTTTCCCTCTTCCTCAGCTGGATGCTCTCCTTTCCCGAGACCATCGTTCTCCATGATTGCAGGAGAGCTATCATCCCTGGAGTGGGACACAGCTATAACGTCCCTGAAGGCCTCCTCCACACACCTCTCTGCCTCTCTCAGCTTTTCCAGGTCCGCCACCTTGGCCTCAAGGAAATGAAGTCGTTCCCGGAGAGCCAGGAGCTCATTGCACCGAGAGCACACCCACGACTGCTGTCCAACAGGCAGATAGTCGTACATGCTGCAGGCTGTGCAAAACACTGGAAAGCCCCCACACGCCTGCTGGCTTCTTACCTGCATAGTTTTGTTTGAGGTTTATTACGTCAATAGGTTGGAGACTGTGGTTTAGTTGAGGTCAGGGAACAGAAGGGCAGAGTGGGGGGCCCTGGCCTCCTTGCCCTGCTGCCAAACTCGCTCTGCTGCTTAACTCGCCTTGACGCTTTGTCAGCTGGGGCTCCCCAGATGCAAGACATCACCCTAAGAGTTGGAAACGACTCGCTGGGCTCGCACTACAAGTGCAGGGACACCTTTACCTTTTTTTACAACACAACCTAACCCTGAAGCCAGTCCTGGGACCGGCCAGCCAGGATCTCCCACTCTGCCACTTGCACCTGTCCCCTCCCCCATGGGGGTGTTTCTATTCGTCCCTCTTTTGGCAGTCAGAAGCAATGTTTTCCAAAAAAATACAGTAGAAATGGGCTTTCCCTGACTGTGTGTCTGTGTCTGTTCGGGAAGGGGTGGGGATTTCTTAATTCCCCCTCCCCAGCAGATTTTTTCCCCTGGGGTTACCCCGAACCTGCCAGGACTTTTCTCCTGTGTGGGGGTGCAGTTTTGGCTGGAATTGGTACTGGCCTGTCTGTGTCAATAAATATCCTAAAATATTAGCAATTCACACCCATTAAGAAAGGGGGGGACTGACAAGCGGGTGGGAGGGGGAAATGGCGCAGGAAAAAAAATCTGTCCCTCCCTCCCTTCTTCTCACTGATTGGTAACTTTCTGGTTCACACTGGGAAGCTCTTTTCTGTTGGAATGTATGAGATTCAGCTCCAACTTGTGGGTTGAGGCTGCATGGGGTTAAGAAGGGTAGCTAGAGAGGAGACCTCTTGGTTGCTAGGCTATACCTGTCCTTTGATCTCCTGCTGTCTCTTCCTTCCTGCTAGACTGATATGGCACCAAAGAACCCTCGGGGCTGCCCACCACTGGGATGTGCTTCTTCCCTGCATCCCAGGATCTGGACCCTCCCCTGCCTGCCAGGGTCACTGTGGTGCTGGGGTGTGGGCCACGCAGGCATGCATGGCAATGTCCATCCATCCTTTTTTTTAAAGAAACGTTTTTAAAGATGTTCTGTTTTGATGTGTTTTGAAGTTTGTTTTTATGATGTTTTAACGTTTTTAGTGCTTTTGTTTGCCGCCCTGGGCTCCTGCCAGGAGGAAGGGCGGGATATAAATCAAATAATAAATAAAATGAATACATAAGTGTGGGAAGAGCAGTTCTATTGCTTGCCAAAGGCCCTGGGCTCATCTCCAGGTGGGGCAGGGAGAGGACCCCGCCTGCAACTTTGGAGAGGCGCTGTCTGTCAGTGTCGACAATATTGAGCTACATGGGACCAATGTTCTTCTGTCTTGGTTTAAGGCAGCTTCACCCAGAATCTAGCTGGCCAGCCTTTGCCAACCGGACGTCCTCTGGATGTTTGGACTACAATTCGCGTCAGTCCCCAGACATCACAGACCTATGATGCTGAGGCTGATGAGAGCTGTAGTCCACCAACACTTGGAGGGCGCCAGGTTGGCATTCCTGGCCTACCAAATCCCTCCAGGGACTTTGTGAGCAAAGTGTGATGCTCTGCCTCCCGGCTGTTTTCCCGGAGCATGTGGTGCTTGGAGACAGACTGCCTTTAAACATGGAGGTTCCACGCAGTAGCCACAATGGCCATTGATGAACTTCTCCTCCTGCCGGAATTGGCCTAACTCTCCCTCTCCACACCCTGCATTTCAAGACATCTCTCCGCCACTGGCCAGGACCACATTTTGTGGCAGGAAACTGCATGCCTGAATTCTGCATTGTGTGGTTTGCACAGCTTGTGATGGGCCGGAAGGAAGAAGCTGTCATATTCTGAGTCAAAACAGTTGGCCCATCTAGCTCGGAATTATTGCCTGCTCTGGCTGGCAGCAGGGGTTCTCCGAGGACTCAGGCAGGCAGCGACGGGGCAATTCCACTGCTGCAGGGTCTGACTCCGTAGGAGGCAGCTCCCTCTCTTCGTGGTTCGTGTGCTGGACTAGAATGCGAGAGACCAGGGTTCAAATCCCCCACTCATCCATGAAGCTCACTGCTGGCCTTGGGCCAATCACTGCCTCTCAGCCAAAGCTACCTTGCAAGGTGGTTGTGATGATAAATTGGGGAGGAGGTGAATCCTGTATGCCACCCTGAGCTCCGTGCAGGAATGATGGGATAGAAAGTTATATTACTACCCCCACCCCCTTTTCTTCCCCAATCATCATCATCATCATCATCATCTCTCTCCTCCCAGTCCTGGAAGTGGCCCCTGGGGTGGGGCTTTTGAAGGCACCAGGAAGCTGCCTTACCGGGTCAGACCAACCTGGCCCATCTGGCATTATCTGCTCTGACTGGCAGCAACTCTCGCCCCTACCTGGAGATGCTCCCGTTGGGATTGAACCCGGAGCTTCTGCAGACAAGCAAGGCTCTGCCCCCGAGCTCCAGCCCCTCCCTCCGTCCCGCCCCCAAGACTCTTGTGCTCAGAGGCGAGAGGCAGGGCGAGGGGGTGCGCCGGTGCGTTTCGCTCGCCCCTGGCGCGGCAGCGGGCGCTCCCCCGACTCCCACCCCGCGCAACGGCGCACATCTCCCCTGCTGCGCCCGCTCGCGCCCAGCGCCCTCCCGCGGCCACTGGGCACCCAGAGGCGGCGGCGGCTCCGATTTCGCTCGCAACAAGAGCAAGTCTGGGGAAGGCATCAGGCCGCAGTGCGGCGGGGCGGGGGGCCAGGAGAGGAGGGGGGCCGGGCGGGGCGTCAGCGGCCTCTGGGCCAGCGCTGGAGCCAGGACCCCCCCATATCGAGTGGGCGATCTCTCGCGCAGCACGCTCCCCTGGACAGCACAGCGCTGGCTTTGTAGCCGAACCCCGCTGGCGGGTGCCCGGTTGGCAAAGGCTGCCCAGAGCAAGCCCTCCCTGTGGCTTTAGGGGGGAAGAGGAAGAGGAGAGTGTGGGCTCCCCACCTCCCTTGGAAAAGCCCTGTGCTCCTCAAGAATGGGCTGTGCCCCCCACATGCCCCCCTCTGGGTGGGATTCCCCATCTCTGCACCGGGTTGGCTGAGCATGTACAGAGTGCTAATCTGCTGCTGTGGGAGGAGCGCGCGAAAAAGCAGTTTTCCCACCTAGGAAGGCAGCAACACCAACCTGTTAAAGCCAACTTGGTTTGCTTGAGAGTAGGTATCATTGATCACAGTGGGGCTTGCTTATGAGTAAGCATGCAAATGATTGGGTTGCGTGACACTATAGCAGATCTATCTTGATAAAACAGGTTTGTTAAATTATTTCATGGGCTGGACTGTGTGACAAGATTAGAGACAAGAAGAACGATGGTTAAAAGAATGATAGTTACATAATTCACGTGAGTTATTCTAGGGTCATAACCTTGGGGTGGATAAGGCAGGGAGGATCTTTCAACAAATGAGCTCCTAAAATCACAATATGCTTTTTAAAAAATTCCTCGATGAAAGTAGGCTATAAATGGGGAAGCTCAGTGGCTGAGAGTCTCCTTTCCATGCAGAAGGTGATCCCAGGTGGAATTCCAGCATCTCCAGGCAGGGCCGGAAGAGACTCTTGCCTGAAATCCAGGGTTGCTGCTGCCAGTCCGTGCAGACACTACTGAGCAAGATGGACTCAGTAGAAGGCACTTTCCTGGCTTCCTCTCGATCTTCCCAGACTTGCTTAACTCCTTTCTTGACCATACTGAGAAAGCGTCGTCTCCCAAAGAAGAAAAATAAAAGTTCCCCGTGGTCGTCTCATCTGACAAGGGCCGGCCTGCCTATGAAGTCTGTGGCCAAAAAAGGCGGTCAGCCACGCAGGGTGGTTTGTCAGAGACTTGCCAAAACTCCGACTTGCTGTCTCTATGACATTCCAAAAATGCAAGTTGCGAAGCGCCTGCGGGCCCCAGTGCTTGGCTGGCGAATGTTGCTTGGGGGCGGGCGGAGGAGATGATGGTCGATCACGGCCGATGGGTAATTCGGGAGCTACGGGAGTGTGCAAGGGGCTGGCTGATCCGTGTGTGCGGGTGGACCCGGTGGGAAGGATCCGGCCACGCGGAGGGAGATGGGAGGGTGAAGCGTCCATAGGACACGATGGAGTTGTTTCTTTTATCGCTGCAGCTTCCCGAGTCAGTTGCGCCGGCTCCAAGCGTGTCAGTGGCACAACCTCAGAGGGTGGCCGTGGGAGCGTGGCATGACTCCCAAAGGGGCCCTGCGCTCCTCGGGTTGCCACCCGCCAGCGCCTGGTGTCGGGGAGCCTCCTGCCTGCGACGGGAGGGCGAGTGTAGCCATCGCGGCTGGTAGCCAGGGACGGCCTTGCCCTGGGCCACGTGTTTGTCTGCTCTGTTTGAAAGCCATCCCAGGACTGCGGCCCAAGCCTCCTGCAGATGGGCATGGGTGCGCCTTCACACTGTGCCAAGCCAGCCCCCCCCATGCTTGGGGGGGAGGGACCCTTTCTGTGACGTCGGGCCCCGGCTGCTGCCCCAAAGGCCTGCCCTGCTGGGGGCGCCGTCCTGCTCTCCTGCGGACGTGCGTCCCCCGCGGGGTGCTGCGCGTGCAGCTCCTGTCCGAGGGGCGCCTCTCTGACCCCCCCGGCCGGGATGTGCGCGCGTGCTTGAGCGCGCAAGCCGCCGCCGTGTGCCTGGGCCGAACAAAGGCGCTTTCATGGCCTCGCCGGAGAGCCGAGATTGGAATGCTGATCTTCGCGGGAGCACCTGAGACGAGGGGAGCCCCCCCAATCCAGGCGCTCCATCGCATCCCACTGAAATCCCAGCCCCCTCCCTCTCCTCTCCCCGGGGCTGCAACCCACTTTCGGGAGCCAGAATTCCTTCCCCAGGCCGGCCAGAGCCCACATTTTGAGGGGGGGCTCCCTGGTGGCCAGCGGGTCGGACGTTTGGAGCCGGGAAGTCCTGGGTTTGGAACGCCGCTGGGTGGGCAACTGCCCCCCCCGCCTCACTTGGCCCAACTGTACAAGGGGCGCAAAGGGTGATCTTCATCTGTTTGCTTCGCCCCCGACGGTGATTGTCGCCTGCTCATTTAACCGGGTTGCGGCTTCAGAAAACCAGCAGCTCCAGCGCTGGAAGTTGGCGACTCCCGGCAACCTTTTCAAACCGGCCCCGCTCCTGTGCAGAAAACGAGCCGACCTGCTTAGCCGCTGCGGAGTCCGTCCGCCATCTCTTAAGCGTTAAAGGCGCAGCAGCAGGGCCGGGGGAAAAGGGGGGCAACTTTAGGGTTCATTTTTGTGAAAAACGCACACCCCCCTCTCCTTCCCTCCTCCCTTGGGGTGTTAATGGGATGACGGGGGAGGGGGTTGCATGCGGCGCGGTTGGAGCGATGGGCCGGCTTGTAAGCCCCTCTCAGCCCCCTTCTTTTTCATCTTTCTCCCCCCAGCCGCTCCAGTGGACGTGCTAAAAGCGCTGCAGCTGCAGAAGCAGCCCGAGGGGGTCCGCAAGACGACGGGCTTCTGCCCCAAGAGGCGCGCGGGATCGGGGCCGGATGTCGCCTACCGGATATCGAGGCAGGCGCAACTCAGCGCCCCCACCAGGCAGCTTTTCCCAGGTAGACCGGGCGGGGGCGCAAGCGGGGGTCGGTGGGGAGAGGCCTTCCATTTCAAGCAGCGGGCAGGGGCTCGATCTAGTATTTCCTCTCCCCAACACTTAGCCCAGGTTGCCGCTTTTCTGGCCACACTCTCATGCTGCTGAAATGGACTGTCAGCTTTTCGTATGTGGCCCTGCCAAGAAAAGACTTTACCAGTTGAGTTTCTGCCTGCTTCTATCTCTTCCAAAATTGGAGGCACCAAGAATAAGGGGCGAGGGGTAGTGGTGTTACGGAATCTAAAGAGTGTGCAGAAAGGAAGGTGCTATTGGCCCAGCATGTTTTTCTCACAGGAGGGGCAGCCACACCAATTTCCCCTCCTTTTCTCTCCCTCTATGGCTGGCGCATGCACCATCCATTTAAAGCGCCTGGCTTCCCCCAAAAGAATCTTGGGAGCTGCAGTTTACCCCACGCAGAGCCACAATTACCAGCACCCTTAGCAAAACTACAGCTCCCAGGATTCTTTGGGGGAGGTCATGCACATTAAACGGTGTGTTTGCAGCCTGTGACTGTGTCCTCCACGTCCCCTGAGCTCCTCTGAGGGGTGCCTCTTTGTGAGGGGGATGTCCATTCTGGGCTGTTAGCAACCAGGCGTAGCCCATTTCATGACTGTGTGCACCACCTGATTTCTCTGTGTCTGTGTTGGAATTGCTTTTTAATATTTTTAAAGCTTTTTTCCTTTTTTTGGATGAATTTATTTAATATATATTATATCTATTATATTATTTAATATAGATAAAATATATTTAATATATATTTAATATAGTTTAAAGTTTGTTTTTATGATGCTTTAAAGTGTTTTTAGTGCTTTTGTTTGCCGCCCTGGACTCCTACTGGGAGGAAGGGCGGGATATAAATCATATAAAGCAAACATAATACATTTGCCTGGTGGGATTTTTGGGAAGGGGCTGTAGCTCACTGGCAGCACACCTGGTCTGCATGCAGAAGGCCCAGCTTCAAGCCACGGCAGAATCTCCAGTGGGGCAAGGAAGGCCTGCCAGTCAGTGCTGAGTGAGATGGAGGAAAGGGCCTGATTCGCTCTAAGGCAGCGTCCTCCGTGCCCATGTTTGTTCGGTCCCTCTCTGCTTCTGGGTGCCATAGGATCTGCTGTGCGATTTGTTCCAGCCACTGAGCAGGCAGTTCAGTGAAGGTCTTCCCTTGTTGAAGGCGAGGGCACGTTTGTGTTATGGAAATATTTATGCAGAGGTCCTCAGCAGTCTGAATTGTGTGTGTGCCAGTGTGTGTATTTACCTAAGTAGCAGGCTCTTACCCTCCATTGAGATCACGGAGACTCAAGACTTAGTAAAATAAGAAAAACTCCTTTATTTGTAGAAGTATATAGTGGATAGGAAAGGCATACCTAGTTCTAATTAACTAAGTTGGAGGCGCAACGCCCAGACTTGGGTCTTGCCCGCATGGCTCAGGAGAGAGCAATTCTTGGACAGTCGAAGAAGACAAAGGAAGGAAGGGCAGGTCAGCTTCCCTAAAGACGTCACAGTCTACAATGGAAGGAAGTCAGCAGAGCATGACAGGTAAAGGTAAACAAGCCTCTCCATCTGAAGGACCCTATTTCCCTTCTGGAGCACAAAAGAACAGACCAGGAGTTGCTCTGGCCCCACTTCCAACACCCCTTCTCAACGAGCATTTGGTTCAGCCCACGAGGTTCATCTTGTCTCGCAGCTTGCAATGTCTGACTTTGCCCAGCGCCTTCGTGAGAGCGTCTGCAGTCATGTCTTCTGTTGGACAATGCTGCATCTTGAGTAGTCCTCTGCAGTAGGTATCTCTAATGAAATGGTGCTTCATGTCTATGAGCTTGGTCTGTGAACTCACCCCTTCTGACTGCATGAGTCTGATGCATCCTTGGTTGTCCTCATGCATCACAACAGGCCCAGGTATAGAGATGCCTAAATCTTTGAAGAGTTCAAGCAGCCACATCAGCTGTCTGCTTGCTTCAGAAGCTGACACATACTCTGCTTCTGTGGGAGAGAGTGCTACAGTCTCGATCTGTAGTGTCTTCAGCCCAATCAGCATCTGCATATCCCTCTAGCCTGGGATCTCGGGTAGCTGTCAACTTTAGTTTCATGGCTGCAGTGCCCTTTAGACATCTCACCACTCTCTTTATTGATTCCCAGGCCTTTCTGGTTGGCGAGCTGGTTTTCCTGCACAAGTATCCCACTGCTGCCGCCACATCTGGCCTGCAGACAGTGCTGATATACAGAAGTTTTCCAATAGCTTGTCTGTAGCTCTCTTGGTCTTCCCATGGTTGTTCTGGTCTGGTCTGTTTCTGGTACCCTACTTCCATTGGAGTAGGTCCTGGATGTGCATCCTTCAGTCCTAGACTCTCGATAAGGTCTTGAATCTTTTGTTTTTGATTCAGCAAGAAGGATCCATCGCCCTCTCTTTCAATTTGCATTCCAAGGTAGTGAGTGACATCACCCAGGCACTTCGCTTCAAACTCCTTGTTGAGATGATTTACTACCTGTTGCTTGTCCATTGGATCTTGATAAGCCAACAGCAGATCATCAACATAAATCAGTAAGTAAGTCCATCTATTGTTCTTGAATCTGCTGTACAGGCATGGCTCTGCTCTGCCTTGTGCAAAGCCTTCCTTCAAGAGCATCTTGCTCAGTTTCTCATTCCAGGCTCTGGCAGCCTGTTTAAGTCCATAGGTGGATTTTTGAAGTTTACACACAAGCGTTTCCTTTCCTGGAACTTTAAAGCCTGGTGGTTGCTGCATGTAGATTTCCTCTTCTATTTCTCCAGGCAAGAATGCTGTTTTTATATCCATGTGCTCCACCTGCATTTTCCTGTTGGCAGCAGCACTCAGAAGAGTTCTGATAGTTGTGTATTTGACTACAGGAGCAAATGTTTCATGGTAGTCTTGTCCATAGTTTTGAGAGTATCCTTTGGCTACTAGTCTTGCCTTGTATCTCTCAATATTTCCTTCAGCATCTGACTTCTTTTTGAATACCCACTTGCAGCCTACAACTTTTCTTCCTTGAGGAAGCTTGGTCAGTGTCCAAGTTTTGTTCTTGTGTAGAGCTTCCAGCTGTTCCTTGGCTGCCTGCCTCCACCTCTCAGCTTCAGCTTTGGGTAAGGCTTCGATATTTTTCCAGGTCTCAGGCTCTGGAAGTTCATCTCTCACGAGGTAAGTCTGTCTGGTGATATACCTTTGCTGGTGCGTTCAGAGCATCTGGGTGCTGGTGCTTTGGCTGCCCTTTCTGGCTCTGATGCCTCTTCTGGCTCAGACTCCTCGTCTTCCTCTGCTGGTGTGTTATTGTGACCCGTTCTGTTGTGGAAGAATAGCTCAGTGTCTTCTTCCATTTTGCTGTCATCTGTGTAGTGTGGTGCCCCTTCTGGTCGGTATGCACACTGTCTTTCACCAAAATTTACAGCTCTGCATACTTCAACTTTGCCAGTTTTGGGATCCATGACTCAGTATCCCTTCTGCATTGAAGAATATCAAATGAATATTCCTTCCTTGGTGGTGGTGTCAAGTTTTGACCTCTTTTGTTTCAGGAATGTGTACAGCCAAATACACAAAGGTGAGACACACTTGGTGGCGATCACGCCATAGCTGAAAAGGTGTCTTGTTAATTGTAGTTGCCAGAAGTTTGTTCTGCAGATAGGTGGCAGTAACTGCTGCTTCTCCCCAGTACTTCTGTAGTAACTATGCATCTTCCAACAAGGAACGAATCATCTGTCCAAGAGTCCGGTTCATGTGCTCCACAACGCCATTTTGTTCTGGAGTATAAACAACAGTAGTCTGGTGCTATATGCCTTCCTCATGTAGGAAGTCTTGCATAGCCCTGGACACAAATTCTCATCCATTGTCAGATCTTATAATTTGTGGCTTTCTGCCAAATTTATTTGCTACAATTCTGACATAGTCCTTCTATTTTTGAAGTACTTGACTTTTCTCTCTCACTAGGTAAATTGTAGTTTCCCTCGAGTAATCATGTGTGAAAATTAGCAAGTATAAATTTTCTGCCCTGTGATGGCGTTCTGATGGGTCCACAAAGGTCTGTGTGAATTAATTCTAAAGGTTTTGTAGTTTTCCTTTCACTTTTCTTAAGAAATGTTGGTTTCACACTTTTTGTCTTTATACAACATTCACATTTTGTGTGAACTTACATTGTCCCATTTTGATGCCTCTAGCCCAATTTTCCTTCTCGAGAGCATTGATTCTGGCTAAGCTGGCATGTCCCATTCCTTGATGCCAAACATGTAAACATCCAGAATCTCAGGCTTCTTTGGCTGTATTTGCATGCATAGTTTCAAAATATTCCAAATGCAAAAGGTCATTTTTCAATCTTGCAAAATTTGTCTCTTATATAAAGTTGATCTCTAAGCTCCATACAGCAATGCCTTTGACTGTGCAGATCATGAAAAACTATGGAATGCTTTAAAAGAAATGGGGGTGCCACAGCATCTGATTGTCCTGATGTGCAACCTATACTCTGCACAAGAGGCTACTGTAAGGACAGAACATGGCGAAACCGATTCGTTCCCAATTGGAAAGGGTGTGAGACAAGGGTGTATTTTATCACCTTATTTGTTTAATCTATATGCAGAACATATCATACGGAAAGCAGGATTGGACCAAGATGAAGGAGGTGTGAAAATTGGAGGGAGAATTATCAAAAATTTTAAGATATGCAGATGATACCATACTACTAGCAGAAACCAGTAATGATTTGAAATGGATGCTTCCGGGCCAGATTCAAAGTGCTGGTATTGACTTATAAAGCCCTGTATGGTGCGGGACCACGATACTTGTCGGAACGCCTCTCCCGCTATGAACCGGCCCGTACACTACGTTCTGCTACGAAGGCCCTCCTCCGGGTTCCAACTCACACTGAGGCCCGGAGGGTTGTGACAAGATCTAGGGTCTTCTCAGTGGTGGCCCCCGAATTGTGGAATAGTCTCCCCGAGGAGGTCCGCTTGGCGCCGACATTGTCATCTTTTTGGCGTCAAGTTAAAACCTTCCTCTTTCCCAAAGCATTTTAATTGTACTTTTTAACTTAATATAACTTAATTGGATTTTTGCACTGTATAGTTTTTTCTTATTGTATTTATTGTATTGTTTTTGCTGTTCACCGCCCAGAGAGCTGTTGCTAGTCGGGCGGGATATAAGCCTAATAAATAAATAAATAATAAAATAAATAAATGCTGATGAAAGTTAAAGAGGAAAGCACAAATGCAGGACTACAGCTGAATGTCAAGATCACGAAAATAATGACAACAGAAGATTTATGTAACTTTAAAGTTGACAATGAGGACGTTGAAGTTGTCAAGGATTATCAACACCTCAGCACAGTCATTAACCAAAATGGAGACGATAGTCAAGAAATCAGAAGGCGGCTAGGACTGGGAAGGGCAGCTGTGAGAGAACTAGAAAAGATCCTCAAAGGCAAAGATGTATCACTGAACACCAAAGTCAGGATCATTCAGACCATGGCATTTCCGATCTCTATGTATGGATGTGAAAGTTGGACAGTGAAAAAAGAAGATAAGAGAAAAACCAACTCATTTGAAATGTGGTGCTGGAGGAGAGTTTTGCGCATACCATGGACTGCGAAAAAGACAAATAATTGGGTGTTAGAACAAATTAAACCACTAGAAGCAAAAATGATGAAACTGAGGTTATCATACTCTGGACACATCATGAGAAGACATGATTCACTAGAAAAGACAATGATGCTGGGAAAATCAGAAGGAAGTAGAAAAAGAGGAAGGCCAAACAAGAGATGGATTGATTCCATAAAGGAAGCCACAGACCTCAACTTGCAAGATCTGAGCAGGGTGGTTCATGACAGATGCTATTGGAGGTCGCTGATTCATAGGGTCGCCATAAGTCGTAGTCGGCTTGAAGTCACATAACAACAACTAAGCTCCATTATCTTAGTGGCACTTATTAAATTATCTTTAAATGGTGGAACAAATAGGCAATTTTTCAGTTCAAGCTCTCTGGCGCCCTCTGACCTTTTGCAAATTAGCTCCACAGTGCATATTCCTTGAGAACAGCAAACATCTCCTTATGCTGTAATTGCATTCTGTGTATGGGGGCTAAAGTTCTTAAACATTTTTTTATTATTTATTAAATGTGTGGTAGTCCCAGCATCGATTAAAAATCTGGTTTTATAATCATCATTCTTTCCATCAGATATATGGTAACTGGAATGCTTCACTTTAGTTTAGCTGTTTGATTTTGTGGAAAGTTGCTAGAGAAGGGATCCTGTTTTGGCGGAGGCTCCCTTTATGTCCAGGGGCTGTGGGAGGAGACACTGGGGCAACTCTCTTTCTCCCCTGACACACACCTGGGCATACCTTCCTGAGCATATGTGCCTTGGGTTCCTTCCTTGTGCCCAGAACGGAACAGTTGAGGTGATGCTTCTCCTGGCTTTGAGGCAGAGAGCTGGGCAGGGGAAGCTGTCCCTGTGGATCTCTGCCCCCTCTTGCCTGCATTGTGACGTGGCCCCCTGGGCCAGGGCCTTTGAGATAATCCCAGCCACCCCCACCCTCTCCCTCTCCCTCCCCCTTCCAGGTAAATTCCCAGAGGACTTCTCCATCATGGCCCTGGTAAAGCCCAAGTCCGGCCTGCAAGCCTTCCTGCTCTCCATCTACAACCACCACGGCATCCAACAGCTGGGCGTGGAGCTGGGCCGCTCCCCCATCTTCCTCTACGAGGACCAGAGCGGTCGCCCCGCCCCCGAGGACTACCCAATCTTCCGAGGGGTCAACCTGACGGACGGCAAGTGAGTGCCCTTCCGGACCTCTCCAGCGTCTTCCGTTGCCTACCCTGTGGAGATTGCTCTCTCGTGCTTTATTTCGTTTATTTATTTATTTATTTATTTATATACAGCGCTTGCTTTCCCCTTAACAGTGGACCCAAGCAGGCCGTGGGAGTCTGGTGAGGGTGTGAGGGAACTAGTTACTTATTACGCTTATATCCCACCCTTCCTCCCAAAGGAGCAAACACGTCAACAAAACAATTTAACAACAAAACAACAACAAAACGTTTTAAAAACAGCTGCAGATAAAAACATTATTTCATCCAGTGATTTCCGGGCTGCCAGGAAGAGTATCTTTCAGCCATGAAATGCCTGAGTGAACTGGAATGTTTTCAAATTCCTCCTGAAAGTCAATAATGAGGGAGACAGACACTCATCACTGGGGAGGGCATTCTATAAACAGGGAGTCACCACTGTAAAGGCCCTGTCATGGGCCAAGATCAGCCAGGTACTGGGCTTTGTATGCTAACACTGTGAGCTTAAATGTAGGCTGGCATCATATTGGCAACCAATTAGCAATTGCTTTACGAAAGGCGAAATGTGTTGGCGATAGGTCGCTCCGCAGAGCAACCCTGCAGCTGCATTTTGCATCACCAGCAGCTTCCAGACTAATCTTAAGGGCAGCCCCACAGAGAGTGCATCACAATAGTATTGCATAGTATTTATTTATTCAATTTACAGCTTTTCTTCCCAAAGGAGTTCAGGGCAGCAGACTTAACTTATCAAGTTAACAATGAGGGAGACAGGTGCACCTCACCCGGGAGGGCATTCCACAAACAGGGGCACCAACCAGGCAGCTCCCAGTGGGACTGCATTCGTACTGTGGATGGTATTTGCTTAGAGCAGAAATGAGTGGGCAGCAGAGGTTTCCTTGGATTAGGATTAAAAGACACTCTGAGGCTGGGGTGGTGATGGGGGCAGAGGGGTGTTGCTGCCGAACAGAGCCAGCAAAATGGAGAGGGAACCCGTGAAGCCCACCCTGACTGCTGTCAAGGACCCTCCACTTGCAGCCCTTCTAGAAAGAACTCAAATGTGAAATTGCTGATCTGCTAACTAAAATATGTAACTTGTCCCTTGGGTCCTCCTCCGTGCCTGAGGACTGGAAAGTGGCCAATGTAACGCCAATCTTCAAAAAGGGATCCAGAGGGGATCCCGGAAATTACAGGCCAGTTAGCTTAACTTCTGTCCCTGGAAAACTGGTAGAAAGTATGATTAAAGCTAGATTAACTAAGCACATAGAAGAACAAGCCTTGCTGAAGCAGAGCCAGCATGGCTTTTGCAAGGGAAAGTCCTGTCTCAGTAACCTATTAGAATTCTTTGAGAGTGTCAACAAGCATATAGATCGAGGTGATCCAGTGGACATAGTGTACTTAGACTTTCAAAAAGCGTTTGACAAGGTACCTCACCAAAGACTTCTGAGGAAGCTTAGCAGTCATGGAATAAGAGGAGAGGTCCTCTTGTGGATAAGAAATTGGTTAAGAAGCAGAAAGCAGAGAGTAGGAATCAACGGACAGTTCTCCCAATGGAGGGCTGTAAAAAGTGGAGTCCCTCAAGGATCGGTATTGGGACCTGTACTTTTCAACTTGTTCATTAATGACCTAGAATTAGGAGTGAGCAGTGAAGTGGCCAAGTTTGCTGACGACACTAAATTGTTCAGGGTTGTTAAAACAAAAAGGGATTGCGAAGAGCTCCAAAAAGACCTCTCCAAACTGAGTGAATGGGCAGAAAAATGGCAAATGCAATTCAATATAAACAAGTGTAAAATTATGCATATTGGAGCAAAAAATCTTAATTTCACATATACGCTCATGGGGTCTGAACTGGCGGTGACCGACCAGGAGAGAGACCTCGGGGTTGTAGTGGACAGCACGATGAAAATGTTGACCCAGTGTGCGGCAGCTGTGAAAAAGGCAAATTCCATGCTAGGGATAATTAGGAAAGGTATTGAAAATAAAACAGCCGCTATCATAATGCCATTGTATAAATCTATGGTGCGGCCGCATTTGGAATACTGTGTACAGTTCTGGTCGCCTCATCTCAAAAAGGATATTATAGAGTTGGAAAAGGTTCAGAAGAGGGCAACCAGAATGATCAAGGGGATGGAGCGACTCCCTTACGAGGAAAGGTTGCAGCATTTGGGGCTTTTTAGTTTAGAGAAAAGGCGGGTCAAAGGAGACATGATAGAAGTGTATAAAATTATGCATGGCATTGAGAAAGTGGATAGAGAAAAGTTCTTCTCCCTCTCTCATAATACTAGAACTCGTGGACATTCAAAGAAGCTGAATGTTGGAAGATTCAGGACAGACAGAAGGAAGTACTTCTTTACTCAGCGCATAGTTAAACTATGGAATTTGCTCCCACAAGATGCAGTAATGGCCACCAGCTTGGATGGCTTTAAAAGAAGATTAGACAAATTCATGGAGGACAGGGCTATCAATGGCTACTAGCCGTGATGGCTGTGCTCTGCCACCCTAGTCAGAGGCAGCATGCTTCTGAAAACCAGTTGCCGGAAGCCTCAGGAGGGGAGAGTGTTCTTGCACTCGGGTCCTGCTTGCGGGCTTCCCCCAGGCACCTGGTTGGCCACTGTGAGAACGGGATGCTGGACTAGATGGGCCACTGGCCTGATCCAGCAGGCTCTTCTTATGTTATTATGTTCTTACGGTGTTAGTGTGACTAAAACCTGGAGTGGATTCCACTGCCCCACCGACATAGAGCCACCAGCCGACTTTTCGGGGCCACCAACTTTTTTTTCAGCCAAGCTCCTGGGCTTTCAGCAATTGTGTGAGAACCCTTAGCCAAATATGGGCTGTGGGCACACCATAGATTTAAAGCACATGGCTTCCCACAAAAGAATCCTGAAGTTGTTTATTAAGGGTGCTGGGTAGCTTGGTGAGGGATAAACGACAGTTCCCAGAATTCTTTGGGGGAATCCATGTGCTTTAAACATGTGGTATATACGTTTCCTCTTTCAAAAAGTTTGTTTTTATGACGATTTAATGTTTTTAGTGCTTTTGTCTGCCACCCTGGGCTCCTGCTGGGAGGAAGGAAGGGAATATAAATCTATTATTATTATTATTATTATTATTATTATTATTATTATTATTATTATTATTATTATTATTATTAGGTGTCATGCGTTGGCACAGGGGGCATTATTTGGGCTTTCCCCCTGTGTACTGCTTGAAGTGCATTGAAGGGCGTTGTAATTTTTATTTATTTAAAATATGTATATCCTATGCGTACACGTCCTTCCCTCCCGGTATTATAAAGTGTTGGTCAGAGTGGCTTATATTACATTAAAGACAATTCAAACAACGTGGCCCTTGGGAAGGTCTCGGAGCCAGAGGAGCATTTGGCCTTGTGGACCTTTTGGGAGGAGTTGCAAATGTCTGTTCCGTAGAAGAGAAATCTTCTGAAATGGATCCATTTGGGCCCTCCTCCTTACAAAAGTCATAGTTGTTTGAGGTGCTGGAGGGATGTTCCTAGTTCTGGAAGGTGCCAAAAATGCCTTTTGGCAACTGTCCCACAGAATCTTTCTGAGCATATCTCCTTTCCTTTTTTAAATCAAACAACAAACAAACCCAAGATTGTAGTCCTTATGGTTGAAAAGATGCGAAGGGGAAAACGCTAAGGCCATTAGAATTCTGCTTTCATTGACTTCAATTTGGGATTTGTTGACTCCTTTAAAAAAAAATTTTTAGCCCAGTCCTAGGGAGTTCTTTCCCAATTAAATCGAGGAAGGCCAGATGCAAAAGAGGATAGCGGGGCTCCTGCACCTTTAGTAGTAGCTTGGAAGAGGGAATTTCAGCCAGTGGAGTTTGCATATAGCTTGCTGCCTATGTGACAATTAAAGGTCCAGGAGCCCCAGTGCCCTCCTTTGTGACCAGCTGCCCTAATTCAATCTGCCTCCCCTCTTGTGAAAGCTGTTCTTCCCTGCCTCTTTCTACGGAAAGCCAAGTCTCCACTACCTCTTGTTCACAGAAGTTTAGTTTCCAAATCCTGTGAAGTATTGCTTCGCCTCCATTTGGCACTGGTTAGGACTCAACTTGAGTACTGCTTCCAGTTCTAGACACCACACTTTAAGAAGGATGCAGACAAACTGGAACAGGTTCAGAGGGGAGAAACAAGGACGATCAGGGGACTGGAAACAAAGCCCTACGAGGAGAGACTGAAAGAACGGGGCATGTTTAGCCTGGAGAAGAGAAGACTGAGGGGAGATATGATAGCACTCTTCAAGTACATGAAAGGTTGTCACATAGAGGAGGGCCAGGATCTCTTCTCGATCGTCCCAGAGTGCAGGACATGGAATAATGGGCACAAGTTGTAGGAAGCCAGATTTCGACTGGACATCAGGAAAAACTTCCTAACTGTTAGAGCCATATGACAATGGAACCAATTACCTAGAGAGGTGGTGGGCTCTCCAACACTGGAGGCCTTCAAGAGGCAGCTGGACGGCCATCTGTCAGGAATGCTTTGATTTGGATTCCTGCATTGAGCAGGGGGTTGGTCTTGATGGCCTTATAGGCCCCTTCCAACTCTACAATTCTATGATCCAGGTGGCATCGGGTGGCGCTCAGTGTCAGCAAGAAGCAGGTGACCCTGATCCTGGACTGCAAGAAGAAAGTGACGCGGCCACTGCCCCGGGGGAACCAGCCAGTCATCGACACGCGTGGCATCACCACCTTTGGAACCCGCATCCTGGACGAGGAAGTCTTTGAGGTGTGTGGCCTCCTCTCTGCCTTCGCCTCTCTTCCACCTGTGCAGGTGCCCAGCTTGGCTCTGAACACCCCCCCAACAGAAACACTTCTTCTCTCCCCGCAGGGCGACATCCAGCAGCTGCTCATCTCCTCCAGCCCCCAAGCGGCCTACAACTTCTGCGAAGAGTTCAGCCCGGACTGTGGAGGAGTTGCTCAGAAGCCTCAAGCCCAGGAGGCCCAGCAGAGGCCCAGCAGGCCTGAGGTGAGACGAGGGGCACAGCAAGGGCAGCGGGGAGAGCCAGAGGGAAGAGGGAGCCTGAGATAGGGTTACCATCATTTTGTCATTTCAAAAAGAGTACATTTGGCTTCGATAAGGGAAAAGTAAGAGTATGCTGTTGCACCATCTCAAAAAGAGTACATGTACTTTTAAAAGAGTATGGTTGGTAACCCTAACCCTGCGAGGTGGTCCCTTGTTTGAAGTGTGTTTTGCTTAATGGCTGTCTTCCCGGGCCGAGGACAGACGGGAGCAGATATAAGAACAGACTTTGTAACTCTGGGCTGCTGCTGGGAGGAAGGGCGGGATATAAATCAAATAATAAATAAATCAAATAATAAATAAATAAACTCCCCAGGCCATAGAAAACCTCAGCCCGCAGTTTTGTAGCTTCAGCTTTCTCTACCAAGAGCCAGCCAAGAAGAGCTTCCCCACATGCTAGGATAGCCTTTGCTGGGGCTGATGGGAGTTGTAGTCCAACAACATCTGGAGGGCACCAGGTTGGCGAACGCTGTGCTAGCAAGAGAGATTATTTTGCAGGCAGCAATGACAAAAATGCCACGCTCGCCCCTTCTCCCTCGCCAGCTTTTAAAATCTAGTTGGAGCAAAAATCCACCTTTCCTTCAGAACCATCTCTGTCCTCCAGTCGTGGCAGTTTGTTGATTTATAGCATTTAATCTTGTAGATTCAAAATGTTTAGGCAATGGGCAGAGCAATCCATATGCTATGTTTTTTGTCAACCTAAAGATACTATTTTTTTTGTTATTGGAGGTCGCTGATTCATAGGGTCGCCATAAGTTGTAATCGACTTGAAGGCACACAAGAAGAACAGATACTTTAGGGTTACTTGCCATACTGTGTGAATCCACCTTGTACTGCTTCCTGAAGACCGGAAGATCTGGGGAGTATAGGGTTATGCCCACATTATGCCTGAATTGGAAGTAGCTTGCTAAACTGAGGCAATTATTAATTCCGCTAGAAAGAACATTTTTACACATTGAGATTTTGTAAACAGGTACTAGCAACGAGAGCCTCTTTCCACTTTTAGGGATGAAGGGGCAAACTCTGTTGCACACGAACTTGAGAACATTGTTGACTTTTGCAGCGTTTTGGCAGGCTTCAGATGTTTTGGGGCGGGAGGTGTTTAAATCCAGTGACTCCTAAGGCAGCCATTTTATTAAAGAAATCTTATTCAATTTAAGTGATTAAATCTTTATATGTATACAACATTCATTAAAAATAATTAACAATTTATTTACAAGTCCACTGTCAAATTAACTAGGTCAGCTTTTTTAATCTATCCAAATGTTTTTAGTAGACCAACCTTACTAATTAATTGATGGGTCATCTTGGGAGCCCCTGGTGCACACCGCTCGGGGGGGGGGGGAACTGGGTTTTCCTGAAACTGGTATGATAGTTTCTTAAATTTGGTGTGCATGTGGTTGCTTGCATGCATCTTTCCTCCCAGAGTTTGCACTGGAGAGGGGGAGGAGAAGAGCAGATCAATGCCACTGAATCTGCAAGAAAATGGGGTCACTTCCCTGCCCCAAATCTCCTGAATCAAAAGGAACTTCTCTCCAAAGGCAGCAACACCGCTATTGGCGTTTAGACAGGCAATGCACAGGAATCTGTTTGCCTAATGTTCCCAGCCCAACATTTTTTGAGTTAAAAGAGAGAGAGAGTTTCTTCAGGGAACTAACAGCTGCCTGCACCCATCATTTCTAGAAGGGCATGAAAGACCCAGCAACCCATTCGCTGGGTCTGTTGTTAATGCTGGCTGGCCTGGTGGCTGGGCCTGGTGAGGCTTTGCAGGAGTTTATAATTTGTTTTAATTCTTTTTAAAAACCCCACTTTTCTTGCTCTTCCTCAGCACAGTGATGAGGGTGTGGAGGAATACGGCACCTCTCCCTACTATCCCGGGCCTAGAAAGGCTGGGCTGGGCTCTCTGTCCTCCTCTGTGCCTCCGGGGGGAGCCAGTGAGCAGATAAAGGGAGGGGCACTCGGTGCTCCGCCCCCAAATATCTTGTCCTTCTGTCCTCGTGCCTGAGAGTCTTGTCTCTGTTATGTGGCTATGGAATCCACCTGTCTGTCCTGCCCGTGTCTGTCCATCCATCAACCCATCCGTGCCTGTCCATCTTAAGTTATCCTTAAGTCAGCGGCAAGGTGGGGGTTGGGGGGCACTGGAGAGTGGCAGAATTAGGACAGTCCTTCGGTGGATAATAGCCGAGCTCTGGGCAGTCCTTGCTTTTTGTTTTTAAATGCCATAAGTTGTGCACTCGTCCCCCTGACCCTAGAAGATGCAGGACACTTGTCCCCTCCTCTAGCAGGTGCCTTTTGGGGCTGATGTCGTGTCGTCCATCGTGCAGAAGTTCCTTGCAGTTGCACTGCAGCATATCCCATGTAGTCAGTTGCAAACTGCAGAACCCATGATGCAGTGTGGATGGGCTCAACCACACAGGAATATGTGAAGGCTGGCTCAGCTTTAATAGAGGTCAGCTGGTGACATGAATGTCAACAGCCAGAATATTATGGGCCAAATAATTTTCTGTGAAAATGTACAGAGCTGGAGAAGGTGAACTGAATTCATGGTGGCCCCTTTCTATAGCAAGTAGAATATAAAAATAAATAAATAAATCCCTTTTGTATTTTCATTAAGCTAATATTTGAGTTCTGTGAATATCGTCTTGCAAGTAAGCTTCACTGGGCTGGCTTGGGTGTAATGCTAAACTATAATTTAATATTATCAGCACGTGCTCTGGGATAGAGTTCAGAAGGTTTTTTTTTCTGGGCTTGATTAACCACACCTTGCTGTGTCATCCAAACCTAGGGAAAAAAGTGTTTTTCTTTACTATGCTTAGTAAAGCCAACTTCAAACCATAGTTTATGGTGTTTTCCCTAACCATAAATTTTGGACAACAGGCTAAAATGTGGTCAATCTAAAACCGAAGCAGAAGCTTCTGATCTCATTGCAGCCAGTCCAGAGGAAGAAGGGGGAGGGGCTAGAATGCAAGCCCAGGGGTCACCTTGCCTTGTTCTCGTAACCCTAAACTATGGTTTAGTGTTATGTCAGAACACAGCTAATATGTTCATTGGAACTTACTGCCGGGTAAGTACCCATAAGTCTGCAGCCTGATTTGCCATCCTTTGGAAGCCAGTGGAGGAGAGGCCACTACGGTGAAGGCCCTGCTCTGCAGCCTCCTCAGGCGCTTCTGGGGATGTGGCCTTGAACCGCAGGGATGCGTCTTGTTTGCCTGGAGAGAGAATGGAGAGGGGGTGCCCAGAGAAACCCCTGACCTCTGCCTGGCTGCAGTGTGGCTTGCCGTAGAACAGCAAGGGCCATATCCGCTGTGCCAGCCACTTTTTGCACCTGGCCCTGCCCACTGCTGGCATCTGGGCCCCAGGGGGGTGAGGACAGACGTATGTGTGTTTCCCCCAGTCCCCCTGGGGGGCAGGAGGTGGGCCTGTGCTTGCTGGTCACCCTCTGTGCACCCTTGGGCACAAAAGGGGACCCTCCGGAAGGGAGGGCATTCGTAGGGCATCCTGTGCTGTTGCTCCAGTGAGGTGGAGTTGCCTATAGTGTGTCAACATTGGCACCTGCTGGGCACAGGGTGAGCAGCTTGTTCAACACCTGTGCTCCACCATGTTGCAGGATGGCCGTTCTGGGGCCAGGGCATTTTTGCTGCTGTTCAGGGCAGGATTCACCAGGTGTCCTGCACTCCTTCTCCCCCCGGCTCTCTATCCCCACAGCTTACCACACTAAAGTGGCTGGGGGGAGGGGGTCTCATTCTTCCTGCACTAAATTAAGCCCCATCCTTTTGCCGCTGGTTGGCGATCTCGGGGTCTCATCCACACACCAGACGTGTGAAGCACTCTTGTAGCACTTTAACACTCATGGAGAATCCTGGGAAGTGCAGGTCTGTGAGGCCAGCACGCTGATTGAACTAGAGTCCTCAGGGTTCTTTGGGGGAAGCCATGACTATTAAAGTGGGATACGAGCGCTTTGGATGTATGGTGTGGCTATGAACCGCAAGCCTGCTCCTTGCAGCTGAGTAAGCTACTCTCTCTCTCTCTCTCTCTGCCCCCCAGCCCCGATTGAAGGCAGAGGCCCAGCATGGCAATTTTCCCAGTCAGCCGATGCATACTGTTGTGGGGAAGAGTGTTCTCTGCCTATGCTCGGGTGCCCCCGTTCCGCCCATGCAGTCTGGCTGCTCCAAGCATTACCTGGGGAGGTAGGAAGGGGCGGGGGGGGGCTTCTTCAAGGCCAAAGTGCCCCCCTGCCCAGGCCTCCTCCTCCTCCTGCTGTCGGATTCATGCTTCTCCTTTGTCTCTGCTCCCCATGCCTTCTCCATTGTCGCCTCTTCTTCTTCTTCATCACCACAACCTCCTTCGTCTTCTTCATCACCACCACTAGAAGCCAGCCAAGGGCAAGCCTCCTGCCAAGCCCAAACCCAAGCCGAAGCAGCAGCCCCAGAAGCGCCAGTTAATGGGCCCAGTGCCCACCAGTGTCAAGACGGGGGCCAAAACCGGAAAGCATCCCGGCAACGGAAAGTCCGCCTCGGCCAGCGGGAAGACCTACGGTGGGGGCAGTGGTGGTACCGGCGGCAAGGCGACGTCGGGGGGCAAATCCTCACCCACGAAAACCTCCCCGGGCAAATCGGGGGGCCAGGCCTATGCCGGCCCCGGTGGAGCCCGGAGGCCGGGAAACAGCTACCAGCAGGTAGAGCCAGAGGGAAGGGTGCAGGCCTGCGAGGCTCTGGCCGGGGACCCGAGGGGGCGGGCAAGGCTCCTGCTCCCCACTCCCAGACAACACCCCAGCCCCTTCCTCTCCCGCCTGTGCCTCTGTGTGTGTCTCTGTGCGTCACTGCGTCACACATCTGTCTTGCACGTTCTTCCATTGGGGAAGCCGTCCCAAGCAGCAAGAGAAACGAGCCCCCAAACTTGGGAAGCCCCTCCTCGGGAGGGGCCAGATTGGATTTGGCGCCCCCTCCCCCAAGGTGGGGAGGGAAAGCCCAATTTGCCAAGTGTTTGGCCCTGCGTTTCTCTTGAGCCTTCCCTTCCCCTGAATGGACCCTGCTCCCTCCCTCCCAAAAATAACTCCCAAGCCGTCCAGCTTGCAGGGAGAGGGTGTGGGCTGAGATTCTGCTCCCCGAGATCGATTTATCCCCCCGGAGGGAAAATGATCCAGGACGAGGAATCCTCCTCCCTCCCTTCGGGCTGCAAGAGGAGACGTTCGCGTTAACTAACAGTCCCTTCTTTTTTTCCTTGTTTCTCTTTGTCTTTCTCTCTTCCCTTTTTCATTTCACCGGCTGGTCTTTCCTGTTTTGAATTCACCCCTCCCTCTCCTCCCTCCCTGGCCCAATTGTGTGCCCATCCCTCCATGCCTCCCTCCTCCCATTTGGGCACCTCCCAATTTTCTCCCCTGCCCCCAAACAAACCCTCCCTCCACTCATTCCACTCTTGGGCACCCCTGTCCCCGGGTGCAACACTTTTACTCCCCTTCTCCTTGGCCCTTGGCCCCCTCCCTCCACTGCCACTTCCACCCCCCCGAATACCCCCTTTCCCAAGGATGTGGGTCTGCTCCCCACAGAAGAGCCCTGGGGGGCTCACGAATATCTTGACTACACCTTGCCTCCTGAGGCGGATGAGACGTACCGGGAAGAGAGCCCCACGGGGGAGGGGTTGCCTCCTGCCCCCTCTTCGCCACAGGGAGAGGTAAATGCGCCTTGCCCACGCCTCCCACATCCCACCATGATGACCTGGCAAGGAAGGGTGCTTGCTTGTCGCTGGTCCCCGGCTAGTTTTTTTTGAGGGGGGATGACACGATGGGGGGTTTGCAAGAGAGGGGAAAACTGGGCAAAGAGAGCCGTGAGCCAGGACTCCTGGGTTCTCTGGAAGAGGAGGGTGACCTGTCAGGCACGGAGAGCCCCTGCTTTGCATGCAGAAGGTCCCAGGCTCAATCCCAAGAGCGGCATCTCCTGTCCTGCCTGAAACTCTGATGAGCTGCTGCCAGTCAGTGCTGGCGGTACTGAGCCAGATGGACCAAGGGTCCAACGAGCTGTTATAAGGCAGCTTCTTCCCCTGTTCCTGCGACTGGGATCCTGAGCTGATTCTCCGGCAGGCAGGTGGTCGGGGTGGGAGTCCTCCAGGAAGGGGTGTGGGGATGGGTCTCAGCACTGCCCCCTCCTCTAATGCGTTGTCGGGTTCCCACCCTGCATGGGAGCCAGGAGGAGGTGCCCAGCCCACATCCTGCTGTTGCTGCAGAGGAGGAGGAGGCATTCACTGAAGAGGAGATCCCTGGCGTGGGGCTGGAGTATGAGTTCGCCTATAAGAACTATGGCGAGGGGTCGGAGCCGTCGGAGCTGGGCCCCGTGCTCTCAGCTGAGACGCCCCACAGTGAAGGCGTAAGTGGGGTGCTGCCCCCTTCCTAGGGGGGGAGCTCTGATGCTCTTGTGTCGTCTCTTCCTGTCCTGAGGACCCACTTCCTGTTGGTTGTGCTTGTCTGTGATGTCACTTCCTCTTGTCTGTGATCCACTTCCTGTTGGTTGTGCTTGTCTGTGATGTCACTTCCTCTTGTCTGTGATCCACTTCCTGTTGGTTGTGCTTGTCTGTGATGTCACTTCCTCTTGTCTGTGATCCGCTTCCTGTTGGTTGTGCTTGTCTGTGATGTCACTTCCTCTTGCCGTTGGTTGGCTTACTGATTGGCTTCTGCCTTGCTTTCCAATGTCGTATTTCAGCAATATGGTGTGTACTTGTTACCGTTTGCTATTTTCTCCTAATACGTTTGTTGCAGTTGGCTGCTGCAATTGTGACGACCTTTCCTTTGCAGTAACCTTTATTTGTGGTGCACGTTCATCTTTCTGTTTGGTGTCACGTGGCTGTTGACTACGGGTGATGTCGTCTCTCTCTGCTTGATATTGTTACTTGGCTGCTGGCTCTGCATCTCTCCCTGTTTTGAAGCTGGCATTTCCTCCTGTCTTGGCCACCGTTCGCCACTGTGTGGCAGTAGTGCTTCCTTTCCCATGTGGAAGCCTCCCATTTCTTATGACCTCACCTCTGTGCATCGTGACTTCATTTCCTGCTGTTGCCAGATGTTTGATGTTTTGTCATGCTGCCTGTTATGGTCGTCATCACCATTTCCCGCCATATTGTTTTATAGAATTCCTATTTTATTATTATTTTAAATTGTTCATCCATGTGGGCCTCCTTCCAGCGCTTCCTCTGATGTCATATCACTCTCTTTCTCTGCGGAGATGTCATTTCCTGGGATGTCATCCCCTGGCCTTCCTTCTTTGCTAAAGTTTCAACATTCACAATGGTTTGCTTAGAAATGGGCTGCCATCCCTTCGGTGTTGCATGGTAATGGCAGCAGGCAAGCCCATTGGATGCTTCCTCCCTGTTCCATGATGTCATCACCTGCCCTATGATGTCATTGTACTACAGGGCCATTTCTGCAGACAAGTCCCTTTCACTGGTATGATGCTAGCGCTGGCCTCAATTACTGATTTTGGGGGAAGGGCTGAAGCCCCCCAAATGGGACACAGCAATTTTTATTCCACGCTGCCATCTTGAAAGGGCATTTTCCTCACCCCCTCCCCAAACACCCTCTCCCTTTCCCCAAACCTCTCTTGACTTTCTCCTCCTCCATTTACAGTTGTTAGTATCACTTTTCAGGGGGATCCATAGCTTTAAATCCTTGGTGTGGAAGAGGAGGGTTTGTTGGTTAATTTGCTGCCCCCCCGAAAAGACTTGCATTCACCTCCATTGTTAGATGTAAATGAGTGACGTTTGTGCTATTATGGGCAGCATTTTCAGGTCTTCTAAAGATAGGATATAGTTTCGTGTGAAGTTTTATTTAAAATTAGAAGGAATCCTAGATGTTCTGTCCTATCTTTGATTCAGAATTGGAAAAGTATCTGAAATTGGACAGTAGCAAACTGATCAGTTAAGCCCTACTTGGAGTAGACCTATTGAAATGAATGTACCTGTTAGTCATGCCCATTAATTTCAGTGGGTCTACTCTGAGTAGGACTGACCTTCGATTCTACCTGCATACCTGAAAATGTTGCCCACAATAGCTCAGCTTTTACTCTTTCCAGTTTTACTCAGGCCCTACTTAGACCTTACTACAGATTTACTTGCTGCTTCCTCTTAGATGCCTTAAGGTGTTTTTGTTTTGATTTTGGCTGCCACAGACTACTTTGGCAACAAATCCCTTCTTGTTTCTTTCACCCAGTTCTATCCTGACGCTGCTCTGATCGTCCTCTAAGAAAACATGATTAAACTTGTCATGCAACACAACCACCCTAAGTGGATTGACTTGGAAACGTCCCACTGAGTTCAGGGGGCCTTACCTCTGAGTAAGGCTGCAAAGCAGTCCAGCCCCAAGCGGCAACCTGATGCGTATGCTCCCTGGGAGTGTGAGTTCCATTGAACTCAGTGGGGCCTGCACAGGGGTTTTACGGCTTATATTATTCCCACCACAATCTTAGGAACCTTTCAGGTTTGCTCCAAGCATTGTCTGCAGGAATGCTGGTTGAATTGTGAGCGGTGGCGATCCTAAGCCTTCGGATTGACTCCCAACTAAATGCAGTCAGGGCTCAGTTCAGCATTATGTCAAGTCTTCCCCCCTCCCCCCAAAAAATCATAGAGACATTACCCCAATCAAAAAAACACCCTAGAAGGAATTAGTTTGGATGCAAGCCTTTTAGCATGTGGTCAGCAACTTCTACTCGACTCAAGTTTGCATAACCAAATGGTGGTGGTTGTGGAGCTGTGCTTGTGGAGGTGAAGGGATCATGTGGCCACAACAACACCTCACACAAGCACTCCACAATGCACAGCCCTTACCTCGTGGACTGTGCCATTTTGTGGTGCCCAGTTGGCTTCCGCATGACGGAGTGATCACACAAACACAGTCCAGCCTCTCCCTGCCCAGACGGAGCCGGTTGCATGAATCGCACAGACACGCCACCACTGCTGTGATGTGCACGGAGGCCCTCCCTCCCTCCTGCATCCTGAACAAGAGGTGGGGAGGGGAGGGGAAGGCCGTGGCTGCACCATATTGACTGGCCCCCTCTGTGCGGCTACATGTGTGTTATCCACAGGCCGTGCGTGGAGCCAGGGGCTTCAAAGGAGAAAAAGGAGAGCCGGCCGTCTTCGAACCTGTAAGTTTCTGGGGTGTCCGGGGTGCAAGGTGGGATTTGGAGGAAGGGGTTTCATTTAAGGCTGGGCCGTGTGTGTGAGGTGGAGAGAGAGAGAGGATCTGCTATCTGGTGGGCTGCACAAGCTAAACGTTGTAAATAAAGCATCAAACATCAAAAAGGAGCTCAAAGGTCACCCAATGTCTGGAAGTTATATAACTTATTTGGATTTCCATAGCCTGTCATTCTGCAATTTTTTTCTTCCTTGCATAATTCTTGTGTTGTCGTATCAGTATCAGTATGACTGGACATATTTATAAGAGCATAAGAAGAGCCTGCTGGATCAGGCCAGTGGCCCATCTAGTCCAGCATCCTGTTCTCACAGTGGCCAACCAGGTGCCTGGGGGAAGCCCGCAAGCAGGACCCGAGTGCAAGAACACTCTCCCCTCCTGAGGCTTCCGGCAACTGGTTTTCAGAAGCATGCTGCCTCTGACTAGGGTGGCACAGCACAGCCATCACGGCTAGTAGCCATTGATAGCCCTGTCCTCCATGAATTGGTCTAATCTTCTTTTAAAGCCATCCAAGCTGGTGGCCATTACTGCATCTTGTGGGAGCAAATTCCATAGTTTAACTATGCGCTGAGTAAAGAAGTACACACACGGGGGCCATGATGGGCTGGTGCCCAAAGGTCCGCCACAGGCTGGTCCCAGCCCTGACTGTTTCCATGCACTGGTAACCTCCAGGCTGGATTACTGTAATGAGCTCTATGTGGGGCTGCCTTTGCGGTTCGTCCTGAAGCTGCAGCTGGTTCAAAATGCAGTGTCGAGACTGCTCACTGGGGCAGGGTATCGCCAGCATGTGACCCCGCTACTGAAAGAACTGCACTGGCTGCCCATTTGCTACCGGGCCAAGTTCAAGGTTTGCTGCCCTTTGGGCTCCTTCTGGGAAGAGGGGCGGGATATGAATTTAGTAATGATAAGTCTCCACGAGGTCTCCACATTGACATCATTTGCTTTGCAGCCACCATCCCATTGTAGAACTAGGAGAACTCTGGTGCACCCCATCACAATTATTAATGTCCCCTTCCCCCCCCCCATTTAGATACCGCCCCATAGCCAAAGCTTTCTGGGCAGTCTACAACAATTAAAAACATTAAAAAGAAATATACAAATTTAAAACCACATTTTAAAAAGCAATTTAAAAACACATGCTAAAATGCCTGGGAGAAGAGGAAAGTCTTGACCTGGCATTGAAAAGATGACAGTGTTGGTGCCAGGCGCACCTCGTCAGCAACATTATTCCATAATTTGGGGGCCACCACTGAGAAGGCCCTCTCCCTTGTTGCCACCCTCCCAGCTTCTCTTGGAGTAGGCACCCGGAGGAGGGCCTTTGATCTTGAACGTAGTGTACCAGTGGGTTCGTATCAGGAGAGGCATTCCATCAGGTATTGTGGTCCCAAGCCATGTAAGGCTTTATAGGTCAAAACCAGCGCCTTGAATTGAGCTCAGAAACATACACGCAGCCAATGCAAGCGGGCCAGAATTGGCTTTATATGTTCAAACCATCTGGTGCCTGTTACCAATCTGGCCGCTGCATTTTGCACAAGCTGCAGTTTCCGAACCGTCTTCAAAGGCAGCCCCACGTAGAGCGCATTGGAGTAATCTAATTTGAAGGTTACCAGAGCATGGACAACTGAAGCCAGGTTTTCCCTGTCCAGATAGGGACGTAGTTGGGCCACCAACCAAAGTTGGTAGAAGGCACTCCGTGCCACCGAGGCTACCTGAGCCTCAAGTGACAGAGATGGTTCTAGGAGAACCTCCAAGCTACAAACCTGTTCCTTCAGGGGGAGTGCAACCCCATCCAGGACAGGTTGGACATCCACCATCTGGTCAGAAGAACCACCCACTAGCAGCATCTCAGTCTTCTCTGGATTGAGCCTCAGTTTATTAGCCCTCATCCAGTCCATTGTTGCAGCCAGGCACCGGTTCAGCACATTGACAGCCTCACCTGAAGAAGATGAAAAGGAGAAATAGAGCTGCGTGTCATCAGCATACTGATGGCAACGCACTCCAAAGCTCTGGATGATTGCACTCAACAGTTTCATGTAGATGTTGAACAGCATGGGGGGCAGAACTGACCCCTGTGGAACCCCATACTGGAGAGTCCAGGGTGCCGAGCAATGTTCCCCAAGCACCACCTTCTGGAGGCGACCCACCAAGTAGGAGCGGAACCACCGCAATGCTGTACCTCCCACTCCCAACTCAGCCAGTCTCCCCAGAAGGATACCATGGTCGGTGGTATCGAAAGCCACTGAGAGATCAAGGAGAATCAACAGAATCACACTCCCCCTGTCTCTCTCCCGACAAAGGTCATCATACAGGGCAACCAAGGCTCTTTCCGTGCCAAAACCAGGCCTGAAACCCGACTGAAATGGATCCAGATAATCCAGATAAATGGATCAAGAGTGTTTGGAGCTGGCCTGCAACCACTCGTTCAAGGACCTTGCCCAGGAATGGAATATTTGCTACCGGCCTATAGTTATTAAGATTTTCTGGGTCCAGGGAGGGTCTCTTCAGGAGTGGTCTCACTACTGCCTCTTTCAGGCAGCCAGGGACCACCCCCTCTCGCAGAGAGGCATTAATCACCTCCCTGGCCCAGCCGGCTATTCCATCCCTGCTAGCTTTTATTAGCCAAGAAGGGCAAGGATCCAGCACAGAAGTGGTTGCACGAACCTGTCCAAGCACCTTGTCAACGTCCTCGAGCTGAACCAACTGAAACTCATCCAAGAAATCGGGACAAGGCTGTGCTCTGGATACCTCGCTTGATTCACCTGCTATAACTCGGGAGTCTAAGTCCTGGCAGATGCTTAAGATTTTATCCTGGAAGTGCAAGGCACTTTGAGGGTAAAGTTGCTCGTCTCCATAGCAGTCTTGGTGCCCCATCCACATCTACTGTGGTCCCCAATGAGGCGTCCAGTGCAACGTCTGCTGCAACTTCTTGGGAACGGTTTCAGTTGATGCGGCCTGATGACGTAGACAAGGTGCTTGCGATGATACGGCCGGCAACGAGTCCTCTCGACCCTTGGCTTATTAAAGCTTGTGGAGGGGGTTGGAATTGCTTTTTAATGTTTCTAAACTTTCCTTTTTTTTGAAGATGTCTTCAAAGCTTTTTTCAAAAATGTTTTTGAAGTTGTTTTAATGTATTTTAAAGCCTGTTTTATGATGTTTCAAAGTGTTTTTAGTGCTTTGCCGCCCTGGGCTCCTGCTGTGAGGAAGGGTGGGATATAAATCAAATAATAAATAAATAAATAAATAAATAAATAATCAATCCTGCCCCGGCTAGATTGCAGGCCCTCAAGGGGGAAATGAGAGTTGCCAGCTGCTGGCAGGATCCTTTGCTGTTTGGAATTCCCTGGAGAAACAGTGACCGGTGAGCGACCCGAAGATGCTCAGTAAACTGGTGGGACTACAACACCCTTGGATGTCTTGTCTTGGCATATCTTTGGAGTGGTTATCTCAAAATAGCCCATGAAATGAGCAGCTCTTCTCTCTTGGAGGTGTAAACAATGACCTCTTTCACGGGAGCGAGAGGGAAGGGAGAGCGGACATTCCTTTGGCAACGCTGCAGGACGGTGCGCCTGTGGCTGCTCTTTGTGTGTGTCCATCTCTTTCTCTCTTTCTCTGCAGGGGATGTTGGTGGAAGGTCCCCTTGGCCCAGAAGGACCTCCGGTAAGAGCCCGGGAGGGGTTCAAAGCCCGGGGTGGGGGGAGGTTGGGGGGCTGGCAAGGTGTAAATCCCATATCTCCTGCCCCCTCACTTGTTTGTGTGCATGGATCATGCCAGTGGAGATCTGCCACAGTTTCTCCTTCCCTGCAGGGCATCAGTGGGCCGCAAGGCACCTCAGGACCTCCCGGACCTCCTGGTGACTCTGGGGAGCGGGTGAGTGTGTGGAGGACTCTCGTGGGGAGAAGCACGATCTCGTCGCTTGAGAAGAACACGGAATTTGCGGGAGAGGGTGGGAAGGGAAGAGAAGTGGGTCGCAGCATTTCCCTCCAGGTGGAGGGTGAATGGGACAAGGAAGGGCGCCCGTAAAGGGGGATGAGTGCCCTTTGGGGAGAGGTTTCTGTGTGTTACAGACCCTCGCTCTATTGTGCGCGCACGCCTGTGTCTGTATGCCAGCAATTGACAAGGCGCAAGTTGCAGGCGTGTTGGATGCCCACCTGAGGCCAGTGGTTTAAGCCACCCTAACTCCTTTAAAAGAGAGTTCTAAGGCGCCAGCCTATGGGAACCACGCTTTTTGACCTGGACTCCCCCCACCCCCTCCATACGCAGGGGCAGGTTGTGGTAGCTCTGTGGCTGCAGGGGAAAGGGGCCCCTGAGCATTTACAAAGGCGCCATTTCCCCCACATCCTACATTCAGAGAATGAGCTTGGAGCAGCTCCTAGCAGGATTTGAAAAAGTACTTTTGCAACTGGGTGCTGTTGTGGCCAAAAATGTGGAGGAAGTTGGGGTGGTGGTAGGTGAGACTATAATTGAGGGTGTGTGTGTGTTGCATGTAGAAGCAGAAGGTCCCAAACCCTCCAGGCAAATGAACTGGGGAGGAAGAGCTTTCTCTGCCAGAGAGCCAGATAGAGAAGGCCTTCCTGGGCGGGATGGAGCCAGGGCATCTTTTCCATGTCCGGATTCCAAGACCGCAGATGCCACCAGCTCCTCAACCACTGAGTGTCTCTCAGATTTCTGTCAGATACTTTTGCGCATGATTCTACGCTGCTCACCAAGCCTTTTATGCATTTGCTTGCTTCATGCTGCTCTAACTCAGCCGTCTCCTTCTTTTCAACAGGGCCCCCCGGGACGCCCTGGTATGCCTGGGTCGGACGGTGCCCCCGGACCTCCGGGCACTTCCATGATGCTTCCGGTGAGTCAGGAGGAGGGGGAGGCAGGATGAGTGAATGTGACTGGCTAATGCCGGGGTCCTAAGCCAGAGAGGTTCACGCGGAGATCACGGCTGGGCCCACCGCTGAGTCTGCCTCCTGTGCTCCAGTTGCAGACGCCCTAAGGCCATCCCTGGGCCCGAAGGGAGAGCCATGGTCAGAGAGATGGGCACGAGGGTGACATCCTGCCCAGGCAGGAGAGAGAGAGAGAGGCCAGCTAGGGAGAAGGGAGGCTCGTGGCAGCAGGGCTTGTGAAGTTCCAGATCAGCTGAGAGGCCAACGGTGGGGTCAATCCAGGAGGAAGGGTGGGATATAAATCCAGTAAATAAATGAACCCTGTGCAGTGGAGGGGAGGGAGCCTGGGCGCTGGAGCCCAATCCTGTTCTGGCAGGCGTGGGGAATCTTTGTGGCTCCACGGACTAGATCCTTATCAGGATGAGCCTCACTGGCCAAATTTGACTAGTGGGCAGGACTTCAAAGCACTTTACACTTTTCAAGTCAAAAGCGAGGGTGCCTCTGCCGAATTTCTGGCAGAAGAATGTTCCATAGCACAGGACTGGTGACACCAAACGCCCAACATCTGGTTGAGGCCAGCTGGTCTCTGTGACACAGGGGACAACCACAGCCTGATTTGTGTCTTGCATGCGCGTGTTACACCCAGCAGGCTAACTAGACAGGGCTGTCAAAAGGTGAAAATGGCACACCCTGTTGTGACTTGTAATAGCCATCAGCCAGTCAGGGGCAGATGCATGCTGTACATAACTACAAGGTCCAGAGGAGGGTCCGACATAGATATTGAGGCCTCTGGTGGTTTCTTACTATGCAAATTAATTGTCCCACTTAAAGTGTTAATATTTTCTTTCTTCCTCTGCCAATTTACCCACTGATTGGGTAGTCATTGGTGCTTTTAACAGTGGAATCATAGAGTTGTGAGGGACCACAAAGGTCATACAATCCAACCCCTTGCAGATTGCAGAAATCTGTTGCCGCAGTGTCGCTAATTGGTGCTCATCCATCCTCTGCTGAAAAGCATCCAATGTGAAGGATAGTCCTCCACCTTCCAAGGCAGCCTCTTCCACGGTTCCATTCCTGTCCCTGCAATTTCTGCTCGTTGGGAACAACAACATCTTAAAATAAAACAAATATGTTCTGTCAGGAAAATTGACCCAAGGGAGATAGGTGGAGTGGTTATATCTCTTGACAGAGGGGACTAGAGAAGCTTGACTGAAGGGTCTGGAACGAATCCTGGAAGTCTTCTAGAATGGGCCATCCGCCTGCTGTCTCCTCTCATACCAAACAGCACCAGATTTGGGACTGAGGGAAATGGCCTCTTTCCAATGGGGGTGGGAGGAGGTGGATGGTGTGTGGATGTGGCGATGGTAAATTACCCCTATCAGGGGCAGGAAAAGGGTGGTATCTCAAATATTTCTCTTTTCTCCTTCAGTTCCGGTTTGGGAGCAGTGGAGGCGGCAAGGGGCCAGTTGTGGCGGCACAGGAAGCCCAGGCCCAGGCCATCTTGGAGCAAGCCCGTGTGAGTCTGGTTTGGGGTGGGACGATGGTGGGAAGACAGAGAGGAAGAAGCCCCCTTCCTTCCTTACTCTCTTTTTTGCTTCCTCAGTCAAAGTCCAGAAAATGTGGTCTTCCCTTCTGGGTGATGGTGGGTTTGGGGGCCCACCCAGGTTTTAAAGAGAGAGGCTCCCTGCGTTCCTGGAGCGCTTCAAGGTTTGCAGTTCCGCTGCTCTTCCAGGACCCTGAGAGAGGTGGAGCTCTTGGGGCAGTTCTGGATCCCTCACAAGGCCCTCAAATCTTATTTCTAGAAGAGCAAGTTCTGGGCTCCATCTGGGCGGAAGGGCTGGATACAAATTTAATAAATTAATTAATAAATAAAGTTCCCTTCTCTGGAGCGCCACTGGGGTCATGGCTCTTTGTTCAAGCATTTTCCAGCGAATCCTCTCAATCACAGTGTGATTCAGGCACAATTGCACCACAAAATTAATCCGGCCTGAAACTCATTTAGCACCCACAGACTATTATTTTATGATAATCTGTTAGGGACTTGTTATTAGCCACCTCATGAAAGGACAGCTCCTGGCCTAGGGAGATTGCAACATTTATCCAGAAATATTTGGAAGTAGTTTGAATTTGTACTACAAATGTGGTGCTTCCATTTACATTAAAAAAACAACCCTCCACAAGATTATTTTTGCAGTTACAGAGCACCAAGTCAGTTGTGTGTGATGCCTTTCCAGAATTCCACTGAGAAGGGAAATTCATAAGAAAGAAAGGCCAGCCTCCTGTCTGAAACAAAATCCCCAGGGCAACTGAACGTCACTCCTGCGAAGCCCTCCAGAAATGGCTTCTGTCTCTCACTGGGTCTAGAGCCACGGCGATATCCTAAGAAGGCTTGCCCCAGATTGCTCTGTACACACATGCCAATTAATTATCAACTCATTGCTGTCCCCTGGAACTCCCTTAATAGGCAGCTTGAGATGGGTGACCACATTGAACCCTTTTCTAAATCCTGGAAACGGATACGATGATACTTTTCTAGAAAAAACAATGTTTTTATTTTATTTCTAGGCCCACACCTGCATTATACATTTAAATAACTTTTATACCACTTGAAACATTCATGGCTTCCCTCTAATAGTCCTGGGAACGGTAGTTCATTAAAGGTGCTGAGAGTTGTTAGGAGACCCCCCATTCCCCCCATGGAGCTATAATTCCTACAGTGGTTTAACAATCCATCCCTCTTCCCAGGGAACTCTAGGAATGGTAATTCTGGGAGGGGAAGAGGGGTCTCCTAACATCTCTTAGCACCCACAACAAACTAAAGTTCCCAGGATTCTTTGGGGGAAGCCGTGACTGTTCAAAGTGGCATGATACTGTTTTAAAGGTACAGTATTGATGGGACCTAGGGCTTTGAAGTAGAAAGCCAATGTGCCCCTAACTCTGGATCATGGGGGCCTTGCCTAGAGCCCCACCCTCAAAAGTCCCCTGCCCTCTTTAAATCCACATTGAAACTCTTGTGTGCTGGGTCTGTTTCCTCAGCTGGATGCTGTCAATTATCTCCATCGTAATCGCTGTCACCAGTGGTCGCTGGGGGAGGCTGCATGCAGTTCAGGGGGTGGCCCCCAGGCTATGAGCTGTGGGGGGCTCACAGGAGAAGGAGGAAAAGGCTGAAGAAGAGGCTGAGGGGAGAAGAGACAGGGCAGGATGTGGGGTGGACGAAAGGCCCTTGCAGAGAATTAGAGGAGGGCCATTGAGAATGTTCCAAGTGAGGAGGAGGGGGAGGAAGAGGAGAGGAAGGACAGCTGATGCGTCTCTGGGGGGGAGAAGTGCACAAGTGGGGTCTTGGGAGGCAGTTCATGGGGGGTTTGAAGGGAGCTCTCAAGAGTGGGAGATAAAAAGGAATTACTGAGTTCAAAGGGGTTCCCTGGAGGCCATCTAGTCGAAGCCATGGCTTAATGCAGGACTCTTGCGACCACAGTATCCCTTCAGTCTCTGGGGTGAAGGAGAGCCCCCACCTGAGGCAGGATTGTCCCACTGACAAACACCTCTTGGCCCTAGGAAGCTCCCCCAATGTTGGTTCGAAATCCGCTTCCTTGCCGTTTTCCACCCGTTCCTTTCCTGTCCTGCCCCCCATTCCAGAGCAGCAGAAAGAGCCTTTTGGATATTCAGGCTGTGGTGGATCCAAGGGGTTAAGAGGCAAAGTGATTTCTTGTGCCCATTTAATCAGATGGATCCCTATGGAGAAGACTTCCCCAGAGAAGGCCACAGGGCTGCCCTCCTGCCCTCTTCCTGGTGCCTTTTTGGGGGAAGCATAGAATCCTAGAATAGGAGAGTTGGAAGGGGCCTCTTAAGGCCATCATGTCCAACCCCCTGCTCGATGCAGGAATCCAACTTAAAACCTTCCTGACAGGTGGCTGTCCAGCTGCCTCCTGGAGGTCTCCAGGGTTGGCAGGGTCTCCACTTTCTTTTGAGAATGCGTTAACCCCCTCCCCATTTCTTTGCAGTTGGCTTTGCGTGGCCCCCCAGGACCGATGGGCTACACGGGGCGTCCTGGGCCCTTGGTGAGTGTTTTGTCTTTGGGGAGCTCTCCAAGGGTGGGAGAGGGTTGGGGCGCTTGTGCCTGTTTTCTGGGGTTCAGAGCAGGAGGACATAGTTCTTCAGTGTGCTGGAAGATTTCACACGTGTGCTTGTGTCTATTTGTGTGGACGTTTGCACACACATTCCTCTTTGCTCTGCTCTGTTAATGAATTCACAAGTGCTTCCAGATGGTAACAAAACAAGTCTTGGCTTCTTAAAAACCAACTTAATGCCTGCCCTGCTCAGAGGCCATTGCAGAGAATGCTGCCCTTCAGAAGGAAGGCAGGAAGCCCCCCCCCCAGACATGCCCCTTGCTGGGTTTTTTTTTAATTAAATTGTGACACGGAGGGTGCTTCCAGAACGTGATTAGTTTTGAGTGGGATTCAATCGTGTACCAACAAATTCAGGTTGTGCAATTATGGCTGATCGGGTTCCAACAAGGAGAGCGACGGGGGAAATGCTCTGGACAGTGTGGGGTGTAACACTTGCTTTGATGCAATGCCACCAAACCACAAATCAGGATGAATGGCCAATTAAACATGCTGTCTGGAAGTGCCCCTCACGGGCCTTTGCCCTCCTCCACGCCGGGTGAAGACTGACAACGCCTCAGAGCCAAGATTACGTTTATTATGTTTTATTTTTCTCTTCCAGGGCCAACCCGGCAGTGCTGGCATGAAGGGGGAGCCTGGAGACTTTGGTCCTCAGGTAATGTGACCTTTGGCCTGAGCTGGGAGGCCACAGCCACCCACCGCCCCTCTCTCTTGAAGCTGAGCACTGGCTTAGAAACTTTTCTTGCAGCCGTCACGCATCCTTGTTCTGCTAATGCCTTCCTCTCTCCTGTCTCCTCTCCTTTCCCTTTCCATGGCAAATGTTGGGGGGGATCAGGGCCCTTACACATTGGGCACCCTAATGAGTCTCTCTCTCTCTCCATGCAGGGTCCGCGGGGGCCACAGGGGCTGACCGGCCCCCCCGGGAAGGCAGGCCGCCGAGTGAGTGTCTTCTTTGCTTCTTTCTCTTTTTGACCCACCTTTTTGTTCAAATGATTCCCTTGCGAAACGCAAGAGGCTCCATCAACATTGGCATCCCGCTGGCTCTTGAAAACATGCCTCTTTAGACGAGCACATTCCCCTGAAGCATTCTCCTGACCTGAAGCCTCCTGGTTTCATTGTAGCTCTGTTACGCTGTTTTAATGGGCTTGTGTATTATACATTTTAAGTAGGGGTGTTTTAATGTTTTGATGCAATTGTTTTCATCACACAGCTAAAATAAAAATTTGTTGAAAGTACGGTAGGAGGGTAAACAGGCCTGGGGTGAAGGGGGTGGGCTTAATCTCACCCTGTCTGTCTCTCCCACAGGGTCGTGCTGGTGCGGACGGGGCACGAGGAATGCCTGGGGAAACAGGAGTCAAGGTAAGGCAGTACCTCTGGGCAAAAGGCCCTTTTTAGTTGGATAACTGACCGCTTATATGTAAACAAATCTCTAAGTGGCTTACCATGTTGGCCGCAGGCTCCTTTGAAGGCTTCGCTTCTGGGAAATACTTGGCTAGGTCTTTGGCTAGCCCCTAGATAGGGGTAGCCATGGGCATGGAGTTTCATCAGGACTAGCACCTTGCGTGACTGCCTTGGGATATGCCATCATGTCCTTGTTGTGGGGCACCATGCCAGCAACCTGCTTCCAGAGCTCAGAGGTTCTCCTTGTCTCTCTGCAGGGTGACCGCGGGTTTGATGGGCTCCCTGGCCTTCCAGGCGACAAAGGACACAGGGTAAGCAAATTGGGCGGAGGGAGGACTAGCAGTGGGGCACAGAGAGGCTCCCACACCTCCAAAGCATCACAACTGTTGGAATATGCTGCGTGCATCTGTTGTGGCATTGCCCAAGGAATCCTGGGAGTCATTTACAGTTCACCAGTTCTTATCCTTCCGGCTTTCTCAGTGGCTCCTAGCCACCTTGGCTATATTCCACCTGCCCACTGTCGGAGGCAGTAAATGCCTCTGAATGCCAAGTGCTGGAATCGCAGGTGGGGAGAGAGTGTTGCTGTTGCAGCCGGGTCCTGCTTGTGAGCGAGTTTCCCATTGGGGCATCTGGCTGGCCACTGTGGGGCAGGCTGGTTCCTGGTGTCTGGGGGCCCTTGGGCACAGGGTATCAGTGGGCCCCCTCCCTTTGCTTCTCAAGCCATACCCTTCCCTCTTGACCCCGCCCATTTAAACGGAAACAAATTGCTATCTTGTCAAAGAACACAAACTCTCTCTCTCTCTCTCTCTCTCTCACACACACACACACACACACACACCCCTCCCTTTCTCTGTCTGTCTCTCACATATATGGTCCGTATACTTACTTATTGAATTTATATCCTGCCTTTCCTCCTAGAAGGAGCCCATCTCCTTTTCTCTCTCTGTCTCACACCCACCCACTTGCACGTACAACAGATGCGCCCCTCTCTCTCTCTCTCTGACAAAGTGGATCTCTTGCACATGCACTCCCCCCCCATGCTGAGGGACATCTCTCCCCCCCTTTAGAGGGTGAGCAAGGGCCTTTCTCCAGCAGCCTTTCAGAACCTCTGCAGCAGGTGGGCGTTTGAACTGGGCTGGCTTTTGCTGTGCAGAGGTGGTTGGGTCTGCCTTGTGTTTCCCTGCTAGGCTGGCCTGATCAGGGTGTTTCTGTCTTCCCTTCCGTCCCAGGGTGACACTGGCTCTCAGGGCGTCCCTGGTCCGCCCGGTGAAGATGGCGAGAGGGTAAGCACTCACGACTGGTGGAAAGAGGGGGGGACTTTGGGGTGTGATATGGTGGAGGCGCATCTAGAGTATTTCATTGGTCTTAAGGACTAGCAACTTGCTTTTTCAAAAAAAGTTGAGATTCTGCCTGCTGAGCAAAGAAATAAAAAAGAGTGCTTTTTGTGTGTGTGAAAAGTGGAGGAAACATCTGCTGAGATGAATCATTCCTCTCCATTCCCTGAGCTTCTGTGTGACGCCATTTCCCCTTCCTCTGCCTGCAGGGAGACGACGGTGAAGTTGGTACACGCGGTCTTCCTGGAGAAACAGTACGTACCCCACCCACGGGTGCTTCTGCAAGGGATTCTGGGAAAATATGGCACCTCTTGCAGTCTGGCAGAGTTTGGGGGCTGGGCGTGGATCCGCCAACATCTGAAAATCCCAAAGACGTGGGGCCAACAGACAAGACAACCAACAGACAAGGGGGAGGTAAAGCTGTGTGTGCCTTCCAAGGGCAGGCATGGTGGATTACTCCTTCTCAGAAAAAGAATTCTTCTGCACAGAGGAACAAAGCATGTGCAGTAGAAAAAGTGAACTTGGATCCTTCCCTCCAACCAGGTGACCCCCCCCAGCCTCCTTTCTTGAGTGGTAGGGTCCTAATGCAGGTCTATCGCCTCATTGGTTGCATGTGAGAATGAGACCTTTTAGGGTCCTCCCTCTTGCTTTGAAGTCCCCGCCCCCTTCTCAGCAGTACTCTGGTATATGATTAATATAAAGCCCTGATGACGTGTGCAAGTTGCTTGCGACAATGCAAGGGTTGTGCTCTGAACCCTTGCCATTCTTGGCTTGCCAAGGGGGTATGACCAAGTGGGTGGTGATCTGATTACTCCTGGAAAAAGCCCATCCTGGATGCATTGGTTTGTGACAACTACTGCCTGGTCGCAAATACCTACTTTTGGGGGAAGGTGATCGAGAGGGTTGTGGTGCAGAACTTGCAAGCACTCTTGGATGAAAAAGATTGTCTTGACCCATTCCAGTCTGGGTTCAGGCCTGGTTATGGGACTGAATCAGCCTTGGTTGCCCTCATGGATGATGACCTTAATCTGGAGAAGGACAGGGGGAGTGCGACCCTGTTACTCTTACATGATCTCTCAGTGATTTGAGGTGATGTGTCAGCAGTACGCTGATGATACCCAGCTCTATTTCTCTGTAACATCTGAATCGGGACAGGCCGTGCAAGCCCTGGACCACTGCCTGGACTCCGTGGTGGGCTGGATGAGGGCCAATAAACTGGGTCTGAATCCTAGCAAGACGGAGGTGCTGTGGGTTGGTGGTTCCTGAGTTCAGATAATTGGTCAGTTGCCTGCTTTGGGTGGGGTTGTACTCCCTCTGAAAGAGCAGGTCCATAGTCTGGGGATGCTCCTAGATCCATAAGAACATAAGAACATAAGAAGAACCTGCTGGATCAGGCCAGAGGCCCATCTAGTCCAGCATCCTGTTCTCACAGTGGCCAACCAGGGGCCTGGGGGAAGCCCGCAAGCAGGACCCCAGTGCAAGAACACTCTCCCCTCCTGAGGCTCCCGGCAACTGGTCTTCAGAAGCATGCTGCCTCTGATTAGGGTGGCAGAGCACAGCCATCATGGCTAGTAGCCATTGATAGCCCTGTCCTCCATGAATTTGTCTAATCTTCTTTTATTTTATTTTATTTATTTATTTAATTAAGCTTATATACTGCCCGACTAGCAACAGCTCTCTGGGCGGTGAACATTAAAAATAAAAATTTTAAAGCCGTCCAAGCTGGTGGCCATTACTGCATCTTGTGGGAGCAAATTCCATAGTTTAACTATGCGCTGAGTAAAGAAGTACTTCCTTTTGTGTGTCCTGAATCTTCCAACATTCAGCTTCTTTGAATGTCCATGAGTTCTAGTATTATGACAGAGGGAGAAGAACTTTTCTGTATCCACTTTCTCAATGCCATGCATAATTTTATACACTTCTATCATGTCTCCTCTGACCCGCCTTTTCTCTAAACTAAAAAGCCCCAAATGCTGCAACCTTTCCTCGTAAGGGAGTCGCTCCATCCCCTTGATCATTCTGGTTGCCCTCCTCTGAACCTTTTCCAACTCTATAATATCCTTTTTGAGATGAGGCGACCAGAACTGTACACAGTATTCCAAATGCGGCCACACCATAGATTTATACAACGGCATTATGATATCGGCTGTTTTATTTTCAGTACCTTTCCTAATTATCCCTGGCATGGAATTTGCCTTTTTCACAGCTGCCGCACACTGGGTCGACATTTTCATTGTGCTGTCCACTACAACCCCGAGGTCTCTCTCCTGGTCGGTCACCGCCAGTTCAGACCCCATGAGCGTATATGTGAAATTCAGATTTTTTGCTCCAATATGCATAATTTTACACTTGTTTATATTGAATTGCATTTGCCATTTTTCCGCCCATTCACTCAGTTTGGAGAGATCTTTTTGGAGCTCTTCACAATCCCTTTTTGTTTTAACAACCCTGAACAATTTAGTGTCGTCAGCAAACTTGGCCACTTCACTGCTCACTCCTAATTCTAGGTCATTAATGAACAAGTTGAAAAGTACAGGTCCCAATACCGATCCTTGAGGGACTCCACTTTCTACAGCCCTCCATTGGGAGAACTGTCCGTTTATTCCTACTCTCTGCTTTCTGCTTCTTAACCAATTCCTTATCCACAAGAGGACCTCTCCTCTTATTCCATGACTGCTAAGCTTCCTCAGAAGCCTTTGGTGAGGTACCTTGTCAAACGCTTTTTCAAACTCTAAGTACACTATGTCCACTGGATCACCTCTATCTATATGCTTGTTGACACTCTCAAAGAATTCTAATAGGTTACTGAGACAGGACTTTCCCTTGCAGAAGCCATGCTGGCTGTGCTTCAGCAAGGCTTGTTCTTCTATGTGCTTAGTTAATCTAGCTTTAATCATACTTTCTACTAGTTTTCCAGGGACAGAAGTTAAGCTAACTGGCCTGTAATTTCCGGGATCCCCTCTGGATCCCTTTTTGAAGATTGGCGTTACATTTGCCACTTTCCAGTCCTCAGGCACGGAGGAGGACCCGAGGGACAAGTCACATATTTTAGTTAGCAGATCAGCAATTTCACCTTTGAGTTCTTTGAGAACTCTCGGGTGGATGCCATCCGGGCCCGGTGATTTGTCAGTTTTTATATTGTCCATTAAGCCTAGAACTTCCTCTCTCGTTACCACTATTTGTCTCAGTTCCTCAGAATCTCTTCCTGCAAATGTTAGTTCAGGTTCAGGGATCTGCCCTATATCTTCCACTGTGAAGACAGATGCAAAGAATTCATTTAGCTTCTCTGCAATCTCCTTATCGTTCTTTAGTACACCTTTGACTCCCTTATCATCCAAGGGTCCAATCGCCTCCCTAGATGGTCTCCTGCTTTGAATGTATTTATAGAATTTTTTGTTGTTGGTTTTTATGTTCTTAGCAATGTGCTCCTCAAATTCTTTTTTAGCATCCCTTATTGTCTTCTTGCATTTCTTTTGCCAGAGTTTGTGTTCTTTTTTATTTTCTTCATTCGCACAAGACTTCCATTTTTTGAAGGAAGACTTTTTGCCTCTAAGAGCTTCCTTGACTTTGCTCGTTAACCATGCTGGCATCTTCTTGGCCCTGGCGGTACCTTTTCTGATCTGCGGTATGCACTCCAGTTGAGCTTCTAATATAGTGTTTTTAAACAACTTCCAAGCATTTTCAAGTGATATGACCCTCTGGACTTTGTTTTTCAGCTTTCTTTTTACCAATCCCCTCATTTTTGTGAAGTTTCCTCTTTTGAAGTCAAATGTGACCGTGTTGGATTTTCTTGGCAATTGGCCAGTTACATGTATGTTTAATTTAATAGCATTGTGGTCACTGCTCCCAATCGGTTCAACAACACTTACATCTCGCACCAGGTCCCGGTCCCCACTGAGGATTAAGTCCAGGGTTGCCGTCCCTCTGGTCGGTTCCATGACCAACTGGTCTAGGGAATAGTCATTTAGAATATTATCTTTGTTGCTAGAGGCCCAGGTGACCTCAGTGGCTAAGAGTGCCTTTTACCAGCTTTGGCTGGTAAGACAGCTGTGGCCGTTTCTGGACTGGGATAGCCTGACCATTGTTGTCCACGCACTGGTAACCTCCAGGCTGGATTACTATAATGCGCTCTATGTGGGGCTGCCCTTGAGGTTGATCCAGAGGCTGCAGCTGGTGCAAAATGTGGTGGTGCAACTGCTCACTGGGGCAGGGTATTGTCAACATGTCACCCGGCTGCTGAAATAATTGCACTGGCTACCTATTAGCTACCAGGCCAAGTTCAAGGTCCTGGTTTTGGTGTACAAAGCCCAATTCAGCTTGGGACCAGGATACCTGAATGACCATCTTACTCCTTTTGTTGTTGTTGTTGTTATGTGCCTCCAAGTTGACTACGACTTACGGCAACCCTATGAGTCAGTGACCTCCAACAGCATCTGTCATGAACCACCCTGATCAGATCTTGTAAGTTCAGGTCTGTGGCTTCCTTGATGGAATCAATCTATCTCTTGTTTGGCATTCCTCTTTTTCTACTCCCTTCTGTTTTTCCCAGCATTATTATATTTTCTAGTGAATCATGTCTTCTCATTATGTGTCCAAAGTATTATAATCTCAGCTTCATCATTTTAGCTTCTAGTGACAGTTCTGGTCTAATTTGTTCTAACACCCAATTATTTGTCTTTTTTGCAGTCCATGGTATCCGTAAAGCTCTTCTCCAGCACCACATTTCAAACGAGTTGATTTTTCTCTTACCAGCTTTTTTCACTGTCCAACTTTCACATCCATACATAGAGATTGGGAATACCATGGTCTGAATGATCCTGACTTTGGTGTTCAGTGATACATCTTTGCATTTGAGGACCTTTTCTAGTTCTCTTATAGCTGCCCTCCCCAGTACTAGCCTTCTTCTGATTTCTTGACTATTGTCTCCATTTTGGTTAATGACTGTGCCAAGATATTGATAATCCTTGACAAGTTCAATGTCCTCATTGTCAACTGTGAGGTTGCATAAATCTTCTGTTGTCATTACTTTAGTCTTTTTGACGTTCAGCTGTAGTCCTGCTTTTGTGCTTTCCTCTTTCACTTTCATCAGCCATCGTTTCAAATCATTACTGGTTTCTGCTAATAGTATGGTATCGTCTGCATGTCTTAATTTTTTGATATTTCTCCTTCCAATTTTCACACCTCCTTCATCTTGGTCCAATCCTGCTTTCCGTATGATATGTTCTGCGTATAGATTAAACAAATAGGGTGATAAAATACACCCCTGTCTCACACCCTTTCCGATGGCGAACCAATTGGTTTCTCCATATTCTGACCCTACAGTAGCCTCTTGTGCAGAGTATAGGTTGTGCATCAGAAAATCAGATGCTGTGGCACCCCCATTGCTTTTAAAGCATTCCATAGTTTTTCATAATCTACAGAGTCAAAGGCTTTGCTATAATCTATGAAGCACAGTGTGATTTCCTTCTGAAATTCCTTGGTCCGTTCCATTATCCAAAGTATGTTTGCGATATGATCTCTGGTGCCTCTTCCCTTTCGAAATCCAGCTTGGACATCTGGCATTTCTCGCTCCATATATGGCAAGAGCCTTTGTTGTAGAATCTTGAGCATTACTTTACTTGCATGGGATATTAAGGCAATCGTTCGATAATTACTGGATTCCCTGGGATCCCCTTTCTTTGGAATTGGGATGTATATGGAAATCTTCCAGTCTGTGGGCCATTGTTTAGTTTTCCATATTTCTTGACAGATTTTACTCAAATTTGGACAGATTCAGTCTCAGTAGCTTGTAGCAACTCTACTGGTATGCCGTCCATTCCTGGTGATTTGTTTCTTCCAAGTATTTTAAGAGCAGCTTTCACCTCACATTCTGAAATTTCTGGTTCTTCATCATATGGTTCCTCCGTGAATGAATCTGTCATCCTGTCATCTTTTTTATAGAGGTCTTCAGTGTATTGCTTCCATCTTCCTTTTATTTCATCTCAGTCAGTCAGTGTGTTCCACTGTTGATTATTCAACATCCCTACTTGTGGTTTAAATTTCCCTTTTGTTTCTCTAATCTTTTGGAATAGGGCTCTTGTTCTTCCCTTTTTGTTGTCCTCTTCTATTTCTATCTCCTTTTGCTTTTGCTTTCCTTCTCTCTTTAACCATTTGAAGAGTTTCTTCAGTCATCCATTGGGGTCTTCCTCTCTTTTTAGCTAGAGGTATAGTCTTTTTGCATTCTTTTCTGATAACGTCTCTGACTTCATTCCATAGTTCTTCTGGTTCTCTGTCAACTAAGTTTAAAGCCTCAAACTGGTTCCTGATTTGATCTTTATATGATTCTGGGATGTTATTTAAATTGTATTTTGGCATTATGAGTGCTTTGTTGGTCTTCTTTAGCTTTACTCTGATTTTCGATACGACCAGTTCATGACCTGTACCGCAATCTGCTCCTGGTCTTGTTTTTGCAGAAAGTATGGAACTTCTCCATCTTCTGCTACCAATTATATAATCCATTTGATTCCTATATTGGCCATTTGGTGATGTCCACGTGTACAGTCGTCTTTTCAGTAGTTCAAAAAATGTGTTTGCAAGGAACAAATCATTGGCTTCCCAGAATTCAATAAGTCTTTCTCCTGCTTCATTTCTGTCTCCTAAGCCCCATTTCCCCACAATTCCCAGTTCTTCTCTGTTCCGTACTTTTGCATCCCATTCCCCCTTGATTATCAACATATCTTGTTTTGGTGAGTGATCAATTTCTTCCTGTACTTCTGCGTAAAATCTCTCCAATTCTTCTTCTTCTGCATTTGACGATGGAGCGTAGATTTGGATGATGGTTACGTTAACAGGTTTCCCATTTAATCTCACTGATATCACTCACTCAGACCTTGCGTTGTAGCTCTTAATTGCTTTTGCTACAACACTTCTCACTATTAAAGCACCCCGTTTCTTCTTAATTTCTCATTTCCTGCATAAAATATTTTGTAGTTGCCTGATTGGAAATGTCCCATTCCCATTCATTTTAGTTCGCTCACACCAAGTATTGTAATGTTGATGTGTTCCATTTCTTGCTTGACAATTTCTAACTTTCCCTGGTTCATGCTTCTCATGTTCCATGTTCCTATTGTGTGCGTCGTACAACTCCAGACTCTCCTTTCGCATCTGTGCGCATCAGCCTCTGGGCTTCCTTTCAGCTTTGACCCAGTTGCGTCATTAATCACAGCGCTACTTGTGCTTGTCCATTATTCTTCCCCAGTAGCTCACTGAGTGTCTTCTGACGTGGGGGTCTCATCTTCCAGCACTATCTCGTGTTGCATTTTGGATACTCTGTTCTTAGGGTTTTCATGGTAAGAGATATTCAGAGGCGGTTTACCGTTGCCTTCCTCTGAGTTTGGATGCATCTTAGTGTGGTGTCTCAGCTTTGACCATTCTGCCTTGGGTGCCCCTGCTAGGAGTCTAGCCTCTTGGTCTAGACTCCTGACGGCATTGCTCTCAGCTTCTTCAACACTCTCAAACCCCCTCACCATGTTAAGGTGTGCATCCGAAGAGGAGGTTACTCCTTATATACCCAGTCAATCACTGCGCCCTGCAGGTGAGGGCCTCCTGCAGATACCATCTTATGGTACAAGGAGGTTCGTTCTGTACAATAAAGGAAACAGACCTTTAGTGTAGTGCCACCTACCCTTTGGAATTCCCTCCCCTTAAATATTAGACAGGCGCCATTTCTGTTATTTTTTCAGCACCTATTGAAGACTTTCCTCTTTCAACAAGCCTTTTAAATTGAGACCTTATCCCAGTCTGCATTTGTTTTGGAAATGCTTTTAAAGATGGTTTTAAATCTTTTTTAAAAAGATGATTTGTTTTAATACATTTTAAAGTCTGTTTTTAAGATGTTCTAGAGTTTTAGTCTTTTGTTTGCCACCCTGGGCTCCTCCTGGGAGGAAGGGTGTGATATAAATTAAAGAAAGAAAGAAACAGATTTCTGGATGTTATGTTAAGATTGTTCATACCTGCCATGTCTTGAGACTCTACGCTAGAGGAGGGGTACCCAAACGCCCTCCCCCGTGGACCACTTGAAAATTGCTGATGGTCTCCCCAACATAGCAGTTGCAATGCGCTGTGCTAAATGGTGCATGGTTTTTAACTGGAAACGTTTTTGCTCCTTTTATTTCTTATATACTGCATTTTAGGGTATTACAATTTGAGTTCAAATTGTAATAGGAAATAAAAGAAACAATTAAAATACAATTACAAATCAATTTGAATATTTAACGTGGACACGCCTCAGGCCACCTGAATGATGCTTGCGGATCCTCGGTACGCCACGGACCACAGTTTGGGATTATGTCATTTTAAAATTATTATTGTGCTTTCTGACTCCAGAACAAGGGTCCCTCCAGACTGTTTTTTTCCTCCTGGATATTTCCTGCAACATGTCACTGACACAATTACAGTGCGTTAGTGGTGGATTTATACTGGACCGTCCACACGTCATTCCACTTCAGGCATTGTTGTGCGATGCTTCTCCAGTGCTGCTGTGCTCTTGCTGCCTGGAGGGGGCGCTCTTGTGCTATAGCGTAACAAAAGCAGGCCAACCCCCTCCCCCGGATGATATGGAAGGTTACAGGATTTCAGCAGGGTACTATGGGACATGCACCGGTTAGAAATGAAGCAGCGTGTCTGCCCCAAAACTTTTGCCAGCACAGACGGTACTGCAAGTGGGAGCATGTTTAACTGTCACTGAAACCGTCATGACCGCAAATCATCCTAAATGCACAACCGAAAGGTGATCTTGATCAGTTTGCAGAGTTCTTCTGATGATCCGTTCGTTGCATCCAGATATGCCCCTGTGGCCTTTCCTGGCAGTTCCCTTGGGGGGCGGTCCAGTGCTGGCCCTCGAGAAGTGCACCCGCCCTCCAGCTTCACTGCCTCCGCTGCTGACCCACCTGTTTTTCTATCTTCCTCCCCCCCTGCCTCTTTCCACAGGGACCTAGAGGTCTGCTTGGCCCCAAAGGGCCCCCAGGGATCCCAGGCCCGCCGGTAAGTGCTGGGGAGGGGCCCCCTGCCACACAAAGATGCGCTTCCAGCCCCCTGTCACTAACCTGGTCTCTCGTCTGTCTGTCTGTCTGTGCTCCTGACAGGGTGTCCGTGGCATGGATGGACCACATGGGCCAAAGGGGAATCTGGTGAGTAGCCGCGGGGGTACCTTGGAGGGTCACAAGCCCCCCCATCATACCAATTGTTTTTAAAAAATATTTTAAATACGTTTACTTTTAATATGTTTTTAAAGATGTTTTAATAGGTTTCAAAGTCTTTTATTTTTAAGATGTTTTCAAGTGCTGTGAGTGTTTTAGCTCCTGTCCTGGGCTCCAAAGGGCGGGATATAAATTTTAATAAATAGATAAATAAACCACAGTTCTGCATTATTAGAAGAAGGTGTAACTGCCTGTCTTTTACCAGGATCACATTTGCTTCTTAGTCTAATTTTTTTTAATAAAGGCCTAGCCTCTTAAAGCAAGAGGGTCTGTATTGCTGCTTCACATTCTAGGGGTGATCTCCCGGCCTTATAAAACTCAGGACCAAAAGAGACCCACCAAAGCCCCTCTCTGGACACATTTATGGATCCACAAGGCCACTGGTTTCAAACGGGGCATTTTGCTGGCCCCTTAAACAACCTGCTTTTAGTCAAGCTTTGTGCATTTTATGTACTTTTTCTGTTTGATGTTTTCAGAATGGTCTTTATTTATGGTTGTGTTGTTTTAGTTAGTCTTTGGCATACAGGGCTAAGCATCTGTGCTTAATGACTGAGGACGTGCAGATTGTCTGCCTGTCTGTCCCCACAAAGAGACGTGCTTGTTTTATGTCTGTCTACTTCCACACATACATCTGTTTATTTATTTAAAAGCATTTCTAATATTAAGTATACAAAAATGCAAACCAAAACAGTAACATGAAAATGCACTTTTATTTTATTTAAAAGCATTTATAAGCAGCTTAATATTTTAAAAATTGCTAAGTGATAAGCAATATTAAAAAAACCCATCAAAACAAAAAATACAATCTAAAACAAATAAGACAGCAGTGTAAAAATATGTAAAAGCAAATGAAACAAAAATCCAGGGGATTCAAGCACATAAAACAAGGTCCAATTTTCCGGGTCAGGGCGAGCTTGAGCAAACCCTACAGATGTATATGTGGCATGTATCATATGCTGTATAAGTGCGTGTGTTTAGCATTTATTTAATTTTGAAGGCATTTCACATACATAATCTTTGTAATCCTACAATTGTCCTGTGAGGTTGGCCAATATTTAAGAGCCCCTTATTGGGAGGGGGGTCTGAGGCTGAGAAAGAGAGGGCGGTTAGTTTGCTTGCCTGAGAAAATCTTGTGTGTCCCCGTGGCTCAGTTGAACCTCATATTTCCAGCTTCTATCACGGCTCAGCCTCCTGGCTACCAGGCTAAAGCTGCCCTCACTTGCCCTCTCTTGTCCATCACTGTTCCCCTTGACTCTCATATGGATTGATGAGTGTCACTTTGGCCTATGGCTGGCCCTGTCCCCATGCCACACGTTAATGTGTTAATGACCTGACTCTTCCTCTTTTGTTTTGAAACAGGGACCTCAAGGGGAGCCGGGCCCCCCAGGTCAGCAGGGGATGCCAGGAACGCAGGTGAGTTAACACATCAGAGGAGCCTGGCTGGATCATCCTTGCCCAGGATCCTCCTTCCCACCACTGTGGCCAAGCAGATGCCTCTGGGCAGAGCGCAATCGTGGCATGAAGCGATTAACCCTATTTGGTTGTTGCTTTGCAGCAGATGGTATTTAGAGATAGACTGCCCCTGGACATGGAAGTCCACTATAGCTATTAGGACTGATAGATTTTATTTATTTATTTATTTGATTTCTTAGTCGCTCATCTGGCTGGCTACCCAGCCACTCTGAGTGACATACAAAGCAAAACATACATAAAACATCAAAGACACCCAAACACTATGCAATGTTGACCAACCTATTCTCTTCAAATTTTAAGTCAGCTTTCCTCAACTTGGTGCCCTCCAGATGTTTTGGACTACAATTCCTTTTAGCCTCAGTGAGCATGGCCATATGGCGCTGGGGCTGATGGGAGTTGTAGTCCGAGACGTTTGGAAGGCACCAGGTTGGGAAAAAACTGATCTAAGGAATAAATGCTACTACACAATTACTAGTAAACCGCCCAGAGAGCTTCGGCTATGGGGCGGTATGCAAATGCAATAAATAAACGAATAAATGCTACTAATAGTAAGTTGGTGCCATTATTACTGTGCTTGGTGTGGAGCCTTGCAGAAATGTTGACCACCTGGGGGAAAGTGTGTGCATATTCCTTAAAATCGTGTGTGTGTAATTAAAACGCTATTGTAGTGTTTTGTTATCAGTGGATGGAATCCTGTGGGAAATTTCCCCACACAAGCTATGTTGGAAATAGGAACTTGCTCGGATGAACATCTGAATGTGCATTGCACGGAAGGAACCCATGGCTTGCTGTGTGGTAAAGCAGAGAGTGGCTGTGCCAGGTCTGAGCGTAGCTGAATGGCCGGGGTTGAACTTGGGACCTTCTCTACGCAAAGCACATCCCCAGTGCCAAGCTACCCCTCCCGACACGAAGGAGAGCCTCCCTTACTTACATCTTGCATTACATCGGTAGATCAGGCCAGTGGCCCATCTAAGCAGTCCAACATTCAGTTTCACTGGATATCCACCAGTTCTCATAGCACTAGAAGCTGAATGCCGGGAGATTCAGGACATGCAAAAGAAAGTCCTTTGCGCAGCGCAGAGTTAAACTATGGAACTCACTCCCACAAGAGGCAGCAATGGCCACCAACGTGGATGGATTTAGAAGAGGATTAGGCCAATACATGATGTCAGTGGCTGCTGGCCATGATGGCTGTGCTCTGCCTTCATAGGCAAGAGGCAGTTGCTGGGATCGGCAGAAGGGGAGAGGGGTCCTCCTGCTGTGCTCAGGTCCTATGTGGGGGCTCTTTGGCCTGATCCAGCGGGCTCTTCTCCTGTTCTTATGTAGCCCAGCCTCCTCTTCTCACAGTGGCCAGCCAGATGCCCCAAAGGGAAGCCCTCAAGTGGGACCTGAGTACAGCAGCAACACTCTCCCCACTTTTGACTCCCAGCAACCGGGTCATCCTGCCTTTGGCAGTGGAGGGAGCACATAGCCATCATCATGGCTAGTAGCCACTGACAGCCTTCTCTCCCTCCTTGAATGTGCCCAATCCCCCTTTAAAGCCGTCCACGTTGGTGGCCATCACAACATCATGCCCTGATACCATCACTTCACACCTGTGCCAAAGGAATGACATTGAGGGGTTAAGAATGCAATGGGCAGTTGGAGATCCTAGGAGGCCGTCTACTGGGATCTGGCAAGGAGGGTCACTTCCACTAATGTTCTCCTCTGTTTTTCAGGGACTGCCAGGACCTCAAGGTGCAATGGGGCCCCCTGGGGAAAAGGTGAGCTAACCCGATTTGCCGCCTGGTGCGGTCAGTGATGCCTCATCCCAAAGCAGGGAGATATGTCTGGGTTGGGTTGACCTGTCACTCCGGGGCTAATGAGATGTTCTCTTTCAGGGCCCCAGAGGGAAGCCCGGACTCCCGGGGATGCCTGGCTCGGATGGCCCGCATGTAAGTACCTGCCCATCGGTCGCCCCCAACATTTGTGGCAGCCACAGTGAACAGGAGGTTGCTGGTCGCCATTTCCTACGTTCTTCCCAGAGTCCCCGTTTGAGAGAGAATCTTACACTGCAGAAGAAAAGTTCAGTGAGAAGAGGAGCCATCATCATAACTGGAATCCTGTTCACTTCTGAGGCCAGCGTGTTATTTCCAAGCCACAATTTCTGGTTCAAGAGGATGTTGGGCATTTGGTGGGCCCAAAAGCCAACAGGCAACACCCTCACCCCCACCCCCAGATGTGGCTGTTTTGACAAGAAGCTGTTAATTTGGTGTCCAGACTGCCCAACAGCACCAACAGCCTTGCAAATAAGAGTCACTTTCTATAGGCCTCTGACATCTGTAGGGCCTAAGGAGGTGGTGGGTTCTCCGACCCTGGAGGCCTTCAAGAGGCAGCTGGACAGCCTCCAATCGGGGATGCTTTAATTCTGGATTCCTGCATTGAGCAGGGGGTTGGACTTGATGGCCTTAGAGGCCCCTCCCAACGCTACCACTCCATGATTCCTGAATTCTGAAGCTGTTGTGTTGCCCTTTTCATAAAGGTCATAGTATGCACGAGCATCATAGATCACTATAAATCAATCGACCACCTGATAATGTGTGAAACATTGACAAGATGGCCCCGTTTGAGGCACCCAGGTGGCTGTTTTAAACAGGAAATGAGCTCTTGTCAAGGCCCCGATAGCCATATTAAACAGGAAGTGAGCCGATGTGGCAGCCACATTGAACAGGAAATGGGCTGTCGTCATGGCTCCGCTAATCATATTAAGCTGGAAGTAAGCTGATGTGGCTGCCATATTAAAGAGGAAATGGGCTGCTATCCTGTACCTGGTAGCCATACTAAACAGGAAATGAGCTGTTGCTGTCAAGGATGTGGCAGCCATATTAAACAGGAAGTGGGTTGCTCTTGTGGCCCTGGTAGCCATATTAAACAGGAAGTGAACTGGTTTGGCAGCCATATTAAATAAGAAGTGGGCTGCTGCCACATCTTTTATGTCTTCTTTGGATATTCTCCAGCTGAATTCCAGAGTCCATTTGTAAGGAACAAGCCAAAATGACTTCATCTTGCCACCCCAAGGGTGAAGTGGTGGCCCAAGTCGAACAGGAATTTGGTAGTTCTTTGGTGTAGTGGTTAGAGTATTGGACTATGACCTGGAAGACCAGGGTTCAAATCCCCACATAGCCATGAAGCTCACTGGGTGACCTTGGGCCAGTCATTGCCTCTCAGCCTCAGAGGAAGGCAATGGTAAACCCCCTCTGAATACCGCTTACCATGAAAACCCTCTTCATGGGGTCGCCATAAGTCGGGATCGACTTCAAGGCAGTCCATTTCCATTTTCCCATTTTGTAAATTGAACTTCACCCCTCATGATATAGCGGTATACAAATGTTGTATTTTTTATAAATAAATAAAGTAAATAAAACTACCTTCCTCTCTTGTTCCCTTTCCTGCCCACACTCTTCTCCCCCTTCTCTTAGGGCCACCCTGGCAAAGAGGGTCACCCAGGCACCAAAGGAAACCAGGTGAGTGGCAAGGGTTGGCGGCTACCATTGGAGGAGCAATGAGCCTTCTGCGTACATGCAGAGTGAAATCCTTACAGCTCCAGACAGGGTTGGCATATTAGGCATACTTAGTAGTGCCATGACTTTCCAGACAGCTCCCTTCCCCCCAAATTCCATGCACACAGGTATTTGGAAAGGCCCTTAGCACCCTATCCTTAAAGTAGGAATTGCAGTGGTCTAGCACAAAGGCTGTTGTAGGAAGGAAGGAAGGAAGGAGGCAAACACTGTGATGAGCAGTGCTGTTCACAGATCTATTAATGATTAAATCATAAAAAAAATAATATAATATTTATTTATTTATTATTTGATTTATATCCCGCCCTTCCTCCCATCAGGAGCCCAGGGCGGCATAATCATCTCTCAAAGTGGTTTAAATAAAAGTAAATATGGACATTCTCTGGTATTTTTGGATTTTTTAAAATTTAAAATGCCTTAATCTATATTGTGAACTGATTAGGTATTTAAATATAAATATGTTTCGTTGTTGTTGTTATGTGTCTTCAAGTCGATTACGACTTATGGCAACCCTATGAATCAGTGACCTCCAAGAGCATCTGTCATGAACCACTCTGTTCAGATCTTGTAAGTTCAAGTCTGTGGCTTCCTTGATGAAATCAATCCATCTCTTGTTTAGCCTTCCTCTTTTTCTACTCCCTTCTGTTTTTCCCAGCATTATTATCTTTTCTAGTGAATTGTGTCTTCTCATTATGTGTCCAAATTCCCATTCTCATTATGTGTCCAAAGTATGATAACCTCAGTTTCATCATTTTAGCTTCTAGTGATAGTTCTGGTTTAATTTGTTCTAACACACTATTATTTGTCTTTTTCGCAGTCTATGGTATGCGCAAAGCTCTCCTTCAACACCACATTTCAAAGGAGTTGATTTTTCTTTTCACTGTCCAACTTTCACATCCATACATAGAGATCGGGAATACCATGGTCTGAATGATCCTGACTTTGGTGTTCAGTGATACATCTTTGCATTTGAGGACCTTTTCTAGTTCTCTCACAGCTGCCCTCCCCAGTCCTAGCCTTCTTCTGATTTCTTGCCTTTTGTCTCCATTTTGGTCAAGGACTGTATTCTTGACAAGTTCAATGTCTTTGTTGTTAGCTTTAAAGTTACATAAATCTTCTGTTTTCATTACTTTAGTCTTTCTGACATTCAGGTGTAGTCCTGCTTTTGTGCTTTCCTCTTTAACTTTCATCAGCATTCATTTCAGATCATTACTGGTTTCTGCTAGTAGTATGGTATCGTCTCCATATCTTAAGGTATTGATATTTCTCCAATGTTCACACCTCCTTCATCTTGGTCCAATCCCGCTTTCCGTATGATATGTTCTGCGTACAGATTAAACAAATAGGGTGATAAAATACACCCCTGTCTCACACCATTTCTGACTGGGAATCAATTGGTTTCTCCATATTCTGTCCTTACAGTAGCCTCTTGAGCAGAGTATAGGTTGCGCATCAGGACAATCAGATGCTGTGGCACCCCCATTGCTTTTAAAGCATTCCACAGTTTTTCATGATCTACACAGTCAAAGGCTTTGCTGTAATCTATAAAGCACAGGGTGATTTTCTTCTGAAATTCCTTGGTCTGTTCCATTATCCAACGTATGTTTGCGATACGATCTGTGGTGCCTCTTCCCTTTCTAAATCCAGCTTGGACGTTTGGTATTTCTCGCTCCATATATGGTAAGAGCCTTTGTTGTAAAATCTTGAGCATTACTTTACTTGCATGGGATATTAAGGCAATCGTTTCAAAATTACTGCATTCCTTGGGATCCCCTTTCTTTGGAGTTGGGATGTATATTGAACAGTTCCAGTCTGTGGGCTATTGTTTAGTTTTCCATATTTGTTGACAGATTTTTGTCAAAATTTGGACAGAGTAGCTTGTAGCAACTCTGTTGGTATGCCATCTGTTCCTGGTGATTTGTTTCTTCGAAGTATTTTAAGAGCAGCTTTCACCACACATTCTAAAAATATGTAATTATGTATCTTAGATGTCTAATTATGTGGTATATAGTCCATATATATATGTATGAGATAAATAGAAAATGCAGCTGTATATCACAAATGAAAATGAGCAGTGTATAAAAAAAATGCAAGAGAGTCCAGGAAAGCGTGGGTAAACATATACATCTTAAAGAGGCATTTAAAGGTCATTACTGTCTCCACATCACTACTTTTCTAAGGGAGGAGGACATTGCAGAGGGTGGGAAGCCCACATGCTGCATTGTCACCAAGAGGCAATCTCCTGGTCATGCAATGATCAGCAGGGTCCCCTTGGGAGATCTTAAAAGATCGCCTTGGTCTGTAGTGGGGGAAGTGGTCTGCTAAAGACCTAGTTGATTAGGTCTCTAAATGTCAACAACAAAACCTTGAGGTTGGGAATAGCTAACAGGCAGCCAGTGCAGATCTTTCAGCACTGGTGGATTACGTGCAAAGTTGAATGTCCCCCTTAACACTGTGACAGCTGCAGCTTCTGAACCAGGCGGAAGGGTAGGCCCACTTACAGCACATTACAGTAGTCTAACCATAGGAATTACCATTGTATGTACCAACCTGGCAAGGCTATCCCTGTCCAGGAATGATCATAGGTGGTGAAGCAACTGGAGTTGGTAAGGGGTACTTGGAGCCACTGATGGATCTAGGAGCACCCCCAAACTGCACGCTAGCTCCTTCAGAGGGAGTACTCCACGCAGAGCTGGTACTGAGCCAGTCTGCAGACCTTGGAACTGCTCATAAGAACATAAGAACATAAGAAGAGCCTGCTGGATCAGGCCAGTGGCCCATCTAGCCCAGCATCCTGTTCTCACAGTGGCCAACCAGGTGCCTGGGGGAAGCCCGCAAGCAGGACCCGAGTGCAAGAACACTCTCCCCTCCTGAGGCTTCCGGCAACTGGTTTTCAGAAGCATGCTGCCTCTGACTAGGGTGGCAGAGCACAGCCATCACGGCTAGTAGCCATTGATAGCCCTGTCCTCCATGAATTTGTCCAATCTTCTTTTAAAGCCATCCAAGCTGGTGGCCATTACTGCATCTTGTGGGAGCAAATTCCATAGTTTAACTGTGCGCTGAGTAAAGAAGTACTTCCTTTTGTCTGTCCTGAATCTTCCAACATTCAGCTTCTTTGAATGTCCACGAGTTCTAGTATTATGAGAGAGGGAGAAGAACTTTTCTCTATCCACTTTCTCAATGCCATGCATAATTTTATACACTTCTATCATGTCTCCTCTGACCCGCCTTTTCTCTAAACTAAAAAGCCCCAAATGCTGCAACCTTTCCTCGTAAGGGAGTCGCTCCATCCCCTTGATCATTCTGGTTGCCCTCCTCTGAACCTTTTCCAACTCTATAATATCCTTTTTGAGATGAGGCGACCAGAACTGTACACAGTATTCCAAATGCGGCCGCACCATAGATTTATACAACGGCATTATGATATCGGCTGTTTTATTTTCAATACCTTTCCTAATTATCCCTAGCATGGAATTTGCCTTTTTCACAGCTGCCGTACACTGGGTCGACATTTTCATCGTGCTGTCCACTACAACCCCGAGGTCTCTCTCCTGGTCGGTCACCGCCAGTTCAGACCCCATGAGCGTATATGTGAAATTCAGATTTTTTGCTCCAATATGCATAATTTTACACTTGTTTATATTGAATTGCATTTGCCATTTTTCCGCCCATTCACTCAGTTTGGAGAGGTCTTTTTGGAGCTCTTCGCAATCCCTTTTTGTTTTAACAACCCTGAACAATTTAGTGTTGTCAGCAAACTTGGCCACTTCACTGCTCACTCCTAATTCTAGGTCATTAATGAACAAGTTGAAAAGTACAGGTCCCAATACCGATCCTTGAGGGACTCCACTTTCTACAGCCCTCCATTGGGAGAACTGTTTATTCCTACTCTCTGCTTTCTGCTTCTTAACCAATTCCTTATCCACAAAAGGACCTCTCCTCTGATTCCATGACTGCTAAGCTTCCTCAGAAGCCTTTGGTGAGGTACCTTGTCAAATGCTTTTTGAAAGTCTAAGTACACTATGTCCACTGGATCACCTCTATCTATATGCTTGTTGACACTCTCAAAGAATTCTAATAGGTTACTGAGACAGGACTTTCCCTTGCAGAAGCCATGCTGGCTCTGCTTCAGCAAGGCTTGTTCTTCTATGTGCTTAGTTAATCTAGCTTTAATGGGTGGGGAAACCTTCAAAGAGGAGCCCCAACAAACCAACTGATTCACCCCTTTTTTGGACATTCTCTCTTACACCTGCTTGCATGCTGTGCCCTTTCCGGACACCAGGTGACAGGAGAAATCAACACTCAAAGCACCTCCTTATTCCATCCACCAGGTGGCAGCACAGTCTCAAACAACACACAGGGAGGCAGGCACATAGTGCAAAACTCTTGCAGTAGGGGACATGCACACACACAATTTTGTTAAGTAGAAGAAATGGATTCAGAGGGTTATATCTCAAGCAGCTTGATATGGTCACCTTGCCTGAAGTCCAGAGATATGTAGGAAAAGTGAGGGAGTTGCAAAATGACCAAGGGGGTGGAGAAAGTGTGTGTGGGATGGTGATGGGGCGGCTGTCACATTTCTTTCCTGTCAAGGGTTCCTTTTGCCTCTTAACAGAAACACGACAGGCAGAAATCCAGCTTTTACTGGCATGGAGGAGAAGTGATGGGGGTGGAATGCTGCAGAAGTTGAATTTGTGCCTGCCATGGAGCTGTTAAAAATCACAGGAGTATTGGGGTGGCAAGGAGGAAAGCTGTCAATAGCCCTTATTGGGGAGAATGTTCCCACAGGCATTTATTATTTATTTATTCATTATTTGATTTATATCCCGCCCTTCCTCCAAGCAGGAGCCCAGGGCAGCAAACAGAAATGTTAAAAACACTTTAAAACATCATAAAAACAGACCTTAAAATACATTAAAACAAAACAATGTTAAAAACATTTTTTTAAAAGCTTTAAAAAAGCATTGAGGCATTCGTCCTTCTGATTCTGAATTCGCCTTCCTCCTCTGATTGGCTGCCTGTTTTTCTGTTCCACCTTCCAGGGCCCATCCGGTCCTCAAGGCCCTGTTGGCTATCCAGGCCCTCGCGGTGCAAAGGTAAGTGCGTGATTGGCTCCCGGGGCTTGCCATGGCTGGATTTGCCACCCTCCCTTGCCTGCGCTGCACAGGCCTTTCCATCTGGGAATATTTGTCTGGGCATGTTTGCAAGGGCAGCGGGAGACGTGTGTTGAAGGGGAGCTCAGGAGGGATGCTTGCGCCTTGGGGGATGGTCTTGGGAGCAGGCATGGGGAGACATTTGATTCAGTTCACACTGAAAGGCCAATCTACCAAATTTGCACTTTCCAAAGCAATTCGCAGACTGAAACACGGCCATCTTTCAAAATATGCACTTCTCTGAAGTTTGCAAAGCAGTTCTCAGGCCAAAAGACATGTACAGAAATGCAAACACTCTGGTAACGTGTGCATAAGTAACATGCAAAAATGCATTATATTAGGGGAAACCGCTTTGCAAAAATATGTATATTGGGCAAAATTGCATACAAAGATGTGTATAAGAAGAAATTTGCTCTAAGCCACGGGGACTGTTTGCTGACCCTGATGCATGCATGATGCTACAAAGTTCACGATACTGTAGAAAATTTAGGGATGTAATTCAATGAAGCAAACATCTTTTTGAAATCCACTGAACACCCAAACACCTTGAGCCTTTTTGCCTTTATAACACTGCACAAGAAGGACATTCAGCAGGTTGAGTTCCTTTCACCCCTGCAACTGCATGTTTGGGGAAACATTTCACCAGTTAAATTGTGGCGTGCTGTGCAGTGGTTTTAAAAGTGCAGGGGCTCTGCTAGCTAAAAAAGGTGGCAACCCTTTGTGCATTTGAGCCCTTTGGGGAAGTAGAGGATTGCACAGCCTTGCAGCGGAGGGAACAGAAGCCTTCCCTATTCCTAGAATGTAGATACTAACCTCTCTTTGTCACACCTCGCAGGGAGTTGATGGCGTCCGAGGCCTGAAGGGGCATAAAGGTGAGAAGGTGAGTGACCTAGAGGCCGTCGCTGGAAAGGAAACTGGTGGATCAAAAAATAAAAGAAAAACAAAACGCAAGACAAATGCTTGTCGGCAAGGGAACGACTTGTTTGCAAGAGACGTTGGCATGACTGCGTGCAGATTTCCCCCTATAATTAGGAGCTGGAGTAGAGGATTCTTATGATGGGAGCCTCCTCTGTCCACAAAATAATTCGCGGCTTGCTGACCCTCCATCAAATTCACTGTGACGTCAGGAGTTTTTCTAGTAAAACTATTTCAGCTTTCCCTAGATTGCAATCCCAGGATCATAAGAGTTGAAAGGGATCTTCACAGTCATCTAGTCTGACCCCATGCTCAGTGCGGGACCCATTGCCACAGTGTCCCCAACAGGCCTCTGCTTAAATATCTCTAGTAAAGCAACAATTTCCTGGCAACGTGTTCCATTGCTGAGCAGCTCTTCCCACTAGGAATTTCCTCCTAACGTTTTACATGACAAACCTTCAGATACGTCACTGTCTTGTATCTTTGTGTGGAAAAGGGAATTGAGCATGTGGAATTCTACACAACTGTTGTAGGTGCTGCCGGGCTTCGGTCCTTTCAGTGCAAAATGGGTCACCTTTTATAATGGCTCTTCTATCTGCTTCGTAAACATCTAATTATATTTGCATACTGCCTTTCAGCCAATGGTTTACAGGGCATTTCCTAACATAAAGCTCAAGTCAAACAGTACAGATGGCTTACCAACAGCTTATGAGAAGCGATTCATAAACTGTCAGATAAAGAACTAAATACATAATGAAACGGGACAATAGTATCGTTTAATAAATTATAAATTATATGAGAGCCAGTGTGGTGTAGTGGTCAGAGTGTTGGACTATGACCTGGGAGACCAGGGTTCAAATCCCCACACAGCCGTGAAGCTCACTGGGTGACCTTGGGTCGGTCACTGCCTCTCAGCCTCAGAGGAAGGCCATCAAGGGGCAAGCAGTTCCACCTGCCTTGCCCCACCCCTCTGCCTGGGCCTTATCAGGAGGAGCTGCCGGCTGAGACGTGCTGCTGCAGGGATGGGACTGTGCTGGGACCATCAAGGGGCACGCTTTTCCACCTGCTTTGCCCCCCACCCCTGTTCTGAGTGACATTTTTCTGGGGACTGCCCTTTACCAGGAAGATGAATGCTTTCGGTTTGCTGCTCCTGGTTTTTTTAGAGATGTGAGGACTTTGTTAGTTTGATTTATTTATTTTTTTGGTAAATTGTTTTGGGTTTTTTTGGTATTTTGTATTTGTATTTTTTTTGTGTGTAAGCTGCCTTGGGGGCCTATTTGGCCGAAAGGCGGCCTAGAAATAAAACGTAACGTAACAATGGGAAACCCCCTCTGAATACCGCTTACCATGAAAACCCTATTCATAGGGCGCCATAAGTTGGAATCAAAGCAGGCCATTTCCATTTTCAATAAATTTTATGAATGTTATAAATAAAAGTGAACCAATACTTAAAAAGCATCAGATTCAAACAAGCAATACTAAACATTTCAAAGTCTGGTGAGGATAAGGCATGCTTTACACGGGAGTAAACACCATTGGCTTTTGCAGGGCTTGCTTCCAAGTAAACGTGCCTAGAATTGCGTGGCACGAAGGCCTTTAAGATCTGGTGCTGGGAGGATCACCGGTCACCCAGTTGGTGGCTGGCAGCTCTCTCTGGAGAGGGAATTCCAGGATACCTGAAAGACCATCTTACCCCTTACGTACCCAGCCGATCACTGCGCTCTGCAGGTGAGGGCCTCCTGCAGATACCATCTTATCAGGAGGTCCGTTCTGCACAATATAGGAAGCGGACCTTTAGTGTGGCAGCACCTACCCTGTGGAATTTCCTCCCCTTAAATATTTGGCAGGCGGCATTTCTGCTATCTTTTTGGTGCCTTTTGAAGGCTTTCCTCTTTCAACAAGCCTTTTAGGTTGAGACCTATCCCAGTCTGTGTCTGTGTCGGAATTGCTTGTTAATATGTTTTTTTAAATAATGTTTTAACCCTTTTTTAAAGATGTTTTTCAAAATGTTTTTAACGTTCTGTTTTAATGAATTTTAAGATCTGTTTTTATGATGTTTTAAAATGTTTTTAGCCTTCTGTTTCCCGCCCTGGGCTCCTGCTGGGAAGAAGGGAGGGATATAAATTAAATAATAAATAAATAAATTCCGTCATGGGATCACCACCATCGAAAAGCAGGAGCCGGCTGCCAGCGTAAGCCTTTGTGTGAAGGAGGGTAGTTGTTGGCCTTGGGTCTTCAATGGGTGTCTCTAGAGGGAGAAGAACCCTCTTCTCTCCGGGGTGTCTCCACCCACTGCTCATCGCTTTGCAAGGCTTTGATCAGGCCCCGTTCCCAAGAGAGCAGTGATTGCTGGGTGATTGCCGGGGTATCCTTTGGGGGGTGAGGCTGGGAGTGCCTCCTCCTGGTTTCCCCCTTAATGCCGCCTTGCTTTTGCTTCCTGTAGGGAGAAGATGGATTTGCTGGCTTCAAGGGCGACATGGGCGTGAAAGGCGACCGGGTGAGCCGCCCCTCCTGCTTTTAAAGGCTCCCTTCCATCATCATTCCTGGAGCCTGTTTTATGCTCTCTCCCTCTCTGCTTCCTCTCCGTGCTCAGGGTGAAATTGGTGTCCCAGGATCCCGAGGTGAAGATGGCCCAGAAGGCTCCAAAGGTCGGAGTGGCCCCCCTGGAGATCCAGGCCCCCTCGGGCTTCTAGGAGAGAAGGTGCGGATTGCGGGGCGGCAGTGAGGGCAGGATGGCCCTTGGTCCCTTTGGGTTGGTTTCCCTTTCCTGAGTTGGCTGCCGTGGGGTTTCCGTAGGTGCTCCCTGGGTGAATGAGGCCCCCTTGCTCATATTTGTTATGTCTCTCTTTCTTGCAGGGAAAACTGGGCGTGCCAGGTCTGCCTGGGTATCCAGGGAGACAGGGACCCAAGGTCTGTAGAACTAGTAGTGGATTTGCTTGAAGGCTGTTTTGGTACTTGCATGTTAGCACCCTTTAGCTCAGCTGAGGCACTGCTTTTCCATAATGAACTGGAAGAGGAATTAAAAGAGAGGATCCACCTGTTTTAACCCTTCCCCCTGGCTAAGATCCCTCTAAAATGTTTTCTCACCAGTAAGGTACTCTGCAATGGTAATTAAAAGCTTCCTCCTTGCTCTGTTTCAAACTGTGTTTGTTGGAGTTAATTTCTGGAAAGCAAATGAGAGTAATTCCTTTCTAACTTTGGTGTGCTATACACACACAATCTGCAGAGGCAAGAAGGAAAGAGGAATGGAAAGGAAGGAAGGAACTCTGATAAGGTGGATGAATGGGGTAGCTTCAGGGATTCCATGCAATGAAGTCAGTTTGGAGGCAAAGTGACCAACAGGAAGCTTTTAATTAAAGGTTCATAAGTCATGTTTTGCAGTCCATACAAGTCAGGGTAGCCCTGCAATTTCATTTCACTGCAAAATAATTGCACAAATCAGCTGGGGGGGTGCAGGGAAAGAGAGAGCAACATGGAAAACACCAGAGTGCCAATGGGGACTCTCAGCAATATTGCCTGGATTCTCTGTGAAAAGTGAGTGAGCAAGGGGTGGCAATTTGAGGAGGGAAAAGGCCAAGCATGGAAGCAATTTTTGTTCATATGCAAAGGAGGAAGGATAAAGTTTACTTCTGTGGGTACATGTTGTGGTGACATTGTGCCTGAAAAGCGACGGGTGTGTGTGGGATCTCCCCATCTCCTTGTAGGGAGAAAAGCCATTTGTGAATCCCATTTATGAGTCCTGCTTGTTGTGCCTCCTGCGGGGCCCATCTGTGTGTGCCCCAGGAGGTCCTCCTGGCCTCTCAGCCCTCCTTCCTCTCCTCCATGTCCAGTCACACCATTTGTGCCGAGACCCCCTCCTGCCTTCCGCTGACGCCTTCCTCTTTCTCCTCAGGGCTCTCAAGGCTTCCCTGGATTCCCCGGGACGAATGGCGAGAAAGGGGGGCGGGTAAGTAGCCCTCTCTTCCAGGAGCTCCCTCTTCACCCCTCCCAAGCACCTTCACTTTCAGTGTGTCTTTTGGGGAAGGAAGTCTCCTACGAGCCTCCAGGAGAGAGGAGAGGGGGTGGGAAGAGTGCTGGGAACAGCAATAGTGTATGTGACCCTCACAGTCTGTGCAAATATGATGCGATGTGATGGGTTGGTCTTTCAGTGTGGTTCTCTTCTGCGGGGGAATTGGAGGTCCAAGCCTCCCTGCACACATCACACGCTCGGACACCTTTACACCGACGCTCTCTCCTGTCGCTCTGACAGAGGGGGAGCTGGCTATAGGGAGTTTTGGTCAAGGGTTGGGCAGGAAAAGTACTCTGTACGTTCTCTGTGTCACTTAAGAATGACTGAATCTGTCCAATTCAGTTTCTCATTTTTCCAGTTTTAAATTGATTTCTGCAGCTTTTCTTAAAAAAAAACTTGTGAAAATGTGTCAGCATTTTTGTGCAAATTTCTCCTGATGTACACATTTTTGCAAGCAGTTGTCCCTAATATAAGGCATTTTTGTCTGATATTTTCTCTAAATAAGCATTTTTCGCACCCTTTCCTCTATTATCCATTTTTATACACGTCGTTTGGTTGGAGGATTGTATTGCCAAATTCGGAGAAGTTTGCATGTAGAAGGATGATTGTTTCCTGGTTTGTGTATCGGATCTAGAAGTGCAAATGAAGGAGTTTCTCATTAAAATGCAAACAGGACGGAATTTCTCCCCATTTCCATGGCCGACTTCTGGGGACACAGAAATGTAGGGACAGAGGGAGAGGCTTTGGGCGGGGCTCTCTCCCAGCGAGGGAGTGGCCTTGGGACCTTCTGCATGCAAGGCAGATCTTCTACCCACCCAGCCGTAGTTCTTCCCCTGAATTTAATCTGAATTAAGTAAACTGGGAGGTGGTTTTTGTTACGTGAATATGCTTCTCTTTTATTCTTTTCACAAATAATTGGGATTCCCTGTGGAACTCCCTCCCCTTGAATATTAGGCAGTCGCCACCTCTGTCATCTTTTCATTGCCTATTGAAGACTTTCCTCGTTCAACAAGCCTTCTAAGTAGAGGCCTTATCCCAGTCTGCATCTGTGTTGGAATTGGTTTTTAATATGCTTTTAAAGCTTTTTTGTAAAACAATGTTTTTAAAGATGTTCTGTTTTAATGTGTTTTTAGTCCTTTTGTTTGCCGCCCTGGGCTCCTGCTGGGAGGAAGGGCGGGATACAAATCAAAGAATAAATCAATCAATCTTGTTCCAGGGCAGAATTGTAGATGCTCCTCTGTCCCCCCATCATCGTGTTTCTACATTTGCTGGCTCCAAAATTGGGGGAGAGGGTCAGGCACAGAGAAGGGGATCTGAGGGGGAGGGGATGTCTCTTGAGCTCATCTCCTTTCTCTCGCCCCCCCTTGCAGGGTGTCTACGGGAAGGCTGGACCCCGAGGCGAGCGGGGCCCCACGGTGAGTCATAGGGAAGGAAGGCTGGGGGGCTCATGCGTGTGTGTGTATGTTGGGGGAGGTACTTTGCCCTTCTTTCGTCCATGCCCATCTCCCTCCCCCCACTTCAAACATGGATTGTTTTATTGTGTGTGTGTGGGGGGCTGCAGTTGCTTCTTCTTTGCATCCCAGAACCCCAAACATTTGAATTCTTCTTAAGCTGCAGAAAAGTCAGGCAAAATTGGTCTTGCTGGGAGGGGTGGCCCCTTCTTTTCCCACACCCCATTTTGCTGGGCCAGTTTTCCCTGCAGGGAGAGACTTGGGGTGTCTTTGTAACCCCCTGTTCACAAACGCACAGGGATTGCTGAGGGCGCAGAAGCAAGCACACAGGCAGGCTGTGCAAGGCCTAGAGCAGCATCAGTCTGTCCCCACCCACCCTCCTACAATCCAAATCCGCTTGCCCCCTGCTCCTAGTTTCAGCCCCCAGCCCTGGCAGAAGGGTGTGACTGTCATCCCAAGGGCTTGGAACAGCCGCCTGGCTATCAATGCCCTTGTCTTCCCCTGTCAGTGATCAGGCCGTGCCGGAGCTTCAGGGTGGAGCAAATTCTCCCCTCTGCTTAATTCGCAACACAAATACTCCCAGAATAACCAGTGGCTGCTGGGCGCAACTGAGGATGTGGCAATGATTCTGACCAGGGCCACCCCCATGCCACGAGGCTTCAAGGGACGATCCCTGCAGATAGGAGGAGCAAGGTGGGTCGGGGGGTCTCTTCTGGTGAACTAGCTCAGGCTGGCGTAAAAGCATGGCGGCCCTGGAGTGTCCCCAAACTCCATCAGATGCATGTGGGCTGCTCGTAGGAGACACCAGCGTAGGAGTCCTGAACCCTCTGCAACTGTGTTTTCTGTGTAAAGTGTGAAGCCACATGTTCAAGCACGTCTTGTCCCCCGTGAGGTCTAGAAGCTTGCTTTTTTAAAACAAATGAAAGAGGACACCCTCTGGATGCTGAATCCTGCACCCAGCGTCAAATTAGACCCTTGTTCCTTCCATGAGAGCCAGTGTGGTGTAGTGGTTAAGGTGTTGGACTATGATCTGGGAGACCAGTGTTTGAATCCCCACACAGCCATGAAGCTCACTGGGTGACCGTGGGCCAATCACTGCCTCTCAGCCTCAGAGGAAGGCAATGGTAAACCTCCTCTGAATACCGCTTACCATGAAAACCCTATTCATGGCGTCGCCCATAAGTTGGAATTGACTTGAAGGCAGTCCATATCATATATATATCCTTACATGCAGCCCTGACCTTGATGGAGTCTGATTTTTAGGGCCACCAGAGAGAGGGAGATTTGCCTCTTCCTTCCGCCCCAATTCCCACATCATCAGAAGTGATCTCCCCTGAATCTGTCTCCTCCCTCCCCATCCCCAGATGCGAAGGCCAGGTGGGGGCACCTGCTTTTCCATGCTTGCAGTTGAGATGGTGGTGGCTCTCACACCACCAGGGATCAATATGGTCTTGCCCCCCCTTACAAACGGCAGAAAGGGGAGTGGGGAGGGGAAGGAGGGAGGCTACTGGGATGAGCTGCCTGTGGACCTCTTACCTATTCTCTCTCTCTCACCCCCCCACTTGTTCCTGTAGGGCCCCCGAGGGCAGCGAGGGCCACGAGGAGCCACAGGGAAGCCAGGAGCAAAGGTTGGTTGTGGGTTCAGGTGGGGGGGAGAAATGTGGGCTGTGCTCTCTCTCTCTCTCTCTCTCTCTCTCTCTCTCTCTCTCTCTCTCTCTGGGGCTTGTGGGTTGCCTTGGGGGCTGGTCTGGGCCTTTCCCTGTTTCCTACAGGCATAAATGTCTGGGGGTGTGAGTGAGCGTGACCGCTGGAGCGTGACCAAAGAGGCAAGTCTCTATCCCTCACAGGCCAGGTTTGACAGGTGGGCAGGGCCACCCACTTGTCACTTGCAGAGTCAGGTGACCAGTTTTTGCTCTGTTCTGGGCAGGGAAGGCCCAACAGTCAGCTGATTGTCAGCTCTTGAGAAGCACCTGCTCACAGGAGTCTGCAGGGTCCCCCAATCAGCTGATTGGCACTGCCTTCAAAACTCCCTTTCTGCAAAGCTCTGCCTTTGCCTGCCCCACAACTGACGTCCTATTTGAAAAACAGTTTGAAAGAAGTCACAGTCACAAGAATAGGGAGGGCCCTGGAAATATATATCTCAAGCGTGAAAGGCCCCAATGAAGACGTGTGTGTTCAGCGTGGAGAGCGGAATTAGGCCTGATTCGGAACTGTTTTGGAACTGGGTGCTTCTCCAAGGGCTGGATCCAGAACTCCTGCCCTTTTGCTTCCCAGCTGCCTCTCTCCCTTTCCCTTTCTTGATCAGGGCAGACTGTTTACATGCGTAGGAGGATGCCACATGTCCATTGGCCCATCTGGCTCAGTATTGATTGCACAAACTGGCAGCAGTGACTCTCCAAGGTTTCAGACGGGGTCTCTCCCAGACCTACCTGGAGATGCCGCCATTGGGGGTCCTCTGCAAGCAAAGCAAGGGCTCTACCCACTGGGCTACAGCCCTTCCCGTTGCTCTGAAGGCATTCGCAGCCTTATGTGTGTGTGTGTGATTCTCTCTGTGTGTATGTGTGTACATCTGTGGGCTAGTGAGTACACAAACCTTTGTATGTGTCCACAAATGATTGAGTGTGTCCCTCAAACACCTCAGTGACTCCCCTCCTCTTTCTTTATGCCCCCCCCCACGCAGGGCACCTCTGGCAGCGAAGGTCCAGCCGGACCCCCCGGGGAACGGGTGAGTGTGTGGACTGGGCTCCCCTCCCCAACCCCCAGCTGAATAAATAATATCTGTTTATTATTCCTTTAGCTTATAAAAATAACCAGATATGCCCCGAGGTTAATGGTGATAAAACGTAAACCTCCCAGGTTACAATCTAAGCAAAGAGATGTCTGAAGACAGAAGGTGGGTGGCAGCGGGGGGGTGTAAGGAAAAATGATTTAGGAGGAAGAGGAAGAGAGAACCCCAAGTTAGAAGCTCAGGGGATTAAAAGCAGGGGACAGATTTTTGAGGTGCTTCTTTGAAAATGGGAGGGGCCAGATTATGTGAATGTCTGGTGGTGGTGAGTTCCAATGGTAAGATGCTCCCAGACAAAAAACAGGCAGAGATGCGAGACCACAGAGGACGCCTTAGGCTAGGGATATGCTAGAATTCCATCCAGTTCGGATTTGGTACCAAATTTTTCATTAATTCATTTATTCTCAGTCGCAGGTGGATCTGATTTTAACATAGTGAATTCTCACAGCTATTTTTGAAAACAAACTTTTTTTAAAAAAAATCTGCCTCTAAAATGATTATAAGAACGATAATTTACCAATATTTCCTTTTGAAATATTGATACTTCCTTTAAAAGTATCAATATTAATATCAATATTTTTTCCAAGCAAAAAATCCCTGGATGGGTAAATGCAGCAGGTGGCAGACAGAGAACGAATTGAATCAATGCAGCTTCTTAGGTCAACGGACTGCTTTCGAACCAGCACCGGTGACAGATCCCATCCCTACCATGGGGCTACCCCAGATTTCACAGAAGCGTGAAGATCAGGGCTGGTGAAAAAGCCTTTATGGGGCACGCAGAAGGGGGCAGTGCCAGGTGGAGGGTCGGTGTGCCCCACAGAGCCACCTGAAGCCTTCCAGTTCTCTATTCAGGGGCTGCTCCTCAATTCTCCTTCCTCTGCAGGGGCTCCCAGGATCACAAGGACCGAATGGATTCCCTGGACCGAAGGGGCCTCCAGTGAGTAGCCAGCTCTCTGCCCCCCGCCTCCCACCCCCTGCCCGCTGCTGTCCCTCCCCACTGACTCTTTTCCCTTTCTCTGTCCACAGGGCCCTCCTGGGAAGGACGGGCTGCCCGGCCACCCTGGACAGCGAGGAGAAGTCGTGAGTCTGCCTCTGCTCCCTCTGCGTGGCCCGTCCTCTTCCCCTGTGGGGATCTCTCCCGCTGGGACTGGGCGGCTGAGGGCTCCTGCCCCCCGGCTACTCCACAGGCTCTGCTCTTGGCTTCTCCTCCCACTTTTTTAATCTTGTGATTTGGCCCCAGGAACTACTGAGGCCTGCTCCTTTTGCGTTTCCCTTTGGCCTTTCTCAAATCCTGACTGCCTGTGCAAAGTCCTCACGGCCACAAAGGCCCTTTGGTTGCTCCTGCGCTGTGTTTCTCCGGCGTTCCTCCCAGATTTACTCCTGGCCTACACGCTAGCTGAGGAGACATCCCCCCCCCCAATTCCCCCTCAGGCTCCTTTCCGTGGCCTTTTAAACTCTGCGTTTAAACGTTGCATGTTGCTTTTCTCCTTACGTGGGCTTCGCCAACTGGGACCTGGGGGTGCACACACAGCATTTTAAAGGGCATTTGGTACCCCCTGGTGTGCTTTTGTGTGTGCGTGCATGTTGTCCACACAACGTTGTCCTTACCCAAAGGGCATCCAGAAAGCTTTTCCCAATTTTAATGTGTTTCTTCTCCTGGTCTCCGATCTCAGAGGCGGCATGGTTTTATGTTACCCTTGTAGTCCCCTTTAGTACCACTCCCTATTTGTATTTTATGTATTTTAATTTATTTTAATGTTTTTGTGATTTTATTGTTTACAATTTTGTTATGTACGTGTTTGATTTTATTTTTGTAAGCCACCCTGAGTGCCCTATTATAGGGTAGAAGGGCGGGATAGACATATTTTAAATAAATAAATAAATAAAAATATCACACCCAATTTATACCTGCTCAGAATTAAACAGGGAATAAGTAAACATTGTTGACTAACACAGGAAGGGCCTGATTTGAGTCTTGTGTGGTCTTTTCCCAGCCCCCCCAAAACACACACACACATTCCCCCCCCCCCGGGTCTAACACTGTCTTAAGAACATCAGAAGAGCCTCCAGCTGGATCAGGCCTTCAAAGGGGGGGCATCTAGTCCACCCTCCTGTTCTCACAGCAGCCAACCAGACGCCCATAATGGGAAGACCTCAAGCAAGCAGGACCCGAGGGCAAGAGCACCGCTCGCCCCACTTGGCATCCCCAGCCAATGGTATTCAGAATCATGCTGCCCCTGGCTGTGGAGGAGAGCATAGCCATTGGGGCTAGTAGCCTTTGATACCCTCTTCTCAATTTGCAAAGCAAGACTTGCATACTCAGGATCTCCAAACGGTTAAGGCACCGCTGGCCTGCCTGAGTCTGCACCCTTGCTTGAGAAGCACCTGCTGGTCTCACAGGAAGCTGTCTCTCTCTCTGCCACCATCACCTTTGGCGCTTCTGAGGCCAGGTGGAATGGCCAGTTTAGGTCAGGCAGGCAGAAGGAATCCCACCCAGAGGGGGGGAAAGAGTTGTAACCTTCCCTTCTCTCCCTCCCCCTTTCTTTCTCCTCCGCCTCACAGGGATTCCAAGGCAAGACAGGGCCCCCTGGAGGTCCGGGGGTTGTGGGGCCTCAGGTAAGGAGATGCCAACCACTTCCCTCCCCCCCACCCCAGTGCCAGCAGCTGACCCTTGTAATTCTGGAACAAGTTAATCCAGAAGACAAGGGTGGGGGGGTATGTATTTGTTTGTGGGTGGGGGTCTGTAGAAGGGGCTCTCCTCATGTGTGGGGCAGTGGCTCCTGCAACTGGACTGGGGGCTTCCTTTGGGAGGGGCAGAGGGGCTGCAGGAAGCTGTGGGGGGAGAGTTTGGTGTTGTCATTCCGCTTGTGCGTCTGTGTGTTTGTGTGTATCTATAGCTTCTGAGAAGGACTTTATCTCTTTCGTTGACAGGGCTCAGCAGGAGAAACGGGCCAGATGGGGGAGAGAGGCCACCCGGGCCCACCTGGACCCCCGGGAGAGCAAGGCCTGCCTGGCCCAGCTGGCAAGGAAGGGACCAAGGTAGCCCGGCGGGGGGGCGGGGGCATCCAGGGTGGCAGCGGGTGCAAGGCGGGGGGCCAGTCGTGGGAGAGGGGCTCCTTGCAAGGGGAGGTGGGGCGCAGGGGGTCCAGCTGTGGGGCAGGTCCGCCTTGCAGCCTCAAAACCCTTTAAGGGCTCCCAGTCAGTCAAGGATTCCACCAATGGGTCCGGAAGCACGCAGTGGAGGGGGCCAGGAAATGCCCAAAGCGAAGCCGTGCCCTCTGCACCTCCTGCCAGCCCTGCGGCTAAGGCTTCAAACTGGTTTAAACATGTGCAGATGTGCCAGGACTTCACGCTTGGAGGGGGAGCTCCGAGGGGGTGAGACTGGACTTGTGTTTTAAGAAAGGCCGTGGCGCTGAGGTGCACAGCCACAGCGCATCCAGGCACCGCTAGGCTCTGCCTTTCACCCTCCAGGACCCGCCCCTAACGTTCCCTTAGTTCCGAGGCCCCACCCAGCACGTCTCGGAATAGCCCATCCTGGTTGAACATCCCATTTAGGGCCGTCTTCCACATGAAATAATAGATTCTCTCCCCCACCTTCCTCATAGGCCTACTTGCTGAGTTCCATACCCCTGACCGTCTTCAGCGCCCTCTTTTGAACGCATTCTGTTTTATCTACACCCTCTTTAAAAGTGTGGTTTGCACAGAACTGGCCACTGTACTGCAGCTGAAGTCTGATGAGTGCAGAATAAAGTGGAGCTATTGTCCCACCCCACTGTGGCTTGGAAACTATGCTCCTGTTAATTACATTAGCCTTTTTTGCAGCTGCTTCACGCTGCTGACTCCTATGTCCAGCTTGAGATCGACTCCCGTCCTGCCTCCTGTTCCGTGGTGATGGCAGACTGGGGGTGTGGGGGAGGGGATCCTTTTCCTGACACCCCCTCCTCTTTCGGGAAAGTGGCAGAATGGCAGTGCAACCAAGATGGAGGCTTTGCATGTGCTCAGTCCTGGAAAGGGGCTACTTACTTCCAGGTGTTCTCTGTGCTCCATTCAAAGGGGGCAACTTGGCTCTTCCCATGTGTTTCAGGGTGACCCCGGCACCACTGGAGGCCTGGGGAAGGACGGGCCGCCTGGATTGCGAGGTTTCCCTGGAGAGCGGGGCCTTCCTGGCACCCCTGCAAGTACCTTTTTGCTTTCCTCTCAGGAGATCCACAGTCCCTGGAAACATTGAGGCACGGGGGAGGATACGAAGTTTTGTGGGGAAACAGTTGTGTCCAACGTCTGCTCTGTGGGTTGGGCTGGAGCTAGAGAGAGATTAAGTGCTTCTTGAGAGCCAGAGAAGGTAAAGGGTGTTCATAGAATCATAGAATCGTAGAGTTGGAAGGGGCCTATAAGGCCATCAAGTCTAACCCCCTGCTCAACGCAGGAATCCAAACCAAAGCATTTGTTCTTTGTCTTGGGGTGTGTCTGCATCACTGCTGCCCCCCCCTTTTAAAGTGGGTCTTCACTTCTGGTTGTTTCCTACCCGCTTTGCACCTTTTCACATCCTCCATTTTTTGAAGAAAACATTCTCACCCTCTCTTTGCACAAATGCACACCATCTCCTCCAGACGAAAACTGTGTTGTGTGCTCTTGTGTGAGGGCTGCTTTTTGTGTGTGTTTGTGGGGAGGGGAATGGAACCCACACCAGAAGGTCTGCCACCCTCTGGCCATGCTGGGGCTCAGGGGGAAACCAGGAGAGTGTACTCATTCCCATGGCCACACGAGGGGGGTGTCGCTCACGAGGTCTCACGTTTGTGGCAAGACAGTGATTCGTGCCTGTTTTAAAGAAGAATGACAGAGTGTAAAAAAATGGACCTAGAGAAGAAGGGGTACTTGGGGAAAAACTTGCAGTCCCCTGTGGCTGATTGCACAGAAGGACAATCCCTGTTTTCCAGAATGGTAGAGTTGGAAGTGTCCTTAAAGGTCATCTAGTCCAACCTCTGCCTGAATGCAGGATCTGCCATGACAGCATCCTTGACAGAACTTCTTGGTGGCGGCCCCAGAACTGCAACAATTTTTTTGAAAATAGAACGGATTAGACAAGTGCTAAGAGGAGGGGGAGGAAAAGTGGAGTCTCCTCCCCCCCCCCAATTTCCTCTCTAACTCTTCTGGACTCTTTTAGCCTGGCTAAAACTGTTTTCTCCCCACTGCAGGGTGGCGCTGGGCTGAAAGGCAACGAGGGACCTGCTGGACCCCCAGGACCTGCCGTGAGTGTTTCTGGATTATTGTTATTTAGTATTTTAAAGTCTGTTTTTCTGATGTTTTAAAGTGTTTTTGGTGCTTTTGTTTGCTGCCCTGGGCTCCTGCTGGGAGGAAGGGCGGGATATGAATCAAATAATAACTAACTAACGAAATAAAACATATCATCATCATCATCCTGCCTTTCATTCCAAGGAGGACTCCCAAGGCACTTCACAAACAAAATCAGCAGCCGAATTACTATAGTAAAACCAATGCTGAAAATACAATTGCCCATTATTAAAATATGTAATAAGTAACAAGCAACCCCATGAAAAGAACACAACAGTTAAAACAACGGTCAGAGCAGGAGGTTCGTCAGGAAACGCTTGTCTAAAGAGCTGGTGTGTCTGCTCGGTGAGAGCCTGCACCGTGAGCATCCCACTGCGGAGAGGTAGTGCAGGCAGTCTCTCTGAGGCCGTTCGCTGCTAGTAGGGTTCTGGGGGATGAGCTGTTGGGGCAACACGGTCCGTTTTTCTTCTGCTGTCAGCCTCGTGGCAGGATCTGGCCCAAACACCTTCTTTCCTTTTTCTTCTAGGGATCCCTGGGGGAGAGGGGGACACCTGGGCCAGGAGGCCCCATCGGGCCCCCAGGAAGACCAGGGCCCCAAGGACAACCTGGGCCGGCTGGGGAGAAGGGCGTGCCTGTGAGTTTGGGGTAGGGGGCAGGACTCCTGGGTTCTCTTGGAGGGAAGGGGGACTACAGCAAAGGAGGAGAGGCAGGGGGTACCAAGTGTGACTGGAGGGAGTGGGGAGGTATGTGAACCACTCAGCACAGCAGGTGGGAGGGGAGAGGCCTGACAGCCCGGATTCCTGGGTTTTATAATAATATAGGCGGAACAGACCCAGAAACTGTAAGCTGTGTGTGTGGTCTTGAGATTCCGGGCACTGGGGGTGATGGCAGGAGGGGGTGTCTTGTGCGGGGGGGAGTGATAGCTGCCTGTGCCCTCAGCCTCACTTTCTCATCACTTCCCTCAGGGTGAAAAGGGCCCCATAGGCTCCGCTGGCCGTGACGGTGTCCAAGGTCCCGTTGGGCTGCCCGGCCCTGCAGGAACCCCGGGGGGCCCAGGTGAGGATGGCGACAAGGTAAGAGCCCAGCACGGGGGCCCTCTGCGTATCCCTGCCCATCCCCCTGGCATCTGGACTGAGCCTCCTTCCGTGTCTTTCTCTCTCTGTCCAGGGCGAAGTGGGTGATGCGGGGCAGAAGGGCGGCAAAGGCAGCAAAGGGGAGCACGTAAGTCTCAGCTGGAACTGGGGGGGAGGCCAGAAAGTGGGGGGTGGGGCTCTTGCCTCCCCCTCTTCCCCGTTGGCATCTCTTACATCGTTCCTTCCCCCCTGCAGGGGCCACCAGGGCCACCTGGCCCACTGGGTCCTGTCGGGCAACCAGGAGCTGCGGTAAGTATTTTATTTTATTTTGTTAGTAGAAGTTTCGTACTCGGCATTGCTCGGGAAACCTGAGAACAAAAAAGATGAGTGCAGTTTTGAAAAGTTCAAATTGGCATCCAGTTGTATCCAAACATAGTACACAAACCTGCTTCTTATCTCGGGCACCGCCCTGCAAGGTTCCGGGAGGGAGTCTTGTGTCCAAGCGCCTCCTGCCTCATCTGTTTAGCCTCGTTGAATGCACCACGGCTTACAGCAGGACTCTTCCAAGTTGTTGGAACAGAGCAGGGTACGGCATAAGTGGGGAAGTGTGATGGAATCTGCTGCGTTGGTATATTTATTTGTTAATTTGTATTAAGTATGAGTGTATTTGCATTATGGCTTCATTGTGTACTTTCTATAATACTTCTTGTGTTCTTTTTTTCTTGTACACCGCTTAGAGATATTTTTATATATTAAGCGGTATAGAAATTAATTAATTAATTATTAAACATTTATTTCCCCTTTCAGGGTGCAGATGGAGAGCCTGGAGCAAGGGGCCTCCAAGGCCACTTTGGGGCAAAAGGCGACGAGGGGACACGAGGGTTCAATGGGCCCCCGGGGCCCATTGGCCTGCAGGTAAGCAAAAACCAGCCTGAACAGAGAGTCGCCCCCCTCCCGTCAGGCTACCCACCACAGAGACCTCATCACCTGCCGGTGTCCTCTCTCTTGACAGGGTCTGCCTGGACCAGGTGGCGAAAAGGGGGAGACGGGAGACGGGGGACCCCTGGTAAGTGCCAGCCCTGCAGTCCCTCTTATCATAGAATCATAGAATAGTAGAGTTGGAAGGGGCCTATAAGGCCATCCAGTCCCACCCCCTGCTCAATGCAGGAATCCAAATCAAAGCATTCCCGAGAGATGGCTGTCCAGCTGCCTCTTGAATGCCTCCAGTGTTGGCGAGCCCACTAACTCTCTAGGTAATTGATTAAGGTTAAGGGTGGCATTCTTGGATTCCTGATTTTAACTGTGTGTGTTTCTACCGGATGATTCGTTGTCTGCCTTAAGCAAAAGTGGCTATTCTGTGGCCTGCTGGCCAGAGACAGCTCCCCAAGCCCTGGGAAATGGTCTGCTGGCCAGAGATGACCCACAAAACCCTGGGAAATGGCCCGCTGCATCGTCTTCAGATTGAGTTGAGGCATAAAAGATTCCTCTGCCTGCTCTTTAGATACATCCTTTCTGAAGAGCAGGCAGAGGGATCTTTTGTCTCTGGTCTTGGCACTAAGATCAAGCCCTCTGCCTGCTCTTCAGGAGGAAAAGGCTGCATTTTCATCCAGTCCAGTGCTAGGGTGAGGAGGGCTGGAAATGCCAGAGGGCGTGCGGGTGGATGTGTCAGTGTCTGCACATGTGTGTGTGAGAGCGCATGTTTGTATGTAGTGGCACCTGCCCTTTGGAATTCCCTCCCCTTAAATATCAGACAGGCACCATCTCTGTTATCTCTTTGGCGCCTGCTGACGACCTTCCTCTTCCAACAAGCCTTTTAAGTAGACACCTTATCCCAGCCTGCGTCTGTGTTGGAATTGCTTAATACGTTTTTAAAGCTTTATTTTTTAAAAAGATGGTTTTAAAGATATTTTGTTTTAATATATTTGTATTTATTTATTTATTGTATTCATATACTGCCCTATAGCCGAAGCTCTCTGGGCGGTTTACAGTAACTAAAAACATTAAAACAAATATACAAATTTAAAACACATCTTTTAAAAACAATTTAAAACACAGTTTAAAAATTTAAAACGATTTAAAAAGACATGCTAAAATGCCTGGGAGAAGAGGAAAGTCTTGACCTGGCACGGGAAAGATAACAGCGTCTGCTCTGATGATGTTTTAGAGTGTTTTACTTTGTTTAGTTTGCTGCCTTTGGCTCATCCTGGGAGGAAGGGCAGGATATAAATGTAGTAACTAATCATCATCATCGGCCTGAGTGTGACTGCGTGCACATGTGTCTGTAAGAGGAAGAGCTGTCTGAGTGCCATGTGTGCTGTACATGTGGGAAGTGTGTGTGTGTGGTCTGTGTGTGTGCTATATGTGTGGTGTGTGTGTGTTTGCATTTACATATTGGCCATGCCCACCACTGGCCCTTGGAGGCGATGGCTGACTGTCAATGCGGCCCTTGGGGCTGGGAAAAGTTTCGCCCCCCTGACCTTAAGCATCAGTAACATAAAGTCTGCAATCTGCATTGGGACTGTTTTTAAGATGTTGTTTTATCATTTGTTGATTTCTGCCCTGGGCTCCTTTTGGGAGGAGGGCAGGATATACATTTAGTGACTTGTTTAATAAAGGGGGCACAGCTGCCAATCATGAATATTCTGCCCCCACAGGGACCCCCTGGACCCCCAGGACCACGAGGCCCAGCGGGGCTGTCCGGAGCTGACGTGAGTGTGCCTTTACCCCCCCGCCCGCTTTGCCACACCTCCCCTCCCCATGAACTGATTTCCAGGTTTGACTTTTGTTGTAACAAAGTTGGTTCCCTTCTTTTTCGCCCCATGCAGGGTCCACAAGGCCCACCAGGGGGCATAGGAAACCTTGGCCCCCCAGGACAGAAGGCAAGTGGCTGGCAGCTAGGACTCCTGGGTTCTCTGTGAAGGGGGCCCAGGCAAAAACATGGGGTGCTTCCTGCTTTCTCTGGGGGTGTGCCTCTTAGGAGAGTTGCTCCCCAGTCTTTGACACATTGTAGGTGCCGCTCCAAGACTGCTTTGCCTGTGCCCAGTTTCCTCTCTCACCTTCTTTCTTCTGCTTGCGCTTTTGTAGGTTGTCTTGTTGGGGTTGATTTGTGGTGAATCAGATTTCAAGGACTGTAAACAGCCACTTCGGCTGCTTAAGATGGATACTGTTTAAAACAGACGGGGGGCCTTTTTCTGCCTGAGGGCCACGTTCCCTTCTGGGGCCCCTTCCAGGAGGTGTGGAGGGAAAAGTGGAAAGAGCAAAAGGCATGTTTTACTTTTCTGCGGTGCGCTCGGTTCCTGCTGTGTGAAACCCAGAGATTCCTTCACACACACGTGCACCTCCGTCCGTGCAAGCAAGCAAATAAGTGGTGATCCCAATGGGCACCTTCCAGGAGCACCTCAAGGGCCAGAGAGAGACGCCTGCAGGGCCACATTCTGCCCCTGGCTGTGATGTTGCCCGCTACTGGGAAATAACGTAAATAAGGAAGAGCTTGCTTTGGGACCCAGACCCGTCCCCCAATCTCCTCCTTCTTTTACTCCAGGGTGACCCAGGAGAACAAGGGGGTCCCGGCGTCCCCGGAGAGCCAGGGGGTAAGGTAAGAGCCTCCCTGCCCCATTTCCCCTCCTCTTCTGCCTGCTCCTCCGCTACCTCCACCCCGGCTGCACCTGCCCGGCTAGGATCGAGAGGGGCAAGACCTGTATCCTGGCTATGGATGTGGGGCGGGGAGTGTGATTCAGCTTGCATCTGAAGGCAAACTTACTTAATTCCAACTTTCGGGAACAACAGGGGAACGGTAACGCAGCCAGCCTTCGCAATTCACATTTATCCAAATTTTGCCAACCAAACACTGTTTACAAAAGTGCACATACCAGGTGAAAGTATCAGTGCTTGTGTTACTGAAAACACCAGCAGCAGCAACAAAAAGGCATTACATTTGGGGAAATCGCTGTGCAAGAAATGTGCATATTAGGAATTTTTACTAAAATGCTGAAGAGTATCTGGCAATGCAGAGAACTGAGCTTAAGACTGGAAGAATGCCGCCCTGGGCTCCTGCTGGGAGGAAGGGCCGGATGTAAATTAAATAATAAATAAATAAGAATGAGGAACTGGAGAGGAACCAAAATTGGCATATTTGCCCTAACCCTGATCCTGGTTCTGTGTGCAACATTTCACAGCCCCGCTTTATGTCTGTCACCACAGGCTCTTCCTCCCCCCCAGTGCAAACAACTCACCCAGCCCCAGTGTGATCCCCCCGTCCTGTCGCTCCCTGTGGCCAGCCGGATGCTCCAGTGAGACCCTCACAAGCAGGGGGCACAGGAAGAACCCGGGATTTGCTTCTCCCACCCCATGCCCATCCCAGCAACTGCCATTCACAGGTAGACTGCCACTGAGGCTGGAGGTCCCATCTGGCCATTTTGGCTCATAGTCGTTGCTCTCCCTTCAGGGCCCGCGGGGCGAGAGAGGAGAGACAGGTGAAACAGGAGTTCCTGGCACAGCTGGACCCCCCGGCGGGAAGGGCCCCCCTGGAGATGACGGGCCCAAGGGCAACCCTGTAAGTGACGCAGCAGAGTTTGGGTCGGCATGGGGGGTGGGGGCTCCAAAAGAGGGGCTCAGAGAGGAGAAAGCTGCACCAGTCCCCCTTCCTCAGGGCTGCAGGTGGAGAGAAATCATCTGCCCCCCCCCAGTGAGCTGACAGAGGCATCACATGTTTTTAATGTCTGCTAAACAGGTTCAGCAGGGCGTTTCCTGCCCTTTCGAAAACATGCGAAACCTGTTTGACCCTGAGAAGGGCAAAATAAATTAGGCCCGTCCAGCATGGGAAGGAGAGAGGCTCTGGGAGTCACATCCAGCTCTCTTAGAAACCTCCTCTCTCTCTGGTCGAACTCAGGAATTCTCTCTAGCCTAGAGCTCTAAAGACATCACATGTCTGTGCATGTGTATATATATAAATAAAGGAAACAATAAGATTTTCTTTGTTATACTCGGATTGCATTGATTTCGTTTAAGGTGCAACCAGAAGGCGACAACTATATTTTAATATAACTCTGTTTACGTGTGTGTGAGTTTCATCTCCATCTCCTGTCCTAGCAAGCATTTTGCATCAGGCTCTCCACTTGGTTTCATTTCCTCCTTGGGAAAAAAACACTGTCTAAAAATTGGTCGGGGGGCTGATCTGGTGGGTTAGAAGTGGGAGGATGAAGATGGGCCGTATGTGGGGGCAGGGTCCTCTTTCCCTGCAGGAGTTAATCGCCCTCCCCTTTCTCTTTCCGAGGGCCCAGTCGGTTTCCCTGGAGATCCAGGACCCCCCGGCGTAATGGGACCCCGGGTGAGCACCGTCCCCACTCTCCTCCCTCCCTCTTGGCTGGCCCCTTCCCCAAGAGCCCACCCTGGAGGCCCCGGGATGGGGCCAAGGGCCAGCGGTGACTTTATCCCTCCTCCATTAGGGCCAAGATGGAGCCAAAGGTGATCGTGGCGAAGATGGCGAGCCAGGAGAGGCGGTAGGTGTTCTAGGTCTGACTGGAGACGGGTTCTAGGCTGTCTTTTCTTTCTGCTTGGCACTAGACGGGATCGCTCTTAGGCCTCCTGAAGTAGCCCCCGAATGCCATCCCCCTCCCACCCTCCCCTGACCTGCACACGGTCTCCACTGTCCCTCCCTTTGCTCCTAAGCGACTTCCTTCTGACCTGGCCAAAATGTCCCCCCCCCTCCTCCCAGCCCAACAGTCCCCACTTGGGTTCTGCATTGACCTGTATCCCGTTGCCTTTCTCTCCTTTCCAGGGTTCCCCGGGGCCAACCGGTGAGAACGGCCCTCCCGGCCCGCTAGGGAAGAGGGTAAGTTGTGGGGCCAGGGAGAGCTCCCTCTTAGGACCCCCATATTGCCTGCTCTAACTGGCAGCAGGTCTCTCTGGACCTCTGGGAAGTGCCTGTGGGGTTCTGCCCTCCGTCTCCCACTTGGGGGGCTCACTGGCTGCATGTCCTGCCTGGAGAGGCCCCCTTGGGGATTGATCTGGGGGGCCCCTGCGTGCCAAAGAGCTGCAGCCTCTTGAAGTCAATACTGCGATGCCTCAGAGAGGAAGGAAGGAGCTTGGGCGGGGAGCCGACAGGAGGCCTGTCCCAGACACGGGGGGGCTGGAGTGGAGGAAGACCCCCGCCTGAAACGCTGGGGAGCCATGGCTGCCGATCAGTGTGGCCAGTACTGAGCAGGACAGGCCCAGAGTGCATCAGGTGTACTCTAAAGACTGTGCATCTTTGCGTGGCTCAGCCTCGATGCCCTCAGCCGCGGCTGGGCTCCCATCTCCCACCATTGTCCCCTCGTGGCTGTGCGGGCTGCTGGGAGGTGTAGTCAGCGACATCTGGAGGGCCCCAGAATGGGCTCCCAGGGACTTTGCGGGGCGCACCGAAAGCAAGAGTTCCTGCTGCTGGACGCCAGGCCCTGTGAGATACGCAGAGGCAGCCCTGAGCCCCCCAGACCCAGCTGTGGTGACCCCGACCGGCTCCAGCTCTGCAGATTCCCAGGCAGGCAGCTCTTCGCCAAAGTCCTGCTTGCTTGAAGAGGCTGGGGACTGAACCCCAAGACCCCCCTGGGTGCCAAAGTGTTGTATTTTGTTCCTTCGCCTGAACTTACTGCGTTCCTTACCTGCCTTTCAACAGAAGGTCCCAGGGCGGCTCACAGCATATGAAAACCCACTTAAAACAGTATAAAGCAAACCCACATATCCACCTGCAAATCAGTAATCCAAACGCTCTGTCTGCAAGGAGCTTGATTCTGCCTCACTTTCAAGCACCATCTTGAGGCCCACAGCAAGCCCTGGAGGTTTCAGCCCAAGGACTCCCCCGCAAGTCCTGCTCCCTGAGAGAGCTGGGATTGAATCAGGGGGGCTCCTGGGTGATCCAAATGAAGAATGAAGAAGCCCCCCCAGATCCAATGCCCTGCCAAGCCTGGCTTAGAGGGGAGAGCCCCCCTAAGTACCCAGACTTCCTGCCCCTTCCGTGTTGCAGCTGGCAGTTATGGGGCAGTGGGGAGGAGGGAGGGAGGAACTGAGACTGGGTGCCCCCAGTCCCTGGAGCCCACGGTGTCTCCTCTTCTCTCTGCAGGGCCCGGCCGGTGCTGTAGGCCCCGAAGGACGGCAAGGGGAGAAAGGGGCCAAGGTGAGTCTCCCCCCAGGCGAAAGGAAGGAGGGTTGGCCACGTGCAGCAAGAGACTCTGGGCGGGGGGGGGGCAGGAACATTAGGTCAGTCCAGCGGCCGGTATCTAAGAGGAGTCAAGCAGGCCTCTCCCCCCCCCGAGTGGATCTTTAGTTTATTCCTCAGGTGCTCCTTTGATGTAACGGGTTCGCCCAGGCATGATGCCGCTTCCCTCTGAGACTGGCTGCTGCCGCCGCCACCACCTTTCAGCCCCTGCCCAGCCTTTCTCCCTCTCCACTCCTCCTTGACCCAGGAGCCAGAAGAGACTTGCTGCCTCTGTCCAGCTCAGGATGTGGGGGGCCTTTCTCAGATGTCCCTGGACTCCAACCCCCACCATCCCTCTCTGGTGCAGGGGCTGCTGGGAGTTGGAGTCTGGCATCCTCAAGGGCAGACATAGAATCACTGAGTTAGAAGGGACCCTGGAGGCCATCCAGCTTCACCCTTGCTCAGAAGAGGATCCGTAGTACAGGCATCCCTGGCTGCTGCGACAGCTCCCTTGGCCGGTGTCGGCCATCCAACCTCAGTGCCCCCAGTGAAAACAGGCTCCCCACTTCCTGAGGCAGCCTTTCCACTGTTGAGGAGATTGTTTTTCTCCTCACATCCAGCCATCCTCAGCATGGCAGACCTGCAGGTGAAGACCACTATCAGGTCACACAGACACCTCCCTTAGTCTCTACAGCCCCTTGAATCCGGAGCAGATTCACTGCCCCACTGACATCGGAGCCGCCAGCTTCCCTTCCCTTCCACACCCCCTTAATCTTCTCTCTTTGCCAGGCTAAGTATATTTTAAAAAATGTGCTGCCTTCAAGTCAATTTCGACTTACGGCAACCCTCTGAAGAGGGTTTTCATGAGGCTGAGAGGCAGTGACTGGCCCAAGGTCACCCAGTGCAATTCATGGCTGTGTGGGGATTCGAACCCTGGTCTCCCAGGTCGTAGTCCAACACCTTAACCACTACACCACTATTTATTTATTATTATTTATTATCTTGACCCATCCCAGTCTGGGTTCAGGCCTGGTTATGGGACTGAATCGGCCTTGGTCCCCCTGATGGATGACCTTTATTGGAAGGACAGGGGGAGTGCGACCCTGTTGTTCTTTCTTGATCTCTCAGTGGCTTTTGATACCATTGACCATGGTATCCTTCTGGGCCGACTTGGTGAGATGGGTATTGGAGGAACTGTTTTACAGTGGTTCCGATCGTATCTCCAGGGTCGTTCTCAGAGAATAGCATTGGGTGACTGTCTTTTGGCCACCTGGCAGCTGTGCTGTGGGGTGCCACAGGGTACCATCTTGTCCCCCATGCTGTTTAACATCTATATGAAGCCTTTGGGAGAGGTCATCAGGAGATTTGGGGTGAGGGGTCACCAGTATGCTGATGATACCCAGCTCTATTTTTCCATAACATTTGAATCGGGAGAGGCTGTGCAAGCCCTAGACCGCTGCCTGGACTCAGTGGTGGGCTGGATGAGGGCCAGTCAACTGAGTCTGAATCCTAGCAAGACAGAGGCACTGTGGGTTGGTGGTTCCTGACTTTTGATAATTGGTCAGTTGCCTGCTTTGGATGGAGTCGTACTCCCTCTGAAAGAGCAGGTCCATAGTCTGTGGGTGCTCCTAGATCCATCTTTGTCACTAGAGGCCCAGGTGACCTCAGTGGCTAGGAGTGCCTTTTACCAGCTTTGGCTGGTAAGACAGCTGCGGCTGTTTCTGGAGCGGGATAGCCTGACCACTGTTGTCCTAGAACTGGTAACTTCCAGGCTGGATTACTGTAATGCGCTCTATGTGGGGCTGCCCTTGAGGTTGGTCCGGAAGCTGCAGCTGGTGCAAAATGTGGTGGTGAAACTGCTCACTGGGGCAGGGTATTGGCAACATGTCACCCCGCTGCTGAAAGAATTGCACTGGCTGCCCATTTGCTACCGGGCCAAGTTCAAGGTTCTAGTCTTGGTGTTCAAAGCCCTATGCAGCTCAGGACCAGGATACCTGAAAGACCGTCTTACCCGTTATATGCCCAGACGATCAGTGCACTCTGCAGATGATGGCCTCCTGCAGATACCGTCTTATCAGGAGGTCCGTTCTGCACAACATAGGAAGCGGACCTTTAGGGTGGCGGCACCTACCCTGTGGAATTCCCTCCCTTTGAATATTAGGCAGGCTCCATCTCTGTTCCTCTTTCAACAAGCCTTTTAAGTTGAGACCTTATCCCAGTCTGCATCTGTGTTGGAATTGCTTTTAATGTTTTAACTTTTTTTTTTAAAAAAAAGATGTCTTGAAAACTTTTTAAAAAGATGTTTTGTTTTAATGTATTTTAAAGTCTGTTTTATGTTATTTTAAAGTGTTTTCAGTGCTTTTGTTGGCCGCCCTGGGCTACTCCTGGGAGGAAGGATGGGATATAAATCAAATAATAAATAGAAATAAATGAATTACTTATTTATTAGATTTATATCTAATAAATTTAAAAACAATTTTAAAAATGTTTATTGTATTGTTGATTGTATTTTAATATTATTTTGTTATTCATTGTATTTTTATACTATTTTATGTTCACCGCCCAGAGAGCTATCGCTAGTCGGGCGGTATATAAATTTGATAAATAAATAAATAAATAAAATAAATATCCCGTCCTTTGTCCCAGGAGGAGCCCAGGGTGGCAAACCTATCCAACCCTTTCAACCCTCCCTCATAGGCCCTGTTTTCCCCCCATGGCCTCCCTGCCTCCCGGCCGCCCTGCTCTGGACATGCTTGTTCATGTTTACTCAGGAGTAAGTCCCACAGAGAGTAGTCCAAGGCGACTTCCTCCCTCGCCAGTAATTATGCAGCAGGGCTGCGGTGTGAGGCTGATGCTCCCTCTCCACCCTGGGATTTGTAGATACCGTAGCTTAGGTCAGACTCTCTCTCTGAACTGTAATTAAAACAACAACAGAACCCCGAACTGTAATTGGAAAAATTACAGTGGTTGTTGCAAACCACTTTGGTTTCTTTTTAATAACAAGAACGGCATAAAGTGCAATAAAATAAAAATAAAATTCAGCACCAAGTTGGAGGGAATTACAGCTCTCGGTTTGCTAGATGAGCTTTTAAGCTGTCTTGATTATACATTTTACGGAAATGCAGGCTCTGCATTCTTGAAATCAATAAACAATAAAACAGGGAACCATAATGAGATGTTCCGTTTTGAAATAGAACGGCAGTTTCCATATAATTATCCAGAGTATCATGTTCAAATGGGATCTCTTGGGACAACAGTGCAAACACACTCCCCTGGTCCAAGGCCACGCCTGGGAACTGCTGCGGGGTGGCGGTGTTGCCTGTTGTGCTCTTGAATAACAATACAGGCCCCCAAAGTCCCGCGTGGTGGCAGCAGCTTCGTGTGTTCCCCTGTGGGGTGAAATCCAGAAGGGGAATGCAGCGATCTCTCTGGATGCCTCCTCCCTGATGTATGCTTCAATAATGGATAAATGGAAAGGTGGAGAGCAAAGGGGCAAACGTGGCATTTGTTTACAAATGCAACTGTATGTCTCCAGAGAAATCAGTAGTGATTCGTAGGGCACTGCAGGGGGATGCATTGGAAGGTGTGCAGCGAACAGCCAGCAAATACTCATCATCATAATTACTCCTGTTGCTATTAGCATTGTGTGAAAATTGGAGGGAGAAATATCAATGACTGAAGATACGCAGACGATACCATACTGCTAGCAGAAACCAGAAACGATTTGAAACGAATGCTGATGAAAGTTAAAGAGGAAAGCCCAAAAAGCAGTTTGGGATGGGTCCTTGGAGGGAGCTCAGCTGAAGATGCCAATCACTGATCTAGGAAGAGCTGGTGGACCTGATTTCCCCCCTGAATCCTTCCTCCCACCCAGCCTCTGACCAGGCAGGAGACTCGCCATCCAAATGTGAATGCAAGGCTGGGTGGCTGAGTTGTGTTTGGGAAATCCCCCGATGCCTCATTAGAATAATTTCCTCAAGAGAAGATTTTAGGATCTGCTCTTCAGAAATGCAGCCAGCACATGGGAGGGGGGCACAGCCAGTGGGGAGCAATTAGCTCTTCACAGGCGGATTTTTGTATTTTCACTTTTTTTACATCAGAATTCATATTGTGTGTGTGGTATACCAATGTAACAAATAAGAAAAAGCACTTGGGTGTGTATCATGACTGCAAAAATATTCTGAAACTAAAGGGGTCTCTGTGTGTGTGTGAGAGAGAATGAGTTTGGCTGCCATTTCACCTTAACTCTGCTTTCTCCAGGGAGAGGCAGGAGCCCTTGGACCCCCTGGGAGTACAGGGCCAGTGGGCCCTCAGGGGACCCCTGGGAAGCCAGGAACGGATGGATTGAGGGGCCTGCCTGGATCAGTGGTAAGGAAATGAACTCGGATGCCTGGGTTCCCTGGGGGGGTCAGGGCCAGAGGAGGGGAAGTCAGACCCTTCTGTGGGGTACAGGTGGGGCCAGGTGGGGGAGAGCATAGGAAGAGCCTGCTGCATTAGGCCAAAGGAGTCCAGCATCCCACAGTAGCAAACCAGAGACCCCCATGGGACGTCCCCACACAGGACCTGAGTGCAAGAGGAGTTGCCCCCCTGTGATCTCCAGCAAGCGGTATTGAGGACCATGCCACCTCCGACTGTGGAGGCAGACCACGGCCATTGTGGCTGGCAGCCATGAATTTGTCTAGTCCTCTTTTAAAGCCCTCCTAGTTGGTGGCCGGCACTGCCTCTTGTGGGAGCAGATGCCACAATTGAACTGTGCGCTGCGTGAAGATGCACTTCCTTTTGTCTGTCCTGAATCTTCCAACATTCAGCTTCTTTGAATGTCCACGAGTTCTAGTATTATGAGAGAGGGAGAAGAACTTTTCTCTATCCACTTTCTCAATGCCATGCATAATTTTTGTCCACTGCAGTCGTGTCACCTCTTACTTTCCTTTTCTCTAAACAAAAAAGCCCCAAATGCTGCAACCTTTCCTCGTAAGGGAGTCACTCCATCCCCTTGATCATTCTGGTTGCCCTTTTCTGAACCTTTTCCAGCTCCGCAATATCCCTTTTGAGATGAGGCGACCAGAACTGTACACAGTATTCCAAACTCGGCTGCCCCATAGATTTACCCAAAGGCATTAGTATGGTATCAGCTCAAGGACAGCCACGCTGCAGAACTCTGGAGCTGGAATAGCCTATGGGGCGTATGTGTGGGGTGATGCAGCAGGGAGGTGGGTCTCTCCCCTGCTATGGCTGTATTTGGAGGTGCTGGCTAGAGGGGGGGCAGCCGCTGGCAGGCGGAGGAGTGAGTCTTGATAGTCCTTGAGGAAGCCAGGGTGGGCAGAGCCAGAGGCAGAAGTGGGCGGAGCAATGGGTGTGACTCTCTTACCCTTTCTACAATGAGGTGCACTGCAGCCATGCCAGAGTCCCTGGGGATCCCGCGCCCCCCTCTTGCCCCCTCGCCTGCATCTCTCTGACCAGCCAGGCAAGAGGCCTCGTCACACCTCAGCCAGGCAAATGCAACCTAGGAAGAAGGCATAGGGCAGGGATGCTGGCCTGGAGAGAGTCTCAGGCGCCAACGGGGGAGGCTTGGAGGGCCACATTTGCCCCACCCGGGACCTGAGCTCCCCCACCCCTCACTTGAATCCCTTTGTCCCCCTTCTTTTCCAGGGTGCACAAGGCAAGCCAGGACCCTCCGGCCAGGCTGGGCCTCCCGGACCAGTGGTGAGTCATCTCCGGAGCCTACAGGGTGGTGGTCAAGGGGGAGCCTGCTCTGGGCATGTGGGGGTGGGGAGGCCATCGTGCCAGCCCGTAGGGGGAAAGGTGACGTCACCCATGGTTATCTCTCTTTGTGCAGGCCCCCCCCGGCTTGCCTGGGCTGCAGGGCGACTCTGGACCCAAAGGAGAGAAGGTAAGGCAAGGTCTCCCTCTCCACTTACGGGGACAGCGACACGCGGCAGAAGCGGGGCTGCTTCTCCAGAACGGTGCAAAGGGCAGACCAGAGTCCTGTTCATCTGTTCAGTGTGACAATTTAAATACCATTTCACTACAAGTGTCTTTTAAGAGTCGCACATCAAGCTCAGCAAATACAAAATTCATGAGTACTTGCAAGCTCTTTGTGTCTGTGCTGTTGGGTATGTTTCCTCTGGCTGAGAAACGATGTTAGATGGACCTTTAAAAAAAATTTTTTTAAGCTAAATGAGTATATAGTTTACTCTGTGAACAAATGAGCGTACCATCTCCTTTTCAGTTTCCTTTTAGGACTGAAATTGACTAGGCCACAAGGTGCTTGTCATCTGGCCTAGTCAATTTCTCAAGCCCTCTGGCAGCCTGCTCAAGTGCACTAACCCCGCTCTCTCCACAGGGACACCCCGGTCTCATTGGCCTGATCGGACCCCCGGGAGAGCAAGGGGAGAAGGGGGACCGAGGCCTGCCTGGCCCACAAGGCAGCGGGGGCCAGAAAGGAGAGCCTGTGAGTGGGGTCTTTGGGGAGGGGGGAGCGACAGAAGGAACAGCATCTGCAACCAGAATTGCTTTTTAATATGTTTGTAAAGATGTTTTGTTTTAATATATTTTAAGGTCTGCTTTTATGATCTTTTGGTGTTTCTTGTGCTTTTGTTTGCCGCCCTGGGCTCCTGCTGGGAGGAAGGGCAAGATATAAATCAAATAATAAAAACCAGATAAGTGCAGGATGAAGAACTGGGGCCTCCACTGAGCCTTAAACAGGAAATGCTTTTCTTAATGCAGGATAAAGAAAGGATGAGAATTTGTGGCCAAGTCGAGTCTCAGCAATTCCTCCCCGCCCCCTTAACTTAAAATATTTTAAGTTGTAAAACAGAACAGAACAGGACCAGAACTTAAAATAAAACCAAATCCATAAGCTGTGTTCTGATGAGCAAGGAAAAAGCACATTGTACCAACGCTTGGATGACTGTAGTTATGTAGGAATAGCTCACCGTATAATCGATGAACAGCAGTTTGAGTCTTCCTGTGCACACCCAGATGCAACCCTGCTTTTTTTTAAATGTGGATTGGTTATTTCCTCTTGTGGATTTTATTGCCTTGTTCACTATTATGGGAAGATGAGGCTTAAATGTAACGACAAATCGTTAATGATAAGTCATGCCTCCCAGGGAGGATTCCTGGCGGGTGATTCTGGCCGCTGTGAAACAGGGAGAGTGTAGCAGTGGGGGCGGAGGGGGGGATGTCTGGAGGGGCTTCTGGGCCTGTGTGGACTTCTGGCTTTGCCGAGATTGGCCATTTCTCCCTCTGCTTTTTTCCCCACAGGGGATCCCTGGTCCGACCGGCCCCATTGGCCCTGGTGGGCCCCCTGGAGTTCCTGTGAGTGACCTGCTGACCCCCTCCCCCCTTTTGCTCCTCTGTTGCCCTTTCCTTCCTCCTTGAGTGGCCCCTCCCAACTTCTTCTTTTTCCTTTTTCAGGGTCCACACGGCCTCCCAGGCCCCAAAGGAGCCATGGTAAGCGTCCCCCCATGCCCCCACACATCCTACTGTTCAAAGACACCCCCCTCCCTTGAGGGCTAATCATATCTCTGGCTTCCGTTTCTAGGGTCAAGCTGGACCCAAAGGTCAGCGTGGAGTGCCTGGTCCCCCCGGACACCCGGTGAGGATCCTCAGCCCCCTCTCCCCCCAGCCCCCCATGCCTGCCTGCCCCAGCTGCTAGCGCCACATCTGGGGAAGAAGGAGTCCGTGTAGTCTGCTTGCAAATGTTTTAGCTTTGTATTGATGCCCATTTGGGATCATTGACAACATTCCCAACTATGGTGGAGTTGGGCCTTCTTTAGAAGAGCAATCTCACTCTCTCCTCTCCCACCCCCACTGTCTGTGGCTGACTTTAGGAACCGTGTCGCTTTAAAAATTCAGCTTCTTCAGGTTTAGGTTTTATAACGTGATTAAGAAAGTCAGTTTCCAAATGAAGCTTGCAAATTATGGGGTTTCAGTTTTGAAACAAGGTCCCATAACGTTTTGAATTTTGTACTAAGTGTTGCTAAATCTCTAGTCGTGGTATCACTTAACAGGTATTCAGGCTGGATTAAAATATATTTATTTTTTGCTAACTCGCTGCCAGCAGTTGATCCATTAATTAATTAGGTGAAGCAGTTTGAGCAGTTGAGCAAAAGGGTTCTATGAATGCAATTTAGACTGGCCTTTCCCATTAGAGGTCTTTAATCTCAGTTTTCTTACGACTGTCCTGTAAGGTAGGCCATTATGATGATCAATGTACTGCAGATGGACTAGGGTGGGGCTGGGGCTGCGGTGAGGTAGGGAGAGCATCAGTAATATATTTTGAATCCTGGGTTTCTTTGTTTTTACAAAAAAAACATATTAAAAATGACGTTTAGAACAAACATTTGAATATCGTGTATTACATAGAAATGAAATTTAGAACATTCAATCAAAAGATTTTTTAGGGTTGTCAGCCATTCTCAGAGCAGGTCCATTTGAATCAGTGGGCGTGACTCGCTTGGTTCCGTTTACTTCAATCTGTCTACTCTGAGTAGAGCTTAGCTGGACATGAACTTTAACCTCAGTGTACTTGCACAGGAATCTTACAGCAGCTTGAAAGGAGGCAGGATCTGAGAGCGGGTTGTCAGTCCGTGCATGCAGCACTTTATGCAAAGTAGAGAGCCTCCCACCCAGCGCCCACATGCCCGCCCGCCCACACCTTGCAGTCTAAATCCTGACTGATGGGAGGAACATGGGGGAGGAGCCGGGGGTGGGTCTGGGTCAAGGTCTTTATCCCCTTAAACAGAGGAAGCGCCTTCTCCAGAGTGGAACCCTGGGCCGGGAGGATGGCCTTGTGACCACAGGCAGAGCAATGGCCCTCCAAGGATTTGGGGAGAGTTTTTTCCAGCTCTGCTTAACTCAGATTCCCCCTTTTTAAGATGGAGTTGCTGGGGATTGGGGTCTTCTGCATGCCACTTGCGCTCTCAGCCGCCACGTTCCTCTGTCAGCTCAGCTGCCATTTCTCCCATTCTTGCTCCCATTTTATGCAATAAGGAACTGAGGCTGAATAGGGACGCTTTGCCCAAAGCTGCGCAGAGACGCGTTTATTTTATTTATTTATTTATTTATTTATTAAATTTATATACCACCCGACTAGCAATAGCTCTCTGGGCGGTGAACATAAAATAGGATAAAAATACAATGAATAACAAAATAATACTAAAATACAATCAACAATCCAATACAATAAACATTTTTAAAATTAAATCAGTGTAACTTAAAATGCTTCAGACAATAGGAAGGTTTTGACCTGGCGCTGGAAGGAGAGCAGAGTCGGCGCCAGGCGTACTTCCTCGGGGAGACTGTTCCATAGTTCGGGGGCCACCACTGAGAAGGCCCTAGATCTTGTCATCACCCTCCGGGCCTCCCTGTGAGTTGGAACCCGGAGGAGGGCGTTGGCTGAGCTGACACTTCTGGCCCTCGCCTGGCCCTGGCTTTTGTGCCTGCCTCCCCCTCCCAGCCTCACGATTGCCCTCTTGCCCCCAACCTCCCCTCTCCACCCACCAGGGCCCCCCTGGCGAAGTGATGCAGCCGCTGCCCATCCAGAGGCCCAAGAGGTGGAAGCGCTTCGTGGACGGCAGCCAGCTCGTGCCCAAGGAGGAGGAGGGGGGGGCAGCGATGGCCTCGGACGCAGCTGGCCACAAGCCCTCCAAGGGGATGGAGGAGATCTACGGCTCCCTCGACTCCCTCCGGCAGGAGATTGAGCAGATGAGGAAGCCCCTGGGCACCCAGGACAGCCCCGCCCGCACCTGCCAGGACCTCCAGCTCTGCCACCCGCACCTGCCCGACGGTGGGTGCAGCAGGCAGGCGGCTGAGCGGCCGGGAGAGGGAGGCTGGGTGGGGATGGGTTGGGCTACAGCGCCTACCAGCCCCAACAGGGGGCTGCCTTATATCGAGTCAGGCCTTTGGTCCATCCAGCTCAGTGTTGCCTGCACCGACTGGCAGCAGCTTCTCCAGGGTTTCAGATGGGGAAGTCTCCCAGCCTTACCCTGGAGACGCCGCCATTGGGGCCTGGAGCCTTCTGCATGCAAACCAGGTGCCCTGACCTCTGCTGAAAAAGGAAGCGGCCCTTCCATCACGTCAGACCATTGGTCTTGGAATCATAGAATAGTAGAGTTGGACGGGGCGTATAAGGCCATCCAGTCCAACCCCCTGCTCGATGCAGGAATCCCAATCAAAGCATTGCCGACAGATGGCTGCCCAGCTGCCTCTTGAAGGCCTCCAGTGTCGGAGAGCCCACCACCTCCCTAGGTCATTGGTTCATTGTCGTAGGGCTCTAACAGTTAGGAAAGTTTAGTCCCTCTTTCTCAGTACTGCCTGCACTGACCGGCAGCAGCTCTTCAGGGTTCCAGGCAGGGGACGTTCCCATCCCTACCTGGAGATGCTGCCATTGGGGACTGAACCCCGGGAGCTGCCCTGCCACGGAGGCCACGGCCCTTTCCCTTGCACGGGGCTGGGGCTGGTGGGCGTTGGAGCCCAGCACACCTGGAGGGAGGGAGGCTGGGAGGAGTAGGCCGTCGCAGAAGAATCACCTGCGGCCGAGCGAAGGGTCCCGGCAAGGGGGTCCCCCGACGTGACCCTTGGCCAGGTTGGCCACAGGGAGTGGGCAGGAAAGATCCCCGGAGAACGGCCCGCGTCGGCGAGCCCGTCTGCATCCGTTGCAGTGGTTGCGTAGCCTCCCATATGGGCGACTAATAAATCCAATAAGTAAATAAATTAAAGGCAAAGCAGAATTTCTAGCCTGTTTAACCTGCAGAAAAATGTCTTTCTTGTCCCAAATAAGGGCAACGAGTGGCTCTGAGGCAGACCTCAGGAGCTGCCCTTATAGCACCTCCATCTGACTGGCAGCAGCGCTCCAGGCTCTGAGGAGAAGGGAGAGATGGGTGGGGGGGACTCCCCAGCACCTGCCCCCAAATTACTTCTCAGGCCAGACAGCGCCCAGGGCAGTTGTGTCGGGCTGCTGTTTGTCAGGTCTGGAGGCTGTGTGTGTGTGTCTGGGGGGGGGTCACATTCGTTTATTTGTGGTCTTCCCCCCCGCAATCCAGGCAACTACTGGATTGATCCAAATCAAGGCTGCTCTCGGGATTCCTTCAAGGTCTTCTGCAACTTCACAGCGGGGGGTGAGACGTGCATCTTCCCCAGCCAAGAGATTCGAGAGGTGAGAGCGCTTAGCAGAGAACAAAAGGTTGGGGAGGGGGCTGGGGGGAGGAAGAGAAGGGAAGGCCCAGAGTTCTCAGCCAGTCGGCTTCCTCGCCGTGGTCTGAGGAGGCTCAAGAAGGGGAAGGGGGCATGTGTGGGTGCACGCGCATGCGCTGAACTCCACACCACATCTTTCTCTTTGGAGGGGCGACTTTGGCTCTGAGCAGAGAGGGAGGGCAGACACCTGTCAGGGGTGTGCTGTAGCCCTGCCTTTCCCCCTTTGCTTTGCTTTGGATCCCTGCATTGAGCAAGGGGTTGGACTCAATGGCCTTATAGGCCCCTTCCAACTCTACTACTCTATGACAACCCAAGCAGCTTGCACAGCCCAGTGGCCCGGGGAGGTGGGGACGAGTCCAGCAACATCTGAAGGGCCACAGATTCCCCATCCCTAGATTAGATGACCATTTTTTAAAAAACCATCTAGCCAATCTGGTCCAGGAATGAAGTGGAAGGTGGGCTTGTGATGGCATGGGCACTAGACAGTCAGGGCTGTGCACGGTAGAGTTCTGCAAATGCCTTTGATTAGGACATGGTGAACTGGCCTCCAGAATTGGCCCCTTGGGCACCTGATTGGCTGCTCACTGTGAAAACAGGATGATGGCTCGAGCCCCTTTTGGCTCTTCTTACCGTTTGTTTGTTTAAGACATTTATATACCGCTTAAATCGTTTGCATTTCTAAGCAGTGTACATAAAAACAAACCACAAAGAAAACGGAACAACAGAACCATAAAGGTTTTATCATAAATCCAAACGATACCTTGAAGTGCCCACTAGAAGAGGAAGGTCAACGGCAAGGAGGACCCCTCTGTAATGTCACTTAGGAGGGAGTTCCACAGGCTTTTTTTTTTTTTAAATGTTTTAAACACTGTTTTGTTTTAATGTATTTTAAGATCTGTTTTTATGATGTCTTAAAGTGTTTCTAGAGCTCTGTTTGCCGCCCTGGGCTCCTGCTGGGAGGAAGAGTGGGATACAAATTAAATAATAAATAAATGCTGACTGTGCCACACTTCGGCCCTCAGGTCCTTAGAGGGGCCACATCAGTCACGTGACTCTGTGGCTCTTCCCACCTGAAGTGCACACCCCCCCTCCAGCAGGCAGAGGGGAGGAGCATCTCTGTACCCCACCAGGAACATTTTTTGGGGGAGGGGGGAGCCAAGGAGGCTGAAGGATCTGAGGACCAAGCCCTGTGAGGAACTGCAAGAGCTGAGAGGGGGGTTTGGGGTCTGTTTAGCCTGGAGGCATGAGAGCCACCATCGCTGTCCAGTATCCGATGAGCTGCGGCCACGCAGACCATGGAGGAGACTCCGGCCTCCCTGCGGCTCCAGAAAGCGATGCATGGAGGGGGCGGGGAAGCAGTCGCAGGCTGGACGTTGCTGGCTGTCTTTATTATTATTTTTTAAAAAATAAACATTATATTTAAGAGTATTTCTCTTTCCTTCCTTTTCCCAGGTGAGGATGTCCGCGTGGGAGAAAGAGAAGCCACAGAGCTGGTTCAGCCAGTTCCAGAGAGGCAGGAAGGTGAGGACGCAGCTCTCTTTCATGGAGCCAACGGCCATTGTTAACTGGAAGGGAGGGGAGAGCGTGGCCCTGCTGCTGCGCTCGGGTGGGAAGAGCACCAGACGAGCCCCCTGTAGCAGCAGCCGCTGGGCCAGAGCGAAGGATCCTCTTCTCACAGCGACCAAACATAGAATCATAGAATAGTAGAGTTGGAAGGGGCCTGTAAGGCCATCAAGACCAACCCCCTGCTCAACGCAGGAATCCAAATCAAAGCATTCCCCACAGATGGCTGCCCAGCTGCCTCTTGAAGGCCTCCGGTGTCGGACAGCCCACCTCCTCTCTAGGTCTTCGGGCTGTGGGCGGTATATAAATTGAACAAAATAAATAAAATAAATAAATTCCATTGTCGTACCGCTCTAACAGTTAGGAAGTTTTTCCTGATGTCCAGTCGAAATCTGGCTTCCTGCAACTTGAGCCCATAATTCTGTGTCCTGCACTCTGGGACGATCGAGAAGAGATCCCTGCCCTTCTCTGTGTGACAACCTTTCATGTACTTGTAGACTGCTATCATATCTCCCCCCAGTCTTCTCTTCTCCAGGCTAAACATGCCCAGTTCTTTCAGTCTCTCCTCATAGGGCTTTGTTTCCAGTCCCCTGATCATCCTCCTTGTCGTCCTCTGAACCCGTTCCAGTTTGCCCATGTGGTTCTGCTTGGGGGCTTTCTGTGGAGCATCTGGTTGGCACTATGAGAATAGGCCTTCCCTCCAAACCACACCCACCTGTCAATCAGCAGGTGTCACAGGTGATGTCAGATGATGGGCAGGGGGATGGGGTTCAGCTCTGGTGTCTGTGCAGGTCCTATCCACAGAGGGAGCTGGTGCGGGCGGCCATTACAGCAGGATTTAGCCACCAATCATCAGCTGACGGGCAGAGATTAAATCCTGCTCAGTTCGGCAGGATTCAATGCAAACCTCTTCCTGAATCACGAAGGGGCTTACGTTGAAACCCCGGCTGAAACAAAGGTTCTTTCCCCTTGCTGCCTGTGAGGTGCTTGGAAGTCTCAACTTCGGGATTTCAAAGCACCAAATCACCTGAAGTCATTGTGATATTGGGTGATTGACAGGTAGGTGGCCTGCCCACTTGCCAAATTTGGCCTGCAAGGCTGATCCTGGTGAGGATCTGACTACTGGAGCCAAAAATGTTCTGCATCCCTGGAACATAGAGAGGACCCAAAGTATTTAGGGCTTCAAAGGTAAAACCACCACTTTGAGCTCAGCCCAGAAACAAAACTGGCATCCAATGCGGATCAAATGAAATTGTTTTAATGTGTTCAAAATGCCTAACCTCGGTCAAGGCTGTGGGAGCAGCTTGCAGTTTCCAACAAAGGGCAGCCCCACGTGGAGCGCCTTGCAGTAGTCCAGCCTTGCCTCTCTTTCTTTCCTTCTGCCCTTCCCAGTTCTCCTACGCGGACGCAGACGGTAACCCCCTGGGTGTGGTCCAGCTCACTTTCCTGCGCCTGCTGAGTGTCTCAGCCCGGCAAAATTTCACCTACCACTGCCAGCATTCGGCAGCGTGGCACAGCCGCGACTCCCCCCCTGGGGGCTATCAACGTGCCCTGCGTTTCCAGGGGGCCAACGAGGAGGACATGAGCTACGACAACAGCCCCTACATCAAAGCCCTGGTGGACGGCTGCGCGGTGAGTGTGGAGGGGGAGCGAGTGGGGCTGGGGGGGTCGCTACAGGGAAGGCAGGTGAATGTGTGGTGGGGCTGATGGGAGTTGTAGTTCAGCAACATCTGGAGGGCCCAAGGTTCCCCACTCCTGATGTAGAGGGAGGATCTGTGGGGTGTTTATTGAGCATTCGTCTTCACGCTCTTGCACAAACCTTGTGCGGAGTTTTATTGAGCATCCATCCTGATTTGCTTGTGGGGTGCTTTTCTTCCCCTCATTCATCTTATCATCCCACAATTTTTCGGACACTTTCCTAACGGCAAAAAGTCTGGTGTTTTTTTTAAGTGGATCTGTTCTGCAGAGCCCTTCAACACCAATTTAAATGCACAAACCTCCATTTTTAGCGAGCACTTGAAGTCTTCCTGTAAAAAACCTCTCAGACCAGCCTTTCCCCAGCGTGGCACCCTCCAAGAAGATGGCCGGCACATCACCCTCAGCTCAGGGCTTCCACTTTCCATCAGTGCCCCCCTCACCCATTTCAAACTATGTTTGTGGGAGCACTGGGGGGCTTCCTTAGTAAGATGAGTGATGGTGGGCAGGTTTCCCCTAAAAAGCAGCTCCCAGGCAGACTGAGGCTCTTCCCCTCCAATGCACAGGCGTTGCGGAGCGAGCAGTGGGTCTTTTCTCAAGCACAGCCTCTGTTTGGAGGAGGAGGCAATGGGGTAGCCTCAAAGGCTTGCCTTGCGTGGATCAAGTGTGTGCCCTAGAACATGCCCCCCAACATGGCATCATAGAATAGTAGAGTTGGACGGGGCCTATAAGGCCATCAACTCCAACCCCCTGATCAAAGCATTTCAATCGGGCTTCAGGCCTGGACATGGGACTGAAACAGCCTTGGTCGCCTTGGTAGATGATATGAGGGCGTGGGATAGGGGCGAATGCACCTTCCTTGTCCTTCTCGATCTCTCAGCGGCTTTCGATACCGTTGACCACGTTATCCTCCTGGACCGCCTGAAGAGGTTAGGCATGGGGGGCACTGTATTGCAGTGGTTCCGTTCCTTCCTCCAAGGTAGGCACCAGAGAGTGGCGTTGGGGGATGAGGTTTCGGATCCTTGGCCTCTCACTTGTGGGGTGCCACAGGGCTCCATCCTCTCCCCGATGCTGTTCAACATCTATATAAAGCCGCTGGGGGCAATCATCAGGAGATTTGGGCTGCAATGTCATCAGTATGCGGATGACACGCAGCTCTATCATTTAAATCTGCACCGAGGTTGGCTGTAGAAACCCTGTCCAAGTGCCTGGAGTCGGTGAGTGGCTGGATGGGAAGGAATAAGCTGAAGCTGAACCCTGACAAAACCGAGGTACTGTTTGTGGGAGACAAGGGAAGGCTGGGGGATGTGGACCTGGTGCTCAATGGGGTACGTTTGCCCCTGAAAGACCAGGCCCGCAGCCTGGGGGTCATTCTTGACTCCCAGCTGACCATGGAGGCTCAAGTCTCGGCTGTGAGCCGGGCGGTGCTGTATCAACTCCATCTGACACGGAGGCTGCACCCCTACCTTCCCAACCATCTGCTCCCACCGGTAGTACATGCCCTGGTCACCTCTCGCCTAGACTACTGTAATGCGCTCTACGTGGGGTTACCCTTGAAAACGGTCCGGAAGCTGCAACTGGTACAGAATGCGGCGGCTCGTCTGATTAAAGGCAGCCGCCGGCAAGATCACATCACTCCAGTGCTGAAGGAGTTGCACTGGCTACCGGTTGTTTACCGGGCCCAATTCAAGGTGTTGGTTTTGACCTTTAAAACCCTATACAGTTTTAGCCCAGTCTATCTGAAGGAGCGCCTCCAGCATCGTCAGGGATGCCGCTCAACAAGATCAGCCTCAGAAGACCTTCTCTCGATCCCACCGGTTAAAACAGCTAGACTGGTGAGGACTAGAGAGAGGGCTTTTTCAATAGTGGCCCCCACCCTGTGGAACTCTCTCCCAAATGATCTCCGCCAGGCCCCTTCTATGATAAGCTTCCGCCGGGCCTTGAAGACCTGGCTCTTCAGGCAGGCTTTTGGGGTGGGTTAGGTTTCTTACTGTTATGGTTTTAAATTTTAATGTTTTAATGTATTGTTTTATCTTGTACGTTGCCCAGAGTGGCTGGACAACCAGCCAGATGGGCGACTAATCAATAAAATCAATCAATAAATAAAATAAAATTCCCAACAGGTGGCTGTCCAGCTGCCCCTTGAATGCCTCCAGTATTGGAGAGCCCACTACCTCTCTAGTAATTGGTTTCATTGTCGTACCGCTCTAACTGTTAGGAGGTTTTTCCTGATGTCCAGTCGAAATCTGGCTTCCTGCAACTTGAGCCCATTATTTCGTGTCCTGCACTCTGGGACGACTGAGAAGAGATCCCGGCCCTCCTCTATGTGACAACCTTTCATGTACTTGTAGACTGCTATCGTATCTCCCCCCAGTCTTCTCTTCTCCAGGCTAAACATGCCCAGTTCTTTCAGTCTCTCCTCATAGGGCTTGGTTTCCAGTCCCCTGATCATCCTTGTTGCCCTCCTCTGAACTTGTTCCAGTTTGTCTGCATCCTTCTTGAAGTGCGGAGACCAGAACTGGATGCAGTACTCAGTGCGCAAGGGTTATATCATGGGCACAATGGATAGGGCATATTCAACTACCTTTTACTTGGAGCAGGCCCATTCAGATTAACACACCTAAGTTAGTCATGGCCATTAATTCCAGTGGGACTTCTCTGAGTAAACATTAGTTGACTATAAGGGCTATAATAGCTAGGAACCATTTCAGCACCTGGGGCAAGGAGTTCCACAGGCTGGTCCTTGCTTTTCTGTTGTCCTGGGTCCTGAGAATGAAAAACCTCTCCCCCCCGCCCCCGGAGTGTCTCACTCTTGACCTTAGCTAGAGAGATCACTCATCACACTCCTAAACCAAAATAAGCAGCTATTTTAAACATTCTTCATCCAGAAGATAATCAAGACCTGCAGTTTTCAGGCGAGAGTCTTACCAAGGCTGTGCAACATGTTCATTGTGCATTCTTTACTCTTGGTTTGCAGAGGTTGAATCTAGAAGCAAGGGGGGTTTCCAGCCCCCAGAGGACCCCCCAGCTCAGATATGGACATCCTGCAACCCCAGTATCTCTCTCTTTTTCTCTCCCCGCCCCCCAGATGCGGAAAGGGTCAGACAAAACTGTTCTGGAGGTGAACACGCCTGAGGTGGCGCAGCTCCCTTTGATGGACGTGCTCGTGATGGACTTTGGAGAGCCCAGCCAGAGGTTCGGGTTTGAGGTGGGCCCGGCCTGTTTCCGAGGATAGAACGGAACCCCTCAGTGTATGGAGCTCCCCCTCTCCCAGGTCGGTCGGTCTCCAGTGGCTCAGCCCCCCCCTTCTTCCACCACCACCACCAGCGACTGAGCGGGATCCATCCTGCCCTCCCCCCATCGCCAATCTGCAGCCAGGGGGTTGACAGCACAGAGACCGAGGGGAGTTCCAGGCAGAATTGGTTGCGGAGGGGGGAGCACTTGACAGAACAAAGAGATTTGGATATTTTGGAACAAATCCATCTATATTTTATTGTGTGCTTATTTATTATTCCAATGGAAACATCCCCCCCTTTAAAATAGACACTTCCCCCCCCACATGCACACAATTTCCCAAATGGGGTCCCCCCTTCTCCCCTCCTCCCCTCCCCCCACTACACCTCCAATCTTTTATGGTGCGCTGACCCCTCGACTGTAGCCCTCTGGTGCCTGATCTCGTAGCTGCCTCCTCCCCAGCACTACAGCAGTGCCCCCCCCCAGGTTCATTCCAGCGCAAACAATCTGCTCAACTTCTTGGAGTTGTGACCTTTCAGCCCCATAGGTATCACCGCAGATCCCAAATCCAAGTGAAAATTTCCCGAAATTCCGACCTTTCCAGGGAGGCCCTTGTTGCCTCCAAAACAGGACCCCCCTCAACCCTCTGCAGAGCTGAGGAAGGGTCCCTGTGCCCAGCCAGAGACCCCCTCCCATGATAACCTCATTAGACTTCCTCCTTCTCTTGCTGTGCCTGCATGGGAGGGAGACAAGGTTCTAATTACCCTCCTGTAATCGCAGGTGGGGGGGAATGACTAGTCCTGCTCCGTTGACCACCCTAGCTCAGATGGGCAGGGGTCTTGGGTTTTGCAAAAGGGAAGCCACGAACCTCTTCCTGGCCCTCTAGGAGGACCCTGTAAGCCACGTGAACCACCCCTCCTAAGTGTTAAGCCATCAGAGACAAACGTCCGGTAGCATTTCATGAAGGGCTAAAATGGCCCTGGACTGGGCAAATGAGGCTACCTCAGAGAGTGAGAGAGCAGGGAGAGGCCTCTGGATCCCCTCCCTGCCCTGCTTAATTATCCCTTCCCTTCCTGGTGCTGTCCCCAGCCACGGCTGATGTTTTGGTGCGCGATTCCCATCAGCCCTGAACAGCAGTCCAAATCACCTGGAGTGCACCAAGTTGGGGACACCTTAGGGTTAACCCACTCATGCTGGAGCTGGTGGGACATTCTGTCTTTAGACAGTCTGTAAAAACTTGGCCCTGCACCGGCAGGGGATTGTGTGTGCCTTTTGCACAAATGGGTCCCACCCCTGAGCCCTCTCCCCTCAATGCAGCCAGTCCACAGCCCCTCCCCTGTCCACCCTCTCCGAATTTGCAGGCCCTGAAAGTGCTCTCCTTAAAGGCTGCCACAGATCCTTTTGCCCCCCCCCCAAACCCCAGAGCAGTCCCAAAGATTAAAAAAAAGGAACCTCTGTGTTTTTGTTTTGCTTTTTATGAAAAATTAAATTAATTATATTATTTAAAGGAGTGGATATAAAAGAGAGACTATTTTCATCTCCTGCTGTGTATTTTCAGTCTTTTTTATTTTTAAAGGGAACAAAAGTGAGTTTCATATCGTTTCTGGTGCTTGGGAAGTTTAAAAATAAATTTATTTTCTCTTGGCCGCCTGCAAATTCAAAGTTGTTTTTTTTAAGGGGTGCCCATACAAAGGCTTTTTTGTTCTCTAAAAAGCGGTGCGAGCGCCCCCTGGTGCTGGATGCAGGCGACCCAAACCGTGTAATGTTTTGTAAGTGTGGAAATTGTATTGTGTAATAGATAATCTATAATTTTGCTGCTTTCCTTGGGTCTGTTATTTTTTATTTCCGTACTTCACCTAACCTCTCACAGGTGCTTTGAGCTTTCATACCCTTTGCAAACAATAGGCTCTCTGAGCAGAGGAGAAGTCTTCTGTGGGTCCTGGGCAAGGGCCCTGGCAGTGGGGCTGAGGCAAAGGACTCGGTACCGGAGCAGTTGCTCAGCCCTCAGCCTCTGGTTCATTTGCACGATTAGTTACCTTTACACCCCACCCTTCCTCACAAAGGAGCCCATCCAGTGATCTCCAGGCTGCCCGGAGCCCTCTCGTTCAGCCATCATGTGCCTGGGCCAACAGGGAAGCTTCCAGCTTTCCTCCCAAGTGTCACTAGTGACAGAGAGAGATGCATCTCACCGATTAATAGTCAGTCCCTTGCAGAGATGCAGCGTTTCTACCCATCTCCAACGCAGACGTTACACGCTTGTCAAATTTCCCATGCAGTAACAGGGCCAAGGGAGAGACATTTTGTTTTGCCCGTAACTAAAAGTTGGGTTTTAATACTGCTTCGAGGAAAGCAGATCCATAGCCGGAGGGGAGAGCCTCAAGATTGATCGATTGATTGCATTTGTCCAATTGGGACATTCACGGGCCAAGACTTCCCAGGTCTCAATGCTCATGGTACATTTTTTAAGATTATTTTTAAGAACATCTTTAAACCTCTTTTGCTGTCCACCAATATTCCATTTTCCAGGTGCTCAACAGGGGAACGGGGGACTGACTCTTTTTCTGTGGGGAGAGGAGGGAAGAGGTGGGGACAGGGTGGGACTGCAGACGAAGCAGCCAGTGTGGAATGAGGCTCCCAGGGAGCGCCCCCCCATCTCCCCCAACAGGCTGCGTTGGGCTCAGGTCAAGGCACCAGTGGCCAGTGGGTCCAGCTCCGTGCTCCTGAGAGAGCTGTCCCTGTGAGATGTGGGCATGGCAGCCAATCTGCCTTTAACAGAGGAATGGGCTAATTCGAGGAGGCAGTGGCGCCATTCTGCCTCTGAAGAATGCCCGTTGCTGGGAATCACAGGTGGGGCACATGCTGCCGTTGCTGAATCAGGCTAAAGGGGCCCCACCTAGTCCAGCCCAGTCTGTTCTCATGGTGGCCACCCAGGTGATTTGACGGGGAGCCCGTAAGGAAATGGCCCGAGTGCCAAGAGCACCCTCCCCTCCTGCACATCCCGGTATCCAGGGGAGAGCAGGGTGCGCAACGAGATGGATCCTCTCGCACCTGATCCACTGTTATGTCCACAACTAGGGCATCAACTAACTCTCCCCCCCCCGCCCATTGTTTGCAGGGCTCGGAGGTGGCAGCTCTGTCCCCTCCCCTCTGGAGCTATTCCAGCAAGAGAAGAGACAGAGCTTTCAAAATGTGTCTCGGGGACCACAGCGGGAGCAGAGAAGACACCTTGGGAACACAGGGCCGGCTTTCGAAATGCACCCCTGACCAGCGGGGCGGGGGGCAGCTCCCTCTCTGCTCAGGGAAGGAGAGGGGAGCCCTTTGAAAGGACGGGGCCGGCTGGATCTGCACGTTCCGAAAGCATCCCCTTTATAAATGGAACACAGGAGGGGCGTCTGCACTGACCGGCAGCCGCACTCCAGAGTTAGAGGCAGGGGCCCTTTTTCCAAGGTGCTGCAGATTGAACCTGGAAATCTGCAGGCAAAGCAGATTCTTGGCCCTTTAGGAGTCATGATTTCCAGTGGGGGCTCAGGAGACATACCAGAGGCTATAGCTCAGTAGGAAAGGAGATATATAAATACACCCCCCCCCCAACAAGGTTCCGCTTTAAGTGTCACAGCAAACAGGCGCTGACGAGAGACTTCTCTATGAATCTCCCCAACCTCCTTTCAAAGCATCCCACCCTGTGGCCATCACTACAGCTTGGGGGTGTCTGGGTGGGGATTCCACGCGTTTTTTTGGTTACACCAGGTGTGGGGAACCGTCGGCCCTCCAGATGTTGCTGAATTACAACTCCCATCACCCCTGCAGCAAGCATGGCCCCAACGGCAAACATCACCAGCAACATCTGGAGGGCCGACGGTGCTCCTCACCCGCCCTCCGTGAAGGATTTGGTTCAAGATCAACAGGAACAAGTTGTGCTCTGCCTTTTCCTACCTTGAGTCACCACCACGTCCGTCCCTCCCCACCCCAAAAACCAGGGCCAAGGCCAGGAACTGCAAACTGCGTTGCTAGATTATTTATTGCCACTGTACAAAGCAAAACATAAGAGACAGTCAAGCAGCACAGCGCTGGCCTCTGCGTTCCCCTCCCCACCACAAAGAGCTAGGAATGATAAGCGGGGCTGGGAGGAGCACAAAGGCCTCCCCCCACCTCCCCAAAGAAGGCACCCCTCCCCCGTCAGAAGTTGGGCTTGTGTTTCTTCACTTCGACCATCAGGTGGTGGATGTTGATGAGCTCCGAGCGGACCGGCAGGGCCTTGAGGGGGGCCAGCGCCAGGACCTTGTGGAAGCGGTGGTAGTACTGGATGAGCTGCGTCAGCGCCCCCTGCGGGCAGAGGTGGGGATGGGGGGTGAGAGGCAGGGCGGTGGAGGAGGGGGGAGGGGGTGGCAGAAGGCAATAAGCGCACGCAAGAGCAAGCGCACATGGAGGCACGCCAGACCCCAGCAAGACCCCCAGCACAGCTGCCCACGGGCCCCATTGGTAAGTGGGGAAGAAGAGTGCAAGTGGACTTTGAACCCCAAGGGAAGCAGATTTCGGTGATGCAGAACCCAGCCAACTCCCACCACAAGTGCCGTTGTGCCTGCCCCAGAAGCTGGCTCTGAGGAAGCCAAGCCCTTTGCTGCCTGCCTGCCACCTCTTCAAGAGGCTGGAGGGGAAGAGGAAGGCGCCAAACGAAGGGGGTTTGTGGTGAGCGTCTCCCCACAGCAGGCTCCCAGCAAGGACCCTGGAGGGCAGGAGGGCCAGAAGGCCTCATCTCCAGCGCTTCCACTGTGAACTGCCCAGCCCAGGACTTGGCCCCGACAAAGCTACCCCATCACAAGCGAGAGCGCAGGCCCTGCTGGCGGCAGAGAGGGAGGGGCGCTCCCCTCACCACTCCTGGGGCTGCCAGGCCTGGCTCTGTCTGCAGGGGTCTCCCAGCGGGGCAACAGCCCTTCCCACCTGCTGCGAGGCCCCCCTGAGCGCTGGGTGTTCCCTTGACCCCTGCAAGCGCCCGGGGGCCGGAAGCATTCCCGGCTGGAGGGCCCAGCCCAGCCCCTCACCTTCTGCAGCTGCTGTTGGCAACTGGGCCTCAGGAGGCTGAGTGGGGGGGAGAATTTTGGGAGTATGGGACTCCCCCCCAAAGTCCTCTCCCCAATATCCGGGGGTGGGGGGGAGAAGTGACTGACAAACTTTAAAAAGTTGGATGTGTTTTCTAGCTTAATGAGACTAGTTACCTACATACATACATATATGCGTATATATATATGTGCACATGCTTATTTCAAAGGCAGGAAGGAGAGGTTCCGGCCGGAATCCGGCACCAAAGGGGGGGAAGGGCCCGTTCTGCTTGGGGCAAGGCACTCTGGGGGGCAGGCAGAGAGGGTTGGCAGCCACCTCCTCTTCCCAACCCAAAGTTCCCCTGACATGCAACTGGAGAGCGGAGGGATGTTTTAAACAGGAGGAAACTCCTGCCTTTCCCGGCTTTCACTCCGGCCGTGTCTGCTCTGGCCCTCTTGCGGTGTCTCCTCCCTCCCTCCCTGGGGGTGCAAATGGGCGCAGCTGGGGCCGTCCACCCTCCCTTCCCCACCTCCCCCTCCCGCCCCCAACCTGGATGATGGTGGTGCCGTTCTTGAAGTTGGTGAAGGAGCGCATCACGTCCTGGCTCAGGGACTCCACGGCCGTCTTCCAGGTGCCGGCAAAGCCGCGCACCAGCTGTGTCACCCGGGCTGCGGGTGGGGCGGGAACAGGGAGCAAGAGAGTTGAGGGTGTCTCTGGGGGGAGGCGGGGCAAAGGCAGCCCCCGTCCCACCAGCCCACCTGCCACTCACCTTCCTCCCCCCGCAGCCGCTCCAGCTGGCCACGCTCCGCCAGGGTCTCTGCCTCCTTCACAAACGCAATCATACCCCCAAAGCCAGGTGCCAAAAGTTCCTCAATGAACTCCTGGAAAGCAGCCGGGGGGGGGGGGAGAGAGAACATGCTCTGCTCAGAGGAGCTTCCCCAATCTGGCCCCCTCCAGACCTGTCCCTGGACCCCAAGCTCCAGATGCCCCACATCTGGAGGGCGCCAGGTTGGGGAAGGCTGGTCTGTAGCACCGCTGCAATTGTATCAGCTGCTGCCACTTCAGGAAAGCTGAAATGTCCTCAGGGCCCAAAAGATGCCAGTGGCCAAACCTGGGGTGTGTGTCTCTGTGCCCAGCTCTCTCCACCGTGCCGCTCACAAGCTCACACTTAACAGGCTGCCAGCCTGCATCAGTCTCAAGTTACTAGCCCTCATGTTCAAATGAGGCACATCAAACCCTCAAAGAGGGGAGGGAGGAAACTGCAAGGATGTTTGCATCCCACCTGGAACCTGACATGCTGTGGCCACTAGGAAAGGGTCTCCCTCCACTAGCCTAGGTCTCCACCCGCTCACCCCCGAAGCAGACAAGGGAGGGGTGGTGTGAGAGGGCCCTGAAGGTGCAATCTCTCTCCCCCCCGCCTTCGCCTACCTGCGTCCGAGCACTCAATAGCTGCTGGAAGCCTTCCACCTCTTTGCTCTCCTCCACCGCTCGCTCCTGGGGAGGGGGAGAAGGTGGGCTGTCAAACGGGGGCGGGGGGTAGTGGGGAAGAGGAGGGACTTGCTCTACCCCACCACCACCACCACCCTGGCCACTTCCTCTCCCCTGGGGTTAGAGTGGGGGCAGACTTCTGGCTTTCTGGGATATCCCCACTTCTCAGCGGGACCCCCGCGGATCCGCCAATGGGCGCCAGGGGCAGCACGGTGGCTCTGGACGGCAGGCAGGGAACTGTGGGTGAAAGCGCCTCCGAAGACAAGCTCAGAAATTTGGTTTTCTTTTTACTAAATGTATGTATTTAATCTGAATTGTTATAAACCACCCCCCTTCCATATAAAATATCACGAGGTGCCATACAGGCAAAGGAGGCAGAGTCACCAGAAGCTGGATCGGGTCAAAGGGGCCCCGGTGTAGCCAGTTCTCCCAGTGGCCAACCAGGAGCCCCAGATGGGAGGAAGCCCCCAAGCATGACCCAAACCCTTTTGCACAAATCTGTTCCTGTGCAGCCCCCCCTCCCAGCTGCCTGATTTAGGAGAGAGGAAAACAACGCTTTGCTGTCCCTGTTGTCCAACGGTTGGGAAATCCTGGCCAGTCTACTGGAACCCAGCCGGAAATCTTCTAGAGGAGACCCCGCCCACCCTCGGCCGGCCCCTGCTGTAGGGGGCTCGGCCCCCGCTTACCATGAGGACACCCAGCATCATGTCGTAATTGTTGATGAGGAAGATGAGCTGCTCTTTGCGGGACGAAAACTCGGCTGCCACACGCAGAACAAAATTCTCCACCTCGGTCTGGCGGGGAGGGAGGGAGGGAGGGAGGGAGGGAGGGGGACAAAGGCCACCTCAGAGGAGAAGGCAGGCAAAGGGTCCCTGACGGAGCCCCCGCCTTCTTTAACCGGACATGCCAGGGATTGATCTCAGCACCTCGTGTGTGCAGGCGAGGGGCTCTGCCGCAGTCCCCCACCCCTGCTTGCCTTCTCTGTCAGCAGCAGAGAGGCCAAGTCCTCCTTCCAGGTTGTCTCCCTCCCCAGTGCAGCCGGGTGCACCCCACTCCCTCCGCAGCAGACCCCCAGGCACCACAGAATCGCTTCTCCCTCTCGAGAACCAGCCCAGTCGCCATCCTGGGGAAGGCTGCGGGGGCCCTACCTGAAGCTGCCCCAGCAGGGCCAAGGTCCGGTCGTGCGGGAAGGTCTGGTTGATGCTGACGATGGCCGAGGAGAACTCTGCATAACGGCGGGTGATCTGGGGGGGCAAGGCAGGAGTAAGAGACGCTGCACCGGCACAGGAGGCCACACTCCAGCTCCGTCAGGCCCCTCCCTCCCTCCACTGGGCCCCCCAACTCTCAGGAGCAGATTTTGAGCAGGGAGGGGCAGCTGCAGGGAGAAGAGAGGGAAGTTCTATGGCGCAAGCCAAACCACAACCCTGTAGAGTGGCACTGAATCCTTGTCCTGCCCAGAGTAGACCCCCCACTAAAGTCAATGGACATGGCTAACTTGGGTCCATTCATTTCAGTGGATCTACTCTGAGTTAGCTGAATAGAACCCCAGGTTTTTATTTACGTACCTTGACCCACCGCATGCAAATATTTGAAATGAATGATGAATGACTGGGGGGGGTTGACATGAAGAAGCCGCCATGAGGATCCCATCCGGCCCTTCTGTGCCAAGCTCTAGGGAAGCCAGTGCCCTCCCCCCACATCTTGGAGGAATGAGTTCCGTCAGGGGGCCCCAGGAAGAAGCAGCCGGGCCCTCCAGTGAAGCCTGGAAGAGGAGATGCCTCCGTTCCTCCAAGAGATCCAGATCCCCCTCCTCCTCTGGGACTTACGTAGTGGGGCCGCGTGTCCAGGAACCCCAGCTTCTGGGGGTCAGTGTTCTGGATGCTTTGGATGTTCAGCTCCAAGATGTGCTCGAAACGGGGCCACAACATCTCCAGCAACGTGTCCCAATATCTACATGTGGCAGCCAGAGGCGGGGGGGGGGGGGAGAGAGAAAGGGGGCGGACAGGACACTTGAGATCCAACGGCTCAGGCCCCAGCGAGCCACAGCAAGGGGGCAGCAACCCTCGGCTGACGAGTGGGCCGCCCCCTTCGTCCAGCAGAAGAGGGCGGCTGGGAACCTGCTCCTGAAGAAACCCAGGTGCTGTCACCAGTAGGGCCCTGAGTGGACGCCTCTCTTCTGGGACGGCAGCGGGTTAAAGCTCCCCCAACTTTACGACCAAGCGGGGTGTCGGGGGCAGAAGAGAGGCTCTGGTTAGGGCTCCCCCCTGGAGGAAATTAGGGTGTTTTGTGGGGGGGGGAAGAGAGAGAGAGAGAGAGGCCCAGGCCTCACCCACTTGTCAATGGCCGGGATGTTGCGCTTGGCCATGATGGCTCTGAAGCGCAGGACGATGTGGATGCAGAGGAAGACGGCAATGCTGTCGTAGCAGTCGCTCACGTAGGAGTCCATGTGCTTCTGTTGTGGGGGGGGTGAGAGAAGAGACAGGGGAGGGAGGGAGGGGCAAGCGGTCAGGTGGTTTGCTGGCTGGCATGACTTTGGGGACCACCCACACGTGGCCCATCTCAATCCGTCTCATATTATGAAGCCCTCCTCTTCACTTAACAGTGCCCCTTCCCCCTCCCCTCCCCTCCCTGCAACCCCAAATTCTGTGCTCTGTATTCAGACGAAAGAGAAGAAGGTCCTGGGGTGCAGAACGGAGTCTGAGGCGGCCCCCAAGGCCCAATTAAACCTCATGAACCGCACCTGAATGGATCCATTTCCCAAGAAGTGTTCCCTGCCTGCCCCCCCCCTCCAGCTTCCAAGGAGCTGGCTGGGCCTGGCTGGCTTCAACACGAGTGGGGCAAGGTCCTCAGCTCAGTGGGGTGCTGTGCAGGCCGGAGGGCCCAGACTGCACCCTGACGGCGGCATCTCCAGGAACGCCACCACCAGCCGATGAGGGCGGCATTGAGCTGGCGGGAGCAAGGCTTTGACTCCACACCAGGGAGCCTCCTGGGAGCAGAGCTCATGCTTCCGGACAAAGCTCGGCTTGAGGGCGTTCCGTTTCCATTTTCCCTCAAAAAGATCCATTTCAGAGAGGCAGGAAGACACAAGATCAAGACCGCCCCGTTTTTCTGAGTCCCTGGGAAGAGTTGTGCCCAGCCCTCTCCCCGACTCACGAAGAACATGGTCAGCGTCTTCCCCATGACGGCGTTGAAGAGGTCCAGGGCGGGGGTCCCCGACACAAGGAAGAAGTCGCAGAGGAAGAGGTATTCCCGGCAGCTGTTGTCCAGCAGGGCAAAGTGCTGGCTGCGGAAGAGCGACTCAAAGGGGTACTGCAAGCAGCAGGGAGGGAGAGAGAGAGAGAGAGAGAGTCACAGAATAGTGTAGCTGGAAGAGGCCTGTAAGGCCATCAAGTCCAACCCCCTGCACAATGCAGGGATCCAAATCAAAGCATGTCCGGATGCCTCTTGAATGCCTCCAGGGTCATAAGAACATAAGAACATAAGAAGAGCCTGCTGGATCAGGCCAGTGGCCCATCTAGTCCAGCATCCTGTTCTCACAGTGGCCAACCAGGTGCCTGGGGGAAGCCCGCAAGCAGGACCCGAGTGCAAGAACACTCTCCCCTCCTGAGGCTTCCGGCAACTGGTTTTCAGAAGCATGCTGCCTCTGACTAGGGTGGCACAGCACAGCCATCACGGCTAGTAGCCATTGATAGCCCTGTCCTCCATGAATTCGTCTAATCTTCTTTTAAAGCCGTCCAAGCTGGTGGCCATTACTGCATCTTGTGGGAGCAAATTCCATCGTTTAACTATGCGCTGAGTAAAGAAGTTCTTCCTTTTGTCTGTCCTGAATCTTCCAACATTCAGCTTCTTTGAATGTCCACGAGTTCTAGTATTATGAGAGAGGGAGAAGAACTTTTCTCTATCCACTTTCTCAATGCCATGCATAATTTTATACACTTCTATCATGTCTTCTCTGACCCGCCTCTTCTCCAAACTAAAAAGCCCCAAATGCTGCAACCTTTCCTCGTAAGGGAGTCGCTCCATCCCCTTGATCATTCTGGTTGCCCTCTTCTGAACCTTTTCCAACTCTATAATATCCTTTTTGAGATGAGGCGACCAGAACTGTACACAGTATTCCAAATGTGGCCGCACCATAGATTTATGCAACGGCATTATGATATCGGCTGTTTTATTTTCAATACCTTTCCTAATTATCGCTAGCATGGAATTTGCCTTTTTCACAGCTGCCGCACACTGGGTCGACATTTTCATTGTGCTGTCCACTACAACCCCGAGGTCTCTCTCCTGGTCGGTCACTGCCAGTTCAGACCCCATGAGCGTATATGTGAAATTAAGATTTTTTGCTCCAATATGCATAATTTTACACTTGTTTATATTGAATTGCATTTGCCATTTTTCTGCCCATTCACTCAGTTTGGAGAGGTCTTTTTGGAGCTCTTCGCAATCCCTTTTTGTTTTAACAACCCTGAACAATTTAGTGTCATCAGCAAACTTGGCCACTTCACTGCTCACTCCTAATTCTAGGTCATTAATGAACAAGTTGAAAAGTACAGGTCCCAGTACTGATCCTTGAGGGACTCCACTTTCTACAGCCCTCCACTGGGAGAACTGTCCGTTTATTCCTACTCTCTGCTTTCTGCTTCTTAACCAATTTTTTATCCACAAGAGGACCTCTCCTCTTATTCCATGACTGCTAAGCTTCCTCAGAAGCCTTTGGTGAGGTACCTTGTCAAACGCTTTTTGAAAGTCTAAGTACACTATGTCCACTGGATCACCTCTGTCTATATGCTTGTTGACACTCTCAAAGAATTCTAATAGGTTACTGAGACAGGACTTTCCCTTGCAGAAGCCATGCTGGCTCTGCTTCAGCAAGGCTTGTTCTTCTATGTGCTTAGTTAATCTAGCTTTAATCATACTTTCTACCAGTTTTCCAGGGACAGAAGTTAAGCTAACTGGCCTGTAATTTCCGGGATCCCCTCTGGATCCCTTTTTGAAGATTGGCGTTACATTTGCCACTTTCCAGTCCTCAGGCACGGAGGAGGACCCGAGGGACAAGTTACATATTTTAGTTAGCAGATCAGCAATTTCACCTTTGAGTTCTTTGAGAACTCTCGGGTGGATGCCATCCGGGCCCGATGATTTGTCAGTTTTTATAATGTCCATTAAGCCTAGAACTTCCTCTCTCGTTACCACTATTTGTCTCAGTTCCTCAGAATCCCTTCCTGCAAATGTTAGTTCAGGTTCAGGGATCTGCCCTATATCTTCCACTGTGAAGACAGATGCAAAGAATTCATTTAGCTTCTCTGCAATCTCCTTATCGTTCTTTAGTACACCTTTGACTCCCTTATCATCCAAGGGTCCAATCGTCTCCCTAGATGGTCTCCTGCTTTGAATGTATTGATAGAATTTTTTGTTGTTGGTTTTTATGTTCTTAGCAATGTGCTCCTCAAATTCTTTTTTAACATCCCTTATTGTCTTCTTGCATTTCTTTTGCCAGAGTTTGTGTTCTTTTTTATTTTCTTCATTCGGACAAGACTTCCATTTTCTGAAGGAAGACTTTTTGCCTCTAAGAGCTTCCTTGACTGTGCTCGTTAACCATGCTGGCATCTTCTTGGCCCTAGCGGTACCTTTTCTGATCTGCGGTATGCACTCCAGTTGAGCTTCTAATATAGTGTTTTTAAACAACTTCCAAGCATTTTCGAGTGATGTGACCCTCTGGACTTTGTTTTTCAGCTTTCTTTTTACCAATCCCCTCATTTTTGTGAAGTTTCCTCTTTTGAAGTCAAATGTGACCGTGTTGGATTTTCTTGGCAATTGGCCAGTTACATGTATGTTTAATTTAATAGCACTGTGGTCACTGCTCCCAATCGGTTCAACAACACTTACATCTCGCACCAGGTCCCGGTCCCCACTGAGGATTAAGTCCAGGGTTGCCGTCCCTCTGGTCGGTTCCATGACCAACTGGTCTAGGGCATAGTCATTTAGAATATCTAGAAACTTTGCTTCTTTGTCATGACTGGAACACATATGCAGCCAGTCTATGTCCGGGTAGTTGAAGTCACCCATTACTACCACATTTCCTAGTTTGGATGCTTCCTCAATTTCATATCTCATCTCAAGGTCTCCCTGAGCATTTTGATCAGGGGGAAGATAGATCGTTCCCAGTATTAAATCCCTCCTGGGGCATGGTATCACCACCCACAACGATTCTGTGGAGGAATCCACCTCTTTTGGGGTTTCAAGCTTGCTGGATTCAACGCCTTCTTTCACGTATAGAGCGACTCCGCCACCAATACGTCCTTCCCTGTGCTTCTGATATAGTTTATATCCAGGGATAACCGTATCCCACTGGTTTTCTCCATTCCACCAGGTCTCCGTTATGCTCACTATATCAATGCTCTTCTCTAAGACCAAGGACTCCAGTTCTCCCATCTTGGTTCGGAGGCTCCTAGCATTAGCGTACAGGCACTTGTAAGCAGTGTCTCTCTTTAAGTGTCTTTGGCACTTGTGGTTTGGTCTGTGGTAATTTTGCCCTTCTGAATTGATATCCTGGGCCTCTGCTCTCACAATGCCTACTTCTAGGCCTACCCCTTTTAAAATTTCATCATTTCTTTGGTCTTTATCCCAGGGGGGAGGTTTATTCCGAACCAGACCTTTCTCAGCTCCTGTCGGGTTTCACCCCTCAGTCAGTTTAAAAGCTGCTCTGCCACCTTTTTAATTTTAAGTGCCAGCAGTCTGGTTCCATTCTGGTTCAAGTGGAGCCCGTCCCTTTTGTACAGGCCCGGCTTGTCCCAAAATGTTCCCCAGTGCCTAACAAATCCGAACCCTTCCACTACCTACTCCAGAGAGCCCACTACCTCTCTAGGTCATTGGAGAGGAGGGGCCGGGCCAGGATCGGGGCCAGAGCCACAGATAAACCCTCCGCCAATCATCCAGAAGAAGGAGGGGGCGGGCAAGGGGGGGTCTGGCTTGCCAGTCCATTCCTCTACCCCCCTCCCTCATCTGTCACCATAAAAGGGCAGGTGAATCCCAGTTAAGAGGACAATGTGTCTCAAAACTGAACAAAATTTACATGGTATGTTTATTTATTACGTATTTCGATTGCTTAATATAATAAAAAATATCTAAGCAGTTTAACATAAAAACACAGCACAAACAATTTTTTTTAAAAATCCATAAAATAATAGTCTCTGTGAAGCAAGGAAGAACAACTCCCCCCCCCACATTACGACCCAAAGAGAAAAGGAGGTTAAGAGTACAGTTGGGGGGGGGGGAGCTTCAGGCAGCGACTTACACGAACGTCGCTCTTCTGGGCGGAGTGGGGGACGAGGATGGGGCCCTCCAGTTCGGCCCCCCCAATCACAGCCCCGCGGTTCCCCAGGGTGAAAACGGTGTTGCGGTTCCGGAGGGAGGGCTTCGAGAAGAAGCGTGGGCGGGAGACGGAGTCAAGGGCAAGGCGGGGAAGTGGCCCCTGCTCCCCCCACCCCCACTCACGTCCTTGCCCCAGATCCAAGCCCCCCCCCCGGACGGTAGACGCAGGTCAGGCCCCAAAGCCCCCTTCTGGCAGCCACGGACTTGGAAGGCAGCTCAGGGGGGGATGCGCAGGGTGAGGCAGAGACCTGACCCCTCCCGCCACCCATGCCCCCCCCCCGGTCCCCACAGAGGAGAGGAAAGGATATCCTTCTTGGCCGTGTCCTCCACCCCCATGAGGTCGTCCTTCTCAGCCACTTCCTCGTACTGCACGGGGGGGGGGGGGAGGAGAGAGACACAGACATAAACAACATTTGCTGAAATGACAGAATGGGCCGGTCGAAAGGGGGGGGGCGAAGCGCAGCCCTGAAAGGCCCCCAAGGCTGCCCCCCTGCAGCTGCAGTGCCCTCACCTGCACTTTCATGAGGCGGCTGGTGTAGGACTTGAAGTAGCTGAGGAAGACCTTGCTCATCGTATCCACGTAGTCGTCCCGGACCTCCTTGGCGACCGCCCGCTCGTGCCCCAGCAGGAACTGGTAGAAAAACCTGCCCCAGGGAGAAGGGTGAGAGGCAATGGGGGGGGGGAGAGACCCCTCCCCAAAGTGCAGGAGTAGGGAGACAGAGCCCCAAAGAAGGGGAGGGGGCTGTCTGTGGGGCTGCAACGGTCTCCTTCCAGCCTAGCACTTGGCAATGCATGCTGGGAAACCCCACAGCAAGGATGATGCCGCTGCAGGCAACGCTCCGGGTTCTATTCTGACCGCCTCCATCGAACACTTGCAAAATTTTACAAACGAATCCAAGGCTGCTCTCCTATTGGCACAGAGCCAGCAGAGTGCAGTCTGGGAGACTCCCTGGCCCAGCCTCCTACCTGTGCTTGAGCAGTGCATTCTGGGGGATCTGGTAGTTGGTCATCGCCTTGCGGAAGGAGTAGATTTTCTGCAGGATGAAATCCCGGATCTTGGCCACTGCCTGGGGGGGGCAGGAGAAATGCTTGCGTGGGCACATTAGGCAGTGGGCCAGGTGGGTCCCTTCTACCTGACCGGCCCCACCCACCAGCCTCCTCTCTCTCCCTCCCTCCTGCAGGACTCCTGAGAAGCTGAAAGAGTCTGCCGCAGGGACCTGTCCCCCCTCCCTCAAATTCACTCCGGAATCTGCACCACAGCATCAAACAGATGCAGAAAGGGCCCCACGGCATTTGGCTCCCAAGGAAATGGGGAAAGCCCCAGAGGAATTTACGTAGGAAGCAGAGAGATTCTCCCAAAGCAGCCGTTGGGCTTCCAGAGCGATAGGAGCCCAAAGGCCACTGAGTGGCCGGGCCCTCCAGAGGGAGACCTCGACCCACAGCGCCCCACGCCTCCACAGTGTTCACATCTCTCCCCCCCAAACAACCTCCAAGAAGGGGGAAGAGCCAAGGGGACGAGGAGGAGGGAGTTGGCAGAGCTGCATTTGGCAAGACCTCCTTCCACCAGAGCTCCGGCTGGCCCGGCTCCAAACTGGCCCCGAGGGGGGGCACGCAGCCGGGGGCCCCTGCGGCCTCCTCACCTTGGCTTTCAGCTTGTCCAAGACGTCGGTGACATCGCTGCAGGCCATGGTCTCGCGGAAGGCCTGCTCTTTCACGGCCGTGATCTTGTTGTTCAGCTCATGTAGCTGCTCCAGGAAGGCCTGCTCCGTCACCGGCGTTTCCAGGATGGTGCTGGGGAGGGGAGGGGGGTGAGTGGGTCTGGGGGGGCAGGAGTGCCTCGCCATCAAGTCCCACCCACAAGGCTTGCCTTATAACCAGCCCAGGATGCTGCCTATTTGGCGCCTGCACTCTTTACTTATTGCATTTCTATCGCACCTTTTCTCCAAGGAGCTCAAGATGGTGCAGATGATTCTGTCCCCTTGTGATTTAATCCCCACAACAACCCTGTGAGGTACGTTAGCCTGAGAGGCAGTGACTGGCCCAAGGTCACCCAGTGAGCTTCATGGCTGAGTGGGGATTCGAACCCTGGTCTCCCAGGTCCTAGCCCAGCACTCTAACCACTACACCACACTGGACTAAATGAAGCGACCCAACATCCGGTCTTAATTTTCACCCTGCGCTGCCCTGGACCCCGCTTCTCCAAAACCAAAGAGGAACAGGCTGACCTGATCATCGCTTCGGGCACGTCCAGCTCCTCGACCAGCTGGGAGAGGCGTCCCCGGACAGCCTGGCGGTTGCGCAGACGGACGTTCATGGCCACCGACTGCTCCTGCAGCGTCTGGATCTCGCAGCTGATGCTGCTCAGGTCGGACTGGAAGGAGCTCAGCATGGCCTCCATGCGCTGCACACAGGGCGGGGGGAGGGAGGAGGGGGTGAGGAGCCCCCACCTGTAAAATGGTCCCAACCCCCCTCCCCAATCCTATGACAAGGGGCCAGGGGGATTCATCCAGGCAGGCAGACAGGTGGCTGGTGGAGAGAGGAGCATCTCCAGAATAAATGATTCCTGGGAAGGAGGAGGCTGTCAGAACAGGCCAGTGATGCCACTCTGGGGCAGCCCCACACACACAAGTGGGCCAGAGGCAGCTGGCTTGGTAGGAGAGACTCCCAGCAGGAGGGAGAAGGCTTAACAGAGGACGGGGAGAGTCTGCCCGAGCCTTTGGGGACCTTGAGCCCCACTTCATAGGAAGCCAGACCACACATCCCATATAGCTCAATACTGTTTACACTGACTGGCAGCGGCTCTTGGGGTTCCAGGCAGGGGTCCCTCCCAGCCCTCCCTGGAGATGCCGCCCTCGGGGACCCTCTGCGCTTCGACCAGACACGCAAGAGCCACCCAGGGTGGGGTGGGGAAGGGCAGAGGACTCAGCTGGTGGGACGCAACCCCTCCCCATCCCGAGGGGGAGAAAGGAGCCCCACTGCGACTCAGCCAGGGCAGCGCAGGCCCTGCTCCCACCGAGGGATCGCGGAGGGGGACAGCAGCACCCCCCCACAGAGATCTCTCTCACACGCGCACAGGGGGGCTAAGCAGCCTTCGAATGCACCCACCGACCGGCCAGCCGAGGGACCCTCCTCACCTGCAGGACAGCGTCACAGGCCGTAATCTGCGTATGGAGAGAGGCAATGTTCTTGCTCTCCTTGATGTCTGGAGGCGGCCATTAAGAAGAAGTGCATGCTGGGAGCAGCCTCAGGAGGAGACGCCCGAGGACAGCCCCGCGCCGCTCCCCCCAGCCCCCACGCAGGGCACAGAAACCCAGGCCAAGGCTGCTCCTTAAGGGGGCAGGGGGAAGTGATCTGTGCCAGGCCAGCCTTCCCTCCAGCCCTCCGCTCCCTTCCATAGCCGAGGATACAGTCCTTGATGGAGGCATTCTCGATCTGCTGCAGCTCCACCTCCACCTGCTTGGAATATTGCCTCAGGTCCACCCCCTGGCAAGACGAAAGCGGGAGATGGGAGGGGAAAAAGGTTTTTATTTATTTTATTTGGTATCCCTAAATGCACATCCCGCCCCTCCTCCCAAAGGCAGCCCAGGTGGCTGATCTCCCTTCCCCATATCCCAACAAGCTCCGCCCTGTCAGCCTCCAGCCCAGCCGGCAGCCTCCCTCACCGTTTTCAAGGCCTCCTGCACCAGTGCATCTTCCAAGTTGGCCTGGATGTGAACTGGGAGAGAGAAAGGGCACAAGGTCATTCAAGAGGCCAGCGCTGGTCTCTCTCTCTCTCTTTCCCTCTCCCCCCCCCCCCGGCAAGAATGTGATGGGGGAAGAGCCACTGGGACGATAAGAAGAAATTCTGCAACCAGCTGAGCTTGGAAAAGTTACTTTTTTGAACTACAACTCCCATCAGCCCAATCCAGTGGCCATGCTGGCTGAGGCTGATGAGAGTTGTAGTTCAAAAAAGTAACTTTTCCAAGCTCTGAGCTTGGCCCTCTCAAGCAGGCCATTTTCCGGAGAGGACAGCAGAGGCACAAAGCCTTGCTGTGTTTTCAAGTTAGGGCAGCCGTCCCCAACTGGTGCCCTCCGAATGTTGCCGGACTCCAGCTCCTAGCAGCCCCAGAATATTGCACAGACACTGGCCAATGATGATGGGAGATGGGGGAGAAGGGTGCACTGGTGGGAATTCCCCTCCTCTGAGGCAGGGAGCTGCTGTGCCAATTTGGGAAAGGTCCTTTCGGGATGCCAGGGGCGGGGTGGGGGACCTGGGCAAAGCCACAAGCAGCTTCGGAGGGAGCAAGAAGAGGAGGCAGAGGCTGCTCTGTGTGTGTCTGCAGGCAAGAGAGTCCTTCAGGAAGAGGATGGCCCCTTGTGAGAAAAGGCATTTCTGGAGCTCCGGCTGCTGAGGAAATCAGGCCCTCCTCTCCAGGGGGAAGTGGAAATGTTTTGTTGCTGTTTGCTGAGTTACAGTCAGTCTCCTCCTGATGACTGGAAACCACCAAAACCAAGCAGACCTCCAGAGCTCGGAAGAAGGCTGCATGAGAGCACTCACTGTCCACTTCGTCCAAGATGAACTCATCAGAAGTCAGGTCCAGCTCCCCCAGATTCAGCTGCAGGGCCTCCTCACTCTGACCCTAGAGAGCAGGCAGGGGAAGGGTAAATTAGTACACAGGAAGTTGGACCTGTCTCTTTGCCACACTTAAGTCTGACACTCTTACCCACTTCCCCCAAATTGGCTCTTCTGGCTAACACCACCACTGGCAGGCTCCTTCTCCGCCTCCTTCACAGGGCCAGTGTGCCGCTGGGGATTAAGAGTACTGGATTCAAATCCCTTTACGGCCATGAAGCTCCCTGGGTGACATTGGGACAGTTACTATTCCTCACGGTTGTTGTGAGGACAAAAGGGTGAGTGAGCAAGAAGGAGAATCAGCAGCTCCTTGGGGGAAAGCAGGATGGAAGTGTAATTAAGTTAATTTATAATAAGCTCTATCTAAGCCCCTACTAAAGTCATGTAAAGCAGCAACCTAACATTGACAGATCTGGACAGGGTGGCTCATGACAGATGCTCTTGGAGGTCGCTGATTCATAGGGTCGCCATAAGTCATAATCGATTTGAAGGCACATGACAACAACAGCACAGACAGGCAGAAATTCATCAAGTTCGCACCGCCCTTATAAAACCTATCAGTTTATTTAATTCGTTACAATTATTTATATCCCATTTTTCAGAATATAAGCCACCTATTGCTTGCTAAGTGGCATATAGATCCTTCTTTCCCCTCCTTGGAGCTGCTGCTCAAAGCAACGGCTTGGCAGTGGCAGGCAGAAATCCAACGGGTGCATCCCCCCCCCAAAAAAGCTGAAGCCCAGCTTAGGCAGGGGCACAGGGACCCTCTTCTCCCACGCATGCGCACAAAGATTGCATGCCTGAAAAGTGACGTAGAAAAGGTCTTAGGCTAAACGGGGGGCGGGCAAAGGTCAACGAAGACCCCCTCCAACACCAGCACGCAGTGAATTTTGTAGCTGGGACCGGAGAAGGAGGGAGAACAGAGAGAGATAGAAACATGGACCGGAAACGGGGACCGGTCAGTGGCCCTAACTGGTCCGGCCCCCACCTCTTCTTCATCCATGTCCCCCGGCCGGAGTCGCTGCTGCTCCTGCTGCCGCCGCCTCCACTCCTCCTGCTGGTCAGGCCCCAGAGCGGCTGCCGCCATCGACCTCCGCCCGGCGCCCCTCTCTTCCCTCTTCTCCTTGCTCGGCCACATCCGGGGATCCCATAGGAGCCACTTCCGGTCTTCTAAGCCTCGAACTACACGCCCCAGAATGCCTGGCGGAGACGTTGCGGAAGTGGCCCGTGGCGGCCTCTTCCTACCCAGCAAGGGTTGGGGCGGCTAACGTTTCGTACTGAGATGACCCCCACCCCACCCCCACGAACAAAAAAAAGAGGCACAGGCGGCCACCTGCTCGTGCCTTTCTCTGACACAAAGGGAGAGACTCCTGACGGAACCTTTTGCTCTGCCTCCTTGTTTCCTAGTCGGGCATTGCAGGACAAAGCACAGCACTCAGAGAAACGGGTCACCTGCCTATAGAGATAGAAAATTAGACTGACACGAAATCCGTCCTTTTAGAACAAAGCGAGAACTTCCCATGGACCTCGATTGGCTCTGAGCCAATGATACTTTCCACCCAGTGATACTTTACACTGAAGAGGGAACTCAGTTCACCATGAGAGTGTGGAAGGTCCAATAAACTTTATTGAATAAAGCGTGTGGGTCTCATATTCTACGGTGGCTCAGATGTTCCTATCTCTATATTCCTGCCAAGCTAAACCGGAAGAGGGCTTGCCCTTACCTTCTCTTGGGACTTCAGCCTCCGCCGGAAGTCTCCTTCGCTTAGTGGGAGGGCTTATATCGGGTCTCTCGCGCCGGGCCGACTTCCTTTTCCGGCCGAAGCAGGACCGAGAACTGGGCGCCGCAGCCATGGTGGGTCCGGGAGAGGGGAGGCCGGGAATCCGCCGCCATCCGCCTCGGGGGCGTCGCTAATAGGGGTGCGGGGGGGCTCCGCGTGAAGGGCACCGCCTGGGCTCCGGCTTCGGGGGGGATCCTTTCGAGAGAGAGAGAAACCTCTCCCTGGGCCTTTATATGGGGCAAAGCGGCTTCCAAATATGGGAATGGGTGGGGAGCTTCACCTGGTGAATACCGGCCTGGTAGCTGTTTTACGTGCTGGCGGGTCCCTTCCGCACCCCCTGTGAGGTGGCATCCCTCCCTGTGTGCCTGCAGAGGGAGATGGGGAGGGGGGTGCTTACGATGAGCATCCCTGCGGCCCTTGCGGGGGTTCGGGACACCCTGCCTTGAACCATATTTCTTGTGGTTCTTACGACAAGTCTGCAAGGTAGACCAGTTCTGTGTATCGCCCTGTTTGGGAAGGGGACGGGCGCTGAGCCTTGGAAAGGGCTTTGCAGGGGCGACCTAGAAGGGACCCGAGAAGTCCTCGGGTTGGACATCTGAACCTTCAGTGTCTCTTACTCTTTTGAAAGTGCATTTGGGACTGGAGCAAAGATCTCTGCGTGTCTACTTGGGAGTTGGCCTCATTGGGCCTGGGGGGGGGCTTGCCTCTTGGGGAACCACAGCTGGGTTGCTGTTTTAAGCCTCTTCACCACCATGCTGAGAATAAACGGCTTTCAAGAGTTCAACCTGCTTTGCAACGTCCGTGTGGTGTCTCGCATGTTTCTTGCAACAACCATGTGGGGTAGGACAGGCTGTTGCTCTTATGACCGCAGTTCTGCATAGAGTTGCTTGGCTTGCCTGAGGCCAGGTCCCTGAATGGGGGGGGGGAGCGTGTGTGTAGACACAGAAATGGGCTTGATTTGGGGCCAAACCCTCCTTGGACTTTGAGGGCCGCTTGGTTTGCCCCTTGGGCCATTTACACCCATGCACCCTTTCTCAGCTTAGCCTTCCTCCCAGGGCGGCTGTGAAGCTAAAAATAGTACAAATTCCTTAATGCTGCACGTCTTTGATTTCTTTTATTTGTTGCATTTGACATGTCGTGGGCTGTTTTGGGATTTTAAGTTGAAATTCTCTATATACATTTTCTTAGTGAGGGAGGAATAATGTTATTCCGGCTGATGGGGTAAGGAAATGGCCTTTAGTAGGTCCCATCTCCCCCGCCCTTGGCAGGTCAGCTCAGAAAATCCAGGCTTGCCTGAACGTCTCACATCGGAGCTGCCTGCAGGGAGTTTTGGGCCAAAGAATCCAAGCAAGGGGTCCTGGCTGCATCTCGTATTTTTCTGCTGGTGTCACGCCACACTCTCACCATGCATTTATTCTGCTATTATTCTGCTAGTACATGCGTTGCCCTTCCCGGATTCTCACTAAATCTATACTCTCTCCCCCACCTCTCTTCTTCTCCTAAAGTCTCTTGTGATTCCAGAGAAGTTCCAGCACATCCTGCGTGTTCTCAACACCAACATCGATGGGCGGCGGAAGATCGCTTTTGCCATCACCGCCATCAAGGTCTGCGAGGCGGAGGGGAGGGGTGGGGCGGGTGGCCGTGGGACCCTCTTCTCTCGCGTCCTGGTTGCAAATTAAAACTGAATAAACGCAGAGCGGCTGCAGGTGCATGTGTGGCCCTTATTATTTAGTTATTTTATTTATTTTATTTTATTTATAGACCGCCCATAGCGAATAGCTCTCTGGGCGGTGAACAGCAGAGTTAAAAGACAAAGTTACAATAAAACATACAAGGTCACAACAAGGTAGAGTAAAAACATTGAATATAAAACATGAACGTTAAAATGCCTGGGAGTATAACCAGGTCTTAACCTGGCGCCTAAAAGAAAGAACCGTAGGCGTCAGGCGTGTCTCCTCAGGTAAGCTGTTCCATAGTTCGGGGGCCTCAACAATGGCCTTGTTTAGGAGCATGTAAGCCCTGCGGAACTCCATGGGACCAGGCTGCCCCTTTCTGAATGCCCAGCTCCAAAGTATAAGCTGGGCAGGATGCTGAAGCGAGCCTGTGGATCACCCGGGCAGCTCTCCTCCTGCCCTTGTAATACCACGCATCTGTTTAGCCCTACTCCAAAGGCAACTCCTCCATGCAGCATCTGCCACGGTCTGGCACCTCCTGCTCTGTTGCTGAGCCGGTTCCCCGCATGCCTTGATTGGCAGGATTCCTGAGTGCTCATGCCGGGTCCTCAGGTGCCACCATCCCAAAAGCCCCCCGGAATCTGTGGGCTTCTAAGCCCTGCTGGGTGTTTTGGAGGGAGCCTCTCTGTCATCTGTTCTGCCAAGCCGATGGGCAGAGTTAAGGACGGAGGGCGCTGCTGCAATGGACAGCCATCTGTTGGGAATGCTTTGATATGGATTCCTGCGTTGAGCAGGGGGTTGGACTTGATGGCCTTAGAGGCCCCTTCCGACTCTACTATTCCATGAGTGCCGACAGCCGTTCCTGGCGATGGCGTCTGGTGATCTTGGTGTTTCTGGCCGTGTTGGGGCTCGAAAGGTCTCCTGTGAGCTGACTGTGGTTTCTGCACCCCCCGTTTCCTTCTCCCTAAATCTCCCCCTCCTCTTTCTTGCTGCAGGGTGTCGGCAGGCGCTATGCCCATGTGGTGCTGAGGAAAGCGGACATCGACCTCACCAAGAGGGCCGGGGAGCTCACGGAAGATGAGGTGAGACGTGACGAGGCCACGTGGGTGGCGAAGGGGGGTGTCTCCACTTTGCTCTTCCTTAACTGGACTTTGGGTGCGTTCACACCTTTCTGGGGGAGGTGCCATCTTGGGTCTACCTGCAAGGGCAGGTGGGTGCACTATCACCCGGCCGTGGGTGGGCACCGGCTTGGTGAAGGCTGAACTGCACAAATTAGGGTGCGCCTCCCTTTTTCGGATGCAAGGGAGGAGGAGAGGGCTTGGGCAGCCAGTTGGGGGTGTCTCACGCCCAGTGCTTTCAAGGCCTCAGCTGCCAGCCAGGGTGGGTGATGGTGGCGATGCTGCTGCCGCTGCCTTGGGCCTGGCCCACGGAGACTTGTGGGGCCTCCAAGCGGGGCCCTCTCCAGGTTGCAGCGTCTTGGGTTCCCTCTCCTTCCTTGACTGACTTGGTGGCTCCGTCTTAGAGCCGGACTTTCCATTATTGCCGTTTGGGTGAGAGCCCCTCTGTGTGTCACTCACGGCGCTCTCCCGTAGGTGGAGCGTGTCATCACCATCATGCAGAACCCGCGTCAGTACAAGATCCCCGACTGGTTCCTGAACAGGCAGAAGGACGTGAAGGACGGCAAGTACAGCCAGGTGAGAGCCGCGAGGTGGAGAGAGGCTCCTCTGTGTGAGGGCGCTGGCGGGCGCCGCAGGGCTCGCGGCAGACCTGAAACGTGGGCATTGGAGACAGCGCAGGGGTGTTGGCAGTGGCCGGGCTTGCCAGCCAAACAGACAGCGGAGGGAGAGCAGAGCGCTCAGATAGAGGGAGGCAGCGTGACCTTGGCCTTCGTAACTTATTTAGTTATTAAAAGTATTAGTCGCCCATCTGGCTGGTTATCCAGCCACTCTGGGCGACGTACAACATAAAAACGTACAAATTGCATTAGAGCGTTAAAGATCTCAAACAATAATAATAATCTACGGAAGAACATCCAGAAGGGAAGTGGGCTCAGTTTGTCTCTGGAGGTTAGGGCCACATCGTCCATTTAAAGCACAATTATACTGACAGGCATGGCTTCCCCAAAGAATCCTGGGAAGTGTAGTTCACCCCTCAGTGCTACGATTCCCAGCACCTTTAACAAGCTACCGTTCCCAGGATTCTTTGGGGGAAGGCATGTGCTTTAAATGCACGCTGGTGTTGGGGAAAGGCCCCCAAGACAAAGGTGGGTGGGCCTCCGGCTCAGGCCAGAGGGTTGGACATGTGGCTGTGGATCCAGCCGTCCATTCAGAGAAGGGCTGCCCGGTTGCTGCCGAAGGCACCTTCAACACTGCCGCTCTCTCTGCTCCCCTGCAGGTCCTGGCCAACGGGCTGGACAACAAGCTGCGTGAGGACCTGGAGCGCCTGAAGAAGATCCGGGCGCATCGGGGCCTGCGCCACTTCTGGGGGTGAGTGGGGGGGCGGGTGGAGCTGCAGTTGGTGTGGGCAGTGGGGGGGGGAGGTGGGCCAGACAAGGCTGCATCGAAGAATCAGGTCTCGACAGCTGAGATGGCAGCTAGGAGGGCGCAAAGGGGGGGCGTGGGGCAGCCGTCTCCCTCCTTTCTGATCTGGCACGTTCTTCTTCTTCCCCCGCAGCCTGCGTGTCCGTGGCCAGCACACCAAGACCACCGGCCGCCGCGGCAGAACCGTGGGTGTTTCAAAGAAGAAGTAAATGTTTTATGTGTGCAAATAAAGTGCTGTTTTCAGTCCCCCTGCCTTTTCATTCCTCTTTGGGGTGGGGTGGGGGTGGGGGTGGGGGTTCCTACCCCTGCAAATCCCCGTCCGGAGAGGGGTCTTGCAGACCTGTTGGGCTCAGGAGGGTGGGCTGCAGAACGTCAAAGGTCAGGGGCGTAACAGCAAAATTTGGGTGGATGAAAATCCAAGCACCGAAGTGGGCGGTGAGGATCGCTGTAAGCCAGTGTGAAGCGATGCATGCTGGGGCGAGGTGTTCTAACTCCACGTGGGCCCTGATTGGGGGGGGGGTCTTGAGCTGTGATGTGTGGTTTGATGAATGTTTCAGGTCACCCTGTGGAGCTCATCCCCTGTGAGGAAAGGCTACAGCAGTTGCTGCTTTTTCATTAGTAAAAAAAAGGTTGAGGGGAAGTTATAAGCTCACATTCACACCATAGATTTCTCTCCCCCCCCAAAGAATCATGGGAGTTGTAGTTTGTGCCTCACAGCTATAGTTCCCAGCACCCTTAACAAGCTACATCTTCCATGATTCTTTGAGTGGGGCAAACCATGTGCTTTAAATGTATGGTTTGGTGTGAGCTAAACTGAACGTTTAGTGTTTGTACATTCCCCCCCCCCCCCAAAAAAAACAGGCCGTGAATACTTCTAACCCCAAATGTGCTCCATTTCCCCCCTCCCTCCCTCCCTCCCTCCTTCCAGCTACTCCTACTTGAGGGTCATCCAGTGCAAGTGATTGGCAGGAGGCATTGCCCAAGGGAGGGGGGGGCTGTGGTGGAGAAAATAATCCTTGAACAAAGACCAAATAAAGAAAAGCAAATAAAGTCAAGGCCTAATTGGACATGATATTCTAAAAAATATATAAAAATGAATAGTGGAAAATACAGTCTTGGCTAATAGCCGACAGAATTCACAATAATGGGCTCCTGCTGGGAGGAAGGGTGGGATATAAATCAAATAATAAACAAATAATGCCCAGTTTCAAAAGCACTTCGCTACACATGGTGTGATATGAACTCTTAACTCTGTAGGCAGATTATACAGACGCTCCCAATGTCAACACAGCAGATAAAATGCAGAGGAGTAGAAATCCAGAAAGAGAAAATGCGCCACAAATCTCCATATGCAAAATGTGCCAAATGCGTTTCGACTTGAATCGGGTCTTCATCAGCGGCATCTATTCTGAGAGCTGCTCTTTTGCCAAAAATATACTAAAAATTAAAGATTACCACATGAATATGTTGCTGCTGCAGAAACCGTTTATGAAAATTACTTTGCAATTCTTCTGTTAAGCAGGATGACACAAGCCTCTGCAAACAACCACTAAGGATATTTTGTATTATTTGATTTATATCCCACCTTCCTCCCAGCAGGGACCCAGGACGGCAAACAAAAGCACTAAAAACACTTTAAAACATCATAAAAACATGTTTTAATTTATTTTTAGTATGAATTGGTACATTTTTAGGTGAATAAATTGTATATTTGTTTTAATGTTTTTGATTGCTGTAAACCGCCCAGAGAGCTTCGGCTATGGGGCGGTATACAAGCGCAATAAATTAAATAAAAAGCATTGTATATCTTGTTTTATATATATTTTAAGTATTGTATAATTTGAATCCACGCTCAAAGAGAAGCTCTCTGATGCCGCTGATGAAGATTTTATTCAAGTCGAAACGCATTTGGCACATTATTTGAGATTTGTGGTGCATTTTATATTAATGCATTTGTACACCTCTGCATTTTATTGCCGTGGTGTCATTGGGAGTGTGTGTGTGTTCTGTCTACAGAGCTAACAATTCACATCACACCCTGCATAGTACGGAGCACGTGCATTTGAAATTGGGCATTACTGTGCCTTCTGTCAGATATTAGCCAAGACTATATTTTCCACTATTAATTTATTTTTAGAATCGTATCTTGTGTGATTAGACCTTGACTTTATTTGCTTTTCTCGCCTTGGAGGGGGCTGTGGCCCAGACAGACTTGTAACCTTACCCCCACCCCACCCCGCAATCACCAAGGATCGCATCATCCAGGAGAGGCTGTTCCTTTGTCCCCCGCTAGCACTTTTTCTGCAGCGCTAGCACTTTTTCTGCAGCGGGGAGGGGATCCTTGGGTGGTTTGTCCCTCCTATCCCCTCCACTAGGCAGGACTATGCAAATTAAGTTGCTCTTACCCCATGCATGGGGGGGGGCAGCCCTCCACTTTGCAAATTACCAACAGTGAAGGCAAAAACTCTCCATGGCAAATTGCGTTCAAGATGAAGGTCCCGGGACCAAGAAACCACCACCCCTCGGATTATTTTCGCCATGATCAGTTCAACTATTGGCACATTCAAAAAGTGTGTGTGTATTATGTGTAGCGCATTTTTATGCATGGTGGGCTGTGTAGTTCGCTTGGTGTGCATGAATCTGCTTCTGGAGGCCTTCAAGAGGCAGCTGGACAGGCACCTGTTGGGAATGCTTTGCTTTCGATTCCTGCATTGAGCAGGGGGTTGGACTGGATGGCCTTATAGGCCCCTTCCAACACTACTATGATTCTATGCTCCCTGGTTGGGATGCCTGTAGCAAGGCGTGCCTGTTGCCTTCGAATCTGTACAGGTGCGCTGGGGTTTTCCCCTCCCCTTTCCTCCATGCCCGCAGGGCTGAAGATGCATTGCACGTACATACATCCTTACGCCATTCTGCCCCGGCACCCTCACTTCTCTGAAGCCATTTCCTCATTCTAACCGTTTCGTGGCCCGCTCTGAGTTTTCTGCTGTTGCAATAGCTGCAAAACACCCAACTTGTTTCCGGAGGGGCGGGCGGGTGTCTCAAGCGGCTTTCAAAAGGGTGTGTATACGTTTTAAAGGATACAGAAATAGGATTTCTTGCCCTTCTTTGACTCTGTGGTTCATAACAGAAGAGAAGTGACGGCCAGCTGTATCCTGGGTTGTCTTCACCCCCCTGCCTGTAGACCCTGCTTGGTAGGACTGCTGGGAGATGTAGTTCAACAACATCCGGAGGGCCAAAGTTTCCCCGCTGCTGACAGAGGCATCAGTCCTTGTGCCTTTTCAAGGTGGCTGGCCAGACAGGAGCTCAACAGGGGAAACTTCAGTGTAGCGCTTATTATGCTAGCAGAAACCCTACAGGTGGAACTTGGACCTGCTACACAGCTCTTAAAAAGCGCAGGCACCTGGCAGAAAAAGTTAACAATCCTATTGTATAGGTCACAGGGAATTGTGTGTTTTGTATTAGGAGCTAAGGAGTTAAAGCCAAGGGGCTTGTGTGAGAGGGGGAAGGAGGCCCTTCCAGCTTGTGACGCAGCCACTTCCTGGAGACAGGAAACTGGGTTTCCAGACCCCCATTGTGCTCTTTCCTCCAATGGGGCGGAAGAGGGGCCCTGCAAAGTCTGTGCTGGGGAAGGAAAGAGTATGCCTGAGGAACAGAAAGAACAGCGTCTCCTGGTCTGGTTTCCACGGGAATGTTTTTGGAAGGCCTGTGCCAAGGGCTGGGTGGTAGAGATTTCCTCCTGCGTCTTGGGGGCCTGAATCCTCCCTCTGTTGGGGTGGGAAGAGCAATTTTACCTTCTATGGGGAGGGCCCATTGCCCCCCTGCCCAGCAGGTTCCCTCCTGATGGGAGCTATAGTCCAAAACATGAGGAGGGCGCCTTCTTGGAAAAGGCTGGAGTAGACGCAGGGCCTTGACAGGCAACTCGTCAGGCCTTTTAAGGCAACTGCACATCTTCAGGCATCGGACGTGGCGTGGAGATTCACACAAACAAGACTCTGGGCCTCTGCCAACATTTGGCAGCCCTCCAGCTTCCCTGCGTGAGCCAGTTCCAGGTTTTATGCCTGTCTTCTTGCAGCTGGCCAGAGCTGCACCTTTCTGACCTCTCAATCTGCTCCAGGTTTTCCTTTTCTCTCTCTCATCTGGGCCTCACTGTCTGGATCCTGCTCTGGTTTCTCCACAGCTCTCATGAGTCCAATCCTGCTCCATTCCAAGTCTTAGATGAAGCTGTCCCCATTTGCACTAATTCCCCGTTAGTCATGCTGCTGTTTCTGGGTTTTTTGAACCTGCAACTCTGAATCCGCCAAGGCTGACGTCAGGTTTTCTGCCTGCTTCCTGACTCTATTCCCGGTCCCTGGTTGTGGATCCAGTTCCAGCTATTTCTGCAGCATTCCTGGGTAAACTCCTGTTCCATGGTTTGGGCTTTCCATGGCTGGTTTTGCTACGAGCTTCTTTGCCCAGTCTCTCTGGCTCCAGTCCCCGGCTGGAATCCAGTCCCAGGCTTTCTGCTCTCCCCCAGTCTCCTGGCTCCGTTCCCAGCCTGTTCTGCTCTGGGTTTCCCGTTCTCGTTGCTCCTGGCTCCGTTCCCAGCTTGCTCCACTTCCGGACTTTCCATCCTGCCCCCTCCCTTGGCCCTCGCCCAGGTCTCTGCCCGGTGAAGGCTGCCAGCCGCAGGGGCAGCAGCGGAGGCACGCCTGGGTCCCACTCCGCTGCCTGCCCACTTTGCCCCAGGCCATGATCCCTTTTCCTGAAGCAGCCAGGTGAGAGCCAGCCTTCAGAAGAGGAGGGGGGAGGCAGGCAGGAGGGGTGCATGTGGGTAAAGGGGCATGGGGGGATCTGTCGGAGGGGGCCCTCTAGGGTGGGAGAAGGGAGGGCTTAGCTGTTCTGGGGGGACAACTTTTCAGGGGGGCTGGGAGGGGTCAAGAGTTCATAGGAAATGTTTTCAGGAGTGGGTGTTAGATGGGGGCAGTGAGGGTCTTTGGGGGGTCATCATGTGGGAGATCAAAGAACCACTTGGGAGTGAATGCTGGATGAGTTTGGGGTGAAAATGAGTCGAGGGGGGCAACAGCGTGGGAGACTGACCAATAACCCCCCTCTGCCCCCCCGCAGCTGCTGGGGGGAGTGAGGGGAGGGGCCGGATGCTGCCCCGCTCTCTGCGGCACCTGCTGGACGGGGGAGGGGACGCAGGGGTGACCCTCAGCGCCTTCAGGAGCCGGACCCCCGAATCGGAGTGTTGCCCCCAAAGTCCTGCACAGGTGAGTAGAAGTGCGGCCAAGGGGGGTGTGTGCTCAGAGTTGCCTGCTTGTCTGTGGCTGTGGTTGCGTTCACACGACTTCCTGCGCGCTCTCTCGCTCTTCCTGGCACTCCTTGCGAACGTGTTGCCCGCCCGGCTGGCCTGCGTGTGTCCCCCGTGACGGGTGGTGGGCCGAGCCGTCCACTGGTGTGCTGTGAGTGATGCGTGTGGTTGTGCTGTTCCAGGGGCCTGCACTGCAGAGGTGGCGGTGCGTGCGTCCCGCCTGCAGGCGCCTCCCTCTCCACCTGCCTGCCGGCCTTTGTTGACTGTGTGGTTGTTGTGTTGTCGGGGTGACAAAGGTAAGCACCTTTGCCCTGTCTGTGAGCTGCCCTGCACACTCCCTTTCTGTGGGGCTGAGTCCCGTGGGGCTGAGTCCCGTGGGGCTGGCCAGGGTGTGCATGCACAAATCCCGAGTGTGTGTGTGTTGGGGAGCGGTGTACTTTGTGCAGCAGGGATTGGGAGGCAGATGCACCAACTTGAAGAACTGATGGGGGGGAGAGAGATCTGGAATCCGGCTGGGCCAGTTTTTGGGGAAGTCTTGCAGGGCGGGGAGGAGGCAGGGCCCAATCCAGCGAAGCGGAAGGAGAGGAAGACAGCGATCCAGAGACTCAGCCCCGAAACCAAAACAGACGAGACACGAGGACAGGGCGAGGGGAGGAGGCCGCCTGTCCCCTAGTCCTGCCCCACATCTTGACCCCCTTTGGACCCCAGCCTGTAGCCCTCCCTCTCACAGAAAGCCCCCCCCAAGCGTTCCTTCCACTCTTGTCTGCGACCAGGAAGGGGCCTGAGCAGTTTTGGGGAGTGGCTGAGGGTGCAAAGGGGGCAAGCCGTGCAGGGTGTGTGGGGCTGAGCTGCAACCCCCATGAAGGTTTTCCTCCGCCTGGGGGGCTGCCTGGAGCCGGGGGGAGGCTCTGCCGAGGGGGTACTCCTCACCCGGACCCGCTGGTACTGCCTGCCTGTTAAGGTAAGCCTTGGAGTGGGGGGTGGGAGTGGGGGGTGGGCAGGAGGAAGTGGCTATTGCAGGGGGAGGGGCCGTTTAAAGGGGGCGATGGGGGGCATTCCGCCCGGGCTGAGATGTCTTCCATCTCTTCCCTGCCCCAACCTCAACGCAGCCCCCCGTGACGTTGTGGGAGGAGGCAGAGGACGGCGTCATCTACACCGTCAGCTCTCGTCCGCCAGGGGGCGCCACCAGAGGGAGCGTGGTCACCGGGGTAAGTGGAGCCGGGTGTGCGGGGGAATATCGGGGGTGGTGGCTCCACACGTGGGCATGATGTGCTGCCCCCTCGTGGCAGGAGGAGTCCCGAGTCCTTCCCTTTCTCACACTCTCTCTCTGGGACCTCAGGGTACTGAGGACCCGGCGGGCGTTTCAGGTCATCCAGGGGTGGCGACGGCTGCTGCTGCTGCTGCGTCCGGTTCCCCCGCTGGCCGGTCGCGGGCCCTGAAGGCTGGATCGCTGCCCCGGCTTGTCCGGCACCTGTTGCAGGCCCCTGCACTCGGTGACACCTGCTATGTGCCGGCTTTCCTGGCAACATACCGGACTTTCGCCACAACCCGCGGGGTCCTGGAAGTCCTGCTGGAGAGGTTTGCAACAAAGCCGGGGAATTGAGTGTGGGGGTGATGGGAGGGAGAGGCAGATGTTGCTGTTGCCACCTGTTTTTTTTTGCAAGATAGAAATGTTTCTGATTGACAGGCAGGAATTCAACAGGTGCTGCTTGTGTGGTCTAGTGGTGAGAGTGCTAGACTAAGGACTCTGGAGACCCAGGTTCAAATCCCCACCAGTTAACCATGAAGCTCAGCAGGTGGTCTCTCTCAGACTGACCTCCCTCACAGGGCTGTTGTGATAATAAAATGGGGGCAGGGAGAACAATATACTGAGCAACCTTGGAGGGGGGGACAGCAGGGTTTCAAGGGATATTGTTGACATCATTATAGTCTCTCTTACTGCATTTCTATGCCAGGGATAAACCTTCACCTGTTGGATTGCTGCCTGTCTTGCAGTGCGGGATCACTGGCAGGATGGGAGATGGAAGGGAAACAAAGCACTTTGTGTTTCTTTAATTGATTCCCTCGGGTTTTCTCCCACCTCTCTCCCCCCCCCCCAAAAAAAGTCTACAGGCGGTTGCAGGCTCAGGCATCAGCCCAGAAACAGCAGAGCTGCAGCGGTAAGTGGGACCCCTCTTCCCTTTCCCTGCCCCCAACTGAGTCCTCCTTCCCCACACCCTAAATTTTATTTTTTAAAATTTAATTTAATTTATATATAAATCCATTTTCTGAACTAATTCCTGAACAGGTATGGGCCGTTTAGGGTTGTCCCAGAGACTCTGCCCTCCCCACTTTCTCAGAATTGCTGGTTATGATTATTAATTGGTAGGGTTAATGCACTCTGTGTACGTTCAGCAACACAGCTGTTCCAAGCCTTGGGTTCTGGGCTTAAGTTCAGATTTTAGCCTTGCATTTCAACTTGATTATAGTAGGGCAGTCCTATAAGAGGTAAGTCCCTTTGAGTTTAATGGGACTTTCTCAAGGGCAAGAGTGTGTACAGGACGGCAGCGTGTGCCAGCGGTGGTGGGTGTCTTATCACCCACTGTGAGGGGGCAGGACTTAGCCCCCCCATTGCTCAGGCTGCAAAGGCTGCAATCCTATACCTACTCACATGCTTGGAGAAAGCCCCGTTAAACTCAGTGGCTTGGGAGGGGACTGAGTTTGCACGATAAGAGCAGAATGGGGGGAGGGACATTCTTAGCCGTGGGGAGTGGATCGCAGAAGGACTCATGATTTTTAATCTGGTCTTGGCAGGATGTCCTCCTTGGCTGTCCACTGTTGGAGTCAGGAAACTGGGTTAAACAGTCCTTTTTGGTTGTATTCCATCAGGGTGATGTGGAGACGATGTCCCCACTAAAATGTCATTGGGGAGGTGACTCAGCCGAGGGACGACGCTCCTCACATGTTGGCCGTTGGCTGTATTTGGACTTGAGAGTGTCTCCTGGGCCATATTAGCAGTGGGGCACACGTGTGGGAGGGGAGGGAGGCTGGGGCACGTGGCCTTTGCGTCCTTGCACGAGTGAGTCACTGGAGACTCCCTGCTCTGCCGGCTCCTTTCTCTCTTAGGCCGCTGCACCTGCTGCCTGCCTGGTGATCTCGGGGGGCAGCTCCCCTGTAGCAGGATGGTGCTGCTGCGCCTTTGCACCCTTGAAAGCTTGCTGGTTGCAGAGGAGGCTGGTTGTGATGGCTCAGCGGTGAAGGGATGGAGCTTTGGACATGCTCAGAGACTCTGTGCCCTTTACCTCTCACAAAAAGAGCATCATTTCTGTTCCACTAAAATTGGGATATTGCAGAGCTGGGAGAAGTGCAGAAAAGGGTGACCAACATTCTCGGGGGGCTGTTAGGAAATCTGAGGCTTTTTAATTTAGGAGAAGGGCAAGTGAGGCAGGGATAGGATGAAGGTGTGTAAAACTATCTGCGGTGCAGAGATGAAGTGGGCAGAGACCTCAGAGGAGCTCCCTGAAGGCGCAGCTGGGACAAGCCAAAAGGGCCCCCTCTAGCCCCGTGTCCTGCAGTGGCCATTCCGAAAAAGGGGAGTTTGCCTGCCAGCTGGCCTGGCACAAACAAGCAGGCAGAGAGGAGTCCTCCTTCTGCAAGGCACCATTCATAGAAAGTTGGAAAGGGCCTATAAGGCCATCAAGTCCAAATTCAGCGTGTGGAACTCCCTGCCACTGGCTCTGATGGCTTTAGAGAGGGCTCAGGCGGCAGGGAGGCTACAGCAGCTATGTGGAAGCCTGGGCTTCAGAGGCAGCCGAGCTGTGGGTATCGCGCTGAGGTCCCGCTTGTGGCCTTCCCAGAGGGCACCTGGTTGGCCACTGTGGGGTGCGAGGGGCCGGACTAAATGGTCTTGTGGACTGGAACATCATAGAATTATACATAGAACAGTAGAGTTGGAAGGGGCCCATAAGCCCATCAAGTCCAACCCCTTGCTCAATGCAGGAATTCAAGTCAAAGCATCAAAAGCTGCCTTCCGCAGAGTCAACCCTTGGTCCATGTAGTTCAGTGTTGTGTGCACTGACCGGCAGCAGCTCCCCAGGGTTCCAGGCAGGGAGTCTCTCCCAGAGGGGACTGAGCCGGGAGGGAAGGCACCGGTGCTGCGCTGCCACTTGGGAAGCTGCGGCCCTGATCCAGCCACAGTTGGGAGAGAGAAGGCCCTTGGAGACCCCCCGGCACTCATGGGTTGTTGCTGCTTTCGTCCTCCCCGCAGGGCTCTGGGGTCGCTGCTTTGCTCCTGGCTGGATGGGTACCCCGAGGACTTTGTGGGGCTGGAGGCCAGCCTGAGGGACCCGCTCTGGGGCTGGCTGCAATGGGCCCTCGGGGACGGCTCGGAGCCTGGGAAGAGCTTCCTCGCAGCCTGCCAAGAGGGCGCCCCGGGGGAGCCCAAGGAAGACGAGGGTGTCGCAGGCGACGGGGACCCCGACCCCCACTTCATCCTGGGCCTGCAGGCGGAGGACGTGGCCGCTCACCTCACCGCGCAGGATGCCGTGAGTGTTACGGGGCCGAGGGCCTGGGGCAGGGCTGGAGCTCAGTGGGTGGAGCACCTGCATTGCTCGCAAAGGTGCCTTGGGTGCCGTGTGCAGCAGCATCCCCAGCAGGGCTGGGAAGCCTCAGAGTGCAGGCCAGCCAGAGCCAGGCGGACCCCGAGGTCTGGCTTGACAGAAGGCAGCTGCAGGTGCTCCTCTTGAAAACGGAACCATGAGGACTGGAACCTTACTTGAGGGGAAGGGCTGCAGCTCAGTGGCAGAGGTTGCAGGTTCACTCCCCTGCGTCTCTAGTAGGGCTGGGAGGGAGATCCTCTGTCTGAAGCCCTGGAGAGCCATTGCTGCCAGTCAGTGCTAGCAGTACTGAGCTAGGTGGACCAGTGGTTTGATTGGTATGTAAGAGGCAGCTTCCTGTGGGCCTACAAGCTATTAATGCTTTTGCCGTCATAGATTTGTTAGTCTCTAGTCTAAGGAGACTAACAGGCGACAGTTTCTTGCATAAACATTTGCAAACGGTCCCCAACTTCAGAGCCTTTTCCACTTAGAGGTTTTTAACGGCACAGCTGAGGGCGAGCAAGTTGGAGGGAAATTTGTGTGTGTGTCTTAATTGGGGGCAGGAGCAACCTCCTCCCCTAACCTGTTTGGGGTCACCATCTGTCTGTTGTGTGGCCAGAGAATCGTTGGCCACCTGCAGTCTTGCATTTGGGGGCACAGATTTCCAACTGGGGTTTGTTTAGGTCAGTCTGCCAGTTTTCTGTGGGGTGGAGTGGTGGGCCTCTCCCCTCCCTCAGCCTCTCCTTCCCGCCCTCCCTTGCCCCACAGGAGCTCTTCCTCCGCCTGGTCCCTCATGAGTGCCTGGGCTCGCTGTGGTCACAGCGCGACAAGCGGGGCCACGAAGGGGCCTGTCCCACCGTCCGGGCCACGGTGGCCCAGTTCAACCACGTGGCCAATGCCGTTGTCACCTCCTGCCTGGGCAACACGGGGCTGCGGGCGACGCAGCGGGCCCGGCTGCTGGAGAAGTGGATCCGAGTAGCCGAGGTGAGTCCTCCGGCAGAGCTACTTGGGCAGGCGATGGAGAGTCCCCAATCCCTGCCCCCCTGAGCAGCCTTCGCCAACCGGGTGACCTCCAGATGTTTTGGACTCGCATCAGCCCCAGCCAGCACAGCTGTATGTCCTGGGGGCTGATGGGGGTTGCAGTCCAAAACGTCTGGAGGATTGTTTTATTTATTTATTTATCACATTTATATCCCGCCCTTCCTCCCAGTAGGAGCGCAGGTTGCGAAGGCTGCCCTAGAGCTTCCTCCCCCCCCCAGCACAATTGAAGGACCTCTCTCTCTCTCTCTCTCTCTCTCTCTCTCTCTCTCTTCCTCCAGGAGTGCTTCTTCCTCCGTAATCTGTCCTCGCTCTACGCTGTGGTGTCTGCACTGAAGTCCACCCCTTTGCACCGGCTCAAGCGGACCTGGGAGGAGACGTCCAGGTTGGGGCTTGAGAGATGAGCAAAGCCCCGAGGGGTCCCCTTCTTCAAGCCCCTTCCCCTTGTGGGAACCCCCTCTGCCCTCCCCAGCCCTCAGGCTCAGCAAGGGTGGGGGAATTAAAAACGGCCTCTTTTGCAACTGGCGGAAGAAGCCCCCCCCCCGGTGCCAGCCCACCCAACTGCCTTCCTGCCCTTGCCAGAGGTTGGGAAAGGGTCCCCCTTGTCCCTGTTCCCCGCAGGCGCCCTCAGCTCCATGGAATGGAGGCAGGCATGTCTAGGAGTCCCCCCAGGGTCTTTCACAGACACCCCCCTCCAGCAGCAGACGGGTTAGGGTGTCCCTTCTCTCTTGCATTGGGTGCTGGGATGGGATGCCCTCCGCAGCTCCTCTTCCCTCCCACCCCAGGGACTCTCTCCGCTGCTACGAGGAGCTCAGCGCCGTCTGTTCGGAGGAGGACAACTACAAGCAGAGTCGGCGGCTACTTTTCCAGGTGGGAGGCCACCGGACATTTATTCCCCAGCCTTGCGTCTCTCCCTCACTCGCAGGGCCTCTCTGCTGTGCCGGGTTGTGTGTGTGGTGGCGTGCCTCCGGGTGGGCTCCCAGGGTAGTGATTTGGTGGCCTTCAGGGGGCTGGGCAGTCTGACAGTTGGCAGGGAGTGCCTTTGTGTTTTCTGCACGTGCACAGAGGCACACAACACCGGATCACAGCATCTGCAGCCTGGGATCCCATAAATGGAAGGAATTTGGGGGAAATGAGGCCAGTGTTGCTTTTGTGGCTACAAAATCAATTCTACAGATTTTGAGGTTCCAGAGTAACTTGGGGTTTATTTGGCGAGGGAACTGGGGCGCGGAGGAGAGAGCTACGCCGGGCAGGAACCCTTCTGGGATTTTCTTTGCAATCCGTTACGAAGTCTAGAAACACGTGGCCTTGTCAAAACACACAGAACAACCCCACTCTACGGGCCAAAATGCTCAGGATTTTGATTTTTCTGTGTCCAGTTTCTGGAACCACCTTAATCTACTGTATTTGCCACACAGCTGACCGTTTGTGTTTTCTCTGGGCTTAAAAGGGGGGGAAAGGGAGGGGGAAAGCGACAGAATCCCCCCCAGACAAGCTGCAGTCTTGTCGAAATGTGTTTGTGTTTCTGACTTCTCACTTGCATGCTTGCTTGTTTATTATACTGATGTGATGGATGGAAATCCTTCCAAGGCGGCTCACGAGAGAACATAAAACAGTCACAGATATTCCGCTAAGACAAATATTAACTCTCAGGCGTTAAAACACAGCGGGTTATGAAATGTCGACAAAGGTGCTGAGAGGCTTAACCACCTTGATGCTGCAGTGCTGCAAAATCTGGGCTGCTGCTGAGTCCGGACCTGTTGCTTTTGTTGCTGTTGCTGGCTCCGTGACTGACCCCAGCACATCCTTACCTGGAAGTAAATCCCATTGAGCTCAGTGGGACTTCAGTCTGCACTCTCACCGTTCTGAGGCACAACCTGTAATAGTCCCTGGAAATGCATGGTGACCTCCAGTTACATTCAGCTGCTGTGTTTGGAGTGGAATCAAAGTCCCCCCCCCCCAGTCTTTCCCTGTTTGGCCTTGGCCGTTTAGGCAGGCGTGGACATCTGGACTTATTTTCTCTCTTCCTGCCCCCAACAGGAAGGTTCCCCTTGTGGATCCGGTGCTGACCCAATCCAGCGCAGGCAGCAGCAGCAGCGGAGAGCTTCGGAGCAGCGCCCAACGGTGACTTGAGGGTGAACGGCTCTTTGGGGCATTTGGGGACTGGGACAGGGGAGGGGGCACTCCTGGGACACCCCCCCTTCTGACTCTAACCTTCCTCCATTGGTCTCTTCCTTCTCCCCCACCTCACCCCCCCAGGGTGTGGTCCCTTATCTGGGCACTTTCCTGAAGGACTTGGTGATGCTTGACGCAGCAACACGGAACCGGCTGCAGGTGAGAGGAGGAGGCACGGAGGGACCCCCCATGCACACACACACATGGGGAGCCTTGCCTGTCTCCCCTGCCTGGGAAGAGGCTCTTCTGTGCTTGTGTCCTATCTTTTTATTATCATTGCCATCCTGCCCTGCCTCCCGTCGGAAACTGCGGGGTTGCTGTTTATGTTTTAACCATTTGTATGCTGCCTTTTTCTAGAATAAAGCAACCAAAGTCAGAACTGGAGACAGTCCCCCCCGCCCCCCAAAAAAGAATCAGCATAAGACACATAAGAACTAGCACAGTTTCTTTTTAAATAAGTTCCTTGTGGAATAAGGAAGTTTTCAAAGGCCATGCAGAATTCAGGAAGAGGTGTCGTAGTATAGTTGCTCCTGAGGGTGGTGGTGGAGGATTCTCCTCCCCCCCCATTTGGGTGCCACCACTGATGAGCCCCATCCTGGTGCCATTCAACAGGTGTGGCAGCCCTTTTCTCTGCCCATTTTGTGCTCTCTTACCATTGTCTGTTTTGGAAGTCTTCCATTTAATGGATTATTCCCTAAATTGGGTGTGTGTGTGCCAGCCTTTGGCCTTCCGGACGTTGCTGGACTCACAAGTCCACCATCCAGGCCTTTGGCCATGCTGTGATGGAGGTTAGAGTGCAACCACATCTGGAGGGCCGTGGGGGTCCCTCCCTGCCTTAAATGAGGGGCTCCTTCCTGGTGCCCTGGTGCTGAGCCCTTGGGGAGGGGCCGAGACAGCCTTCCTCTTCCAACAAGCCTTTTAAGTTGAGACCTATCCCAGTCTGCGTCTGTTTTAGAATTGCTTTTTAATATTTTTTTTAACAATATGTTTTTAACCCTTTTTAAAAGATGTTTTAAAGCTTTTTTAAAAATGTTTTTAATGTTGTTTTGTTTTAATGTATTTTAAGGTCTGTTTTTATGATGTTTTAAAGTGTTTTTAGTGCTTTTGTTTGCCGCCCTGGGCTCCTGCTGGGAGGAAGGACGGGATACAAATCAAATAATAAGTAAATAAATAGTAGCTCAGTGCTTTAGAGCCGTGGTTCCCAACCTGGGGGCCGGGACCCCCAGGGGGGCCGCGAAGTAATCCAGAGGGGGCCGTGCACAGTAAAGAAATGAATTATTTATTAATTTTTTAAAAAGTCTTCACTCCTTCGACACTGTCTGCTTCCCACTGCCGCTGCAGACGACACCTCCCCCTTGCTCCAAACGAGAGAGGAGGCCTTTTCCTGAAGCGCCAGAGCATCTTTCAGGTGCACTAAGGGCAGGCATCTGCCTATAAAATACATGGCAGATGCCAAAGGAGGCTGAGGGTGGAGCTACCAGGAAGAAGAGGGTATTGCTATCACTGATTCCCATCTCCTTGCACTGCCGCTACTGACAGAGCCCTTACTTAGAATGAGAGGAGAGGGCTTCTTGTGAAGCAAAAAGAAGCAAGCCTGCAAAGAATGGCTGCTTTCCCCCTTCCTTCCTGGCAGCCAGCCTGCCTCCCTGGGGGGAGGGGGTCACAAAAAAATTTCAGCTTATAAAAGGGGTCCCGTGCTCATAAAGGTTGGGAAGCACTGTCCTAGAGCATCTGCTTTGTTCCATCTCCAAAGGCAGCATCTGCAGGGATGCCTGGGACCCTGAAGAGCTGCTGCCATTCAGGGTGTGCAATACTGAGCTAGATAGGCAGTGTACAACAGCTTCCTGTTTTAAGCATGCAGAAGTTCCCTGGTTCAGTCTCCAGGTAGGGCTGGGAGGAAACCCCCCCCCCCGGAAACTGGAGAGCCGTTGCTGCTGGTCAGTGCAGGTGAGACTGAGGTAGATGATAAGACTTGGTCTGAGGCAGCTTCCTCTGTTCTTGAAGATCTCCCGAGGGCATCCTCTCATTTCACTCACCTGTCCATGTGCAGCTGACCCTGCACGATGAGGACACTTTTCCTTGTATGTCCCACAAGAGCGTGCAGTTGGCAGAGTATCCGTGCGAGGGAGGAGTTGTGGAGGCGCCTTGACCTGCCTCTCTCGGGGAGAGGAAAGGATCGGCAGGTTCTTGAGTTTGTTCATGTTCATTTCTGGAATAACGACCCCTCTCTCTTTCTCTCCCTTCGCAGAATGGGTACATTAATTTTGAGAAGCATCGCAAGGTATCTCTTGTTATTATTATTAAAATTAAAATTTGTTAGTTGCTTTTCTTCACAAAAGCGAATCCAAAGTGACTTACAATCGATAAAGAAGTCAAAGCCAGTATAAAAAGTTTAAAAACGCGAAATATGAAAGAGGCTTCGACATCAAGAGCCCTCCAACACTTCTCAAAAATCAGGATCCAAATGCCTGGGATAGTTACTTGTTCTTAACTGTTTTTACTGACAATTTTAAATATGTTTTGCAACTTGCTTAGAGGTTTTGTCACAAGCAAGCAATATACATATTTTGTTAAATAAATAAATAAAACAAACATGCTCATGCCAGGATCAGAGGCAGCTGCTGCGGAACCACGAGCGAGATACAAATTCAAACCATTTATATACCACTCAGTCTGTCAGCAGCGTACAAGAAACTACGGACACTGCAAAATACTGTGCTCAGTTCCTGCTTGCAGGATTCCCATCCGCATCTGGTTGGCCACTGTGACAACAGGATGCTGGACTAGCCGGGCCACTGGCCTGATGTCCCCACATGCAACGTGGCACTGCAGCAGGCATCCCTCTCGGACCCTCTGTTGGCTGCATCAGCACAAGAGGGGAGGGGTACCCCAGGTACCCCAATCCCTCCTGATAAATTGAGGGGTGCGTGTGAATGCGCATGGCTGCCTGCTATTATTAATGCTTTTTCTTTTTCCCCCTCCCCCGCCAGGAGTTTGAGATCCTGACCCAGCTGCGCCTCCTCCAGGCCAAGTGCCACAACTATGCACTGAATCCTGACCGCCCCCTCCAGCGGTGGCTGCAACGCCTCCCCCGTCTCAGCGAAGCCCAGAGGTGGGTGTGGGTCCTTGAAACCTCTCCAGCGTTTGGCTGCTGCGAATGCAGAGCCATAGAATCGTAGAGAGTTGGAAGGGATCTTGGAGGTCACATAGCCCAACCCCCCTGTGCAGTGCAAGTTCTGCAGTGCAGGATTTTGCAACTACAACATACCTAACAGGTGGCTGCCAAGCCTCCTGATGTTTAGCTGAAATCTGCTTTCCTTCCCTTGGTCATTCTGTGTGTGTGTGTGTGATGTGCCTTCAAGTCGACTACAACTTATGGCAACCCTATGAATCGGCAACCTCCAATAGCATCTCATATAAACCAACCTGTCCAGATCTTGTAAGTTCGGGTCTGTGGCTTCCTTTATGGAATCAATCCATCTCTGGTTTGGCCTTCCTCTTTTTCTACTCCCTTCTGTTTTTCCCAGCATTGTTGTCTTTTCTAGTGAATCATGTCTTCTCATTATGTGTCCAAAGTATGATAACCTCAGTTTCATCATTTTAGCTTCTACTGACAGTTCTGGTTTAATTTGTTCTAACACCCAATTATTTGTCTTTTTTGCAGTCCATGGTATCCGTAAAGCTCTTCTCCAACACCACATTTCAAAGGAGTTGATTTTTCTCTTATCCGCTTTTTTCACTGTCCAACTTTCACATCCATACATAGAGATTGGGAATACCATGGTCTGAATGATCCTGACTTTGGTGTTCAGTGATACATCTTTGCATTTGAGGACCTTTTCTAGTTCTCTCACAGCTGCCCTCCCCAGTCCTAGCCTTCTTCTGATTTCTCGTTTGTTCCAGCCTTGCACTAACACCCACAAACAGCAGGGAGTTTTGTGGTGCCTTAAAGACTAACAAATATATTATGCCAGGCTGTATTTGGGATCTATTGGTGAAGGGCAGGCAATAAATACAACAATAATCTTTCACAGACTGCAGTTTTCTTTCCTGCATTTGATGAAGTGCAGGCCTCAGCCCACGGAATCTTCTTCTGCCGTAATAAATGTGCTGGTCTCTTTGTCAGTTCTGCTGCAAGAGGCCAGCCCGGTGGCTGCTTCCTCCTCTGGGAATTAATCGTTTTTCTGATATTAAAAGCTGACGGCTCCCTCTCCCCGCTTCCCCCCTGCAGCTACCAGCTGTCCTGCACCATTGAACCGCCTGCAGAGGGAGTGACCGCCGCCCGACCTGTGAAACCCACCCTGGTGATCACCCACTGCGCAGAGTGAGAGATGGGAGCGGGCACTGGTGTTGGGGGGCCCTCGGGGTGTCTCCCCCTGCCCCAATCCCAGAACCTTCTTTCTTCAAGGCACTCTGCAAACACAGGACCTTCTCCCAGAGGAGTGAACAGGAGGGGGCTGTGCCGGAGGGGACATGGCAGGGATCCTCTTAACCAGGCTCCCAACCATCCCCTTGCCCCCCGCCCTCTCTCTCTCCCTTCTCTGCAGCCTGGCCACCTCGCTGGGAATGAGCATGCTGGTTTCCTGGGACAAGTCCAGCACCCCACAAGCGCCGCCAGACCTCCTGCTGCCACCGCTTGCCTCCCCCTCCCCACAGGGGCAATCGCACCTGGGCCAGGTGAGTGGGGGGGGGCAAGCTTCCCCAGCTGCACTCCTTCATCCTCCCAGCTGTGATTCTTGGGATGGGGGACACACAATGTGATTTTTGGGATGGGGGGGACACGATGGCCTCAGAATCTGCACATCGCCTGTAGTCGTGCCACGGAGTGTGGGCCGTGGCCTCGCATTCAGAACCTGGCTGGAGTCTTGTTCGTTGCACCTTCTCCTGCTCAAGCACTTGAGAGGAACGGAGGCCCCTTTCATAATTGTGCCTTGAGATAGTTTATGAAAGTGCAGACTAGAAATATGTCAATAAAATAAACATAATTCATGTTCATTTCAACAGGGCATGAGCAAGACAGTTCCCAGGGGGTTGTTCCCTCAAGTATCTAGATCTCATGATAATGTCAGAGCAAAACCACAGAAGAGGCATGGGTTGCGGAGGGTCCTATCAGTCAGGAGGGGGGAATTCCTCATTTTCTGTCCTCTTGGCCTGTGTTATTCTGGGTCCCCAACCTTGTTTCCACCCCTGATCCCAACAGAAAAACACACAAAAGGGTAGTAGAAAAAAGTCCCCAAACCTCTGCAAAATACATGGGAGGTCAAAATATAAACTTTTTAAAAAGAGGAAGCCTCTTTCTTCCTCTGCTTGTAAATTTGGGGAACATTTCACCTGCTTGTCTCTGTCCTTTCTCATTCAGAATTAGACATTATCCAGATAATGGCGTAACTCTGGGCATGTTTACATGGAAGTAACTTTGTTTAGCGGTGCCTCCACCTGGGCAAGTGTGCATAAGATTGCAGCCTTCACGGTGCAGTCCTTTGTTCGCTCAGAAGTGTTTACTCAGGAGTGGGCTCACTGGAGCTTACACCCAGATAAGCAGGTTTAGGATCGCTGCGTGCATGAATCCATTACGCCAGTGCAGAAGGAGCCGCTGAGCGCCTCGTATCTCCAAGGCAGTTTACTTGAATTGCTTGTTACTACCTATGTCCAAAACAGAGTAAAGCTTTTAAGTAAGAACATACAAAGCGCTGCTGGATCAGGCCACAGCATTTTACTTTTTTTAACCCTTTTTTTAAAGATGTTTTTAATGTTTTGTTTTAATGTATTTTAAGGCCTGTTTTTATGACGTTTTGATGTGTTTTTAGCGCTTTTGTTTGCCCTGCTGGGAGGGCGGGCGGGATATAAACCAAATAAATAAATAAATAAATAAATAAATAAATAAATAAATAAATAAATAAATAAATAAATAAATAAATAAATAAATAAATAAATAAATAAATAAATAAACAGTTGCCAGCCAGAAGCCTCAGAGCCCGCAAGCAAGCAAGGCCGGAGTGCAACACTCTCCCCCACTTGCCATTCCCAGCAACAGGCATTGTGCAGGGGTTATTTCCTGCCTCCAGCAGTGGCCGTTGTGCTGCCTTATCTTGTGGGATGGACAGGGCGGTGGCAGTGACAAGGCTTCACCCTGTTGCACCCTTCCTTGCAAGGCTGTGGGCCCCTTTTCTCCTCTTAGTTTCCATTGCTCAAAGCCGGAAGGGAAAAACAACAACCCCAGCATTAAAAAGAAGGGCTCTCTCCCACCAGACATTTGTCTTTTCACATGTGCTCTGACTTCCACGTGAGTAATAAGAAGCCAAATGGTGTTGTTAACCAGGACAGCGCCGCAATGCACCATGAACTTCAACCTGCGTTTTGGCTGCAGAACTTCGGAAAATGTCCTTTGGAATTTAAACTGGACTCATCCAAAACACAAAAAAATCCAAATGTGACATTGAGTCAGACTCGTGGCCGTTCTAGCAGCTTAGAACTGCCTGCTCTGAGCAGAGAGAGTGTGTGTGTGTGTGTTGAGCTTACGGCCCTTTCTCTACACACAGATGGCCACAGGCTGCTCTCGGGGGTGTCTGGACAAGTGTGTGCATGGTGGCCCACGTCACCAAGTCGGACTCTTGGTCTGTCTGTCTGTCTCAGTCCTGGCAGCACTGACTGGCAGGGCTCAGGGAGGGAGTCTCTCTACCTGGAGATGTAGCCATTCAAATCCAGACCACTCTGAAAGAGGCCCCTTCATTACTTCCCACATGGCCCTTGCCATTTGCTCAGCAGCCCCCCTGCCTGCTCACCTCACTATCCCTCCCTTTCCTTTCCCAGCATATAAAGTGGCCCTCCGTCTCCTCATTGGACACGGCCCCAGAAAACACCTCTCCCTCATCCCCGGGAGGCCTTGCCCCCCCTCCTGCCACCGGGGGCACCTTTGTCCGGGGACACCGGCGCTCTGCCTCTTGCGGGCCGGCCTATCCCACGGCCCCCGCCCCCGGGAGCGGCTTGCCCTCGGACTGCCGCATCATCCGCGTGAGCATGGCCCTGCAGAACGGCACCCTCTACAAGAGCATTCTGGTGAGTGGGGGGGCTCCCGGGCCCCTCAGGGGCTCACAAGGGCAGGACTGGGCTCGGGGTGTGTGGGGGGGTGGCCTCTCCTTGGCATAAATGCCTGCTGGGAGGGAGGGAGCGGGCACAGCTGTGGGGAGGTGCAGTAGTTCCAAAACACCCACAGGGCACCAGGTGGGAAAGACTGAAAGGTCTGCTTCTTCAAGAGCCCTACAGCAGCTGGATCAGGCCCAGAAAGGGGCCCGTCTAGTCCTGCATCCTGTTCTCACAGCAGCCAACCAGATGCCCATTGTGGGAAGCCTGCAAGCAGGACCTGAGTGCGAGAGCACCACTCGCCCCAGCGGTGATTCCCAGTGAGTGGCATTCAAAAGCACACCGCCTCCAGTCGTGCAGGCAGAACATAGCCATCATGGCTAGTAGCCACCGATAGCCTAATTATCCTCCATGCGTTTGCCCAATCCGCTTTTAAAGCAGTCCAAGTTAGTGGCCATCACCACCTCCTGTGGGAGCAAGTTCCATAGCTTAACTATGCGCTGCGTGAAGAAGGACTTTCTCCATCCTGAATCATAGAATCGTAGAGTTGGAAGGGGCCCATAAGGCCATCAAGTCCAGCCCCCTGCTCAATGCAGGAATCCAAACCAAAGCATTCCTTCATTCTTTCTGTGTCATCGCTGCCGTCTGTAGGTCACGAGTCAAGACAAGGCGCCTGCGGTGATTGGGAAGGTGCTGGAGAAACACAACCAGGATCGGGGCCTGGCCCCCAGCTACGAACTGGTGCAGCTACTGCCTGAAGGCCGAGGTGAGGCCGTGGGAGGAAGGAAGCAGGGGGGGTGGGGGGAAGAGCCTGGGACTTGGTGGCGGGGTGGAGCATCATCACCAGAGGTTCACGTTGTGGAGCATTTCCACCCCTCCCACGCAGCCCCCACCATTTGAACTGTGGATGGAATTAAAGCCAAGGAAACAAAGTTGATCCTTTGACACCTGCGTTCATTCAGACCTTATTCCTAAATCTACGACACATCTTGGAAAGTTGTTTGTTCATGGGGCATTTGGACCGCTCTTAAGAGATCATACCCCAAATTTGCGTGGTGGTTCCTGAGGTCAAGGGGCAGGCTGGACACCATTTTGGGTCGAGATGGTGGACTGGGCCTTTGAAAGTGGCACTGGCTGTTTGGTTTCTTGGAATTCCTGAGTAATGAGAGACTGCTAGTGAATTCTTAAAGGGAAATTAATTTCCAAGATAAACCCAGCAGTTCCTCCTCTTTACGTGCATTCAGGAAACGTGAAGACTTTTTTTATTTATCTAAGCCAGAGGTGGGGAACCTGTGGGTGCCCTCCAGGTGTTGCTCTTTGGCCATTGGGGCCATGTGCTTGCTGAGGCTGATGTGACTTGTCACTCAACATCTGGAGGGCCAAAGGGTCCCCAACACACCTAATACAAGCTTCTGGGTAGTCCATTTTATAAAGTTTTTACGCTACTGGTTTTAACTGCTGTCAGCAATATGTTGAGTGTTATTTCAAATTGTTCTGATGTAGTTTTATTATTGTGAGCCACCCTGGGCAACCTCTGGGGAGAGAGGGTGGGTTGTAAATTTGAAATAAAAATAAAATGGAAGCGCTAAGAGGGATGCTTTTCTGTGCTTCAAGGTTGCCCGAGAGACTGCACTGGATCCCTGCATTGAGCAGGGGGTTGGACTCAATGGCCTTAGAGGCCCCTTCTAACGCTACGATTCTATGACATTAAAGTCTTTATTAGTTCATCTGCAGATTCTAATCAGGGCATCTAATTAGTTTGCTGTCAAAGGAGCAAAGGCTTATGGTATGAGTCACATTTTATATTTTAGTATTACATAAAACCGTGTTGATCCAGCAGGTCAAGTTAGGCAAAGCAGAAGAGGGCTCTTAATACAGGGCGATCTTAAGAGAGAGGGGATGGGCCTTTTAACGCCAGGAATGGGTGGGTTGCCTTTCATAGAATAGTAGAGTTGGAAGGGGCCTATAAGGCCGTCAAGTCCAACCCCCTGCTCAATGCAGAAATCCAAATCAAAGCATTCCTGACAGATTCTTCTCTTCTCCAGGCTAAACACGCCCAGTCCTTTCAGTCTCTCCTCATAGGGCTTTGTTTCCAGTCCTGATCATCCTTGTTGCCGTCCTCTGAACCTGTTCCAGTTTGTCTGCATCTTTTTTGAAGTGCGGAGACCAGAACTGGATGCAGTATTCAAGATGAGCCCTAACCAGTGGTGAATAGAGGGGAACTAGTACTGCACGCGATTTGGAAACTATACTTATTGCAGCCTAATATGGCGTTTGCCTTTTTTGCAGCCACATCACACTGTTGGCTCATATTCAGCTTGTGATCAAAGACAATTCCAAGATCCTTCTCACGCGTCGTATCGCTGAGCCAAGTATCCCCCATCTTATAACTGTGCATTTGGTTTCTGTTTCCTAAGGTTTCCTAACCTTTGGGCGCTTCCTTTTCTTTCCCACTATTATTCCTCCGTCTTGATGATCCCTTGTTACTCTCTCCTCCCCAGAGCTGGCTTTCCCACCAACAGCCAATGTATTTTATGCCATGAACAGCACGTGCCTGGACTTCATGCTCCGACCCAAACGGCCACAGGAGAAACGGTCCCCACCAACACCCCCTCCCAGGATCCCTGCCCCAAGGGGGGTGGAAATCAGCGCAACCTTCCCAAAGATCAAAGCCACCGGGCGCAAGATTGCCCGGGCCCTCTTCTGAGCGTGGAGAAGAGCGTGACGCCTCAGCTACTGGTCAGCAGTGGTGACCCATTTTGACTTGGGGACTGAACTGGGACTCATTTTTAATACTGGGGCCAAGTTGGCTGTTAACTTTTGCTTCATCGGAGGACACCTTGTTGTCAGAAGTGATGCCAACATTGGCACAACTGCGACAGGCCTTGTTGCCTGACTTGGCAGCACTGGGACACCTTTCTTTCCCTTGTAATCTTCTCTAGCTCAAGTGAGAGGTCTGCATCGAAGACAGGAGTGTTATTTCATGCCCAAAAGAGAGTTTCCATCTGTGTTGCGCACTTCCTGTTGGTGTTGCCACTGACTTCCTGTTTCTCCTTCCATGCTCTAAGTGCCTTCACTGCCAAGGGCAGCATTACAAAGCTGCCCCCCCGTCAGTGGCTGCTCCTCCTGTTTGGAGAGGTGGTGGTGGGGAAGAGGCTCATTCGTCCTCACAGCAGCTGGAAAGCAGAGCACTTAGGCTACCTTAGGAGTGTGTGCAACACTCACAAACGGCACTATGAGATGTTGGGGGCTGCTTCTCAGGGAGTCTCAGCCAGATGCTGAGATGCAAAATTGTCTCCTCCAACCTTGGCTGCCCCACGTTGGGAAGGGGGCACTCGGCTATGCACGTCGCGCAAAGCGAGCATCACTGCGCTTTGCTGCTCAATGCAAGCGAACACTAATATATATATTTTTAAAGACACTATGGCGTGAGGATGAGGCTCTGGGGAGGGGTACAGCTTGAACTCCCCCCCCCCGGCCAAATTATCTTTCCCGAATTGAGGAGAAAGGACCCGTGAGCGTAGCACCCTTACAGGGTGGGGCTGTTTCAGACAGTGTGACTTTTTCCGTTCTCCTAGATGGGGCTGCTGGGAACTGTAGTCCAAAACACCTGCCGGGTGTCAGGTTGAGGAAGGCTGTTAAAAGAGGTAACCCCCACAAGCAGTCAGCCTTCCCATCCAAAGTTGCCATTTCATATATAGGACTTAGAACTACAACTTTTCCTGTCCTCACCAGCTTAACCCAGGGCTCTTGTCTCTCCCACGCTAAGTGAGGGGTCCCTCTCCTCCTGCCCCACCTTACATTCTTTGTTGACCCCCCCCTCACAGCACAGCAAAGTATTTCAAAACTTTGCAGCACCCTGCTCTGTATATATTTTTATACTATTTAAGTCTTAGCAAAAGAAGTGCCTTCTTATGGGGCCCTTTTAACACATTCAGGAGGAGGACAAATGGGAGAGGAGTGGATGCTGTGGGACAGCTGTGCCTGTTCAGTTGCCTCCTGGCCCTGCTGCTGCAAGTGGCCCCCACACGTGGATGGCAGCAGTTCAGGGGCCAGAGACGGCTGCTTTCCTGTCGCCTGCTCTAACTTATCCCCCCCCCCCTTTGGAGAACAAAATACGTTTTGAATGTTGACATGTTTTTACTCTAAATAAGGGACACCTATTTTCTATGAATAAAAAAGGAAGCTTTGTGGTATGAAGACCTGTGTCTGTGTTGAGAAGAGTCTTAGTCAGCCTTTTTGGTTACCCAGCCCTGTAAGAGGAGCACCTCTGAGCACACGCAGGCAATTTTAAAAGCTCTTTCGTAAGAAAATCTGCTTGTAAACAACCACACACTATATTAACTTTGTTAAATAAAGTAAACCACGTGCACCTCTTGGGCACGTGCAACTGGAGCAAGGGCTACGGCCTGGAGTCAAGATATTAGGACTCTGCTCTCACGCACCCTGCCACCACAAAGCAAGGCTGGAAACGGCCCAGGCACCTGTCGCTGGTGGGGAGAGGAACTTTCCGTAGAGCAACACAGGGAAGGTTGGCAGCCAAAGAGAAGCACGTGGAAGTGCCCTCGAGTTCAAGCAACTGCAGCGTGGCCCTAGAGATCTACAAAGCAACACCAGAGAGGAGGGAGCCAGGCATGTGGGGCCAGGGCACCCTGCCAGCTCCAGGCTATTGTGCCTGGGTTGAAGGGCCTCCTGGCAAGGGGTTTTGGGGTCTGGCCAGCTCTCCTCCTTCCCCAACCCCCAACGTGGCTAAGTGGGAGGCAAGCGTTGCCAAGGGAGTGCTAAAAACCCCAAAGAGAGACTCAGGCTTGCCCCCAAATCTTTTATTTTAGCCCAGTTCAATAGGGCTGAGGCCTAAATAGCATTGAACACAGCTGGCCAGCTCCCCCCCCCCCTTTATGCCTTGACGGCCACCTTGGCCTGCGCCTTCTGGAAGTCCTGCTGCAGCCGCGCCAGCGTCTCCCGCTGCTGCTCCGCCTTCTTGTCATACTCCTGCATCTGTGCCTCGTACCGCTTGCTGCAATGACACCACGCAGGGGGGGAGTCAGGGGCTGGGCCTTTGCCCACAGCCAGAGAGCACCAGGAAACCCCAAGCCCTGAACACTTCCATGGGGCAAGAGCACAGGTCCCTTTGTCTCCTCCCTAATCCTACAGAGAATTGGCTCTTCCATTCAGCTGCTATCCAGCCTGGGAGCGAAAGACAAAACACGGCAACACCCAGGGGGAAGGTATGAAGAAGGCCCCGTTTGGAGACAGGCCATAGCTCAGTGGTACAGCATTTGGGGGGTGCCACACTACCCACCCCAGCCTAGCCCAACAAGTACATTCCCTGCAGTGACCAACCAGACGCCTCTGCAAAGGGCATCAAGGCAACATCCCTCCCCTGTGCTTTATCCCTTAGCAAGCGGGATTCAGAGGTAGACTGCCTCTGGACTGGGGAGCTCTATTTAACTACCATGGCTAAGAACCAAGGAGCCGGGTTTGATAATCCCAGTCGCTCCTCCCACTACAGCAAGAGATCAGCCAGGCTCTGGAGAGCAAGGACCGCCTGACGCTTCCTCCCAAGGATTCAGTGACTGAGGAGAGGGATGATCCTTGCCCAGCCCCAAACATGGGTGGGGAAGCCTGTGGCTTGCTGGGTGCCCACACAGGGCCAACCCCCAACTTCTGCCTCCCCTCCCTGGCTCCAAGCTGGAGGGGGCAGGTTCCTGTACCTGCCAAGGGGGGGGGCAACTTGAGCTGTAAATCTGAGAGAGAAAGAGAGAGAGTCCACCCCCACCCCCACCCAAGCAGCTGTGAGCTGGAGAGGGGCAACGGGGGGCTTCTGTTCACCCCTGACCTTGTGGGGCCTTTGAAAGACGCAGCATGGAGCCAGGGACAGGAGGCCACCCCTCAGGCCACGGGGGTGGAGGGGGGTGTCCTGACAATGGCACGATCTTTGGCCACCCACCCCAAAGGGGTCTCCCTTGCGTAAGGAAGCATCTGCTGGGGATCCAAGCCGTTTCCCACAGTAAGCTGCCTCCTCCTCCTCCTCTCTCAGACCAAGGGCCCAGCTGGCCCAGTATTTTCTACACTGGCAGGCAGCAGCCCTCCAGGGCTCTCGGGTGGTGGGGCTCACACCCCCACACCCCCTGTTCCTTTTAGCTGCAGCTGCTGGGGGATTCAGGTGCGTGCTCTGACCCTGAGCAATGCCAGACATGGGAAGCCGCCATCGGTCACACCAGGCCAGGAATGTCTCCTCTGACTGGCAGCAGCAGCACCTCTCCAGTGCCTGAGGCAGCCCCCATTGCCCAACTGGAGGAAATGATGGAGATTCAGCCTTCTCCTGCAGAGCGCATGACTCTTTACTACTGAACTAGGACACCCCTCACATGCGACGGAGCCAAGATGCATCCAGGGAGGCACAAATGAATGGGAGTCAGTGTTGATAATACTAAGCTAGATAGACCAATTGTCTAGCGTGGTATAAGTCAGCTTCCCGTGTTGCTGAGCTAGTGTGCTGCCTTCTTCCTCCTCTCTCCCTGCAGAATGTTACTCCAAGGTAGACTGTTCCTGGACCTGCAGGTTCTATTGAAGCTAATCATTGCTAATACCAAGTGTCACTTCCAGGATTTTGACTTATTCCCCCCACCCCCACCAGGCTGACGGACTCACATCTCCCCCGTGATGTAGTCCAGCCTTTTCCCGACGGTCGCTTTGGCCTCCTCCGTGTCCTGCTTCACCAGGACGGGCCCGATCAGCTTGTAGACTGAGTTGGACGAGTCCAGGAAGTCCAGTTCCTAGAGGGGACAGGCGGGGAGGGAGAGAGCTCTTTAAAGGGCGGCTGTGCATGGGAGGCAAGGGAGGCGATGAGGGCAGAGCCAGGCACTCACCTCCTTCACCACGTTGTTCTCTGTCAGCTGAGCCTCTAGTTTTTGCCGGGCTGCCATGCATTTATTGATATCTAGAAGCAGGTACAGAAGAGAGTTTTCCTCAGTGAAAACCCACCCTGGCTGATCACAGCAGTTAAAAATATCAGAACTGAAACACAGCAGCAGTCCAGCGGAACATGAAATAAAATAATCAACAGCAGCAGCGTAAAAACCCACCATCATGAAGAGAAAGCAGATTTGGGGAGGGAGCTATTTTAGCCCCCGCTGTTACAGATGCCACATGAGGCTTGTTCCATATTTGGAAGGAGCTGATCTTTCAGCGTGGCACCTCCTACGCTGTGGGACTCCCTCCCCGTCTACTCCAAAGGAAGCGGGGAGGCTGGCAACAAAGGAGAGGGCCTTCTCAGTGGTGGCCCACAAATTATGGAATGATCTGTTTGACGAGGTGTGCCTGGCGCCAACACTGTTATCTTTTCGGTGCCAGGTCAACACATTCCTCCTCTCCCAGGCATTTTTTAACAGCCTTTGAATAGCATGTGTTTTAACTTATGGGTTTTAATTTAGAATCATAGAATAGTAGAGTTGGAAGGGGCCTATAAGGCCATCCAATCCAACCCCCTGCTCAATGCAGGAATCCAAATCAAAATATTCCCGACAGATGGCTGTCCAGCTGCCTCTTGAAGGCCTCCAGTGTCGGAGAGCCCACTACCTCTCTAGGTAATTGGTTCCATTGTCGTACCACTCTAACAGTTAGGAAGTTTTTCCTGATGTCCAGTCGAAATCGGGTTTCCTGCAACTTGTGCCCATTATTCCGTGTTCTGCACTCTGGGATGATCGAGAAGAGATCCCTGCCCTTCTCTGTGTGACAACCTTTCATGTACTTGTAGACTGCTATCATATCTCCCCCCAGTCTTCTCTTCTCCAGGCTAAACATGCCCAGTTCTTTCAGTCTCTCCTCATAGGGCTTTGTTTCCAGTCCCCTGATCATCCTTGTTGCCCTCCTCTGAACCTGTTCCAGTTTGTCTGCATCCTTCTTGAAGTGCGGAGACCAGAACTGGGTGCAGTATTCAAGATGAGGCCTAACCAGTGCTGAATAGAGGGGAACTAATACTTCATGCAATTTGGAAACTATACTTCTGTTAATACAACCTAATATAGCATTTGCCTTTTTTGCAGCCACATCACGCTGTTGGCTCATATTCAGCTTGTGATCAACGACAATTCCAAGATCCTTCTCACATGTCATATTGCTGAGTTAAGTCTCCCCCATCTTATAACTGTGCATAATTTGGTATGGTTTAAATTTGTATACTTGTTTTTAATGTTTTTGTTTGTTGTAAACTGCCCAGAGAGCCTCAGCTATGAAGCGGTATATGAATGCAATAAATAATAACAATAATAATAATCAGGCCGGCCCCTTTGCTGTCTTCCTTCCTGAGCAGACTCCCCATTTAAAGGGTGGAATGGGGGGAAGACGAACGCAGCAAGCCTGGGACGGAGAGGCGCCAGTCTAAGGGGAGGGGCTCTGAGGGCCCTTTGCGTCGTTACCTTTCTGCAACTGCTGGTATCGCTCCAGCTCCCCCTGAAGCTTCTTCTGCAGAGCCTCAGCCATCACCTCCCTCTCGCACTCCACTTGGGGCGGGCTGGGGGTTCTCTGCAGAGAAACAAGAAGTGGGCATAACTCACACTTTGCACATGCAGAAGGCCCTAGAGCCAAGACACACACCCCGGTCTCTCCTCCTAAAGGCAGCCTCTGCCTAAGCCTCCAGAGAGTGGCCACCAGCTCTAATACAGGGCTCGGGGAGGGGGGGGTTCATACCTTGGCATGCAAAGGACCCCCACATGGTGCATATGATTCGGGAGGGGCTTTGGAGGCAATGTGATTCTAATTCAACCCCCCGCTTGACACAGGATCTTGCAAATACAGCACACGTTATGGGGCACATTCGGTTCATGTGGGGGGATGGCCAGGTCTGGAGCTCCTCACTGTTGCCCCCCCTTTGTGAACTAAGAATTCCATATGCTTTTCTCTCCCCCCACATCTGTACGGTTGGAGAAGGTTTCTCTGCTGTGAACTGCCCTTTGCATTGACAAACCCCTGCGAAGGATCACACAAGGGCCCCTTGACACATACACCCTGGGTGGGATGTAAATCAAATGATAAATCAAATAATAAATAACTAAATAAATACATACATACATACACACACATACCCCAACCCCCGCAGACTTTGAAAATTGCCGCCCTGGGCTCCTGCTGGGAGGAAGGGTGGGATATAAATCAAGTAACAGATAAATAATAAATAAGAATCACTGATGCAGCCCTATCCTACTGTTCCCGCACCCCACAACTGTGGGTACTGAGGAGGTAGACTGCCCTTGAGTGTGGATGTTCTATAAAGCTATCATCCTTCCCTTCCCCTCCATGAATTTGTCTGACCATCCTTTTCACAAAGTCACCCAAGTGCCACCACTTCTGGCGGTGAATTCCATAAATTAATTACACCTCATACAGAGTTAGGAAAAGCATTGGTGGCTCCATGTCACTGGGGCAGCGGAATCCACTCCAGGTTTCAGCCTGCACTTACAAGGAAGTGACGAAGGCGCAGGTCGTATTTTGGGAACAGATTTTAGCTCCTTGAAAGTTCAGGCTAAAACCTGGGGTGGATCCCACTGCCCCACTGACATGGAGCCACCCCACCGATGAACGTGGCTGACTTAATACCGAGTTACCTACACTGACTAGAAGGGGCGGCTCTGCAGGGTTCCAAGGAGGGGCAATTCCGCATCACTGCGGATGAGGATTGAGCCGAGGACCTTTTAAACAGCCACAGGTAGAAAAACCCCTCCCTCCCCCCCCAAAAAACCTGTCCTTAAATTTTCCCTTCCAGAGACATTATTATTGTTGTTAACAGTTATATCCCACTTTTCCTCCAGAGATCTTAAGGTGGTGTACATTGTTCTTCCCCCTCCCCATTTTATCCTCGCAACAACCCTGTGAGGTAGGCTAAGCTAACAGACAAGGTCACACCGCAGAAGCTTCACGTGGCCAAGTCTGGCGTATGCAGGATTAGAACCCGGGTCTCCCCTCGCCCCCCAACCAGGGGGGGAGGCCACACAAGACAGCCCCGCCCCACATATTCCTGGCTGCCCCCCCACTGACTTTTCGCTTCAGCCCCCTCCTCCTCCTCGCGGTGCCGACCTCTGACCCCAGAAACAGGCCCCCGCCGCTTCCGCCTTGGTTAGTCTGCCCCGCCCCCAAGGCACGGCTGGGGTGGGGAGGGAGGGAGGGAGGGAGGAACCGGGAGAGAAGAGCCCGCGCCGCCTCCGAGTCGCCGGACAGGAAGTCGGAGTCGCAGCGCAGGGGGAAAAACGGCTACAGCGGCGGCGCCATCGTCGCCGTCCTGGCGCGTCACTTCCGCCCGGCTCCAAGATGGCGGCGGGCGGCGCGTGGATCATGCAGCGCACGCGTGGAAAGCCCTAGAAGAGCCTCCTGGGAGGAGGAGGACTGTCCGCCTGTCTCTGCATATAAACACAAACACAATAAATAAAGATAAATGCAATCAACTCTGCATGCGAGCAGCTGATGAAGGCGGCGGATCCCTGTGCGGATGTGTGCAAAGGCGAGTTTAAAATCCGGACTTGGAACTGTGTTGTCTGATGAAGAAGCTTGACGCGTTTATTCGTGAGAGCAGCATATTGGAGAGAAGTCTTGGAAGGCTGGAGAACCCAGAAGGCGTCAACTCTGTTATCAAAGAGTCCATAAGAAAAACTAAACTTGTGCCTTCGGGGGAGTCTGGTCCTGTAAGCGTTGCATCAGGGGCTCCGCACAGCCATCCTGAGGCCCGCGTGGAAAAGCTGCTTCAGCCTGGAGGGCGAGAGGGCGAGGACCAGCCCCTCCGCAATGGGCAGGAAATGGGGCTACACCCGTGTTAGAGACTGCGGCTCAGCCAGACCTTGCTTTGACCGAAGAGTCAGCATCGGAATGGAGTTGGTCTGGAGAGACGGTGCCGTCGGTGACCAAGTGGGCCGAGGTGTCAAAAGTTTTGCTTCTAGGCAGGGGAGGGGAAGGAAGCCTGAAACCCCTGGGAAAGAGAGGAAGGCCAAACAAGAGGTGGATCGATGCCATAAGCCACAGACCTGAACTTACAAGATCTGAACAGGCTGGTTCATGACAGATGAAGGTCACTGATTCATAGGGTCGCCATAAGTCATAATCGACTGGGAGGCACATAACAAGAACAAAACAATATAGTTAAGAGGCTGATGCTGAGAGAGAATGGCTTAAGACGACCCTGCAATGTATTCCAGTGCCCTTATAGCCACATGTTGCAGATGGGTAGGGAGAGGTGATATAATGGCTTACAACGCACCTGCAATGCAGTCCAGTGTTCTTATTGCCGCATGTTACTGATGGGAGCAGTGCAGCTGATGCTGAGAGAGAATGACCTGTGGCTAGCAACCCTGCAGTGTAGACCAAGATCCAGTTTCCTGTGGGAGGCTGTTTTTTTGAGGTGGGGGGCAGGTTGGACACCAGCAAGAGATTCCTGGGACTGGAGCTGCTTGTGATTGATAGGGTCTACCTCTTGGAGGATGGCCTTTCAAGTCAGCCAGGAGCCCCCTAAAAAGGCAGTTAGAAAATGGCAGTTTGGAGGGAGAGAAGAGAGAGTGAGGAGGGCAGAGGAACAGGGGTTTAGTCATCCAGGGTCTCGGGGTGTGTGTCTTAGAGCATTTACTTTTTTGAGAACAGGGTCCCAATGTCTCAAGCATCCTGTGAGCCAATCAGCATGAAACGGAAGCTTCTTAGCCACTGAGAAGAATCTTCTAACATGCTTCCCTGACCTTTCCTGCTGGTTGGAGCCAATCAGAGTGAAGGAGGGGAGTCAGCTAACATGAAGACTCTTCTCAGTAGCTAACACTCTCCTCTTTCATGCTTATAGGCTCCAGGGGATTTCTGTTGTTGTGGGAGAAGGCATGAACAAGGGTCTCATTCTCAACTCCGCAGCAGAAAAGGGGGAGGGGTGTGGCTGTGGCTACCATGGAGGGACCCTGCACTTCTGAGCTTGCCTCTACGCTGCTGCAGAGGAATACAAGGGTCCTTGGCCATTTGCAGCCAGCAACAGTCAACAGTTGCTATCGACAAGTGTGTGTGTGTGGATTTTTGATCATAGAGTCATAGAATAGTAGAGTTGGAAGGGGCCTATAAGGCCATCCAGTCCAACCCCCTGCTCGATGCAGGAATCCAAATCAAAGCATTCCCGGCAGATGGCTGTCCAGCTGCCTCTTGAAGGCCTCCAGTGATGGAGAGCCCACTACATGCCCAGCATGAGAGAAACATGTCTCTTCATTCGTCCAGTTCTCCAGTATTCATTGAGACGTCCTTTGACCACACTCCCAGAGGAGTTGCCAAAACATCTGCCCGCATCAGTGGTCCAGGCGTTAAGGTGCCACAAGGTGACACTTTGATGTTTTAACTTCTTCCACATGGCTGAAGTAAAAATGTTACCTCAAGCAACCCCTCCTGGCCGAAGGTGTGATGGGGGCACCTGGGAAGCCCGGGGAAAGGGCTGGTCAGCCTGGACGTCCCTCAGGGCCTTGCAGGGGTCCCTGCTGCTGTTCGCTGCTTTCACATTTCTGCTTTTCCCCTCTTCATTTGCACCTTTCTTGTCTGCTCCATGCTCTGGGCCGAGGGGCACATTAAGGAGGGGGGGTGTAAAAAGCACCCCCCCAATTTGAAGGGGGGAAACGGAGGCTTTGCCTAAGTAGCCATTTTCTCTCTTCAGCTCCATGAGAGAGAAATTTAGGTTTAGGCGGCTCTTCTCAACCTGGAATATATTCTGAAAGGACATTTTAAAAAAAACCTCCCCTGAAAAAGAACTTTCCCCCAAGTTCGTGCACAGATCTCCCTAAAGCAGGAGTGGACAGCGCAAGGTGTGTGTGTGTGGGAGGTTGTAGCCAACTAAGCCCTACTCAGAGTAGACCCACTGAAATCAATGTTAGTTATGCCCATTAATTTCAGTGGGTCTACTCTGAGTAGGACACAGCCCATTGAGCAACCCCCCCCCCAAAAAAACCACAGAATTGCATGGTTTGTATTCTAAAGTATTACTCTTTTCCTTCCTGATTGTATATTCTGCGTTATGATCTTAACATTTTGTAAGTCTCGTGCAGCCGGCGGAAGTTAAGCTGGTGTAAAGAACGCCAGATCCTAAGTCTGTTTAGGAGCCCCTGGGCGAGGACAGCACTGCTGCTGCTGCCGGCTGAGCAGGACACAGACAGCTGTGGCTTCAGCTTGGGAACCGCCGCAGCCCCCTGCAGTTGAGCACAGGGGAGAGTTGCGAAGCCCCCTTGACTTGTCGCTCCAGCAGCCAATCAGCATGCTCCTCCACCACGCACTCCACCAATCACACAGCCACATGCAAACATGCAAACCCCATGCCCTGCAGTACCCCCATCACACACAGGGGTATATGCAAAAGGACAGTTTATTGCTGGGGCCACCCGCATCTCTTCTGAAATGGATACACTGCAGGGTCAGCTTTTATTTTTGGAATGACGCCATTTTGCCAAGAAGCACTACTCAAGGGCAAAAGATATGCAAGAGATCTAAGTTGTGTGTCAACTTGGTGGATGAAAAAACTCGGTCTCCATGGCTTCTAGAATAAAATGTTCAGTGTGCGCAGCCTTAGAGTATAAACAGCCGTTGCCAATGTCCCATTTTGGCACCTGAGAATGAAAGGTGCACTAAAGTGTGCGTCTGTGTTAGAATTGCTCAATATGTTTTTTAATAATGTTTTTAACCCTTTTCTAAAGTTGTTTTTTTTAAAATGTTTTTAACGCTGTTTTGTTTTAATGTATTTTGAGGTCTGTTTTTATGATGTTTTAAAGTGTTTTTAGCACTTTGTTTGCCGCCCTGGGCTCCTGCTGGAAGGAAGGGCGGGATACAAATTAAATAATAAATAATAAATAAAATAAAGAGGCAAGGGGATAATGTTTTACTAGGGCATATTCTATTGCAACATGAGTTTGCAGGCTTCTGGGCAACACAGAGCTTCAGCAGCAGAATGGCCTCTCTTCATAAGAAATGGGCGTGCACCTTCCTTCCATAGGCCTGTGGCTTTGAATTGCCATGTGGCCAGGAGACACTCAGAGCAGCCCCTCCATCCTCATTCATTGGCGATTGCTCATGGCCGAGTAAAATTGTTTTCCAAGATAAGACAATGGTTGGATGAATCCTGTGTGTGCATTTGTTTTATATGGGGAGATCGGCACACCACGATCAACACACAATCTTGACAGAAAAAGACGTTGATCCAATGGCATGGGAATTGGAATTCCCTCCGCCTGTTCTGCCGTTGAGGACTTTCTTGGATCGTTCTTTGTCTGGTTCCTCTCCCTTGACCTTCCCGCCGTGGGTGACCCTTCTGGGAGTGCATGACTCCTGACGGCATCGCTCACAGGGTTCATTGGAACACACAAGTCCACTCACCACTACAAGGTGATGATCCAGCGAGTGGGTCCATCATAATTACTCTTCTGGACACTAGAGGGCGCCTCCTTCCCTTGAATAAGGATCCCGTTGATTCCATCTGGAAACCTATGTCTTCACTTTGGGAGGCTGTGTGGATCTAGGATTGGCCTCCACAGTCACTTATGGACCCACCGCTAAAGACCTTGTCTTGGAAGACAGACATGAGCGATCGCCAATGAATGGATTTCAGTAAGAGCCCAGAAAGTGGTCCTAACCAAATGTGGGGCAGCTGTGAAAAAGGCCAAATCCAAATTTGGGATTGTTGTAAACCGCACAGAGGTTTTTGTTACAATCAGTAAACATACATTGTTAAATATTTTTTTTAAAAAAATTAGAGAATGAACTGAAAATAAAACTGCTACCATCATAATTATGTAAATATATGGTGTGGCCATTCTTGGAATATATTGTGTATAGTTCCCATTGCCTCACTTCAGAAAATATATCGAGGAGTTGGAAAAGGTTCAGAAGAGGGCAACCAGCATGATCAAGGGGATGGAGCGATGTGAGGAGGAAAGGTGGCAGGATTGGGGGCTTTTTAGTTTAGGGAAAAGGCAGGTCAGAGGAGACATGATAGACGTGCATGAAATAATGCATGGTGTGGAGAAAGTGGACAGAGAAAGGTTTTTCTTGCTCTCTCATGACACAAGAACTGGTGGACATCCTATGAAGGTGAATGCTGGAAGATTCAGGACAGACAAAAGACAGACCTTCATACAGCGCATAGTTAAACTATGGAATTTGCTCCCACGAGAGGCAGTGCTGGTCACCAACTTGGATGGCTTTAAAAGAGCATTAGGCAGGTTCATGGAGGAGGATAAGGCTACCAATGGCTACAAGCCACAATGGCTGTGCTCTGCTACCGTAGTTAGACACAGTGTGTGTCTGAATGCCAATGCTGGGAGCCTCAGGAGGGGAGAGCAGCTCTTGCACTCGGGTCCTCCTTGCAGGCTTCCCCAATGGGCATCTGGCTGGCCACTCTGGAAACTGATGGCTGGACTAGATGGGTCCCCACTGGCCTGGTCCAGCTCTTGCGGTGTCCTTAGGTAAGTGTGGAATCCCTCCTCCCCGCCCCTGCTTGTTGGAGAGGGGACATGCTTCAAAGCAGCAAGGAGTTTCAGACAGATAGAGGCACTCTTGCTCTGTAATTCCCTTCCCAGCAGGAAGACTCAAAAGCCCCCCCTCCCCTTTAGAAAGCTGGCAGAGACATCTATAACTTCCTAATGTGTAAGGCTTTGTGGACCTGGATGCGTGAAAGCTTTATTTTTTTTTTATAATTAGATAGGCTGATCCACCCAAAGTCAGATGTTCGGGGCCTTTGAGAAACGCTTCTGGTGTGCAGCAGCCTGGGGTGGCCAGAGAGGATCACAAGGCTTGGGTTTTGCAGTAGTGATGCCTTCCCTGACCAGCAACTGATGACCAGGCTGCCTCGGAGCCTGTGATTGGCAGGGATCAAGCCTCCACTCCTGGAAAGTCCCCAGCAAGACCCAAGCGGGTGCCCACAAGGCCCTGCTCAGGTGACAACAAGAAGGATCTTATTGTGGGTCAGTCAAGAACAGCAGGAAGCAGAGAGTAGGAATAAAATGAGCAATTCTCCCAATGGAGGGCTGTAGAGAATGGGGTTCCCCAAGGATCCGCATTGGGACCTCCTGTGCTTTTTAACTTGTGGGGGGCACAGAGGGGGCAAAGTCTGCTGATGGCATGAAATTGGTTAGGTTCGTTAAAACAAAAAGAGATTGGGAATTCATCCTGAGCAAATGGGCGGTAAAACTGCAGTTGCAATTCCGTGTAAACAAGCAATGCATGTCTGGGCAAGAAACCTTAATTCCACTAAATGTTCATGGGGTCTGAACTGGCGGTGACTGACGACGCTCAGGGAAGATGTCCACCCAGTGCACGGCAGCTGTGAGGAAGGCAAATCCCATGCCAGGGATCATTAGGAAAGGGATTGAAAATAAAACTGTCGATATCAGAATGCCCTCGTATAACTCTAGGGTGCAGCCGCATTTGGACTGCCGTTTGCAGGTCTGGTTGCCTCACCTCAGAAAGGATGTCGTGGAGCTGGAAAAGGTCCAGGAAAGGGCAGCCAGAATGATCAAGGGGATGGAGCGACTCCCCTATGAGGAGGAAAGGTTGCACCTTTGGGGGGAAAATTTTAGTTTAGAGAAAAGGTGAGTCAGAGGCAACATAACGGAAGGGCATAAAAGGCACCTGTGGAACTCTCCTCCCTTTGAGCAAAAGGGCCAAGAGGTATTATTCATCCAGGAGGGAGGGGTTGTGGGGCTCCCCCCCTCACTGTTGCTCCCCTTCAGCCCTGACATCCCCAAGGGGGAGCCTTTCTTAGCAGATGGCGATGGGGGCACTTCTGCCCTTCTGCTGCTGAGAGCATCCTTGGCCCACCCAAAGGAGGCTGAGCTGCCTCAGGAGCACCGGAAGAGCCAGGCTGCTGGATCCGGCCCTCAGCCTCTGTCCTCCAGCGGCCTCCTCTTGCGGTGGCTAGCTGGGGGTGGGGGTGGCCAGCTGCTGTCACTTTGAAGGGTCAGAGTTGACAGAAAGCAGAAGGAACTGTGGCAAAAAAAGGAAAAGTCACTCAGCTGCCTTAAACTGAGTCTGACCATTAGTCCACCTGGCTCAGTGTCGCCTGCACTGACTGGCAGCAGCTCTCCCTGATGAGGATGGATTCAATTGCTCTCCCATCCTTCCACCCAAAGGGCAGCAACAACAAGCGGCTGCGCCCGGGACCTTCTGCACGCCCAGCAGGTCTCCTGCCACCCAGCCACCACCGGTCTTGCTCAGCGTCGCTTCGGGGGGGGGGTCTGTCCTGAGGGACGCTGAAGCGGCTTCTCTGCGAGGAGGTTTCGCTTGCTCGGGGGTGGCCGCAGCCGCCTGGATCGGGGCCAGCTTCCCCCTATCTCTTCCCTGAAAGCTGCTGAGCGAGGAGCTCTGCGTGTGGGGAAGCCAAAGTGCTCCCATCGCAACGCCTCTGCGCCGCAGCGTCCCCTCCGGGGTCCGAGGGGGCAGGAGGAAGGGCGTGGGGGGTCAGGAAGGGACGCCCCGCTTGTAGCGCCAGGGGGCTGGAGATGGTGAGTGGGGGGCCCCTCGGTGGAGGGGGGGCTGAGCTTCTCCCTGCATGGCTGAAGAAAGTCAGAAAGGGGGGGTCACAGAGGGAGGGAAGGAGGGAGAAGCCTCTCCCCCCCCGCTTGTGCCCTCCCCAAAGAGCCCCCCTCCTTCCCAACACAGGCGGGATCTGCACGCACACCACAGTGACGGGGGTAGTGGGCTGAGACCCCCGCAAGTAGAAATCTAGCATGCCAGGGAGAGAAGTTGCGGACAAAACAGCGGCGCTTGCCTAGTTTTCTACTTGCAGGGAGGGTTTTTTCTTCTTCACATGGCAGGGGGAGCATTAAAAATGGGATGCCTCAGCTGCAGTCAGGGGTTTGGCCATTTTGGAACTCTCCCCCTCCCCAGGATAGCAGCAGAGTGGAGGGGGATTTGGTTGGAGCCCTCAAGGGTTAAATATTGTAACCAGTCTTGGGATTAATCCTGATATTGGGGGCAGGGAGGGAATTGGCAGTGTAGGCCCCTTTCCTTTATTTGGAGCCTGGTCGCAGCAGGGTCCCTATGTCTCCAGCTCCCTATGAGCCAATCAGCTTCCTTATCCTTTCCTGTTGATTGGAACCAATCAGAATGAAAAGAGTTCCTATTGGTTCCTACTTCAAAGAGCCAATTCCTGGAGAGTGAGAGTTCTGTCGTTGCAGAAGAGGCCCTGAATCCTGAGGATAGCATCCCATCGACATCATCAAGCGGTTTTGTAGTAGCAGGAGAGAAACATGCAGACACCCAATTCAGTAATTCAAGCACCATCTCTGACAGTGAGAAAGGGCAGTCCAAGGGCGACAGCGGCAGAGAAGCAGAAAGCAGCATTCAAGCCTGGCCAGAATTATCTATACTCTTAGAAGGAGGCCTGCACTTCTGAAGTTGCCACTCCCCCCGGGGGTCTCTGGGCAGCCAGGCCAGGCCTCCTGCTTCATGCTCTGGAGCCAGAGCCTGGAAGGGGCTTCTTTTTCCACCTCCCTGCAGGCTTGCTGGAGAGAAGAGTGCCTCCCTGAGCACATGCAGAGTGCAGGGGTGCCTGTGGGATGTGCATGCCTGTGCAGGTGGGCATTCCTCATCAGCCCCACACTCTTTCCTTTGATGAGGTTTCCTGAGTCCAGGTGCTGCCTGAGTCCTCTTGCGTTGCTCTGCGCAGGTTTAGTCTGCCGGCAACTGGTGACACTGGCCTCCCTCTGCCAGCGGATTGGGCAGGAATTGTGTGAGTGTGTCTGTGTGTGTGTTTTTTCTCAGAAAATAGGGCTGTTCCTGGAAGGCGGGGCTGGCTGGCAGGAGGGGGAGCAATGTGTGAAAGGGACCTTTGCTTGTTTCACTTTCCCTCCTCTGTTGTTGAGAGGCCCAAAAAGAGGTTTGGAGCCTGGCCCACAATGAGTCACCCCCCCACTCCTCCCCCCCGCCTTGCGCCTTCTCCTGTGTAGATGCACAACAGGAGTGATGGGAGGCCGAGCAGAGTCCTCCTTCCTTCCTTTCAAGTTTAGTGGGTGGCTGCCTGAGAAGCGCCTGCATGGTGCCCTTGGGATCCAAAGGCGGGGCAGGAAGACAAGAAGTACCAGCCAGGAGCCTTGGGTTTAATATTGGGGGGTGGGGAGAGAATTGGCAGCGCAGGCCCCCTTCTTTTATTGGGAGCCAGGTCCCCACAGGGTCCCTATGTCTCCAGCTCCCTACGAGTCAATCAGCATCAAAGGGGAGTGTGTTCGCCACTGAGAAGAGTCTTCTAACTTTCTTCCTTGTTCTCTCCTGCTGATTGGAGCCAATCAGAGTGAAAGGAGTTCCTATTGGTTCCTACTTCAAAGAGCCACTTAGTGGAGAGTGAGAGTTCTGTCATTGCAGAAGAGGCCCTGAATCCTGAGGATAGCATCCCATCTACATCATCAAGTGGTTTGATGAGAGAAGAGAAACGTGCAGACGCCCAATCCAGTAATTCAGGCACTATCTCTGACAGTGAGAAAGGGCAGTCCAAGGGCGACAGCGGCAGAGAAGCAGAAAGCAGCATTCAAACCTGGCCAGAATTATCTATACTCTTAGAAGGAGGCCTGCACTTCTGAATTTGCCACTCCAGCCCTGGGTCTCTGGGCAGCCAGGCCAGACTTCCCGCTTCATGCTCTGGAGCCAGAGCCTGGAAGGGGCTTTTTCCCCACCTTCCTGCAGGCTTGCCAGAGAGAAGAGTGCCTCTCTGAGCACATGCAGAGTGCTGGGGTGCCAATGGGGCGTGAGTGCATGTGCAGGTGGGCATTCCTCATCAGCCCAACGCTCTTGTTGTGGGGCAAGAGCAACGCCTGTTCTGTTCTTTTGTTTGTGTTCCAGGAGGGAGATAGACTTAGGGTCCTCCAGATGGAGAGGCTGGATTACCTTTACCTGTGATGCTCTGACTGCCTTCCTTCCATCTCTAGACTGATACTCGACTTAAGGGAAGCTTCTCTGCCCCTCCTTCCTTTGTCTTCCTCTCAGACTGTCCGAGAGAGGAGACCCCTTTGTCTCTGCTCGCTCTCCTCACCCATGAGGGCGACTCCCAAGTCTGGGCGTTGCTCCTCCAACTTAGCTAGTTAGTTAGAACTAGGTTTGCCTTTCTATCTACTATGTATTTCTATAAATAAAGTATCTTCTCTTGTTTTACGCTTACGTCTCAGTGATCTAAATGCAGGGTAAAAGGCTGCCACTCAGGTAAACGCACGCACCGCCCACTCCAAGCTCAGACCATTGGCGATCTCTGCTAATATCTATACAAATGTACATAGCAGCTCCTTCCTTTGAGGAGGGATCCTGAGTCCAGGCGCCGCCAGAGTCCTCTTGCCTTGCTTTGCGCAGGTCGAGTCTACCGGCGACTGGTGATGCTAGCCTCCCCGTGCCAGCGGATTGGGCAGAAATGGTGTGGTGGGAGGAGCTCTTCTCAGAAAAGTAGGGCTCTTCCTGGAAAGAGGGGCCTGGAGGGGGGGAGAAGGAGTGCAACCGCAGTGGTGGGAAGGGGAGCCTGGCTGGTTTCACGTTCCTCCTCTCTGTCATTAAGAAGCCCGGAAGGAGGTTCGGAGCCCACCCTGAGTCACCCCTGCGCCCTCCCGCCTTGCGCCTTCTGCTTTGCAGATGCGCGAGAGAAGCGATAGGGGGCTGTTGAGGGTCCTCTCTCCTCCCTTCCACGTTCAGTGGGGGGCGCCTGGGAAGCGACTGCAGGGCACCCTTGGGAGCCCAAGGCGGCACAGGAACGCACAGAGCGCCAACCGGGAGCCTCCTTCGCGCTCCAAGGCCCTGACACAAAGCAAGGGAGGCTCGCCAGGTTGCCCCCCCCCAATGATTGCGTGGTTGACTGGTCTGCGTGGTTCAGAAAGCCAAACTGCAGCGGGGGGGGGGAAGGGGGCAACTGTTTGAAAACTGCAGAGCAGGAAGAAGTGGATAGATCTGCAAACAGCAGTGTAGTGGCCAATTCAGAAGTGCAGCGGCCCTTCATGTAAAACAGCCGTGCCCCCTCCTCATTTTTTTTTGCTGTGGGGTTGCGAATGAGATCTTTGATAATACCTAGGAATGAATAAGCATGAAAGAGGAGAGTGTTAGCTACTGAGAAGAGTCTTCTCAATTGCTAACTCATCTCCTTTCACTTTGATTGGCTCCAATTTGCAGGAAAGGACAAGAAAGATTTTAGAAGACTCTTCTAAGTGGTTAACTTTCATGCTGATTGGCTTGTAGGATGCTGGAGACATTGGGACCCTGCTCCCAAAAAAGTACAGGCTCTAAGACCCCCTGAAACCCTCTAATTATAGGAAAGGAATGTCAGACCTGGTTTCATTCACACAGTCACTGTCGCCTGCTTTGGTTGCTGCTGAGCTTCTCAACCAACTCCTGTGAATCTTTTAAAAAGCGAGCTCTCCTCCAAAAGGTCATTTGCATAGTAAATGTGTGGAGGCTTCAAGGTGTGGCAGGACTCAGTCAGTTACTTGCTTATCTGGTTGTGCAATTGCTGAGAGCTGAAGTCTCTTCTGGTTAACTTGTTCCTTATTGGAAGTAAAATTGTCACAGAATGTTAAAGTTGTTTTCCATTTTATGTTTTTATTTTTCTTATGCAAATTGTTTTATATGCCTGTAATCAGGACGGGTCTTTGACCGCAAATAAAGGTATCTATCTATATCTATTTGCTTATCAGGGAAATGCCACAGCTCACTGGCAGAGCACCTGCTTTGAGGGCAAAGTCCCAGGTTCGAGCCCCAACGGCGGCATCTCCAGGCAGGGCTGGGAATGTCCCCCACCTGAAGCCCTACACAGCCGCTGCCAGTCAGTGTCGACAATACTGAGCTTAGATATAAGGCAGCTCAGTGCCCCCCTTTTTTGCTGCCATTTATTCTGCTAAGTGGTGAGGCTGGACCCCCACCTCACCCCAGGAGTTGTTTGCTCTTCAGGCAGTTCATGCTGCTTCTCTCTGCCTGCCTGTGGCACCTACCACTGTGGTCTACTTCCTCTGTTGATCAGCTGCGAGGTGCCAGCAAGGCTTAATCTGAGTGAAAGCTTGCCGATATTTAGCCTTGGAGCTCCCTCCTAGAATTCTTGATCAAATATATCAGCGGTGATACTAGGAGAGTGCCCCTGAGCATGCACAAAGTGCATTTCCTTCACTGTGAAGTAGCCTCAATAAACCCATGGAACAACCCATAGAAGCCTCCAGGCTCTAGGAAAGATTAGCCCCCAGGGTGGAGGGGCTGCTCATGTGTGCAGGATTCGACTTGGGGTGGCGGTGGGGGTGGACCTGGTTCAGTTGCTGAGATCAGAAGTGAAAGTAAAGGAAACGGCGTCCTGGTGAATTAATCTGCTTTCCTGATGCTGCAGCTCATGCCAAAGAGTGGGGGAGGGAGAGGGGATTTTGGTTCCCTTGAGGAAGCAGAAGCTGTTTTGAGCTCTCGCAGCGACGAGGGAGGCCTGTCGCTGCAAGTCCTGCTTTCCACCCTCGCTGGGCCTGTGCCAGTGGGGGTTTCCAGGCCTGGCCTTGCCGTTGTCACCTGAGCAGGGGTTGTGGGCGCCCGCTTGGGTCTGGCTGGGGACTTTCCTGGGGTGGAGGCTTGATCCCTGCCTATCACAGGCTCTGAGGCTGCCTGGTCATCAGTTGCTGGGCAGGGAAGTCCTAACATTTGCAACATCCAACACTTGTTGCTCTCATCAGGGAACATCCCAGGCTGTTGCAGGATAGGAGAAGCATTTCTGCAGGCAAGAGGGAGAGAAAAGGTGCAGAACAGCTTTGCAAAGCTTACCCCACCCCCACCCCCGTTTATATCTGACAGCAGTTGTTAAACTTCCTCTGCTCCTCCCCAGGAGACGGCCTGGTTGACCGGCCTGGACGGTTCAGAAAGGCAAACTGCAGTGGAAGGGTGAGAGGGCAAGAAAGAAGTTGAGAGAACCGCAACACTTTGCAAGCCTCTAATTCTAGGAAGGGAATGCCAGACCCGGTTTAATTCACACAGTCACTGCAGCCTGCTTTGCTTCTCCACCAGCCCCTGTAATTTTTTTTAAAAAGTGAGCTCTCCTCCAAAAGCTTATTTCCATAATAAATGTGTGGAGGCTTTAAGGTGTGGCAGGACTCCTTGCAGGTTTTGCTGAAACAATCCAGCACGGCTACCTCTCTGGAAACTCTGTCAAATGTGTTGCTTTCTTAAAAGAAAGGTGCTATTTGTTTTTTGGGGACTGGCCAGAACTCAGTGGCAGAGCCAAAGGTCTCAGGGTCAGGGTCCAGCATCTCCAAATACGGCTGGGAAAGAGCCCTGCCTGGAACTCTGGAGAGCCGCTGATAGTCAGTGCATTATTATTATTATTATAATTATTATTATTATTATTATTATGGCCTGGTTTACTCTCCAGGCAGGGCTGCCTGAAACCCTGGGCAGCCACTGCCAGTAGGCATGTAGAGGATACTGAGCAAGACTGAGTATGACTTGTTGGTAAAAGGCCCTTGTCTCTGGTGACCCCTTTTTGGCTACCGTTCCTTCTGGATCCCCGTCTTTTCCCGGGAGCTGTTTGCTCTGCAGGCTGTTCCATCATCCTACTTTTCTCTGCCCGTCTGTGGCACTTCTCACTTACTGGAAGGCAGCAGAGCTACACAGCCGTTGCAACAAATCTGTTAAGGCCCCTGGGAAAGGACAGCGGGAAAAGGTGAGGCTCATTTGCAGCTAATGTACACAGACCTCTCTCTGAGTGAGAGCTGAGACAGGGCCTCACAACGCAGACAGAGAACAAAGAAGCCTGCTCAGGTAACTATGAGCATAGTTGTCTCATTCCAACACCACTGCAGTCCGGTTCCTCTGTTGATCAGCTGCGAGATGCCAGCAAGGCTTAATCTGAGCGAAAGCTTGCCAAGCGTCAGCCTTGGAACCTCCTGCTAGAATTAGATTTTTGAGCAAACATCCCAGTAGCGGTCATAGGAGAGTGCCCCTGAACATGCACAAAGTGCATTTCGTTCACCCAAGAGTAGCTTCAGCAGAGTCACGCAAGGCTTCCAAGCTGTGTAGCCTCATTCTCCCCTTCTTCTTTAAATATCTGCCTACAAGGTGTGTGTGTGGGGCTGCTCATGTGTGCAGGATTCGATCTGGGGTGGGGGTGGACCCGGTTCAGTTACTGAGATAAGAAGTGAAAGTCATGGAAACAGCTTCCTGGTGACTTACTCTCCTCTCCTGATGTTTTGCAGCGCGTGCCAAAGCGGCGGGGGGGGGAGAGGAGATTTTGGTTTCCTTGAGGAAGCAGAAGCTGTTTTGGGCTGTGGTGGCCTTGCCGCTGCCACCTGAGCAGGGCCCGGGGGCGCCCACTTGGGTCTGGCTGGGGACTTCCCTGGGGTGGGGCTTGATCCCTGCCAATCATGGGCTCCGAGGCTCCCTGGTCATCAGTTGCCGGGCAGGGAAGGCGTCGCTGCTGCAGAAACCAAGACTTGCGATCGTGTCTGGCCGTCCCAGGCTGCTGCACGTCCGGAGGAGCGTTTCTCTCGCAAAACAGCCTGCAAAGGCCGCCCTTCCCCCATTTCCGCCCTGCTTCGCTTGAGCAACGCTGGCCAGACTTCCTCCTCGGGAGGACGCGGGGAGGGGGATCGACCCACCTGCTGTTCGGAGCCCCTGCGCGAAGTCGCCAACTGCTCACAAGAGACCTTGTGCACCAGCACTGGCACTAAAAGGGTGCCCAGGCGCCCCCTCCCCAGCAGGACATCCCCACAAGGCACACGAAAAGGGGGACAAAATAATGGGAGGGGCAACCACCAGGTACAGACACCAGAGAGCAGGGGGTCCTTTCCTGAAACTCTTTGGGCCTGTTCCAGCCCCCCCCCCAAGAGAAGACTTTCATTAATCCCTGGTGGGTTTGGAAGGGTCTCTGCAAGTTCTCCCTTTCTCTCTGCCCTATCTTTCCAATCTCAGGGAAATCTGGTGCTTTTGAGGAGGGGAGGTGGGCCACTCTGTGTCTTTTCTCTTGCTGGTGTTGACATAAGAAGGCCATCTAGTCCAGCATCCTGGTCTCCCAGTGGCCAGCCAGATTCACCAACAGGAAGCCCACAGGCGGGACCTGAGCAGGACAGCAGAGCCGCTCTCCCCACTTGCCATTCCCAGCAACTGGTATTTGGAAGCAAGCGGCCTCTGGTTGCGGAGCAGAGCAGAGCCATCGTGGCCAGTAGTGTGGAATGTATGAGGTTCAACTCCAACTGGTGGGTTGAGGCTGCATGGGGTTAAAAAGGGTAGCTAGGGAGGAGACCTCTTGGTTGCCAGGCTATACCTGCCCTTTGATGCCCTTTGATCCTTGCCGTCTCTCCCCCTCCTGCTAGGCTGATATGCAAAGGATGTTGATCACAGTTCCTTCCAGCCTCCCAGTTCCTTCTTCTCTCTCGAGAGGGGAGCAGACATCTTTCCTTTGTCTCTCCCTCTCAACCAGCATGAGACTGCTCCAACATAGCTCGTTAGCTATATATAGAACTCTTTCCTATCAAGCATGTAATTCCAGAATAAAGTAGTTGTTTCTTATTTTACAGCTTAAAGTCTCTGACTAATTTGCAGGGAAGGTAGAATCTTAGCAAAGATTCAAACGCACACACACACACGTAAACTCGCTCAAAACTCTCTGCTCTGCTATGCAACTCAACAGAATTCCAACAAGTAGCCCCTGGTAGCCTTTTCCTCCATGAATTTGCCTAATGCCTCTTTTAAAGACATTCCAGGTTGGGTCATCACTGCCTCCTATGGGAGTGAATTCAATAGTTTAATTGTGCACTGTGAAGAAGTTATTTCTTTTGTCTGTCCTGAATCTTCCAACATTCAGCTTCATTGGATGTCCAGGAGTACTAGTGGTATAACAGAAGGAAAAAAGCTCTTCTCTACCCGCTTTCTCCACACCATGCATACTTTCATGCACTTCTATCATGTCTCCTCTGACCTGCCATTTTCCTAAACTAAAAAGTCCCAAACACTGCAACCTTTCCTCCTCACATGCCAAATCCACCAAATTCTGACCTCAACCCACTGAAAAATGGAAATTAACTGGAATGAAAGAGGAAGGGGGAGTAAATGGGCAGTAGAATGCTGGATGATTGGCTGAGTGTTTAGAATGGCTGAGAGTATAAATGGAAGGACGACAGTTAAATCTGGGTGGACGTGAGTGGGTTGTTTTGGTGGGTTTTTGAGAGGAGATTGTGTGAAGAGTTGGTGGATGTGAGGAGAGTGTGGAGTTTGGATTAATACTAAGACAAGTACCAGAAATAGATGAAACCATATGCTTATGTGCCTTTATAAAGTAATCTTGTTATCTCTGTTATTTAATAAAAACTATATTTGGTTTACCGAAGGCCTGATCCTTGGCTGGGGTTATACAGACCAGAAGGGAGGGCAAGGTGCTTACCAAGGCTGAAGGGAAACTGTAACAATCGGTGGCAGCGGTGAAGGGAAGAATATAACACCACAAGTATTCAGAGCAAACCAGGATCGTATGCTTTATATATAAAGATCAAAGGGATTGGGGACAGCTTAAGCACTCAGTCACAGAGGTAACCTGATAGAGAGACTCAGGCAGAGTCTCTGGGAATACTGGTTATAGGACGTGACTGGTGGTGCTGCCTAGCAGGGGGATCTGTTGAGATCTGTGCTAGAGCGGAGAGAGAAACCATAAAAAAGGACAGTCCGGACTGGTGGAGCCCCTGGTGGTGCCTAGTGACAGGCAGTAACCACGAGCAGGTAGGAACCTGACAGGGAGAGCCGGGGAAGGGCGTCACAGTCTGCCCCGACCCACTTCAATCTAGCCGCAGATTCACAGCCTTGCCGTGGCTTCTTCTGAGTTGTAGCTGTTGCAGAGTAGCGAAGATAGCGAAAGATAGCCTCTGAGTGAGCTTTGTGTTTTGAACCCTGGCTAAATATTACACCTTCCCTGGAATTAGTCAGACAGAGACTTTGAGCTTCAAAATAAGAAATAACTACTTTATTCTGGAAGTACCTACTTGATAGGAAAGAGTTCTACATCTAGCTAACGAGCTAACTTGGAGATGCAAACACTGAGCCTAGTACTTGTCCTCATGCTGTGTGGGGAGAGAGCAGACAAAGAGAAGATCCAGATCTCTCTCTCTCTCAGGAGAAAGAAGAAGAAGAAGCCAAAAGATGTAGGCAACACCCTGAGAATATCAGTCTAGCAGGAAGGGAGGGTCAGCAGGAGATCAAAGGAGAGATATTAGCCTAGCAATCAGGAGGTCTCCTCTCCAGCTACCCTTTTAAACTCCATGCAGCCTCAACCCACCAGTTCGACTTGCACCACATATTCCAACACCCCTTCACAATGAGAACTTGGTTCACTCTACAAGGTTCATCTTGCCTCATAGCTTCTGGTGTCACACTTTGCCCAACAGCTTGGTCAATGCATCAGCTGTCTGTTGGACAGTAGGTCATCTCTAGAAGTCTTGTAGGTAGTGGACCTTCACATCGATGTGTTTCATGCGAAAACTTTGTCCTTCTGATTTGCCGTGTCTTATGCAGGCTTGATTGTCCTCAAATATTCTGATAGGCTCCAGTTCAGATATGCCTAAGTCTCGTAGAACCTTAAGAACATAAGAACATAAGAAGAGCCTGCTGGATCAGGCCAGTGGCCCATCTAGTCCAGCATCCTGTTCTTACAGTGGCCAACGAGGTGCCTGGGGGAAGCCCGCAAGCAGGACCCAAGTGCAAGAACACTCTCCCCTCCTGAGGCTTCCGGCAACTGGTTTTCAGAAGCATGCTGCCTCTGACTAGGGTGGCAAAGCACAGCCATCATCTGAGGAACTGAGACAAATAGTGGTAACGAGAGAGGAAGTTCTAGGCTTAATGGACAATATAAAAACTGACAAATCACCGGGCCCGGATGTCATCCACCCGAGAGTTCTCAAAGAACTCAAATGTGAAATTGCTGATCTGCTAACTAAAATATGTAACTTGTCCCTTGGGTCCTCCTCCGTGCCTGAGGACTGGAAAGTGGCAAATGTAACACCAATCTTCAAAAAGGGATCCAGAGGGGATCCCGGAAATTACAGGCCAGTTAGCTTAACTTCTGTCCCTGGAAAACTGGTAGAAAGTATTATTAAAGCCAGATTAACTAAGCACATAGAAGAACAAGCCTTGCTGAAGCAGAGCCAGCATGGCTTCTGCAAGGGAAAGTCCTGTCTCAGTAACCTATTAGAATTCTTTGAGAGTGTCAACAAGCATATAGATAGAGGTGATCCAGTGGACATAGTGTACTTAGACTTTCAAAAAGCGTTTGACAAGGTACCTCACCAAAGGCTTCTGAGGAAGCTTACCAGTCATGGAATCAGAGGAGAGGTCATCTTGTGGATAAGGAATTGGTTAAGAAGCAGAAAGCAGAGACTAGGAATAAACGGACAGTTCTCCCAATGGAGGGCTGTAGAAAGTGGAGTCCCTCAAGGATCGGTATTGGGACCTGTACTTTTCAACTTCTTCATTAATGACCTAGAATTAGGAGTGAGCAGTGAAGTGGCCAAGTTTGCTGACGACACTAAATTGTTCAGGGTTGTTAAAACAAAAAGGGATTGCAAAGAGCTTCAAAAAGACCTTTCTAAACTGAGTGAATGGGTGGAAAAATGGCAAATGCAATTCAATATAAACAAGTGTAAAATTATGCATATTGGAGCAAAAAATCTGAATTTCACATATACGCTCATGGGGTCTGAAGTGGCAGTGACCGACCAGGAGAGACACCTCGGGGTTATAGTGGACAGCATGATGAAAATGTTGACCCAGTGTGCGGCAGCTGTGAAAAAGGCAAATTCCATGCTAGGGATAATTAGGAAAGGTATTGAAAATAAAACAGTCAATATCATAATGCCGTTGTATAAATCTATGGTGCGGCTGCATTTGGAATACTGTGTACAGTTCTGGTCACCTCATCTCAAAAAGGATATTATAGAGTTGGAGAAGGTTCAGAGGAGGGCAACCAGAATGATCAAGGGGATGGAGCGACTCTCTTACGAGGAAAGATTGCAGCATTTGGGGCTTTTTAGTTTACAGAAAAGGCGGGTCAGAGGAGACATGATAGAAGTATATAAAATTATGCATGGCATTGAGAAAGTGGATAGAGAAAAGTTCTTCTCCCTCTCTCATAATACTAGAACTCGTGGACATTCAAAGAAGCTGAATGTTGGAAGATTCAGGACAGACAAAAGGAAGTACTTCTTTACTCAGCGCATAGTTAAACTATGGAATTTGCTCCCACAAGATGCAGTAATGGCCACCAGCTTGGACGGCTTTAAAAGAAGATTAGACAAATTCATGGAGGACAGGGCTATCAATGGCTACTAGCCGTGATGGCTGTGCTTTGCCACCCTAGTCAGAGGCAGCATGCTTCTGAAGACCAGTTGCCGGAAGCCTCAGGAGTGGAGAGTGTTCTTGCACTCGGGTCCTGCTTGCGGGCTTCCCCCAGGCACCTGGTTGGCCACTGTGAGAACAGGATGCTGGGCTAGATGGGCCACTGGCCTGATCCAGCAGGCTCTTCTTATGTTCTTATGCCAGTAGCCACTGAGAGCCCTGTCCTCCATGAATTTGCAAATTAGCCACTGAGAAGAGTCCTTGTCCTTTGGTGCTGATGGGAGCCAACCAGAGAGAAAAGAAGTGAGTCAACCACTGAGAAGACTCTTCTCAGCAGCTAACACACAGGAAGATCAAGGGGCAAGGGAAAGTGGACATGGGGGTGTGGCGTGGCTATCATGAAGCGACCCTGCACTTCTGACATTGCAATGACATTGCTGTTTGGGACTCTTGGGACTGAATGCCCTTATTGGGCTCCCCTCCTTTAGTGGCAGGGTATGTTACTTCTAGTCCAGGAAAAAGAAGGTTTAACCTACTTAATAACATACCCAAAATCTACAAACATCCGAGCCAGGAAAAGCTTCCAAATGACAGTAAACCAAGATGGCTGAAAGTGGCATAATGCGAGAAGCTAAATGTCATTATTTCAAATGTGCCAAGTCAGCCCTGCTGCATCCTGGGGCCCTCCTGCTGATGGTCTTCTGCCCAAAAGTCTTGCCCTAATGCCACAACCTCCCCCCTCTCCCCAGTTACCATCTGTTCAAAAGAGATCTTAGCAGCCGCAAGGGGTGGAATAACCGGCTGGGCCTCGTGCGCCGCTTTAATGTTCATGGGCGACCACTAGAGTGCATGGCAGACAGTGCCCTCCGTGAGGCACCCTTTAATGCCTGGAGACTCTCGTGCGGGTGGGGAGGTGGACCCCGATGGAGGACAAAGGCATCTCCACAAGGAACAGGAAAATCAGGACAAAATCAGGAGAGAGGGGGAAATACCAGGTCAAGATGCCAGAAAAGAGCGAATGCTTCCCTGAGAGTTTGAGGGCACGTTCTAGGCCCCACAGTCAGCTCATGGTGGAGTATCCTGGCCTTGGGTGAGCTGAAATAGCCCCCCATCTCCCTGTGGGTTGTGCCCCCTTCAGTAACTCTGCAAGTGCCCCCACTCTCTCCCTCTCTTTCTGCTCCGTCACTCCTGTTTCAGGAAGAGAAGGGACTTTGCTCCACGGAGAGGTTTTCGGAGAGGGAGGCGGGCTGCTCCGTTTCTCCTCCTGTCCCAGGTGTTTTCCCTTTCTATCTCCAGTGCTGCTGACCTTGCAGCTTACACCTGAGGAGGAGGGCCGGGTGGATTTGGCACTTGGTCAGGGACTTTCCAGGAGTCGAGGCTTGATCTCTGCCAATCACAGGCTCTGAGGCTGCCTGGCCATCAGTTGCTGGGCAGGGAAGGCGTCTCTTTTGCAAAACCCAAGACTTGTGATTGTCACAGAACGGCCCAGGCTGCTTCAGGCTTGGAGGAGCATTTCTCTAGGGAAGAAATCAGGGAATAGGGGTTCAGCCTGTGCTGGATGGGGTTACACTCCCCCTGAAGACACAGGTTCGCAGTTTGGGTGTGCTCCTGGACTCAGCCTTAAGCCTGGAGGCCCAGGTTTCTGCTGTGGCCAGGAATGCGTTTGCACAGTTAAGATTAGTGCGCCAAGTGCGCCTGTTCCTGGAGTCGTCTGATCTGGCTATGGTGGTGCATGCCTTAGTTACATCCCGCTTAGACTACTGTAACACGCTCTACATGGGGCTGCCTTTGAAGACTGTTCGGAAACTTCAGCTGGTGCAACGAGGTGCTGCCAGAATGTTAACTGGGGCTGGTTACAGGGACCATACAACTCCCCTGCTGCAACAGCTCCACTGGCTGCCAGTCTGTTTCCGGACACAATTCAAAGCGCTGGTTATGACCTATAAAGCCCTATATGGCTTAGGTCCAGGCTATCTGTCAGACCGTATCTCCTTATATGAACCTGCCCGGGCCCTGAGATCTTCAGGAGAGACCCTTCTCACGATCCCAACACCTTCACAAGTGCGACTGGTGGGGACACGAGATAGGGCCTTTTCGGTGGCTGCCCCTAGGCTCTGGAACTCCCTCCCTAGGGAGGCAAGAATGGCCTCCTCTGTGCAGTCTTTCCACTGACAGCTAAATACTTTTTTCTTCCGGCAGGCCTTTGGAACTGAAGGTTTTAAGGGTCGTGACTGAAGAGGATGCTGTATATTATTGTTTTGCCTGTATGCTCCTGTTGGGAAATAATTTAAAAGGCACCTTGCAACATGGCATGGCCTGGCCCAGTTTCCTACTCTCCTTGACATTAACAATATTTAGCCTAGTTTACTGTGAACCAAAGTTGAAGTAAGAACCAAAGTGGCCTTCTATCATTTTGATACGGTTTATTTCCTGGTGACCTGACCCTTTTGCATTCCAGTGGCTCTACATAATAAAAGCTGGTTTAAGCTGGAAACCTTCCTCTTCCCTTGAATTTTGTATCACATTCATGCTCAATGTATCGCTTATAGTTGCTAATCACAGACATGTATAGAATTGTTATAGTTGCCCCAGTGCCCATAAACCTTGACATATAAACTCTTTGTAATGCAAGTCTACCCAGCCTGACTGTCGCCAGCCGAGGGGCGCCTGGTTGCAGCTGGGACACCTCTTCTATATCTCTCTTTGTTTCTGTAATTGCTGAGTGCTTATCTCAAGGACATGTGAGGTATGCAGACCCATAGTCTGAAAGATGTTCCCACTTATGTTCCTCCTCTGCACCCCTTCACCCCCTTCTGCATATCTTTAGGTTATAGTGACCATCAATTGTTTCTTTGTAGTGCATGACGCTGCACCCCAATATTGTAACCTTCGGGGTAAGGCTATATATTCTCTCACTTGTCAATAAACGAGGTTCCAATCCTGAACAGCCACTGGGGTTGTAAGTATTGGTTACCCCTTTGCAAAGGAAATTGTGTTGGTGTTTACTTGACCTCTGATAGTGGGATTTGCACCCAACTCCGCACCTTTCCCGGGTGATTGTGAGCTGGGGAGACAGAGACAGCTTGCGTGCTGGGTTTGGACCTAACACTCCTAAACTGGGTTGCAGTATTTTAAGAGTAATTGGTTTTAACATCTTAATAGTTTAATCCTGTTTTAATGCTGATTTTATATGTTTATATATTTTATATTTTTATAGGTTCTTAATGATGTGTACTTGTTTTTATCTGGAAGCCGCCTTGAGGTCCAGTTTGGAAAAAGGGCGGGGAATAAATACAGATGATAATGATAATAAGAGGGAGATCAAAGGCGCAAACAGTCTTGCAATGCTTAGGCCACCCCGAATTTTCTCCCTCACCCTTTTCCTCTGGATCAGCAGTTGTCAAACGTCCCACTTTTGGGGATCTGATCATCTGCTGTGGAGCCCCAGGGAGAAGTTGCTGGGGTCATTGTAGGAAGGATCATTGCCCAAGGCCCGCTTTTCCCTGTCGGAGAGTGGCGAGACTGGGGACGGAGAGACTGAGTGAGCCTTTATGTGTGTTTGAATCTTTGCTAAAGATTCTACCTTCCCTGCAAATTAGTCAGACAGAGACTTTAAGTGTTGCGTGCCTCCCCAACCTCCGAGCGGTGAGATTCTGGGGGGTTCCTGTGCCCATCCAGGGTTTGGTTTCCTTTGGGAAGAAGGTCAGTGGAGACTGTGGTGTCTTTATGGAATATGGTTTATTTATTTACACACGTTGCAACCTGAGCTTAGGATGGAGGGGTTCAAGGCATCAGCAGTCTAATATCCAGCTTTTCCCTCCGGGTGCAGGGGCATCCTATCGCCACGATGCAGGGAGCCAGCCTCTCTGCATGCCTGCAGCCCCAGCCATCCTCTAGAACACACACGAAACTACCAGCCCACACGTCTGCTAGTTGCCAGGAGTGGGGGGAAGGCTCTCCTGTAGAGTTTAAAATGAGAAAAGGATCTTCCTAGCCCCTTTCACCAGTTGCCTGCTGGGGCAACTAAATAGGACCATTAACTACCTGGCCACTCTATTTGATTCACAAAGGAGATCCATCTGGCTAGCAGAGTCAGCCTCCCAGGCATAGGATTCCAAATCAGAGGCTGGAAAGGTGACCCACAGAAATCATCCATTCCAGCCCCCCCCCATGCTCATAACAAAGCTTTAAAATAAGAAGCAACTACTTTATTCTGGAAATACATACTTGATAGGAAAGAGTTCTACATTAGCTAACCAGCGAAGTTGGAGATGGAAACACTAAGCCTAGTGTTTGCCCTGATGCTGTGTGAGGAGAGAGCAGACCAAGAGAAGATCCAGATCTCTCTCTCTCTCAGGAGAAAGAAGAAGAAGAAGCCGAAAGATGTAGTCAACACCCGGAGAATATCAGTCTAGCAGGAAGGGTGGGTCAGCAGGAGATCAAAGGAGTGGTAGTAGCCTATCCTCTCTAGCTACCGTTTTCAACCCCATGCAGCCTCAACCCACAAGTTGGAGTTGAACCACATATTCCAACATCTCTCTCCCAATATGTGTGGGGCACCTGGGTAATTCTGGACCCTTGGGACCTAATACCTTTATCAGATCCCCCCTTCTTCAGTGGCCGTTTAGATGGTAGGAGGCATCACTTCACTCTCTTCAAAACTTCTTCAGGACTGGGTCATCCAGCCGTGCCATGCTCATGGGTCCTCCTGAGCCCCCTGGTCTTCTGGGACCCCTCCTGACCACTTCTGCTGAGTGGTGCCCAGGTCGGTCATCTGCACTAATCCTAGCCCAGGCTACGCTCTTGTTAGTAGTTTATTCTACAACCACACAATCCCACATATTTGAGATCCAGAGGAAAGTTTGCTCTTTTGGGTAAATATATTCTGTGGGTTCTCCCCTTTCACCCTTTAGCAATTTCCACCTTGGAGGGTGTCGGGCAGAGATCCTTGGCAGGGGACAAGTAAAGGGTACTGACCTGGCAATTTGTATTTCCAGCTGCCCCTCCCACTCTGAGGTCTGGTCTGTCTCCCTCTCCCACCCACCCCAGTCCTCACCTAATGCCATGATATGGTCCCCCCATCACACCACTTTAGCAAGGCCATCTCAGTGTCAATCTTGTTCCCTCACTGCTGTCCAGTCCCTTGCAAGTCTGTGTCCTTTGCAAACCATTTCCTCCCCTTTCATTCTCCTGAAGTTGAAAGAGGATGTTGAACAGCACCAGACCCAGGAGCAATCCCTGGGAAGCCACACTTGATGCATGACACGTGACCTGTACCTTGCTCGCACCCATTTACCCCCCGCCTCAGTTTTATACCCATTCTCTCTCACCCTTACCCTGACTGATTCAAACCATTTTATTCATTGTTTTTGGAAACATGACGCATGTATATGAAGAACAGAGTTTGGATTGTGCAGATGCCATCTGGAATATTTTGCAGAAGGAAAGAGAGCCTTCACTTCAGACAGACATGATCTGGAGTTTGCTGTACGTGGATGAATATGATATTGGGGCATGTAGATAGTGATGGATCAAGCACTTGAGGTCACTGCAGTGCAACACGTAGAATTGAGCAAGCCTCTCTCCAAAAACTGGAGATGGGGGTGATTGTGGTGGGGATGAATTGCCACGCTTTGTTGCAGATGTGGCTGTTGGCACAGGGTCTCCTTGTGCCCTGCAGTTGCCCTCAATGCAAGGCAGGAACCCCCCTCACCTCCAACTCTCCAGAATCAAACATACCTTCCTCTGACAGGGCCAGGAGGACGAATTGCACCCCTGGGCGTCAGATGGGGAGAGCCTGTGACTGGGGAGCTTTGGCACCCCAATTCTAAGCCAAGGAATCTGCCCTGGACACTGTGCAGCCTCATCATAAGGTACCGCCAGGGCCAAGAAGATGCCAGCATGGTTAACGAGCAAAGTCAAGGAAGCTCTTAGAGGCAAAAAGTCTTCCTTCAAAAAATGGAAGTCTTGTCCGAATGAAGAAAATAAACAAGAACACAAACTCTGGCAAAAGAAATGCAAGAAGACAATAAGGGATGCTAAAAAAGAATTTGAGGAGCACATTGCTAAGAACATAAAAACCAACAACAAAAAATTCTATAAATACATTCAAAGCAGGAGACCATCTAGGGAGACGATTGGACCCTTGGATGATAAGGGAGTCAAAGGTGTACTAAAGAACGATATGGAGATTGCAGAGAAGCTAAATGAATTCTTTGCATCTGTCTTCACAGTGGAAGATATAGGGCAGATCCCTGAACCTGAACTAACATTTGCAGGAAGGGATTCTGACGAACTGAGACAAATAGTGGTAACGAGAGAGGAAGTTCTAAGCTTAATGGACAATATAAAAACTGACAAATCACCGGGCCCGGATGGCATCCACCCAAGAGTTCTCAAAGAACTCAAATGTGAAATTGCTGATCTGCTAACTAAAATATGTAACTTGTCCCTTGGGTCCTCCTCTGTGCCGGAGGACTGGAAAGTGGCAAATGTAACGCCAATCTTCAAAAAGGGATCCAGAGGGGATCCCGGAAATTACAGGCCAGTTAGCTTAACTTCTGTCCCTGGAAAACTGGTAGAAAGTATTATTAAAGCTAGATTAACTAAGCACATAGAAGAACAAGCCTTGCTGAAGCAGAGCCAGCATGGCTTCTGCAAGGGAAAGTCCTGTCTCAGTAACCTATTAGAATTCTTTGAGAGTGTCAACAAGCATATAGATAGAGGTGATCCAGTGGACACAGTGTACTTAGACTTTCAAAAAGCGTTTGACAAGGTACCTCACCAAAGGCTTCTGACTAAGCTTAGCAGTCATGGAATAAGAGGAGAGGTCCTCTTGTGGATAAGGAATTGGTTAAGAAGCAGAAAGTAGAGAGTAGGAATAAACGGACAGTTCTCCCAATGGAGGGCTGTAGAAAGTGGAGTCCCTCAAGGATCGGTATTGGGACCTGTACTTTTCAACTTGTTCATTAATGACCTAGAATTAGGAGTGAGCAGTGAAGTGGCCAAGTTTGCTGATGACACTAAATTGTTCAGGGTTGTTAAAACAAAAAGGGATTGCGAAGAGCTCCAAAAAGACCTCTCCAAACTGAGTGAATGGGCAGAAAAATGGCAAATGCAATTCAATATAAACAAGTGTAAAATTATGCATATTGGAGCAAAAAATCTGAATTTCACATATACGCTCATGGGGTCTGAACTGGCAGTGACCGACCAGAAGAGAGACCTTGGGGTTGTAGTGGACAGCACGATGAAAATGTCGACCCAGTGTGCGGCAGCTGTGAAAAAGGCAAATTCCATGCTAGCGATAATTAGGAAAGGTATTGAAAATAAAACAGCCGATATCATCATGCCGTTGTATAAATCTATGGTGCGGCTGCATTTGGAATACTGTGTACAGTTCTGGTCGCCTCATCTCAAAAAGGATATTATAGAGTTGGAAAAGGTTCAGAAGAGGGCAACCAGAATGATCAAGGGGATGGAGCGACTCCCTTACGAGGAAAGGTTGCAGCATTTGGGGCTTTTTAGTTTGGAGAAGAGGCGGGTCAGAGAAGACATGATAGAAGTGTATAAAATTATGCATGGCATTGAGAAAGTGGATGGAGAAAAGTTCTTCTCCCTCTCTCATAATACTAGAACTCGTGGACATTCAAAGAAGCTGAATGTTGGAAGATTCAGGACAGACAAAAGGAAATACTTCTTTACTCAGCGCATAGTTAAACTATGGAATTTGCTCCCACAAGATGCAGTAACGGCCACCAGCTTGGACGGCTTTAAAAGAAGATTAGACAAATTCATGGAGGACAGGGCTATCAATGGCTACTAGCCTTGATGGCTGTGCTCTGCCACCCTAGTCAGAGGCAGCATGCTTCTGAAAACCAGTTGCCGGAAGCCTCAGGAGGGGAGAGTGTTCTTGCACTCGGGTCCTGCTTGCGGGCTTCCCCCAGGCACCTGGTTGGCCACTGTGAGAACAGGATGCTGGGCTAGATGGGCCACTGGCCTGATCCAGCAGGCTCTTCTTATGTTCTTATGTTCTTATCACCCCTGAGCAGAGGGTCTCCCTTGTATCATTCTGCAGCTGGAAACAGAGGGAATTAAACCCTCCTGGGTCAGGGTCCTCACAGGGGTGTGCATTCTGTAGCTGATATTACATAGACAATATAGCATCCTAAAACATTTAATCTTCTGTTGTAGAAACTAATACATTTCTGCTCTTATAAATGTGAGCTTCAAAGTGTGCCCACCAAAATCTTAGATGTTGGGGAGGGGCTTTTAATCGATGGTAACAGTACTATGCCCCTCAGAGGTCCTCATCCTGCCCTACGGCAAGCAGAAACAATCTTTTTAAAAGTATGGCATATCTGAGCCCTTTGGCGGATGCTGGGATACACCAGCGTGGAGTTCCCCAGATCCACTGATGCCACATCAGCCTCCGACTCTCTGTTGCTCATTCGATGCCAGTGGGGTGCTTTGGGGAGGGCAGAGCAGGCCAGGTGAGCAGGTGGGCAAGCAGGTAGCAGGTCCTTCCAGCTGACTGAAAAAACAAAGTCTTGGGAGATGCATTTCAGGGCGCTGTGGAGAAACTGTCAGGAAAGGGCCACCCGTCTCCTCCTTGCTTATCTGGAAAGGAACGAGAGGGGCTGGTTAGCTGGGTGCCATCTCCTCTTCTGAGTGCCCCTCTGCAGTCTTGCTCTAGTGGAATCAGGTGTCTGGTGCAGCGTGTGGCACCCAGAGAATAAAATATGTCTCTTTTTAAAAAAAACAAACAAACAATGTTTAAGATAAGTTTCTAGACCTTATGGTTGCAGAGATCCCTCTTCTCCTCCTGCTTATATGGCCAACATTCCCCACCCTCTGTTTTAGTGGATAGACATCCCTCCACCACTGACTATCTCTGTATAAAATCTCCCTTTTCAGTCACATGGCATGTCTGAAAAAGCTGAATTCTTTAAAGCAGAAAAAGTCATGCAAAAAGAAGCAAAGTCTTTGAAGCAAAATCTGGATTTCCTTGGAACATAAATATTGTTGCGGGATTTAGGTTTGGGAGTGAAGGTTAGGGGCACAGGGCCCATACATGCCACACCCCACACGATTTGCTCTCCCTTGTGGGCATATTCAGTGCAAACTGCTCCTTAATCCGACCCTGACCGGTTTCAACAGGAGAGGAGTCTTTGAGACTCAGCGCTGAATACGGAAAAGGGGAAGTGAGCGAGAGGAAGACTCAAGAGGACAAACTCTGTATGTGTAGGAGTCTATCCTGCTGAAGTCTGGCTGTGCCAGGTGTGGTCCCTGTTGTGACACACAGCCAGCATCGGGCACAGAGCTCTGTTGGCTGTTTCCCTTTGGCAACAAGAGAAGTGCCCCCTCAGTGACCTTCAACATGTGACCCAGGAGACTGAAAGGCCAGTGCTGAGATCTGAGCACCCTCTGGGCAGGATGATGCCCATCCCCATCCCCCTACACGGTGGCAAAGCCCTTTGGAGGGTGAACCCCCTCCTCATTCACTGGGAAGGAAGTATTTTAGCTGCAAAGTAAGTGTGGCTCCTTGGAGATCTGGGTCCCCAAACGCTGAAGGTTGCAGGCCTGGAGGAGGGCCTTCTCTGGGATGAGGGAGCCCCTGTGGCTGCAGAGAGTCATTCATCCTCTACCGGATGCTTCCACTGACACAGAGCCTGGTGGCCCCCTTTGGCAACTCTCCGAACCCCGAACCCTCTCTTCTGCCGGCTGCCATCTCCACACTGTGGCAATGTCCTTTGGGTGGGATGATCTCTCTGACTCACATGGGGCCCCTGCGACGGTTGCTGCCCTCCTTCATCCTCATGGCCTTGATGAAGATGATGGGGCCAGCAACGATGCCCAGAATGCCAATGGATAAGCCCAGGCCGCAGAGCACGTTCTCCGCTGTCTCGGGAATGAGAGCTGGCTCCTTCGACTCTGCAGAGAGGAGAAATGGACCGCGTGTAAGAGCCTGTCTGCCCGTCCTCCATCCCTCTCTGAGGAGAGAGCCTGCCTCTCTCCACCTGCCCCCTGAATCCCGAGCTGAGCTGCATCCACGTCGCCACCTTCCTGCCCAAGAAAGGCCCTCTTGCCATGTTGTCTCAGTCGCCCCAAAAGGTGCCCACAGCCTACATGTTGCTTATCTTATCCAGGATGGGATTGTGTGATCAAAAACACACAAGAGGATTTGGGGGCACCGAATTCATCACCCTCTGAGACTACCATCTTTGCTTTATAAAAAAATACAAGTTACTAGACCCTATGCCTGAAAATTGAAATGAGTAGCAATATCTCACGAAACCTCAGAAGACAAGCAAGCTCCTTCCTCCCCCTACTGCTAGCAAAAACAGAGTAAATTGTGCAAAAGAGGAAACATGTTGAAGTTGCTCAGATCTTAAGAATGTATTTCTTAGGAGTTCAGAATCTAGATTTCTGATTTTTAAAGCAGGGAGAAGACCAGATCTTGCTTACGCCAGATTTTCTCCAACCTCCCCTCGGGAAGGCCCCAGTGCTCCACTTGGCAGACGTAGAAGTCCCCCTGCTCCGGGACGAAGGGGAGGTAGGAGAACTTGCGGAAGGTGTTGTCCGCACTGGGGTAGAAGCCAGTCTCCTCCACGCCCTGCGAGACCACCTCGTTGTTCTTCAGCCAGGTGATGTTCAGCACCGGGGGAGAGAAGCGGTCCACGAAGCAGATGAGGACGTTGGGGTCCCCCAGTTGCACAGGATTTCTAGGGTACACCACTGTTGACGAAGGAGCCACTGTGGAAGAAGATGGATAGTGGACATCATAGAGTCTGGAATCATAGAATAGCAGAGTTGGAAGGGGCCTACGAGGCCACCTAGTCCAACCCCCTGCTCAATGCAGGAATTCAAATTACTGCATCCCCGAAAGGTGGCTGTCCAGGTGCCCTCTGAAGGCCTCCAGTGTTGGAGAGCCCCCTCCAGGTCACTGGTTCCACTGCCATACTGCTCTAACAGGTAAGAAGTTTTTCCTGATGTTCAGCCGAAATCTGACTTCGTGTAACTTGTTGGACCACGTGGTTCAGCTTGAACTGGTGGGTTGGGTCTGCATAGAGAGAAGACCTCCTGATTGAACCTTCTCTTTGTCTCTCTCCTCACACAACAGGAGGGCAAAGACTAGGCTTAGTGTTTGCATCTCCAACTTTGCTGGTTAGCCAGATGTAGAACTCTTTCCTCTCGAGTAGGTACTTCCAGAATAAAGTAGTCATGTCTTATTTTGGAGCTTAAAGTCTCAGTCTGACTAATTCTAGGGAAGGCGTGCTGTTTAGCAAGGACTCAAACACACAGAAATCTTTGCTTCTCTGCAACATAACTTGAGCCCATTATTTCGTGTGATGTGTGTCGGGACCCTCATTCCTCACTGAGCAGCCCCCGGGTGACCCTGGCAGTCCTGGTCAGGAGCGGCATCTCCTCCAAGGCCTGGCATTCCTGGTTCTCCATGCCTCCCCTGGGGAGTCGTGCTCATCAACTCCTAGTTTATGCCATTCCATCCCAGTAGGAGAAGCTTCACCTCCCGCCCCAGTGCATGGAATGGGATGTGGATTCACTTCCCCAAGTAGCCCGGCCTGTGCCAACGCCTCCCCTAGAGCCTGCTGCTCCTGTTCTGCATTCTTTGTTATCACCTGCATTGAGCAGGGGGTTGGACTTGATGGCCTTACAGGACCCTTCCAACTCTACTGTTCTATGATTCTATCTAGACAGGAATATCTCAGAAGAATTGGCTCCAACATCACCTGAACACAGGTCAGGCATTCGAGAAGCTGCAATTGAGCCCCGATGGGCTGAGACCAGAACTCCACTTCCTCCACTACACACACAAACACAAACATTGTACATTAGCTATAGCCAGTTTTTCTCACACACGTAGGCTACAGCAGGGTTGGCCACACGTCAGGCTCCTCAAACTGACTTTGGTTTGTGCACTAGAACCCTAAGAGCTGCCAACCAGAGCCTGGTGCAGAAGACTTTATTATTATTATTATTACTACCACCAGGTAATTTGCTTTCAGGACCAGCACTGACCTGGCCTCGCAGTCCTTCCACTCAAAAGTCATCTCCTGGTTGAATTTGCCCCCCCCGACATGGAGCCCCCCCCCGCCCTGGCCTCCAGCATCAGCACCAAGCAGAGTGTGTGGAGGCTGGGGAAGGGACGAGCTTCCTTTGCAAGAGAGCAGAGACCAGGAATCTCCCTGCAGCTCCTGTGTGTAGCTTGGCCACTAATAGTTAATGCTAATTCAATGGGCTCAATGGGGCGTGTGTGGAGAGGAAGGGGAAGAGGGGGGTTCCCACCCCTCCGGGTACCGTTCTGGGCCCGCGTCCGGTTGCTGCGCTGGATCAGGATCTCCATGTTCCTCTTCATGACCACCATGTTGGCCAGGGCGCCCTGCACATCAAAGCTGACCCGGCTGGCGTAGTCCGGCAGCCTCCAGACATTCTGCTTCTGGGCCCAGTCCACGTGGAGGAGCTCTTCCTCGTCAAAGTCCTGCAGAAACTCCCCAGACATCTTCTCCGAGGGGAAGCTCTCCTGGAAGAAGTCCAGCTCCACCTCCGTGTCCTCCACTGGAGAAGAAGAGATGGGGCAGGGCAGGAGGAGAGAAAGAGGGAGAATTAGCTTGGAAGGAGGGCAGCTGGGGGCCCTCCAGTTAGTGGGGTTGTCCTAAGGAAGAAGGAGGCTGCCCCAAGGACAAGGTCCGCAGGAGAGGGAGGGGGGGACCTTCTAAGGTCTGTAAACCGTCTCCTCATTTACACTCTGTCTTAACAGTGACAGGCCGGGGCCAAAAGCCACGATTCCCCAGAAGGAAGGAAGGAAGGAAGGAAGGAAGGAAGGAAGGAAGGAGGGAGGAAGGAAGGAAGGAAGGAAGGAGGAAGGAAGAAGGAAGGAAGAAGGAAGGAAGGAAGGAAGGAAGGAAGGAGGAAGGAAGGAAGAAGGAAGGAAGGAAGGAAGGAGGAAGGAAGGAAGGAAGGAGGAAGGAAGGAAGGAAGGAAGGAGGAAGGAAGGAAGGAAGGAAGGAAGAAGGAAGGAAGGAAGAAGGAAGGAAGGAAGGAAGGAGGAAGGAAGGAAGGAAGGAAGGAGGAAGCAAGGAAGGAAGGCAGGAAGGAAGGAAGGAAGAAGGAAGGAAGGAGGCAGGCAGGCAGGCAAGCAGGCAGGAGGAAGGAAGGAAGGAAGGAAGGAAGGAGGAAGGAAGGCAGGCAGGCAGGAAGGAGGAAGGAAGGAAGGAAGGAAGGAAGAAGGAAGGAAGGAAGGAAGGAAGGAAGGAAGGAAGAAGGAAGGAAGGAAGGAAGGAGGAAGGAAGGAAGGAAGGAAGAAGGAAGGAAGGAAGGAGGAAGGAAGAAGGAAGAAGGAAGAAAGGAAGGAAGGAAGGAAGAAGGAAGGAAGGAAGGAGGAAGGAAGGAAGGAAGGAAGGAAGGAAGGAGGAAGGGAGGAAGGGAGGAAGGAGGAAGGAAGGAAGGAAGGAAGGAAGGAGGAAGGCAGGCAGGCAGGCAGGCAGGCAGGCAGGCAGGCAGGCAGGCAGGAAGGAGGAAGGAAGGAAGAAGGAAGGAAGGAAGGAAGAAGGAAGGAACGAGGAAGGAAGGAAGGAAGGAAGGAAGGAAGAAGGAAGGAAGGAAGGAAGGAAGAAGGAAGGAAGGAAGGAGGAAGGAAGGAAGGAAGGAGGTCTGATGGTAGAATAAATAAGGACATTCATTTGCTGTCACTAGTGGGTCGTCAAAAGCTTCACCTGTTGACTAATATAATAATTAAACCAGAACTTGCAGACACACAGAACTTTTAAAAATGGGAGTGAATGCAGACTATGGAGATATGGGGGTGGGGATGACTGAAGATAGAGAGGTCTGCATCCAGAATCCACCTGTGCCTGGCGGTCCCGGCTGTGGAGGAAGGAGCACTCGCTGGGTGTGTGTGTGTGTGTGTGTGTGTGTGTGATGGATCTAATGGAAGGCCTGCGTTGGGACCAGAATCACATAAAATACAGTATTTTTCCTAAACACAAATCCTGATCTTTCAGTTAGGCGTGGAAATCCAGCTTTGCCTTTCAAGGTTGCTCAGGATCCACTTTGCCTGCCTCAGTCCAGGACAGTCCCTGGGAACTGAAACCCTGGAGAGGTGCCTCCAGTTAGCGAAAGGAGACCAGGCCAGCAGCCTGAGGCCACATGAGGCACGTTTTGACGTTTCTGTATTGGCAGATTCAGGACAGAGAAGAAAGTCCTTCACGCGGCGCAGTTAAACTGCGGAACTCTCTCCCACGAGAGGCAGCGATAGCCACGAGGTGGAGGGCTTTAAAAGGAGTCTGGAGCAAATTCACGGAGGAGGAAAAGGCGCTCCGTGGCTACTCGCCCTGGGGGCCCCGCTCTGCGCCCCCATCCGAGGCAGCGGATCCCTCTGAATGGCACCCTTGCTGGGACTTGCGGACGGGGAGAGCGCGCGGCTCTTGAGCGCAGGTCATGGGCTCCCTCTGGGGGCATCTGGCTGGCCGCGGGGAGACCAGGAGGCTCGACCAGTGTGGGGTGCAACTCCCCCCAACACTCTTCACACAGCACGACAACGCCCAGGACCCTTCCCCGTTCCTCTCCTCCCCTCCCCCCTGTTCCCGAACCCCGGGGGTGGCTTCTGCACCGGCATTGCAGGGGGGCATTTCTCTTCTCTGCCAAAGAGGCCTCCACCTTGGCCCACATGCCACGCCCAGAGGCACTTCCGCTCCCCTCCAGAGCCCCACATTTGCGGGGACTTCCCACGACCCCCTTTTCCCCTGGGCCCCCCTGCGACATCCATCCCGCCCGCCCTCCCGTGCCCCCCGCCTAACCTGTCAGGGCTCCTGCCCGCGGGGGGGCGAGGATGGCACAGAGGCACCACCAGAGGCAAAGGGCTCGTCCTCCCCTTGTGCCCATCGCAGCAGCTCTCCTTCCCGGGCCGGGCACGGAGGAGGGATGGATGGAGGAGGGCGGGGGAGCGAGGAGTCTCCCTAGAGAGCAGAGGAAGTTATGTCGGCTGCACCCTCTGCCTGCCTGCCTCCAAAGTGGCTGTGGGGTGGCGGTGCCCCTGGGGTGGCCTTGGCAGAGCGGGGAACCTCAGCCAATGAGAAAGCGCCCTGGCGATGACCAGCCTGTTGCCGGGTGAAACTCCCCAGGCTGGAGCCTCACCGGGCGATGGAGAGGAAACCCGAGGGCGGGGGAGTTCATGGGAGGGGGGAAGAGAGGCCGATGGGGGTGGGCTGCAGGGGGAGGGGTGCCCGCTGGTTCTCCCTCTGATCCAAGGGGGGGCTCCATCAGGGAAGGGGTTCCTCCCCGGTGGGCGGGGTTCTCCCCAGTCATCAGCTCCATGCGCGGGGGGAGCAGGCACGGGGCGGTTCCCCCGCTGTGACTTTTCTGGGGGGGGCTCCTTCTTCTTCGTTCCCACCTGCGACAAGATGCCTCTTCCGGAGGGCGCAGGGGCGACCCCCCAGCTGACTTCTGTCCTCCCCTGGCAACCGGAGGAGGAGGGGGGCGGTAACTCCCACTGACTTGCAGTGGGGGTCCCGTTCGTTCTTGGGGAGGGGGCTGTCCCCGAAGGAGCCCCTGGCTCTCCCGTTTGCAACGGGGGACGTGACGGACCCTCTTTTTTCAAGACCGAGTAGAAGGAGAGAGGGAGGAGGAAGGCGGGAGGGCGCTGTGGGTCCGCCAGGTCGGGCTTCGGAGGAGGGTCCCGGGTGGCAGGCTCGAGTGAGGCTCTGTGGGGCGGGGGCGCTCTTCTCCGGGGGGCGGCCCCCCCTGTGGCTGCCAGAGAGTTGCCTCCTGCCTCCCTGCACCCGCGAACCAGGCCTCCTCTCTGGGCCCCTCCTTGGTGGGAGGGGGCAGCAGGACCCCCCTCGGGGAGCACCGATTGGAGCGACCCCTTCCCCCAAGCGCCCTCGCTCTTCGTGGATCTGTTCTTAAGATTTGTAGCCCCCCCCCCTCTACGGTGTGGCTGGCAGCAGCATCTTTATTAACACGCAATAAAAGATGAAGGAACGCATCAGAACAAGCCATGACCCCCCCGCCCCCCTCCGCAGCTCTAGGAAGATCGCAGAGATCGCAGAGAGATCTCACTTTCGCTCCTTCCTTTGACAAGGGCCTGAACGGGACGTTCTCGGGACTCCCCTGCCTGGCGACCGATGACGCCGCCTCGGATCGGAGCCCCATTGGTCCCTGCCCAGTCTCCGGGGCAGAGGGGCGGGGCTGGGGCAGAGTTTCTCCCGGGCTGAGCAGAGAAAGTCCCACTGCGGAGTCGGCTGCGAGATGATGGGGGGCTCCTGCGCCTTGGACTTGGGGGTCCTCCTTGGGGCCGTGGCGGTGCTGGTCTCCCCTCCGGAGGTGCTGGGCGTGGGGGAGCCTCCAGGTGAGCAAATATCCCATCTGGAGGAGTAAGAGAAAAGCCTTTCCAGAGACCCCCAAAACATCAGTGGGGCAGCAGCAAAGGGGGCTTCCGCTGGGGCTGGCAGAGGAGGAGGGCAGCATCCTCCCCACACTCAGAAACAGTAGCTGGGGCTTTTGGGGGGTGGGAAGGAGAGTTATTTGCTTATTTACATATTTATTGCAACTATTTAGGCGGCTGAAGAGTAACCCGCAATATTGCCCTGTTAAAAAAGCCCCAGACCCTGCCCCCACGGCAGCCGAGGGCAGATTAATCATAACAAATCATTAACTCAATAAAACCAATCACGATAATCTCCCAGTAGCATCACCCTCTTACAGCTGCCCCTCCTCAATAATGAGGAACCCGGCAGTGAAAGTGGGGCAGAGCCCTCCCCACTCCAAGGAACCTGAACCTGACTCCCTCATCAACCTCCCCACGACCCATAGCCTGGGGGGGGGAGGCCTACAGCGCCCCTCCCCTGCTAATTTTTTCTGCCTCCTATTTTTTTAGGAAAAACAATTAAGTTTATTACAGAAAGAAACCTGCCCCCCTGAACTTTGGGGTGCTGCCCTGAACCTTTAGGCAGGCCACAGGCCAGCTCCCCGCCCCCTAATCACATAAGCCACCCCATTCACTTGTGGTCATAGGAACTAGGAACATGCCTCATAACAAGTCAAACCATCTGCCTGTCTAGCCCAGGCTGGCTGCATGGCTGCCCAGGGTCTACATCAGAGAAGGGTCCTCCTTCCCAGCCCTGCCTCCTGGAGATGTGGGGGGCGGCACTGAGCCTGGGGCCCTCTGCATGCAGAGCAGCCTCTCATTCCAGCTCAACCCACCTGTCCCTCCCCCTCTGGGAGAACAAGTCTTATGAGCAAAGGTTGAAGGAACTTGGCATGTTCAGTCTGGTGAAGAGAAGGCTGAGGGGTGACATGATTGCACTCTTTAAGTACCTGAAGGGCTGTCACATAGAGGAGGGTACAGATTTGTTCTCTGCTGCCCCAGAGGGTAGGACTAGGTCTAATGGTTTTAAGTTGCAGGACCGTAGATTCAGATTGGGCATTAGAAGGAACTGCTTGACAGTAAGGGCACTTCGGCAATGGAACCGACTGCCTAGGGAGGTGGTGGGATCCCCTTCGCTGGATGTCTTCAAGCAGAGGCTGGACAGCTATCTGCGGGAGATGCTCTAGCTGTGGATTTCCTGCTGTGAGCAGGGGTTGGACTCGATGGCCTCCAAGGCCCCTTCCAACTCTATGATTCTATGATTCTATGATTCCGTGTAGCCACATTGGCTTTTTCCGATGTCTTCCGTTTTTCTTTCTCTTTGGAATTGTTTGCGATTGCACTTTTTGTAATACCTTCTTCATGAACTAACACGCTTCTTGGGCTCCTTTTTTCTTTAGTCTATCTAGCTACTGGATCCTACTCATCATTTCCCTGAGCTTGCTAAAATCGGCTTTCCTGAAATCCAAGGTCCATGTTTGACTATGTTGGCCATGTTTGGCTTTCCCCAGAATCACAAATTCCAGCATTACGTGGTCACTTTCCCCCAAGGTACTGACGGCTTTAATTCCCGTGACCAATTCATAAGAACATAAGAACATAAGAAGAGCCTGCTGGATCAGGCCAGTGGCCCATCTAGTCCAGCATCCTGTTCTCACAGTGGCCAACCAGGTGCCTGGGGGAAGCCCACAAGCAGGACCCGAGTGCAAGAACACTCTCCCCTCCTGAGGCTTCCAGCAACTGGTTTTCAGAAGCATGCTGCCTCTGACTAGGGTGGCAGAGCACAGCCATCAAGGCTAGTAGCCATTGATAGCCCTGTCCTCCATGAATTTGTCTAATCTTCTTTTAAAGCCGTCCAAGCTGGTGGCCGTTACTGCATCTTGTGGGAGCAAATTCCATAGTTTAACTATGCGCTGAGTAAAGAAGTACTTCCTTTTGTCTGTCCTGAATCTTCCAACATTCAGCTTCTTTGAATGTCCACGAGTTCTAGTATTATGAGAGAGGGAGAAGAACTTTTCTCTATCCACTTTCTCAATGCCATGCATAATTTTATACACTTCTATCATGTCTCCTCTGACCCGCCTTTTCTCTAAACTAAAAAGCCCCAAATGCTGCAACCTTTCCTCGTAAGGGAGTCGCTCCATCCCCTTGATCATTCTGGTTGCCCTCTTCTGAACCTTTTCCAACTCTAGAATATCCTTTTTGAGATGAGGCGACCAGAACTGTACACAGTATTCCAAATGCAGCCGCACCATAGATTTATACAATGGCATTATGATATCGGCTGTTTTATTTTCAATACCTTTCCTAATTATCGCTAGCATGGAATTTGCCTTTTTCACAGCTGCCGCACACTGGGTCGACATTTTCATCGTGCTGTCCACTACAACCCCGAGGTCTCTCTCCTGGTCGGTCACCGCCAGTTCAGACCCCATGAGCGTGTATGTGAAATTAAGATTTTTTGCTCCAATAGGCATAATTTTACACTTGTTTATATTGAATTGCATTTGCCATTTTTCTGCCCATTCACTCAGTCTGGAGAGGTCTTTTTGGAGCTCTTCGCAATCCCTTTTTGTTTTAACAACCCTGAACAATTTAGTGTCATCAGCAAACTTGGCCACTTCACTGCTCACTCCTAATTCTAGGTCATTAATGAACAAGTTGAAAAGTACAGGTCCCAATACCGATCCTTGAGGGACTCCACTTTCTACAGCCCTCCATTGGGAGAACTGTCCGTTGATTCCTACTCTCTGCTTTCTGCTTCTTAACCAATTCCTTATCCACAAGAGGACCTCTCCTCTTATTCCATGACTGCTAAGCTTCCTCAGAAGCCTTTGGTGAGGTACCTTGTCAAACGCTTTTTGAAAGTCTAAGTACACTGTGTCCACTGGATCACCTCTATCTATATGCTTGTTGACACTCTCAAAGAATTCTAATAGGTTACTGAGACAGGACTTTCCCTTGCAGAAGCCATGCTGGCTCTGCTTCAGCAAGGCTTGTTCTTCTATGTGCTTAGTTAATCTAGCTTTAATAATACTTTCTACCAGTTTTCCAGGGACAGAAGTTAAGCTAACTGGCCTGTAATTTCCAGGATCCCCTCTGGATCCCTTTTTGAAGATTGGCGTTACATTTGCCACTTTCCAGTCCTCGGGCACGGAGGAGGACCCGAGGGACAAGTTACATATTTTAGTTAGCAGATCAGCAATTTCACATTTGAGTTCTTTGAGAACTCTCGGGTGGATGCCATCTGGGCCCGGTGATTTGTCAGTTTTTATATTGTCCATTAAGCTTAGAACTTCCTCTCTCGTTACCACTATTTGTCTCAGTTCCTCAGAATCCCTTCCTGCAAATGTTAGTTCAGGTTCAGGGATCTGCCCTATATCTTCCACTGTGAAGACAGATGCAAAGAATTCATTTAGCTTCTCTGCAATCTCCTTATCGTTCATTAGTACACCTTTGACTCCCTTATCATCCAAGGGTCCAATTGTCTCCCTAGATGGTCTCCTGCTTTGAATGTATTGATAGAATTTTTTGTTGTTGGTTTTTATGTTCTTAGCAATGTGCTCCTCAAATTCTTTTTTAGCATCCCTTATTGTCTTCTTGCATTTCTTTTGCCAGAGTTTGTGTTCTTTTTTATTTTCTTCATTTGGACAAGACTTCCATTTTTTGAAGGAAGACTTTTTGCCTCTAAGAGCTTCCTTGACTTTGCTCGTTAACCATGCTGGCATCTTCTTGGCCCTGGCGGTACCTTTTCTGATCTGCGGTATGCACTCCAGTTGAGCTTCTTATATAGTGTTTTTAAACAACTTCCAAGCATTTTTGAGTGATGTGACCCTCTGGACTTTGTTTTTCAGCTTTCTTTTTACCAATCCCCTCATTTTTGTGAAGTTTCCTCTTTTGAAGTCAAATGTGACCGTGTTGGATTTTCTTGGCAATTGGCCAGTTACATGTATGTTTAATTTAATAGCACCATGGTCACTGCTCCCAATCGGTTCAACAACACTTTCATCTCGCACCAGGTCCCGGTCCCCACTGAGGATTAAGTCCAGGGTTGCCGTCCCTCTGGTCGGTTCCATGACCAACTGGTCCCTGTTAGTTAAGATCAGGTCCAGGATTGCCGATCCCCTTGTTCCTTCTTCTACTTTTTGAAAGAGGAAATTATCAGCAAGGCCCATCAGGAATTTGTTGGAGGCTTTGTGCTTCGCAGAGTTTGTCTCCCAGCAGATATCTGGGTAGTTGAAGTCCCCCATCACTACTACTTCTTGCCTCCTTGAGATTTCAGAGATTTGTTTGCGAAAGGCCTCGTCTACCACCTCTTCTTGGCCAGGGGGTCTGTAGTAGACACCTACTACCATGTCGGTTTTATTTGTTTCTCCATTTATTTTTACCCAAATGGTCTCTACCGGACCACTTTGTTCGCTCTCTTGGATTTCCATAGAGGTGTATTTGTCTTTGACGTATAACGCTACTCCCCCTCCTTTTCTGTTGCTTCTATTCTTTCTGTAGAGTTTATATCCTTGAATGGCTATATTCCAATCATGGGAGTCATCCCACCGTTATCCCTATGAAGTCATATTTGCCTTGATGCACTAAGACTTCAAGCTCCCCTTGCTTGTTTCCCAAGCTCCGCGCGTTGGTATATAGACAGCAGAAGTCTCTTTTGTCCTGATTGGATTCCTCCGTTAATGTACCGTGAGCTTTGCCATGCATCCCTTTCTCTCTCCCAGTGTCTCCTGTACCCTTCAAATCCTCACGTTTACAACCTGCTGTCTTTGGATTGGTATTTAAGCTATCATCTCCATCCCCGAGGCTTTAGTTTAAAGCCCTCTTGATGACTTTTGCCATACTTCTGCCAAAGAGATTCTTCCCAGTCCTTGTGAGGTGCAGCCCATCTCTTGCCAACAGTCCCCCCTCCAAGAGCTTAGACCATGGCCCCAGAATCCAAACCTCTCCCATCGACACCATCTGCGTAACTATTATCATCACTATTATCATCACTATTATCCCTACTGCGGCTGAACTCCAGCGCTGTATCTTCAGGAATCATTTCCATCAGGATAGGACGCAGCAGACTCCACAGGTATCAGAGACAGCCCCCATGGACTCCACACTGCGTACTTGAGTCTCACAGGCCTCACAGAGGTGGCGTAAAGCCAAGGTGCCAGTTGACCTTTTTACTGGCTTCAGGCTTGGCAGCTTGTCCATGTGGGCATTAATAATCCTTCTGCCAAATCTTTCCCTCAGAACTTTCACAGCCGCATCTTAATTTCCCTCTGATAGCTGCATGCCAGCAATTGCACTGGTTGCTGCCCCACCTAGGAAGGATTTTAATTAATTAAACTTGTCTGCCTTTGTCAGCCTGGTGTTCTGGTGAATGGAGGTTCCATACTGGCTCCAGGATCTCTGGCTGCAATAATATCCCCGTGAAATCTCTCAGTCATCCAATTGGGGAGCTTGACCCTCAGTGGCCATGGATCTGCCCTTGTTGCTGAAGAGGGACTGCTTGCATCTTCAGTGTTAATTGCTTGCATTGCATGTGTTTTCCCAGCTATGATGTGGTCTTTCTACAGGGACCCCGGAACTGTTTTCAAGGTGAGGGGGCTCAGGACTGGTGGGCAGGTCATGTCATGATGATCTGCTTCCCCCTCCTCCCCAATGGTCAGTTTCTCCTGTTCTATCCTGGATTGCATAGGAGTAAATCCCATTGAACTCAATAAGCATGCAAATGATCAGACCTGCTTTCCCCCCCTCTCCTTTCCCTTCATTCTCCCCCTCTTCCTCCTCCCCTGCCCACTCCAGCCCTCCCCCCCGGTCAGTTTTACCTATTGTAAGCATGATTGCACAGGAGTAAATAGCACTGAACTCAATAAATATGCAAATGATCAAACCTGTCCTTCTCCCCTCCCCCTCCTGCCTGCTCCCATCCCAGTCCTCCCCACTGCCTTTCCTCCTCTCCCTCCTCCTCTTCCGCCTCCTGCCTTCCCCATCCCCTGTGGTCAGTGTCACCTATCCTAAGCATGATTGCTGGGGAGTAAATCCCACTGAACTCAATAAGTATGCACATGATCAATCCATTCTCAGCAAACTTGCATAGGATCCCATTTCTTACCCCCTGGAATAAAAAGCAAGGAAATGTAGGCTGCTGGACTGTGCAGTGTTTCCAGAAAGACAAGTAAGGGGTTAAAACTGTGCAGCATCTCAAGGACAGACCGCAGCTGGCACAAAACCGAAAGTCTATAAAACCTTGAAAGAGAAACTGCAAGGTGTGGGGGTGTTAGGAGAGTTGAGAGAGAAAAGTCTTCGTGTCTGTATCTGTACAAGAACCTTCTGTCAGTAAATGACTCTTAAACACTTAATGGCCTGTGTGTGAGTATCTTTCAACTGCCATCGGGTGCTGCCTACAGGAAATTCACTAATAGGCAAAAAACCTTGCGGTTTAAGAATGTACCTATAGCCCACAGATATTTCTATCAAACTTTAAAAAGCAGGGAAATTGGGCAGCTATACTGAATGCACCAGGGGAGCACGAGACCTGACCTCCTCTCTGAGATATTGGACTGCCCTACAAATTGGTCAAAATGCAAACACCATTTGGGTTGGTCTTTCACAGTCCAGTCCACTTCCTGTGTAGCTTGGAAGAATTTGGTAGCATGTGCCTCTGAGCATATGGTGAGTGGTGGCAACACCTGCACACAGCTCAAATAATAGAAAGAAGACATGTGCTGTGGTGGTCTTGTTTTAGCAGGGAGGAAGCAACATTATTAAGACAGTTGACATAGTTCAGATGGTCACTTTGAACATGTCTGATTTCCTTTGCAATTTTAGTGAAGTTCCCTATAGGAAATCATTTTCTTTTGTTTCTGTTTCTGTGAATATGTGAAGTACAGCAACACCTTGCAAAATTTACACTAAAAAAACTGCTAACATAATTGTGGAATAATGGCACTGACTTCTGCAGGATAGTCTCCAGTGGACCTCAGGAGTGTCTCAATTTGCACAAGATAAAACAGTGGGAGGTGAAATATATTCTAGCAAAATGCTAGGTGTCCTCTATGTTTTTAGTTGACTGTGCCCACCTTGCCTTAAATGAAGTGGTTTAAACATAGCAGGCTGAAAATATGCATCCTCAATCTGATTTTTAATCAAACTGCAGGTCCAAAATCCACTGATAATGCACCGAAAATAGAAATAGAACATAACTTCCAATTTGAAACACAAAAGGCTGTCTTCACCATCATATGACATTGACCAATAAAAAGGCTTTGAAATTAATAAAAATCAATTTGACACGGATTTCTAGGATGAATAATGAGGGAAATAAAATTTTCTAGTTTAGATTCTCGGTAGAAATATTAGTAAAACGGGAAAGAAGCAAAGTAAGAACACTAACAAACATACAAAAATATAATTCTCCATCTTTGGAGATGGCAGGTGTTGCCACCACTCACCATATGCTCAGAGGTACGTTACCAAATTCTTCCAAGCTACACAGGAAGTGGATTGGACTGTGAAAGACCAACCCAAATTGTCTTTGCATCTTGACCAATTTGTAGGGTGGTCCAATATCTCAGAGAGGTCAGGACTCCTGCTCCCCTGGTGCATTCACTAGAGCTGCCCAATTTCCCTGCTTTTTAAAGTTTGATAGAAATAGCTGTGGGCTATAGGTATGTTCTTAAACTGCAAGGTTTTTTGCCTATTAGTGAATATTGATTAAAACGGGCTGCTGCAAAGGTCTCCTCCATGAGTTCTCCCAGCTCCAAGAAGCAGGCTCTCTGTTAGCTCAAGGGAAGTACTTTGAAAGAGAAAATGTTCCTTTGTAAGGTGTGTGAGCCCCCTTTAGGATGCACACCTTAATGTGGTGAGGGGTTTGAGAGTGTTGAAGAAGCTGAGAGCAATGCCGTCAGGAGTCTAGACCAAGAGGCTAGACTCCTAGCAGGGGCACCCATGGTGGAATGGTAAAAGCTGAGACACCAGACTAAGATGCATCCAGACTCAGAGGAAGGCAATGGTAAACCACCTCTGAATACCTCTTACCATGAAAACCCTATGAACAGAGTATCCAAAATGCAACACGAGATAGTGCTGGAAGATGAAACCCCCAGGTCAGAAGGCACTCAGTGAGCTACTGGGGAAGAACAAAGGACAAGGACAAGTAGAGCTGTGACTAATGACGCAGCTGGGTCAAAGCCGAAAGGAAGCCCAGAGGGTGATGCGCACAGATGCAAGAGGAGAGTCCAGAGTTGTACGACACACACAATAGGAACATGGAATGTGAGAAGCATGAACCAGGGAAAGTTAGAAATTGTCAAGCAAGAAATGGAACGTATCAACATTACAATACTTGGCATGAGTGAATTAAAATGGACGGGAATGGGACATTTTCAATCTTGCAATTACAAATATTTTATGCAGGAAATGAGAAAGTAAGAAGAAACGGGGTTCTTTAATAGTGAGAAGTGTTGTAGCAAAAGCAATTAGGAGCTACAACGCAAGGTCTGAGCGAGTGATATCAATGAGATTAAATGGGAAACCTATTAACATAACCATCATCCAAGTCTACGCTCCAACATTAAACACAGAAGAAGAGGAATTGGAGAGATTTTATGCAGAAGTACAGGAGGAAATTGATCACACACCAAAACAAGATATGATGATAATCATGGGGGACTGGAATGCAAAAGTAGGGAACAGAGAAGAACTAGGAATTGTGGGGAAATGGGGCTTAGGTGACAGAAATGAAGCAGGAGAAAGACTTATTGAATTCTGTGAAGCCAATAATTTGTTTCTTGCCAACACAGTTTTTGAGCAACCAAAAAGACGACTATACACGTGGACATCACCAGATGGTCAATATAGGAATCAAATTGATTATATAATTGGAAACAGAAGATGGAGAAGTTCCATACTTTCTGCAAAAACAAGACCAGGAGCAGACTGCGGTATAGATCATGAACTGATCGTATCGAAAATCAGAGTAAAGCTAAAGAAGAAGAACAAAGCACTCATAATGCCAAAATACAATTTAAATAACATCCCAGAAACACATAAAGATCAAATAAGGAACTGGTTTGAGGCTTTAAACTTAGTTGACAGAGAACCAGAAGAACTATGGAATGAAGTCAAAGACGTTATCAGGGAAGAATACAAAAAGACAATACCTCTTGTTAAAAAGAGAGAAAGACCCCAATGGATGACTGAAGAAACTCTTAAAATGGTTAAAGAGAGAAGGAAAGCAAAAGCAAAAGGAGATAGAAACACGGTCAGAACCCTAAATGCAACTATACAGCGACTAGTACGTAGGGACAAAGAGAACTATTACAATAGTTACTGTATAGAAAGAGAAGAGGACAACAAAAAGGGAAGAACAACAGCCATATTCCAAAAGATTAGAGAAATGAAAGGGAAATTTAAACCACGAGTAGGGATGTTGAATAATCAACAGGGGAACACACTGACTGACCGAGATGAAATAAAAGGAAGACGGAAGCAATACACTGAAGAACTCTATAAAAGAGATGCCAGGATGACAGATTCATTCACGGAGGAACCATATGATGAAGAATCAGAAATTTCAGAATGTGAGGTGAAAGCTGCTCTTAAAATTCTTGGAAGAAACAAACCACCAGGAATAGACGGCGTACCAATAGAGTTGCTACAAGCTACTGAGACTGAATCTGTCCAAATTTTGACAAGAATTTGTCAAGAAATATGGAAAACTAAACAATGGCCCACAGACTGGAAGCGTTCAATATATATCCCACTTCCAAAGAAAGGGGATCCCAGAGAATGCAGTAATTACCGAACTATTGCCTTAATATCCCATGCAAGTAAAGTAATGCTCAAGATTCTACAACAAAGGCTCTTACGATATATAGAGCGAGAAATGCCAGACGTCCAAGCTGGATTTAGAAAGGGAAGAGGCACCAGTGATCATATTGCAAACATATGTTGGATAATGGAACGGAGCAAGGAATTTCAGAAGAAAATCACCCTGTGCTTTATAGATTACAGCAAAGCCTTTGACTGTGTAGATCATTAAAAACTATGGAATGCTTTAAAAGGAATGGGGGTGCCACAGCATCTGATTGTCCTGATGTGCAACCTACAAGAGGCTACTGTAAGGACAGAATATGGAGAAACCGATGGGTTCCCCATCGGACAGGGCATGTTACAGGGGTGTATTTTATCACCCTATTTGTTTAATCTGTACGCAGAACATATCATACGGAAAGAGGGATTGGAGCAAGATGAAGGTGTGAAAACTGGAGGGAGAAACATCAATAATTTAAGATATGCAGACGATACCATACTCTTAGCAGAAACCAGTAATAATTAGAAACGAATGCTGATGAAAGTTAAAGAGGAAAGCACAAAAGCAGGACTACAGATGAAAGTCAGGAAGACTAAAGTAATGACAACAGAAGATTTATGTAACTTTACAGTTGACAATGAGGACATTGAACTTGTCAAGGATTATCAATACCTCGGCACAGTCATTAACTAAAATGGAGACAATAGTCAAGAAATCAGAAGAAGGCTAGGACTGGGGAGGGCAGCTGTGAGAGAACTAGAAAAGATCCTCAAATGCAAAGATGTATCACTGAACACCAAAGTCAGGATCATTCAGACCATGGTATTCCCGATCTCTATATATGGATGTGAAAGTTGGACAGTGAAAAAAGCAGATAAAAATCAACTCCTTTGAAGTGTGGTGTTGGAGGAGAGCTTTGCGCATGCCATGGACTGCGAAAATGACCAATAATTGGGTTTTAGAACAAACTTAAACCAGAACTACGATTAGAAGTTGAAATGATGAAACTGAGGTTATCATACTTTGGACACATGATGGGAAGACATGATTCCCTAGAAAAGACCATAATGCTGGGAAAAACAGAAGGGAGTATAAAAAGAGGAAGGCCAAACAAGAGATGGATTGTTCCATAAAGGAAGCCAGAGACCTGAACTTACAAGATCTGAACAGCGAGGTTCATGACAGATGCTCTTGGAGGTCGCTGATTCATAGGGTCGCCAAAAGTTGTAATCGGCTTGAAGGCACATAAGAACATCAAGAACAAGGTGTGTGAGACCCTTTTATGAATAAAATACACCCAAAATAATGGGACAGAAATCTGGGGGGAAGAAATGCAATTGCCCCAGTAGAGAGTTCTAGGCCACTGAGGGAAGGGGTAGTATTCTGAGTGGTTTAAGTGTGTTGCCACATAGTGGCCAAAGAGCAGATGCATTGCTATAGCGAAGGGAGTAGGGTTGCCAGGTCGGAACCATCCAAAAACCTGAGAAAATGGGGGCGGGCCCTAGTGATGTCATGGGGCAGGCCCTAGTGATATCACGGGGCGGGCCCTAGTGACATCACGGGGCAGGCCCTAGTGACATCATTAAACATGATACATTGTATCAACCACAGTTGCTTGGAGCATACCATTCAAAAAAAAATTATCTGATTGGAGATTAAAATAGAAATCTTAACTAAAATAGGGTGTTCCTAGGTCCATCTGAAGTGACAAGGTCATTCTTTCTCACAAGCTTAGGGTGATGCAAAATGGAAATGGACTGCCTTCAAGTTGATCCCAAATAGGGTCTTCATGGTAAGCAGTATTCAGACAGAGGTGGTTTACTATTGCCTTCCTCTGAGTCTGAGAGGCAGTGACTGGCCCAAGGTCACCCAGTGAGCTTCATGGCTGTTTGGAGATTCAAACCCTGGTCTGCCAGGTCACAGTTCAACACCTTTAGGGAACATTTAATCTCGCTTACTTGCTTCTGGCAAGAAGGGTTTACGTGCCCTCAGGCCAGGCCATTATTGGAAGAAAGGAGTTTAGTGTTGCAGAGATGTTAGATGGGAGCACAGATGGATGCCCCTGAAGGCAGCAACTGTAAACATGCTTATTAAGGAACTAAGCCCCATAGAACTCAATAGGACTTACTTCTGAGTAGATATGGTTGCAGCCATGTTAAACAAATTAAACCAGAACTATCACTAGAAGCTAAAATGATGAAACTGAGGTTATCATACTTTGGGCACATCATGAGAAGACGTGATTCACTAGAAAAGACAACAATGCTGGGAAAAACAGAAGGGAGTAGAAAAAGAGGAAGACCAAAAAAGAGACGGATTGATTCCATAAAGGAAGCCACAGACCTGAACTTACAAGATCTGAACAGGGTGGTTCATGACAGATGCTCTTGGAGGTCGCTGATTCATAGGGTCGCCGTAAGTCGTAATCGACTTGAAGGCACATAACAACGCCTTCTTGCCTGCACTATCTAAAAGTAACGTTTGTAGGGATGAGAGAGCTGTTTTATGGCACCAACTATCCCAAATAAAAGGCACAATTCAAACCATGTCTGCTGCTACATACATGCTTTAATCTGCTAGCCCATAAGAGACTCCCATGAAAGCACTATAGTCCAGAAGGCCTCCACCTTAGAAAGTGCCCCCACTACATTCCAGATCAGTTCCAGCCTTGGGAGGGGACAACTATATTAATAGGTTGCTCATTGCTATTGTTGAGTGGCAGATGCCTACACAAAAGGCATCAATGTGCCAATTTTACAGTAGCATTAAGTTACTACAAACAAATAACGCAGCAGAGTTACAACACCAGGACTTCACACTGCACCCATGTTACTGCTCCCCATATTGGTGTCTCCAATAATCCCTTTAGCTGTTTAGAAGGCAGGTGGGTGTTCTCACTTGTAATCTGCATTTCAGAAGATCATTAGATCCAGAAGTGTAAGCTCCGAATCTTGCATTAAGATCCACAGACTACAAAAAAAAATTCATTCATTCTATACCACGATTCAATCCACAGCCTAATCAATTTGGACAGATACTGAGATGGAAGGGGTATTTAAAAGCCTAAGTCTGTGGGAAAATTCTGCTAACGTCTGTATGCTGTAGTCCTTTAATCCAAATACTCTCTTAGTGTCGTGGATATTAACTGAACTTGCTAAGCAAGTTACAGCATGAAGTCTTTTCCCCTGCAAGAATGAGATTTTGTAGGAGGGGAGAAAAAATGAGAGGAATTAAGAGATTTCGAGGGGCATGAAAAAAACTGTCATCTCCTACTGTGGCCAGGCTTATCTGTAAATACTTTTCCAATATATTTTTAATAGTACCTTTGTACAGAACAATAAATATCTTTTCAGCATTCTGGTTTTTTACCTCCGGAAAGGAGCAGCGTGGCGCCGATGGGCAGGAGCGGCCGCGATGGGGCTGAGGAGTCTGTGCGTGCGGTCGTTCCGAATCCGGTTGGGGGAAGAAGGACCGGTTTGAGGCCGGGTCATTTGTAGGCCGTCGCGCAGAGGGAGAGAGAGAGAGGGAGAGATTTGTCTTGAGTCTGCTGTATTTAGTGAAGCTTGAGTCTGCTGTATTTAGTGAGTGGCCTGCCAGCCTCAGCCGGTTCCCCTGCTCCAGAAAGGACGGCCGGCCGCTTCACTAAATACAGCAGACTCAAGCTTCACTAAATACAGCAGACTCAAGACAAATCTCTCTCTCTCTCTCTCTCCCCCCTCTCTCTCTCCCTCTGCGCGACGGCCTACAAATGACCCGGCCTCAAACTGGCTCCTTCCATCAGCGGCCTTCTTCCCCCAACCGGATTCGGAACGACCGCACGCACAGACTCCTCAGCCCCATCGTGGCCGCTCCCGCCCATCGGCGCCACGCGGCTACAGCCTCCACTCACCACCCCCTCACCTGTACTTTTGTGGCCGGCGGGAGCAGCTAGGCTCTGCTGCACAGGGTGGGGGGGCGCGGCAGCAACTCAACTCCTCCTCCTCCTCTCTCTCTCCAGTCCCTCCCTCAATTACAAAGGGCGGGAAGGCGGCCAGCCACAGCCTTCACGCATGCGTATGTCAATCACGCATGCGTGGCTGAGCGGCACGCTCAAAAGCCGGAGATTAGCCTCTTCAAAGGAATTATGGCTGGAGGCCAGAGATGGCCCCCTTTTCCCTGAAACTCCGGCAGAAAACCGGAGACCTGGCATCCCTAGAAGGGAGACTGAGCATGCTCCCGTTTGCTGGCTGGAACTGTTCCTAAAATTGCGCTCAAGCAAAGGCCTTTATGAAAACAGAAGAAAATTAACACAGTAATCTGTTAACATTCCTGGTGTGGTCTTCACAGATGAGAGAAGGGATGCTCATGCTCAGGAGACCTGTTTGTAGCGGCAGTGCGAGAAACCATTTTTTGCCAGAACTTAAGAACACTGATGCATCACTATCAATTTTGCCTGGTCATTTTTTTGGGGGGGGGCTCAGCCCACCCAAGCTTAGTCTTAGGGGGCCTATGTCTTTGTAGCCCTGTGCCACTTCCACCTCTTTCTCTAGATCAGTTATTCCAGCTTCTATGTCTTGGTCAAGCTCATTTGGAATCTCTCCTTTGCTGGAAGCTGATTTAAGCTTTCCTCAAGCAGAGCCGCGTCTGCATCAGTTTTCCGTACTTCACTTTCTGTCTTTTGCAACGGTTTTTTTGTCAGTGTTCTAGTTGCAGCCCTCGTGCACCTTTGCCTTTCCGAAGCCTCGGCCATCTCCCCTTTTCCTTTAAATCTTTCCCTCCCTGGTTTCGGCACCAAAGGTTTTGCAACAGCTAAAGTCTCCCTACCAGGAATAATGGTTCTTGGAGGCTTGACTTCTTTAACACTGATTATATTTATTAACTGACAAACTTGGCTTACAGCAAAACTAAGTTCTGCTTCTACAAACTGAGGAAAGGAAAAGAGAGAGAGAGAAAAAGGCAGGAAAATCTAGTTGCTTTCACTTCTCATAATAGTCAATGGGAGTTACATAAAAAGATTTCCCTTTAGGCTTCTTCCTGTGTTACACCCAAACCATTCCCCTTCAAGAGACCACAAACAGTTTCAATATATGGTGAAGTTTCTGGATATAAAATAAATACAACTAAATCCAGGTGCTTTGGAATTAATACATCTAAGAGGCAAATGGAAAAACAACTAAGAGGTGCTGGTTTACAATGGGAAAAGAAACCAATCAGATATTTAGATACTTGGCTGCATCCTAACCTTCAAACTATTAAGGAGCACAACTATAAAGACTAAGGAGATTGAAGATGATTTTAAAAAATGGGAAAAATTACAGCTGTTGTGGTTAGGAAAAACTGAAGCCATATCCATGACGATCTTGCCTGATATATTATTTTTTGTGATGCTACCTTTAGAAATAGAAAATCATGAGCTCACTCAATTACAGAAAAGAATACTGAAATTTATTTAAGCCAAGCTGGACAGTGCATGAGAATTTGTATCAAAAAACTAGTAATGAACAGAGCTTGGAAGTAATTAGTTACAAAAAGAATTACTTGTAATTTATTACTTTTTTGAGGAACAAATGGGTAATTTCTTTACATTTTGCTTGTAATAGAATGAGGAGTAATTTTATTACTTTTGAGGAGTACTTGTAATTACTGATTACTTTCCAGCATTAGTTTTGGGCATTACTGGGGGCGGGATGCATGGGAAGTCTTTTTTCTCCTGTGATTTGTGGATGAAAATCCTGTGGCTCAAACTGGGCTCCTGGTCCGCATCACCCTTCCCTCGTGCTCTGTGGGTGTTTCGGAGGTGACCAAGGAGGCGGTGGAGAGAGAGATGGGGTGGATGAAGAACTGGGGAGGTGAAAGATGACAGGGGTGTGTGTAGAATGTGTTTGCAGCCTCTGCCTCCCTCACTGGCTACTTTGCTGATGTTTTAATCTTTTGCACCCCAGGCAAAATGTCTGCTTGGGTGGGTGTCCCTTAGATGGTGGCAGGGCTGGGTCCTGGAGGTGGTTGAGTGCGAGAGAGACGACGCCTGCGGGCTGAGCGGGTGTGTATGTGAGGGTTGCACTTGGTTTGAGGTGTAGAGAGCTGAGCAGTGGCCTCTGCCTCCCTCCCCACCTCCCCTGCCAGCAGAGAGACCACCACTGCCATCTGGTGGATAAAAAGAATTCTTCTGCTCTTGTGGGTGAGTGTTCATTTTTCATGTTGGTTTAAGCTACTTAGGTGTGCGCGGCAGCACCTTGTAGGCACTTGTAGTTTTTAAAAAAGTAACTTAACTGTAATTGTAGTAACCACTTTTGACTAACAGGAAAGTAATCAATTCCTTTCAGGACAATTGTAATTATAATGGTAACTTATTCCTTTTTGAGGCTATGTAACAGTAATTATGGTTTATTCCTTTTTGAAAAGTAATCTTCCAAGCTCTGGAATGAAGGACTGGGAATACCTAATTGTCTTCCCCAAATAATTTCCCACCTGTATATTTAGCCGTGGCTAGATTAAATCTGGATGCATTGTCTGCATCCCAGTGTGAAAGCCATACTAGGCGCCTGGCTACCAGTCCTGCCCCGCCTCGCCGGAAAAGAACTTTAGATTTAATACAGGAAACGACAGGCCAGCCGTGTCAAGAAATGTCTGATTCTCCTGTCGATGTTCCGTGGGGGAGCTACAAGAGTGGACTTCCCAATTTCTAGCCACTTTGCTCCCAGGGGTGAAAATATGTATTGCTCAGAAACGGAGAAACGGCAAACCCCCAGCGTGGCCAGGAGGGCTGAGAATAAGCAACGCTCCCCCCCTTACCTTTCTCCCCCCCTCAACGTTTCTGGAACATGTTTTTGTAGCACAAGTTGTGTCAGAGAAATCAAGTTTCTTCTGTAATGTTTTACATAAGAACATAAGAAGAGCCTGCTGGATCAGGCCAGTGGCCCATCTAGTCCAGCATCCTGTTCTCACAGTGGCCCAGCAGGTGCCTGGGGGAAGCCCGCAAGCAGGACCCGAGTGCAAGTCCCCTCCTGAGGCTTCCGGCAACTGGTCCTCAGAAGCATGCTGCCTCTGACTAGGGTGGCAGAGCACAGCCATCATGGCTAGTAGCCATTGATAGCCCTGTCATAAGAACATAAGAACATAAGAAGAGCCTGCTGGATCAGGCCAGTGGCCCATCTAGTCCAGCATCCTGTTCTCACAGTGGCCAACCAGGTGCCTGGGGGAAGCCCGCAAGCAGGACCCGAGTGCAAGAACACTCTCCCCTCCTGAGGCTTCCGGCAACTGGTCCTCAGAAGCATGCTGCCTCTGACTAGGGTGGCAGAGCACAGCCATCATGGCTAGTAGCCATTGATAGCCCTGTCATAAGAACATAAGAACATAAGAAGAGCCTGCTGGATCAGGCCAGTGGCCCATCTAGTCCAGCATCCTGTTCTCACAGTGGCCAACCAGGTGCCTGGGGGAAGCCCGCAAGCAGGACCCGAGTGCAAGAACACTCTCCCCTCCTGAGGCTTCCGGCAACTGGTCCTCAGAAGCATGCTGCCTCTGACTAGGGTGGCAGAGCACAGCCATCATGGCTAGTAGCCATTGATAGCCCTGTCATAAGAACATAAGAACATAAGAAGAGCCTGCTGGATCAGGCCAGTGGCCCATCTAGTCCAGCATCCTGTTCTCACAGTGGCCAACCAGGTGCCTGGGGGAAGCCCGCAAGCAGGACCCGAGTGCAAGAACACTCTCCCCTCCTGAGGCTCCCGGCAACTGGTTTTCAGAAGCATGCTGCCTCTGACTAGGGTGGCACAGCACAGCCATCATGGCTAGTAGCCATTGATAGCCCTGTCATAAGAACATAAGAACATAAGAAGAGCCTGCTGGATCAGGCCAGTGGCCCATCTAGTCCAGCATCCTGTTCTCACAGTGGCCAACCAGGTGCCTGGGGGAAGCCCGCAAGCAGGACCCGAGTGCAAGAACACTCTCCCCTCCTGAGGCTTCCGGCAACTGGTCCTCAGAAGCATGCTGCCTCTGACTAGGGTGGCAGAGCACAGCCATCATGGCTAGTAGCCATTGATAGCCCTGTCATAAGAACATAAGAACATAAGAAGAGCCTGCTGGATCAGGCCAGTGGCCCATCTAGTCCAGCATCCTGTTCTCACAGTGGCCAACCAGGTGCCTGGGGGAAGCCCGCAGGCAGGACCCGAGTGCAAGAACACTCTCCCCTCCTGAGGCTTCTGGCAACTGGTCCTCAGAAGCATGCTGCCTCTGACTAGGGTGGCAGAGCGTATTTGTTTTTTGCGTATTTGTTTCCTTTATATTTCGGAATTTATTTTTTTTTTAAAAAAGGAAAGAAAGCGCTGCTCTGCCTCCTTCCCCCGCCCCCAGTCCCGGATCCCGATGGGCTCCTCTGATTGGACCCCGCCGGCAGTCCTGCCCCGCCTCGCCGGGGAGAGCAACGGGAGGGCGTGGGGGGGGAGTGTCCCCCCTCGGAAGGAGCCCCCTCCCCCGCCTGACCCCCTTCTCATCTCCCCCCCAGAGCATTTCCTCTTCCAGTCGAAGGGCGAGTGCCACTACTCCGCCTCTGCCAACGGGACGCAGCAGCGCATCCGCTACCTGAACCGCTACTTCTGGGACCGGCAGGAGCAGCTCTACTTCGACAGCGACCGAGGGAGGGTCGTGGCCGTGGCAGAGCTGAGCGAGCCCGAATTCGAAGCCTGGAACAAGGACAAGGACGTCCTGCGCAATGCGATGGCCAACGTGGAGGTCTTCTGCCGGCACAACTACGGGGTCTACGCGCCCCTCGCCCACGCCCGCCGCGGTGAGTCCTCGAGGGGCGCTTGGGGGGCGGCAGGAGCAGCGGAGGGGGAGGAGCCTCTCCCCGCCTGGCTCTGAAGTTGGGGGGGTGTTGGGGGCGGCAGGAGCAGCGGAGGTGGGGAGGGGAGGGAGGAGCCATGGGTGGGGAGGGGCTGCACGGGGGGGGGAACCTGGGCTGCCCCGCTGGGTTCGCCTTCCTGCCGGGCTCCCTGCCCAGAAGATCCCAAAGCACTTCTGGGCATCTGCCCCTCCAGACACACCCTTTGGGTTTACTTCTGAGTAAGCACGTATAGGACCGGGACTGTGCTGCTCCAGGACGCCAAAATTAAGCCAACGGGGAGCACAGCTGTAGCTGGGCCTTGGGGCCCAAAGGCCAGGCCCTGCATCATCCCCAGATGACCCCAAGTGACAGGTGAGGGGGCAGCATGGGGCAGCCCCTGAGCCAGTATGGGCCTTCTGGGGGTGGCACTGTTCACCTTGACAGCCCCCCTTGTTTTTTAAAAAATCACCTTCTGTACTACCTCAGTGGTGGCTGCACAGGCATGTTATACAGACTGCCCACCATCGTTTCCTACTTTATGAATATTTGGCCCCTTTCTGCCACAAAATGGTACTTATTTCCAAGTAAATGCATTTCTCCAAGTAAGTCCTAAGTCAGACTCAGCTAAGCGTTCTCTGTTGCCTTCTGGGCACCTGCAAAAGACACTTCCTCTTTCAGAAAAGGCTACTAAAATCTTTTATCTCACTCAAGATCTGTCTGGGATTCGAATTGCTTTTATGTATGCACTCTTGTTTTAAATCGTAACTGTTTTATATGTTGTTATATTACAAATCAGGGTGCCTCATGGGAAGCAATTCACAGAATCATAGAATATTGGAAGGATCCTGCCTAGTCCAACCTCCTGTTCAATGCAGAAATCCAAATTAAAGCATCCCCAAGAGGTGGCTGTCCAGCTGTCTCCGGTGTTGGGAGAGCCCACCATCTTCCTAGGTCATAACTTGGGAAGATAGATGGACTAATGTTAGAGTTTTGAAAGAAGCAAAGACCATCACTGTTGAAGTCATTGGGCGGAAGTAACAAGTGGAGTACCACAGCGCTTGGTCCTGGGCCCAGTGCTCTTTAGCATTTTTATTAACGACTTGGATGAGATACCATGGAAGACAGAAACAAAATTCAAAGGAACCTTGATAGGCTGGAGCATTGGGCTGAAAACAACAGAATGAAATTCAACAGGGATAAATGCAAAGTTCTATACTTAGGAAAAAGAAACCAAATGCACAGTTATAAGATGGGGGATACTTGGCTCAACATGTGAGAAGGATCTTGGAATTGTCGTTCATCATAAGCTGAATATGAGCCAACAGTTTGATGTGGCTACAAAAAAGGCAAATGCTATATTAGGCTGCATTAACAGAAGCATAGTTTCCAAATCACATGAAGTATTAGTTCCCCTCTATTCAGCACTGGTTAGGCCTCATCTTGAATATTGTGTCCAGTTCTGGTCTCCACAGTTCAAGAAGGATGGAGACAAACTGGAACAGGTTCAGAGGAGGGCAACAAAGATGATCAGGGGACTGGAAACAAAGCCCTATGAGGAGAGACTGAAAGAACTGGGCATGTTTAGCCTGGAGAAGAGAAGACTGAGGAGAGAAACGATAGCGCTCTTCAAGTACATGAAAGGTTGTCACATAGAGGAGGGCCGGGATCTCTTCTCGATTGTCCCAGAGTGCAGGACACGGAATAATGGGCTCAAGTTGCAGAAAGCCAGACTTTGATTAGACATCAGGAAAAACTTCCTAACTGTTAGAGCCATATGACAATGGAACCAATTACCTAGAGAGGTAGTGGGCTCTCCGACACTGGAGGCCTTCAAGAGGCAGCTGGACAGCCATCTGTCGGGAATGCTTTGATTTGGATTCCTGCATTGCACAGGGGGTTGGACTTGATGGCCTTATAGGCCCCTTCCAACTCTACTATTCTCTGATTCTCTGATTATATGAAACAATGATCCTTCAACATCAGTTTCACTGGACCGGCCATGTTGTCCAAATGCCTTATCACCATCTTCCAAAGTAGCTACTTTACTCCCAGCTTAAGGATGGGAAATGGAATATCGGTGGACAACAAAAGAGGTTTAAAGATGTTCTCAAAGCTAATCTAAAAAAAAAGTAACATAAGCATTGAGACCTGGGAAGTCTTGGCCCATGAGTTCCCCAATTGGAGGTCGGCCATTATCAAAGGTGCTATGGACTTTGAAGAAGCACGAGTACAGGGCGAAAGGGACAAATGAGCTAAGTGGAAGGCATGTCAAGCAAATCCTCATTGCAACCGTCTTCCATCCGGAAACCGATGTCCTCCCTGTGGGAGGCTGTGTGGGTCCAGAATTGGCCTCCACAGTCACTGACAGACCCACCGTTAAAGACCTAGTCTTGGAAGACAATCTTACTCGGCCACAAGTGTTTGCCAATGGAACTGCTCTAACAGGAGGTTTTCCTGATGTCCATTCAAAATCTGGCTTCCTGCAACTTGAGCCCATTATTCCATGTCCTGCACTCTGGGACGATCGAGAAGGGATCCCGGCCCTCCTCTGTGCAACACCTTTCATGTACTTGAAGAGTGCTATCGTATCTCCCCATAGTCTTCTCTTCTCCAGGCTAAACATGCCAATCAATCAATCAATCAATCAATCAATAATAATAATAATAATAATAATAACAACAACAATAACAATAATAATAGAGTAGAGCCTTTGAAATCCAGAGATTTGTCCATGGATTACAATGACTCTGCAGAGAGTATGGTTCAGTCTGAGAAATGTTCAGCCTCGGGGCAGGAGAAGCAAACTTCTGTCATGACTGTAGTGTGTAGGAGGATAGGAGTTTAAAATGAGACAAATTATTTTTATGTGTTTATTTTAACAAAAACGGAGGTCTCCAATTTTTGGTGGTGTTTTTTTTTTTTTAGTCATTCAGAATCAGTCTCCACTCAGTCATCCAGGAGTACATATTAAAAAGCCTTTCTTAATCCCAATATTATATTAACCTGTCAAGGAATAGAGTCTCCGCAAGATGGTCCCACCTGCCTCGGATATTTCATGGGCCACTGAATTCTGCACATATACACAGAAAGAGAGTGTCAACAAGCATATAGATAGAGGTGATCCAGTGGACATAGTGTACTTAGACTTTCAAAAAGCGTTTGACAAGGTACCTCACCAAAGGCTTCTGAGGAAGCTTAGCAGTCATGGAATCAGAGGAGAGGTCCTTGTGATGCGTCCTTCCCTGGCTCTCCCTGTCAGGTTACTACCTGCTCGTGGCTCCTGCCTGTCACTAGGCACCACCAGGGACTTCACCAGTCCGGACCGCTATCTCTTATGGTTTCTCTCCCCGCTGCCACCATATGTCACTCTTCAGCCTTGGTCATTACCTTACCCTCCCTTCTGGTCTGTGAAACCCCAGCCAAGGATCAGGCCTTTGGTAAACCAAATAAGTATTTATTCATAACAGAGATAACAAGATTTCTTTAAAAGGCACTTAAGCATAAGGTTACATCTATTCCTGAGGTACTGGTCTTAGTATTAATCCGAACTCCACACTCTCCTCTCATAAACCTACCCAAACAACCCACTAGCATCCACCTTCCACCTTCTCATTCCCTCTCATCCACCCAGATTTACCTGTCATCCTTTCATTTATACTGTCAGCCATTTTAAACATTCAGCCAATCATCAAGCATTCTACTGCCCATTCACTCCCCCTTCCTCTCTCACTCTACTTACCACGCATCTCCTATACAAACAGCACTTACCATATATACACTAATAGAGGAACATCACATTTCCCCCCCCTTTGTCAGGCCCAGGATGTGACTCAGGAACCAGACCAACGGCTGTAGGTAATTCGTGTTTTATTAGGGTAATGTCCAAACAAAGACTGCGTTTTCTCATGAAGCAATACAGGGATACAGGTCCTGCGGCATTGGGAGAAAGTTGACAGAGCAAGGGACTTCTTCCCGCCTGTTCTTTAAGAAGGGGCCAAACGGGCGCGCAATCTTTCGCTCCTCCTTAACTGCCCCTCAGGTACTGCCCGCCTTCCCCCCCTTCTCTCCTGTCTTTTCAGCTGTCTGCGTGTGCGCGGTGAGGGGGGAAGCATCACCCCCTCCTCTTCTGAAGTTTCCGATTCCAGGATGGGGGATAGGGGAGGGGCTGATGGTAAACTGCCTCCCCGCTTTTCGGCTGTGAGCAGCCCTCCCTCTTTCCTCTCTTGCTCTGAGCCTGAAAGAGGGGGAGGCGTGAGAATGTCCAGGGAGGGCTCAGGCTCCCCGTTGCTAAGCGACCTTATCACTGGCAGTTCCTCTGTTTCGTCTTCGCTCCAAAGGGGGGAAGTTCCTCCCCCTTCCCTCTGCCATCCATCCGAATACTCTTCTCCCAACTCTCCGGGATCCAGCTCCCCGGGATTGGGACCCCAGCTCTGCCTTCCGACACCCTTAAACAACGGCAGAGTATTATTCCTGTTCCAGGATTTATACGCCGCGTTAACAAATAAACAAGTTTCTATGGGGAAAATGTCTTTTTTTTGTTCCTCCGTCTGGTCACGTCACTGCAATCCCAGCCACTTGCCTGGAAAGTCCATTGGCCAGTACATTGTCCTTGCCTTTGATGAACTGGAAGTCCACTTGATAGTCTTGTAGGGCCCAGGACCACCTCTGCAGCATAGTGTTATGGTTTTTCATAGTTTGCAGCCATAACAAGGCCCGATGATCCGTTGTTACCGTGAATCTTCGTCCCCACACGTATGGGCGCAACTTGTTCAGTCCTCACATGACCGCTAGGCACTCCTTTTGGACCGACGAATAGTTTTTCTCCCTCGGCATCAGCTTGCGACTCAGATACGCCACTGGATGTCTGGTGCCTTCTCTCTCCTGCAGCAAGACGACTCCCAGCGCGAGGTCTGACGCATCCGTAGCCACGATGAATGGTTTCTCATAGTCTGGTGCTATTAATATGGGTCCTTGGCACAAGGCTTGCTTCAGCAGATCAAAAGCCTTCTGACATTCATCCGTCCATACCACACGCTCAGAACACTTCTTCTTTGTTAATTCATGCAAGGGGTTTGCTGTTTCCCCAAAATTTCTCACAAACTTCCTATAAAAAACAGCCACACCTAGAAATGCCCTAACTTGTTTTTTGGTTAAGGGGATAGGCCACACTTGTATTGCCTCCACCTTGCTCCATAAGGGGGTGATTTTCCCAGTCTCCACCTTATGTCCTACACATATTACTTCACTCACAACTTTCCCATTCACACAGCACAGTACAGATCTGACTGGGGCATGCTCTCCAGTATCAATAGAATGTCTGGCTATACTGGTTCGGCCAGGTTTATTGCCAAAGAGATTCCCATAGTTTTTCAAAACTCTCAGAATATCTTCTGACCATTCCAATTGATCTACCCTTCCTTTGTCTTTGCTTTCCTGTACCAAATCTGGAAGTTCAGGCCCACTTCCCTCAGGGAATAAGGTAACTTGCAACACCTGTGCATCCCTGGTATGGTAAGGCTTTAACATATTTACATGAACCATTTTGCTTTTGTTTAATTGGTCTGTGGTGATTACATACGTCACTGTGTCAAGCCTTTCTCTGATGGTATATGGTCCTTCCCAGTTAGCCTGTAATTTGTCATGTTTCCTGGGTATGAACGCCATAACCATATCTCCCACATCATACACACGTTCCCTGGCTGTTCTGTCATACCAGTAACTTTGCTTCTGCTGAGCTTGACTGAGATTCTCTTTCACCACTTCCATCATTGATGTTAATTTATTGCGGAATTCCAATACAAAATCTACTACAGATGTTTTGTACTCTCCCAGGGTTCCTTCCCATGAATTTTTTAACAGTTCCAAAGGTCCCCTCACTTTTCTAGTGAACATCAGTTCAAAGGGTGAGAAGCCTGTTGACTCCTGAGGGACTTCTCTGTATGCAAATAAGAAGCATCCCAAACGTTCATCCCAGTCTTGTGGGTGATCTTGAACATAGCTCCTTATCATGCCCTTCAAAACTCCATTGAATCTCTCAGTTAGCCCATTAGTGGCGGGATGGTAAGTAGTGGTCTTTAGATGTTTTAGACCACAACATTTCCACATACATTGCATCACTTCTCCCATGAATACACTGCCTTGATCTGTCAGCACTTCATGAGGGAAACCCAGCCTCATAAAGATTTTTAATAAAGCCTCTGCCACTACAGGGGCTTCTACAGATCTTAGTGCTTCTGCGTCTGGGTACCTGGTGGCAAAATCCACCACCACCACTAGATATTTCTTGCCATGCCTTGTGGGTTTGGAAAAAGGGCCCACCAAATCTATTCCCACTCTATAAAAGGGTTGTCCAATTATAGGAAGGGGCTTTAAGGGTGCCTTAGTCTTTACTCCACTTTTTCCCACCTTTTGGCATATACCACAAGATAGACAATGTTGTTTTACATCTTTGGAGATGTTTGGCCAATAATAGTGTGCAGCCAATCTCCTCTTGGTCTTTTTTATTCCCAGATGTCCTGCACATGGGACATCATGGGCTACCTCTAGCAATCTGGTTCTGTATTTGCTAGGTACTATCAATTGTTTCACTGGTTCACATTCATCCTTTCTCTCAGCAGGCATCCACAGTCTATATAAAATCCCATTCTCACACACAACTTGATTCCTCAGTTTGTCAGTGAAAGGGATCTGTTGGGTCAGGGCTTGCTCCTTTATTTGATTCAAACTGGTATCCTTATTCAGTTCTTCTCTGAACTGCTCTGTCTCACTAGAGACCATTTGATACAGTTTGTCTCCTTCAGCAGGCCTGTTAAGGGTTGCTATGGGGATCTGAGGCTCGGAAACAGATTCCACCCTGTTTCCTTCTGCCCCCCTTAACATGGCTTCTTTTTCTCTGCCAAGTTGCTGTCTGGTCACCACATATATCTTCCCCTGTGCCCCCATAACATCTCTTCCCAGTATCACTGGTTCTTGTTGCTGGGCATTAATACCCACTTTATATTCGCCCTCTCGGCCTCTCCACTCCATTTTCACTAGGGCCATAGGCAAACTCTCTGGTTGACCCCTCACTCCTTGGATAGTCACTGTTTCCTGAGGTAATATTTCTTCAGATTTTATTAAATCTGGCCTCAGTAACGTCTGAGCGGCACCAGTGTCAAGCAATGCCCAATAATTTGCCCGTTGAACACACACTTCCTCTCTCAGACTTGAATCAAGGTCTGTTACTTCTGTCCAGTTTATCTGGCAAAACTGAACCTTTTTTGTGGTTAAATCTTTTGGTTCTATTTTTACTGCCCTTGCCTGAGCAGGATTACTAATGGGGTTGGCAACCTCACATTGAAAACGTAGGTGCCCCGGTCTACCACATTTGTAGCATAACTTCTCCTCTGTTTTTGGGTACACAGATCCACTCTGGGGTGTCCTGTGCCCTTCAGATTTTACTGGAGGACTCACACGCTGTGGCACCACATCCTTTCTGCCACCATTATATGGTCTGGGTTTAAACTCTCTTGATGTTTTCCCCACCCAGCCAGTTCTATTGGAGGCGAAGTGATCCGCCATCTCTGCGGCCTCCTGCACCGATGTAGGGGAACGGTCTTTGACCAGGAGCCTTATTTCTGGTGGTAACTGATGGAATAATTGATCCAGTATCATGAGGCTTTTCACCTCTTCCACTGACTGAGCTTTGGCACTACTCATCCACTTTCCAAATATATCCATCAACTTTGCACCCAGTTCAACAAAAGACCTCCCTGCTTCGATCTGACAGTTTCTGAATAATTTTCTAAAGTAGTCAGGTCCCAGTCTGAACCTTTTGTATACTGCCTCTTTAAACTCAGCATATGTGACGGGCTTGTCTGAGGGGAAATATTGGTATACCTCAGCCAATTCCCCTTTGATCAGGTTTGATAAATACTGCATGTATTTATCCTCTGGTAGCCCCCACAATTGAGCTACTTTTTCAAAAGTGCTGAGGTAAATTTGAGGATCTTGACCAGGCTCATAGACAGCAAAGTCCTCTGGAGTAATTTTTATTTTTGCTCCATCTCTGTCTTTCCTTGTCTCCTCAGAGTGAAATTTCTCTCTATCCAATTTTAATCTTTCCCCTTGTATCTCCGCATCCACTCTCATTCTCTCAGTTTCCATCCTCAATCTCTCAATTTCCAACTCCCTCTGTTTGTCTTTTTCCTCAGCCTCCCTCCTCAATCTCTCAGTTTCCATCCTCAACTTCTCAGTTTCTAACTCTCGCTGTTTATCTTTTTCCTCAGCCTCCCATCTTAACTTTTCTCTCCCATCTCAATCTCTCAGTTTCCAATTCCCTCTGCTTGTCGTTTTCCTCAGCCTCCCTCCTCAATCTCTCAGTTTCCAATTCCCTCTGCTTGTCTTTTTCCTCAGCCTCCCTCCTCAATCTCTCAGTTTCCATCCTCAACTTCTCAGTTTCTAACTCTCGCTGTTTATCTTTTTCCTTAGCCTCCCATCTTAACTTTTCTCTCAAATATTCTATATAAGCGGGATTGCTTAAGTATCCTTCTGGGGTCTCTTCCCTGAAAGGTTGTTTTTGCTGGGCATTTGCAAATCCTATAAGTGCTACCCTCAATTCATCTACCCCTTTACCCTCGTGAGGTAAATTGTATGTTATGCACTTCTCCACCAGCTCCTCTCTTTTCATTTTTATGTATTCAGCCATGGTGTTTGATTTCACTCACTCTTTGCCACACACTCTTTGCCAGTCACTCTCCCAAGTAATCTTGTTTTGTTATTTTTGTTTGCCACACCACTGTTAGGGATTCTCTAGTATTCTTATCTGGATTCTCTGTTGTCCGTATCCCACCACTGTGCTACCACGTGTGTGGGACTCTCTTTGGTTCGTATCCCACCGCTACTGCCACCACATGTGAAGTATTCTCCTTTGTTCGGATCCCACCGCTACTGCCAGCACATGTCACTCTTCAGCCTTGGTATTTACCTTACCCAGTGTGCGGCAGCTGTGAAAAAGGCAAATTCCATGCTAGCAATAATTAGGAAAGGTATTGAAAATAAAACAGCCGATATCATAATGCCGTTGTATAAATCTATGGTGCGGCCACATTTGGAATACTGTGTACAGTTCTGGTCGCCTCATCTCAAAAAGGATATTCTAGAGTTGGAAAAGGTTCAGAAGAGGGCAACCAGAATGATCAAGGGGATGGAGCGACTCCCTTACGAGGAAAGGTTGCAGCATTTGGGGCTTTTTAGTTTAGAGAAAAGGCGGGTCAGAGGAGACATGATAGAAGTGTATAAAATTATGCATGGCATTGAGAAAGTGGATAGAGAAAAGTTCTTCTCCCTCTCTCAGAATACTAGAACTCGTGGACATTCAAAGAAGCTGAATGTTGGAAGATTCAGGACAGACAAAAGGAAGTACTTCTTTACTCAGCGCATAGTTAAACTATGGAATTTGCTCCCACAAGATGCAGTAATGGCCACCAGCTTGGATGGCATTAAAAGAAGATTGGACAAATTCATGGAGGACAGGGCTATCAATGGCTACTAGCCGTGATGGCTGTGCTGTGCCACCGTAGTCAGAGGCAGCATGCTTCTGAAAACCAGTTGCCGGAAGCCTCAGGAGGGGAGAGTGTTCTTGCACTCGGGTGCTGCTTGCGGGCTTCCCCCAGGCACCTGGTTGGCCACTGTGAGAACAGGATGCTGGACTAGATGGGCCACTGGCCTGATCCAGCAGGCTCTTCTTATGTTCTTATGTTCTCTAATCTTTTGGAATAGGGCTCCTGTTCTATCCTTTTTGTTGTCCTCTTCTATTTCTATACAGTAACTATTGTAATAGTTCTCTTTGTCCCTACGTACTAGTCACTGCGTTGTTGCATGTATTGTTCCTGCCCCTCTAGGATGCACACCTTCATGTGATGAGCGGGTTTGAGAGTGATGAACAAGCTGAGAGCAATGCCGTCAGGAGTCTAGACAAAGAGGCTACACTCCTAGCAGGGTCACCCAAGGCGGAATGGTCAAAGCTGAGACACCAGACTAAGATGCATCCTCCTCGAGGTGTTGTGTAAATTTGTATAAATGTTAGCAGAGAATGTCAGCAGTCTGAAATGCATGTGTGCCATTGTATGCGTTTACCTAAGAAAGCGGGCTTTTACCTTGCTTTGAGATCACTGAGAAGTAAGACTTAGTAAAATAAGAAAACCTGCTTTATTTATAGAAATACATAGTAGATAGGAAAGGCATACACCTAGTTCTAATGAATTAAGTTGAAAGCGCAATGCCCAGGTTTGGGAGTCACCCTCATGGCTCAGGAGAGAGAGAGCAGAGGCAAAGGTGTCTCCTCTCTCTCAGACAGTCGAAGAAGAGAAGACGGAAAGGGGGAAGGAGGAGGGGCAGGTCAGCTTCCCTAAAGACGTAACATCCTAGCAATGGAAGGAAGTCAGCAGAGCATTACAGGTAAAGGTAATCCAGCCTCTCCATCTGGAGGACCCTATTTCCCTTCTGGAGCACAAACGAAAGAACACAACAGGAGTTGCTCTGGCCCCACTTCCAACACCCCTTCTCAATGACTGTTTGGTTCAGCCCCACAAGGTTCATCTTGTCTCACAGCTTGCAAAGTCTGACTTGCCCAACGCCTTCATGAGAGAGTCTGCAATGCTCCATCTTGAGTAGTCCTCTGTGGTAGGTATCTCTAATGAAATGGTGCTTCCCGTCTATGTTCTTGGTTCATGAACTCACCCCTTCTGACTCCATGAGTCTGATGCATCCTTGATTGCTTCCCAGTCCCTCTTGGTTGGCGGGCTGGTTTCTTGGCACAGGTATCCCACCGTTACCACCACATCTGGCCTGGTAACAGTATTGATATACAGACTTTTCTGCTGGCTTGTCTTGTATCTCTCAATGTTTCCTTTAGCATCTGGCTTTTTCTTGAATTTCTTCTTGTAGCCTACAGCTTTCCTTTCTTGAGGAAGCTTGGTCAGTGTCTGAGTTTTACTTTTGTGTAGAGATTCCAGCTCTTCTTTGGCTGGCTGCCTCCACCTCTCAGGTTCAGCTTTGGGTAAGGCTTCAATCTCTTACCAGGTCTCTGGTTCTGGAAGTTCATCTCTCATAAGGTAAGCAAGTCTCTCTGTTGGTGCATTCAGAGTGTCTGGGTGCTGGCGCTTCGGCTGCCCATTCTGGCTCTGATGCCTCTTCTGGCTCAGACTCTTCACCTTCCTCTGCAGGTGTACTATTGTTATACCTTCTGTGCAGAGCTTGGAAAAGTTACTTCTTTGAACTACAACTCCCATCAGCCCCAGCCAGCATGGCCACTGGATTGGGCTGATGAGAGCTGTAGTTCAAAAAAGGAACTTTCCCAAGCTCTCCTTCTGTGATGGAAGAATAACTCAGCTTCTTCCTTTTCGCTGTCATCTGTCTGGTGTGGCGCCCCTTCTGGTCGGTCTGTGCACTTTCCTTCATCAAAGTGGACAGCTCTGCATACTTCAACTTTGCCAGTTTTGGGATCTATTGCTCGATATCTCTTCTGCATTGAACAATATCCAATGAGTATTACTTCCCTGGCAGTGTTGTCAAGTTTGGACCTCTTTTGTTTCGGGATGTGCAAAAAGGCCTTGCACCCGAATACACAAAGGTGAGACATGCTGGTAAACTTAGCTTACTGGGCCCGTAACCCTTTGTTGTGTAAATTTGTATAAATGTTAGCAGAGAACATCAGCGGACTGAAATGCGAGTGTGCCAGTGTGTGTGCGCGTTTACCTAAGAAAGCAGGCTTTTACCCTGCGTTGAGATCACTGAGACTTAAGACTTAGTAAAATAAGAAAAGCTACTTTATTTATAAGAAATACATAGTAGATTCACTAATAGGCAAAAAACCTTGCAGTTTAAGAACATACCTGTAGCCCACAGCTATTTCTATCAAACTTTAAAAAGCAGGGAAATTGGGCATCTATAGTGAATGCACCAGGGGAGCAGGAGAACTGACCTCCTCTCTGAGATATTGTACTGCCGTACAAATTGGTCAAAATGCAAACACAATTTCGGTTGGTCTTTCACAGTCCAATCTACTTCCTGTGTAGCTTGGAAGAATTTGGTAACGTGCCTCTGAACATATGGCTTAGAAGATAGAAATGAAGTAGGAAAAAGACTTATTGAATTCTGTGAAGCCAATAATTTGTTTCTTACAAAACACATGTTTTGAGCAACCAAAAAGAGGACAGATCATGAACTGGTAATATTGAAAATCAGAGCGAAGCTAAAGTAGAACAACAAAGCCATCATAATGCCAAAATACAATTTAAATAACATCCCAGAAGCATATGCAAGGGAGAAGGGACTTGGGATTCCTGACCCTGAAAGACCTGAGAGACTTGGGAGGTAGCTGACCAGGAGAGGAGGCGGAGCTCTGGTGAGGTAAACAGACTGCATACTTTCTTTCCCATCAGGCTCAGCGGCGCAAGCCTCACGGCACGCAAATTTAAATAAAAAACAAACAAACAAAAAACCAAACCAAAATCCATTCAACTAATTCCTGGCACTGACAACAGCAACATCAAGACTGCCACTGACAACAGAAATAGGAAACAACAAACATAAAATGGAGGGGGATCAAGCAGTTGTTGTCACATGCAACGTGTGCGCTATGTTCATCTTCTTAACGGAAACCAGATGCGATTACACTTGCAGCAAGTGCAGATTGGTGGCGCTCCTAGAAGAAAAGGTCAGGGGGCTGCAGCAACACATCGACACCCTGCGACTTATCAGAGAAGATGAGGACTTCCTCGATAGAACACAAGAGGAATTAAGGGAATGACACAAAGTACAGGAAGAAAGTGACAAGGAAGAAGAGGACTGCAACAGCAACAAGTCCCTGTGGAGGACTGTCACTGTAAGGGAAGGAAAAACAGGAGGGATTCAGAACGGCTGCAACTAACAAATCGACTAACGAACCGACTGCCTAGGGAGGTGGTGGGATCCCTTCGCTGGATGTCTTCAAGCAGTGGCTGGACAGCTATCTGCGGGAGATGCTCTAGCTGTGGATTTCCTGCTGTGAGCAGGGGGTTGGACTCGATGGCCTACAAGGCCCCTTCCAACTCTATGATTCTATATAAAGATCAAATAAGCAACTGATTTGAGGCTTTAAACTTAGTTGACAGAGAACCAGAAGAACTATGGAGTGAAGTCAGAGACATTATCAGGGAAGAATGCAAAAAGACCATACCTCTAGTTAAAAAGAGAGAAAGACCTCAGTGGATGACTGAAGAAACTCTTCAAATGGTTAAAGAGAGAAGGAAAGCAAAAGCAAGAGGAGATAGAAACATGGTCAGAACCCTAAATGCAGCAATACTGTACAGTGACTAGTTCCCCAGATAGGGGCTCCATGTCCCCAAAAAAGGAAATGTGTGGGATAAGGTACCAGAAAAGATGTCTTGAGGTGTCTTAAAGACTAACACATTTATTATTACAGAAAAATTCATGAATTACAAAAAAAACTCTGAGCATGTGAGTCAGTATGTTTCCTAATTGCCCGGTAAAAATCTGACCCCTGTTCCCACTTCCACATGTCCCACCCCAACAGCAAAACCATTGAGATAACGAACAGGTTTTAAAATGCTTTAGAGTAATTTCTGTTAATCTCCAAGTGTGGCTCAGCTTCATCAGTCGGGCCTTTAATGGGGCCACCAGGGAGAAATCGCAAGGGAGCCCTTTGAGAAAGATGAGGGGGTTCAGAAGAGGGACTGGTGGTTGTGGGAGGGGGATTAGGCAGGGCTTTTAGGGCTAGAGACACAGTCTCTCTCTCTTCCCCCCTCCTTCATTGGAAGACTTTTCTTCCACTCCTCTTCCTCTCTCCCCTTTTGACCCCTCCACGATCTTCTCTGTCCCCCTTGCAGTCCAGCCCAAGGTGGTGATTACCCCCACAGAATATGACTCTGTGTCCCACAACGCTTTGCTGATTTGCACCGTGGCCGCCTTTTACCCCGCGAAGATCGAGATCAAGTGGTTCAGGAACGGGGAGGAGGAGACCGGAGTGTGGACCACAGATGTCACCCGGAACGGGGACTGGACCTTTCAGATTGAGGTGATGCTGGAGACGCAGCCAAAGCGCGGAGATGTCTACGCCTGCCAGGTGGAGCATGCCAGCTTCGCGGGCCCCGTCACCGTGCAGTGGGGTACGAGATTTGGGTTCCTCCCACACCTTCCAGCCCTGATCCGTCCTCCCAATCTCCTGCCGAAGAGGGGAGCATCCTGGGAGCCTGGCCTCCGAGGGGCTGACCCCAGGCCTGCCTCTTCTCCCTCTAGGCCTTTGGCTTCTTACTTTCTTCCTTTTCTTTCTTCAGAGGCGCAGTCGGACTCTGCCAAGAGCAAGATGTGGACGGGGATTGTGGGGCTGGTGCTGGGGCTGGTCTTTGTGGCGCCCGGACTCTTCCTCTGCGTGAGGAACAAGAAAGGTGATGGGGCAGTGCCGGGGAGGTGGAGGGGGGAATTGGACCTACATAAGACCCTTGAAAGCAGAGCATTTTTAGTGGGATGGTGGTGCTGAACTGGTCCAGGCCTCACCCATGGAGGGGATCCCATCATCCTGAACACTCATTCCAGCAGGAAGAAATTGCATCGAGAAAGAATTCCATGTGAGGGAAGCCCCCATCTTAAAGAAACATCCCACCTGGGCCTCTCAGAGTTATAAGAAGGTCCTCCTTGTAACTAGCAATATCAACCACCTCCCAACATTCAGATACGGGGGGGGGTCTGGTCCCAGATGAAGAGGCTCATTTGGACCACAATGGACCCAGAGCTCTGCTGCACAGAGGACATAAGGCCACTGCTGGTGTTTGTTTCTATGCCAGAAAAGCCCCCAAGGCGGCTCACAAAGGGTGGCAAAGTGGAACACAGCCGTATGCTGAGTCAGACCATTGGTCAATCCAAGTCAGCACTGTCTGCACTGACTGGCAGCAGCTCATTAGATATCAGGTGGGAGTCCCTAGAGATGCCGTTGGCCATTGGTACCTGAATCTGGGTCTGTCTGCATGCAAAGTGAGGTCCTTTAGCAGAGGTTTCCAGGATGACACAGAGAGACAAAATTGAAGTGTATATGTAAAAAACTTACAAACATTTAAAAAAATCTTAACATTTCAAAAAAGACTAGAAGTGAAATACATTGATACTCATGCCAAAAGGCCAAGGCTAGTCCCCACAAAGATGCCACAGCAGAAGTGAATCCTGAGGGAGCAGCTCCGGGGGGGGGCAGAGCAGGTGGGAAGCCCCCTGGATGGTCCTGCTGGGTCAGGCCAAAGGGGCCCACCTAGCCCAGCATGCTCTTCTCACAGTGGCCGCCCAATATCAAGATCAGGCCAAGTCATGTCTTCTGGGCAGCCAAACTACTATGCTGCCTGTTTCTGTCCCCAGGGTGAGGGGGGGCCTCTGAAATCTCCTTTAAAAGCAGGGAGATGTTGTACAGTTTACCTAGAAAGTAGTGCCCCCCCAATCACATTTTAACACCTTCCAGTCTGAACTTGGTGAAATGTCTGGTGTTTCAAAGAGGAAATTTATTTGCTTGATAACCGAAGGTCCCCAAGCAACTTACACAATGTGAAAACAAAACAATAGTCCCCCGCCACAGGAAGGTTTGGCAGCCTATTAAGAACAAAGCATGGACTCAGATCAATGAATGACTCTTTAGATAGAACCGCCAACACGGGCGCGCTCCTCCTGAGTAAAACTTGGTTATTCATTCTCAGGCTTCTCATTTGAGATATTTATTGAACGATTCAAGAGTAAAGTGAGTGAGAGAAATATTAGGCTGCACTGGAAAAAAAAGATAAGCGATTGCCTCATTAATCCTGACACTTGATCAAGATCCTACATTGAGTTGCAGGCGAGAGCTTTTGGCAGAGTTAGGTTTTCAATCAGGGGCAGCAGCAGCTCTTCCTCAGGCCACATCCAGATGACCACACCAGACCTTTACTCCACGTGAGACAGTCATGGCTTCCCCCAGAGGATCCTGGGAAGTGTCATTTGTGAAGGGGGCTGAGAGGAGACTCCTCTTCCCCTGACAGCTCCAGTGGCCAGAGGGGTTGAACAGTCAGCCCCTCTTCTGGGGACTGGAGCTCTGTGAGGGGGAAATGGAGTCTCCTAACAACTCATGTGGCCTCATGTGTGTGACTTGGCCTGCGAAGGAGCAGTTTTCTACTCTGCTAACAATCACTGAGGCTTCAGATTTGGCCTAATAAGAAAATCTTCCTTTCTTGAAGGAAATCCATACTAGGCTGGAAAGATATTCTAGTTCTGTCTAAGTTGCTACTTGGAGGTGCAAATACCAGGCGTGGCCTTTGACCTCCTGCTGCTCCAGGTGAGAGAGACCAAGCAAAGAGTCTCCTCTCTAAGAGATGGAGAAGGAAGCAGGAAGGAGAGTTTGGGGGAAGGAGTGGATGAGCATCCCCAGCAGTCTCAGTTGAGAGGAAGATGAGCAGCTGATCAAAGGAAGGCACAGCCTGGCAACCTGGAGGATGCTCTCCCTCTCTCTCTCTTTCTCCCTCCCTCCAGACATGCAGACCGAGTTGCTTCCTCGCAGTTCCAGCAGGTGCAACACATCCCTTTGCGGGCTCCCTTCTGGCAAAGACTAAAAAAAGATTATTATTTATTTCTAATACGCTTTTGAAGACTATAGCCTATGCATTTTTGTCACTAGCCAACACTGAAGCACACAATTCAATTTGCAATTAAAAAACAATCTATTTAAATAAATCCAGGAAAAGAATTTCAGCCATGAACAGCAAAGCCCAGAGCAGCAGCCTAGGCAGTAAAACCTTTCCATGAAAAGCCCAGGAAAACGGATGAGCTTTTCAAACTCCCCTTGAAACCCAAAGGGTCGGAGCCTGCAGGCTGCCACAGATCCCTCTGCAGAGGGGATTCTGTGGGGAGGATCCCCCCCAGCAGTATCCAGAGCTGAGCTTTGGTTTAAGTGCAGCAGCTCCTGACTGTCCCTTCCTAGAACGGACGTCATCTGGAGCTTCCTTCGCCATAGAACGCAAGAGTGTGAGCTTTTCTCCACACAAAACTCTCCTTCTTCCCTTGATGGGACATTTTTCACTTGGCCACCAGGAGGGGCGATGGGGGTGTGCAGCGATTGTGTGCAGGGGCTCCCGAAACTGACTGGGCCTTTCTGTGTTTTTCAGGGCTCGCCGTGCCTCAGAGTCCAGGTAACATCCCTCGTGCTCTTTGATTGACACTCTCCAGCCCCCCCTCGACCCCCTCTGCTTGGGGTGACCTGAAACAGCCTCTGCTGCCTTTGCAGCCACTGACCCTCTCTGGAGCCCGGATATTGGGGAGGACAGCATTTGCAGTGAGGTCCGCCCACCCCTCCCCCCCTCCCCCTGGACCTGTTGTCAGGGTCAGACTTCCCAGAAGGGGTGCTGGTGAGGAGACGGGGCTGTACCGGGCCCTCAATCTTCCCCCCATGTAGAGTAGGGAGCCATCTCCTTCAGCAGGGCCATGTGAATCTCCTCAGCTCATCCCTTCACAGCCCCCCTGAGTCCGTTCCAAATCAATGGAACAGAACAATATTGAAGGGCCCTGCAGACGGCCTCTCTATCGCGCCTCCATGATGATTTGTGCTCCTGATGCTCTCCAGGAGGTCACAGGCGATCCAGCTTCTAATTCTGTTTCTCCCTGGAAAAGGTTTGGGGCCGTCACACTCCTTAGTTCCCAATCAGTGCATGTCCTGCAATGTCCTGCTGACGTCCCAGAACTTTTCACACTTCGAATGTTCTGCTTTATTTTTGTCCTGCTATCGTTCTGCTGAAGTCCCTCCGTCCAGCAATAATATGGTCATAAAGTGCACCCCCCTTTGCCCACCCCCCTCATGGACTCATCTCACCCTCCTTTCTCCTCTGCCTTCCAGGTCTCATGAGGTAGACTTCGCTGCTCCATCAGGATCCCACGAGGTGCAGAAGCCGCTTTTTCTCTCTCTTCCAAGTGGCTGCGTCTTCCGTGGCTGAGAGGATGGGGGCTTTGTTTGGGGGGCAGAAGAAGGCTGGGGAAGGACGCTCACGGCACCCCCCCAATCTGCAGCCTCATCAGCACCATCCCTGATTTATCTCTTTTTGGAGGGGAAGAAAGGAGGTCTCCCCTTGATGCATTTGCTGCATTTAACTTCTGTATTGCCTGATGTCACAAAGCTTTATTTTCCATGTTGATGTTTATCTTGCACATCCCTTGTCCAGATGGCTGCCCCCTTTGTGAGTCACCCTTGGAGAGTTTTTAAACCTTCACTCATTAAACAACAGAGTGTTGTGACACTTTACTGTTGCCATGTTTAAGGTAGAGGTGGGGACTATCAGAGCCAGGGGAGGGTGGCAACTCTGGCCCTCCAAGCCTCCCCGTCTGGCCCTCGGAACTCTCTGCAGGCCACTCCCATGGAGGGGGGGAGCGTTTGTGTAGAAAGGAGCCTCTTGGGAGAAGGGAAAACGTTCCTCCTCTAAGCTGCCCCCCCCAGTGTCTGCAGCAAGAACAACCATCCTGGCCCCCCCTTGCAATTTGCCCCAGAGGTTTCCCAAGGAGTGCGCGTGTGTGGTGGGGGTGGGGGTGGAGATGGGCCTTTCCCTGCAAATCATCACAGAGGATTTTAGAAAATCATTTTAGCCACTAGCCAAAATCACAGTTGAAACTGCCACATAACACATTTTTTTATAGCCAGAAAATCACGAGATGAATATCAGAAACTCGGAGGGTGCAAAGTTAAAGCCACATTCCACAAAACACCTGAGCGCTGTCTGGGCATTCCAGGTCGAATGCATGAGGAAAGGGGGTGCACTGCCCCCCTCCCCCCCACGAGGAGCCCATCACCTTCTGCTTCCTTGGCGGGGGAGGGAGATCTGTAGGGCGGACCCTCCTGTATTCGGGGAGGTCCCCTGGGCATTTTAGATCTCATCTCTTTTGGTCTCCAAAGGGAAAATGTACCAAACCATCAAGATGTGGATCTTGTTTCATTTAATGCTTTAAATATATTTGGGCAAATGCTTTCACTACAAATAGCTCCTTTTGCTGTATTTCAGCCAAAATATATTGAAAGGTAGTTCCCCTCCCCCCCGTCTCCTCCTTTGGCAATTTTTATTTTTGGCCCCAGGTTGCCTACTGGCTGTGGGGGGGGGAGCTGCCCATTCCAACAGAGGCAGCTGCTGGAAGGTGGGGGGGCAAGTTGTCCCCCCCAGCTCTTCCTCCTGCAATTCCCCAGTGATTTGCCTCTGCTGGAGGACAGAGCTGTGCGTCTGCCATGAGGCCTGCCAACTGTCAACTGGCCTCCTGCTGCCCTCGGATCCAGGGGAGGACAGGATGAGACCCGTCGCCGGGAAATAAGATTCAGCTGCCATTGGGGACGGGGGGGGGGATCATCCTGCCTGTGCTTCAGGCAGCACGATGTCCTGGGCTGCCCACCTGCCACTGTCTCTCGCAATCTCCTTCCCTTTGCCCCAAAGTCAGCTAGTTCAACTGGTGAGGCTCTTCCTCCAGCTCCTGCTCAGAGACTGGAGGTCTGCCCCTTCCCCTCCCGGAATTATTCCTGGGGAAGGAGGGGGTCATCCATTCAGCAGCACCCACCAGAAATAATGGGGGACTCCAGTTTCCAGGGATGGACGGACCTCCCTCGCTGGATATTGTAAATTGTATTGCTGTCATTGATGTATTTTATAGTTGTGTTTATTTTTCTTTGTAAGCCACCTTGAGGGCCTTTGGCCAAAAAGCAGGGTATAAATAAGTTTAACAATAATAATAATAGGGGGCATGGCTTGCCATCCGGCAGAATGGCGGCGTAGAGCCGAGGCTCCTGCATTCACGGAACAACTATCTCATGTAAAACCTTGCAAATTGTAAGCAGTTTTCTTCTAACCATTAAGATCGGGTAGGTGATGTCTCAGACAACCCAAGGATCCCCAGCAAAAATCCTTGAATTCAGCACGGAAGCTAAAATTAGCACAGACTCCGCAGACCTGTCAGACGCGGAGAGTGCAACTGACATCTCTCGGGGAGGCCAGAAGGCCCTCAAAGGCAGGAAACAGGCAAGCTCTATGTCAAAGGACATTCAATTTACTCCCCTTTGACTCCCCTGCAATCTTACCCGAATGCAGGAGATTATTTTTTGAAAAAATACTTGGTAACGGGGAAAAAAAGGGTATTTCAAACTCAAAGATCTCTTTCCACAAGGAAATCTAATCACTATCCAACAACTGAAAGTTGATTTTCCCTCATGGAAATTAGACTGGCTACACACATTCCAACTACAATCTATACTAAAAGACCCTCAGATTAAAATGTATGCTACTCAAAATATTACACAATTTGAAAATGGGCATAATGGAGAAGGATTGGTATCCAAAGTGTATAAAACATTACTGGACCGTGACATGGGAAACCAGGTAGGATTGCAAAATCAATGGGAAAAAGACTTGGGATTTAAACTGGAGACATCTGAATGGTCTTCAATATTTATATCTAAATATAATAAAACTGTTTCATAAAGAGACTACTTTAAAAACGTTGCATAGATGGTACTCTGCTCCGGTTCAGCTTTCGCATATTTCCTCTTCATCATCCCCTTTACGTTGGAGAGGATGTACTCAAAAAGGAGCCTATTTTCATCTTTGGTGGACTTGTTCAAAAATCAACAAATTTTGGACCTTAATTCAAGATGAACTCAATACAATCACAAAAGAAACAGCACAATTAAAACCAGAGCTATTCTTATGATCTTTATTTACAGGTGGAAACAAAAGTTTAAAATCAAAACACTTGATATCCCAGTTATTATTGGCAGCAAGAATAACAATATTACAATCTTGGAAGCACTTAGATGGACCGAACATAAAGATCTGGTACAACAGAATTTGGACAATAGCAATCCTGGACAAAATTACATCTTCGATTTTTAAGAGGAGCTGCAAAACCAGAAACATTCATGTCAACTTGGTGGAGATTCAGAGATTATACTTCACAACAAGATCTACACAAGCAACTTTCCTCAGCAGCAAAAGATATATGGTTTTCATGAATAAATAACGGAGTCCTTATAGTTTTACATCTCTAAAATATGATTATATTACAATATATGTAAAAGCCTCCGAATACTCACTTGTATATTAATACTCACCTGTGTATTATTACACCTCGGCATATTTGCAATATTAATATCATAAGCATTGGCTCTAGGGAGGGGGGAGGGATTTAGGGTTACTTTTATATTGCAATTTCCACAATTTCCAGACCTTCCCTCCAACAGCTGGTAATTAATTAATTAATTATTATTATTTATTATTCAATTTATATCCCGCCCTTCCTCCTAGCAGGAGCCCAGGGCGCTAATTTGTTAATTGCTCTGTAAATATCCAGCTATTTCGTGACAACCACTAACCACACTCTGTGATCTAGCCAACCCACTTCAATCTAGTAGCAGATTTCACAGCCTTGACATGATTTCTTCTGAGGTGTATCAATAAAAATATTTTTCAATCTCATTCAGTCTTTAAGCTGTTCTCTTCCCTAAAAGTTAGGGCTCAAAAGAGTGCCACATTTGTCAGTACTGGGGAAGAAAGCGGGGTGGTGGTGGACGGGACTCTAAATCTGCTCATTTCTATACAACTTCATCATCGATATAAATGTTATTTTCTGTCATACCTATAATGTCTTCCCACCTTTGGTTATTTATTTAAAATACCTTTATGCCACCTTTCATTCAAAATTCCAAGGCAGCACAATAGTCCATTAAAAATCAATAAATACACCACGGATCATAGCAGCTGGACAGTCTCTCAATGGGCTGCTCAATACATCAATGCCCAGCAAAGGCCTGAGAGTAAACAAGCATCTTTCCAGGAGGCACCAAAACTCAGCCTTACTTCGGATGTGTGATTGGATGTTTCCACCAGGTAGGTGCCACATCAGAAAAGGCCCTGCCCCCATTTGTCCCAAGATGGAGATCTGGTTGAATGGGGGAAAGGATTTCTTTAGCTGTTTTGCATTCATCAACATAGACTAGTGGGGGGCGTGACTTGCCATCTGGCAGAATGGCAGCGTAGAGCCGAGGCTCCTGCATTCACGGAACAACTATCTCATGTAAAACCCTGCAAATTTTAAGCAGTTTTCTTCTAACCATTAAGATCGGGTAGGTGATGTCTCAGACAACCCAAAGATCCCCAGCAAAAATCCTTGAATTCAGCACGGAAGCTAAAATTAGCACAGACTCTGCAGACCTGTCAGACGCGGAGAGTGCAACTGACATCTCTCGGGGAGGCCAGAAGGCCCTCAAAGGCAGGAAACAGACCAGTGCTATGTCAAACGATTACCACCCAGATGTTTACATAGATAAAATCAGAACAGCTCTCTCAGCTGATGGGGCAAAGGCACTACAACCACTGGAGGGGAAAATAGAAAGCCTTTCAACACAAATGAAGGAAATAACCAAAACGGCTAATGCAGCCATGGAGCTAAGTTTAAGACACAATTAAAAGTTACGAGAGGCTAAACATGGCGACTAAAGAATTAGAGCTGAGAGTGGCGGAACAGGAGGATCGGGCCCGAAGAGGCAATATTCGGGTGAGAGAGATCCCTGAAAAAGAGGAAGGGGCAGATATGCCCAAGTTTATTACAGACTGGTTTAATACGCTTAATCTGGGAGTAACTCTCTCAGCCAATAATAATAATAAATAAATTTAATTTTTGTGTCACCTATCTGGCCAAAGCCACTCTAGGCGACGTACAAACTAAAATTCAGTAAATTACAATACAATACAGATAAATACAATAAAATCAGTACGATCATTAATCACAGCAGCATGAAATCAGTTAGGGCGATCAATAGATAATAAAATATCCCAAAAAATTTAGCCCTCCCCGGAATTCCTGAAGGCCTGTCCAAAAAGCCTTCAGGGGGTGGAGGGATCCTCTCCAGGGGGTGGAGGGATCCTTGTAGTGGGTGATTCGATCATTAGGAACATAGACAGTGGGGTGTGTGATGGGCGTGTAGACCGCAAGGTGTTTTGCCTGCCTGGTGCGAAGGTTGCGGATATCACCCGTCGTTTAGATAGTTTGGTAGACAGTGCTGGGAAGGAGTCAGTGGTCGTGGTGCACGTTGGCACCAACGACATGGGGAAATGCAGCCGTGAGGTCCTGGAAGCAAAATTTAGGTTGCTAGGTAGGATGCTGAAAGCCAGGACCTCCAAGGTGGCTTTCTCTGAAATGCTACCGGTTCCACGTGCAGGACCAGCCAGACAGGCCCAGCTTCGCAGTCTCAATGCGTGGATGAGACGATGGTGTCGGGTGGAAGGGTTCGGATTTGTTAGGCACTGGGGAACATTTTGGGACAAGCCGGGCCTGTACAAAAGGGACAGGCTCCACTTGAACCAGAATGGAACCAGACTGCTGGCACTTAAAATTGAAAAGGTAGCAGAGCAGCTTTTAAACTGACTGAGGGGGGAAACCCGACAGGAGCTGAGAAAGGTCCGGTTCGGAATAAACCTCCCCCCTGGGATAAAAACCAAAGAAATGATGAAATTTTAAAAGGGGTAGGCCTAGAAGTAGGCATTGTGAGAGCAGGGGCACAGGATATAAATTCAGAAGAGCAAAATTACCACAGGCCAAACCACAAGTGCCAAAGACACTTGAAGAGAGACACTGCTTACAAGTGCCTGTACGCTAATGCTAGGAGCCTCCGAACCAAGATGGGAGAACTGGAGTGCTTGGTCTTAGAGGAGAGCATTGATATAGTGAGCATAACGGAGACCTGGTGGAATGGAGAAAACCAGTGGGATACGGTTATCCCTGGATATAAACTATATCGGAAGGACAGGGAAGGACGTATTGGTGGCGGAGTCGCTCTATACATGAAAGAAGGCATTGAATCCAGCAAGCTGGAAACCCCAAAAGAGGCAGACTCCTCCACAGAATCGTTGTGGGTGGTGATACCATGCCCCAGGAGGGACTTAATACTGGGAACGATCTATCGTCCCCCTGATCAAAATGCTCAGGGAGACCTTGAGATGAGATATGAAATTGAGGAAGCATCCAAACTAGGAAATGTGGTAGTAATGGGTGACTTCAACTACCCGGACATAGACTGGCTGCATATGTATTCCAGTCATGACAAAGAAGCAAAGTTTCTAGATATTCTAAATGACTATTCCCTAGACCAGTTGGTCATGGAACCGACCAGAGGGACGGCAACCCTGGACTTAATCCTCAGTGGGGACCGGGACCTGGTGCGAGATGTAAGTGTTGTTGAACCGATTGGGAGCAGTGACGATAGTGCTATTAAATTAAACATACATGTAACTGGCCAATTGCCAAGAAAATCCAACACGGTCACATTTGACTTCAAAAGAGGAAACTTCACAAAAATGAGGGGATTGGTAAAAAGAAAGCTGAAAAACAAAGTCCAGAGGGTCACATCACTCGAAAATGCTTGGAAGTTGTTTAAAAACACTCTATTAGAAGCTCAACTGGAGTGCATACCGCAGATCAGAAAAGGTACCGCCAGGGCCAAGAAGATGCCAGCATGGTTAACGAGCAAAGTCAAGGAAGCTCTTAGAGGCAAAAAGTCTTCCTTCAGAAAATGGAAGTCTTGTCCGAATGAAGAAAATAAAAAAGAACACAAATTCTGGCAAAAGAAATGCAAGTAGACAATAAGGGATGCTAAAAAAGAATTTGAGGAGCACATTGCTAAGAACATAAAAACCAACAACAAAAAATTCTATCAATACATTCAAAGCAGGAGACCATCTAGGGAGACAATTGGACCCTTGGATGATAAGGGAGTCAAAGGTGTACTAAAGAACGATAAGGAGATTGCAGAGAAGCTAAATGAATTCTTTGCATCTGTCTTCACAGTGGAAGATATAGGGCAGATCCCTGAACCTGAACTAACATTTGCAGGAAGGGATTCTGAGGAACTGAGACAAATAGTGGTAACGAGAGAGGAAGTTGTAAGCTTAATGGACAATATAAAAACTGACAAATCACCGGGCCCGGATGGCATCCACCCGAGAGTTCTCAAAGAACTCAAATGTGAAATTGCTGATCTGCTAACTAAAATATGTAACTTGTCCCTTGGGTCCTCCTCCGTGCCTGAGGACTGGAAAGTGGCCAATGTAACGTCAATCTTCAAAAAGGGATCCAGAGGGGATCCCGGAAATTACAGGCCAGTTAGCTTAACTTCTGTCCCTGGAAAACTGGTAGAAAGTATGATTAAAGCTAGATTAACTAAGCACATAGAAGAACAAGCCTTGCTGAAGCAGAGCCAGCATGGCTTCTGCAAGGGAAAGTCCTGTCTCAGTAACCTATTAGAATTCTTTGAGAGTGTCAACAAGCATATAGATAGAGGTGATCCAGTGGACATAGTGTACTTAGACTTTCAAAAAGCGTTTGACAAGGTACCTCACCAAAGGCTTCTGAGGAAGCTTAGCAGTCATGGAATAAGAGGAGAGGTCCTCTTGTGGATAAGGAATTGGTTAAGAAGCAGAAAGCAGAGAGTAGGAATAAACGGACAGTTCTCCCAATGGAGGGCTGTAGAAAGTGGAGTCCCTCAAGGATCGGTATTGGGACCTGTACTTTTCAACTTGTTCATTAATGACCTAGAATTAGGAGTGAGCAGTGAAGTGGCCAAGTTTGCTGATGACACTAAATTGTTCAGGGTTGTTAAAACAAAAAGGGATTGCGAACAGCTCCAAAAAGACCTCTCCAAACTGAGTGAATGGGCGGAAAAATGGCAAATGCAATTCAATATAAACAAGTGTAAAATTATGCATATTGGAGCAAAAAATCTGAATTTCACATATACGCTCATGGGGTCTGAACTGGCGGTGACCGACCAGGAGAGAGACCTCGGGGTTGTAGTGGACAGCACGATGAAAATGTCGACCCAGTGTGCGGCAGCTGCGAAAAAGGCAAATTCCATGCTAGCGATAATTAGGAAAGGTATTGAAAATAAAACAGCCGATATCACAATGCCGTTGTATAAATCTATGGTGCAGCCGCATTTGGAATACTGTGTACAGTTCTGGTCGCCTCATCTCAAAAAGGATATTCTAGAGTTGGAAAAGGTTCAGAAGAGGGCAACCAGAATGATCAAGGGGATGGAGCGACTCCCTTACGAGGAAAGGTTGCAGCATTTGGGGCTTTTTAGTTTAGAGAAAAGGCGGGTCAGAGGAGACATGATAGAAGTGTATAAAATTATGCATGGCATTGAGAAAGTGGATAGAGAAAAGTTCTTCTCCCTCTCTCATAATACTAGAACTCGTGGACATTCAAAGAAGCTGAATGTTGGAAGATTCAGGACAGACAAAAGGAAGTACTTCTTTACTCAGCGCATAGTTAAACTATGGAATTTGCTCCCACAAGATGCAGTAATGGCCACCAGCTTGGATGGCTTTAAAAGAAGATTAGACAAATTCATGGAGGACAGGGCTATCAATGGCTACTAGCCGTGATGGCTGTGCTCTGCCACCCTAGTCAGAGGCAGCATGCTTCTGAAAACCAGTTGCCGGAAGCCTCAGGAGGGGAGAGTGTTCTTGCACTCGGGTCCTACTTGCGGGCTTCCCCCAGGCACCTGGTTGGCCACTGTGAGAACAGGATGCTGGACTAGATGGGCCACTGGCCTGATCCAGCAGGCTCTTCTTATGTTCTTATGTTCTTAAAGCCAAGTTTTTAATGCCCGGCGAAATATATCCAGGGAAGGGGCATGGCGAAGATCGAATGGGAGGGAGTTCCAGAGAGTGGGGGCCGCCACTGAAAATGCCCTCTCTCTAGTCCCTACCAACCTAGCTGTTTTCGTTGGTGGGACTGAGAGAAGGCCCTGTGTGGCTGATCTGGTTGGGCGGCTTAATTTGTGCTACTGGAGGTGCTCCTTCAGATAAACTGGGCCGAGACCGTATAGGGATTTAAAGGTTAATACCAACACCTTGAATTGGGCCCGGAAAACAACTGGCAGCCAATGTAGGTGAAATAATAGTGGCGTGATGTGATCACGGCGGCGGCTGTTTGTAAGCAACTGAGCCGCCGCATTTTTCACCAGTTGTAGTTTCTGGACCGTTTTCAAGGGTAACCCCATGTAGAGCGCATTGCAGTAGTCTAATCGAGAGGTGACCAGGGCGTGTACCACCAGTGGGAGCTGATGAATAGGGAGTTAGGGTTGCAGCCTCCGTATGAGATGTAATTGGTACCAAGCTGCCCGGCTCACTGCCGAAATCTGAGCCTCCATGGACAGCTTGGAGACATCAACAGAGCACACAGGGCACTGGGAGCTCGCCCTAAACCTGACGGTCCTCCAAGGGACATAATCATCAAATATGAGCATTTTAAAATAAAGGAGAAAATCTACAAAGCACTGTGCAATCTTAGGGAAATCGAGTACAATAACAATATAATTGATATCTTTCAAGATCTTAGTCCCGACACGCTGAGCAAGCGGAAAAACTTTAGACCATATACGGCTGCGCTACGAGAGACAGGAATTAGATATCGGTGGGGATTCCCCTTTAAGCTGGTGGTGATCTACGAAGGGAAATGCTTTACAGCAATCCCAGGAAAGCCAGCAGGGCAATTACTCTGCGGTCTCCACGTCTCATCTGACAAGAATAAACAGCAGGACAAACAAGTCTCTGACTCGGATGAAGGGAGCACTCCATGGGAACGTCAAAAGAGTAAAAGAGGCCAGAACAACAAAAGAAGACACTATAGCACAGGTGGAAGGGGAGGGCAGCCGAAGCAGCGATCCTACTCTGGTAAACTGATGGTTGAGCGCACCAATCCATACCTGCACCCGATTCTGATCTACATACAAGCATGCAGGGTTAATTGAGTGAATTATATAAGCTATCATAGCCACATCTCTCCCACCAGTCCGTGAAGGGAGAGGACCTACGTGTAAGTATGGTCCCCGCTATCCCCCCACCGCCTGAGCGGGATGAGGCAATTCTCGGCGCTGTCTCATGGCGGTCAACTGATGACAGCCTGCCCTCGCCAGTTGGTTTGTTCTCTCTGTTCCCTTTAGTTTCTTCCCCACGTGGGGTGATAAGGTTCGGAGTACAGGCAAGGCACCATCTCTCTGGTATCAAAACAGCAAAACCGCATTTGAACACTCTCACTCTCCCTTCCCAATATTATGAACATGAGGATTAGTGCACTAAAGATACTCTCGCTCAATGTCAATGGCTAGGGATCCCCCATCAAACGCACCAGCGTAGGAACAGCACTCAAACGCAAACTTCCAGATATAATTTGCCTCCAAGAGACTCACCAGGCTAAAAGGTTTCAGGGCAAACTTCTGAAAGGGGGCTGGATAGGCGAGCAGGTGTGTGCCGCAGGAACTTCAAAAGCTAGGGGGGTGGCCATCCTGGTGGCTAAAAAGTGCCCCCTAGTGGTGATAGTTTATCGGACCCAAATGGTCGCTATGTAATAGTAAATGGTTTGATCGAAGCAGAACAACTAACTTTCTGTTCCATATATGCTCCCAATAAAGGACAACTGACCTATCTAAGAACAACACTAGAGACAATAGAGAACTTTGCCCACGGCCCAGTCATTATTGGGGAATACATTAATAGCTGCCTCCATAGCAGGCTGGATCGCAGCAACAGTAAACCAAGGGAGTGCAACAACGCATCCCACAACCTGCTGGACCCTTGGAGAATGCTTCATCATTCAGAAAGAAATTACACTTTTTACTCCCACAGATTTCATTCACATTCAAGGTTGCATCACATTTTCATCAATAAAGAGGCATGGGAGCGAGTAATTGAGGCTGAAATAGTAAATACTGTATCAGACCATGCTCCAATATCACTTACACTGTACAAAAAGTCAACCTTGAGGCAAACTACCTCATGGAAATTCAACCCCACTTTACTCGCTAATGAAAACTTCAGCTCCAACATGAAGGAAACCATTGATCATTACTTCCAAGAAAACAACCCTCCGGAGGTTGGGTTGCACGTGATTTGGGACGCTATGAAGGCAGTTGTAAGGGGGCATTGCATCAAGGAAGCCAGCTTCCTCAAGAGAGAACGTCAAAAATATGTCAAAAGTATCCTGGATGATATAGATAAACTGGACAAAGAGTTTAAAAGGTCTGGAGATAGGAAAACAGGCCAAACACTGAATATTAAACAAACAGAACTCCAATCCCTGGAAACAGAAAAAGCACATGTGGCAATGGCCTATACAAAAAGACAATATTATGAATTTGGTGACAAGGGTTCTAAACGATTAGCTCATGCCCTTAAAAAGCAACGATCTTGAAATCTCATCCCAGGAATTAAAAATGAAAATGGATCTTGGCTTCTGGACTACAGGAAAATTAATGAGGAATTTGCAACATACTACTCAAAACTATACACGTCAGACAAACCAGATGACCACAAAATAGAGGAGTATCTGGCACAAACAGAATTGAAAAATCTCTCTCCAGATCAGATGTCATATTTGAATCAACCAGTGACGACTGAAGAAGTCATCGATGCTATCAAGTATCTGAAAAATGGCAAAGCTCCAGGCGATGATGGATTCACCAGCGACTTCTATAAGGCATTTAAAGTGGATCTTGCTCCCTGGCTGACTCAATTATTTAACAGCATTATGTCGGGGGGAGCAATACCTGACACTTGGCGTAACTCAAAAATAATAGTACCACTAAAGCCTGACAGAGATCCCCAGTCACTGAACTCCTCTCGCCCCATAGCACTTATAAATCAAGACGCCAAATTGTTAACTCCAATAACAGCTAAGCGACTGAACGTATTTATCAGACAAGTTATATCCCCAGATCAATCTGGGTTTATGCCAAGATGTAATATAGCAGATTCAATACGCAGGGTCCTGAACATTATACATGTTATCAATACTAACAAACTTTCTGCAGCTTTGGTCTGGAAAAGCGTTTTCACATCTGATTGACCAACTATATTCAAAATCATCAGCAATAATATGCACAAATGGTCTAGAATCTCCCCGTACAGAATTGGGAAGGGGAACTAAACAAGGATGCCCTCTATCCCCGTTATTATTTGCCCTCACTATAGAAGCCTTAACTCAGGGATAGAGGGCATCCCTGATGGAGGCAAAGACCATACTATTAACTTGTTTGCTGATGATGTGTTATTGATGCTTAAGAATCCGGACAGGGCAATCCCCTTTATAAAAGAGGCTCCAGAAGAGTATCACAATATTGATCAATTACTCAAAATCAGCGATGTTATACTTTCATATGTCACTGGCCGAACAAAATCGGTTAAGCACCAACTCAGGCTTTCGATTAAGCCATGGTGGTTTCTGCTATCTGGGAGTATTGATCTCTAAAGATCTTAATCAACTTAGGCGACGCAACTTCAACAAAGTCACAAGGACAATAGTCAAAGAACTGATGGGTTGGCAGCATCTGAAACTGTCCTGGATGGGCAGGATAGCCGCCATCAAAATGGTCATCTTACCTAAATTATTGTTTCTTTTCCAGGTACTCCCAATTTCAGTACCTAAACAGTGGTTTGGCAAATGGCAGAAAATACTAGAAAAATTTATCGCAAAGGACAAATACAATACAACAAGTGCAACGGCCAGATCTAGATCCAGACACATGGGAGGCTTGGGGGTACCGAATCTAAAACTATATTATGATGCTTTCCAACTCAAACAGCTTTTGCATATCATTAGGAATTCCGAAGATACAGTGTGGGTAGCCATGGAGGTGGAGAGGACGGTACCCTCAATTTGAGCATGGCCATTTCTATCCCCATCATGGCCACATCTTAAACAGAGTCCTAACTCTTTCCTACAGGCAACCTTTTTGGTATGGAAACATTGGGGGAAAACGTTAGCACCCAGCCTTTCTCCTCTTACCCCGTCTAGACCTTCCTGAATTCAGGGATAAAGATAAATATGCTCAATACAAAGGATGGGAAGAGAAAGGCTTATATAGGATTCAGGATCTACTTCTAAAAGGCCAACCCATATCAGAGGTCTCATTGTGCAGAAAACTGGGACAGACATCCTATAACTGGATGCAGGTAGCCCAGATTCGTTCATTAGCACACAAACTAGGGAAAAGAGCCGACACTAACACACACTTACAGCATTTGAGAAAATGTGTACGAGCTCAGCTGCAGAGACAAAAGGTGTAGCAGCTTCAATATATAAAGTTCTTATAGCAGCCACAATGGGTAACACTTTAGGTTGGAGAGTTTGTGAAGTTGTGGGCTCTTTTTGCCACATGTGGTGGAACTGTAAGCCAGTAATGAAGTTCTGGAATGTGGTTTTTGGGAAAATCTCGGATATTACATGGCAATTGCTAGCTCTGGATGCTGCTTTGGCCTTGGCGTCCTATACAGGACATTGGAAAGTACCCATTGTGCACAAAGACCTGGTCATCCTGTTGCTAGCGGCAGCCCGCATGGAAATCTCACTTCAATGGAAACTAGCAGACGATCTTTCAACTGGACTATGGATGGGCAGAGGATGGGAAATAGCACTTTCTGAAAAACTCATGCAACACGATAGAAAAATTCGCAGCTTACCAAAAACAGACAAATTTGACGATGTGTGGTACCCGTTCCTAGTTTATATTAACAAAACTCGACCAGTGTTCTCTCCCCTGATATCCCAGGTCTCGCTATGGAGAGGGTCTATCTTCCACACTAACACAGAGAAAATGTAGAACGGCAGAGAGAATAAAGTCAATGCATGAAAAATAATTATAAGATGTCATTTTGTTTTTATTAAGGTTTGGACACAAGATTGGATTATCAACATCATTTGCATATACAATGTACTCCACGTTTGTTAACTGTTCATTTTTCTGTTTCATTTTTCTGTCCAGAGGGTCACATCACTCGAAAATGCTTGGAAGTTGTTTAAAAACACTCTATTAGAAGCTCAACTGGAGTGCATACCGCAGATCAGAAAAGGTACCGCCAGGGCCAAGAAGATGCCAGCATGGTTAACGAGCAAAGTCAAGGAAACTCTTAGAGGCAAAAAGTCTTCCTTCAAAAAATGGAAGTCTTGTCCGAATGAAGAAAATAAAAAAGAACACAAACTCTGGCAAAAGAAATGCAAGAAGACAACAAGGGATGCTAAAAAAGAATTTGAGGAGCACATTGCTAAGAACATAAAAACCAACAACAAAAAATTCTATAAATACATTCAAAGCAGGAGACCATCTAGGGACACGATTGGACCCTTGGATGATAAGGGAGTCAAAGGTGTACTAAAGAACGATAAGGAGATTGCAGAGAAGCTAAATGAATTCTTTGCATGTCTTCACAGTGGAAGATATAGGGCAGATCCCTGAACCTGAACTAACATTTGCAGGAAGGGATTCTGAGGAACTGAGACAAATAGTGGTAACGAGAGAGGAAGTTCTAAGCTTAATGGACAATATAAAAACTGACAAATCACCGGGCCCGGATGGCATCCACCCGAGAGTTCTCAAAGAACTCAAATGTGAAATTGCTGATCTGCTAACTAAAATATGTAACTTGTCCCTTGGGTCCTCCTCCGTGCCTGAGGACTGGAAAGTGGCCAATGTAACGCCAATCTTCAAAAAGGGATCCAGAGGGGATCCCGGAAATTACAGGCCAGTTAGCTTAACTTCTGTCCCTGGAAAACTGGTAGAAAGTATTATTAAAGCTAGATTAACTAAGCACATAGAAAAACAAGCCTTGCTGAAGCAGAGCCAGCATGGCTTCTGCAAGGGAAAGTCCTGTCTCAGTAACCTATTAGAATTCTTTGAGAGTGTCAACAAGCATATAGATCGAGGTGATCCAGTGGACATAGTGTACTTAGACTTTCAAAAAGCGTTTGACAAGGTACCTCACCAAAGGCTTCTGAGGAAGCTTAGCAGTCATGGAATAAGAGGAGAGGTCCTCTTGTGGATAAGGAATTGGTTAAGAAGCAGAAAGCAGAGAGTAGGAATCAACGGACAGTTCTCCCAATGGAGGGCTGTAGAAAGTGGAGTCCCTCAAGGATCGGTATTGGGACCTGTACTTTTCAACTTGTTCATTAATGACCTAGAATTAGGAGTGAGCAGTGAAGTGGCCAAGTTTGCTGATGACACTAAATTGTTCAGGGTTGTTAAAACAAAAAGGGATTGCGAACAGCTCCAAAAAGACCTCTCCAAACTGAGTGAATGGGCGGAAAAATGGCAAATGCAATTCAATATAAACAAGTGTAAAATTATGCATATTGGAGCAAAAAATCTGAATTTCACATATACGCTCATGGGGTCTGAACTGGCGGTGACCGACCAGGAGAGAGACCTCGGGGTTGTAGTGGACAGCACGATGAAAATGTCGACCCAGTGTGCGGCAGCTGTGAAAAAGGCAAATTCCATGCTAGCGATAATTAGGAAAGGTATTGAAAATAAAACAGCCGATATCATAATGCCGTTGTATAAATCTATGGTGCGGCCGCATTTGGAATACTGTGTACAGTTCTGGTCGCCTCATCTCAAAAAGGATATTCTAGAGTTGGAAAAGGTTCAGAAGAGGGCAACCAGAATGATCAAGGGGATGGAGCGACTCCCTTACGAGGAAAGGTTGCAGCATTTGGGGCTTTTTAGTTTAGAGAAAAGGCGGGTCAGAGGAGACATGATAGAAATGTATAAAATTATGCATGGCATTGAGAAAGTGGATAGAGAAAAGTTCTTCTCCCTCTCTCATAATACTAGAACTCGTGGACATTCAAAGAAGCTGAATGTTGGAAGATTCAGGACAGACAAAAGGAAGTACTTCTTTACTCAGCGCATAGTTAAACTATGGAATTTGCTCCCACAAGATGCGGTAATGGCCACCAGCTTGGATGGCTTTAAAAGAAGATTAGACAAATTCATGGAGGACAGGGCTATCAATGGCTACTAGCCGTGATGGCTGTGCTCTGCCACCCTAGTCAGAGGCAGCATGCTTCTGAAAACCAGTTGCCGGAAGCCTCAGGAGGGGAGAGTGTTCTTGCACTTGGGTCCTGCTTGCGGGCTTCCCCCAGGCACCTGGTTGGCCACTGTGAGAACAGGATGCTGGACTAGATGGGCCACTGGCCTGATCCAGCAGGCTCTTCTTATGTTCTTATATTCTGAAAAATAAAATAAAAGATAATTATAAAAAAACAACAATAATAATATAGATTGCTTGTGGCTGACTCTTTAACTGTAACCTCCAGTTATTTTCTGATAATAAAAATCCTCTGACTGTGGTCTGTATATGACATACTTAAATCTAGTAATGTATTACATAAATCTTGATTTCTTTTATCAGTAAGTTCCCCGCAGCCCCGCCTCTTGTCATAGCCCCGTCCACTGTGCCCAGTGTCACCTTGGTTCAGTGCCACCCCTGTGCGGTGGGGGCTGTGATGCTCCTATATTAATGTATATATGGTAAGTGTTGTTGTTTTAGAAGATACATGGTAAGTGGAGTGAAAGAGGAGGGGGAGTGAATGGGCAGTAGAATGCGAGATGATTGGCTGAGTGTTTAAAATGGCTGAATGTATAAAAGGAAGAGTGAGAGTGGAATCTGGGGGGAGAAGAGAAAGAGTGGATTGCTTGGTGGGGTTTAGAGAGTTGTTTACCAGGAGGGAGGTGGAGTTCGGATTAGTATTGAGTAAAACCATATGCTTATGTGCCTTAAGAAGAAATCTTGTTAATCTTGTTAGCTTTGTTATCTGTAATAAATACTTAATTTGGTTTACCAAAGGCCTGATCCTTGGCTGGGGTTTCACAGACCAGAAGGGAGGGTAAGGTAATGACCAAGGCTGAAGGGGAACTGTAACAAATGGTGGCAGCGGGGAAGAGAATAACAATACCAGTATTCAGAGTCTTTGGGAATACTAGTATTAGGACGTGACTGGTGGTTGCCTAGCAGGGGGATCTGTTGAGATCTGTGCTAGAGCGGATAGGTAAACCATGAGAGTGCGGTCCGGACTGGTGGAGTCCCTGGTGGTGCCTAGTGACAGGCAGTAGCCACGCGCAGGTAGGAACCTGACAGGGAGAGCCAGGGAAGGACGCATCACAGGGGCCCCTGATGGCAAGTGCACCGTCGCCTCGCTCTCTTCCGGTCACCGCCTGCTTACTTGCCACCTGGGTCAGGGCCCCATGCTACCTTATGGTGGTCTACTCAGGAGTAGAAGGGCTGCCAGCCTCTCCCTGGTCTTCCACACGGAAGCATCTCCCAGGGGGTCTAAGCCAGGGGTTCCCAAGCGGTGGTCCGTGGGCCAGCAGTGGTCCGTGGGCCAGCAGTGGTCCGTGAGCCTCATTCGGGTAGTCTATGGCATGTTCTCATTAATTTCTTATATTGCATTTTATGGTATTACATTTTGAATTCTATGGAAATATAAGAAATGAAAGAATAAAAATAAGGGCATTACAGTTGCTACAACAGGCCAAAAGATCACGAAGTGCGCTGCCAAGACCATCAGGCATTCTCAAGTGGTCTGTGGAAAAAATGTTTGGGAGCCACCAGGAAGGATGGACATTCGTTGAGCAGGATCAGGGACCCGACAGTCTGGAAATCTGATCCAGATGTTTATTCAAGAGAAATACAGATGAGAAAGGCTGAAGCAGAAGAAACAGAGGGTATGCAATCAAAAGGAAAACAAAACTGGCGGTCCAGAATATTGGTGAATCGCGTCCTTTGCCAAGGTGTCTAATGCAGCCAAAACATTTCAAGCAGGGTCACTCCTGCATCCGGTAGCCTCGAGATAGTGGGAAGATGAGGGGCAGAGTGTATATAGGGGCAGGAGACAGGGGTTGATGCTGTTTGATCAGGGGGATTGTGATGGACGGCTGGAGGGCAACTGACCCATGAGACGCGGGGGGCGGGGAAACGGCAGCCACACAGGCTCCTGGAAGGAGAGGAACACGATCCCTTAAAAACATGTAACAAGAAAAATCGACTGAAGGAGAATTACGCGTAGCAAAAAGGCTGTCATGGTGGCTAGGAGTCTGCCACTCCAGCCCCCTGGTAGAGATTTAGTATGTCCACCTCCAAAGATTCCCATTCTAACCTATCTCTTTTATACTAGACTTTCAAAAGTTGGCCTTGACCTGTTTGAGGACGCAGGAAACTATTTTCCATGGACTGACAGGGCAGGCCAATCTCAGGAGGAGCCGGAGCTTTTCTCCACTGATATATTCTCCTCCCCATCTTGTTTAAACATGTTTATGTCTCCATGGGATGTCCCACGATAAAATGCAAAACAATACAAGTAAACAACATAGTTACAAATCCACCTACATCCAACATAGTTGGTAGTCAAAACATTCTCAAAATCTGGAATCCCCTGCATTTTGGGAGAGGGAGGTTCTGTTATTGTCCTCTGTGGCCAGTTATGGATGATTTGTGCGGTGAGTGCCTTCTGACCTGGGGGTTTCATCTTCCAGCATTATCTCGTGTTGCATTTTGGATACTCTGTTCATAGGGTTTTCATGGTAAGAGGTATTCAGAGGCGGTTTACCATTGCCTTCCTCTGAGTTTGGATGCATCTTAGTCTGGTGTCTCAGCTTTGACCATTCTGCCATGGGTGCCCCTGCTAGGAGTCTAGCCGACTCCTGACGGCATTGCTCACAGCTTCTTCAACACTCTCAAACCCCCTCACCACGTTAAGGTGTGCATCCTAAAGGGGGTTAATATACCCTGCGCTTCTGTATTTTTTAGACTTTAATACATAGTTTAGATGTAATGTAAACCGCGTGTAGTTTGTGATTAAGCAGTATAAAATTTCAGTTAAATAGATGTTAAATAGAAATAAATTAATTTTTTTCACATCCACCTTACTAAACAGACTTCTCACAGTTTTGCTGGGGAATGTTAACCACTAATAAGTAAAAATGTATTTTCACTTTGTTCTTGCTTTGCCACAATATTTAGCTGCTGAGCATTTCATCGTCTTTCTTTTTGTGCCAAATCTGTCTGCTCCATTTTTAAATACATGGACATCTGCATAAAGCCTGCTAATAGATCCATAAAAACTTGATGCTTTTCCTGTCCCGACAGGTGGCTGTCCAGCTGCCTCTTGAATGCCTCCAGTGTCGGAGAGCCCACTACCTCTCTAGGTCATTGGTTCCATTGTCGTATGGCTCTAACAGTTAGGAACCAGATGACCTGTGAACAGACACACATCAATTTTTGACCTTGGGGAAGCAATGCTTTCTTCCTGTGTGGAGTTATACCTTTTGCGAGGCAGATCTTGTCCCTCCTGCAAAAGAGCATGACAAAGGTACTAGTTGCTTGCTTTATTTATGTGTGCTGGTTTTGTGAGTTTGTACAACAGGAGTAGCAAGTAGTGAGATGTGACTTCAGTGTAAAAACACTGCGTTGGTGATGGGCAGTATCTCTCTGCTCCTGGATTTAGAGTTCAAAACACAACAAAAAAGGTTCACCACTGCTTGGGCAGGTTGAAATGTGCATGAACTCAGAGAGAGATCTTGCAATACACCAGTTCTGCTCTTAAATGCATAATGTTGTCATCTCAGATCTCAGTGCTCCCCACATTGAGCTGGTTTGATTCATTTTTGATTCATTTTAATTTGGGGGGTAAATTTACTTATTATGTTGGCCTCAGCTCCTAAGAATTGTTTCTGGTTGACCATGTTAATTATAGGTAGATCATATGAATCACAGTCTTGGATCTTCCACAAAACGTACTGAGAAATAATTCTAATTCTTCTCTGATTCTGTTGGCTTCTTTACTTTAATGTGGCAGGTCACACTCTGGACCTGATTTTTGTTACTGGACATGATGATAGTGATCTGTGTATAGGGAACCTATTTTTAAGAACACCAGAGAGAACTGTCTAGGGCCTTTGGTGCTGAGGAGCTAATTAGTGTGATGCACCTTTGCTGTCTCTATGATCTGGTAAACTCCCTTGGGAAATGTTTATACCGACTGTGAAAATGAAAGCCAGGGAGCTGGCAACAAAATGTTGCAGTGTGAAGTGCTTCTCTTCCGGATACTCCATTCCATCCCCTTTTCCCTGCCCCAACCCTGTTCTGCAGCCACTGAGCACCCACAGTCCTCCTTGGGCTGTTGGGTGGGTAGGTGGCAACCTCTTTAAATCACCCACCCCAAAAATATTTTTGTACTTCTCCAAGCTTTGGGGTTTCCCTGAGCCTGCGAATATCTCCCTGTTGCGTGAGGATGGTGCCGCGCTCACCTCTGAGCATCGGAAACAGAGGGAGCCACAAATATGGAGGCAGAGATGTCCATATTCAGAGTGACAGATTCATCTTCGCCTGGATGCACAGCATTAAGTATCCGTGGTTTCAAACTCGGGCACTCAGCTTGGTGACCTTGGGTCGGTTAGTCCCTCAGTCGCTCTTTGTGTCTCTCAGGCTACCCTACTTTATCCTACACACTCCTCCCATAGAACTCAACCCGACTGCATATCAGACAGGCGCCATCTCTTGTTATCTTTTCGGCAGCAACTGAAGACCTTCCTATTTCAACAAGCCTTTTAAATAGAGACTTTATGCCAGTCTGTCTCTGTGTTGGAATTGCCGTTTAAGATGTTTTTAGAGCTTTTCTCTTTTTTAAAAAAGGACGTTTTGGACGACGCTTGGCCACGCGGTGCGCGAGAGGCGATGATGGGGGCGGGAGGCGGGCGGGGGGCAGGCGGGCGGCAGGGCGCATGTGGAGAAGGCAGCAGCTCCTCTGGCGACCTCTCTCCTTCCCCCGCACACCCGCTCTCCGCCCGCGCTCTCAGACAGCTCGAACACCCCATCAGAGGAAGCCCTGGAGGGGAGGGTGGCGAAGGCGGTTGGTGGGCGTCAGGCCACAAGCCGTTGCGCCGCCGCCGAGGGAGTTCTGCTAGCCGCTGCAGCCGAGCGAGGACCGGCGCGCCTGGAGGGGAAGCAGGCCTGGGAACGCCGGCGCGCCTCCCTCGCCCCGAAGTGGGCGGCTCTGGGTGTCCCCCCCATGGTGTGCACTCCCCGCACCCTCGTAGTCACGCCACTGGGTACATATTTACGTTGAAGTTAAGCTCCTGTGTGAACAGGCCCTTGGTTTGCAAAAAGAAAAAAACCCAGAGAAGACAGAGCAGTAAGAAAATGTCTTTTAAAACTAGTGTGTGATGCAGAGCAAAGGGGGAAACAGACATGCTAAAAATACAAAAAAAAACCCCAAATCTGGTTTATTATTTATTTATTTATTACATTTGTATACCGCCCCATAGCTGAAGCATTCCAGGCAGTTTACAATTAAAAACATTAAAAACAAATATACAAATACACATTTAAAAACACATTTTTAAAAACAATTTAAAAACACATGCAAAATGCCAGGGAGAAGAGGAAAGGTTTAATTCTCAGCTTACTCTGGGCCACAGAAGCTGTCTGGTTTAAATGAAAGAGGAACAATATGTAGTCCTATTTCTTAGCAAAGGATATATGCAACAGTGGAATGAAAATAAACCACTCCCACACCTTCCTCCCATACACACTAGTTAATCAAAGAAGTCACAGAGACATTCTTTTTAGGTAAAAAGAATAAAGAGTCTTTACTCACAACCTTCAGATGTTTAAGAAAACATAGGCTCTAGCTTAGATAGAAAATAATCAGAAGTCTGTCCATTTTCAGTCATTGGTGAGGATGCTCCTGGAAGGAACGTCTGCCTGTTCCCTCTGCTAGAGGTTAATGGAGAATATGCAAAAAGGGATCAATATCCCCTAACAAAGGAAGAGGAAGAAGTAAATAACCTCACCCTTTGAGGAAGTTACATCTTGGTAAACAAACATATACATATCCCCAATACTGGTTAGAGGCAACATCTCCCTGTCAAAGGGGGGGCCATGCAAGCTCGCTTAAACCCAACAAGAATTGCTTCCATCTATAATGTGAGTAACTTGGATATGCTCCCTACTCCCTGCCCATGGGGGGGGGGAGGGAGGCGGTGCCCTTGTACCCATCCCTTTGCCTGAAGAGAACATCACTGACAGGACCCCCATTTTTATTTATTTATTTGATTTCTATCCCACCCTTCCTCCAGCAGGAGCCCAGGGCAGCAAACAAAAGCACCAAAAACAATAAATCATAAAAACAAACTCTAAAATACACGAAAACAAAACATCTTTAAAAACATTTTTTTTAAAAAAGCTTTCAAAAAAATCTAGGATTAAAAACATTTTAAAAAAGGTTTGTTGTTGTTATATGCCTTCAAGTCGATTAGAACATATTAAAAAGCAATTCCAGTTTTATGCCTATGGAATGGAAATGGTTAAACGCAAATTCTACCTGGGACATAGCCCCTGTGGCCCAACAAAATGGGCTTTGGTATGTCCTGCCAAAATTGGATGAGTTCTGTTTCTGTTGATAATATGATCCATTGTTCTGCCTTTACCAATTCTGGTGGTCATCAGGCATGGGATTGTAAATACCTGAACGATTGGGGAGCGCATTTTTGGAATGGGACTAGCAACCCTCATGATCCAGGTGGTGGTGTTCCTTGGCGGGGAATAGCTGGCCCCCACTACCAAATGTAATAAGTTCAACCATGGAAAACATGGTCTTTCCCCCTTCCAGAAAGGCCCATGGGAAGCTCTAGTAGGACATTATTGGGTCTGGAGATAAAGCCTATAAAATATTGCCAAAATATTGGATTGGCTCCTGCTATGTTGCCTGGCTTATACCAACTATCAAGGTTACTCAGATACTCCCAGTTGGAAGAATCGGGAACAAGAGAGCCTCACCAATCAGAGAAAAAAGAGAACTCAAAACCTGTTCGCCACTCTACACAATGCAACGTAGAAAACCACAGGACCTTAACGATGGGCTCAGTAATAGGGTCTTTCCTGCCCTTGGCTGGCACGGCCGCCGTAGGTTCTGGAGTATTGAGACTTCTATGTGTAGTGGAAATTCTAGCAAATGAGACCAAAGAAGCCCTGTGGCCTCTAAGGCTATAAAGACCCTCCTGGCAACCCAAACCCAAATAAGAAAAATGGTTCTACAAAACAAGATGGCGCTGGACAATTTGCTCCCTGCGGACGGAGGGACTTGCACCATCCTTGGGAGCGAATATTGTTCCTACATAAACAGTTCAGCTGGAGAGATTGAATCCCATTCCAACTCCATAATATCTCATGCTGAGCAAATAGAAGTAGCTTATGTTGACCGGAGTAGTGATTTTGATTGGTGGGGATGGCTACGAATCCAGGGGGATGGCTAGGAAGCCTAGCAAAAAATCTGCTAAAATGTGTTATAATGGGATTATGCTTGCTCATGCTCATATATGAAATAGTCCAGTTGGTGTTATTTTATTTAATATATTTATATCCCACTCTATTTCAGAAAATTCAGAGCGGCGAACAGAAACTACAATTGTATATACAAATTAAAATAACATGATAAAAAAAACATAGTTATATAATTAGTCCGACAACAAATTAAGATTTCTAAAACAATCTATACATTACAATTAAAAGCTTTATGAAATAAAAACGTTTTGACCTGACGGCGAAAAGCTGCAAGAGAGGGGGAGAAACGTACCTCTATCGGTAGGGCATTCCAAAGTGTAGGGGCAACCACCGAAAAAGCTTTGTTTCTAGTACACATTAACAGTACGATTCAACAGATAGAGAGGGCCCAAGCAATGTAAGGCTTTAAAAGTTAAAACTAGTACCTTGAAATGAGCCCGGTAGCAGATTGGTAGCCAGTGTAGCTGTTGTAAGAGTGGGGTTGTATGGGCTCGTAAGCCAGCTCCTGTTAGCATTCTGGCAGCTGCTCTTTGAACCAATTTAAGCTGTCGGGCTGTTCTCAAGGGAAGTCCTGTATAGAGCGTGTTGCAATAATCCAGCCGGGATGTAACCAAGGCATGTGTTACTTTCGTTAGGTCAGAAATCTCCAGAAACGGGCGCAGTTGGCGGACCAGTTTTAACTGGGCAAATGCACTTCTGGATACCGCCAAAACCTGGGCTTCCAGGGTCAAGGCCGAATCCAGAAGTACACCCAAACTGCGAACCTGGGTCTTCAGGGGGAGTGTAACCCCATCCAACACTGGTAAGTTCCCTATTTCCAGATCAGTCTTTCGACTAACTAGAAGCACGTCTGTTTTGTCTGGATTTAGTTTCAGCTTATTCAGCCTCATCCAGTTCATCACTGCAGTCAGGCACTGGTTTAGGGGCCGGACAGCTTCTTTAGCATCTGGAGGAAAGGAGAAATAAAGCTGAGTATCATCAGCGTATTGATGGTAACGAACTCCAAACCTCTGGATGACCTCTCCCAGCAGCTTCATATAGATGTTAAATAACATCGGAGATAACACCGAACCCTGTGGGACTCTGTACAGTAGTGGCCAAGGGTCCGAACAGAAGTCACCGAGTGAAACTCTCTGTGTTCTACCCTCCAGGAAGGAACGGAGCCACTGCAAAACAGTACCTCGTAATCCCATCCCGGAGAGGTGGTCCAAGAGAATACTATGATCAATGGTATCAAAGGCCGCTGAGAGGTCAAGAAGGACCAACAGGGACACACTCCCCCTGTCGAGTTCCCTATGAAGGTCATCCACTAGAGCAACCAAAGCCGTTTCAGTCCCATGACCAGGCCTGAAACCAGACTGGAAAGGATCATAATAGTCTCTTTCCTCCAGAAAACGCTGGAGTTGAGTGGCAACTACTCGTTCAATGATTTTACTTAAAAATGGCATTGGAAACTGGGCGAAAACTATCTAAACAGGAAGGGTTCAAAGAGGGTTTTTTCAGTAAAGGTCTTACAATGGCCTCTTTTAGAGATCCGGGGAGATGGCCTTGTTGGAGAGAGGCGTTAATCACCCCGCAGGCTCAATTGGCCAGTCCTCTTCTGGACTGTTTTATGATCCAGGAGGGACAAGGGTCAAGTGAACAGGTAGTAGGTCTCATCCCACCAAGAAGCTTATCAATATCATCAGGCTGAACAAGCTGAAAAGAATCTAGTTCAACAGGACAAACAGAGTCCGAGAGTACATCCTTAGAAACTGCAACGATGTTGGCATCCAAGTCGGAGTGAATTTGAGCAACCTTGTTGTCAAAATATAAAGCGAATTCCTGGCAGCGAGTGAGTGAGTGGTCAGCGTTGGCCTCATGATGGTCAGGATTGAGCAAGCCTTTGACCACCCGATACAGCTCTTTTGGTTGGTTGTCAGCTAAAGAGATGGCAACCGAAAAAAAAGTTCTTTGTGCCGCACGCCTAGATGCCACATAAGTCTTTGAAAATCTCTTAACACAAAGTTGGTCAGATAAGCTCCGAGTCTTCTGCCAGCTGCGCTCTAAACCCCTATAAGTGCGCTTCATGGTTAACAGCTCACTAGAGAACCATGGGGCTGATCTAGCCCGGAGACACACAAAAGGACGTAAGGGGGCAATAGTTATGTTGCATTAGACACTGTGTGACAAAGATTACTAACCCCTTCACAAAAACTGATGTTTGAATGATGCACATGGAGGTAACAATGACAGAGGGGGAGGATCTACAGGAAGTAGATGAAGTAATGCATGAAATGTCATTAATTGAATATTGAATTTGGCAGCTAGAAACTGACAGAGGGATATGATGGGGAAAAACTGGAGTCACCCATCTCTGGAAAACTAAAACCTCTCTGTCTCTGCAAAGCAAAAACTGACACGCCACCAAAATAGCAGGTGAAGGGAAGTGGAATAGTCTGTGGTTAAGCTAAGAAAAGAAGATTGTTGGGGGTCTGAAACTCCCCATAAAAATCCTGTTGGTAGCCTGGCTTCCCCATATGGATCCTTTGATGCACAGAAAGACTTGAACTCCGATTAAAGCTTTTTCCACATTCAAAGCATTTATACATCTCTTTCCTTAAATGGATCCTTTGATGTGCCTGAAGGTAGCCATTGTGACGAAAGGTCTTTCAACACTACAAGCAGGTATAAGGTTTCTTCCCTGCATGTGTTCTGTGATGCAAAGTAAGGTGGCCACTCTGACTGAAGCTCTTTCCACACTCCGAGCATTTATAAGGTTTGTCCCCTTGTGACATCTTTGATGCAAATTAAGGGTGCTACTGTCACTGAAGCTTTTTCCACACTAAAGCATTTATAAGGTTTGTCTCCCGTGTGAGTTCTTTGATGCGCAGTAAAGCGGCTATTCCACATGAAGCTCTTTCCACACTTCAAACATTTATAAGCTTTTTCCCGTGTGACATTTTTGATGTAAGGTGGCTACTCTTATGGAAGGTCTTTCCACATTTGAAGCATTTATAAGGTCTGTCCCCTCTGTGACTTCTTTGATGCAAAGTAAGGTTGGCACTCTGACTAAAGCTCTTTCCACATTCCAAGCATGCATAAGGTTTGTCCCCTGTATGTGTTCTGAGATGCAAAGTAAGGGTGCTTCTGTCACTGAAGCTCTTTCCACACTCCAAGCATTGATAAGGTTTGTCCCCTGTATGAGTTCTGTGATGTAAAGTAAGGTGGCCACTCTGACTGAAGCTTTTTTTGCACTACAATCATTTATAAGGTTTGTCCCATGTGAGATCTTTGATGTTGTGTAAAGGCACTACTCCACCTGAAGCTCTTTCCACACTCCAAGCATTTATAAGGTTTGTCCCCCGTATGAGTTCTGTGATGCAACATAAGTTGGCTGCTACAATTGAAGCTCTTCCCACACTCCAAGCATTTATAAGGTTTGTCCCCTGTGTGAATTCTTCGATGCAAAGTAAGAGTGCTACTCCGACTGAAGCTCTTTCCACACTCAAAACATTTATAAGGTTTGTCCCCTGTGTGACATCTTTGATGCGAAGTAAGAGTGCTACTCTGACTGAAGCTCTTTCCACACTCCAAGCATTTATAAGGTCTGTTCCCTGTGTGAGTTCTTTGATGCGAAGTAAGGTCGCCACTCTGACTGAAGCTTTTTCCACACTCCAAGCATTGATAAGGTTTGTTCCCTGTGTGAGTTCTGTGATGCGAAGTAAGGTAGCCACTCTGACTGAAGCTCTTTCCACACTCCAAGCATTGATAAGGTCTGTCCCCTGTGTGAGTTCTTTGATGCACCGTAAGGGCGCTACCACAGCTGAAGCTTTTTCCACATTTGAAGCATTTATAAGGTTTGTCTCCTGTGTGAGTTCTTTGATGCAAAGTAAGGTTGCTATTCTGACTAAAGCTCTTTCCACACTCCGAGCATGTATAAGGTTTGTCCCCTGTGTGAGTTCTTTGATGCAAAGTAAGGTGGTCACTCCGACTGAAGGTCTTTCCACACTCCAAGCATTTATAGGGTTTTTCCCCTGTATGAGTTCTTTCATGTGTCCTAAGGTCGCTACTCCAACTGAAGCTCTTTCCACACTCTGAGCATGTATAAGGTTTGTCCCCTGTGTGAGTTATTTGATGCACCTTAAGGGAGCTACTACGACTGAAGCTCTTTCCACACTTGAAGCACGTATAAGGTTTGTCCCTTGTGTGAGTTCTTTGATGCAAAGTAAGGTGGCCACTCTGACTGAAGGTCTTTCCACACTCCAAGCATTTATAGAGTTTTTCCCCTGTATGAGTTCTTTCATGTGTACTAAGGGTGCTCCACCGACTGAAACTCTTTCTACACTCCAAGCATTTATAAGGTTTGTCTCCTGTGTGAGTTCTGTGATGCAAAGTAAGGGAGCTACTGTGACTGAAGCTCTTGCCACACTCGAAGCATTTATAAGGTTTGTCCCCTGTGTGAGTTCTTTGATGCGAAGTAAGTTGGCTACTCTGACTGAAGCTCTTTCCACACTCCAAGCATGTATAAGGTTTGTCTCCTGTGTGAGTTCTGTGATGCAAAGTAAGGGAGTTACTGTGACTGAAGCTCTTGCCACACTCGAAGCATTTATAAGGTTTGTCCCCTGTGTGAGTTCTTCTATGTTTACTAAAGGCACTACTGTCACTGAAGCTCTTTCCACACTCCAAGCATGTATAAGGTTTGTCCCCTGTGTGAGTTCTTTGATGCGAAGTAAGGGAGCTACTGTGACTGAAGCTCTTGCCACACTCGAAGCATTTATAAGGTTTGTCTCCCGTGTGAGTTCTTTGATGTGAAGTAAGGCTGTCACTCCGACTGAAGCTCTTTCCACACTCCAAGCATGTATGAGGTTTGTCCCCTGTGTGCGTCTGTCGCTCCTCTTGTCTCTTTGCTCCATCTTGACTCCTCAGTTTCTGCTCCTGCACCTGCTCCTCAGCTTTTTCCAGTGTTTCTTCAGATGGTTCTCCCTCAGCCTTGACCCCTGAGATGTATCCTGATGGAATGAAAAGGAAAGGTGATAGCCCAGCTATGTCCCTATCTGAGTCAGGAGGACCTTACATCGGTGGTACATGCTCTGGTAACCTCGCGTTTGGATTACTGCAATGCGCTCTACGTTGGGCTGCCTTTGAAGACAGTTCGGAAGCTGCAGCTCGTGCAAAATGCAGCCGCCAGATTGCTGACAAGGACCAAGCGGTCCGAGCACATAACACCTGTTCTGGCACGCTTGCACTGGCTACCAATATGCTTCCGGGCCAGATTCAAAGTGTTGGTATTAACCTATAAAGCCTTATACGGCACGGGACCATGCTATCTGTCGGAACGCCTCTCCCGATACGAACCCGCCCGTTCACTACGTTCTGCTAAGAAGGCCCTCCTCCGGGTTCCGACTCATAGGGAGGCCCGGAGGGTGATGACAAGATCTAGGGCCTTCTCAGTGGTGGCCCCCGAACTGTGGAACAGTTTCTCCGAGGAGGTGCGCCTGGCGCCGACACTGCTATCCTTTCGGCGCCAGGTTAAAACCTTCCTCTTTCCCAATGCATTTTTAACTTAAGTTATTGATTTCTTTTTGTTGTAACTGATTTTTGATTGTTTATTGTTATATGTTATGTTTTTATTGTATTATACTGTGTATTTTACTATATTCTTTGTTGTTCACCGCCCAGAGAGTTTTTGCTAGTCGGGTGGTATAAAAGTGTAATAAATAATAATAATAATCATAAAATGCTGTGGAGAAATCCTGTGAATATATTATGATTTATAGTTTGAAAACATATTTCTGGGAGCTCTGTTGATTGATATCAGAGTTTAACTGTCAACTTGAAGGCAGTTAATTTCCATTTTTCAGTGGGTTGAGGTCAGAATCTGGTGGATTTGGCATGTGGGTCTCCTGGGAAAAAACATTTTCTTGTTGGCAACTCTGATATCTGTTGGAAGTGGGGAAGAGCGACTCCTGTTTTGTTCTTTTCTTTATGCTCCAGGAGGGAGCTAGAGCTAGGGTCCTCCAGATGGAGAGGCTAGATTACCTTTACCTGTGATGCTCTGGCTGACTTCCTTCCATCACAGACTGATATGCTTAAGGAAGCTGATCTGCCTCTCCTCCTTCTGCCCTTTCCTCTCTTTTCTTCTCCAAGAGAGGAGACACGTTTGTCTCTGCTCTGTCTCTCCTAGCCATGAGGGCAATTCCCACGCCTGGGTATTGCACCTCCAATTTAGTTAGTTAGTTAGAACTAGGTATGCCTTTCTATCTACTATGTATAAATAAAGTAGTGTTTCTTATTTTACTAAAGTCTCACTGATGCTAATGCACGGTAAAAGCCTGCTTTCTTACATAAACACACACACACGCTGGCACACTCGCATTTCAGACTGCTGTTACTCTCTGCTGTGCTGCTTAAACTAATTTAGCACCAGCAACAGAAATGATAAATTAAGAAGAAATGGGGTTGCTCTAATAGTGAGGCGATGTAGCAAAAGCAATTAGGAGCTATCATGAAAAGTTTGAGTGAGTGATATCAATGAGATTTAATAGAAAACCTATCAATATAACCATCATATAAGTCTATGCTGCAATGGCAAATACAGAAGAAGAGGAAATTGAGAGATTTTATGCAAAAGTACAGAAAGAAATTAAATGGAAATTTAGACAAAGGGTAGGGATGTTGAATAATGAACAGGGGAACACACTGACTGACTGAGATAAAATAAAAGGAAGATGGAAGCAATACACTGAAGAACTCTATAAAAGAGATGCAAGGATGACAGATTCATTCATGGAGGAATCATAATATTTATTTTTTTATTTTATTTGTACCCTGACCTTCCTTCCAGCAGGAGCCCAGGGCGGCAAACAGAAACACTAAAAACACTTTAAAACATCATAAAAAGTCCTTAAAACATATTAAAACAAGTTAAAAACATTTTAAAAACTTTAAAAACATCTTTTAAAAAGGGTTAAAATATTAAAAGAGATATTAAAAGCAATTCTAACACAGACACAGATGATGAAGACCCAGAAATGTTAGAATGTGAGGTGAAAGCTGCTCTTAAAATACTTGGAAGAAACAATCACCAGGAACAGATGGCGTAACAATAGGGTTGCTACAAGCTACTGAGACTGAATCTGTCCAAATTTTGACAAAGATCTGTCAAGACATAGGGAAAACTAAATAATGGACCACAGACTGGAAGCGTTCAGTACTGTATACATCCCAATTCCAAAAAAAGGGGATCCCAAGGAATGCAGTAATTATCTAACTATTGCCTTAATATCCCATGCAAGTAAAGTAATACTCAAGATTCCATAAGAAAGGCTCTTACCATATATGGAGCGAGAAATGCCAGACATCCAAGCTGGATTTAGAAAGGGAAGAGGTACCAGAGATCATATTGCAAACATACATTAGATAATAGAACGGAGCAAGGAATTTCAGAAGGAAATCACACTGTGCTTTATAGATTATAGCAAAACCTTTGATTGTGTAGATTATGAAAAACTATGGAAAAGGTCCTCAAATGCAAAGATGTATCACTGAACACCAAAGTCAGGATCATTCCCGTGGTATTCCCGATTTCTATGTATGGATGTGAAAGTTGGACAGTGAAAAAAGCTGATAAGAGAAAAAATCAACATTTGAAATGTGATGTTGGAGGAGAGCTTTGGACTGTGAAAAAGACAAATAATTGTGTGTTTGAACAAATTAAACCAGAACTGTCAATAGAAGCTAAAATGATGAAATGAGGTTATCATACTTTGGACACATCATGAGAAGACATGATTCACTAGAAAAGACAATAGTGCTGGGAAAAACAGAAGGGAGTAGAAAAAGAGGAAGGCCAAACAAGAGATGGATTGATTCCATAAAGGAAGCCACAGACTTGAACTTACAAGATCTGAACAGGGCGGAACCTATACTCTGGACAAGAGGCTACTGTAAGGACAGAATATGGAGAAACCGACTAGTTCACAATTGGAAAGGGTGTGAGACAGGGCTGTATTTTATCACCCTATTTATTTAATCTATACACAGAACAAATATGGAAAGAGGGATTGGACCAAGATGAAGGAGGTGTGAAAATGGGAGGGAGAAATATCGATAATTTAAGACTGCATGTCTACCATACTACCAGCAGAAACAAGTAATGATTTGAAAGGAATGCTGATGAAAGTTCAAGAGGAAAGCACAAAAGCAGGCCCACAGCTGAACATCAAAAAGACTAAAGTGATGACAACAGAAGATTTCAAGGATTATCAATACGTCGGCAAAGTCATTAACCAAAATGGGGACAATAGTCAAAAAATCAGAAGAAGGCTGGGACTGGGGAGGGCAACTATGAGAGAACTAGAAAAGGTCCTCAAATGCAAAGATTATCACTGAACACTAAAGTCAGGATCATTCAGACCATGGTATTTCCGATTTCTATGTATGGATGTGAAAGTTGGACAGTGAAAAAAGCTGATAAGAGTATAATCAACTCATTTGAAATGCGGTGCTGGAGGAGAGCTTTGTGCTCTCAGAAGAGGGCAACCAGAATGATCAAGGGGATGGAGCGACTCCCTTACGAGGAAAGGTTGCAGCATTTGAGGCTTTTTAGTTTACAGAAAAGGCGGGTCAGAGGAGACATGATAGAAGTGTATAAAATTATGCATGGCATTGAGAAAGTGGATAGAGAAAAGTTCTTCTCCCTCTCTCATAATTCTAGAACTCGTGGACATTCAAAGAAGCTGAATGTTGGAAGATTCAGGACAGACAAAAGGAAGTACTTCTTTACTCAGTGCATAGTTAAACGATGGAATTTGCTCCCACAAGATGCAGTAATGGCCACCAGCTTGGACGGCTTTAAAAGAAGATTAGACGAATTCATGGAGGACAGGGCTATCAATGGCTACTAGCCGTGATGGCTGTGCTGTGCCACCCTAGTCAGAGGCAGCATGCTTCTGAAAACCAGTTGCCGGAAGCCTCAGGAGGGGAGAGTGTTCTTGCACTCGGGTCCTGCTTGCGGGCTTCCCCCAGGCACCTGGTTGGCCACTGTGAGAACAGGATGCTGGACTAGATGGGCCACTGGCCTGATCCAGCAGGCTCTTCTTATGTTCTTATGTTCATAGCATGGACTGCGAAAAAGACAAATAATTGGGTGTTAGAACAAATGAAACCAAAACTGTTACTGGAAGCTAAAATGATGAAACTGAGGTTATCCTACTTTGGACACATCATGAGAAGACATGATTCACTAGAAAAGATAATAATGCTGGGAAAAACAGAAGGGAGTAGAAACAGAGGAAGACCAAACAAGAGATGGATTGATTCCATCAAGGAAGCCACAGACCTGAACTTACAAGATCTGAACAGGGTGGTTCATGACAGATGCTCTTGGAGATCACTGATTCACAGGGTTGCCATAAACCTCCCCTCCCCCTTCCTTTGTCCCTCCACCTCCAATCACCTCCTTCCACTCCCCCCTTCGGCTCCCTTCTCCCTTCCCTTTCTCCTTCCCTCTGCTAGAATCATAGAATAGTAGAGTTGGAAGGGGCCTATAAGGCCTTCAAGTCCAGCCCCCTGCTAAATGCAGGAATCCACTCCCCCTCCCCCTCCTCCACCCCTATGGTCAGTTTTACCTTTCCTATGCATGATTGCAGAGGAGTAAATCCCAGTGAACTCAATAAGCATGCAAATTATCAATCCATTCTCAGTAAACTTCCACGGGATCCCATTTCTTACCTCCCGGATCAGGAAACTGGGGAGGGCTGGCAGAATGGCAGTATTGAAAGAAGAGCCTCACTATTCAACTATCGCAGCTGAACCAAAGGACAAACGAGGACACATGCAGAAGCGGCCCATTTAGCGCACTGTTGCCTACTTGGCTCTGTTCCGACTATGGGGCGCCTCCATCTCCAGCTGAAGGCCACGAAATTCATCACCAGAACCTCAGATGTTCCGAGGGATGCTTCGACCCGGCCCCATCACAGCCAGCCCAGCTCAGGGGAGAGGCGGACGGGACGGGGCAGAGGTGCAGCCTCCGATCGGGAGGGTCCGTGGGAAGGGCCGCTTCAGGGGGGTCCTAGCGCTCTCCCACCCTCCCCTCCGCCCCCCATTGCATACCTTTTTTCCGAGGCTCCCTCCGTGCAACCCCGCTCGCCAGCATCGCTGCGCAGGAACAGGGGAAGAGGGGCTCCTCCGGCGCTCCCAGCCCGCAGTTCTGGCAGAGGCGGGGCAGGAAAGGGACGTCCCTCGTTTGCGCTCTTTCCTTCGGCTCCGTGGTCCTTTCTTAACCCTTAAAGTGGCTGGAGCTGCTCGGCTGCTTCCCACGGAGACGGAGGGGAGGCGGGAAGCCTCTTTCTGGCCCGTGACCCTTCTCCATATTAAAAGCAAAAATGCCATGCACATTTTTAAAGAAAGCCTTTGAGGGAACACCTTAAGTTAGCCTAAATCCTCTTTCCTTTACCTGTTGGATTTCTCTGTGCAGCGACGTTTTGTGCTGACTTGTGTGGAGGAACGTCCCCCTCTGCTACAGATCCTGCAATCTGAAGTGACCGAGTCCAGGCAGAGAAACAGATCTCCTGCCTAATGCCTTCCTTCTGGGACTCTCGTGTTACTGTGGTGAGCACCGACAGTGCACTCCTAAGACCTGCAAACCTCCTGCAAGCAAATCAGGAGGACTGCTCCCTTGTGGTCGCATTACCTGCCCATGAAGAAATCAGAACAAACGCTCAATAAAGATATGAGAGGGTTGAATCCTGCTGCTTCCTAAGTGTGCTTGAAGATGGTACCTGAAAGCAGAATTCTCACGAGTGTTTCCTATCCACACTTCACCAGGAGGTCCCGGGGTTACCATTTCAAGAGGATAAAACAATCCCCCAGCTAAGATACAAAGCAAAACATAACTCATTTATAGCTCATGCAACGTGATCTCTATTTCCTCATCCCCAATGTAAGAAAAAAACAAAGCAATAACACACATCCCATTTAGGTTTTTAGAACAGCTTTTGTTTTTATTTAAATGCATATTTCTGGTTTAATAACGTAACGCCCATTTAGATTTTACACATGGACAGCTTGATTTCCTGTTTATTTTACTGACGTGTTTCTTTCCAGTTTAATAACTGGCATAGTAACTTATTTCGGTCTATTAAAAAAAAGACCTCATCTCTGCAAGACATCAGGTTTCCTGGTTGGTTTCCTTTCTGCATTCCCAGTTCTGTCTCTTCTTTCTAAAGTCATCCTAGACTTTTGGCAAATGATTCCTCTTCTGGCACATAAAAGGGTGCTCTGAAAAAGCCAATTGGCTCTTAAGCAATTGTCACGTGACCTCTGGGAAATCATACCTGTGAAACATTGCATTACTCTTTCCAACTGTGAGAAAGATTTGAATCCTGGGCGATACGCGCTTCAGGATCAAGGAGCTGCGGCCATAAAAAGGAAATCATTCTCCCTGCGAGGGACCATCTTTCCATGCTCAGAGGATGCAGACTTCCCAGGAGGACGGAAGGAGAATATCCTGCTAAACTGTGCCCTCCCCCTCCCAGCACCACCTCTTGCTTGCCATTCATTACCATCTTTGAGTGGGGGGGGAAGGAAATGAGGGGGTGTCCCTATTTTGGTTGATTGACAGTGATAATCTGCCTGCTTTGTCCTTTTTTGTACATCTCTTCTAGAAATTGTGTGCTCCGAATCCCCCGGGCAGGGCCTGCCTCTTGAAACAACAGAGAACATAGTCACGCTATAAGGACTGAATGTCAGCCTTCAGCTCAGGGATGGGGAGCATCTGGCCCCAGGGGGGAGTCAGATGTGGCCCTCCAGACCTTTCTATCTGGTCCTTGGAACCCTCTTCCCATTACTGGTCCCCTCTTTGAGGAAAACCTTTAATTTGCACTTGCTGCTCCGCCCACCAGTGACATGTGGCCTCCGAATGGCTGCCCGGAAAGGAATACGGCCCTCAGCCTGAAGAAAAGGTTCCCCAGCCCTGCTTTCAAGGGCCACAGGAATCCCTGATGCTGCAATGGCCCCCAGCCGCTTTCCCGGGGTCTGGAGTCCCTTGCAGAGGAACAAAGACTGACAGGAGGCTGCCTCACACTATACAAAGACTATACCCGGTTCAGTATGCCTGCACTGGCCGGCAGCACTCTGCAGGAGTCCTTCCGGCCTCGCCTGGAGGTGGAGGGGGACTGGACCTTCTGCACATGAAGCAGGTGTTCTGGGACGGAGCTGCATCTTCCATCTCTTGTCTGTTGAGAGGCTCAGCTTTTTGTCACTTTAGCCGTTGGCCATCACAGCAACCACACCTGCAAGGACACGTCCACAGAGTGACACAATCACAGAAAGTAAACCCCAGCTGCAAATGAGCAAAGTCAACTCACCTCCCACTTCCAGAGGACACATTGCCAATCCAGAAGGCTCTTTGTGAACCTCCTCTCAGCAAGCACCATCTTGGAAGCCCCTTCCTTCCGGACAAAATAAATGCCCCACTTTCCTTTGTTGCAAGTGAGACCCAATCCAGGCTCTTCCTCCTCATCCAAATGGCAATTAGCCACATATAATGAAGGCATTTTCCCTTCATGATACATCTCTTCCCTTGGACACTCTCCCTCCGAATCCGTTTCAGTCCTAGGTTGGCTGCTGGGGGTGGGAGTGGGGGCTTGGAAGGGGTGGGCCTTACCACCTCCCTCTCCCTTTTGAGGGGGCACCTACTCCCGGCCAAATGCTGTAAGTCTGCAGCTCCCACTTTCTGGATTATTGCAGGGTGGGGTGGGGGCAGGAACCCACAGACGTCTCCCAGACACTGAGGGTGAGCCCAGTTTCCAGGGTAAGACCTCCCCCCCCTTCTCTGCTGACTCTATCTGCTCACGGTGGGTAATTAGTTCATTGAACTGTAAATATCCAGCTACTTTTTGATCACAACCAACAGCCCTCTGACTGTGGTCTGTGTGATGTTCCTGTATTAATGTATATATGGTAAGTGCTGTTTGTATAGAAGATACATGGTAAGTGGAATGAAAGAGGAGGGGGGAGTAAATGAGCAGTAGAATGCTGGATGATTGGCTGAGTGTTGAGAATGGCTGAGAGTATAAATGGAAGGACGACAGTTAAATCTGGGTGGACGTGAGTGGGTTGTTTTGGTGGGTTTTTGAGAGGAGATTGTGTGGAGAGTTGGTGGATGTGAGGAGAGTGTGGAGTTTGGATTAATACTAAGACAAGTACCAGAAATAGGTGAAACCATATGCTTATGTGCCTTTATAAAGTAATCTTGTTATCTCTGTTATTTAATAAAAACTATATTTGGTTTACCGAAGGCCTGATCCTTGGCTGGGGTTATACAGACCAGAAGGGAGGGCAAGGTGCTTACCAAGGCTGAAGGGAAACTGTAACAATCGGTGGCAGCGGTGAAGGGAAGAATATAACACCACAAGTATTCAGAGCAAACCAGGATCGTATGCTTTATATATAAAGATCAAAGGGATTGGGGACAGCTTAAGCACTCAGTCACAGAGGTAACCTGATAGAGAGACTCAGGCAGAGTCTCTGGGAATACTGGTTATAGGACGTGACTGGTGGTGCTGCCTAGCAGGGGGATCTGTTGAGATCTGTGCTAGAGCGGGGAGAGAAACCATAAAAAAGGACAGTCTGGACTGGTGGAGTCCCTGGTGGTGCCTAGTGACAGGCAGTAACCACGAGCAGGTAGGAACCTGACAGGGAGAGCCAGGGAGGGGCGTCACAGGTGGTGGCAGTAACGGTGGGATACGAACAAAGGAGAATACGTCACAGGTGTTGGCTGTAGTGGTGGTACGAATACTAGAGAATCCCTAACAGTGGTGTGGCAAACAGAAATAACAAAAAAAAAGATTACTCGTGAGAGTGACTGGCAAAGAGTGTGTGGCAAAGAGTGTGTGAACTCCAACAAAATGGCTGAATACATAAAGATGAAAAGAGAGGAGCTGGTGGAGAAGTGCATAACATTCAATTTACCTCACGAGGGTAAAGGGGTAGATGAATTGAGGGTGGCACTAATAGGATTTACAACTGTCCAGCACAAACAACCTGTCAGGGAAGAGACCCCAGAAGGATACTTAAGCAATCCCGTTTATATAGAGTATTTGAGAGAAAAGTTGAGATGGGAGGCTGAGGAAAAAGATAAACAGCGAGAGTTAGAAACTGAGAAGTTGAGGATGGAAGATGATGGGAAAGATAAACAGCGAGAGTTGGAAATTGAGAGATTGAGGAGTGTGGCAGATGAGAAAGAAAAGCAGAGGGAGTTGGAATTTGAGAGAATGAGAGTGGATGCTGAATTACAGGTAGAAAAGTTAAAATTTGAAAGAGAGAAGTTTCATTCTGTTGAAACAAGAAAGGACAGAAATGAAACAAAGATAAAGGTTACACCAAAAGACTTTGCAGTGTTTGAGCCTGGACAAGATCCACAGATTTACCTCAGCACTTTTGAAAAGGCAGCTCAATTGTGGGGGCTACCAGAGGATAAATACATGCAATATTTGTCAAACCTGATCAAAGGGGAATTGGCTGAGGTATACCAATATTTCCCCTCAGACAAGCCCGTCACATATGCCGAGTTTAAAGAGGCAGTATACAAAAGGTTCAGACTGGGACCTGACCACTTTAGAAAATTATTCCGAAACTGTCAGATCCAAGCAGGGAGGTCTTTTGTTGAACTGGGTGCAAAGTTGATGGATATATTTGGAAAGTGGATGAGTAGTGCCAAAGCTCAGTCAGTGGAAGAGGTGAAAAGCCTCATGATACTGGATCAATTATTCCATCAGTTACCACCAGAAATAAGGCTCCTGGTCAAAGACTGTTCCCCTACATCGGTGCAGGAGGCCGCAGAGATGGCGGATCACTTTGCCTCCAATAGAACTGGCTGGGTGGGGAAAACATCAAGAGAGTTTAAACCCAGACCATATAATGGTGGCAGAAAGGACGTGGTACCACAGCGAGTGAGTCCTCCAGTAAAATCTGAAGGGCACAGGACACCCCAGAGTGGATCTGTGTACCCTAAAATGGAGGAGAAGTTATGCTATAAATGTGGTAGACCGGGGCACCTACGTTTTCAATGTGAGGTTGCCAACCCCATTAGTAATCCTGCTCAGGCAAGGGCAGTAAAAACAGAACCAAAAGATCTAACAACGAAAAAGGTTCAGTTCTGCCAGATAAACTGGACAGAAGTAAAAGACTTGGATTCGAGTCTAAGGGAAGAAGTGTGTGTTCAAGGGGCAAATTATTGGGCATTGCTTGATACTGGTGCCGCTCAGACATTACTGAGGCCAGATTTAATAAGATCTGAGGAAATACTACCTCAGGAAACGGTGACTATCCAAGGAGTGAGGGGACAACCAGAAAGCTTACCCATGGCCCTAGTGAAAATGCAGTGGAGAGGCCGAGAGGGAAAATATAAAGTAGGTATTAATGCCCAACAACAAGAACCAGCAGTGGGGGCACAAGGAAAAATATATGTGGTGACCAGACAGCAACTTGGCAAAGAAACAGAAGCCATGTTAACACAGGCTGAAGAAAACAGGGTGGAATCTGTTTTCGAGCCTAGGGTTACCAGAGCAACCCCTAGCAAGCCTGCTGAAAGAGACAAATTGTATCAAGTGGTCTCTAGTGAAGAGACAGAGCAGTTCAGGGAAGAACTTAAGAAAGAAACAAGTTTGAGGCAAATAAAGGAGCAAGCCCTGACACAAAAGATTCCCTTTACTGACAAGCTGAGGAATCAAATTGCGTGTGAGAATGGGATTTTATATAGACTATGGATGCCTGCTGAGAGAAAGGATGAATGTGAACCAGTGAAGCAATTAATAGTACCTAGCAAAAACAGAACCAGATTGCTAGAGGTAGCCCACGATGTCCCATGTGCAGGACATCTGGGAATAAAAAAGACCAAGAGGAGATTGGCTGCACACTATTATTGGCTAAATATCTCCAAAGATGTAAAACAACATTGTCTATCTTGTGGTATATGCCAAAAGGTGGGAAAAAGTGGAGTAAAGACTAAGGCACCCTTAAAGCCCCTTCCTATAATTGGACAACCCTTTTATAGAGTGGGAGTAGATTTGGTGGGCCCTTTTTCCAAACCCACAAGGCATGGCAAGAAATATCTAGTGGTGGTGGTGGATTTTGCCACCAGGTACCCAGACGCAGAAGCACTAAGATCTGTAGAAGCCCCTGTAGTGGCAGAGGCTTTATTAAAAATCTTTATGAGGCTGGGTTTCCCTCATGAAGTGCTGATGGATCAAGGCAGTGTATTCATGGGAGACGTGATGCAATGTATGTGGAAGTGTTGTGGTTTAAAACATCTAAAGACCACCACTTACCATCCAGCCACTAACGGATTGACTGAGAGATTCAATGGAGTTCTGAAGGGCATGATAAGAAGCTATGTTCAAGATCACCCACAAGACTGGGATGAACGTTTGGGGTGCTTCTTATTCACGTACAGAGAAGTCCCTCAGGAGTCAACAGGCTTCTCACCCTTTGAACTCATGTTCACTAGAAAAGTGAGGGGACCTTTGGAACTGCTAAAAAATTCATGGGAAGGAACTCTGGGAGAGTACAAAACTTCTGTAGTAGATTTTGTATTGGAATTCCGCAATAAATTAACATCAATGATGGAAGTGGTGAAAGAGAATCTCAGTCAAGCTCAGCAGAAGCAAAGTTACTGGTATGACAGAACAGCCAGAGAACGTGTGTATGATGTGGGAGATATGGTTATGGCGTTCATACCCAGGAAACATGACAAATTACAGGCTAACTGGGAAGGACCATATACCATCAGAGAAAGGCTTGACACAGTGACATATGTAAGCACCACAGACCAATTAAACAAAAGCAAAGTGGTTCATGTAAATATGTTAAAGCCTTACCATACCAGGGATGCAAAGGTGTTGCAAGTTACCTTATTCCCTGAGGGAAGTGGGCCTGAACTTCCAGATTTGGTACAGGAAAGCAAAGACAAAGGAGGGGTAGATCAAGTGGAATGGTCAGAGGAGGTGCAGGAGGAAGCAAGAGAAGAGATTCTGAGAGTTTTGAAAAACTATGGGGATCTCTTTAGCAATAAACCTGGCCGAACCAGTATAGCCAAACATTCCATTGATACTGGAGATCATGCCCCAATCAGATCTGTTCCGTACCGTGTGAATGGGAAAGTTTTGAGTGAGATCAAAAAGGAGGTGGAAGATATGCTGGAACTAGGAGTGATCAGGGAATCTATCAGTCCCTGGGCCTCAAGTATTGTCCTGGTTCCGAAAAAAGATGGAACGACAAGATTTTGCATTGATTATCGGCTAATCAATAAATTACTGTCCCAGATGCGTATCCTATGCCTAGGATAGACGCAATGTTAGAGTTATTGGGGGCAGCAACCATTATCTCTACAATAGATCTCTGTAAGGGATTTTGGCAAATGGAACTAGACGAGCAATCCAGAGCCAAAACTGCCTTCAGTACACCAGATGGGTTATATGAGTTTGTGACCTTACCCATGGGACTAAGGAACTCACCAAGTTCGTTTCAGAGGCTAATCAATACTGTGTTGCGAGGCATGTCAGACTTTGCAGTGGCCTATATCGATGACGTGGCCATTTTTAGCAAGTTGGTGCCTGAGCATGTCCAACACCTGACCACAGCATTAGAGTAGGGATGCCAGGTCTCCGGTTTTCTGCCGGAGTTTCAGGGAAAAGGGAGCCGTCTCTGGCCTCCAGCCATAATTCCTTTGAAGAGGCTAATCTCCGGCTTTTGAGCATGCCGCTCAGCCACGCATACATGATTGACATATGCATGCGTGAAGGCTGTGGCTGGCCGCCTTCCCGCCCTTTGTAATTGAGGGAGGGACTGGAGAGAGAGAGGAGGAGGAGGAGGAGTTGAGTCGCCGCCGTGCCCCCCCACCCTGTGCAGCAGAGCCTAGCTGCTCCCGCTGGCCACAGAAGTACAGGTGAGGGGGTGGTGAGTGGAGGCTGTAGCCGCGTGGCGCCGATGGGCGGGAGCGGCCGCGATGGGGCTGAGGAGTCTGTGCGTGCGGTCGTTCTGAATCCGGTTGGGGGAAGAAGGCCGCTGATGGAAGGAGCCGGTTTGAGGCCGGGTCATTTGTAGGCCGTCGCGCAGAGGGAGAGAGAGAGGGGGGAGAGAGAGAGAGAGAGAGAGATTTGTCTTGAGTCTGCTGTATTTAGTGAAGCTTGAGTCTGCTGTATTTAGTGAAGCGGCCGGCCGTCCTTTCTGGAGCAGGGGAACCGGCTGAGGCTGGCAGGCCACTCACTAAATACAGCAGACTCAAGCTTCACTAAATACAGCAGACTCAAGACAAATCTCTCTCTCCCTCTCTCTCTCTCCCTCTGCGCGACGGCCTACAAACGACCCGGCCTCAAACCGGTCCTTCTTCCCCCAACCGGATTCGGAACGACCGCACGCACAGACTCCTCAGCCCCATCACAGCCGCTCCTGCCCATCGGCGCCACGCTGCTCCTTTCCGGAGGTAAAAAACCAGAATGCTGAAAAGATATTTATTGTTCTGTACAAAGGTACTATTAAAAATATATTGGAAAAGTATTTACAGAGAAGCCTGGCCACAGTAGGAGATGACAGTTTTTATCATGCCCCTCGAAATCTCTTAATTCCTCTCATTTTTTCTCCCCTCCTACAAAATCTCATTCTTGCAGGGGAAAAGACTTCATGCTGTAACTTGCTTAGCAAGTTCAGTTAATATCCATGGCACTAAGAGAGTATTTGGATTAAAGGACTACAGCATACAGACGTTAGCAGAATTTTCCCACAGACTTAGGCTTTTAAATACCCCTTCCATCTAAGTATCTGTCCAAATTGATTAGGCTGTGGATTGAATCGTGGTATAGAATGAATGAATTTTTTTTGGTAGTCTGTGGATCTTAATGCAAGATTCGGAGCTTACACTTCTGGATCTAATGATCTTCTGAAATGCAGATTACAAGTGAGAACACCCAGCTGCCTTCTAAACAGCTAAAGGGATTATTGGAGACACCAATATGGGGAGCAGTAACATGGGTGCAGTGTGCAGTCCTGGTGTTGTAACCCTGCTGCGTTATTTGTTTGTAGTAACTTAATGCTACTGTAAAATTGGCACATTGATGCCTTTTGTGTAGGCATCTGCCACTCAACAATAGCAATGAGCAACCTATTAATATAGTTGTCCCCTCCCAAGGCTGGAACTGATCTGGAATGTAGTGGGGGCACTTTCTAAGGTGGAGGCCTCCTGGACTATAGTGCTTTCATGGGAGTCTCTTGTGGGCTAGCAGATTAAAGCATGTATGTAGCAGCAGACATGGTTTGAATTGTGCCTTTTATTTGGGATAGTTGGTGCCATAAAACAGCTCTCTCATCCGTACAAATGTTACTTTTAGATAGTGCAGGCAAGAAGGCGTTGTTATGTGCCTTCAAGTCGATTACGACTTACGGCGACCCTATGAATCAGCGACCTCCAAGAGCATCTGTCATGAACCACCCTGTTCAGATCTTGTAAGTTCAGGTCTGTGGCTTCCTTTATGGAATCAATCCGTCTCTTGTTTGGTCTTCCTCTTTTTCTACTCCCTTCTGTTTTTCCCAGCATTGTTGTCTTTTCTAGTGAATCACGTCTTCTCATGATGTGCCCAAAGTATGATAACCTCAGTTTCATCATTTTAGCTTCTAGTGATAGTTCTGGTTTAATTTGTTTAACATGGCTGCAACCATATCTACTCAGAAGTAAGTCCTATTGAGTTCTATGGGGCTTAGTTCCTTAATAAGCATGTTTACAGTTGCTGCCTTCAGGGGCATCCATCTGTGCTCCCATCTAACATCTCTGCAACACTAAACTCCTTTCTTCCAATAATGGCCTGGCCTGAGGGCACGTAAACCTTTCTTGCCAGAAGCAAGTAAGCGAGATTAAATGTTCCCTAAAGGTGTTGAACTGTGACCTGGCAGACCAGGGTTTGAATCTCCAAACAGCCATGAAGCTCACTGGGTGACCTTGGGCCAGTCACTGCCTCTCAGACTCAGAGGAAGGCAATAGTAAACCACCTCTGTCTGAATACTGCTTACCATGAAGACCCTATTTGGGATCAACTTGAAGGCAGTCCATTTCCATTTTGCATCACCCTAAGCTTGTGAGAAAGAATGACCTTGTCACTTCAGATGGACCTAGGAACACCCTATTTTAGGTAAGATTTCTATTTTAATCTCCAATCAGATAATTTTTTTTTGAATGGTATGCTCCAAGCAACTGTGGTTGATACAATGTATCATGTTTAATGATGTCACTAGGGCCCGCCCCGTGATGTCACTAGGGCCCGCCCCGTGATATCACTAGGGCCTGCCCCATGACATCACTAGGGCCCGCCCCCATTTTCTCAGGTTTTTGGATGGTTCCGACCTGGCAACCCTACTCCCTTCGCTATAGCAATGCATCTGCTCTTTGGCCACTATGTGGCAACACACTTAAACCACTCAGAATACTACCCCTTCCCTCAGTGGCCTAGAACTCTCTACTGGGGCAATTGCATTTCTTCCCCCCAGATTTCTGTCCCATTATTTTGGGTGTATTTTATTCATAAAAGGGTCTCACACACCTTGTTCTTGATGTTCTTATGTGCCTTCAAGCCGATTACAACTTTTGGCGACCCTATGAATCAGCGACCTCCAAGAGCATCTGTCATGAACCTCGCTGTTCAGATCTTGTAAGTTCAGGTCTCTGGCTTCCTTTATGGAACAATCCATCTCTTGTTTGGCCTTCCTCTTTTTATACTCCCTTCTGTTTTTCCCAGCATTATGGTCTTTTCTAGGGAATCATGTCTTCCCATCATGTGTCCAAAGTATGATAACCTCAGTTTCATCATTTCAACTTCTAATCGTAGTTCTGGTTTAAGTTTGTTCTAAAACCCAATTATTGGTCATTTTCGCAGTCCATGGCATGCGCAAAGCTCTCCTCCAACACCACACTTCAAAGGAGTTGATTTTTATCTGCTTTTTTCACTGTCCAACTTTCACATCCATATATAGAGATCGGGAATACCATGGTCTGAATGATCCTGACTTTGGTGTTCAGTGATACATCTTTGCATTTGAGGATCTTTTCTAGTTCTCTCACAGCTGCCCTCCCCAGTCCTAGCCTTCTTCTGATTTCTTGACTATTGTCTCCATTTTAGTTAATGACTGTGCCGAGGTATTGATAATCCTTGACAAGTTCAATGTCCTCATTGTCAACTGTAAAGTTACATAAATCTTCTGTTGTCATTACTTTAGTCTTCCTGACTTTCATCTGTAGTCCTGCTTTTGTGCTTTCCTCTTTAACTTTCATCAGCATTCGTTTCTAATTATTACTGGTTTCTGCTAAGAGTATGGTATCGTCTGCATATCTTAAATTATTGATGTTTCTCCCTCCAGTTTTCACACCTTCATCTTGCTCCAATCCCTCTTTCCGTATGATATGTTCTGCGTACAGATTAAACAAATAGGGTGATAAAATACACCCCTGTAACATGCCCTGTCCGATGGGGAACCCATCGGTTTCTCCATATTCTGTCCTTACAGTAGCCTCTTGTAGGTTGCACATCAGGACAATCAGATGCTGTGGCACCCCCATTCCTTTTAAAGCATTCCATAGTTTTTAATGATCTACACAGTCAAAGGCTTTGCTGTAATCTATAAAGCACAGGGTGATTTTCTTCTGAAATTCCTTGCTCCGTTCCATTATCCAACATATGTTTGCAATATGATCACTGGTGCCTCTTCCCTTTCTAAATCCAGCTTGGACGTCTGGCATTTCTCGCTCTATATATCGTAAGAGCCTTTGTTGTAGAATCTTGAGCATTACTTTACTTGCATGGGATATTAAGGCAATAGTTCGGTAATTACTGCATTCTCTGGGATCCCCTTTCTTTGGAAGTGGGATATATATTGAACGCTTCCAGTCTGTGGGCCATTGTTTAGTTTTCCATATTTCTTGACAAATTCTTGTCAAAATTTGGACAGATTCAGTCTCAGTAGCTTGTAGCAACTCTATTGGTACGCCGTCTATTCCTGGTGGTTTGTTTCTTCCAAGAATTTTAAGAGCAGCTTTCACCTCACATTCTGAAATTTCTGATTCTTCATCATATGGTTCCTCCGTGAATGAATCTGTCATCCTGGCATCTCTTTTATAGAGTTCTTCAGTGTATTGCTTCCATCTTCCTTTTATTTCATCTCGGTCAGTCAGTGTGTTCCCCTGTTGATTATTCAACATCCCTACTCGTGGTTTAAATTTCCCTTTCATTTCTCTAATCTTTTGGAATATGGCTGTTGTTCTTCCCTTTTTGTTGTCCTCTTCTCTTTCTATACAGTAACTATTGTAATAGTTCTCTTTGTCCCTACGTACTAGTCGCTGTATAGTTGCATTTAGGGTTCTGACCGTGTTTCTATCTCCTTTTGCTTTTGCTTTCCTTCTCTCTTTAACCATTTTAAGAGTTTCTTCAGTCATCCATTGGGGTCTTTCTCTCTTTTTAACAAGAGGTATTGTCTTTTTGTATTCTTCCCTGATAACGTCTTTGACTTCATTCCATAGTTCTTCTGGTTCTCTGTCAACTAAGTTTAAAGCCTCAAACCAGTTCCTTATTTGATCTTTATGTGTTTCTGGGATGTTATTTAAATTGTATTTTGGCATTATGAGTGCTTTGTTCTTCTTCTTTAGCTTTACTCTGATTTTCGATACGATCAGTTCATGATCTATACCGCAGTCTGCTCCTGGTCTTGTTTTTGCAGAAAGTATGGAACTTCTCCATCTTCTGTTTCCAATTATATAATCAATTTGATTCCTATATTGACCATCTGGTGATGTCCACGTGTATAGTCGTCTTTTTGGTTGCTCAAAAACTGTGTTGGCAAGAAACAAATTATTGGCTTCACAGAATTCAATAAGTCTTTCTCCTGCTTCATTTCTGTCACCTAAGCCCCATTTCCCCACAATTCCTAGTTCTTCTCTGTTCCCTACTTTTGCATTCCAGTCCCCCATGATTATCATCATATCTTGTTTTGGTGTGTGATCAATTTCCTCCTGTACTTCTGCATAAAATCTCTCCAATTCCTCTTCTTCTGTGTTTAATGTTGGAGCGTAGACTTGGATGATGGTTATGTTAATAGGTTTCCCATTTAATCTCATTGATATCACTCGCTCAGACCTTGCGTTGTAGCTCCTAATTGCTTTTGCTACAACACTTCTCACTATTAAAGAACCCCGTTTCTTCTTACTTTCTCATTTCCTGCATAAAATATTTGTAATTGCAAGATTGAAAATGTCCCATTCCCGTCCATTTTAATTCACTCATGCCAAGTATTGTAATGTTGATACGTTCCATTTCTTGCTTGACAATTTCTAACTTTCCCTGGTTCATGCTTCTCACATTCCATGTTCCTATTGTGTGTGTCGTACAACTCTGGACTCTCCTCTTGCATCTGTGCGCATCACCCTCTGGGCTTCCTTTCGGCTTTGACCCAGCTGCGTCATTAGTCACAGCTCTACTTGTCCTTGTCCTTTGTTCTTCCCCAGTAGCTCACTGAGTGCCTTCTGACCTGGGGGTTTCATCTTCCAGCACTATCTCGTGTTGCATTTTGGATACTCTGTTCATAGGGTTTTCATGGTAAGAGGTATTCAGAGGTGGTTTACCATTGCCTTCCTCTGAGTCTGGATGCATCTTAGTCTGGTGTCTCAGCTTTTACCATTCCACCATGGGTGCCCCTGCTAGGAGTCTAGCCTCTTGGTCTAGACTCCTGACGGCATTGCTCTCAGCTTCTTCAACACTCTCAAACCCCTCACCACATTAAGGTGTGCATCCTAAAGGGGGCTCACACACCTTACAAAGGAACATTTTCTCTTTCAAAGTACTTCCCTTGAGCTAACAGAGAGCCTGCTTCTTGGAGCTGGGAGAACTCATGGAGGAGACCTTTGCAGCAGCCCGTTTTAATCAATATTCACTAATAGGCAAAAAACCTTGCAGTTTAAGAACATACCTATAGCCCACAGCTATTTCTATCAAACTTTAAAAAGCAGGGAAATTGGGCAGCTCTAGTGAATGCACCAGGGGAGCAGGAGTCCTGACCTCTCTGAGATATTGGACCACCCTACAAATTGGTCAAGATGCAAAGACAATTTGGGTTGGTCTTTCACAGTCCAATCCACTTCCTGTGTAGCTTGGAAGAATTTGGTAACGTACCTCTGAGCATATGGTGAGTGGTGGCAACACCTGCCATCTCCAAAGATGGAGAATTATATTTTTGTATGTTTGTTAGTGTTCTTACTTTGCTTCTTTCCCGTTTTACTAATATTTCTACCGAGAATCTAAACTAGAAAATTTTATTTCCCTCATTATTCATCCTAGAAATCCGTGTCAAATTGATTTTTATTAATTTCAAAGCCTTTTTATTGGTCAATGTCATATGATGGTGAAGACAGCCTTTTGTGTTTCAAATTGGAAGTTATGTTCTATTTCTATTTTCGGTGCATTATCAGTGGATTTTGGACCTGCAGTTTGATTAAAAATCAGATTGAGGATGCATATTTTCAGCCTGCTATGTTTAAACCACTTCATTTAAGGCAAGGTGGGCACAGTCAACTAAAAACATAGAGGACACCTAGCATTTTGCTAGAATATATTTCACCTCCCACTGTTTTATCTTGTGCAAATTGAGACACTCCTGAGGTCCACTGGAGACTATCCTGCAGAAGTCAGTGCCATTATTCCACAATTATGTTAGCAGTTTTTTTAGTGTAAATTTTGCAAGGTGTTGCTGTACTTCACATATTCACAGAAACAGAAACAAAAGAAAATGATTTCCTATAGGGAACTTCACTAAAATTGCAAAGGAAATCAGACATATTCAAAGTGACCATCTGAACTATGTCAACTGTCTTAATAATGTTGCTTCCTCCCTGCTAAAACAAGATCACCACAGCACATGTCTTCTTTCTATTATTTGAGCTGTGTGCAGGTGTTGCCACCACTCACCATATGCTCAGAGGCACATGCTACCAAATTCTTCCAAGCTACACAGGAAGTGGACTGGACTGTGAAAGACCAACCCAAATGGTGTTTGCATTTTGAACAATTTGTAGGGCAGTCCAATATCTCAGAGAGGAGGTCAGGTCTCGTGCTCCCCTGGTGCATTCAGTATAGCTGCCCAATTTCCCTGCTTTTTAAAGTTTGATAGAAATATCTGTGGGCTATAGGTACATTCTTAAACCGCAAGGTTTTTTGCCTATTAGTGAATTTCCTGTAGGCAGCACCCGATGGCAGTTGAAAGATACTCACACACAGGCCATTAAGTGTTTAAGAGTCATTTACTGACAGAAGGTTCTTGTACAGATACAGACACGAAGACTTTTCTCTCTCAACTCTCCTAACACCCCCACACCTTGCAGTTTCTCTTTCAAGGTTTTATAGACTTTCGGTTTTGTGCCAGCTGCGGTCTGTCCTTGAGATGCTGCACAGTTTTAACCCCTTACTTGTCTTTCTGGAAACACTGCACAGTCCAGCAGCCTACATTTCCTTGCTTTTTATTCCAGGGGGTAAGAAATGGGATCCTATGCAAGTTTGCTGAGAATGGATTGATCATGTGCATACTTATTGAGTTCAGTGGGATTTACTCCCCAGCAATCATGCTTAGGATAGGTGACACTGACCACAGGGGATGGGGAAGGCAGGAGGCGGAAGAGGAGGAGGGAGAGGAGGAAAGGCAGTGGGGAGGACTGGGATGGGAGCAGGCAGGAGGGGGAGGGGAGAAGGACAGGTTTGATCATTTGCATATTTATTGAGTTCAGTGCTATTTACTCCTGTGCAATCATGCTTACAATAGGTAAAACTGACCGGGGGGGAGGGCTGGAGTGGGCAGGGGAGGAGGAAGAGGGGGAGAATGAAGGGAAAGGAGAGGGGGGGAATGCAGGTCTGATCATTTGCATGCTTATTGAGTTCAATGGGATTTACTCCTATGCAATCCAGGATAGAACAGGAGAAACTGACCATTGGGGAGGAGGGGGAAGCAGATCATCATGACATGACCTGCCCACCAGTCCTGAGCCCCCTCACCTTGAAAACAGTTCCGGGGTCCCTGTAGAAAGACCACATCATAGCTGGGAAAACACATGCAATGCAAGCAATTAACACTGAAGATGCAAGCAGTCCCTCTTCAGCAACAAGGGCAGATCCATGGCCACTGAGGGTCAAGCTCCCCAATTGGATGACTGAGAGATTTCACGGGGATATTATTGCAGCCAGAGATCCTGGAGCCAGTATGGAACCTCCATTCACCAGAACACCAGGCTGACAAAGGCAGACAAGTTTAATTAATTAAAATCCTTCCTAGGTGGGGCAGCAACCAGTGCAATTGCTGGCATGCAGCTATCAGAGGGAAATTAAGATGCGGCTGTGAAAGTTCTGAGGGAAAGATTTGGCAGAAGGATTATTAATGCCCACATGGACAAGCTGCCAAGCCTGAAGCCAGTAAAAAGGTCAACTGGCACCTTGGCTTTACGCCACCTCTGTGAGGCCTGTGAGACTCAAGTACGCAGTATGGAGTCCATGGGGGCTGTCTCTGATACCTGTGGAGTCTGCTGCGTCCTATCCTGATGGAAATGATTCCTGAAGCTACAGCGCTGGAGTTCAGCCGCAGTAGGGATAATAGTGATGATAATAGTTACGCAGATGGTGCCGATGGGAGAGGTTTGGATTCTGGGGCCATGGTCTAAGCTTCTTGGAGGGGGGACTGTTGGCAAGAGATGGGCTGCACCTCACAAGGACTGGGAAGAATCTCTTTGGCAGAAGTATGGCAAAAGTCATCAAGAGGGCTTTAAACTAAAGCCTCAGGGGGATGGAGATGATAGCTTAAATACCAATCCAAAGACAGCAGGTTGTAAACGTGAGGATTTGAAGGGTACAGGAGACACTGGGAGAGAGAAAGGGATGCATGGCAAAGCTCACGGTACATTAACGGAGGAATCCAATCGGGACAAAAGAGACTTCTGCTGTCTATATACCAACACGCGGAGCTTGGGAAACAAGCAAGGGGAGCTTGAAGTCTTAGTGCATCAAGGCAAATATGACTTCATAGGGATAACGGTGGGATGACTCCCATGATTGGAATATAGCCATTCAAGGATATAAACTCTACAGAAAGAATAGAAGCAACAGAAAAGGAGGGGGAGTAGCGTTATACGTCAAAGACAAATACACCTCTATGGAAATCCAAGAGAGCGAACAAAGTGGTCCGGTAGAGACCATTTGGGTAAAAATAAATGGAGAAACAAATAAAACCGACATGGTAGTAGGTGTCTACTACAGACCCCCTGGCCAAGAAGAGGTGGTAGACGAGGCCTTTCGCAAACAAATCTCTGAAATCTCAAGGAGGCAAGAAGTAGTAGTGATGGGGGACTTCAACTACCCAGATATCTGCTGGGAGACAAACTCTGCGAAGCACAAAGCCTCCAACAAATTCCTGATGGGCCTTGCTGATAATTTCCTCTTTCAAAAAGTAGAAGAAGGAACAAGGGGATCGGCAATCCTGGACCTGATCTTAACTAACAGGGACCAGTTGGTCATGGAACCGACCAGAGGGACGGCAACCCTGGACTTAATCCTCAGTGGGGACCGGGACCTGGTGCGAGATGAAAGTGTTGTTGAACCGATTGGGAGCAGTGACCATGGTGCTATTAAATTAAACATACATGTAACTGGCCAATTGCCAAGAAAATCCAACACGGTCACATTTGACTTCAAAAGAGGAAACTTCACAAAAATGAGGGGATTGGTAAAAAGAAAGCTGAAAAACAAAGTCCAGAGGGTCACATCACTCGAAAATGCTTGGAAGTTGTTTAAAAACACTATATAAGAAGCTCAACTGGAGTGCATACCGCAGATCAGAAAAGGTACCGCCAGGGCCAAGAAGATGCCAGCATGGTTAACGAGCAAAGTCAAGGAAGCTCTTAGAGGCAAAAAGTCTTCCTTCAAAAAATGGAAGTCTTGTCCAAATGAAGAAAATAAAAAAGAACACAAACTCTGGCAAAAGAAATGCATGAAGACAATAAGGGATGCTAAAAAAGAATTTGAGGAGCACATTGCTAAGAACATAAAAACCAACAACAAAAAATTCTATCAATACATTCAAAGCAGGAGACCATCTAGGGAGACGATTGGACCCTTGGATGATAAGGGAGTCAAAGGTGTACTAAAGAACGATAAGGAGATTGCAGAGAAGCTAAATGAATTCTTTGCATCTGTCTTCACAGTGGAAGATAAAGGGAAGATTCCTGAACCTGAACTAACATTTGCAGGAAGGGATTCTGAGGAACTAAGACAAATAGTGGTAACGAGAGAGGAAGTTCTAAGCTTAATGGACAATATAAAAACTGACAAATCACCGGGCCCAGATGGCATCCACCCGAGAGTTCTCAAAGAACTCAAATGTGAAATTGCTGATCTGCTAACTAAAATATGTAACTTGTCCCTCGGGTCCTCCTCCGTGCCCGAGGACTGGAAAGTGGCAAATGTAACGCCAATCTTCAAAAAGGGATCCAGAGGGGATCCTGGAAATTACAGGCCAGTTAGCTTAACTTCTGTCCCTGGAAAACTGGTAGAAAGTATTATTAAAGCTAGATTAACTAAGCACATAGAAGAACAAGCCTTGCTGAAGCAGAGCCAGCATGGCTTCTGCAAGGGAAAGTCCTGTCTCAGTAACCTATTAGAATTCTTTGAGAGTGTCAACAAGCATATAGATAGAGGTGATCCAGTGGACACAGTGTACTTAGACTTTCAAAAAGCGTTTGACAAGGTACCTCACCAAAGGCTTCTGAGGAAGCTTAGCAGTCATGGAATAAGAGGAGAGGTCCTCTTGTGGATAAGGAATTGGTTAAGAAGCAGAAAGCAGAGAGTAGGAATCAACGGACAGTTCTCCCAATGGAGGGCTGTAGAAAGTGGAGTCCCTCAAGGATCGGTATTGGGACCTGTACTTTTCAACTTGTTCATTAATGACCTAGAATTAGGAGTGAGCAGTGAAGTGGCCAAGTTTGCTGATGACACTAAATTGTTCAGGGTTGTTAAAACAAAAAGGGATTGCGAAGAGCTCCAAAAAGACCTCTCCAGACTGAGTGAATGGGCAGAAAAATGGCAAATGCAATTCAATATAAACAAGTGTAAAATTATGCCTATTGGAGCAAAAAATCTTAATTTCACATACACGCTCATGGGGTCTGAACTGGCGGTGACCGACCAGGAGAGAGACCTCGGGGTTGTAGTGGACAGCACGATGAAAATGTCGACCCAGTGTGCGGCAGCTGTGAAAAAGGCAAATTCCATGCTAGCGATAATTAGGAAAGGTATTGAAAATAAAACAGCCGATATCATAATGCCATTGTATAAATCTATGGTGCGGCTGCATTTGGAATACTGTGTACAGTTCTGGTCGCCTCATCTCAAAAAGGATATTCTAGAGTTGGAAAAGGTTCAGAAGAGGGCAACCAGAATGATCAAGGGGATGGAGCGACTCCCTTACGAGGAAAGGTTGCAGCATTTGGGGCTTTTTAGTTTAGAGAAAAGGCGGGTCAGAGGAGACATGATAGAAGTGTATAAAATTATGCATGGCATTGAGAAAGTGGATAGAGAAAAGTTCTTCTCCCTCTCTCATAATACTAGAACTCGTGGACATTCAAAGAAGCTGAATGTTGGAAGATTCAGGACAGACAAAAGGAAGTACTTCTTTACTCAGCGCATAGTTAAACTATGGAATTTGCTCCCACAAGATGCAGTAACGGCCACCAGCTTGGACGGCTTTAAAAGAAGATTAGACAAATTCATGGAGGACAGGGCTATCAATGGCTACTAGCCATGATGGCTGTGCTCTGCCACCCTAGTCAGAGGCAGCATGCTTCTGAAAACCAGTTGCTGGAAGCCTCAGGAGGGGAGAGTGTTCTTGCACTCGGGTCCTGCTTGTGGGCTTCCCCCAGGCACCTGGTTGGCCACTGTGAGAACAGGATGCTGGACTAGATGGGCCACTGGCCTGATCCAGCAGGCTCTTCTTATGTTCTTATGTTCTTATGTTCTTATGTTCTTATGAATTGGTCACGGGAATTAAAGCCGTCAGTACCTTGGGGGAAAGTGACCACGTAATGCTGGAATTTGTGATTCTGGGGAAAGCCAAACATGGCCAACATAGTCAAACATGGACCTTGGATTTCAGGAAAGCCGATTTTAGCAAGCTCAGGGAAATGATGAGTAGGATCCAGTAGCTAGATAGACTAAAGAAAAAAGGAGCCCAAGAAGCGTGTTAGTTCATGAAGAAGGTATTACAAAAAGTGCAATCGCAAACAATTCCAAAGAGAAAGAAAAACGGAAGACATCGGAAAAAGCCAATGTGGCTACACGGAATCATAGAATCATAGAATCATAGAGTTGGAAGGGGCCTTGGAGGCCATCGAGTCCAACCCCCTGCTCACAGCAGGAAATCCACAGCTAGAGCATCTCCCGCAGATAGCTGTCCAGCCTCTGCTTGAAGACATCCAGCGAAGGGGATCCCACCACCTCCCTAGGCAGTCGGTTCCATTGCCGAACTGCCCTTACTGTCAAGAAGTTCCTTCTAATGCCCAATCTGAATCTACGGTCCTGCAACTTAAAACCATTAGACCTAGTCCTACCCTCTGGGGCAGCAGAGAACAAATCTGTACCCTCCTCTATGTGACAGCCCTTCAGGTACTTAAAGAGTGCAATCATGTCACCCCTCAGCCTTCTCTTCACCAGACTGAACATGCCAAGTTCCTTCAACCTTTGCTCATAAGACTTGTTCTCCCAGAGGGGGAGGGACAGGTGGGTTGAGCTGGAATGAGAGGCTGCTCTGCATGCAGAGGGCCCCAGGCTCAGTGCCGCCCCCCACATCTCCAGGAGGCAGGGCTGGGAAGGAGGACCCTTCTCTGATGTAGACCCTGGGCAGCCATGCAGCCAGCCTGGGCTAGACAGGCAGATGGTTTGACTTGTTATGAGGCATGTTCCTAGTTCCTATGACCACAAGTGAATGGGGTGGCTTATGTGATTAGGGGGCGGGGAGCTGGCCTGTGGCCTGCCTAAAGGTTCAGGGCAGCACCCCAAAGTTCAGGGGGGCAGGTTTCTTTCTGTAATAAACTTAATTGTTTTTCCTAAAAAAATAGGAGGCAGAAAAAATTAGCAGGGGAGGGGCGCTGTAGGCCTCCCCCCCCCAGGCTATGGGTCGTGGGGAGGTTGATGAGGGAGTCAGGTTCAGGTTCCTTGGAGTGGGGAGGGCTCTGCCCCACTTTCACTGCCGGGTTCCTCATTATTGAGGAGGGGCAGCTGTAAGAGGGTGATGCTACTGGGAGATTATCGTGATTGGTTTTATTGAGTTAATGATTTGTTATGATTAATCTGCCCTCGGCTGCCGTGGGGGCAGGGTCTGGGGCTTTTTTAACAGGGCAATATTGCGGGTTACTCTTCAGCCGCCTAAATAGTTGCAAGAAATATGTAAATAAGCAAATAACTCTCCTTCCCACCCCCCAAAAGCCCCAGCTACTGTTTCTGAGTGTGGGGAGGATGCTGCCCTCCTCCTCTGCCAGCCCCAGCGGAAGCCCCCTTTGCTGCTGCCCCACTGATGTTTTGGGGGTCTCTGGAAAGGCTTTTCTCTTACTCCTCCAGATGGGATATTTGCTCACCTGGAGGCTCCCCCACGCCCAGCACCTCCGGAGGGGAGACCAGCACCGCCACGGCCCCAAGGAGGACCCCAAGTCCAAGGCGCAGGAGCCCCCCATCATCTCGCAGCCGACTCCGCAGTGGGACTTTCTCTGCTCAGCCCGGGAGAAACTCTGCCCCAGCCCCGCCCCTCTGCCCCGGAGACTGGGCAGGGACCAATGGGGCTCCGATCCGAGGCGGCGTCATCGGTCGCCAGGCAGGGGAGTCCCGAGAACGTCCCGTTCAGGCCCTTGTCAAAGGAAGGAGCGAAAGTGAGATCTCTCTGCGATCTCTGCGATCTTCCTAGAGCTGCGGAGGGGGGCGGGGGGGTCATGGCTTGTTCTGATGCGTTCCTTCATCTTTTATTGCGTGTTAATAAAGATGCTGCTGCCAGCCACACCGTGGGGGGGGGGGCTACAAATCTTAAGAACAGATCCACGAAGAGCGAGGGCGCTTGGGGGAAGGGGTCGCTCCAATCGGTGCTCCCCGAGGGGGGTCCTGCTGCCCCCTCCCACCAAGGAGGGGCCCAGAGAGGAGGCCTGGTTCGCGGGTGCAGGGAGGCAGGAGGCAACTCTCTGGCAGCCACAGGGGGGGCCGCCCCCCGGAGAAGAGCGCCCCCGCCCCACAGAGCCTCACTCGAGCCTGCCACCCGGGACCCTCCTCCGAAGCCCGACCTGGCGGACCCACAGCGCCCTCCCGCCTTCCTCCTCCCTCTCTCCTTCTACTCGGTCTTGAAAAAAGAGGGTCCGTCACGTCCCCCGTTGCAAACGGGAGAGCCAGGGGCTCCTTCGGGGACAGCCCCCTCCCCAAGAACGAACGGGACCCCCACTGCAAGTCAGTGGGAGTTACCGCCCCCCTCCTCCTCCGGTTGCCAGGGGAGGACAGAAGTCAGCTGGGGGGTCGCCCCTGCGCCCTCCGGAAGAGGCATCTTGTCGCAGGTGGGAACGAAGAAGAAGGAGCCCCCCCCAGAAAAGTCACAGCGGGGGAACCGCCCCGTGCCTGCTCCCCCCGCGCATGGAGCTGATGACTGGGGAGAACCCCGCCCACCGGGGAGGAACCCCTTCCCTGATGGAGCCCCCCCTTGGATCAGAGGGAGAACCAGCGGGCACCCCTCCCCCTGCAGCCCACCCCCATCGGCCTCTCTTCCCCCCTCCCATGAACTCCCCCGCCCTCGGGTTTCCTCTCCATCGCCCGGTGAGGCTCCAGCCTGGGGAGTTTCACCCGGCAACAGGCTGGTCATCGCCAGGGCGCTTTCTCATTGGCTGAGGTTCCCCGCTCTGCCAAGGCCACCCCAGGGGCACCGCCACCCCACAGCCACTTTGGAGGCAGGCAGGCAGAGGGTGCAGCCGACATAACTTCCTCTGCTCTCTAGGGAGCCTCCTCGCTCCCCCGCCCTCCTCCATCCATCCCTCCTCCGTGCCCGGCCCGGGAAGGAGAGCTGCTGCGATGGGCACAAGGGGAGGACGAGCCCTTTGCCTCTCGTGGTGCCTCTGTGCCATCCTCGCCCCCCCGCGGGCAGGAGCCCTGACAGGTTAGGCGGGGGGCACGGGAGGGCGGGCGGGATGGATGTCGCCGGGGGGCCCAGGGGAAAAGGGGGTCGTGGGAAGTCCCCGCAAATGTGGGGCTCTGGAGGGGAGCGGAAGTGCCTCTGGGCGTGGCATGTGGGCCAAGGTGGAGGCCTCTTTGGCAGAGAAGAGAAATGCCCCCCTGCAATGCCGGTGCAGAAGCCACCCCCGGGGTTCGGGAACAGGGGGCAGGGGAGGGGAGGAACGGGGAAGGGGCCTGGGCGTTGTCGTGCTGTGTGGAGAGTGTTGGGGGGAGTTGCACCCCACACTGGTCGAGCCTCCTGGTCTCCCCGCGGCCAGCCAGATGCCCCCAGAGGGAGCCCATGACCTGCGCTCAAGAGCCGCGCGCTCTCCCCGTCCGCAAGTCCCAGCAAGGGTGCCATTCAGAGGGATCCGCTGCCTCGGATGGGGGCGCAGAGCGGGGCCCCCAGGGCGAGTAGCCACGGAGCGCCTTTTCCTCCTCCGTGAATTTGCTCCAGACTCCTTTTAAAGCCCTCCACCTCGTGGCTATCGCTGCCTCTCGTGGGAGAGAGTTCCGCGGTTTAACTGCGCCGCGTGAAGGACCTTCTTCTCTGTCCTGAATCTGCCAATACAGAAACGTCAAAACGTGCCTCATGTGGCCTCAGGCTGCTGGCCTGGTCTCCTTTCGCTAACTGGAGGCACCTCTCCACGGTTTCAGTTCCCAGGGACTGTCCTGGACTGAGGCAGGCAAAGTGGATCCTGAGCAACCTTGAAAGGCAAAGCTGGATTTCCACGCCTAACTGAAAGATCAGGATTTGTGTTTAGGAAAAATACTGTATTTTATGTGATTCTGGTCCCAACGCAGGCCTTCCATTAGATCCATCACACACACACACACACACACACACACACACACACACACACACACACACACACCCAGCGAGTGCTCCTTCCTCCACAGCCGGGACCACCAGGCACAGGTGGATTCTGGATGCAGACCCCTCTCTCTTCAGTCATCCCCACCCCCATATATCCATAGTCTGCATTCACTCCCATTTTTAAAAGTTCTGTGTGTCTGCAAGTTCTGGTTTAATTATTATATTAGTCAACAGGTGAAGCTTTTGACGACCCACTAGTGACAGCAAATGAATGTCCTTATTTATTCTACCATCAGACCTCCTTCCTTCCTTCCTTCCTTCCTTCCTCCTTCCTTCCTTCCTTCCTTCCTTCCTTCCTTCCTTCCTTCCTTCCTTGTTCCTTCCTTCTTCCTTCCTTCCTTCCTTCTTCCTTCCTTCCTCCTTCCTGCCTGCCTGCCTGCCTGCCTGCCTTCCTGCCTTCCTGCCTTCCTGCCTTCCTTCCTCCTTCCTCCCTTCCTCCTTCCTTCCTTCCTTCCTTCCTTCCTCCTTCCTTCCTTCTTCCTTCCTTCCTTCCTTTCTTCCTTCCTTCTTCCTTCCTCCTTCCTTCCTTCCTTCCTTCTTCCTTCCTTCCTTCCTTCCTTCCTCCTTCCTTCCTTCGTTCCTTCCTTCTTCCTTCCTTCCTTCCTTCCTTCCTTCCTTCCTTCTTCCTTCCTTCCTTCCTTCCTTCCTTCCTCCTTCCTGCCTGCCTGCCTGCCTGCCTGCCTGCCTGCCTGCCTTCCTCCTTCCTTCCTCCTTCCTTCCTTCCTTCCTTCCTTCCTTCCTCCTGCCTGCTTGCCTGCCTGCCTGCCTGCCTGCCTGCCTCCTTCCTTCCTTCCTTCTTCCTTCCTTCCTTCCTGCCTTCCTTCCTTGCTTCCTCCTTCCTTCCTTCCTTCCTTCCTCCTTCCTTCCTTCCTTCTTCCTTCCTTCCTTCTTCCTTCCTTCCTTCTTCCTTCCTTCATTCCTTCCTTCCTCCTTCCTTCCTTCCTTCCTTCCTCCCTTCCTCCTTCCTTCCTTCCTTCCTTCCTCCTTCCTTCCTTCCTTCCTTCTTCCTTCCTTCCTCCTTCCTTCCTTCCTTCCTTCCTTCTTCCTTCCTTCCTTCCTTCTTCCTTCCTCCTTCCTCCTTCCTTCCTTCCTCCCTCCTTCCTTCCTTCCTTCCTTCCTTCCTTCCTTCCTTCTGGGGAATCGTGGCTTTTGGCCCCGGCCTGTCACTGTTAAGACAGAGTGTAAATGAGGAGACGGTTTACAGACCTTAGAAGGTCCCCCCCTCCCTCTCCTGCGGACCTTGTCCTTGGGGCAGCCTCCTTCTTCCTTAGGACAACCCCACTAACTGGAGGGCCCCCAGCTGCCCTCCTTCCAAGCTAATTCTCCCTCTTTCTCTCCTCCTGCCCTGCCCCATCTCTTCTTCTCCAGTGGAGGACACGGAGGTGGAGCTGGACTTCTTCCAGGAGAGCTTCCCCTCGGAGAAGATGTCTGGGGAGTTCCTGCAGGACTTTGACGAGGAAGAGCTCCTCCACGTGGACTGGGCCCAGAAGCAGAATGTCTGGAGGCTGCCGGACTACGCCAGCCGGGTCAGCTTTGATGTGCAGGGCGCCCTGGCCAACATGGTGGTTATGAAGAGGAACATGGAGATCCTGATCCAGCGCAGCAACCGGACGCGGGCCCAGAACGGTACCCGGAGGGGTGGGAACCCCCCTCTTCCCCTTCCTCTCCACACACGCCCCATTGAGCCCATTCAATTAGCATTCACTATTAGTGGCCAAGCTACACACAGGAGCTGCAGGGAGATTCCTGGTCTCCGCTCTCTTGCAAAGGAAGCTCGTCCCTTCCCCAGCCTCCACACACTCTGCTTGGTGCTGATGCTGGAGGCCAGGGCGGGGGGGGGGCTCCATGTCGGGGGGGGCAAATTCAACCAGGAGATGACTTTTGAGTGGAAGGACTGCGAGGCCAGGTCAGTGCTGGTCCTGAAAGCAAATTACCTGGTGGTAGTAATAATAATAATAATAATAATAATAATAATAATAATAAAGTCTTCTGCACCAGGCTCTGGCTGGCAGCTCTTAGGGTTCTAGTGCACAAACCAAAGTCAGTTTGAGGAGCCTGACGTGTGGCCAACCCTGCTGTAGCCTACCTGTGTGAGAAAAACTGGCTATAGCTAATGTACAATGTTTGTGTTTGTGTGTGTAGTAGAGGAAGTGGAGTTCTGGTCTCAGCCCATCGGGGCTCAATTGCAGCTTCTCGAATGCCTGACCTGTGTTCAGGTGATGTTGGAGCCAATTCTTCTGAGATATTCCTGTCTAGATAGAATCATAGAACAGTAGAGTTGGAAGGGTCCTGTAAGGCCATCAAGTCCAACCCCCTGCTCAATGCAGGTGATAACAAAGAATGCAGAACAGGAGCAGCAGGCTCTAGGGGAGGCGTTGGCACAGGCCGGGCTACTTGGGGAAGTGAATCCACATCCCATTCCATGCACTGGGGCGGGAGGTGAAGCTTCTCCTACTGGGATGGAATGGCATAAACTAGGAGTTGATGAGCACGACTCCCCAGGGGAGGCATGGAGAACCAGGAATGCCAGGCCTTGGAGGAGATGCCGCTCCTGACCGGGACTGCCAGGGTCACACGGGGGCTGCTCAGTGAGGAATGAGGGTCCCGACACACATCACACGAAATAATGGGCTCAAGTTATGTTGCAGAGAAGCAAAGATTTCTGTGTGTTTGAATCCTTGCTAAACAGCACGCCTTCCCTAGAATTAGTCAGACTGAGACTTTAAGCTCCAAAATAAGACATGACTACTTTATTCTGGAAGTACCTACTCGAGAGGAAAGAGTTCTACATCTGGCTAACCAGCAAAGTTGGAGATGCAAACACTAAGCCTAGTCTTTGCCCTCCTGTTGTGTGAGGAGAGAGACAAGGAGAAGGTTCAATCAGGAGGTCTTCTCTCTATGCAGACCCAACCCACCAGTTCAAGCTGAACCACGTGGTCCAACAAGTTACACGAAGTCAGATTTCGGCTGAACATCAGGAAAAACTTCTTACCTGTTAGAGCAGTATGGCAGTGGAACCAGTGACCTGGAGGGGGCTCTCCAACACTGGAGGCCTTCAGAGGGCACCTGGACAGCCACCTTTCGGGGATGCAGTAATTTGAATTCCTGCATTGAGCAGGGGGTTGGACTTGGTGGCCTCGTAGGCCCCTTCCAACTCTGCTATTCTATGATTCCAGACTCTATGATGTCCACTATCCATCTTCTTCCACAGTGGCTCCTTCGTCAACAGTGGTGTACCCTAGAAATCCTGTGCAACTGGGGGACCCCAACGTCCTCATCTGCTTCGTGGACCGCTTCTCTCCCCCGGTGCTGAACATCACCTGGCTGAAGAACAACGAGGTGGTCTCGCAGGGCGTGGAGGAGACTGGCTTCTACCCCAGTGCGGACAACACCTTCCGCAAGTTCTCCTACCTCCCCTTCGTCCCGGAGCAGGGGGACTTCTACGTCTGCCAAGTGGAGCACTGGGGCCTTCCCGAGGGGAGGTTGGAGAAAATCTGGCGTAAGCAAGATCTGGTCTTCTCCCTGCTTTAAAAATCAGAAATCTAGATTCTGAACTCCTAAGAAATACATTCTTCAGATCTGAGCAACTTCAACATGTTTCCTCTTTTGCACAATTTACTCTGTTTTTGCTAGCAGTAGGGGGAGGAAGGAGCTTGCCTGTCTTCTGAGGTTTCGTGAGATATTGCTACTCATTTCAATTTTCAGGCATAGGGTCTAGTAACTTGTATTTTTTTATAAAGCAAAGATGGTAGTCTCAGAGGGTGATGAATTCGGTGCCCCCAAATCCTCTTGTGTGTTTTTGATCACACAATCCCATCCTGGATAAGATAAGCAACATGTAGGCTGTGGGCACCTTTTGGGGCGACTGAGACAACATGGCAAGAGGGCCTTTCTTGGGCAGGAAGGTGGCGACGTGGATGCAGCTCAGCTCGGGATTCAGGGGGCAGGTGGAGAGAGGCAGGCTCTCTCCTCAGAGAGGGATGGAGGACGGGCAGACAGGCTCTTACACGCGGTCCATTTCTCCTCTCTGCAGAGTCGAAGGAGCCAGCTCTCATTCCCGAGACAGCGGAGAACGTGCTCTGCGGCCTGGGCTTATCCATTGGCATTCTGGGCATCGTTGCTGGCCCCATCATCTTCATCAAGGCCATGAGGATGAAGGAGGGCAGCAACCGTCGCAGGGGCCCCATGTGAGTCAGAGAGATCATCCCACCCAAAGGACATTGCCACAGTGTGGAGATGGCAGCCGGCAGAAGAGAGGGTTCGGGGTTCGGAGAGTTGCCAAAGGGGGCCACCAGGCTCTGTGTCAGTGGAAGCATCCGGTAGAGGATGAATGACTCTCTGCAGCCACAGGGGCTCCCTCATCCCAGAGAAGGCCCTCCTCCAGGCCTGCAACCTTCAGCGTTTGGGGACCCAGATCTCCAAGGAGCCACACTTACTTTGCAGCTAAAATACTTCCTTCCCAGTGAATGAGGAGGGGGTTCACCCTCCAAAGGGCTTTGCCACCGTGTAGGGGGATGGGGATGGGCATCATCCTGCCCAGAGGGTGCTCAGATCTCAGCACTGGCCTTTCAGTCTCCTGGGTCACATGTTGAAGGTCACTGAGGGGGCACTTCTCTTGTTGCCAAAGGGAAACAGCCAACAGAGCTCTGTGCCCAATGCTGGCTGTGTGTCACAACAGGGACCACACCTGGCACAGCCAGACTTCAGCAGGATAGACTCCTACACATACAGAGTTTGTCCTCTTGAGTCTTCCTCTCGCTCACTTCCCTTTTTCCGTATTCAGCGCTGAGTCTCAAAGACTCCTCTCCTGTTGAAACCGGTCAGGGTCGGATTAAGGAGCAGTTTGCACTGAATATGCCCACAAGGGAGAGCAAATCGTGTGGGGTGTGGCATGTATGGGCCCTGTGCCCCTAACCTTCACTCCCAAACCTAAATCCCGCAACAATATTTATGTTCCAAGGAAATCCAGATTTTGCTTCAAAGACTTTGCTTCTTTTTGCATGACTTTTTCTGCTTTAAAGAATTCAGCTTTTTCAGACATGCCATGTGACTGAAAAGGGAGATTTTATACAGAGATAGTCAGTGGTGGAGGGATGTCTATCCACTAAAACAGAGGGTGGGGAATGTTGGCCATATAAGCAGGAGGAGAAGAGGGATCTCTGCAACCATAAGGTCTAGAAACTTATCTTAAACATTGTTTGTTTGTTTTTTTTAAAAAGAGACATATTTTATTCTCTGGGTGCCACACGCTGCACCAGACACCTGATTCCACTAGAGCAAGACTGCAGAGGGACACTCAGAAGAGGAGATGGCACCCAGCTAACCAGCCCCTCTCGTTCCTTTCCAGATAAGCAAGGAGGAGACGGGTGGCCCTTTCCTGACAGTTTCTCCACAGCGCCCTGAAATGCATCTCCCAAGACTTTGTTTCTTCAGTCAGCTGGAAGGACCTGCTACCTGCTTGCCCACCTGCTCACCTGGCCTGCTCTGCCCTCCCCAAAGCACCCCACTGGCATCGAATGAGCAACAGAGAGTCGGAGGCTGATGTGGCATCAGTGGATCTGGGGAACTCCACGCTGGTGTATCCCAGCATCCGCCAAAGGGCTCAGATATGCCATACTTTTAAAAAGATTGTTTCTGCTTGCCGTAGGGCAGGATGAGGACCTCTGAGGGGCATAGTACTGTTACCATCGATTAAAAGCCCCTCCCCAACATCTAAGATTTTGGTGGGCACACTTTGAAGCTCACATTTATAAGAGCAGAAATGTATTAGTTTCTACAACAGAAGATTAAATGTTTTAGGATGCTATATTGTCTATGTAATATCAGCTACAGAATGCACACCCCTGTGAGGACCCTGACCCAGGAGGGTTTAATTCCCTCTGTTTCCAGCTGCAGAATGATACAAGGGAGACCCTCTGCTCAGGGGTGATAAGAACATAAGAACATAAGAAGAGCCTGCTGGATCAGGCCAGTGGCCCATCTAGCCCAGCATCCTGTTCTCACAGTGGCCAACCAGGTGCCTGGGGGAAGCCCGCAAGCAGGACCCGAGTGCAAGAACACTCTCCCCTCCTGAGGCTTCCAGCAACTGGTTTTCAGAAGCATGCTGCCTCTGACTAGGGTGGCAGAGCACAGCCATCAATGCTAGTAGCCATTGATAGCCCTGTCCTCCATGAATTTGTCTAATCTTCTTTTAAAGCCGTCCAAGCTGGTGGCCGTTACTGCATCTTGTGGGAGCAAATTCCATAGTGTAACTATGCGCTGAGTAAAGAAGTATTTCCTTTTGTCTGTCCTGAATCTTCCAACATTCAGCTTCTTTGAATGTCCACGAGTTCTAGTATTATGAGAGAGGGAGAAGAACTTTTCTCCATCCACTTTCTCAATGCCATGCATAATTTTATACACTTCTATCATGTCTTCTCTGACCCGCCTCTTCTCCAAACTAAAAAGCCCCAAATGCTGCAACCTTTCCTCGTAAGGGAGTCGCTCCATCCCCTTGATCATTCTGGTTGCCCTCTTCTGAACCTTTTCCAACTCTAGAATATCCTTTTTGAGATGAGGCGACCAGAACTGTACACAGTATTCCAAATGCAGCCGCACCATAGATTTATACAACGGCATGATGATATCGGCTGTTTTATTTTCAATACCTTTCCTAATTATCGCTAGCATGGAATTTGCCTTTTTCACAGCTGCCGCACACTGGGTCGACATTTTCATCGTGCTGTCCACTACAACCCCAAGGTCTCTCTTCTGGTCGGTCACCGCCAGTTCAGACCCCATGAGCGTATATGTGAAATTCAGATTTTTTGCTCCAATATGCATAATTTTACACTTGTTTATATTGAATTGCATTTGCCATTTTTCTGCCCATTCACTCAGTTTGGAGAGGTCTTTTTGGAGCTCTTCGCAATCCCTTTTTGTTTTAACAACCCTGAACAATTTAGTGTCATCAGCAAACTTGGCCACTTCACTGCTCACTCCTAATTCTAGGTCATTAATGAACAAGTTGAAAAGTACAGGTCCCAATACCGATCCTTGAGGGACTCCACTTTCTACAGCCCTCCATTGGGAGAACTGTCCGTTTATTCCTACTCTCTACTTTCTGCTTCTTAACCAATTCCTTATCCACAAGAGGACCTCTCCTCTTATTCCATGACTGCTAAGCTTCCTCAGAAGTCTTTGGTGAGGTACCTTGTCAAACGCTTTTTGAAAGTCTAAGTACACTATGTCCACTGGATCACCTCTATCTATATGCTTGTTGACACTCTCAAAGAATTCTAATAGGTTACTGAGACAGGACTTTCCCTTGCAGAAGCCATGCTGGCTCTGCTTCAGCAAGGCTTGTTCTTCTATGTGCTTAGTTAATCTAGCTTTAATAATACTTTCTACCAGTTTTCCAGGGACAGAAGTTAAGCTAACTGGCCTGTAATTTCCGGGATCCCCTCTGGATCCCTTTTTGAAGCTTGGCGTTACATTTGCCACTTTCCAGTCCTCCGGCACAGAGGAGGACCCAAGGGACAAGTTACATATTTTAGTTAGCAGATCAGCAATTTCACATTTGAGTTCTTTGAGAACTCTTGGGTGGATGCCATCCAGGCCCGGTGATTTGTCAGTTTTTATATTGTCCATTAAGCTTAGAACTTCCTCTCTCGTTACCACTATTTGTCTCAGTTCGTCAGAATCCCTTCCTGCAAATGTTAGTTCAGGTTCAGGGATCTGCCCTATATCTTCCACTGTGAAGACAGATGCAAAGAATTCATTTAGCTTCTCTGCAATCTCCTTATCGTTCTTTAGTACACCTTTGACTCCCTTATCATCCAAGGGTCCAATCGTCTCCCTAGATGGTCTCCTGCTTTGAATGTATTGATAGAATACACAGTCACAGGCTCTCCCCATCTGACGCCCAGGGGTGCAATTCGTCCTCCTGGCCCTGTCAGAGGAAGGTATGTTTGATTCTGGAGAGTTGGAGGTGAGGGGGGTTCCTGCCTTGCATTGAGGGCAACTGCAGGGCACAAGGAGACCCTGTGCCAACAGCCACATCTGCAACAAAGCGTGGCAATTCATCCCCACCACAATCACCCCCATCTCCAGTTTTTGGAGAGAGGCTTGCTCAATTCTACGTGTTGCACTGCAGTGACCTCAAGTGCTTGATCCATCACTATCTACATGCCCCAATATCATATTCATCCACGTACAGCAAACTCCAGATCATGTCTGTCTGAAGTGAAGGCTCTCTTTCCTTCTGCAAAATATTCCAGACGGCATCTGCACAATCCAAACTCTGTTCTTCATATACATGCGTCATGTTTCCAAAAACAATGAATAAAATGGTTTGAATCAGTCAGGGTAAGGGTGAGAGAGAATGGGTATAAAACTGAGGCGGGGGGTAAATGGGTGCGAGCAAGGTACAGGTCACGTGTCATGCATCAAGTGTGGCTTCCCAGGGATTGCTCCTGGGTCTGGTGCTGTTCAACATCCTCTTTCAACTTCAGGAGAATGAAAGGGGAGGAAACGGTTTGCAAAGGACACAGACTTGCAAGGGACTGGACAGCAGTGAGGGAACAAGATTGACACTGAGATGGCCTTGCTAAAGTGGTGTGATGGGGGGACCATATCATGGCATTAGGTGAGGACTGGGGTGGGTGGGAGAGGGAGACAGACCAGACCTCAGAGTGGGAGGGGCAGCTGGAAATACAAATTGCCAGGTCAGTACCCTTTACTTGTCCCCTGCCAAGGATCTCTGCCCGACACCCTCCAAGGTGGAAATTGCTAAAGGGTGAAAGGGGAGAACCCACAGAATATATTTATCCAAAAGAGCAAACTTTCCTCTGGATCTCAAATATGTGGGATTGTGTGGTTGTAGAATAAACTACTAACGAGAGCGTAGCCTGGGCTAGGACTAGTGCAGATGACCGACCTGGGCACCACTCAGCAGAAGTGGTCCGGAGGGGTCCCAGAACACCAGGGGGCTCAGGAGGACCCATGAGCATGGCACGGCTGGATGACCCAGTCCTGAAGAGAGTGAAGTGATGCCTCCTACCATCTAAACGGCCACTGAAGAAGGGGGGATCTGATCAAGGTATTAGGTCCCAAGGGTCTAGAATTACCCAGATGCCCAACACATATTGGGAGAGAGATGTTGGAATATGTGGTTCAACTCCAACTTGTGGGTTGAGGCTGCATGGGGTTGAAAACGGTAGCTAGAGAGGGTAGGCTACTACCTCTCCTTTGATCTCCTGCTGACCCACCCTTCCTGCTAGACTGATATTCTCCGGGTGTTGACTACATCTTTCGGCTTCTTCTTCTTCTTTCTCCTGAGAGAGAGAGAGATCTGGATCTTCTCTTGGTCTGCTCTCTCCTCACACAGCATCAGGGCAAACACTAGGCTTAGTGTTTGCATCTCCAACTTCGCTGGTTAGCTAATGTAGAACTCTTTCCTATCAAGTATGTATTTCCAGAATAAAGTAGTTGCTTCTTATTTTAAAGCTTTGTTATGAGCATGGGGGGGGGCTGGAATGGATGATTTCTGTGGGTCACCTTTCCAGCCTCTGATTTGGAATCCTATGCCTGGGAGGCTGACTCTGCTAGCCAGATGGATCTCCTTTGTGAATCAAATAGAGTGGCCAGGTAGTTAATGGTCCTATTTAGTTGCCCCAGCAGGCAACTGGTGAAAGGGGCTAGGAAGATCCTTTTCTCATTTTAAACTCTACAGGAGAGCCTTCCCCCCACTCCTGGCAGCTAGCAGACGTGTGGGCTGGTAGTTTCGGGTGTGTTCTAGAGGATGGCTGGGGCTGCAGGCATGCAGAGAGGCTGGCTCCCTGCATCGTGGCGATAGGATGCCCCTGCACCCGGAGGGAAAAGCTGGATATTAGACTGCTGATGCCTTGAACCCCTCCATCCTAAGCTCAGGTTGCAACGTGTGTAAATAAATAAACCATATTCCATAAAGACACCGCAGTCTCCACTGACCTTCTTCCCAAAGGAAACCAAACCCTGGATGGGCACAGGAACCCCCCAGAATCTCACCGCTCGGAGGTTGGGGAGGCACGCAACACTTAAAGTCTCTGTCTGACTAATTTGCAGGGAAGGTAGAATCTTTAGCAAAGATTCAAACACACGTAAAGGCTCACTCAGTCTCTCCGTCCCCAGTCTCGCCACTCTCCGACAGGGAAAAGCGGGCCTTGGGCAATGATCCTTCCTACAATGACCCCAGCAACTTCTCCCTGGGGCTCCACAGCAGATGATCAGATCCCCAAAAGTGGGACGTTTGACAACTGCTGATCCAGAGGAAAAGGGTGAGGGAGAAAATTCGGGGTGGCCTAAGCATTGCAAGACTGTTTGCGCCTTTGATCTCCCTCTTATTATCATTATCATCTGTATTTATTCCCCGCCCTTTTTCCAAACTGGACCTCAAGGCGGCTTCCAGATAAAAACAAGTACACATCATTAAGAACCTATAAAAATATAAAATATATAAACATATAAAATCAGCATTAAAACAGGATTAAACTATTAAGATGTTAAAACCAATTACTCTTAAAATACTGCAACCCAGTTTAGGAGTGTTAGGTCCAAACCCAGCACGCAAGCTGTCTCTGTCTCCCCAGCTCACAATCACCCGGGAAAGGTGCGGAGTTGGGTGCAAATCCCACTATCAGAGGTCAAGTAAACACCAACACAATTTCCTTTGCAAAGGGGTAACCAATACTTACAACCCCAGTGGCTGTTCAGGATTGGAACCTCGTTTATTGACAAGTGAGAGAATATATAGCCTTACCCCGAAGGTTACAATATTGGGGTGCAGCATCATGCACTACAAAGAAACAATTGATGGTCACTATAACCTAAAGATATGCAGAAGGGGGTGAAGGGGTGCAGAGGAGGAACATAAGTGGGAACATCTTTCAGACTATGGGTCTGCATACCTCACATGTCCTTGAGATAAGCACTCAGCAATTACAGAAACAAAGAGAGATATAGAAGAGGTGTCCCAGCTGCAACCAGGCGCCCCTCGGCTGGCGACAGTCAGGCTGGGTAGACTTGCATTACAAAGAGTTTATATGTCAAGGTTTATGGGCACTGGGGCAACTATAACAATTCTATACATGTCTGTGATTAGCAACTATAAGCGATACATTGAGCATGAATGTGATACAAAATTCAAGGGAAGAGGGAGGTTTCCAGCTTAAACCGGCTTTTATTATGTAGAGCCACTGGAATGCAAAAGGGTCAGGTCACCAGGAAATAAACCGTATCAAAATGATAGAAGGCCACTTTGGTTCTTACTTCAACTTTGGTTCACAGTAAACTAGGCTAAATATTGTTAATGTCAAGGAGAGTAGGAAACTGGGCCAGGCCATGCCATGTTGCAAGGTGCCTTTTAAATTATTTCCCAACAGGAGCATACAGGCAAAACAATAATATACAGCATCCTCTTCAGTCACGACCCTTAAAACCTTCAGTTCCAAAGGCCTGCCGGAAGAAAAAAGTATTTAGCTGTCAGTGGAAAGACTGCACAGAGGAGGCCATTCTTGCCTCCCTAGGGAGGGAGTTCCAGAGCCTAGGGGCAGCCACCGAAAAGGCCCTATCTCGTGTCCCCACCAGTCGCACTTGTGAAGGTGTTGGGATCGTGAGAAGGGTCTCTCCTGAAGATCTCAGGGCCCGGGCAGGTTCATATAAGGAGATACGGTCTGACAGATAGCCTGGACCTAAGCCATATAGGGCTTTATAGGTCATAACCAGCGCTTTGAATTGTGTCCGGAAACAGACTGGCAGCCAGTGGAGCTGTTGCAGCAGGGGAGTTGTATGGTCCCTGTAACCAGCCCCAGTTAACATTCTGGCTGCACCTCGTTGCACCAGCTGAAGTTTCCGAACAGTCTTCAAAGGCAGCCCCATGTAGAGCGTGTTACAGTAGTCTAAGCGGGATGTAACTAAGGCATGCACCACCATAGCCAGATCAGACGACTCCAGGAACAGGCGCACTTGGCGCACTAATCTTAACTGTGCAAACGCATTCCTGGCCACAGCAGAAACCTGGGCCTCCAGGTTTAAGGCTGAGTCCAGGAGCACACCCAAACTGCGAACCTGCGTCTTCAGGGGGAGTGTAACCCCATCCAGCACAGGCTGAACCCCTATTCCCTGATTTCTTCCCTAGAGAAATGCTCCTCCAAGCCTGAAGCAGCCTGGGCCGTTCTGTGACAATCACAAGTCTTGGGTTTTGCAAAAGAGACGGCTTCCCTGCCCAGCGGCTGATGACCAGGCAGCCTCAGAGCCTGTGATTGGCAGAGATCAAGCCTCGACTCCTGGAAAGTCCCTGACCAAGTGCCAAATCCACCCGGCCCTCCTCCTCAGGTGTAAGCCGCAAGGTCAGCAGCACTGGAGATAGAAAGGGAAAACACCTGGGACAGGAAGGAGAAACGGAGCAGCCCGCCTCCCTCTCCGAAAACCTCTCCGTGGAGCAAAGTCCCATCTCTTCCTGAAACAGGAGGAGCAGAAAGAGAGGGAGAGAGTGGGGGCACTTGCAGAGTTACTGAAGGGGGCACAACCCACAAGGAGATGGGGGGCTATTTCAGATCACCCAAGGCCAGGATACTCCACCATGAGCTGACTGTGGGGCCTAGAACGTGCCCTCAAACTCTCAGGGAAGCATTCGCTCTTTTCTGGCATCTTGACCTGGTATTTCCCCCTCTCTCCTGATTTTGTCCTGATTTTCCTGTTCCTTGTGGAGATGCCTTTGTCCTCCATCGGGGTCCACCTCCCCACCCGCACGAGAGTCTCCAGGCATTAAAGGGTGCCTCACGGAGGGCACTGTCTGCCATGCACTCTAGTGGTCGCCCATGAACATTAAAGCGGCACACGAGGCCCAGCCGGTTATTCCACCCCTTGCGGCTGCTAAGATCTCTTTTGAACAGATGGTAACTGGGGAGAGGGGGGAGGTTGTGGCATTAGGGCAAGACTTTTGGGCAGAAGACCATCAGCAGGAGGGCCCCAGGATGCAGCAGGGCTGACTTGGCACATTTGAAATAATGACATTTAGCTTCTCGCATTATGCCGCTTTCAGCCATCTTGGTTTACTGTCATTTGGAAGCTTTTCCTGGCTCGGATGTTTGTAGATTTTGGGTATGTTATTAAGTAGGTTAAACCTTCTTTTTCCTGGACTAGAAGTAACATACCCTGCCACTAAAGGAGGGGAGCCCAATAAGGGCATTCAGTCCCAAGAGTCCCAAACAGCAATGTCATTGCAATGTCAGAAGTGCAGGGTCGCTTCATGATAGCCACGCCACACCCCCATGTCCACTTTCCCTTGCCCCTTGATCTTCCTGTGTGTTAGCTGCTGGGAAGAGTCTTCTCAGTGGTTGACTCACTTCTTTTCTCTCTGGTTGGCTCCCATCAGCACCAAAGGACAAGGACTCTTCTCAGTGGCTAATTTGCAAATTCATGGAGGACAGGGCTCTCAGTGGCTACTGGCATAAGAACATAAGAAGAGCCTGCTGGATCAGGCCAGTGGCCCATCTAGTCCAGCATCCTGTTCTCACAGTGGCCAACCAGGTGCCTGGGGGAAGCCCGCAAGCAGGACCAGAGTGCAAGAACACTCTCCCCTCCTGAGGCTTCCGGCAACTGGTTTTCAGAAGCATGCTGCCTCTGACTAGGGTGGCAGAGCACAGCCATCACGGCTAGTAGCCATTGATAGCCCTGTCCTCCATGAATTCGTCTAATCTTCTTTTAAAGCCGTCCAAGCTGGTGGCCATTACTGCATCTTGTGGGAGCAAATTCCATAGTTTAACTATGCGCTGAGTAAAGAAGTACTTCCTTTTGTCTGTCCTGAATCTTCCAACATTCAGCTTCTTTGAATGTCCACGAGTTCTAGTATTATGAGAGAGGGAGAAGAACTTTTCTCTATCCACTTTCTCAATGCCATGCATAATTTTATACACTTCTATCATGTCTCCTCTGACCCGCCTTTTCTGTAAACTAAAAAGCCACAAATGCTGCAATCTTTCCTCGTAAGGGAGTCGCTCCATCCCCTTGATCATTCTGGTTGCCCTCTTCTGAACCTTTTCCAACTCTATAATATCCTTTTTGAGATGAGGCGACCAGAACTGTACACAGTATTCCAAATGCGGCCGCACCATAGATTTATACAACGGCATTATATCGGCTGTTTTATTTTCAATACCTTTCCTAATTATCGCTAGCATGGAATTTGCCTTTTTCACAGCTGCCGCACACTGGGTCGACATTTTCATTGTGCTGTCCACTACAACCCCGAGGTCTCTCTCCTGGTCGGTCACCGCCAGTTCAGACCCCATGAGCGTATATGTGAAATTCAGATTTTTTGCTCCAATAGGCATAATTTTACACTTGTTTATATTGAATTGCATTTGCCATTTTTCTGCCCATTCACTCAGTTTAGAAAGGTCTTTTTGAAGCTCTTTGCAATCCCTTTTTGTTTTAACAACCCTGAACAATTTAGTGTCGTCAGCAAACTTGGCCACTTCACTGCTCACTCCTAATTCTAGGTCATTAATGAACAAGTTGAAAAGTACAGGTCCCAATACTGATCCTTGAGGGACTCCACTTTCTACAGCCCTCCATTGGGAGAACTATCCGTTTATTCCTAGTCTCTGCTTTCTGCTTCTTAACCAATTCCTTATCCACAAGATGACCTCTCCTCTGATTCCATGACTGGTAAGCTTCCTCAGAAGTCTTTGGTGAGGTACCTTGTCAAACGCTTTTTGAAAGTCTAAGTACACTATGTCCACTGGATCACCTCTATCTATATGCTTGTTGACACTCTCAAAGAATTCTAATAGGTTACTGAGACAGGACTTTCCCTTGCAGAAGCCATGCTGGCTCTGCTTCAGCAAGGCTTGTTCTTCTATGTGCTTAGTTAATCTAGCTTTAATAATACTTTCTACCAGTTTTCCAGGGACAGAAGTTAAGCTAACTGGCCTGTAATTTCCGGGATCCCCTCTGGATCCCTTTTTGAAGATTGGTGTTACATTTGCCACTTTCCAGTCCTCAGGCACGGAGGAGGACCCGAGGGACAAGTTACATATTTTAGTTAGCAGATCAGCAATTTCACATTTGAGTTCTTTGAGAACTCGGGTGGATGCCATCCGGGCCCGGTGATTTGTCAGTTTTTATATTGTCCATTAAGCCTAGAACTTCCTCTCTCGTTACCACTATTTGTCTCAGTTCCTCAGATGATGGCTGTGCTTTGCCACCCTAGTCAGAGGCAGCATGCTTCTGAAAACCAGTTGCCGGAAGCCTCAGGAGGGGAGTGTTCTTGCACTTGGGTCCTGCTTGCGGGCTTCCCCCAGGCACCTCGTTGGCCACTGTAAGAACAGGATGCTGGACTAGATGGGCCACTGGCCTGATCCAGCAGGCTCTTCTTATGTTCTTATGTTCTTAAGGTTCTACGAGACTTAGGCATATCTGAACTGGAGCCTATCAGAATATTTGAGGACAATCAAGCCTGCATAAGACTCGGCAAATCAGAAGGACAAAGTTCTCGCATGAAACACATCGATGTGAAGGTCCACTACCTACAAGACTTCTAGAGATGACCTACTGTCCAACAGACAGCTGATGCATTGACCAAGCTGTTGGGCAAAGTGTGACACCAGAAGCTATGAGGCAAGATGAACCTTGTAGAGTGAACCAAGTTCTCGTTGTGAAGGGGTGTTGGAATATGTGGTGCAAGTCGAACTGGTGGGTTGAGGCTGCATGGAGTTAAAAAGGGTAGCTGGAGAGGAGACCTCCTGATTGCTAGGCTAATATCTCTCCTTTGATCTCCTGCTGACCCTCCCTTCCTGCTAGACTGATATTCTCAGGGTGCTGCCTACATCTTTCGGCTTCTTCTTCTTCTTTCTCCTGAGAGAGAGAGAGATCTGGATCTTCTCTTTGTCTGCTCTCTCCTCACACAGCATGAGGACAAGTACTAGGCTCAGTGTTTGCATCTCCAAGTTAGCTCGTTAGCTAGATGTAGAACTCTTTCCTATCAAGTAGGTACTTCCAGAATAAAGTAGTTATTTCTTATTTTGAAGCTCAAAGTCTCTGTCTGACTAATTCCAGGGAAGGTGTAATATTTAGCCAGGGTTCAAAACACAAAGCTCACTCAGAGGCTATCTTTCGCTATCTTCGCTACTCTGCAATAGCTACAACTCAGAAGAAGCCACGGCAAGGCTGTGAATCTGCGGCTAGATTGAAGTGGGTCGGGGCAGACTGTGACGCCCTTCCCCGGCTCTCCCTGTCAGGTTCCTACCTGCTCGTGGTTACTGCCTGTCACTAGGCACCACCAGGGGCTCCACCAGTCCGGACTGTCCTTTTTTATGGTTTCTCTCTCCGCTCTAGCACAGATCTCAACAGATCCCCCTGCTAGGCAGCACCACCAGTCACATCCTATAACCAGTATTCCCAGAGACTCTGCCTGAGTCTCTCTATCAGGTTACCTCTGTGACTGAGTGCTTAAGCTGTCCCCAATCCCTTTGATCTTTATATATAAAGCATACGATCCTGGTTTGCTCTGAATACTTGTGGTGTTATATTCTTCCCTTCACCGCTGCCACCGATTGTTACAGTTTCCCTTCAGCCTTGGTAAGCACCTTGCCCTCCCTTCTGGTCTGTATAACCCCAGCCAAGGATCAGGCCTTCGGTAAACCAAATATAGTTTTTATTAAATAACAGAGATAACAAGATTACTTTATAAAGGCACATAAGCATATGGTTTCATCTATTTCTGGTACTTGTCTTAGTATTAATCCAAACTCCACACTCTCCTCACATCCACCAACTCTCCACACAATCTCCTCTCAAAAACCCACCAAAACAACCCACTCACGTCCACCCAGATTTAACTGTCGTCCTTCCATTTATACTCTCAGCCATTCTAAACACTCAGCCAATCATCCAGCATTCTACTGCCCATTTACTCCCCCCTCCTCTTTCATTCCACTTACCATGTATCTCCTATACAAACAGCACTTACCATATATACACTAATACAGGAACATCACATTTCCCCTCCCCCCTTAAAATAATGGCAGAGTATTATTCCTGTTCCAGGATTCATACGCCGCGTTAACAAATAAAACAAGTCTGTCTGGGGAAAATGTCTTTCTTTGTTCCTCCGTCTGGTCACGTCACTGCAGTCCCAGGAACCTGCCTTGACAGTCCATCGGCCACTACATTGTCCTTGCCTTCGATGAACTGGAAGTCCACTTGATAGTCTTGTAGGGCCCAGGACCACCTCTGCAGCATAGTGTTATGATTTTTCATAGTCTGTAACCATAACAAGGCCCGATGATCCGTTGTTACCGTGAATCTTCGTCCCCACACGTAGGGGCGCAACTTATTCAGTCCCCACACGACCGCTAGGCACTCCTTTTGGACCGACAAATAGTTTTTCTCTCTTGGCGTCAGCTTGCGACTCAGATACGCCACTGGATGTCTGGTGCCTTCTCTCTCCTGCAGCAAGACGACTCCCAGCGCGAGGTCTGACGCATCCGTAGCCACGATGAATGGTTTCTCATAGTCTGGTGCTATTAATATAGGTCCTTGGCACAAGGCTTGCTTCAGCAGATCAAAAGCCTTCTGACATTCATCCGTCCATACCACACGCTCAGAACACTTTTTCTTTGTCAATTCATGCAAGGGGGTTGCTATTTCCCCAAAATTTTTCACAAACTTCCTATAAAAACCAGCCACACCTAGCAGTGCCCTAACTTGTTTTTTGGTTAAGGGGATAGGCCACGCTTGTATTGCCTCCACCTTGCTCCATAAGGGAGTGATTTTCCCACTCCCCACCTTATGTCCTAAATAGATTACTTCCTTTAGCCCAAACTGGCATTTCTTAGCTTTTATTGTGAGGCCTGCCTTTTTTAATGCCTCTAATATAGGGTTGCCAGGTCGGAACCATCCAAAAACCTGAGAAAATGGGGGTGGGCCCTAGTGACGTCATGGGGCGGGCCCTAGTGACATCATGGGGCGGGCCCTAGTGATGTCACGGGGCGGGCCCTAGTGATGTCACGGGGTGGGCCCTAGTGACATCACGGGGCGGGCCCTAGTGACATCACGGGGCGGGCCCTAGTGACATCATTAAACATGATACATTGTATCAACCACAGTTGCTTGGAGCATACCATTCAAAAAAAAATTATCTGATTGGAGATTAAAATAGAAATCTTACCTAAAATAGGGTGTTCCTAGGTCCATCTGAAGTGACAAGGTCATTCTTTCTCACAAGCTTAGGGTGATGCAAAATGGAAATGGACTGCCTTCAAGTTGATCCCAAATAGGGTCTTCATGGTAAGCAGTATTCAGACAGAGGTGGTTTACTATTGCCTTCCTCTGAGTCTGAGAGGCAGTGACTGGCCCAAGGTCACCCAGTGAGCTTCATGGCTGTTTGGAGATTCAAACCCTGGTCTGCCAGGTCACAGTTCAACACCTTTAGGGAACATTTAATCTCGCTTACTTGCTTCTGGCAAGAAGGGTTTACGTGCCCTCAGGCCAGGCCATTATTGGAAGAAAGGAGTTTAGTGTTGCAGAGATGTTAGATGGGAGCACAGATGGATGCCCCTGAAGGCAGCAACTGTAAACATGCTTATTAAGGAACTAAGCCCCATAGAACTCAATAGGACTTACTTCTGAGTAGATATGGTTGCAGCCATGTTAAACAAATTAAACCAGAACTATCACTAGAAGCTAAAATGATGAAACTGAGGTTATCATACTTTGGGCACATCATGAGAAGACGTGATTCACTAGAAAAGACAACAATGCTGGGAAAAACAGAAGGGAGTAGAAAAAGAGGAAGACCAAAAAAGAGACGGATTGATTCCATAAAGGAAGCCACAGACCTGAACTTACAAGATCTGAACAGGGTGGTTCATGACAGATGCTCTTGGAGGTCGCTGATTCATAGGGTCGCCGTAAGTCGTAATCGACTTGAAGGCACATAACAACGCCTTCTTGCCTGCACTATCTAAAAGTAACGTTTGTAGGGATGAGAGAGCTGTTTTATGGCACCAACTATCCCAAATAAAAGGCACAATTCAAACCATGTCTGCTGCTACATACATGCTTTAATCTGCTAGCCCATAAGAGACTCCCATGAAAGCACTATAGTCCAGAAGGCCTCCACCTTAGAAAGTGCCCCCACTACATTCCAGATCAGTTCCAGCCTTGGGAGGGGACAACTATATTAATAGGTTGCTCATTGCTATTGTTGAGTGGCAGATGCCTACACAAAAGGCATCAATGTGCCAATTTTACAGTAGCATTAAGTTACTACAAACAAATAACGCAGCAGAGTTACAACACCAGGACTTCACACTGCACCCATGTTACTGCTCCCCATATTGGTGTCTCCAATAATCCCTTTAGCTGTTTAGAAGGCAGGTGGGTGTTCTCACTTGTAATCTGCATTTCAGAAGATCATTAGATCCAGAAGTGTAAGCTCCGAATCTTGCATTAAGATCCACAGACTACAAAAAAAAATTCATTCATTCTATACCACGATTCAATCCACAGCCTAATCAATTTGGACAGATACTGAGATGGAAGGGGTATTTAAAAGCCTAAGTCTGTGGGAAAATTCTGCTAACGTCTGTATGCTGTAGTCCTTTAATCCAAATACTCTCTTAGTGTCGTGGATATTAACTGAACTTGCTAAGCAAGTTACAGCATGAAGTCTTTTCCCCTGCAAGAATGAGATTTTGTAGGAGGGGAGAAAAAATGAGAGGAATTAAGAGATTTCGAGGGGCATGAAAAAAACTGTCATCTCCTACTGTGGCCAGGCTTATCTGTAAATACTTTTCCAATATATTTTTAATAGTACCTTTGTACAGAACAATAAATATCTTTTCAGCATTCTGGTTTTTTACCTCCGGAAAGGAGCAGCGTGGCGCCGATGGGCAGGAGCGGCCGCGATGGGGCTGAGGAGTCTGTGCGTGCGGTCGTTCCGAATCCGGTTGGGGGAAGAAGGACCGGTTTGAGGCCGGGTCATTTGTAGGCCGTCGCGCAGAGGGAGAGAGAGAGAGGGAGAGAGAGATTTGTCTTGAGTCTGCTGTATTTAGTGAAGCTTGAGTCTGCTGTATTTAGTGAGTGGCCTGCCAGCCTCAGCCGGTTCCCCTGCTCCAGAAAGGACGGCCGGCCGCTTCACTAAATACAGCAGACTCAAGCTTCACTAAATACAGCAGACTCAAGACAAATCTCTCTCTCTCTCTCTCTCCCCCCTCTCTCTCTCCCTCTGCGCGACGGCCTACAAATGACCCGGCCTCAAACTGGCTCCTTCCATCAGCGGCCTTCTTCCCCCAACCGGATTCGGAACGACCGCACGCACAGACTCCTCAGCCCCATCGTGGCCGCTCCCGCCCATCGGCGCCACGCGGCTACAGCCTCCACTCACCACCCCCTCACCTGTACTTTTGTGGCCGGCGGGAGCAGCTAGGCTCTGCTGCACAGGGTGGGGGGGCGCGGCAGCAACTCAACTCCTCCTCCTCCTCCTCTCTCTCTCCAGTCCCTCCCTCAATTACAAAGGGCGGGAAGGCGGCCAGCCACAGCCTTCACGCATGCGTATGTCAATCACGCATGCGTGGCTGAGCGGCACGCTCAAAAGCCGGAGATTAGCCTCTTCAAAGGAATTATGGCTGGAGGCCAGAGATGGCCCCCTTTTCCCTGAAACTCCGGCAGAAAACCGGAGACCTGGCATCCCTAGAAGGGAGACTGAGCATGCTCCCGTTTGCTGGCTGGAACTGTTCCTAAAATTGCGCTCAAGCAAAGGCCTTTATGAAAACAGAAGAAAATTAACACAGTAATCTGTTAACATTCCTGGTGTGGTCTTCACAGATGAGAGAAGGGATGCTCATGCTCAGGAGACCTGTTTGTAGCGGCAGTGCGAGAAACCATTTTTTGCCAGAACTTAAGAACACTGATGCATCACTATCAATTTTGCCTGGTCATTTTTTGGGGGGGGGGCTCAGCCCACCCAAGCTTAGTCTTAGGGGGCCTATGTCTTTGTAGCCCTGTGCCACTTCCACCTCTTTCTCTAGATCAGTTATTCCAGCTTCTATGTCTTGGTCAAGCTCATTTGGAATCTCTCCTTTGCTGGAAGCTGATTTAAGCTTTCCTCAAGCAGAGCCGCGTCTGCATCAGTTTTCCGTACTTCACTTTCTGTCTTTTGCAACGGTTTTTTTGTCAGTGTTCTAGTTGCAGCCCTCGTGCACCTTTGCCTTTCCGAAGCCTCGGCCATCTCCCCTTTTCCTTTAAATCTTTCCCTCCCTGGTTTCGGCACCAAAGGTTTTGCAACAGCTAAAGTCTCCCTACCAGGAATAATGGTTCTTGGAGGCTTGACTTCTTTAACACTGATTATATTTATTAACTGACAAACTTGGCTTACAGCAAAACTAAGTTCTGCTTCTACAAACTGAGGAAAGGAAAAGAGAGAGAGAGAAAAAGGCAGGAAAATCTAGTTGCTTTCACTTCTCATAATAGTCAATGGGAGTTACATAAAAAGATTTCCCTTTAGGCTTCTTCCTGTGTTACACCCAAACCATTCCCCTTCAAGAGACCACAAACAGTTTCAATATATGGTGAAGTTTCTGGATATAAAATAAATACAACTAAATCCAGGTGCTTTGGAATTAATACATCTAAGAGGCAAATGGAAAAACAACTAAGAGGTGCTGGTTTACAATGGGAAAAGAAACCAATCAGATATTTAGATACTTGGCTGCATCCTAACCTTCAAACTATTAAGGAGCACAACTATAAAGACTAAGGAGATTGAAGATGATTTTAAAAAATGGGAAAAATTACAGCTGTTGTGGTTAGGAAAAACTGAAGCCATATCCATGACGATCTTGCCTGATATATTATTTTTTGTGATGCTACCTTTAGAAATAGAAAATCATGAGCTCACTCAATTACAGAAAAGAATACTGAAATTTATTTAAGCCAAGCTGGACAGTGCATGAGAATTTGTATCAAAAAACTAGTAATGAACAGAGCTTGGAAGTAATTAGTTACAAAAAGAATTACTTGTAATTTATTACTTTTTTGAGGAACAAATGGGTAATTTCTTTACATTTTGCTTGTAATAGAATGAGGAGTAATTTTATTACTTTTGAGGAGTACTTGTAATTACTGATTACTTTCCAGCATTAGTTTTGGGCATTACTGGGGGCGGGATGCATGGGAAGTCTTTTTTCTCCTGTGATTTGTGGATGAAAATCCTGTGGCTCAAACTGGGCTCCTGGTCCGCATCACCCTTCCCTCGTGCTCTGTGGGTGTTTCGGAGGTGACCAAGGAGGCGGTGGAGAGAGAGATGGGGTGGATGAAGAACTGGGGAGGTGAAAGATGACAGGGGTGTGTGTAGAATGTGTTTGCAGCCTCTGCCTCCCTCACTGGCTACTTTGCTGATGTTTTAATCTTTTGCACCCCAGGCAAAATGTCTGCTTGGGTGGGTGTCCCTTAGATGGTGGCAGGGCTGGGTCCTGGAGGTGGTTGAGTGCGAGAGAGACGACGCCTGCGGGCTGAGCGGGTGTGTATGTGAGGGTTGCACTTGGTTTGAGGTGTAGAGAGCTGAGCAGTGGCCTCTGCCTCCCTCCCCACCTCCCCTGCCAGCAGAGAGACCACCACTGCCATCTGGTGGATAAAAAGAATTCTTCTGCTCTTGTGGGTGAGTGTTCATTTTTCATGTTGGTTTAAGCTACTTAGGTGTGCGCGGCAGCACCTTGTAGGCACTTGTAGTTTTTAAAAAAGTAACTTAACTGTAATTGTAGTAACCACTTTTGACTAACAGGAAAGTAATCAATTCCTTTCAGGACAATTGTAATTATAATGGTAACTTATTCCTTTTTGAGGCTATGTAACAGTAATTATGGTTTATTCCTTTTTGAAAAGTAATCTTCCAAGCTCTGGAATGAAGGACTGGGAATACCTAATTGTCTTCCCCAAATAATTTCCCACCTGTATATTTAGCCGTGGCTAGATTAAATCTGGATGCATTGTCTGCATCCCAGTGTGAAAGCCATACTAGGCGCCTGGCTACCAGTCCTGCCCCGCCTCGCCGGGAAAGAACTTTAGATTTAATACAGGAAACGACAGGCCAGCCGTGTCAAGAAATGTCTGATTCTCCTGTCGATGTTCCGTGGGGGAGCTACAAGAGTGGACTTCCCAATTTCTAGCCACTTTGCTCCCAGGGGTGAAAATATGTATTGCTCAGAAACGGAGAAACGGCAAACCCCCAGCGTGGCCAGGAGGGCTGAGAATAAGCAACGCTCCCCCCCTTACCTTTCTCCCCCCCTCAACGTTTCTGGAACATGTTTTTGTAGCACAAGTTGTGTCAGAGAAATCAAGTTTCTTCTGTAATGTTTTACATAAGAACATAAGAAGAGCCTGCTGGATCAGGCCAGTGGCCCATCTAGTCCAGCATCCTGTTCTCACAGTGGCCCAGCAGGTGCCTGGGGGAAGCCCGCAAGCAGGACCCGAGTGCAAGTCCCCTCCTGAGGCTTCCGGCAACTGGTCCTCAGAAGCATGCTGCCTCTGACTAGGGTGGCAGAGCACAGCCATCATGGCTAGTAGCCATTGATAGCCCTGTCATAAGAACATAAGAACATAAGAAGAGCCTGCTGGATCAGGCCAGTGGCCCATCTAGTCCAGCATCCTGTTCTCACAGTGGCCAACCAGGTGCCTGGGGGAAGCCCGCAAGCAGGACCCGAGTGCAAGAACACTCTCCCCTCCTGAGGCTTCCGGCAACTGGTCCTCAGAAGCATGCTGCCTCTGACTAGGGTGGCAGAGCACAGCCATCATGGCTAGTAGCCACTGATAGCCCTGTCATAAGAACATAAGAACATAAGAAGAGCCTGCTGGATCAGGCCAGTGGCCCATCTAGTCCAGCATCCTGTTCTCACAGTGGCCAACCAGGTGCCTGGGGGAAGCCCGCAGGCAGGACCCGAGTGCAAGAACACTCTCCCCTCCTGAGGCTTCTGGCAACTGGTCCTCAGAAGCATGCTGCCTCTGACTAGGGTGGCAGAGCGTATTTGTTTTTTGCGTATTTGTTTCCTTTATATTTCGGAATTTATTTTTTTTTTAAAAAAGGAAAGAAAGCGCTGCTCTGCCTCCTTCCCCCGCCCCCAGTCCCGGATCCCGATGGGCTCCTCTGATTGGACCCCGCCGGCAGTCCTGCCCCGCCTCGCCGGGGAGAGCAACGGGAGGGCGTGGGGGGGGAGTGTCCCCCCTCGGAAGGAGCCCCCTCCCCCGCCTGACCCCCTTCTCATCTCCCCCCCAGAGCATTTCCTCTTCCAGTCGAAGGGCGAGTGCCACTACTCCGCCTCTGCCAACGGGACGCAGCAGCGCATCCGCTACCTGAACCGCTACTTCTGGGACCGGCAGGAGCAGCTCTACTTCGACAGCGACCGAGGGAGGGTCGTGGCCGTGGCAGAGCTGAGCGAGCCCGAATTCGAAGCCTGGAACAAGGACAAGGACGTCCTGCGCAATGCGATGGCCAACGTGGAGGTCTTCTGCCGGCACAACTACGGGGTCTACGCGCCCCTCGCCCACGCCCGCCGCGGTGAGTCCTCGAGGGGCGCTTGGGGGGCGGCAGGAGCAGCGGAGGGGGAGGAGCCTCTCCCCGCCTGGCTCTGAAGTTGGGGGGGTGTTGGGGGCGGCAGGAGCAGCGGAGGTGGGGAGGGGAGGGAGGAGCCATGGGTGGGGAGGGGCTGCACGGGGGGGGGAACCTGGGCTGCCCCGCTGGGTTCGCCTTCCTGCCGGGCTCCCTGCCCAGAAGATCCCAAAGCACTTCTGGGCATCTGCCCCTCCAGACACACCCTTTGGGTTTACTTCTGAGTAAGCACGTATAGGACCGGGACTGTGCTGCTCCAGGACGCCAAAATTAAGCCAACGGGGAGCACAGCTGTAGCTGGGCCTTGGGGCCCAAAGGCCAGGCCCTGCATCATCCCCAGATGACCCCAAGTGACAGGTGAGGGGGCAGCATGGGGCAGCCCCTGAGCCAGTATGGGCCTTCTGGGGGTGGCACTGTTCACCTTGACAGCCCCCCTTGTTTTTTAAAAAATCACCTTCTGTACTACCTCAGTGGTGGCTGCACAGGCATGTTATACAGACTGCCCACCATCGTTTCCTACTTTATGAATATTTGGCCCCTTTCTGCCACAAAATGGTACTTATTTCCAAGTAAATGCATTTCTCCAAGTAAGTCCTAAGTCAGACTCAGCTAAGCGTTCTCTGTTGCCTTCTGGGCACCTGCAAAAGACACTTCCTCTTTCAGAAAAGGCTACTAAAATCTTTTATCTCACTCAAGATCTGTCTGGGATTCGAATTGCTTTTATGTATGCACTCTTGTTTTAAATCGTAACTGTTTTATATGTTGTTATATTACAAATCAGGGTGCCTCATGGGAAGCAATTCACAGAATCATAGAATATTGGAAGGATCCTGCCTAGTCCAACCTCCTGTTCAATGCAGAAATCCAAATTAAAGCATCCCCAAGAGGTGGCTGTCCAGCTGTCTCCGGTGTTGGGAGAGCCCACCATCTTCCTAGGTCATAACTTGGGAAGATAGATGGACTAATGTTAGAGTTTTGAAAGAAGCAAAGACCATCACTGTTGAAGTCATTGGGCGGAAGTAACAAGTGGAGTACCACAGCGCTTGGTCCTGGGCCCAGTGCTCTTTAGCATTTTTATTAACGACTTGGATGAGATACCATGGAAGACAGAAACAAAATTCAAAGGAACCTTGATAGGCTGGAGCATTGGGCTGAAAACAACAGAATGAAATTCAACAGGGATAAATGCAAAGTTCTATACTTAGGAAAAAGAAACCAAATGCACAGTTATAAGATGGGGGATACTTGGCTCAACATGTGAGAAGGATCTTGGAATTGTCGTTCATCATAAGCTGAATATGAGCCAACAGTTTGATGTGGCTACAAAAAAGGCAAATGCTATATTAGGCTGCATTAACAGAAGCATAGTTTCCAAATCACATGAAGTATTAGTTCCCCTCTATTCAGCACTGGTTAGGCCTCATCTTGAATATTGTGTCCAGTTCTGGTCTCCACAGTTCAAGAAGGATGGAGACAAACTGGAACAGGTTCAGAGGAGGGCAACAAAGATGATCAGGGGACTGGAAACAAAGCCCTATGAGGAGAGACTGAAAGAACTGGGCATGTTTAGCCTGGAGAAGAGAAGACTGAGGAGAGAAACGATAGCGCTCTTCAAGTACATGAAAGGTTGTCACATAGAGGAGGGCCGGGATCTCTTCTCGATTGTCCCAGAGTGCAGGACACGGAATAATGGGCTCAAGTTGCAGAAAGCCAGACTTTGATTAGACATCAGGAAAAACTTCCTAACTGTTAGAGCCATATGACAATGGAACCAATTACCTAGAGAGGTAGTGGGCTCTCCGACACTGGAGGCCTTCAAGAGGCAGCTGGACAGCCATCTGTCGGGAATGCTTTGATTTGGATTCCTGCATTGCACAGGGGGTTGGACTTGATGGCCTTATAGGCCCCTTCCAACTCTACTATTCTCTGATTCTCTGATTATATGAAACAATGATCCTTCAACATCAGTTTCACTGGACCGGCCATGTTGTCCAAATGCCTTATCACCATCTTCCAAAGTAGCTACTTTACTCCCAGCTTAAGGATGGGAAATGGAATATCGGTGGACAACAAAAGAGGTTTAAAGATGTTCTCAAAGCTAATCTAAAAAAAAAGTAACATAAGCATTGAGACCTGGGAAGTCTTGGCCCATGAGTTCCCCAATTGGAGGTCGGCCATTATCAAAGGTGCTATGGACTTTGAAGAAGCACGAGTACAGGGCGAAAGGGACAAATGAGCTAAGTGGAAGGCATGTCAAGCAAATCCTCATTGCAACCGTCTTCCATCCGGAAACCGATGTCCTCCCTGTGGGAGGCTGTGTGGGTCCAGAATTGGCCTCCACAGTCACTGACAGACCCACCGTTAAAGACCTAGTCTTGGAAGACAATCTTACTCGGCCACAAGTGTTTGCCAATGGAACTGCTCTAACAGGAGGTTTTCCTGATGTCCATTCAAAATCTGGCTTCCTGCAACTTGAGCCCATTATTCCATGTCCTGCACTCTGGGACGATCGAGAAGGGATCCCGGCCCTCCTCTGTGCAACACCTTTCATGTACTTGAAGAGTGCTATCGTATCTCCCCATAGTCTTCTCTTCTCCAGGCTAAACATGCCAATCAATCAATCAATCAATCAATCAATAATAATAATAATAATAATAACAACAACAATAACAATAATAATAGAGTAGAGCCTTTGAAATCCAGAGATTTGTCCATGGATTACAATGACTCTGCAGAGAGTATGGTTCAGTCTGAGAAATGTTCAGCCTCGGGGCAGGAGAAGCAAACTTCTGTCATGACTGTAGTGTGTAGGAGGATAGGAGTTTAAAATGAGACAAATTATTTTTATGTGTTTATTTTAACAAAAACGGAGGTCTCCAATTTTTGGTGGTGTTTTTTTTTTTTTAGTCATTCAGAATCAGTCTCCACTCAGTCATCCAGGAGTACATATTAAAAAGCCTTTCTTAATCCCAATATTATATTAACCTGTCAAGGAATAGAGTCTCCGCAAGATGGTCCCACCTGCCTCGGATATTTCATGGGCCACTGAATTCTGCACATATACACAGAAAGAGAGCGTCAACAAGCATATAGATAGAGGTGATCCAGTGGACATAGTGTACTTAGACTTTCAAAAAGCGTTTGACAAGGTACCTCACCAAAGGCTTCTGAGGAAGCTTAGCAGTCATGGAATCAGAGGAGAGGTCCTTGTGATGCGTCCTTCCCTGGCTCTCCCTGTCAGGTTACTACCTGCTCGTGGCTCCTGCCTGTCACTAGGCACCACCAGGGACTTCACCAGTCCGGACCGCTATCTCTTATGGTTTCTCTCCCCGCTGCCACCATATGTCACTCTTCAGCCTTGGTCATTACCTTACCCTCCCTTCTGGTCTGTGAAACCCCAGCCAAGGATCAGGCCTTTGGTAAACCAAATAAGTATTTATTCATAACAGAGATAACAAGATTTCTTTAAAAGGCACTTAAGCATAAGGTTACATCTATTCCTGAGGTACTGGTCTTAGTATTAATCCGAACTCCACACTCTCCTCTCATAAACCTACCCAAACAACCCACTAGCATCCACCTTCCACCTTCTCATTCCCTCTCATCCACCCAGATTTACCTGTCATCCTTTCATTTATACTGTCAGCCATTTTAAACATTCAGCCAATCATCAAGCATTCTACTGCCCATTCACTCCCCCTTCCTCTCTCACTCTACTTACCACGCATCTCCTATACAAACAGCACTTACCATATATACACTAATAGAGGAACATCACATTTCCCCCCCCTTTGTCAGGCCCAGGATGTGACTCAGGAACCAGACCAACGGCTGTAGGTAATTCGTGTTTTATTAGGGTAATGTCCAAACAAAGACTGCGTTTTCTCATGAAGCAATACAGGGATACAGGTCCTGCGGCATTGGGAGAAAGTTGACAGAGCAAGGGACTTCTTCCCGCCTGTTCTTTAAGAAGGGGCCAAACGGGCGCACAATCTTTTGCTCCTCCTTAACTGCCCCTCAGGTACTGCCCGCCTTCCCCCCCTTCTCTCCTGTCTTTTCAGCTGTCTGCGTGTGCGCGGTGAGGGGGGAAGCATCACCCGCTCCTCTTCTGAAGTTTCCGATTCCAGGATGGGGGATAGGGGAGGGGCTGATGGTAAACTGCCTCCCCGCTTTTCGGCTGTGAGCAGCCCTCCCTCTTTCCTCTCTTGCTCTGAGCCTGAAAGAGGGGGAGGCGTGAGAATGTCCAGGGAGGGCTCAGGCTCCCCGTTGCTAAGCGACCTTATCACTGGCAGTTCCTCTGTTTCGTCTTCGCTCCAAAGGGGGGAAGTTCCTCCCCCTTCCCTCTGCCATCCATCCGAATACTCTTCTCCCAACTCTCCGGGATCCAGCTCCCCGGGATTGGGACCCCAGCTCTGCCTTCCGACACCCTTAAACAACGGCAGAGTATTATTCCTGTTCCAGGATTTATACGCCGCGTTAACAAATAAACAAGTCTCTATGGGGAAAATGTCTTTTTTTTGTTCCTCCGTCTGGTCACGTCACTGCAATCCCAGCCACTTGCCTGGAAAGTCCATCGGCCAGTACATTGTCCTTGCCTTTGATGAACTGGAAGTCCACTTGATAGTCTTGTAGGGCCCAGGACCACCTCTGCAGCATAGTGTTATGGTTTTTCATAGTTTGCAGCCATAACAAGGCCCGATGATCCGTTGTTACCGTGAATCTTCGTCCCCACACGTATGGGCGCAACTTGTTCAGTCCCCACACGACCGCTAGGCACTCCTTTTGGACCGACGAATAGTTTTTCTCCCTCGGCATCAGCTTGCGACTCAGATACGCCACTGGATGTCTGGTGCCTTCTCTCTCCTGCAGCAAGATGACTCCCAGCGCGAGGTCTGACGCATCCGTAGCCACGATGAATGGTTTCTCATAGTCTGGTGCTATTAATATGGGTCCTTGGCACAAGGCTTGCTTCAGCAGATCAAAAGCCTTCTGACATTCATCCGTCCATACCACACGCTCAGAACACTTCTTCTTTGTTAATTCATGCAAGGGGTTTGCTATTTCCCCAAAATTTCTCACAAACTTCCTATAAAAAACAGCCACACCTAGAAATGCCCTAACTTGTTTTTTGGTTAAGGGGATAGGCCACACTTGTATTGCCTCCACCTTGCTCCATAAGGGGGTGATTTTCCCAGTCTCCACCTTATGTCCTACACATATTACTTCACTCACAACTTTCCCATTCAGACAGCACAGTACAGATCTGACTGGGGCATGCTCTCCAGTATCAATAGAATGTCTGGCTATACTGGTTCGGCCAGGTTTATTGCCAAAGAGATTCCCATAGTTTTTCAAAACTCTCAGAATATCTTCTGACCATTCCAATTGATCTACCCTTCCTTTGTCTTTGCTTTCCTGTACCAAATCTGGAAGTTCAGGCCCACTTCCCTCAGGGAATAAGGTAACTTGCAACACCTTTGCATCCCTGGTATGGTAAGGCTTCAACATATTTACATGAACCACTTTGCTTTTGTTTAATTGGTCTGTGGTGATTACATACGTCAGTGTGTCAAGCCTTTCTCTGATGGTATATGGTCCTTCCCAGTTAGCCTGTAATTTGTCATGTTTCCTGGGTATGAACGCCATAACCATATCTCCCACATCATACACACGTTCCCTGGCTGTTCTGTCATACCAGTAACGTTGCTTCTCCTGTGCTTGACTCAAATTCTTTTTCACCACTTCCATCATTGATGTTAATTTATTGCGGAATTCCAATACAAAATCTACTACAGATGTTTTGTACTCTCCCAGGGTTCCTTCCCATGAATTTTTTAACAGTTCCAAAGGTCCCCTCACTTTTCTAGTGAACATGAGTTCAAAGGGTGAGAAGCCTGTTGACTCCTGAGGGACTTCTCTGTATGCAAATAAGAAGCATCCCAAACGTTCATCCCAGTCTTGTGGGTGATCTTGAACATAGCTCCTTATCATGCCCTTCAAAACTCCATTGAATCTCTCAGTTAGCCCATTAGTGGCGGGATGGTAAGTAGTGGTCTTTAGATGTTTTAGACCACAACATTTCCACATACATTGCATCACTTCTCCCATGAATACACTGCCTTGATCTGTCAGCACTTCATGAGGGAAACCCAGCCTCATAAAGATTTTTAATAAAGCCTCTGCCACTACAGGGGCTTCTACAGATCTTAGTGCTTCTGCGTCTGGGTACCTGGTGGCAAAATCCACCACCACCACTAGATATTTCTTGCCATGCCTTGTGGGTTTGGAAAAAGGGCCCACCAAATCTATTCCCACTCTATAAAAGGGTTGTCCAATTATAGGAAGGGGCTTTAAGGGTGCCTTAGTCTTTACTCCACTTTTTCCCACCTTTTGGCATATACCACAAGATAGACAATGTTGTTTTACATCTTTGGAGATGTTTGGCCAATAATAGTGTGCAGCCAATCTCCTCTTGGTCTTTTTTATTCCCAGATGTCCTGCACATGGGACATCATGGGCTGCCTCTAGCAATCTGGTTCTGTATTTGCTAGGTACTATCAATTGTTTCACTGGTTCACATTCATCCTTTCTCTCAGCAGGCATCCACAGTCTATATAAAATCCCATTCTCACACACAACTTGATTCCTCAGTTTGTCAGTGAAAGGGATCTGTTGGGTCAGGGCTTGCTCCTTTATTTGATTCAAACTGGTATCCTTATTCAGTTCTTCTCTGAACTGCTCTGTCTCACTAGAGACCATTTGATACAGTTTGTCTCCTTCAGCAGGCCTGTTAAGGGTTGCTATGGGGATCTGAGGCTCGGAAACAGATTCCACCCTGTTTCCTTCTGCCCCCCTTAACATGGCTTCTTTTTCTCTGCCAAGTTGCTGTCTGGTCACCACATATATCTTCCCCTGTGCCCCCATAACATCTCTTCCCAGTATCACTGGTTCTTGTTGCTGGGCATTAATACCCACTTTATATTCGCCCTCTCGGCCTCTCCACTCCATTTTCACTAGGGCCATAGGCAAACTCTCTGGTTGACCCCTCACTCCTTGGATAGTCACTGTTTCCTGAGGTAATATTTCTTCAGATTTTATTAAATCTGGCCTCAGTAACGTCTGAGCGGCACCAGTGTCAAGCAATGCCCAATAATTTGCCCCTTGAACACACACTTCCTCTCTCAGACTTGAATCAAGGTCTGTTACTTCTGTCCAGTTTATCTGGCAAAACTGAACCTTTTTTGTGGTTAAATCTTTTGGTTCTATTTTTACTGCCCTTGCCTGAGCAGGATTACTAATGGGGTTGGCAACCTCACATTGAAAACGTAGGTGCCCCGGTCTACCACATTTGTAGCATAACTTCTCCTCTGTTTTTGGGTACACAGATCCACTCTGGGGTGTCCTGTGCCCTTCAGATTTTACTGGAGGACTCACACGCTGTGGCACCACATCCTTTCTGCCACCATTATATGGTCTGGGTTTAAACTCTCTTGATGTTTTCCCCACCCAGCCAGTTCTATTGGAGGCGAAGTGATCCGCCATCTCTGCGGCCTCCTGCACCGATGTAGGGGAACGGTCTTTGACCAGGAGCCTTATTTCTGGTGGTAACTGATGGAATAATTGATCCAGTATCATGAGGCTTTTCACCTCTTCCACTGACTGAGCTTTGGCACTACTCATCCACTTTCCAAATATATCCATCAACTTTGCACCCAGTTCAACAAAAGACCTCCCTGCTTCGATCTGACAGTTTCTGAATAATTTTCTAAAGTAGTCAGGTCCCAGTCTGAACCTTTTGTATACTGCCTCTTTAAACTCAGCATATGTGACGGGCTTGTCTGAGGGGAAATATTGGTATACCTCAGCCAATTCCCCTTTGATCAGGTTTGATAAATACTGCATGTATTTATCCTCTGGTAGCCCCCACAATTGAGCTACTTTTTCAAAAGTGCTGAGGTAAATTTGAGGATCTTGACCAGGCTCATAGACAGCAAAGTCCTCTGGAGTAATTTTTATTTTTGCTCCATCTCTGTCTTTCCTTGTCTCCTCAGAGTGAAATTTCTCTCTATCCAATTTTAATCTTTCCCCTTGTATCTCCGCATCCACTCTCATTCTCTCAGTTTCCATCCTCAATCTCTCAATTTCCAACTCCCTCTGTTTGTCTTTTTCCTCAGCCTCCCATCTCAATCTCTCAGTTTCCAATTCCCTCTGCTTGTCGTTTTCCTCAGCCTCCCTCCTCAATCTCTCAGTTTCCAATTCCCTCTGCTTGTCTTTTTCCTCAGCCTCCCTCCTCAATCTCTCAGTTTCCATCCTCAACTTCTCAGTTTCTAACTCTCGCTGTTTATCTTTTTCCTCAGCCTCCCATCTTAACTTTTCTCTCAAATATTCTATATAAGCGGGATTGCTTAAGTATCCTTCTGGGGTCTCTTCCCTGAAAGGTTGTTTTTGCTGGGCATTTGCAAATCCTATAAGTGCTACCCTCAATTCATCTACCCCTTTACCCTCGTGAGGTAAATTGTATGTTATGCACTTCTCCACCAGCTCCTCTCTTTTCATTTTTATGTATTCAGCCATGATGTTTGATTTCACTCACTCTTTGCCACACACTCTTTGCCAGTCACTCTCCCAAGTAATCTTGTTTTGTTATTTTTGTTTGCCACACCACTGTTAGGGATTCTCTAGTATTCTTATCTGGATTCTCTGTTGTCCGTATCCCACCACTGTGCTACCACGTGTGTGGGACTCTCTTTGGTTCGTATCCCACCGCTACTGCCACCACATGTGAAGTATTCTCCTTTGTTCGGATCCCACCGCTACTGCCAGCACATGTCACTCTTCAGCCTTGGTATTTACCTTACCCTCCCTTCTGGTCTGTGAAACCCCAGCCAAGGATCAGGCCTTTGGTAAACCAAAAGTATTTATTAATAACAAAGCTAACAAGATTTCTTTAAAAGGCACTTAAGCATAAGGTTACATCTATTCCTGAGGTACTGGTCTTAGTATTAATCCGAACTCCACACTCTCCTCTCATAAACCTACCCAAACAACCCACTAGCATCCACCTTCCACCTTCTCATTCCCTCTCATCCACCCAGATTCACCACGATTCACCACCCAGATTTACCTGTCATCCTTTCATTTATACTGTCAGCCATTTTAAACATTCAGCCAATCATCCAGCATTCTACTGCCCATTCACTCCCCCTCCTCTTTCACTCTACTTACCACGCATCTCCTATACAAACAGCACTTACCATATATACACTAATAGAGGAACATCACAGTCCTCTTGTGGAGAAGGAATCGTATAAGAAGCAGAAAGCAGAGAGTAGGAATAAACGGACAGTTCTCCCAATGGAGGGCTGTAGAAAGCGGAGTCCCTCAAGGATCGGTATTGGGACCTGTACTTTTCAACTTGTTCATTAATGACCTAGAATTAGGAGTGAGCAGTGAAGTGGCCAAGTTTGCTGACGACACTAAATTGTTCAGGGTTGTTAAAACAAAAAGGGATTGCGAAGAGCTCCAAAAAGACCTCTCCAAACTGAGTGAATGGGCGGAAAAATGGCAAATGCAATTCAATATAAACAAGTGTAAAATTATGCATATTGGAGCAAAAAATCTGAATTTCACATACAAGCTCATGGGGTCTGAACTGGCGGTGACCAACCAGGAGAGAGAACTCGGGGTTGTAGTGGACAGCACGATGAAAATGTCGACCCAGTGTGCGGCAGCTGTGAAAAAGGCAAATTCCATGCTAGCAATAATTAGGAAAGGTATTGAAAATAAAACAGCCGATATCATAATGCCGTTGTATAAATCTATGGTGCGGCCACATTTGGAATACTGTGTACAGTTCTGGTCGCCTCATCTCAAAAAGGATATTCTAGAGTTGGAAAAGGTTCAGAAGAGGGCAACCAGAATGATCAAGGGGATGGAGCGACTCCCTTACGAGGAAAGGTTGCAGCATTTGGGGCTTTTTAGTTTAGAGAAAAGGCGGGTCAGAGGAGACATGATAGAAGTGTATAAAATTATGCATGGCATTGAGAAAGTGGATAGAGAAAAGTTCTTCTCCCTCTCTCAGAATACTAGAACTCGTGGACATTCAAAGAAGCTGAATATTGGAAGATTCAGGACAGACAAAAGGAAGTACTTCTTTACTCAGCGCATAGTTAAACTATGGAATTTGCTCCCACAAGATGCAGTAATGGCCACCAGCTTGGATGGCTTTAAAAGAAGATTGGACAAATTCATGGAGGACAGGGCTATCAATGGCTACTAGCCATGATGGCTGTGCTCTGCCACCCTAGTCAGAGGCAGCATGCTTCTGAAGACCAGTTGCTGGAAGCCTCAGGAGGGGAGAGTGTTCTTGCACTCGGGTCCTGCTTGCGGGCTTCCCCCAGGCACCTGGTTGGCCACTGTGAGAACAGGATGCTGGACTAGATGGGCCACTGGCCTGATCCAGCAGGCTCTTCTTATGTTCTTATGTTCTCTAATCTTTTGGAACAGGGCTCCTGTTCTATCCTTTTTGTTGTCCTCTTCTATTTCTATACAGTAACTATTGTAATAGCTCTCTTTGTCCCTACGTACTAGTCACTGCGTTGTTGCATGTATTGTTCCTGCCCCTCTAGGATGCACACCTTAATGTGATGAGCGGGTTTGAGAGTGATGAACAAGCTGAGAGCAATGCCGTCAGGAGTCTAGACGAAGAGGCTACACTCCTAGCAGGGTCACCCAAGGCGGAATGGTCAAAGCTGAGACACCAGACTAAGATGCATCCTCCTCGAGGTGTTGTGTAAATTTGTATAAATGTTAGCAGAGAATGTCAGCAGTCTGAAATGCATGTGTGCCATTGTATGCGTTTACCTAAGAAAGCGGGCTTTTACCTTGCTTTGAGATCACTGAGAAGTAAGACTTAGTAAAATAAGAAAACCTGCTTTATTTATAGAAATACATAGTAGATAGGAAAGGCATACACCTAGTTCTAATGAATTAAGTTGAAAGCGCAATGCCCAGGTTTGGGAGTCACCCTCATGGCTCAGGAGAGAGAGAGCAGAGGCAAAGGTGTCTCCTCTCTCTCAGACAGTCGAAGAAGAGAAGACGGAAAGGGGGAAGGAGGAGGGGCAGGTCAGCTTCCCTAAAGACGTAACATCCTAGCAATGGAAGGAAGTCAGCAGAGCATTACAGGTAAAGGTAATCCAGCCTCTCCATCTGGAGGACCCTATTTCCCTTCTGGAGCACAAACGAAAGAACACAACAGGAGTTGCTCTGGCCCCACTTCCAACACCCCTTCTCAATGACTGTTTGGTTCAGCCCCACGAGGTTCATCTTGTCTCACAGCTTGCAAAGTCTGACTTGCCCAACGCCTTCATGAGAGAGTCTGCAATGCTCCATCTTGAGTAGTCCTCTGTGGTAGGTATCTCTAATGAAATGGTGCTTCCCGTCTATGTTCTTGGTTCATGAACTCACCCCTTCTGACTCCATGAGTCTGATGCATCCTTGATTGCTTCCCAGTCCCTCTTGGTTGGCGGGCTGGTTTCTTGGCACAGGTATCCCACCGTTACCACCACATCTGGCCTGGTAACAGTATTGATATACAGACTTTTCTGCTGGCTTGTCTTGTATCTCTCAATGTTTCCTTTAGCATCTGGCTTTTTCTTGAATTTCTTCTTGTAGCCTACAGCTTTCCTTTCTTGAGGAAGCTTGGTCAGTGTCTGAGTTTTACTTTTGTGTAGAGATTCCAGCTCTTCTTTGGCTGGCTGCCTCCACCTCTCAGGTTCAGCTTTGGGTAAGGCTTCAATCTCTTACCAGGTCTCTGGTTCTGGAAGTTCATCTCTCATAAGGTAAGCAAGTCTCTCTGTTGGTGCATTCAGAGTGTCTGGGTGCTGGCGCTTCGGCTGCCCATTCTGGCTCTGATGCCTCTTCTGGCTCTGATGCCTCTTCTGGCTCAGACTCTTCACCTTCCTCTGCAGGTGTACTATTGTTATACCTTCTGTGCAGAGCTTGGAAAAGTTACTTCTTTGAACTACAACTCCCATCAGCCCCAGCCAGCATGGCCACTGGATTGGGTTGATGAGAGCTGTAGTTCAAAAAAGGAACTTTCCCAAGCTCTCCTTCTGTGATGGAAGAATAACTCAGCTTCTTCCTTTTCGCTGTCATCTGTCTGGTGTGGCGCCCCTTCTGGTCGGTCTGTGCACTTTCCTTCATCAAAGTGGACAGCTCTGCATACTTCAACTTTGCCAGTTTTGGGATCTATTGCTCGATATCTCTTCTGCATTGAACAATATCCAATGAGTATTACTTCCCTGGCAGTGTTGTCAAGTTTGGACCTCTTTTGTTTCGGGATGTGCAAAAAGGCCTTGCACCCGAATACACAAAGGTGAGACATGCTGGTAAACTTAGCTTACTGGGCCCGTAACCCTTTGTTGTGTAAATTTGTATAAATGTTAGCAGAGAACATCAGCGGACTGAAATGCGAGTGTGCCAGTGTGTGTGCGCGTTTACCTAAGAAAGCAGGCTTTTACCCTGCGTTGAGATCACTGAGACTTAAGACTTAGTAAAATAAGAAAAGCTACTTTATTTGTAAGAAATACATAGTAGATTCACTAATAGGCAAAAAACTTTGCAGTTTAAGAACATACCTGTAGCCCACAGCTATTTCTATCAAACTTTAAAAAGCAGGGAAATTGGGCATCTATAGTGAATGCACCAGGGGAGCAGGAGAACTGACCTCCTCTCTGAGATATTGTACTGCCGTACAAATTGGTCAAAATGCAAACACAATTTCGGTTGGTCTTTCACAGTCCAATCTACTTCCTGTGTAGCTTGGAAGAATTTGGTAACGTGCCTCTGAACATATGGCTTAGAAGATAGAAATGAAGTAGGAGAAAGACTTATTGAATTCTGTGAAGCCAATAATTTGTTTCTTACAAAACACATGTTTTGAGCAACCAAAAAGAGGACAGATCATGAACTGGTAATATTGAAAATCAGAGCGAAGCTAAAGTAGAACAACAAAGCCATCATAATGCCAAAATACAATTTAAATAACATCCCAGAAGCATATGCAAGGGAGAAGGGACTTGGGATTCCTGACCCTGAAAGACCTGAGAGACTTGGGAGGTAGCTGACCAGGAGAGGAGGCGGAGCTCTGGTGAGGTAAACAGACTGCATACTTTCTTTCCCATCAGGCTCAGCGGCGCAAGCCTCACGGCACGCAAATTTAAATAAAAAACAAACAAACAAAAAACCAAACCAAAATCCATTCAACTAATTCCTGGCACTGACAACAGCAACATCAAGACTGCCACTGACAACAGAAATAGGAAACAACAAACATAAAATGGAGGGGGATCAAGCAGTTGTTGTCACATGCAACGTGTGCGCTATGTTCATCTTCTTAACGGAAACCAGACGTGATTACACTTGCAGCAAGTGCAGATTGGTGGCGCTCCTAGAAGAAAAGGTCAGGGGGCTGCAGCAACACATCGACACCCTGCGACTTATCAGAGAAGATGAGGACTTCCTCGATAGAACACAAGAGGAATTAAGGGAATGACACAAAGTACAGGAAGAAAGTGACAAGGAAGAAGAGGACTGCAACAGCAACAAGTCCCTGTGGAGGACTGTCACTGTAAGGGAAGGAAAAACAGGAGGGATTCAGAACGGCTGCAACTAACAAATCGACTAACGAACCGACTGCCTAGGGAGGTGGTGGGATCCCTTCGCTGGATGTCTTCAAGCAGTGGCTGGACAGCTATCTGCGGGAGATGCTCTAGCTGTGGATTTCCTGCTGTGAGCAGGGGGTTGGACTCGATGGCCTACAAGGCCCCTTCCAACTCTATGATTCTATATAAAGATCAAATAAGCAACTGATTTGAGGCTTTAAACTTAGTTGACAGAGAACCAGAAGAACTATGGAGTGAAGTCAGAGACATTATCAGGGAAGAATGCAAAAAGACCATACCTCTAGTTAAAAAGAGAGAAAGACCTCAGTGGATGACTGAAGAAACTCTTCAAATGGTTAAAGAGAGAAGGAAAGCAAAAGCAAGAGGAGATAGAAACATGGTCAGAACCCTAAATGCAGCAATACTGTACAGTGACTAGTTCCCCAGATAGGGGCTCCATGTCCCCAAAAAAGGAAATGTGTGGGATAAGGTACCAGAAAAGATGTCTTGAGGTGTCTTAAAGACTAACACATTTATTATTACAGAAAAATTCATGAATTACAAAAAAAACTCTGAGCATGTGAGTCAGTATGTTTCCTAATTGCCCGGTAAAAATCTGACCCCTGTTCCCACTTCCACATGTCCCACCCCAACAGCAAAACCATTGAGATAACGAACAGGTTTTAAAATGCTTTAGAGTAATTTCTGTTAATCTCCAAGTGTGGCTCAGCTTCATCAGTCGGGCCTTTAATGGGGCCACCAGGGAGAAATCGCAAGGGAGCCCTTTGAGAAAGATGAGGGGGTTCAAAAGAGGAACTGGTGGTTGTGGGAGGGGGATTAGGCAGGGCTTTTAGGGCTAGAGACACAGTCTCTCTCTCTTCCCCCCTCCTTCATTGGAAGACTTTTCTTCCACTCCTCTTCCTCTCTCCCCTTTTGACCCCTCCACGATCTTCTCTGTCCCCCTTGCAGTCCAGCCCAAGGTGGTGATTACCCCCACAGAATATGACTCTGTGTCCCACAACGCTTTGCTGATTTGCACCGTGGCCGCCTTTTACCCCGCGAAGATCGAGATCAAGTGGTTCAGGAACGGGGAGGAGGAGACCGGAGTGTGGACCACAGATGTCACCCGGAACGGGGACTGGACCTTTCAGATTGAGGTGATGCTGGAGACGCAGCCAAAGCGCGGAGATGTCTACGCCTGCCAGGTGGAGCATGCCAGCTTCGCGGGCCCCGTCACCGTGCAGTGGGGTACGAGATTTGGGTTCCTCCCACACCTTCCAGCCCTGATCCGTCCTCCCAATCTCCTGCCGAAGAGGGGAGCATCCTGGGAGCCTGGCCTCCGAGGGGCTGACCCCAGGCCTGCCTCTTCTCCCTCTAGGCCTTTGGCTTCTTACTTTCTTCCTTTTCTTTCTTCAGAGGCGCAGTCGGACTCTGCCAAGAGCAAGATGTGGACGGGGATTGTGGGGCTGGTGCTGGGGCTGGTCTTTGTGGCGCCCGGACTCTTCCTCTGCGTGAGGAACAAGAAAGGTGATGGGGCAGTGCCGGGGAGGTGGAGGGGGGAATTGGACCTACATAAGACCCTTGAAAGCAGAGCATTTTTAGTGGGATGGTGGTGCTGAACTGGTCCAGGCCTCACCCATGGAGGGGATCCCATCATCCTGAACACTCATTCCAGCAGGAAGAAATTGCATCGAGAAAGAATTCCATGTGAGGGAAGCCCCCATCTTAAAGAAACATCCCACCTGGGCCTCTCAGAGTTATAAGAAGGTCCTCCTTGTAACTAGCAATATCAACCACCTCCCAACATTCAGATACGGGGGGGGGTCTGGTCCCAGATGAAGAGGCTCATTTGGACCACAATGGACCCAGAGCTCTGCTGCACAGAGGACATAAGGCCACTGCTGGTGTTTGTTTCTATGCCAGAAAAGCCCCCAAGGCGGCTCACAAAGGGTGGCAAAGTGGAACACAGCCGTATGCTGAGTCAGACCATTGGTCAATCCAAGTCAGCACTGTCTGCACTGACTGGCAGCAGCTCATTAGATATCAGGTGGGAGTCCCTAGAGATGCCGTTGGCCATTGGTACCTGAATCTGGGTCTGTCTGCATGCAAAGTGAGGTCCTTTAGCAGAGGTTTCCAGGATGACACAGAGAGACAAAATTGAAGTGTATATGTAAAAAACTTACAAACATTTAAAAAAATCTTAACATTTCAAAAAAGACTAGAAGTGAAATACATTGATACTCATGCCAAAAGGCCAAGGCTAGTCCCCACAAAGATGCCACAGCAGAAGTGAATCCTGAGGGAGCAGCTCCGGGGGGGGGCAGAGCAGGTGGGAAGCCCCCTGGATGGTCCTGCTGGGTCAGGCCAAAGGGGCCCACCTAGCCCAGCATGCTCTTCTCACAGTGGCCGCCCAATATCAAGATCAGGCCAAGTCATGTCTTCTGGGCAGCCAAACTACTATGCTGCCTGTTTCTGTCCCCAGGGTGAGGGGGGGCCTCTGAAATCTCCTTTAAAAGCAGGGAGATGTTGTACAGTTTACCTAGAAAGTAGTGCCCCCCCAATCACATTTTAACACCTTCCAATCTGAACTTGGTGAAATGTCTGGTGTTTCAAAGAGGAAATTTATTTGCTTGATAACCGAAGGTCCCCAAGCAACTTACACAATGTGAAAACAAAACAATAGTCCCCCGCCACAGGAAGGTTTGGCAGCCTATTAAGAACAAAGCATGGACTCAGATCAATGAATGACTCTTTAGATAGAACCGCCAACACGGGCGCGCTCCTCCTGAGTAAAACTTGGTTATTCATTCTCAGGCTTCTCATTTGAGATATTTATTGAACGATTCAAGAGTAAAGTGAGTGAGAGAAATATTAGGCTGCACTGGAAAAAAAAGATAAGCGATTGCCTCATTAATCCTGACACTTGATCAAGATCCTACATTGAGTTGCAGGCGAGAGCTTTTGGCAGAGTTAGGTTTTCAATCACGGGCAGCAGCAGCTCTTCCTCAGGCCACATCCAGATGACCACACCAGACCTTTACTCCACGTGAGACAGTCATGGCTTCCCCCAGAGGATCCTGGGAAGTGTCATTTGTGAAGGGGGCTGAGAGGAGACTCCTCTTCCCCTAACAGAGCTCCAGTGGCCAGAGGGGTTGAACAGTCAGCCCCTCTTCTGGGGAATGGAGCTCTGTGAGGGGGAAATGGAGTCTCCTAACAACTCTCAGCACCCTTCACTAACTACACTTCCCAGGATCCTTTGGGGAAAGCCATGACTGTCTAAAGTGGAATAAAGGTCTGGTGTGGATTGGCCTCGTGTGTGTGACTCGACCTGCGAAGGAGCAGTTTTCTACTCTGCTAACAATCACTGAGGCTTCAGATTTGGCCTAATAAGAAAATCTTCCTTTGTTGAAGGAAATCCATACTAGGCTGGAAAGATATTCTAGTTCTGTCTAAGTTGCTACTTGGAGGTGCAAATACCAGGCGTGGCCTTTGACCTCCTGCTGCTCCAGGTGAGAGAGACCAAGCAAAGAGTCTCCTCTCTAAGAGATGGAGAAGGAAGCAGGAAGGAGAGTTTGGGGGAAGGAGTGGATGAGCATCCCCAGCAGTCTCAGTTGAGAGGAAGATGAGCAGCTGATCAAAGGAAGGCACAGCCTGGCAACCTGGAGGATGCTCTCCCTCTCTCTCTCTTTCTCCTTCCCTCCAGACATGCAGACCGAGTTGCTTCCTCGCAGTTCCAGCAGGTGCAACACATCCCTTTGCGGGCTCCCTTCTGGCAAAGACTAAAAAAAGATTATTATTTATTTCTAATACGCTTTTGAAGACTATAGCCTATGCATTTTTGTCACTAGCCAACACTGAAGCACACAATTCAATTTGCAATTAAAAAACAATCTATTTAAATAAATCCAGGAAAAGAATTTCAGCCATGAACAGCAAAGCCCAGAGCAGCAGCCTAGGCAGTAAAACCTTTCCATGAAAAGCCCAGGAAAACGGATGAGCTTTTCAAACTCCCCTTGAAACCCAAAGGGTCGGAGCCTGCAGGCTGCCACAGATCCCTCTGCAGAGGGGATTCTGTGGGGAGGATCCCCCCCAGCAGGATCCAGAGCTGAGCTTTGGTTTAAGTGCAGCAGCTCCTGACTGTCCCTTCCTAAAACGGACGTCATCTGGAGCTTCCTTCGCCATAGAACGCAAGAGTGTGAGCTTTTCTCCACACAAAACTCTCCTTCTTCCCTTGATGGGACATTTTTCACTTGGCCACCAGGAGGGGCGATGGGGGTGTGCAGCGACTGTGTGCAGGTGCTCCCGAAACTGACTGGGCCTTTCTGTGTTTTTCAGGGCTCGCCGTGCCTCAGAGTCCAGGTAACATCCCTCGTGCTCTTTGATTGACACTCTCCAGCCCCCCCTCGACCCCCTCTGCTTGGGGTGACCTGAAACAGCCTCTGCTGCCTTTTCAGCCACTGACCCTCTCTGGAGCCCGGATATTGGGGAGGGCAGCATTTGCAGTGAGAACAGGAGATCCCTGGTCCCCTCTGCCCACCCCTCCCACACTCGCCCTGGACCTATTCCCAGGGTCAGACTTCCTAGAAGGGGGGGCTGGTGAGGATATGGGGTTGTACCTGCCCTCACCCCCCCTGTAGACTAGTGAGCCATCTCCTTCAGGGCCATGTGAATCTCCTCAGTGTATCCCTTCACGGCCCCCCTAAGTCCATTCGAAATCAATGGAACAGAACAATATTGAAGGGCCCTGCAGACGGCCTCCCTATCGCGCCTCCATGATGATTTGTGCCCCTGATGCTCTCCAGGAGGTCACAGGCGATCCAGCTTCTAATTCTGTTTCTCCCTGGAAAAGGTTTGGGGCCGTCACACTCCTTAGTTCCCAATCAGTGCATGTCCTGCTGACGTCCCAGAACTTTTCACACTTCAAATGTTCTGGTTTATTTTTGTCCTGCTATCGTTCTGCTGAAGTCCCTCCGTCCAGCAATAATATGGTTGCAAAGTGCACCCCCCTTTGCCCACCCCCCTCATGGACTCATCTCACCCTCCTTTCTCCTCTGCCTTCCAGGTCTCATGAGGTAGACTTCGCTGCTCCGTCAGGATCCCACGAGGTGCAGAAGCCGCTTTTTCTCTCTCTTCCAAGTGGCTGTGCCTTCCGTGGCTGAGAGGATGGGGGCTTTGTTTGGGGGGCAGAAGAAGGCTGGGGAAGGACGCTCACGGCACCACCACCCTAATCTGCAGCCTTATCAGCACCATCCCTGATTTATCTCTTTTTGGAGGGGAAGAAAGGAGGTCTCCCCTTGATGCATTTGCTGCATTTAACTTCTGTATTGCCTGATGTCACAAAGCTTTATTTTCCATGTTCATGTTTATCTTGCACATCCCTTGTCCAGATGGCTGCCCCCTTTGTGAGTCACCCTTGGAGAGTTTTTAAACCTTCACTCATTAAACAACAGAGTGTTGTGACACTTTACTGTTGCCGTGTTTAAGGTAGAGGTGGGGACTATCAGAGCCAGGGGAGGGTGGCAACTGTGGCCCTCCAAGCCTCCCCATCTGGCCCTCGGAACTCTCTGCAGGCCACTCCCACGGGGGGAGCGTTTGTGTAGAAAGGAGCCTCGTGGGAGAAGGGAAAATGTTCCTCCTCTAAGCTGCCCCCCCAGTGTCTGCAGCAAGAACAACCATCCTGGCCCCCCCTTGCAATTTGCCCCAGAGGTTTCCCAAGGAGTACGTATGTGTGATTGGGGTGGGGGGGAGAGGGGCCTTTTCCTGCAGACCATCAGAGAGACTTTTAGAAAATCATTTTAGCCACTAGCCAAAATCACAGTTGAAACTGCCACGTAACACATATTCTTCTAGCCAGAAAATCATGAGACGAATATCAGAAACTCGGAGGGTGCAAAGTCAAAGCCACATCTCACAAAATACCTGAGCCCTGTCTGGTCATTCCCAGGTCCAGTGCATGAGGAAGGGGGTGCACTGCCCCCCTCCCCCCCACGAGGAGCCCATCGCCTTCTGCTTCCAGTCCTCCACACCGTGGTGGTGGTTGTGGGGAGATCTGCAGTGACGATCCTCCTGTACTCGGGGAGGCCCCCTGGGCATTTTAGATCTCATATCTTTTGGTCCCCAAAGGGAAAATGTACCAAACCGTCAAGATATGGATCTTATTTCATTTAATGCTTAAAATATATTTGGACAAACATTGTTCAAATGCTTTCAATATGAATAGTTCTTTTGGGTGTATTTCAGCCAAAATATATTGAAAGGCAGTTCTCCCCTCCCCGTCCCCTCCTTTGGCAATTTTTATTTTGGGTCCCAGGTTGCCTGCTGGCTGTGAGGGGGTGGAGCTGCCCAGTCCAACAGAGGCAGCTGCTGGGAGGTGGGGGGGCAGTGGCAGCAGCCGTCTCCCCCCCAGCTCTTCCTCCTGGGTTTCCCCAGTCATTTGCCTTTGCTGGAGGACAGAGGTGTGTGTCTGCCATGAGGTCTGCCTTGCACCACCCTTAGCTCACCTCCTGCTGCCCTCAGGTCCAGTGGAGGATGGGATGCAACCGTCACCAGTGTGATGCTAACAGGCATAGTTTGGGAATTATAGTATATAGTGTTAATTTGATACAGCATAGAATGTGTTAACTTGAGATAACATAGAAGCAGAAAAACAATTCCCAAGGTGCTTGTGGCTTGCTAAATGTTCATTTCGTCTTTGATACTAAAAGCTGGCTTACCCATCCCATGTCACAAGATACTATTCTAAATAGATAGTGGCTCACTGGAATGCACAGCGTTGGGGGAGGTAGGCACAGCATGGTTGAATGCTCAAGGCCAGGACGTTAGCGCAATGCAAGACAATGAAAAGACTTGGGAAAGTTACTAACAAGAAGGAGGGGCTGTTTTAGGATCGCTTGAAAGCATATATCACTTGTGACTCTGTAATAATGCTTAGACTGGTTTTCTGGCACAAGCCGAATATACCTTGTCTCTCTTTTGCAAAAGATATTGGGAATCAATAAAGGTGTTGTTTTATATATCCTGGTCTCCCATCTGGTGTATATTGGAATTTCCTCCAGATGCAAAGAACCTTTTTTGTTGTAACACCAGGAAGTGGAAGTAAGTTTCAGCTGCCATTGGGGATGGGGGAGATCATCCTGCTTGGGCTTCAGGCAGCCAAATGTCCTGGGCCGCCCACCTGCCACTGTCTCTTGCAATCTCCTTCCCTTTGCCCCCAAAGCCAGCTAGTTCAACTGGTGAGGCTCTTCCTCCTGCTCCTAGTCAGAGGCTGGAGGCCTGCCCCTCCTCCTTCCTGAACTGTTCCTGGGGAAGGAGAGGGTCATCCATTCAGCAGCCCCCACCAGAAATAATGGGGGACTCCTGTTTCCAGGGATGGACGGACCTCCCTCAATGGATATGGATTGCTTGTGGCAGACTTTAACCTCCCATTATCATCTGATAATAAAAATCCTCTGACTGTGGTTTGTATCTGACGTGCTTAAATCTAGTGACATATTACAAAAATCTTGATTTCTTTTGAGTTTTATCAGTAAGTTCCCCCCAGCCCCCCTCTCTTGTCATAGCCCTGTCCACTGTGCCCAGTGGCACCTGGCTCTGTGCCATCTCAGTGCGGTGGGGGGGCCCTGACGGCGAGTGCACCATCGCCTCTCTCTCTTCCGGTCACCGCCTGCTTACTTGTCACCTGGGTCAGGGGCCCTCACTGCCTTATGGTGGTCTACTCGGGAGCAGGAGGGCTGCCAGCCTCTTCCCGGTCTTCCATATGGGAGCATCTCCCAGGTAGTCTAAGCCAGGGGTTCCCAAGTGGTGGTCCATGAGCTTCATGCATGTGGTCTGTGGCATGTTCATATTGAACATTCATGCTGATTTTTCATTTTATCGTATTACATTTTGAATTCTATTGGAATGAAAGAAGCCATAAAAATAAGCGCATTACAGTTGCTACAACCGGCTGAAAGATCACAAAGTGCTCTGCCAAAACCATCAGTCATTCTCAGGTGGTCTGGGGGGAGTTTGGGAGCCCCTGGCCAAAGCAGCAGGGAGGGAGAGAGGGAGGGAAGGAGATTCCCTGAGCATGATCAGGAACCCCGATGGTCCAGAAATTGGGTCCAGAAGTGCATTCAAGAGAAATGCATATTCTGCAAAGGCCGAAGCAGGAGAAACAGGGAAGGTGTGCAATCAAAAGGAAAACAAAACCTGCGGACCTGAATGTGGATGAATCGCATCTAATGCAGCCAAAGCATTTCAAACAGGGTCACTCCTGCAGCTGGTAACCTCTGGAGATGGTGGGAAGATGTAGTTGGATTTGTAACTTTACTGTTTATTTGTGTTGTTTTGTATTTATTGTGGTACGTCCCATGGAGATGTGAGGGATGCAGGCAGGACATAAACACTTTTAAATGAAAGGGGGGGAATGTATCAGTGGAGAAACTCTCCGGCTCTTCCTGAGATTGGCTTGCCCTGTCAGTGTCGGTGTGTGCGTATAGAGATCATACAAAGAAGAAATTCAAGGGACGCATAGATCAGTAAATGAGCCAGGCCAGGCAAGTTTCTTGTAAGAGTCTTTACTGACAAAATACTAAAAACAGTTCTATCACTCCAAATGACTTTTCCCCCACACCAGAGCTTCTGCAAGTTCCTGCTTATCTACTTGCCCACCAGCTGCTGACCTTGGCAAACCTGGCGCTCTGTTCTGCTCTGCTTAACCCGTTTATTGCAAGTTTCCTTCTCTCACTAAAAATCCCTGTCTGTGAGTCTCATAGCTTGCTTTACTGAACAACAGCCCCCACCTGAGACTCACAGATTACAAAACTACATATCATTGTTACATTTATACAATCTTAACTTTTCATTTCAATACACTTCAGTACATGTTTCCTTACAGTATCTATTTACATTTACATTTCAGTTTTTGTTCTTTATTCATACAGGTTTTACAGAGTTTTGTTCACTTTTATTTGATAACACTCATTTATATTTCATTCTTCAATACAGTATTTCCACATGAGATCCATTGTTTCTTTGTCTATTGGACCTTCTTTTTCCCATTCTACAGGATATTCATCTGTCTCATCATTCTTTTGTGTAACATTAAATGTGAATCTATGAGGTGGTTTTCCTTTCGTTTTTCTTTCTGACCATCTAACAGTATCTATTTCCATTTCTTCCTCACTTTCAATTTTACTTGGTCCTGCACCTGTGTCTGCACTTGTTCCTGCACTAGTACCTGGCACCTCTTTATCTTGCATTGCCATGTCTTCACTCCTCAGTCTTTTCACAGTACGTTTGCCACTTTGAATTAAGTCAGTCAATGCGGTTCTTAATGGTATTTGATGCCCAAAAGGAACATCTGCTGCTTCCTGCTTGCTTGCACCATCAAGTATTACTGTTTGACTGTCTCTCCAAGGTTTATCTATCACCTTTATGCTTCTACTTAACACTACTTGTTGTTTCTCAGGCAACCAAATTCTATAATATGAATTCTGAAATCCCAAAATATGACCTGCCTGAGCTCTTGAAGCTAATTTACCATGTCTTTTCTGCTTTGACACATGCACCCAGCATTTTGCTCCAAAACGCTCTATGTGTTTTACCCTGGGTTTTCTTCCAGTCAATTTCTCATATGGAGACATGCCTATTACTCTGTGCACAAGGCGGTTCTGAATGTAAGCGGTGTATAGAATACATTCACCCCAGTAGGTGTTATTCATATCTGCATCAGCCAGCATGGCTCTCATTGAATCCTGCAGTGACCGGTTCCTCCTCTCTGCAGTTCCGTTGGAGGATGGGCTGAAGGGAGCAGTGAGACTTTGTATTATTCCCTTCTTTTCCAAATACGTTTTAAATGAATTACTGGTAAATTCCCCACCTTGATCTGATTTGATATTTTTGATAACAACCCCATATTGTGTCTCTGTCCTCTGTATAAATGCCTTTAATTTCTCTTCTGCTTCACTCTTCTTTTTCAATAAGAATACATGTGTAAATCTGGAAAAATCATCTACAATCACTAAATAGAATCTTGCCCCACCTTTTGAGCACTGGAAAGGTCCAGCCAAATCCACATGTATGAGCTGATAGGGTTTAGTGGTAGTACTTTCACAGCTCTTATTTACAGGAGTCACAGTCATTTTTGTTTTATAGCATACCTCACATTCATCCACATGCTCACAATGTGTTAGTTCCAAATCTTGACTATGCTTTGGAGTATTTTTCACTTTCTCAAAATGTGCGTGCCCTAATTTTCTGTGCCATTCATGTATGCAGTTTTCGTGTTTGTTTTTATTTACTCCTATCCAGGCACACGTGGGTTTATCAAGCTTGCTCTCTACCATAAACATTTGGTTCTGTAATTTCCCTTGCATACAGATTTCACCATCTTTTCTCACAAAACATCTATCCCCTTCAAATGTAATCTTACAACCTATTTGAGCTAGTTTTCGTACCGATAGAATGTTATATTTTAAACCAGAAACTAATAACACATCTGTCAATATAGTTCCCAAATTACTTAACTTGAGCGTGCCTTTTGCAATTGCGTCCTGAGTCGATCCGTCAGCCAGATAAATCTTCTCCTGCATTGGCTTTGATGTGTAAAATAAACTAGAGTCTGTGATCAGGCAATTAGATGCTCCGCTGTCTAACAGCCATTTAGAGTTAATTAGTTTATTGTCCTCCTTAGTAATAAAGTTCACGCTTGTTCTCTGACGTCCGAAGTCCCTGTTATTTCTCTTCTTACTTAAACAATGTCTCTGTATATGTCCTCGGGACCCACAAAAATAACATATTTTATTCTCTTGCCTGTTTCTTTGATATTGATGTTGTTGTACAGCTTCAGTCTCTTTTAATTCAGTCTTCTTACTCTCTTGTCTCCTATTCCATTCTTGTTGAAGTTTTTGTTCTACAAAGTCCAAATTTAAATTTCCGTCTGGTAAAGTTTCTAAGCTCGAGACCATTACATCCCATTTTCGATCAAATGAAGATAACAATATATAGACCATCTGAATGTCACTATGATGCACTCCTCTTTCTTGAAGTTCAGCAAATAATCTATGAAATTCAGCCAGATGCTCTGTCATAGTCACTTCATCTGTAAAATGCATCTGATAAAGTTTCCGTGCTAAACACAGCTGGCTCCCTGCGGTTTGCTGCACATGAGCGGCCCTTAGCTTCTCCCACATTTGATTAGCTGTCGGCTCATTACTCACCAGCAACAGTTGAGAATCAGACAGCCCCAGAGTAATAAAAGCCTTCGCTTTCTCATCTTTCTTTGTCCACGCTGCTGAAGGAGCTGCCGGAGGGGGGTTTTCTACGACATCATTCAAATCTTCTTTAATCAGAACTGCTCTCATTCTCCATTTCCAGCTGGAGTAGTTTACAGCATTCAGTCTCTCCATCGGCATCCTGGAAGACAGGTTTACAGCCATGTTGCCCACTCTTACTTGCCTCTTTCTTGCACTTTTTTTTCTCTGCAGCAACGTCACTCGAACCCCTTACTTTGTATGATAAGCTGGGCCCATAACCCCTGTCGGTGTGTGCGTATAGAGATCATACAAAGAAGAAATTCAAGGGACGCATAGATCAGTAAATGAGCCAGGCCAGGCAAGTTTCTTGTAAGAGTCTTTACTGACAAAATACTAAACACAGTTCTCTCACTCCAAATGACTTTTCCCCCACACCAGAGCTTCTGCAAGTTCCTGCTTATCTACTTGCCCACCAACTGCTGACCTTGGCAAACCTGGCGCTCTGTTCTGCTCTGCTTAACCCGTTTATTGCAGGTTTCCTTCTCTCACTAAAAATCCCTGTCTGTGAGTCTCATACCTTGCTTTACTGAACAACAGTCAGTGCATGGAAAAGAGTTTCCTGCATCCTCAGACAGGTCAAGGCCAACTTTTGAAACTTCAGAGGAAAAGAGGTAGGTTAGAATGGGAATCCACAGAGCTGGATCTATTTTCAACCCCTCCTAGAGGGCTGGGGTGACCATTACCATGGACTAAGACTTCTACTTTTTCTATCTAAGCTAGAGCCTATGTTTCCTGAACATATGAAAGGTTGTGAGTAAACCTTCTTTATACTTTTTACCTAAGAAGACTGTCTGTTGTTTATTTAACTAGTGTGCATAAGAGGAATCTGCACATATACTTTGCTAAGAAATAGGACTACAAACAGTTCCTATTTCACTGAAACCAAACAGATGGTGCCCGCGATGATGCCCAGAATGCCAATGGCCAAGCCCAGGGCACAGAGCACGTTCTCCATCATCTCAGGAATGGGAGATGGCACCTTGGAGTCTGGGGGTGGGTGGGTGTGCTCAGTGGCATACCTAGCGTATTTGACACCCGGAGCGGATCATTTTTTAACACCCCCTCCTCTATACGACAAAATTATTTTCAATAATAATCATGAAATGAAAGGAATAATAATAATAATAATAATAAAGTTTAAGTTTGGCAGAGACTCCTAAAAATCCTATTCTCCCACTCTGAGGAACGCAGCCAGAGGAGGGTGGAGTAGGGGGTGTTTCAGCCCCGGGGTAGGCAAGAGCCACACTGCCACCACCGCCATGTGACCCCTTCTGCCCGCCCGCCTCTAGCGGCTGCTCCTGAAAATCCTGCCTCTGTCGCCTCCCACCCCCAGCATCTCTGCGTTCCTCCCTATGGAGCCATATTAGCGGCCTCTCTATCTGGCATCCATGACGCAAAAGGTCAGATCTCAGTTTCTCCCTGGAAAAGGATTGGAGCCGTCACACTGCTTAGTTCCCAGCCAGTGCATGTTCCACAACGTCCTGCTGACGTCCCAGAACTTTTCACACCATGAATGTTCTGGCTTATTTTTGTCCTGCTGTTGTACTGAAATCCCTCTGGACAGCAATAATGTGGTCGTAAAGTGTACCCCCCTTTGCCCACCCCCCTCATGGCTCTTCTCATCCTTTCTCCTCTGCCTTCCAGGGCTCATGAGGTAGACTTCGCTGCTCTGTCAGGATCCCACGAGGTGCAGAAGCCGCTTTTTCTCTCTCTCTCAAGTGGCTGCGTCTTCCGCGGATGAGAGGATGGGGGATTTGGGGGGGCAGAAGAAGGCTGGGGAAGGATGATCACAGCCCCCCCACTCTGCAGCCTCAACAGCACCACCTCCGGTTTATCTTTGCTTGATTCCACAAATCTTTATTTTCCATTTTCATCTTTATCTTGCACATCCCTTGTACAGATGGCAGCCCCTATGTGAGTCACCATTGGAGTCTTTAAACCTTCTCATTAAACAACAAAGAGTGTTGTGACACTTTACTGTTGGCCTCTTTAAGGTAGAAATGGGGACTATCAGAGCCAGGGGAGGGGGCAGATGTGGCCCTCCAAGCCTCCCCATCTGGCCCTCAGAGCCTATCACCTTCTACTTCACTTCCAGTCCTCCACGGCTTGGCAGAGGGGAGATCTGTAGGGTGGACCCTCCTGTATTCGGGGAGGTCCCCTGGGCAGTGGCTTACCTAGAGTATTTGACATCCGGAGCGGATCATTTTTTAACACCCCCCTCCTGTATACAACAAAATTATTTTCAGTAATAATTATGAAATGAAAGGAATAATAATAATGGCCAGAAAAGATATGCAGACAGTGAAAATGTTCTTTTATTGAACTTTGTAGATATAATCATGCCAGTAAAATAAATTGAAAAATAAAATAAATATTACAGTACAAAAAATGAAAAAGTAAAGGATTTATACTTTTTAATTATATTAATGTATTTTTTGAAAAGTCCGCGTGTATCAGGGGCCGACTGTAAAACTTCCTCCAAATTAACTCCATGTAGAATACAATGTTATTAAAGGATAAGTAATAAAAATGTGTTAATTTGAAGGTTACATTATATTATTAAAACTCAACAGTGACCACGACAATTGTTGAGAACTTAATTGTGAAGCCTGAAAGACTATCACATTTCTTTTGACAAATGCTTTCGTGGATTGTCGTTCACTTCATCAGATGTGTATTATCCTGAGTTCCAGGTATATCTACATATGGGTTGGGACAGAGAGAGGACCATATTTTCAAGTAAGCCCATATTTCCAGGAATCGCTGTGGAATTTCAGGTATGGCTTTGCTATGAGGATAGCCATTTTTAGGATATCTGAATTTCTACTCCCCTTCTGATTGTACTGCAAACATGTTTCATTCTTATGTTTCATTGTAAACTGGTTTAAAGCATATTCTGGTGGAGGTGCTAGGTTTGGACGTGTCAGACTTCTGCTAAAGGCGCAGAAGTGTGCCTGGTTAAACAAAAAGTGGCCCCATTGTCTCGAGGAGTCATGCCATTGAGAAAATGCCTTTGAGCTGGTGTTGTTGGCCAACAAAACTCTCCATGGTGATGGTCCTACATTATCTCACAGACCATCTCCCATCGTAGGCTCCCTCACAACACACACACACAACCAAGGCAGTATACTGCTTATTGTACCATCCACACACCAAGTCTAAACAGCCACACCGAGTCCCTGAGCCAGAAGGTTGAATCGAGATGCAATCGAGATGCCTTTAGGTGCTAAGTTAAACAGGTGTCAATTTTAATAGCATTCACCCCCCCCTTCAGCTGGATAGTTTCACAGTGGGCTCCTACGCATATTTATTCAGAAACACACCCCACCAAGTTTATCCTCAGATTGCAGCCGAGCACCCTGGCTCTATGAGGAGCTGGGCACTGATTTCAGTGGGTTTACATGTACTTAGAAGGGTTAGAAATGGCAGCACTCAGAGGTCTGTGCCAGACGTGAGACAGAGCTGGAGAAGCGAAGGTGATGGCCGTGGGGGGGGGTCAAACAGCTGGGGAAATGGGCACTGATTTCTAGGCAAAGCCTGGCACAGACCTCCTTGAAAGATGCAAGCAAAGCAGCCCCTGCTAGAGGGTGACATACAAACAGGGAGGGAGGGGCCCCCTCAGCAGCATCAGAAGGGGGGAGGCAGGCTCTGCTAATGGCCAGAGAGCCAAAGGCACCAAGCGGGCGGGGGAGAGGAGGGGCGCCTTCCACGCAGCTGCCGACCAGCAGGCAGCCCTGTGGCGAGAGGCAGCGCCAGGGGACCGGGGAGAGGGAGCGCTGGGTCTGGCAGCCCTGGGAGAGCGATGCAAAGGCTGCCGCTGAAGAAGATGCTCCAGGCAGTCAGCGTGGGCTGCAGGTCCCTCTTGAAGCGCGGCGTCACCCTCTCGTCCCACCGCCACCTCCTTGGCTTGCACTCCCTGCCAGCAAGCAGCTGGGCTCCTCCTGCTGCCTGCCCCGAAGCCAGTGGCATCACTAGGGAGCTGTGGGGGGGGTGCGGACTGCACCAGGTGACACCATCAGAGGAGGGTGATTCTCAGGTTTGATTTTTTTAAAAAATTAAGTTTCTAGGTTGTCCAGTTCTCAAGATATACATAAAAACGTCAGCCCACCCGTTAAATCTTTTTTTAAACTACCGTATAGCACTTTGTAGCTTTAACCCCGCCCATTCAGGATTGAAGCCAATCAGTGAAGTGTTTGTTTGACCTGTGGCAGTGTCTAGTAAACCTCATTGCAAGGTCAGAAAATGGTGGTTCCCCCCCCCTCATTTATCTGAACATCTAATAAATTGGGTAAGTATATACATTTCAGTTTTTTCCCCCTCTTGTGTGTAAGTCAGATCCTGGGCAGTGTAAAAGCATTGCCAATCCCATATCTCCAGAGTAAATCCCACTGAATTCAATAGGATTTACTTTTGAGTAGACAAGGTTATGAATGTGCTGAAAATCAATGGGACTTTGGAGTGAATGTAAAAAAGAATTGTGTTTATGTTGTCTTTCTGCCCCCCCCCTCCAGTCCTATTTTAAAGCAAGTAGGCAGGGCTTACTTAGATATTACAGTTTTTATTCTGTAGGAAACGAATACTGATTTTTTAAAAACTAATACTGATTTTTCTGCAATGACCAACTGGTTTGACAATAAACTATTATATGGGCTGTATGTATTTATACATCTGCAGTGTGTGTGTGTGTAGTCTTTCCAACAACCCTGTGAGGTAGGGTTGGAAACCTAGGCAGCTCACAACAAGAAATAAAGCCATTTAAAATCCAAGAACCATAAAGCAAGAATAAACAGTTGGAAAACAGCCTAAAGAGGCATGATTCTGAATTTTGGGTTGGGTGAATGAAGTTTATTTATTTATTATTTGATTTATATCCCGCCCTTCCTCCCAGTAGGAGCCCAGGGCGGCAAACAAAAGCACTAAACACTTTAAAACATCATAAAAAACAGACTTTAAAATATATTAAAACGTCTTTGAAAATATTTTTTAAAAGCTTTAAAAAAACATCTTTTTTTTAAAAAAAGAAAAGGCTTAAAAACACATTAAAAAGCAATTCCAACCCAGACTCAGTCTTGGATAAGGTCTCAACTGAAAAGAACAAGTTGAAAGAACAAGTTCCTTATCACTTGAGGCTGTAGTTCTCTGCACACTTCCCAGTTTGAGTAAGCCCCATTGAATACATTGGGACTTGCTTCTGAGTAAACAAACATTGGATTGCACTATAAATATATTTAAAGATTGTGTAATTCATAAACATATTTGAGAGTCATGTTTATATAAATATTTCTTCATACTGTGTCCCAATAAGTATTTGATTTCACATGATGGTTGTAGATGATTTTTTCCTCTACATTTTAAGTGTGCCCTTCTTCCTGGGGGTGGTCCATTGTTTTCATCCTGAGGGGAGGATAGGCTGAGAGATGGTGAGTAGCACATTTCAGGTCTCTTCACCTCCCCCCCCCCTTTTTAATTTGTATTTATTTTATATTTCTCCAATATCTTCCCCTGGCTGTTTTTATGTATTTTAAATATTTTCAGATTAAATCAATAGGAAATCATAATTGTGAACCTCCCTAAAAGCAATTTACCTATCCTTATGTTTTGGCAAAGTGATGGTGTGAAGGCCTGCTGGTAGAACAAGAGACCATGTTTGAGGCATGTTATAAGGTGTTTGAGGACTTTGTCACACATTACTTTTTGAGACCTGTAGATTCATGTTGGAAAGAAGAGGTGCACGTATTGAATGGTGGCTTGGGTGCTGTTTTTTCAGTCTACGCTGCATGCGTAGGGAAGGTGATACATCATCTGGCAGCTAGCTTCATAACGTGAGAATGAAAAACATTTGGATCACCATTCACTTGTTTACTTTTCTCACTATTGAGACCACTTCATATATTACTTTTTCATACACAGAAATTTAATCTTTGTATAGGAAAAAGTATTTTGTAAAATGTGAAGGACAGTGGCTGCCCAGTCAGTATAACCAGTGTACAAGATCTACTCACTGTAACTACCTTTTTTTTTTAGTGCCCTTTTGTCTGGGTCTTGGTTCAGGGGTGTATCCAACTTTGATGTGCTTATGGAAGGGGTGTGCCAGCCTCTTCCCAGTCTTCCACATGGGAGCATCTCCCAGGTAGTCTAAGCCAAGGGTTCCCAAGTGGTGGTCCATGAGTTTCATGCAGGTGGTCTGTGGCATGTTCATATTGAACATTCATGCTGATCTTTCATTGTATTTTATCATATTACATTTTGAATTCTATTGGAATGAAAGAAAATAATAAAAATAAGCGCATTACAGTTGCTACAACCGGCTGAAAGATCACAAAGTGCTCTGCCAAAACCATCAGTCATTCTCAGGTGGTCTGGGGGGAGTTTGGGAGCCCCTGGCCAAAGCAGCAGGGAGGGAGAGAGGGAGGGAAGGAGATTCCCTGAGCATGATCAGGAACCCCGATGGTCCAGAAATTGGGTCCAGAAGTGCATTCAAGAGAAATGCATATTCGGCAAAGGCCGAAGCAGGGGAAACAGGGAGGGTGTGCAATGAAAAGGAAAACAAAACTAGCGGACCAGAATATGGGTGAATCACTTCCTTTGCCAAGGTTCTGTTTCTCTCCTCCGTGGCCAGTGATGGATGATTTGTGCCCCAACTGACAGCTCCTCTGGGACTGGTGTTTGGAGCTGTACACAACCCACCGTAGGCATTGAAAATAAGAAGAGCCCCCCTCCCAGATCAGACAGAAGAAGGTCCCTGTGCTCTGAAGTCTCTTTCCCAGCAGTGGGCAGACCAAGAAGCCCAGAGCTGGGTGTGAAGGCACCAGCTCTCCACCCCCACCCTGAATTGGGTGCCATGAACAAGGTGGCACCAGGCAGGGACTCTGTCTGCAGAGCAACATGTTTCCTGAAGTCTTTGCCTTTATGCCATTAGATGACAATACCCAGAGCTTAAAGGAAGATAAAAACCAGTGGCGGCCAGGCAGAAAGAGAGGTGACCCACAAGCCTCTCCTGGCCCTCCTCAGACTGAAGACCCCCCCAACTCACCCCTTGACCCCAAACTGGGGCTGAGTCACTTTCAGAGGGGTGGGGTGTCTAAAGGAGGAGGTTCCTAAGAGGGAAAAGCCCTTTCCATGATTTTGGCCAACTGCCTTCTGGATGAGTAGAAAGAGCAACAGAGAAAACTGAATGTTTATTTTGTCCAGGAAGGGGCTTTCATGATGGTGCTTGTTGGAATTAAGCAAGTAAACTAAGTAAAGGTTTCTGACCAGCCTTCTGGGTTAGGAGGTGGGAGTGACATTTGTTTTGTGTGAATGTGTTGCTCTTTGGCCAGGTCTGCTGCAGTTACGGCCGATGGCAGAAAGCGAGTCTCTCAGCCGAGAGAGATGCCACCTGCAGCTCACCCTTCTCCAGCTGGGTGCCCCTCCGGTGCGCGCCCTCCCAGGGGCATGGACGGGGTGGCTGGCCTCGAGCGTACATGCCAAAATATTGGATTGGCTCCTGCTATGTTGCCTGGCTTATACCAGCTGTCAGGGTCACTCAGGTACTCCCAGTTGGAAGAATCAGGAACAAGAGACACTCACCAATCAGATAAAAAAGAGAGAAATCAAAACCTGCTTGCCGCTATGCACAATGGGACATAGAAAACCGCAGGCCCTTAACGATGGGCTCAGTAATAGGGTGGTCTTTCCTGCCCTTGGCTGGCACGGCCTCCGTAGGTCCTGCAGTATTGAGGCTTCAATCTGTAGTGGAAATTCTTGCAAATGAGATCTAAGAAGCTCTTGTTGTGGCCTCTAAGGCTATAAAAACCCTCCTGGCAACCCAAACCCAAATAAGGGAAACAGTTCTCCAAAACAAGATGGCGCTGGACTATTTGCTCCCTACGGATGGAGGGACTTGTGCCATCATTGGCAGTGAATGTTGTTCCTACATAAACATTTCAGCTGGAGAGATTGAATCCTATGCCAACTCCATAATATATCATACTGAGCAAATAGCAGAAGTAGATTATGATGTCCAGAGTAGCGATTCTGATTGGTGGGGATGGCTACCGAATCCAGGGGGATGGCTAGGAGGCCTAGTACAAAATCTGCTAAGATATGTAAGATATATAGTGCTATTCTGCTAAGATATATAGTGCTCATATATATAATGGTTCAGTTGGTGTTATCTTGTATTAGACGCTGGGGGACAAAGACTACTAAGCCCATCACAAAAACTGATGTTCGAATGATGCACATGGAGGTAACAATGACAGAGGGGGAGGATCTACAGGAAGCAGATAAAGTAATACATGAAATGTCATTAATTGAATATTGAATTTGGCAGCTAGAAACTGCCAGGAGGGGATATGATGGGGGAAAACTGGACAACTGAGAGGCCATTTTGGCTTCTGCAGCTACTTTGGCCTCAGCATCCATCTTGGATGCTCACCCATCTCTGGAAAAGCAAAAACATCTCTGTCTCTGCAAAGGAAAAACTGACAGGCCACCAAAATAGCCGGTGAAGGGAAGTGGAACAGTCTGTGGTTAAGCTAAGAGAAGAAGATTATCGGGGGTCTGAAACTCCCCATAAAAATCCTGTTGGTAGTCCAGCTTCCTTCTATGGATTCTTTGATGCACAGAAAGAGTTAAACTCTGCTTAAAGCTTTTTCCACTTTCAAAGCATTTATACATCTCTTCCCTTGTACGGATCCTTCGATGTGCCTGAAGGTAGCCATTCTGACGAAAGGTCTTTCAACACTCCAAGCATTTATAAGGTTTGTCTCCTGTGTGACTTCTTTGATGCACCGTAAGGACGCTACTCCGCCTGAAGCTTTTTCCACAGATGAAGCATTTATAAGGTTTGTCTCCTGTGTGAGTTTTGTGATGCGAAGTAAGCTGGTCACTCCGACAAAAGCTCTTTCCACACTCAAAGCATGTATAAGGTTAGTCCCGTGTGACATCTTTGATGCGAAGAAAGGTTGCTACTCTGATTGAATCCCTTTCCACACTACAAGCATTGATAAGGTTTGTCTCCTGTGTGAGTTCTTTGATGCACAGTAAGGCTACAACTCTGACTGAAGCTCTTTCCACACTCCAAGCATTTATAAGGTTTGTCTCCTGTGTGAGTTCTTTGATGCGAAGCAAGGTTGCTACTCTGACTGAAGGTCTTTCCACACTCGAAGCATTTATAAGGGTTGTCCCTTGCATGAGTTCTTTCATGTGTACTAAGGGTGCCACTCTGACTGAAGGTCTTCCTGCACTTACACCCTTTTCAGGAAAAATCTCACTCGCTGTTTAGCCCCAGCTCTCCCAGAAAGGGGGAAGGCATGAGTTTCAGGTTCCCCAGCTGTCAGAAGGAGCAAAGGATCCAGTAGTTGTTGTGTCTCCTCAAGACCTTGGGAAGGGAGTGGGTTTGACATCAGGCCAGTTCCCATGGAAGGCGCTGCCTCCAAAGAGGACAGCGCACAGCCCCCAGACATGCCAGGAGGGCAGTTGGATGATGTTTTGGAGCGCGCACTCACTCCCCCTTTATCAAGCAGCTTCCAGGATGCTTCAAACGCTTCCCCGCCCCCTGACCCCTCAGGCTGCTGTTAAGGAGCCAGTTCCTTGAGATGACTTGACAGGAAGTTGCCCCCCTTCACCTCGCTCCAGACGCCATGAGAGAAGGACAGGGCAGAGGGAGGTTCTGCGAAGGAGTCAGAGATTACGCTCATAAACGTTTCCTACTTAAGACTGCAGCTCCTGGGTTTGGGTGCTGAGTCAACTTGTTGCATACACTGCAGAGCATGTGCAGAGTTTAGTCAGGGATCTGAGTGAGTTAGCATAGAAACCTGTATGAAGCGTTCTGCCTTTGATGTGTCAATTACTTTCATAAAGCAAGAACTACATTCACCTTCATCTCCTTCTCGTGGCTCTCGCCCTGGGCAGGACAGGTTGACTCATCCCTCATCCCCCTTCGCCTCCGTTCCCATGGCATATGACATGGATGCGAGTGGTGCAGCAGGGGGAATCACAGTGGAAACCTTGTATGCTGATCTCCAGAACCTCCAAATAGCCACTCAGTCCCTGCAAGCTGAGAACCAGAATCTCCAAACCACCACTCAGGCCCTGCAGGCCGATAACCATGATTGCCCAGATCCAAGCAGTGCCACATGGGGCAGCATTGGTTCCAGTCAAGTCTCCAGTGGGACTACCCACTCGTTACGGGGGCCAGAGCAACCATTTCACTACTTTCCTAGCCCTGTGTGAATTGTGCATTCATGTGCGCCAAGCTGAGTTCCTGACCGACGATGCGAAGGTGGCGTTCATCATGAGCCTCCTAGAAGGGGAGGCGGCCAAATGGGCCACCCCGTACTTGATTTGCAATGACCCTGTCCTGTGACAGTTTGATGCCTTTAAGAATGTGATGACTGAGATGTTCCGTGTGCCGCAGAGGAAGGAGACAGTGGCCCACCAACTGGGAACCCTAAGGCAGGGAAGGGGCTCAGTGGGGGCGTATACCAATGCCTTTTGCATCTTGTCCCAGGAAATGGATTACAATGGCCCTGCCTTGATGTATTTCTACAGAAATGGACTTAGTTCGGAAATCTTAGACAAGCTGGTGCACACTGCGCCACCGGACACACTGAGGGGCTTGATCCAGTTGTGCATGCAAATAGATACCCGCTTGGGAGAAGGGTGGCGTGATGGACGGTAACCCCTCGTACTCAGGCACCTGTCCCTCTTCCCTGTGTGCATCCTTCACCCAGCATGGGAGCCCCGACTCTGCCGGGGGAACAGCCCATGCAGATCGGTGGGGCTAGACCACGCTTATCAGGGGGAGAGAAGGAGAAATGCAGGAGAGAAGGGTTGTGTCTGTACTGCAGGAAGGCTGGCCATTTGGCCTGAGGCTGTTTAGCCAAGGCCGGGAAAACCCAGGTGCCGGAAAACTTCACATCCCAGCTCTTGCAGAGGCCAAAGTGTTGGGGGGTAGTGCAGAAACTAGGCCTCTGCAACGACCCCTTCCATCCCAAGGCACTCTACTGTTACCTATCCAAGTCACCCTGCCCACGGGGCAGAGCTTCCAGGCCAAGGCTATGATTGACAGTGGAGTCTTCTCTTGTTTCATGGACATTGGATTTGCGTGAAAACATGCCATCCTGACCCAAGGACTGTATCAGACGCTGGCAGTGGAAACCGTAGATGGACTGCCTTTGAAGTCAGGCGGGGTGACCAGAGGATGGAGGAATTGGGGGTGGAAGTTCCTGGGCATCGGGAAGGGCTGTCTTTCTGTGTGGCGTCCTTACCATGTTTCCCAGTGGTGCTGGGAATGCCCTGGCTGGTCCAGCACAACCCCACCATTTTCTGGGATGAAGCAGTGGTGGTCTTCAAAGCGCTGCCATCAACACTGTCAGGCATCAAAGGAACAGGGACCGGAGGTGGTGGCAGGAATGTTTTCCCCAGAGAAAACAACCTTGCCAGCTAAGCATGGGGAGTTTTGGGATGTATTTGACAAGAAGGAAGCAGATCAGTTACCTCCTCACCAGCCTTATGATTGCGCCATCAACTTGATGCCTGGGGCATGCATCCCTGCAGTATGGATTTACTCTCTTTCTGAACCAGAGTTAACAGCATTGAGAGTTTCTAGACACCAATTTCAAGAGAGGTTTCATCTGCCCTTTGCAATCCCCAGCCTCTGTTGTTTGTTAAGAAAAAGAGTGGGGAGTTACATCCATGTAATGATTACTGAGTCCTTAATCAAATCACTATCCCCAACAATTTAACCTTGCCTCTCATCCGGGAGATGGTGGAGTGGCTGCGATCCGCCAAGATTTACACGAAACTAGACTTGAGAGGGGCTTATAATTTGGGGCAGATAAAAGAGGGGGATGAGTGGAAAACTGCCTTCAAGACTTGCTATGGACAGTATGAGCATCTGGTCATGCCATATGGGTTGTCTGGGGCCCTTGGGGTCTTCCAGAATTTTGTGAATGACATTTTCAGAGACTATGTGGACGGCTTCATAACTGTGTATTTGGACTATAACTTGATATATTTGAATTCCCCTAAGCTAAGTTGGAAAATGGTGTTTTTGATCTGACCACCTTGGACTTTTTGGGGTATCACATTTCACCAGCAGGAGTGGAAATGGACCCAGGGTAGGTCCATTGTGTTCTCATGTTGCAGCCTCCTAAGACCAAGAAGGACTTAAAGCATTTTCTGGGGTTTGCCAATTATTACCATCGCTTCATAGATAATTACTCCAAGCAGACCGCACCACTCACGGATTGTCTGAAGAGCCCATCTTGCAACGCGTTGATCCCATGCTTCATTTTGTGGTGGAGACATGCATCGGATGTAGCGATCAAAGGGGTCCTTTTACAACCAGCTCAGAGAGGGGGAGGGCTAAGACCTTGCGCTTACTTCTCAAGGAAGCTAACCGACTCTGAACAAAACTACACCGTGTGGGAAAAGGAGCTGTTTGTCATCCAGGATGCTTTTGAAACCTGGCGACACCATCTGGAGGGAGAGTGTGACATCCTTCCTCACCTGTGACCACTAGTGATGTCTTACCACTGTCAGGCCCACCTTATGATGTGCAGCCCACCTCTGGTCACCCCCAGTCAGGAACGTTTATTTTTACCTTTCACTGCACTAGCACAGATCTCAAAAGATCCCCCTGCTAGGCCACACTACCCAACACTCTGTATCCCTTATAGCCTAAAGACTGTGCCTTAGTCTCTGCCTGGCTATCTTGATACCTAGTGTCTATGGGTATAGGTAATTCCCAAACCCCGCTGCAGCCTCTTGCACTGAAGCTTACAGCTCTGGGTTTCTCTGTGGGACTGGATACAATATCTTTTCCTCCGCCGCTGCCACCATTCGATACAATTACTGTTCAGCCTTGGTTACTGTGCCATACCCCCGGTCTGTGTATCCCAGCTGAAGAATCAGGCTTTTTGTAAACCAAGAAATATTTATTGAACACTAAAAATAGCAAGATTACTTAAGACTTTGTTGACAAGCTTATGGTTTCATATATGTTCTCTTATGTACTTTACTTCCTAATAATTGCCTCAGAACTCCTGTTTCACTCTCTCAACAGCCACCTTATACTCTCCACACCACCCTCTCCAACACACCACCACCGGGATTCAACTGTCCTCCTCTCATTTATACTCCCAGCCATTCAGACGCTCAGCCAATCATCCAGCATTCTACAGCCCATGTACCCCTCCTCACTCACTCCACTTACCATATGTCTTATATGAAACCAGCACTTACCATATTTACATTACAATCAGGAACAGCATGAAACTGAGGTGCGCACGGACCATCGGAACTTCAGAGATCTTACACACTGCCCGTAAACTCAATCAGAGACAAGTGCGCTGGGCCCAGTTTTTAGCACGTTTCCATTTCAAAATTCATTACGTCCCTCAAACCCAGAATAAGAGAGCAGACTCCTTGTCCCGCAAACCAGAGTACTTTGAAAACCTCACCCCGAAGTCACTGCAGTTCATTATTCCCCCTGAGAAGGAGGTGGTGGGGGCATGTGAGGACTCTTGGGAGTCTGAGTTGTGTACAGGATGCTGTCTACGTACCCCTTGGGGAATTAAGAGCCAGAGTACTACATCAATGCCATGACTCCCCCACGACCGGACACTTCGGGGTTTTTAAGACTATACAATCAGTAACCAGGGAATTCTGGTGGCCTAAGGTGAAGAAAGACATAGAGCATTATGTTCTATCTTGTCCCACCTGCATGAGGGGGGCAGGATGGATGTTGCAGGGGGACAAAGGGGGAGGAGGGGAAGGGGAGGGGTCCTAGCCATGGGCACTGGGCTGTGGTGGGAAGAGCATGGGGGTACTTGCCCCCATCACCCCACACTGGTCCAGCCTCCTGGTCTCCCAGCAGACAGCCAGATGCCCCCAGAGGGAGCCCACCAGCAGACACGAATGGAGCCAAGAGCAGTGCACCCTCTCCGCTGTTGAGTCCTGGCAAGGGTGTCATTCAGAGGAATCCGCTGCCTCGGACAGGGGAGGGCAGAGCGGGGCCACCAGGTTGAGTAGCCATGGAGTGCCTTTTCCTTTGGACGCTGGCCCAGAGCAGTACCCAGGGGGGCTGGAATCCCCCTCTTCCCCTCCACACATGCCCCATTGGGTTGGCCTCCCCCTGACACACACATGCCCTGTCACCTGACAGTCCAAATGAGGGGGCCTACCTGCCTTCTTGATCTCCCTCCACCAATTAAATTAGCATTCATTACTAGTGGCCAAGCTAAACACAGGAGCTGCAGGGAGATTCCTGGTCTCCGCTCTCTTGCAAAGGAAGCTCGTCCCTTCCCCAGCCTCCACACGCTCTGGTTGGTGCTGATGCTGGAGGCCAGGGCGGGTGGGGGCTCCATGTCGGGGGGGGGCAAATTCAACCAGGAGATGACTTTTGAGTGGAAGGACTGCGAGGCCAGGTCAGTGCTGGTCCTGAAAGCAAATTCCCAGGCTCAAAATGTGCACCCGGTGTAGTATAATCGCAGGAATAATAAAGTCTTCTGCAGCAGGCTCTGGTTGGCAGCTCTTAGGGTTCTAGTGCACAAACCAAAGTCAGTTTGAGGAGCCTGACGTGTGGCCAACTCCGCTCTAGCCAGCATGTGTGAGGAAAACTGGCTATAGCTAACGTCCATCATCTGATCCCCAGCTGGGGTATTGTCCCACTAGTCTCAAAGCATCCATTACTCATGTGCCTGCCAAAGGAAGGCATCCCAAAAGCTGCCCATGAGCAAGTCCCATGGTTAATTTTTAAAAAACAAAACAATTACAACTTTCTAAGGCTTAAGATACACTTGGGAAATTCAAACGAGAGGCACCATCTGCCTCATGAAACCCCAGAAGGGGCTGAGCACTTTACTGTGCCCCACAGCTGGCAGGAAATGTGCAAGTGTCCTTAAGAGGGGATGGCTATCAAATCCAGAGGGATGGCTAGGAGGCCTAGTAAAAATCTGCCATAAGATGTTATAATGGGATTATGCTTGAAGGTGCTCATATATGTAATAGTCCAGTTGGTGTTATGTTGCATTAGTTGCTGTGTGACAAAGACTACTAAGTCCATCACAAAAACCGATGTTCGAATGATGCACATAAAGGTAGCAATGACAGAGGGGGAGGATCTACAGGAAGTAGATAAAGTAATACATGAAATGTCATTAATCCGTCTCATCCATTCCAAACTTAGAGATACATTTCAAAGAAGAAAAAAGTTGCATGATATAAGAGCTTATATCCAGCTACTATTTGGGTTTCTGTTGCATTGTACATAACTCTCTTTCCCTGTCATGAATTCAAGCTGCATAAGAGTTAAACATCAAGCAGCAAAAGAGAACACTAGTCCTTTCAGAACGGGATCAGATCATTATCCTTTGCAACTGTTTCCTTTTCTGGATACAATCACTCCAGAAAGAATTTCCACTTCAGTGCGAAATTAACAAGCAGGCAGTAGCAGCTCTGCAGAGAGCAAAGACGTTCCTTCTTTCATCCTTAAGAGGGGCAAAATCATATAAAAGGCAAGAAGGGGCTCTTGGTCTGATTTCCAGTGGAGAACTGGGGGAGGGGGGAGAGGATTGCATCTCCTCCTCCAATAACTACCAGAGGAATCTGAGTCCGCCGCTGCCTTTCCTGCGCCCTCTTTACACCCTAGCCAAAGTCCCACAAAAGCAGAGTAGGCAGCAGCTCAGGCAACCTGTTATGTCTTTGACAAGTCTCCGTTTGTTAGAAACCATTCTGCCCATTTCCATTGGAAGCAGTTGGACTAAAGCATTTTATGACGGCATGCTTATTCATTTATAATAACATATAAGTAACAATTGTCATCATTCTAGACAGAAGCGTTAACCTACACCCAGGCAAATCTACCTCACAGGGTTGTCGTAAGGATGAAGGGGAGGACTTTTTAGGCCATGAGTGGACAACCTGTGATCCTCCAGATGGTCCTGGAGACCAACTCCTCTCAACCCTGGCCAATGATTATGCTACCTGGGGTTGATGGGAGTTGGGATCCAGCAACATCTGGAGGGCTCCCAGTGGTTCCCTGTTCCTGCTTTAGGCCATCTTGAGCTCATTTGGAGGATCCTGGGGTAGAAGTAAATGTGTGTGTGGGGGCAAGATGACTAACATGCTCTCTCTGCGGCGAATGCCAGAGCGACCTCCCGCAGAAAACCTTTACAAGCCCGGCCCAGGCAGGCAGCTCACTGGTGGGACAAGAGGGGGGCGCCACTGCTGGGCCAATGACAATCCATTCCGTCCACCGGCTTAAAGGGGAAGGTTCCCTTGCCCCGGTTGAGGCTCTGGAGCAAAGCCTGGTAGCTCCCCCAACCCCACCCTTGAAGAAGCCTCTCTCTGCTGGGAGCTTCGGAAGAGCGCAGCGCAAGCGAGGACGGACCGCCTCCCCTCTGTGCGAAGCAGCCGAGGGACTTCGGCCGCTTGGCTCTTCAAGGGTTAACCAAGGACCACCCAGCGGAAGGAAAGAGCACAAAGGAGGGAGAGACATCCCTCTCCCGCCCCACCTCCCTGCGAGGACTGCAGGCTGGAATCATGGAGCCCTCTTCCTGCGCAGCGATGCTGGCGAGCGGGGCTGTGCGGAGGGAGCCTCGAGCCACAGGTAGGCAATGGGGGTGGAGGGGAGGGTGGGAGAGGGCGAGGAGTCCCCTGAAGCGCCCCCACCCCGCAGACCCTCCAGATCGGAGACTGCAGCTCTGCCCCATCCCGTCCGCCTCTCCCCTGAGCTGGGCTGGCTGTGTGGGGCCGGATCGAAGCATCCCTCGGAACATCTGCGGTTCTGCGGATGAAATTCGGGGCCTTCAGCTTGCAGATGGAGGCGCCTCGTAGTCGGAACAGAGCTAAGGAGACGACAGTGCGCTAAATGGGCCGCTTCTTCATCTGTCCTCATCTGTCCTTTGGTTCAGCTGCGATAGTTGAATAGTGAGGCTCTTCTTTCAATACTGCCATTCTGCCAGTCCTCCTCAATTTAATTCAGGAAAGCAGGGCCTCGAGCTTTGACAGTTAACCTCTGATATCAACAGAGCTCCCAGAAATATGTTTTCAAAGTACAAATCCTAATATATTCACAGGATTTCTCCACAGCATTTTATCTCCTTTCTGTTTCATTTCATCAGGATACATCTGGGGGTCCAAGGCTGAGGGAGAACCATCTGAAGTATCACTGGAAAAAGCTGAGGAGCAGATGCAGGAGCAGAAACTGAGGAGTCAAGATGGAGCAAAGAGACAAGAGGAGAGACAGACTCACACAGCGGACAAACCTCATACATGCTTGGAGTGTGGAAACAGCTTCAGTCTGAGTAGCCACCTTATTAGGCATCACAAAACTCATACAGGGGACAAACCTCATAAATGCTTGGACTGTGGAAAGAGCTTCAGTCGGAGTGACAGCCTTACTTCGCATCAAAGAACTCACACAGGAGACAAACCTCATAAATGCTTGGAATGTGGAAAGAGCTTCAGTCGGAGTAGTGCCTTTAGTAGTCATAAAAGAACTCACACAGGGGACAAACTTCATACATGCTTGCAGTGTGGAAAGAGGTTCAGTCGGAGTAGCCACCTTACTAGGCATCAGAGATGTCACACAGGGGACAAACCTCATAAATGCCTGGAATGTGGAACGAGGTTCAGTCAGAGTAGCCACCTTACTAGGCATCAGAGATGTCACACTGACTGAGGGGGGAAACCCGACAGGAGCTGAGGAAGGTCCAGTTTGGAATAAACCTCCCCCCTGGGATAAAAACCAAAGAAATGATGAAATTTTAAAAGGGGTAGGCCTAGAAGTAGGCATTGTGAGAGCAGGGGCACAGGATATAAATTCAGAAGAGCAAAATTACCACAGGCCAAACCACAAGTGCCAAAGACACTTGAAGAGAGACACTGCTTACAAGTGCCTGTACGCTAATGCTAGGAGCCTGCGAACCAAGATGGGAGAACTGGAGTGCTTGGTCTTAGAGGAGAGCATTGATATAGTGAGCATAACGGAGACCTGGTGGAATGGAGAAAACCAGTGGGATACGGTTATCCCTGAATATAAACTATATCGGAAGGACAGGGAAGGACGTATTGGTGGCGGAGTCGCTCTATACGTGAAAGAAGGCATTGAATCCAGCAAGCTCGAAACCCCAAAAGAGGCAGACTCCTCCACAGAATCATTGTGGGTGGTGGCACCGTGCCCCAGGAGGGACTTAATACTGGGAACGATCTATCGTCCCCCTGATCAAAATGCTCAGGGAGACCTTGAGATGAGATATGAAATTGAGGAAGCACCCAAACTAGGAAATGTGGTAGTAATGGGTGACTTCAACTACCTGGACATAGACTGGCGGCATATGTGTTCCAGTCATGACAAAGAAGCAAAATTTCTAGATATTCTAAATGACTATTCCCTAGACCAGTTGGTCATGGAACCAACCAGAGGGATGGCAACCCTGGACTTAATCCTCAGTGGGGACCGGGACCTGGTGCAAGATGCAAGTGTTGTTGAACCGATTGGGAGCAGTGACGATAGTGCTATTAAATTAAACATACATGTAACTGGCCAATTGCCAAGAAAATCCGACACGGTCACATTTGACTTCAAAAGGGGAAACTTCACAAAAATGAGGGGATTGGTAAAAAGAAAGCTGAAAAACAAAGTCCAGAGGGTCACGTCACTCGAAAATGCTTGGAAGTTGTTTAAAAACACTATATTAGAAGCTCAACTGGAGTGCATACCGCAGATCAGAAAAGGTAACCCCAGGGCCAAGAAGATGCCAGCATGGTTAATGAGCAAAGGCAAGGAAGCTCTTAGAGGCAAAAAGTCTTCCTTCAGAAAATGGAAGTCTTGTCCGAATGAAGAAAAAAGAACACAAACTCTGGCAAAAGAAATGCAAGAAGACAATAAGGGATGCTAAAAAAGAATTTGAGGAGCACATTGCTAAGAACAAGAGGAAGTTCTAGGCTTAATGGACAATATAAAAAATGACAAATCACCGGGCCCGGATGGCATCCACCCGAGAGTTCTCAAAGAACTCAAATGCGAAATTGCTGATCTGCTAACTAAAATATGTAACGTATCCCTCGGGTCCACCTCCATGCCTGAGGACTGGAAAGTGGCAAATGTAACGCCTATCTTCAAAAAGGGATCCAGAGGGGATGCCGGAAATTACAGGCCAGTTAGCTTAACTTCTGCCCTGGAAAACTGGTAGAAAGTATTATTAAAGCTAGATTAACCAAGCACATAGAAGAACAAGCCTTGCTTAAGCAGAGCCAGCATGGCTTCTGCAAGGGAAAGTCCTGTCTCAGTAACCTATTAGAATTCTTTGAGAGTGTCAACAAGCATATAGATAGAGGTGATCCAGTGGACATAGTGTACTTAGACTTTCAAAAAGCGTTTGACAAGGTACCTCACCAAAGGCTTCTGAGGAAGCTTAGCAGTCATGGAATCAGAGGAGAGGTCCTCTTGTGGATCAGGAATTGGTTAAGAAGCAGAAAGCAGAGAGTAGGAATAAACGGACAGTTCTCCCAATGGAGGGCTGTAGAAAGTGGAGTCCCTCAAGGATCGGTATTGGGACCTGTACTTTTCAACTTGTTCATTAATGACCTAGAATTAGGAGTGAGCAGTCAAGTGGCCAAGTTGTTCAGGGTTGTTAAAACAAAAAGGGATTGCGAAGAGCTCCAAAAAGACCTCTCCAAACTGAGTGAATGGGCGGAAAAATGGCAAATGCAATTCAATATAAACAAGTGTAAAATTATGCATATCGGAGCAAAAAATCTGAATTTCACATATACGCTCATGGGGTCTGAACTGGCGGTGACCGACCAGGAGAGAGACCTCGGGGTTGTAGTGGACAGCACGATGAAAATGTCGACCCAGTGTGCGGCAGCTGTGAAAAAGGCAAATTCCATGCTAGCGATCATTAGGAAAGGTATTGAAAATAAAACAGTTGATATCATAATGCCATTGTGTAAATCTATGGTGCGGCCACATTTGGAATACTGTGTACAGTTCTGGTCGCCTCATCTCAAAAAGGATATTCTAGAGTTGGAAAAGGTTCAGAAGAGGGCAACCAGAATGATCAAGGGGATGGAGCGACTCCCTTACGAGGAAAGGTTGCAGCATTTGGGGCTTTTTAGTTTAGAGAAAAGGCGGGTCAGAGGAGACATGATAGAAGTGTATAAAATTATGCATGGCATTGAGAAAGTGGATAGAGAAAAGTTCTTCTCCCTCTCTCACAATACTAGAACTCGTGGACATTCAAAGAAGCTGAATGTTGGAAGATTCAGGACAGACAAAAGGAAGTACTTCTTTACTCAGTGCATAGTTAAACTATGGAATTTGCTCCCACAAGATGCAGTAACGGCCACCAGCTTGGATGGCTTTAAAAAAAGATTAGACAAATTCATGGAGGACAGGGCTATCAATGGCTACTAGCCGTGATGGCTGTGCTCTGCCACCCTAGTCAGAAGAGCCTGCTTGCGGGCTTCCCCCAGGCACCTGGTTGGCCACTGTGAGAACAGGATGCTGGACTAGATGGGCCACTGGCCTGATCCAGCAGGCTCTTCTTATGTTCTTAGTTCTTATGTGTTCCATGACATGCTGATCCATTGAGTGCAGGAGATGAGATGAAATCCCTGGCAACCTTGGCATTACATAGCCCCGAGAAAGGACTGCCCTTTTCAAATAATTTATTTATTGATTTATGTATTGCACTTGTATACCACTCCATAACCGAAGCTCTCTGGGCGGTTTACAGCAATGAAAAATATTAAAACAAATATACAATTTAAAACACATATTTTAAAAAGCAATTTTAAACACAATTTTAAAATTTAAAACACTATAAAAACAATTTATAATGGCAGTATAAGGTAGAGTGCCACCACCCCTTAGACTGGTTAACCATCCTGAGCCAAGGGGAAACTCTGTTAGCATGTTCAGCTGAGTCATTCCACAAGTTGGGAATGGGTTAACTGCAGCAATTAAGCGAAGGACACAGCTGCAGCAGATCAAAGGGGCTGGCTATAAAATGAGCACTAAGGGAGCCAAGCTGTGTGGGGGAAAGTAGGAGCATGGTTATATTGGTGATTGTATCTGTTGACTGCACTTTGATAAAGTTTATGTTACTGGCATGAAGCTGGACTGTGTCGGAGCTTTTCATTCCTGTTTGCCTGCTTACTCGCATCGTATAGCTGGGATACTCTGTGTCCTGTGCAGCAAGCTAATTCTGCCTTGCTGGGGCGGGGCACAAGAGCTCAACGAAGGGTTATGGGCCCAGCCATCACAGCTATACAAGCTGAAACAACGTTCTTGTGAGGCGGTGCAACAGGCGAAGGACTAGAAAGTGCAGCACAACAGAACAGCCGAGATGGGTAAGAAGAATGGCAGCATTTGGAGGTGCGTCTTTTCCCTTGGAGAGGCTGGGGAACACCAACTACGCCTACTGGAAGGTAAAGACACAGATGCTTCTGGTAAAGGAGGGCGTGTGGCCCACAGTTGCGGAGGATCCCCCTGCAGCCCCACCGGCAGAGTGGATAAGGGCAGCAGAGAAAGCTAAAGCTCTGCTTATCCTATCTCTGGAAAATGAAGTTAATCCATGTAAGGGGAGTTAACACAGCGAAGGAAGTTTGGAATGCGTTACGCACTGTACATGTGAGAAAGAATGCAGGTTCCAAGGTCCTACTTGCTAAAAGACTTTATCATACCCGTTACAAAGAGGGAGAGTCCATGCAGAGGCATTTGCAAAACTTGCAACGTTTGTTTGCCGAACTGCAGGAAATGGACGTGCAGCATACGACAGGAACAGATGGCGTATATAATACTGGCTACTTTAAATGAACCCTGGGACGGAATTATAAGCGCGTTGGAAAGTCTGCCAGATACGGAGCTCAGCGTAAACTACATCACAAACAAACTACTTCAAGAAGCAGAACGCCGACAGGAGAAAAGCAAACAGAGCAACAAGGAAACTCCGGAGCGGAATGAGAAAGGCTCCATGGCATATGGAGTGAAACATTGCTACAGATGCGGTTCCAGAACTCATCTACGTAGACAATGCCAAGCCGAGACGAAAAGAAGAACACAACAGAGCGAGAAAGACCCGTTTAAGAACGTAAGAACATAAGAAGAGCCTGCTGGATCAGGCCAGTGGCCCATCTAGTCCAGCATCCTGTTCTCACAGTGGCCAACCAGGTGCCTGGGGGAAGCCCGCAAGCAGGACCCGAGTGCTTCGTTCTGCCAAGGATGTCTACAGCGGGAAAAAAAGTGCATGTCGTTGGAACAAAGGAAAACGACAATGAACTGAACAAAGCATCCTGGGCCGTTGACTCAGGAGCTAGTCATTTTCTAGCAAATAATGAAAAACAGTTTGAAACTCTAACCCCAACAACGAACCAGAAAGTTTACTTGGCTGATGGAAGCTGTCGCGAAGCAAAAGGGGTAGGAGTAATATATCTCAATTGTTTACAAACTCTAGTAACAAACGTGCTTTATGTTCCAAGCATGGATAAAAACATAATGTCTGTAGCTAAGCTAAATGATATGAATTATGTTGTTCACTTTGACAAAGGGAAATGCACAATAAGTAAAGGAAAGAAAATATGTGCTATTGGCAAGTTCAAAGATGCATTGTTCATAGTAGATGACAAAGTCCCAATAAGGGTAAATACAATTGGAAATAAGCCTGAACATGATAAATGTATACACCTGTATCACAAAAGGTTGGGTCATGTAAGTTATGCAACGCTATTAAAAACTAGGAAGCACAGTGCTGATCTAAAGTTTAAAGATTGCAAGCAGCATGAAGACAATCATTTACGATATCAGAACTGTCTCCAACATCTTACATCCAAACCTCTACTCCCCCTTCGGTACCTATGGTTTCCAACTCCGGTTGGCCATCAGAACTGCTTGAGGAATTGACTTTGGTGAAAGGATTCCTTGCAGAAACAAACAGCCTACTCACCACCCTGGTGAAATCATTTTGCACTCACCTCTCCCAGGAGTCGGCAGAGCAAAGAGCCCCGGTAACCCTGTTAGATGCTAGGGTGCAAAAGGACTCAAACTCAAGCGATACATCTGAAGCGAAGAATAACAACAACAAATCATCTAAAAAACCCTTAACGGCCAAGAAACAAAAACAAAAGACCAAATCTAAGAAATCAAAAAATCTCAAAGCCACCAAAATTTCCCCAAGCAATAAACTTAACTTCAAGCCACTATTTAAGCTCCTTGACTTTCAGACTACTAACTCAACTCTTAAGAAACAATCTCAGGTCAACTCTAAATTCACCAACACAAACAGTCTACAAAAGAATGGTGCTCATTCAAAACCTGGGGGAAACAATGATATTCCAGACCTTCCAAATCGCGATAGACATTCCAGCAAACTGAGAATGTCACCACATAAGAATACAAAGACTCTTACTATCAACACCCAGAGACATCCCTGGAACCTTGCTCTACAAACAGACAAATTAGTATTGTCATATAATCAAAGGTATTTGGCTCGATGTCCTCCATTTCCAAGTATCCCTTTTTTCGACAAATGCTTTGCCCGCCTGCTTCATCCTTTATACAGCACAAACTACATTACGTCCTTGAACAATATATCTTTAGATACTAACTATACTCATCTGATAGTCACTTTGCACTCGTCAATACTTGCCAACAAGATTTATCACAGAAGGGAGGATTTTATGGACCTAGGCTTAACAATTTAAAGATATTATGTTAATTCTGTCCCTCCCACACCTTTAGTTACATTCTACCATCAACCTTCCAAGGAGCCCACCTTGAAAGCCCAGACAACTCCATCATATGACAATTCGGTGTCTTCTATACAGTTCAGCCCTCAATCGGAAGTTAATACACAAGCCCCTTCTTCCCAGCCACACACCTCATCGGTGTTAATGAATGAACTGGATCCGGAGGAGCAACAACTCAAGGATCTATACTTTCAACTTCCAAACTCAGAAAGTACGCAGATAATCGATAATCTTCATAATCTAATCCTCCGACTGAAAGATATGAACGACACAGAGAGCCCTCTGGAACGCCGGCCAAATTCTCCCTGCACAGCTAAGGAACATTCTACAGTCAATCCTTTCAATACGAAGAAACTGAACTTTATCCCCATCAAGAAATCCGGAGCAATTTTTGCAGACCCTTCTGGCTCTCTAAACCGCATAGAAGAAATACAGTGACACCCTACTCACAAATCATCGCTACTTTATGGTCCCACAACTGCTCCTTCACCATCCCCTCCAGGATGTAATCGAAATCCTTCATTAACCCAGCTGCCTCTGCAATTTATATCATGGAATATAGCAGGGTGGAACAACAAGCTTAACAATTCTGAACTACTCGTCTATTTACAGCATTATGACATAATATTTTTACAGGAGACATGGTACACACACTCTTTACTCATTGATGGCTTCTATACGGTTGATCTTCCAGCTAATCCCTCTGATAGGGACAGTAAAGGCAGAGCCAAAGGCGGTTTGGCAATCTTAATATCTACCGCCTTGACTGCACACCTGTACAATATCTCCCCATGTACGAACATTGCTGTGTCTCTTCTGTTGTCCCTGCATACTTTAGAATTGTTACTAATTAACGTTTATATGCCTCCACTAACCTCAAGGACTGAAGTTGATAAAAAATGGGACGAATTAGAGGCTTATATAACAAAGTTGGAGGCAAGTCATCCTAAAGCCTTCCTAATCATAATGGGTGATTTCAACGCTAGAATGGGCCATAATAATGACACCCTTATGGCCTCGAAATTGTGGGGTGGGGAGGATAATGATCAATATGCTCACTTACCTGACAGGGCTTCTAAAGATCACAAGGTAAACTACCCGGGCATATGCTTAACACATCTAATAGGAAACCACAGTCTTAACATTCTTAACGGTCTAAAACCATGGGATGCATGTGCTGAATATACCTTCATATCCAGCAGAGGTGGCAGTGTCATAGATTATGCTATCATCCCTCACCATCTATTATATGCTATTGTTAACTTTTCTGTGGGAACGAGACTTGACAGCGATCATCTCCCGCTAACTTTTTCAATCCAGCTAAATGAGAGAACCAGATTATCGACAAAACATCATCCGGGATCCAATACAGCCCAACTCACACACAAAAGACAAAATTGGTCTCCACTAATAGCTTCTAAGATAGCTGCATTTATCACTTCACCTCCTGCTCAATTTATCCAGCAGCACTTAAAAAATACCTCAAATACCCCAACAGCCCTAATCACATATGAATCCTTGATAGAGTAAATCTGATATTAGCTCCCAAGTCGAATAACAACAGGGCAAACCCCAGAGCTGGCTTTTCCATCTGGTTTGATCAAGAGTGCAGAACCACTAAAAAGGAACTAAATCTGGTATATACATGCTACCGACAACGTAATAGTAGCAACCTCCCCCCGGAATACTACACAGCAAAAAAGAAATATAAGACGATTCTAGCCACCAAAAAACGACAAGCTCAAATGTTGGGCTGGAAATCTCGTGCTGGCCTCCAAAACCAAAAACTCTAAAGGTTTCTGGTCTATTATTTCAGGCATAACGAGACCTGCCTATTTTGCGCCATGCAATATCCCTGCCCATATATGGGAACATTATTATACTGTTATCCAACAAGATACTTTTCACTCTTCTTCATATTACCCTTTCACTTTTGACCTCTCTAACACAACATTATGGCCCCCTGTTTCCCAGGAAGAAATAGCCGATTTAATTATTAAATTAAAATCTGCCAAAGCACCAGGAAATGACAATATACCCCCTGAGTTATTGAAGAACCACAATGATTGGTGGGCTCCTATTTTGGCCAACCTATTTACCCTTATCAACAACACGGGCTTAATTCCCCAAGCTTGGAGGGAAGCCATAATCATTCCTATCCATAAAAAAGGCCCCAGAGACGACCCTAATAACTATCGCCCAATTAGTCTCCTTTCAGTTACAGGGAAATTATACGCCAGCTACTTGAAAAATAAACTCTCATCCTGGATTGAGGACGAGAACATTCTAGGATGGGAACAAACAGGATTTAGGCGCGGACGCTCTGTCTTAGATCACTGCATCGTTTTATATCACCTAGCAGAAAAATACAGGAATCAGGTGGGAAGCGGATTATACACAGCCTTTGTAGATCTAAAATCCGCCTTTGATTCCATCTCCAGGGAATTCCTATGGTCAAAAATGGCTAATACTACAATAGACAAAAGACTATTACTCCTTATCTACAACTTACATCTGAACACTTCCCTTAGGGTCCGTTGTGGCCGAAACGGGGACCTGACCAATACCATCTTCACAACGAAAGGGGTAAGACAAGGCTGTGTTCTGGCTCCCCTTCTCTTTAATTTATTCCTGAGTGATCTAAGATCCAACTGTCTTTCTCCAGATTTTCACTCACCCAAAATCGGTCTGCACAGATGCCCTGTCCTGCTTTACGCGGATGATGCAGTCCTTCTATCCTACTCCAAAGTAGGCCTCAAACGATTGCTGAGAGTGTTCATGTCCTATTGTTTGGAAAATCACTTAATTATCAATTATAACAAAACTAAAATAGTAGCTTTTTCCAAGAGACGTAAACTTTCTCATTGGACAATTAGAGGGCAAGAAATTGCTCAAGTCTCCTCCTATAAACACTTAGGCATTCTCTTCCACTCTACCCTCTCCTGGGCCCCACATATACATGGGGCGGTGTGCACCGCTCGTACCACATCCAAGAACATCTTACGTTATTCTTACATCAAAGGTGGGCACTACATCCCTGCAGCAATACAAGTCTTTCAATCCAAGATTATCCCTCAATTACTGTTTGGTGCCCCTCTATGGATCTTGGCTTACAAACCCCACATAGAGGCTGTTCTATCAATTTTTCTTAGACAAATCTTTGGGTTGCCAAGATCTGTCCCAAATGCAGCCCTTAGACTGGAAGCATGTGTACCATCGATTGAATGCCAAGCTTGGACAATTGCCTTTAACTATTGGATTAAACTTTCCTATAACTGTCCCCCCGGATACCTAACATCCCTTTGGGAAGACCCTTATCTCTCCTCATGGATGAAATCCTACCACGACAAACTCCCCCGATTAGGCTTCTCCTTAGAACAATTAACCCTATTAGATTCTAAGTCAGCCAGTCACTCCATTCGAACCAGACTCAAAGATTTAGACCGACAAATCTCTACTACCGCAGCCCTCAAAACGTGCTCTTCCCTACACTACAAACTGCCTTTAAATCCGTATAAATATCCTTTATATCTTGAACACCTAACAACACCCAAACTCCGACACGCCTTCTCAAAAGCCAGATTTAATTGTCTGACCTCGGCACTAATGGATAGTAGATACCACAGTATCCCTCACGATCAACGTTTTTGCCCGTGTAAAACGAAAGCTCTGGAAACCCTCACCCATGTCTTGTTTGCCTGTCCCTTTTATCAACAGGAACAATATCAATACATCACTCCCCTTATAACAAAATTTCCCAATCTACCCCCTGAACGTTTGATAATCTACCTCCTGAGTGGTTCCAACAGATCCCAAACCGAGCTGGTGGCCAAATTTCTCTATGTTGCTCAATATAAGCGTCAAAAACAAGTTTGACACACTATGAGAGTTTCTCATCCCTATGTTTTACTTTCATGCTTATTAATTAACCAATCTTTCCATGTTTTATATTTTTATTCATTTTACTATTGTATAATGTTGCTCTATGTATTTTATCCAATACCTATATGCGTCTATGACCGTAATAAACTCAACAGTAACACATAACAACAACAAACTTTTCAAAGCATTGATAAATCTCTTCCCTTGTACAGATCCTTTGATGCGCCTGAAGGTAGCCATTCTGATGAAAGGTCTTTCAACACTACAAGCATTTATAAGGTATGTCGCCTGTATGAGTTTTGTGATGCAAAGAAAGGTAGCTACCCTGATTGAAGCTCTTTCCACACTCGAAGCATGCATAAGGTTTGTCCCCTGTATGTGTTCTGAGATGCGAAGGTGGCTACTCTTAATGAAGCTCTTCCCGCACTCCAAGCATGTATAAGGTTTGTCCCCTGAGTGAGTTTTGATGCAAAGTGAGGTGGCTACTCTGACTGAAGCTCTTTCCACACTCCAAACATTTATAAGGTTTGTCTCCTGTGTGAGTTCTTTGATGCGAAGTAAAGGTGCTACCCCGACTGAAGCTCTTTCCACACTCCAAGCATTTATAAGGTTTGTCTCCTGTGTGAGTTCTTTGATGAACAGTAAGGCTGCAACTCTGAATGAAGCTCTTTCCACACTCCAAGCATTGATAAGGTTTGTCCCCTGTGTGAATTCTTTGGTGCAAAGTAAGGTGGCCACTCTTAATGAAGCTCTTTCCACACTCCAAACATTTGTAAGGTTTGTCTCCTGTGTGACTTCTTTGATGTGAAGTAAGGTGGCTACTGTCACTGAAGCTCTTTCCACACTCGAAGCATGTATAAGGTTTGTCCCCTGTATGAGTTCTTTGATGTGAAGTAAGGGCACTACTCCGACTGAAGCTCTTTCCACACTCCAAGCATCTATGAGGTTTGTCCCCTGTGTGAGTTCTTTGATGCAAAGTAAGGTTGACACTCTGACTGAAGCTCTTTCCATACTCCAAGCATCTATAAGGTTTGTCCCCTGAGTGAGTTCTTTGATGCAAAGTAAGGTGGTCACTCCGACTGAAGCTCTTTCCACACTTCAAGCATTTATAAGGTTTGTCCCGTGTGAGTTCTTTGATGCAAAGTAAGGGCGCTACTCCACCTGAAGCTCCTTCCACACTCGAATCATTTATAAGGTTTTTCTCCCATGTGAGTTCTCTGATGCAAAATAAGTCTGCTACTCCGGCTGAAGCTCTTTCCACACTCCAAGCATTGATAAGGATTGTCCCCTGTGTGACTTCTTTGATGCGAAGTAAGGTGGCCACTCTGACTGAAGCTCTTTCCACACTCCAAGCATTGATAAGGATTGTCTCCTGTGTGACTTCTTTGATGCAAAGTAAGGGTGTCACTGCGACTGAAGCTCTTGCCACACTTAAAGCATTTATAAGGTTTGTCTCCTGTGTGACTTCTTTGATGCAAAGTAAGGGTGTCACTCCGACTGAAGCTCTTTCCACACTCGAAGCATTTATGAGGTTTGTCTCCTGTGTGACTTCTTTGATGCAAAGTAAGGGTGTCACTGTGACTGAAGCTCTTTCCACACTCGAAGCATTTATAAGGTTTGTCTCCTGTGTGACTTCTTTGATGCAAAGTAAGGGTGTCACTCCGACTGAAGCTCTTTCCACACTCGAAGCATTTATAAGGTTTGTCCCCTGTATGAGTTCTTTGATGCAAAGTAAGGTGGCCACTCTGACTGAAGCTCTTTCCACACTCCAAGCATTTGTAAGGTTTGTCCCCTGTGTGAATTCTTTGATGCAAAGTAAGGTGGCCACTCTTAATGAAGCTCTTTCCACACTCCAAACATTTGTAAGGTTTGTCTCCTGTGTGACTTCTTTGATGCGAAGTAAGGTGGCTACTGTCACTGAAGCTCTTTCCACACTCGAAGCATGTTTAAGGTTTGTCCCCTGTGTGAGTCTCTCTCTCCTCCTGTCTCTTTGCTCCATCTTGACTCCTCAGTTTCTGCTCCTGCATCTGCTCCTCAGCTTTTTCCAGTGATATTTCAGATGGTTCTCCCTCAGCCTTGACCCCCCAGATGTATCCTGATGGAATGAAAAGGAAAGGAGATAAAATGCTGTGGAGAAATCCTGTGAATGTATTATGATTTGTACTTTGAAAACATATTTCTGGGAGCTCTGTTGATATCAGAGGTTAACTGTGAAAGCTCGAGGCCTTTTACAGAGTTAGTTTAGCAGTAGGTGCTTGGTAACAGGTTGTGAAAAGAGTCACAGAGAAACAATTATAACAAAGATCTGCTCAGTTGTTCCTCCATTAAAGGTGGAGAGCCCAGTACTTATGCACAGCTGGAATGTACAAACCTAGGATGGATCCTGTCTGACAGGAACATGGCCCTTTCCACTGCCCAGAGGGCAGCTTGCATCCCCTCCCTCCCTCCCAAAAAGATTAACCCCCTGTTACCTGCAACACAAGACAGTGCTGGAAGATGAGACCCCCAGGACAGATGGCACTCTGTGAGCTACTGGGGAAGAACAAAGGACAAGTACGAGTAGTGCTGTGACTAATGACGCAGCTGGGTCAAAGCTGAATGGAAGCCCAGAGACTGATGCACACAGATGCGAAAGGAGAGTCCGGAGTTGCTGTCTCTAATATCATCTGGACCAATGCATGTGGCAGGACACACACATGGTTAGTTGTGGTCAGTGACCAAGGTACCGGTTCAAAGCCAACCCTCTCCTGAATGAACGCACACTGGTAAATAGAAATAACTTATTGAAAGAATAAAAGAGGTGCACACTTACAGCAGCAAAATAGTTCCTTCATATCAACACTCAAAAGGGGCAAGGTAAAGCACAGTTGGCTCCAGAATCATACTCAAAGAGTGCTTATCAATGGTTCCTTCTCAAAATGGGCGGAAGTAACGAATGGCGTAACACAAGGCTTGGTCCTGGGCCCAGTGCTTTTTAACATTCTTATTAACAACTTGGAGGAGGAGGTACAGAGCATGCTGATCAAATGTGCAGATGATACAAAATTGAGTTCAGTGGGACTTGCTTCTGAGTAGACATGCACCGTTACTTTATGAAGTTTGGAAGGACAGTGGGAATTAATGCCAATACTGCAGTGTTGCAGCGCAGTACTCTCTGTGTCTACTCGGAAGTAAGCCCTACTGAGTTTGTTGGGACTTACCCCCAGGTAAGTGAGTAGGTTAGCCGTCACTTGCTCAATCATTTGCTTTAATAATGTTATTTGTTATCTAATTTTGACAATTGTTATTTAATTTTGAGAATTGTATTATTTTATTGAGGTATTATCTTCTATTGATGTATCGTTATGTTCATTTTCTTTTGTAAGCCGCCTTGAGGGCCTTTTTGGCCATGAGGCGGGGTATAAATTTAATAAATAAATAAAAAACAAACAAATAAATAAATAATTCCCTGGAAGACAGAAAGAAAATTCAAAGGGGCCTTGATAGGCTGGAGCATTGGTCTGAAAACAACAGAGTGAAATTCAACAGGGATAAATGCAAAGTTCTATACTTAGGAAAAAGAAGCCAAACGCACAGTTATAAGATGGGGAATACTTGGCTCAGCAGTACGACATGTGGGCAGGGTCTTGGAATTGTCGTTGATCACAAGCTGAATATGAGCCAACAGTGTGATATGGCTGCAAAAAAGGCAAATGCTATATTAGGCTGCATTAACAGAAGTATAGTTTCCAAATCGCATGAAGTATTCATTCCCCTCTATTCACCACTGGTTAGGCCTCCTCTTGGATGCTGTGTCCAGTTTTGGACGCTGCACTTCAGGGAGGCAGACAAACTGGAACAGGTTCAGAGGATGGCAAAAAGGATGATCAGGGGACTGGAAACAAAGCCCTATGAGGAGAGACTGAGAGAACTGGGCATGTTTAGCCTGGAGAAGAGAAGACTGAGGGGAGATATGATAGCAGTCTACAAGACATGAAAGGTTGTCACACAGAGAAGGGCAGGGATCTCTTCTGGATCGTCCCAGGGTGCAGGACAGGACACGGAATAATGGGCTCAAGTTGCAAGAAGCCAGATTTCGACTGGACATCAGGTAAATCCTCCTAACTGTTAGAGCCATAGGGCAATGGAACCAATGATCTGGAGAGGTAGTAGACTCTCCGACACTGGAGGCATTCAGGAGGCAGCTGGACAGCCATCTGTCGGGAATGCTTTGATTTGGATTCCTGCATTGCGCAGGGGGTTGGACTGGATGGCCTTATATCCATTTAACCAATCAGGAAATTTCTTCATGGATTAAGGGCCCATCAATCTCCTGGCCAAATGGAACATCCTCCCTAAAACTTCAAGGGCTTTATGACCTTGATGGAGCCCGGCTTCTACAGATAAGGGGGTGTTAGGGTGGGCCTCTGATTACCCACAGCTGGGAAATAAAACTGCCTACTCAGAGCTCTAACACAGAAGCCAAATGTTAACCTGTTAAGAACACGCATTAACAAAGGAACCCCCACAATTCCTTGCTACACAACCATCTTGAATTCAGGTTTCCATGACATTTTGGACACGTAATGAGAAGACATGATTCACTAGAAAAGGCAGTAACAATGTCCCTCAGTCTCGGGCTTCTTTGAACATGTGCCGGGGTAGGAGTAGGCGGGGCCTGCCATTATTGGGCAGGGGACATAATAGTGGTGGGAGGCAGACTGGCCGTACCAGGGGAAGGGATACAAGACATCTTCGTGCCTAGATCCAGGGGATGGTGGGTGGGGACCAACGCATGTGGCAGGACACACACTTGATCTTGTCTCCTGTTCGGGACAGGAAGAAGGTGATCTGAGGGCGGAGGGGTTCTTAGCGACTCCGTTATCATGGACACATCACCACCTGACAAGGTTTAGACTTTGTGCCCCTGGTAACCTTCACAAGGGTGAAGGCCTGATTAAGATGGTCCGCCCCCGGAGACTCATGGATCCAGATGGTTTCCTGAATGCTCTGGGGGACATTCCCAGCATGGCTGGTGATACTGCCGAAGCCCTGATCAATCTCTGGAATACGGAGGTGACCCAAGCGGTGGACATTATTGCTCCAAAGCGTCCTCTCCCACCAGGGAAGGCCCATAATACACCTTGGTTTACTCAAACCTTGGTATCTGATGAAGCGGCAGGGACGACAGCTAGAGTGACGATGGAGAAGAACTCCGTCCGCTTCTGATCGAACAAAGGCTAGAGCTCCTTTTTGAGCCTATCATGTGGCTATGATGGCAGCGAGGAAAGTGCACTTTTCTGCCACCATTGCGTCTGCTCAGTGTCGTCCGGTGATGCTTTTCTGAGTGGTCCGGGGTCTTTTGGGCTCTGGCCATACATTAGACTCTGAACCCTCAGTCGCTAACTGTGGCATGTTTTCGAGGCACTTTGCAGATAAAATTGCTTGCATTTGGACTGAATTGGACTCCTCATTAACTACAGTTGTGCCAGATGTCCCTCAAGCTTCCTCTGGTCATTTTCCCATGGATACTTTTTAGCTTGTGAAGCCTGAGGATGTGGACAGGATTCTGGGAGAAGTGAGGGCCACTACCTGCTCGCTTGACCCTTGCCCATCCTGGGTAATCAAATCTGCTAGATGGGGAGTGGCTGAATGATTAGAATATTTAATTAATGTCTCCTTAAGGGCAGTGGCGTCACTAGGGTTGGTGTCACCTAGTGTGGTAACTCATGGTGTCACCCCCATGGACCTCCTCCCATACCAGACCATACAGAATCCTTTGTAATGTTTTTTGTACTAATGTTACTCGTAAACCGTAATTCCCTTATATCACTGGATTGAATGGCAATAGTAGTGACATAAACAACTAGCAAAATTAAAATTACACCTTTAAATTACAATATTATATGCACAGCTCAAATTCTTGCTCTTATCACTAATGGGAGTTAATTATCTTGCATATGCCCATAGTAAATTTTCAGATACTTTCAGACCCTCAGCAATTTTCAAGTGGTCTATGTAGAACAAAGGTTTGGGAACCCCTGGAATAAGACACCGGCTCATGTCCCTATGCTGCTCCCACCCCTCATTTAGGGGCCTGGGATGCATACGTGTGGACACACCTCCTTACAATTATGGAAAGTGATTCTTAATCATAAGTCTCCAGACACAAAGTTACATAGGTATTTATCAGTTGTTCAGTAGAAAATTCAGAGCTGCAGGGTCCCTTCATGATAGTTACAGCCACGTACACCCTTTTTTGCTCCTGGATTAAGAATGAGATCTTTGTTAATGCATTCTCTCACAACAACAAACATCTCTAGGAGCCAATCAGCATGAAAGTGGAGAGCGTTAGCAACTGAGAAGAGTCTTCTCAGTGGCTGACTCATCCCCTTTCAGCAGGAAAGGCAAGGAAGCATATTAGAAGATTCTTCTCAGTGACTAACACACTCCCTTTTCATGCTGACTGTAGGATGCTTGGAGACATAGGGACCCTGCTCCCAAAAAACAGAGGGACTAAGACCCCCTGGGTGACTACCCTCCTGGTGCTTATGGACATGACCGTAATATATTCTGTGACGTGCAAGTTCGATATTATTTATTAAGTGTGTTTAGAATTACACTGATGGCATTCCCAAATATGTACTTTCACACAGACTTTGGTTTTCCATAACACAATGTTTGTCCAAGCCTCCACACTTGGGGGGGGCACTACTTGCACACCCCTTCCATAAGCACATCAAAGTTGGATACACCCCTGAACCAAGACCCAGACAAAAGGGCACTCAAAACAAACAGGTCATTACAGTGGCTGAGTAGATCTTGTACAGTGGTTATACTGACTGGGCAGCCACCGTCCTTCACATTTTACAAAATACTTTTTCCTATACAAAGATTAAATTTCTGTCTATGAAAAAGTAATATATGAAGTGGTCTCAATAGTGAGAAAAGTAAACAAGTGAATGGTGATCCAAATGTTTTTCATTCTCACATTATGAAGCTAGCTGCTAGATGATGTATCACCTTCCCTACGCATGCAGCGTAGACTGAAAAAACAGCACCCAAGCCACCATTCAATACGTGCACCTGTTCTTTCCAACATGAATCTGCAGGTCTCAAAAAGTAATGTGTGACAAAGTCCTCAAACACCTTATAACATGCCTCAAACATGGTCTCTTGTTCTACCAGCAGGCCTTCACACCATCACTTTGCCAAAACATAAGGATAGGTAAATTGCTTTTAGGGAGGTTCACAATTATGATTTCCTATTGATTTAATCTGAAAATATTTAAAATACATAAAAACAGCCAGGGGAAGATATTGGAGAAATATAAAATAAATACAAATTTAAAAGGGGGGGAGAGGTGAAGAGACCTGAAATGTGCTACTCACCATCTCTCAGCCTATCCTCCCCTCAGGATGAAAACAACGGAGAACCATGACCACCCCCAGGAAGAAGGGCACACTTAAAATGTAGAGGGGAAAATCATCTACAACCATAGTGTGAAATCAAATACTTATTGGGACACAGTATGAAGAAATATTTATATAAACATGACTCTCAAATATGTTTATGAATTACACAATCTGTAAATATATCTACCGGTTTCGGCACCGAAACAGCCTTGGTCGCCCTGTATGATGACCTATGTCGGGAGAGAGACAGGGGGAGTGTAACTCTGTTGATTCTCCTTGATCTCTCAGCTGCTTTTGATACCATCGACTCTCGGAATTGGGAGTTGGAGGTACCGCTTGGCGGTGGCTCAGCTCCTACTTGGCGGATCATCTCCAGAAGGTAGGGCTAGGGGAACACTACTCAACGCCCTGGACTCTCCATTGTGGAGTCCCGCAGGGATCGGTTCTGTCCCCTATGCTCTTTAACATCTACATGAAGCCGCTGGGAGTGGTCATCAGGAGTTTTGGAGTGCGTTGTCACCAGTATGCTGATGACACGCAACTCTACTTCTCCTTTACATCTTCTTCAGGTGAGGCTGTTAACGTGCTGAACCGTTGCCTGGCCGCGATAATGGACTGGATGAGAGCTAACAAACTGAAGCTCAATCCTGACAAGACTGAGACGCTGTTGGTGGGTGCCTTCTCGACCCAGGTGGTGGATGTTCAACCTGTTCTGGATGGGGTTACACTCCCCCTGAAGGAACAGGTTCGTAGCTTGGGGGTCCTTTTCGATCCATTCCTGTCTCTTGAGGCTCAAGTGGCCTCGGTGGCATGTAATGCATTCTACCATCTTCGGTTGGTAGCCCAGCTACGCCCCTATCTGGATAATGTTGACCTCGCCTCAGTCGTCCATGCTCTGGTAATCTCGAGATTGGACTACTGCAATGCACTCTACATGGGGCTGCCTTTGAAGACAATTTGGAAACTACAGCTAGTGCAAAACGCAGCAGCCAGACTGCTGACGAGGACCAGACGGTCCTCACATATAACACCTGTTCTGGCGCATTTGCACTGACTACCTATTTGTTTCCGGGCTAGATTCAAAGTGCTAGTTTTGACTTATAAAGCCTTACACGGTGTGGGACCACAATACCTTGCGGAACGCCTCTCCCACTATGAACCTACCCGATCACTACGTTCAACATCTAAGGCCCTCCTCTGAGTCCTGTCCCATAGGGAAGCTCGGAGGGCTGTTACTAGATCTAGGGCCTTTTCAGTGGTGGCCCCCGAATTGTGGAACAGTCTCCCTGATGAGGTGCGCCTGGCGCCTACTCTTCTATCTTTTCGGCGCCAGGTTAAAACCTTTTTATTCTCCCAGGCATTTTAATTGCTTCATGTTAAGTAATAATAATAATAATAAACTTTAATTTATAAGCCGCCTATCTGGCCGATGGCCGCTCTAGGCGGCGAACAATAAAACATGATAAAATACAATAATAAATATAGTCAGTACAGTACAATACAAAGTTTACAATATGATAGATTTATCAACATTTTAGTTCAAGGCCGATTCACCTTAGAGGTCTCAAAGGTTGCCAAGGCCTGCTTAAACAGCCAAGTCTTCAGGCCCCGGCGAAATAGATCCAGGGAAGGGGCATGACGAAGATCTATTGGGAGGGAGTTCCAGAGCGAGGGGGCCGCCACAGAGAAAGCTCTCTCTCGCGTCCTCACCAACCTAGTTAACTGTATATTACGTTGTTAAATGCTTAAGCTGTTTGTTTTAGGGATTTTATCTGTTTTTTACTGTATTGTATTTTATTCCTTGCTGTGAACTGCCCAGAGAGCCACTGGCTAAGGCCGGTATAGAAATGGAATGAAATAAATAAATAAATAAATAAATAAATATCTATAGTGCAATCCGATGTTTGGTTACTCAGAAGCAAGTCCCAATGTATTCAATGGGGCTTACTCAAACTGGGAAGTGTGCAGAGAACTACAGCCTCAAGTGATAAGGAACTTGTTCTTTCAACTTGTTCTTTTCAGTTGAGACCTTATCCAAGACTGAGTCTGGGTTGGAATTGCTTTTTAATATGTTTTTAAGCCTTTTCTTTTTTTAAAAAAAAGATGTTTTTTTAAAGCTTTTAAGAAATATTTTCAAAGACGTTTTAATATATTTTAAAGTCTGTTTTTATGATATTTTAAAGTGCTTTTAGTGCTTTTCCTTGCCACCCTAGGCTCCTACTGGGAGGAAGGGCGGGATATAAATCAAATAATAAATAAACGTCATTCACCCAACCCAAAATTCAGAATCATGCCTCTTTAGGCTGTTTTCCAACTGTTTATTCTTGCTTTATGGTTATTGGATTTTAAATGGCTTTATTTCTTGTTGTGAGCTGCCTTGGTTTCCAACCCTACCTCACAGGGTTGCTGGAAAGACTACACACACACTGCAGATGTATAAATACATACAGCCCATATAATAGTTTATTGTCAAACCAATTGGTCATTGCAGAAAAATCAGTATTAGTTCTAAAAAAATCAGTATTTGTTTCCTACAGAATAAAAACTGTAATACCTAAGTAAGCCCTGCCTACTTGCTTTAAAATAGGTCTGGAGGAGGGGGGGACAGAAAGAGAACACAAACACAATTCTTTTTTACATTCATTCCAAAGTCCCATTTATTTTCAGCACATTCATAACCATAAATGGGATTTACTCTGGAGATATGGGATTAGCAATGCTTTTACCCACACAAAAGCAAGTATTGGGAAGGTTTTCAAAACACTGCCCAGGATCTGACTCCTACACACAAGAGGGGAAAAAACTGAAATGTATATACTTACCCAATTTATGAGATATTCAGATAAATGGGGGGGGACCACCATTTTCTGTCCTTGCAATGAGGTTTACTAAACACTGCCACAGGTCAAACAAAGTCTTCTCTGATTGGCTGCAATCCTGAACAAGCGAGGTTAAAGCTACGAAGTGCTATACAGTAGTTTAAAAAAGATTTAACGGGGGCAGCTGACGTTTTTATGTATATCTTGAGAACCGGACCACCTAGAAACTTATTTTTTTAAAAATTAAAGCTGAGAATCACCTCCCTCTGAAGGTGTCACCTGGTGCGGTCCACCCCCCCGCACCCTCCCTAGTGACGCCACTGCTTAAGGGAAGGTTCTATGCCAACATGGTTGAAGAAGGCTGTGATAAGACCTTTGCAAAAAAAGCCTTTGTTAGACCCTGCGGATCTTAACAACTTCCGCCCAGTCTCTACTCTCCCCTTTCTGGGCAAGGTGATTGAGAGGGTAGTGGCTGCTCAGCTCCAAGTTTTCCTGGATGAATCGGACTATCTAGACCAGCCTTTCCCAACCAGTGTGCCTGCAGATGTTGTTGGACCACAACTCCCACGCTGACAAAACCGAGGTACTGTTCGTGGGAGACAAGGGAAGGTTAGGGGATTTGGACTTGGTCCTCAATGGGGTACAATTGCCCCTAAAAGACCCGGTCTGTAGCCTCGGGGTCTGTGATTAAAGGCACACAGATGCTGGCACACTCGCATTTCAACATCTGTTGTTACTATGCTGCTGTTGTGTTGCTTTAAACGAAATTAAGCACACACAAATACACACAGTGCAACAGGCACAATGAAGGCACTGAAAGAAGAGCCTCACTATTCAACTATCACAGCTGAACCAGAGGACAAATGAGGACACATGAAGAACCGGCCCATTCAGTGCGCTGTTGTCTCCTTAGCTCTGTTCCAACTATGAGGCACCTCCATCTCCAAGCTGAAGGCCACGAAATTCATCACCAGAACCACAGATGTTCCGAGGGATGCTTCGATCTGGCCCCAACACAGCCAGCTCATCTCAGGGGAGAGGCAGACTGGACGGGGCAGAGCTACAGCCTCCGATCTGGAGGGTCCGTGGGAAGGGGGCGCTGAAGGGGGTCCTCGCCCTCTCCCACCCTCCCCTCTGCCCCAATTGCATACCTTTGTTTCGAGGCTCCCCCTGTATTTCTTGCAGAGAGGTTAATTATACATAGGATTGCAATTCTAGAATCAAAATGTATTGTTGGGAATTGCTGGCAGGCAGCTTTTTAAAATCATTGGAATATACAGTAGGGCTCCACTCAAATAGCATGTTAGGTTCCAGACCCCCACCGGAAAGCAAAAACCACTGAAAAGTGGATCAGCTGTAGCACGAGGGTTTGGAACCTAACCCACTGATTGCACCAGAAGGGGAGAAGATCAGCTGTAGTGAGCTGATCAGCACGATCAGCTCGAGTGCGGGGAGCTCCAGCCCCCCCTCCAGCTGATCACCCCACTGGCGCCATATTAACGGAATGCCAAAAAGTGGTGCACCGAGAAGCGGGGCCCTACTGTTGTGGATTTCTCCTATCCACCCCCTTTGAAACAGAGATCCTTTATTCTGTATTTTCTTTTTTAAATAAACTTTTTGGGCTCGTGGGTGTGTGAAATTCTGGTAATCAATGTAAACAGCTTTTTCTCACTAGTCCTTACAGAGCAAAAGGGATTCCATTTCTCACGGAGGCTTTTGGAGGAGTAAACAAATCCCTGTCCTGCAGCCCCTGCCAAGAGTTTGGTTTCCATTGTGAAATCCGATTAAAAATAAAGCAAAGTCCCCTTTTGCTTTTCTGAACTCCAAGGACAGACAGCTAGAGTGATCTGACCCATAACAGTGCCTCGAGTCCACCCTCCTGCCCCACAGGACCATTTCAGCCTTCACAACCAAAGGTCTGCTGCTGTAGAGAAACTCCGAGGAGGGAAATATTGTGAGATGTTGGATGAAGAGGAGACGGCAGGGAAAAGCGGCCAGGAGAAACTGTGCCCTGTATTTTAACCTTTTTGTACACCGCCCAGAGAGCTACTTGCTATGGGCGGTTTATAAATGAAACAAACAAATAAAAAAATAAATAAATGGGTCCGTCTGTTCGGATGATATTACACAGGAATGAGGTGGGCGAGGGGGGAGAATCTTCAGTTCCTCAAAGGGCCCCATGACACAGCTAAGCATGTGGGCTCCTGCTGGGAGGAAGGGCGGGACATAAATTAAATAATATATAAATAAATCTACCTGCTGAGGTCTCCTCCTCTTCTTTGGGTTCCTGCATCACTGGATCTTCTCCTTCTTCCCAACAGGAAATGAGGTCTGGTTCCTTAAAAAAAAAACAAATCAGGCAAGATTAGTTATTTTTGGCCACAAAGTATTTGGGAATTCCAAATGAAATCTGAACGCTCAAAACATTTTGAACGAGAGCAAAGGGGTGAAGCCTTGCCAACAGCCCGCAACTCGGGCCATGTGCCTTGAGCACTGTGGAGCCAGTTTTTTGGAGTTCTCTTCCCTTTGAAGTGAAACAAACCCAGACATTGTTACGCTTTCCAAGTTTGTTGGAAGCTTTTTGTCCCCCCGCCAAGAATTCTTAATTACTGTTTTTATAATCCTTATTAGGTCTTTTATTCTGTTTTCTATATAGATATTATTTTTCCTGTGAAGTGTGGCTTTTTTGGAAATGGTCAGCTGCTGTGTGGAAGAAGTTCCTCAAAAAGAAAATGGAAATGGACTCCCTTCAAGTCGATCCCGACTTATGGCGACCCTATGAATAGGGTTTTCCTGGTAAGCGGTATTCAGAGGTGGTTTACCATTGACTTCCTCTAAAAGTGAGCTATACATTTTAAAATAAACCAATAAATATGCTGTAGATGTTGATGTTTGGCGGTTCTTGCGTGAAACAGCATACGTTACGTTGGAGTTAAGATGGTAAAAATCATCACAGAGGCTTTAGATCAGGTTAAGAGTCTTTATTTAAAAGACATTATGGCCAAAAAGGCTTAAGAGTAAATACATGTAGAGTTTACAAAGAAATCCATTTCTCCCCCCCTCAAGGGAAAGAAGCTCTGCTTGCTTCAGAGACACACACAGAAGAGAGAAGAGAGCTAACAGCATTTACAACTTTCCCAGCTGTTATCTCCCATTACCATGACGACTGTCTGGCCTTGAATGTCTGCTCTCTCTGAGGCCAGAAGATAACAGTTGCTTCTCCAAACTTGCAGGCTTTATGGAAAACAACTAGAGACAGTAATGCCTATGGGTCAACAGCCCAACACACTTCCCTTTTTCCATCAAGACTGCAAAAGTACACATGAAGTTTAGCAATACATTTCCACAATACATTGGAATACAGTAATACATTTCTACAATACATCTTGCAATACATTTCAGTACATTGCATCATACATTTCCAGTTTACTTTTCAGAACATTGAGCTAAAACTTTATTCAATCAAACTTCGGTTGTACACATGTCAAATACAATGTTTCAGGATCCATTTTAACCTCTTTGTGCATACCTGGGCCGGTAATTACCCCCACAGTATATCTCTCAGGCGGTTTGACAATGTTTGCTCTTGTAGAGAGTCTTAAAACTGGAACTTCTGCTCTCTCAGCCTCCCCATTTGTGCTTGTACTTGGCACAGCCTGATCAGCCAATTCCATTTCGTCAGCCTTGCGTTTCTTATTCCTGCGTTTCCCACAAATCAATTCATTTAACGCATCCCTGAGAGGAATTTGTGTGCCTTCCACTTTTATGTCAAGGTTTGGCTTAAATGTTTGTGCTTGTGTTCGTGTTTGTGTGTCATCTGTTCCTGTAAGAATGACTGTTTGCCTTTGATCCCAAGGCTTTTCTGCAACTTTAATGCTTCTGCTCAGAACTAACTGCTGTGTTTTTGTTCTGGGTGTCAGTTTGCCACTTCTCTTCCCCTGTGGCTTTCGAACCCCGCTACGTTGCACTTTCTCAGGCATTAGCCTGACTGCATTACATGAATACTGTGGCTGTGTGCTTTTTACAGCTGTCTTCTTACAGCTCTGACCATCATTCCCTTTCCGCCCCATTAAACTCAAGGCATTAGCACACTTCACACCCATGGTCATTTTAAACTGCCCTTGTGTCATGAAACCCTGACAGACAACTTTGTCTCCTCTTTGCACAAAACATTTCCCTCTGTCAAACAAGACTGAATAATTACAACTCACCAGTTTTCTCACTGACAACATGTTATGAGACAGTTCTGGTACAAACAAACAATCTGACAGTATTCCAAGCTTGTCAAATTTCACCAGACCTCGAGCCTCCACATTTTTCTGCAATCCATCCGCTAGTTGAACAAAGTCCTGCTCGTCTTCTGAAGCGTAAAACAAACTCCTGTCATTGATTAATATATGGCTCACACCGCTGTCAAGCAGCCAGTCAATAGGTTCTAAATCTTGAGACTTCTGTTTACAAACAAAGTTCACACTTCCACTATGTGTCTTCCATCCTCCGTCCCTGGAGTTGCGCTTCACTGCACAGTCCCGCTGCAGATGCCCACGAGCTCCGCAACCATAACAAGCCTTTAGCCGCTGCTGCTCCTGCTTGCTTCCGACAGCCTCCTTCGGCACGGCACTTTTATTTTATTTATTTATTTATTTATTTTATTAAATTTATATACCGCCCGACTAGCAATAGCTCTCTGGGCGGTGAACATAAAATAGCATAAAAATACAATGAATAACAAAATAATACTAAAATACAATCAACAATCCAATACAATAAACATTTTTAAAAGTAAATCATTGTAACTTAAAATGCTTCAGAGAATAGGAAGGTTTTGACCTGGCGCCGGAAGGAGAGCAGAGTCGGCGCCAGGCGTACTTCCTTGGGGAGACTGTTCCATAGTTCGGGGGCCACCACTGAGAAGGCCCTAGATCTTGTCATCACCCTCCGGGCCTCCCTGTGAGTTGGAACCCGGAGGAGGGCCTTCGTAGCAGAACGTAGTGCACGGGCCGGTTCATATCGGAAGAGGCATTCCGCAAGGTATCGTGGTCCTGCACCGTATAAGGCTTTATAGGTTAATACCAACACTTTGAATCTAGCCCGGAAACATATTGGCAACCAGTGCAAGCTGGCCAGAACAGGTGTTATATGCTCGGACCGCTTGGTCCTTGTCAGCAATCTGGCTGCCACATTTTGCACTAGTTGTAGCTTCCGAACTGTCTTCAAAGGTAGCCCTACGTAAAGTGCATTACAGTAATCCAAACGTGAGGTTACCAGAGCATGTACCACTGATGTAAGGTCCTCTTTACTCAAATAGGGATGTAGCTGGGCTACCAACCGAAGTTGGTAAAACGCATTCCTAACCACCGAGGCTACTTGAGCCTCAAGTGAGAGGGAAGAGTCTAAAAAGACTCCCAGACTACAAACCCGGTCCTTTAAGGGGAGTGTAACCCTGTCCAGGACAGGGTATATATCCACCATCCGATCAGAGAACCCGTCCACCAACAGCATCTCAGTCTTGTCTGGATTGAGCTTCAGTTTGTTAACTCTCATCCAGTCCATTGTCGAGGCCAGGCAACGGTTCAGCAAATCGACAGCCTCACCAGAAGAAGATGAAAAGGAGAAGTAGAGCTGCGTGTCATCAGCATACTGATGACAACGCACTCCAAAACTCCTGATGACCTCTCCCAACGGCTTCATGTAGATATTAAAAAGCAGGGGGGACAAAACTTACCCCTGCGGGACCCCATATTGGAGAGCCCGCGGTGTCAAGCAATGTTCCCCAAGCACTACCTTCTGGAGACGACCCGCCAAGTAGGAGCGGAACCACTGCCAAGCAGTACCTCCAACTCCCAACTCCGCGAGCCTCTCCAGAAGGATACCATGGTCGATGGTATCAAAAGCCGCTGAGAGATCAAGGAGAATCAACAGAGTTACACTCCCTCTGTCTCTTTCCCGACATAGGTCATCATACAGGGCGACCAAGGCTGTCTCAGTGCCAAAACCGGGCCTAAAACCCGATTGAAATGGATCTAGATAATCAGTTTCATCCAATAGCGCCTGGAGCTGGCCAGCAACCACCCGTTCCAAGACCTTGCCCAGGAATGGAACATTCGCCACTGGCCTGTAGCTGTTAAAATTGTCTGGGTCCAAGGAAGGCTTTTTCAGGAGTGGTCTCACCACTGCCTCTTTCAGACAGCCCGGGACCACTCCCTCTCGTAAAGAGGCATTTATCACTTCCTTGGCCCAGCTACCTGTTCCATTCCTACTAGTTTTTATCAGCCAGGAGGGGCAAGGATCCAGTACCGAAGTGGTTGCACGTACCTGTCCAAGCACCTTGTCCACGTCCTCGAGTTGAACCAACTGAAGCTCATCCAACAAAACAGGACAAGACTGTGCTCCGGACATCTCACTAGGATCTAATGCTATAACTTGAGAGTCTAGGTCCTGGTGGATACATGAGATCTTATTCTGGAAGTGATTGGCAAACTGATTACAGCGGGCCTCCGATGATTCCACCGTGTCCGGAGGGTTTGAATGGAAAAGCCCCCGGACAACTCGAAAGAGCTCCACTGGGCAGCAAAGAGATGATTTAATAGTGGCAGCAAAATGATGTTTTTTAGCTGCCGTCACTGCTCCTACATAGAGCTTAGTCGAAGCACTAACCAGTGCATAATTGTATCCGTCGGGAGTTCGTCTTCATTTCCGCTCAAGCCTCCTCCTATCTTGCTTCATTGCTCTCAGCTCTGGAGTATACCATGGAGCTGTATGAGCTCTACACAGGAGAGGACGTGCAGGAGCGATCGTGTTTACAGCCCGGGTCATCTCCGTATTCCAGAGCGACCAGGGCTTCAGCAGGAGCGCCAGTCCTATCAGCCGGAAAATCCCCCAGAGCCCTTTGAAAACCTTCAGGATCCATTAGTCTCCGGGGGCGGACCATTTTAATAGGTCCCCCACCCTTGCAGAGGGAAGAGGTTACTGAAAGTCTAAACTTCAGCAAGCAGTGGTCTGTCCATGATAAAGGGAGTGTTGTAAAACTCCCCACATCCAGATCACTTTTCCCATGCTCAGTAGCAAAAACAAGGTCTAGAGTGTGCCTCTTGCCTCCGCTGCCATTCTTGGGTCAGCTTTTCCTCAAGAAATTCAACATTCAGGCCTCCATCAGGCATGGCTTCAATTCCCATGACAAAATTATTCCAAGTCCCATCGAGTGAAGCCAGGATCAGATAGGTCTTCTGAAGGACAGAGTGTTCCATGCCTCGATCCTGCAACTCAGCAAATAGGCGCCTGAATTCCGTGAGATGCTCACTCATTTCGCACTCACCCGTGAAGCGCATCTGGTACAGCTTCCGTGCCAAACACAATTTAGATCCCGCGGTCTGTTGCACATGAATGCCTTCCAACCGGTCCCACATCTGTTTGGCGTTTGTAACATCTCTCACGTGTAGCAGTTGAGAGTCTGATAGAGCCAGGGTAATAAAAGCTTGCGCTCTCTCGTCATTCCTAGTCCAAGCAGCTGTTAGGGGTGCAGGGGGTGTACCTTCAATAGCTTCCCATAAATCTTCTTTTACTAGCAAAGCCTGCATCCTTGGCTTCCAACTGCCATAATTCTTTTCATTAAGCCTCTCCATGGGCAAGCCTCCAGACATGTTTACTGCAGCCATCCTGCTCACCTCTGTCTGGCACAATCAATCACGCTGCCCTCTGGATCTTCGTCTGCCGTTCAGACCAGCCACTTACTCCTGTGTAACAACTTTCCCAGCTGTTATCTCCCATTACCATGACAACGACTGTCTGGCCTTGAATGTCTGCTCTCTCTGAGGCCAGAAGATAACAGTTGCTTCTCCAAACTTGCAGGCTTTATGGAAAACAACTAGAGACAGTAATGCCTATGGGTCAACAGCCCAACAGTAGAATGTGTCTTGGGTTTAAAAAGGGTTCATATAAAAACCTGTGCAAAACCTGAGCTGTGTGGCTTTGCCAGATAATATCTGTGCTGAGAAGTTTCTAGCTCCATTGGATGCAGGGCTTAATGAGAAGCAAGACCCACTTTTGTTCAGAGGGGCTCATTTTCACAAGTAATTCTGAATTTGGCTTCAGGCAGGTGCAGCCTTGCAAGATCTCAGCTGCATGACTGCGAGACGGGGACCCTCTTGCACAGCATGCATGGCCTCGCTTTTACTTTGGGCTTCAAGGAAATAAAATCCAAGCGCTGGAAAAGGAGGTATGAAGAAGCCCTCTTTGACTGTCTGCCCCCTTTCTTAAAGGAAGGACCAGCCATCAAGTAGTCTGCAGGATCCACAAACAGAAAAAGGAGTCTGTGGTACAAATAGTCCCTGACAACGCAAGCGAATAACCCAAACTACACACACCACAGAGAATGGGAAGAATCCGGTGCTGCTGCAACTATTACCGATTCAAATTGTAATAGTCTTTAACTTGGAAATTAAGTGCCAGATATACATGTTTGGGACAGAAGCTTTAGGTTTGAATGTTTGGGGCTCCTGCGTTCCAAAATTTACCACTGCGCCTCTTCTTAAGATCAATGGTCCACAGTCCTGCCCAGAATCCTGGGTGGGATGGGACCATTTCATCCTTCGCAACCGAAGGTCTGCGGATGAAGAGAAACTCCGAGGAATTAGATGTTGTGAGATTTTTAGGTGGCAGAGGAATGGAAAGGGAAAAACCATGAGAAGAATTTCTGGCCTAATGGGTCAGTCTGCCCTGGATGACATTATTCAGGAACAAGAGAGGTGGGTGGGGAATCTTCAGTTCCACAAAGGGCCCCACAGCACTACCTGCTGATGTCTCCGCCTCCTCTTCTTTGAGACCCTGGATAAGTGGATCTTCTCCTCCTTCCGAAAAGGAAATGAGGCCTAGCTCTTTCAAGGAAACACAGAAGTTACTTTCCACTACAGTACTAGCTGGGTCTCCTTCAGACTGTCAGGGTCTGGAAGCCAAATCAGATATTTTAATTTGGGGAATCTCTCAGTGGACGGAAGGGGAACTTCCACCTGACAGCCAACCTTCCTCTTTATAGCATGAGATGAGCTTGATCAAACCAAAGGCCTATCTAGCTCTGCATCTCCACAGGGCCTGAATCGATGTGTATGGGAATCCCACAATCGGTCCTAATAATACTAATAAAACTTATATCCTGTCCTTCCTTCCAAAGGGAATCCAGGGGGGCAAAAAAATGATGAAGCAACGAAATCACCTTTAAAACAAAACATCTTCTTAAGAAAACAAGGACAGAAGGCTACAGCCATCATGACTTGTAGCCCTTGAGAGCCTTCTCTTCCACGCATCTATCCAGCTTCTTTTTTCAAGCCATCTGAGATGTCCACCAGGAGAACTCACAGCCTGATGGGCGACTCTCCCCTCGATGACATTACTCAGGAACAGAAAAATGCTTCCATCCCCAGACCAAAAGAGGTTCCACAGTACAGCTAAGCACCGACCTGCTGAGGTCTCCTCCTCCTCTTCTTTGGGGACCTGGATAAACAGACTTTCACTTTCTTCCTTACAGGAAGCGAGGTCTCGTTCTTTCAAGGAAACAGACAAGAGGAGTTACTTTTAACCACAACATAAAAAGTCAGGGATTCCATATCAAACCATTTCTACAACCTCGAATCTAAGAGGAGGAAGCATTTTGAGTTTTAATTCTGGGAGCGGAACAGGAAGAATCCCATTTAGAATAGAGGTAAAAGGATGAGAACTCTTGCCACTGTGGGTGTAAATTACCCCAATAAATGTTGCACCCATTCAGAAGTAAGCCCCACCCAGTCCAATGGGACACCCTCCCAGGTAAGTGCGTTTGCGTTTGCAGATTAAATTATACCAGGTGTGGGGATCCTGTGGCCCACCAGATGTTGCTGAACTCCCATCACCCCTAATCATTGGCCATCCTTGCAGGAGCTGATGGAATTTGCAGTTCACCAACATCTGGAGGGCCAAAGGTTCCCCTCCTCTTGGGGTTGTCATATTATTTTATATTAAAGGGCTGGGGCCAAGGGGGAGGAGGGGTGTGGTCTGAGGAGGAAAGGGAGGGAATAAGGGCCTCATTGATACCCTGTCCCCAAGACACCCCCCCCCAAAAAGCCTGGAGCCAGCCTGGCCCACAGGCGCCAACTAGACACACATGGGAGGCCCACAAGCCAGAGAGAAAGGCAAGAGCGCATCTCCTGCTGCAGTCGCCCCAATTCTGGAGGTGGCCCATAAACATCAGGACTGGTGGCCCTTGAGAGCCTTCTCTTCCATGCATTTATTTATTTATTTAGATTTATATCCCGCCCTTCCTCCCAGTAGGAGCCCAGGGTGGCAAACGAAAACACTAAAAACACTCTCAGACACATCATTATAAACAGGCTTTAAAATATATTAAAACAAGAACATCTTAAAAAGTAATTCCAGCAGACACAGACTGGGGATGAAGCCATTTTTCTTAGCCCCTTTTAAAACCATCCGAGATGTCCATCAGGAGAATTCACAGCCTGATGGGTGACTCTCCCCTGGATGATATTACTCAGGAACAGAAAAAAGCTTCAGTTCCCAGACCAAAAGGGGCCCCACAGCACAGCTAAGCACCGACCTGCTGAGGACTCCTCCTCTTTGGGAACCTGAATAAGAAGATCCTCTCCGTCTTCCAAACAGGAATTCAGCTCCGATTCTTCCAAGGAAACAGACAGGACTAGTTACTTTTTACCACAAGATATTCAGCCATTCCAAGTCAAGCCATTTGTAGCTAAGAGGAGGGTTTGTTTGGAACATGTTAACTCCCTGAAGAGGACAGGGCCATGTGGTCCCAGCAGGGTCAGCCTGGCACTTGGGAACATGCGCTCACTGGATATGACACCCAACCTGAACTGCCTGTTGGGGAGGGCACGGTGGAACTCAGCCAACCCAGCTGTTTTCATCTGGACAACATCATCTCATCACAAAGAGAGTGAAAACCAGACCTGAGAGCTTCACCCTCCTCCTCCTCTTCCAAAAGGAAGCCAAGGCTGCGCTTCACATTTACACTTCTGAGGAAACCTTTCTCCATGGAGATTAAGAGTGAAGCCACCACAAAATATTCGTGTCGCCAGAAATGCTCCCATAAGCTTTTCAGTGTCGTAGCTTGAGAATGTATATGCAAATATCAATGCTAGCGTCGGGAAGAGATAGAACAGGGCCAGAGTATATGGTTTGGATCTCTGGAAGGGAAATGATGGTGTGTTGCTTATAAATAAATGCTCCCTTCCTAAATGCATTTTCTCTGAAAAAGTCCTACTGATTTTGATGGAGTCAACTTTGACGCGAGCTTGTTTGGGATTGGAGCTTAATTTTAACTTCCAGTTTATGATTCAGTTATAATTTGCATATCGAAAGGGCTCCAGCAATGGGGGTGGTGGGTGGGGGAGTGAGAAATTTGTCAGAGACAGTGTTTCTCCCCCCACCCCCTACTCCCCATAATCCATCTCTGGTACCAACCATGCAGATGCTGAATTAGACAAAATAGGCAAACGCACATAAAGTGAAGGTCTAAGTGATGGTATGATTCTGAAAAATATATGTAGAAAGGAATGATGGAAAATATAGTCTATGGCTGAGTACACAATAATGTCCAATTTCTAATGCACCTGCAATTTACCACACAGAGTGTGATGTGAACTGCTAACTCTGTAGACAAGATGTACATACACTCCCAATGACAACACAGCAATAAAAGGCAGAGGTGTGCTAATACAGAAATATAAAATGCAAGGATAAAATGCACAACATATCTCAAATAATTTGCCAAACGTTTTTCGACTTGAAGCAAGTCTTCTTCAGTGGCATCTATATGGAGAGCTTCTCCAGAGAATCTTCCTCAACCAAAACACACAACAATATGCGGAATGCAGCAACATTCCTGCAGAAACTGCACTAGGGCTGTCTTGAGAACTGGCAAGGACTTTGACTCCGATGCGTGGGGACAGGATCCAGGAGGGCACCAGTCCTGCTCACAGACTGGTGCAAGCACAGGGGTGCCCAACTTGATTCTGCAAGCTGCCACCTCTGCCTCTTCCTAGGCCCCAAAGGCAAAAACTGGATGGAAGGAGGAAGGGGGAGGGGGGGGCTCTCCCAAACTCCAAGGGAGCAGCTCTTCCCACTGTGGAGTTTGGACTACAGCTCCCAGAATCCCTAGTGAGAAACTGACTTTCCACTCCATGCATCATTGGTACAAATGGCCTTCAACATCTATCAGTTAAGAAAATGTGTCTCCTTACTGAAAGAGGCTCCAATCTCATAATTCTCCTCCATGGCTTCCCTGTGCGGAGCGCTTTGGCCCGGATCCAGGAGATCCACTCCTCCTCCATGAAATGCACAGCTGCTGCCTCCTCCTCCTCCTCCAAGTTCACCAGACCCTGGAAGAAGAACATGCCCTCTGCTCAAGAGATGGCCTCTTCGGCACAGACCATTGCGTCCGGCTTGAAAGGGGAAGGGCAACAGGGTGTGCTTCAATCACTCACAGCACTCAAAGCGCTCCTCCCACGTGCTAAAGTTGGATCCTGAGGTGAGGGTCCAGTAAGGATCTGGCCCACAGACCCAGAAAGGGTTCCCACGGCTGGTTTTGAGACTGGAGGACTGTGGACGCCGTAAGCAGAAAGGGCATTTACCTTGGCCCATTCCCCAAAAGAGCAAAACATTAGGATCAAATCCAGAACTTCTCAACATGGCCATTTAGGTGAAGGACATCTGCCTTGCATGCCAAAAGTCCTGGGTTTAATTCTCAGCAGCATCTCCAGGCAGGGCTGGGAAAGGCTCCCTGCTTGAAACCCAGGACAGCAGCTGCCAGTCAGTGCAGATAATACTGAGCTACATGGACCAAGTCAATATAAGGCACCTTCCTATGTTTCCACGAAGTTCCTCAAGTAAATGACTTTCTGATCATTTAATTTATAATGAAATAAGACTGGCCTCTTCTGTAAAGTCAGCAGCTGGGGTGCAAAGCGGGAGGCTGACACCACTCTTGCCTACCTTGCAGGGCTGCAGTTTGGACGACTGAGATGAGCTGATTTGCTGGCCACACATGTTTATTCAGACCTTCCTCCAAGGGCCCCAGAGTGGGAAATGTAGGTTGATCTCCCCCTCCCCAACCTTCAGCAGCAGCAACGATGTTGTAAGGTCAGGAAGGCAAGGAGATGATTGTCCTAATATGTGTGTGTGTGTGTGTGTGTGTGAGAGAGAGAGAGTATCTACAATGGGGGGGGAGGTTTGAGGAGATCCCAAGAAGAGACAAAGTTCATTTGGGGGAGAGTGTAAGCACTGAGCTGGGGGTTCAACTGGATGGTCTTACAGGCCCCTCCCAACTCTATCATTCTACAAAAAGCGTGTTTCCTCCCAGGAACTACCGCAGTGCAGAAATGGGCTCACAGAAACCCACTGTGGACAGAATGGACAATAAAACAACCCCCGTTTGGATGTGGGGAAAATATTGCTTACTTATTCGCTTGCTTACTCTTGTTTTAAATCTGCTTTCTTCTCCAAGGCGTCTGGGGGGAGGGGGACACCTGCTCCTGCTCCCCTTTTGTCCTCACACAGCAGCCCAGCGAGGTAGGCCGGCTTTCTCAGCCCCGGCACCCGGGGGTCTCCTCTGCCCCAGGGCGTCTCTTCCCACCCCCACTCCTGGGGCAGAGGGCGCTTCAAAGAGGATCTTCGTGCAATGGAAGCGTTGCAGCTCATCGGCCCCCAATGTTGCCCCTAGGTTGCATGCATGCGACTGCCCCCCATGGATTCCGGGGGAGATGTGTGGGGAGGCTCTCCCCCTCCTTCCGCCCCCCAAAGGCAAACTCCTGACCCTTCCTCACCCCCACTGCTGCCCGTCTTCCTTTCTCTCGCGATTGGCCACGATCCAGCCTTCCTCCTCCTCCTCCTCCTCTTAGGAAATTAATCAAGCCTGTTTGCTTCGCTATTGTCTTCCTCCCTCCCTCCCATTTGCATGACCACATCCTGCCTCTCTAGGAAGCAGAGCGCAGATCCTTTCCCCGCTGGAGGACTGAATGCCAGGCGCGCTCTGGGCAAACTTCTCGCAGGCTCTGCCCCTGGTGCAAATCCAGGGCGTGAAGGCACAAAACAACAACAACAAGGGTGGGCCTCTGATTACCCGCAGCTGGGAAATAAAACTGCCAACTCAGAGCTCTAATACAGAAATGAAATGTTAAACTGTTAAGATCCCACTTTAACAAACGAAACCCCACAATTCCTTGCTACACAGCCATCTTGAATTCAGCTTTCCATGACGCTTTGGAGACGTAATGAGAAGACATGACTCACTCCAAAAGACAAGAGGAAGGCCAAACAAGAGATGGATCGATTCCATAAAGGAAGCCACAGACCTGAACTTACAAGATCTGAGCAGGGTGGTTTATCACAGATGCTATTGGATGTCGCTGATTCATAGGGTCGCCATAGGTCATAAACGACTTGAAGGCACATAACCAGAGCCGGTTCTAAAGGACGGCCAGGTTGGGCACTGGCCTGAGGGCCCCAGAGCTACAGGAGCCCCTGAGGGGCCCTCTGCTCCCCTTCCTTGATCCGCACCCCCCCACGCCCCCCACTTACCTTTCAGGTGGCCTTCTAGCATTGCCCTTAATGAAGATGGCAGCTGCAGCTTCCCGAAATTACTGAAGCTGCTGCCACCATCTTAGTTGATGGCAGATATGTGCCCGCATAGCATGCATTTGGGTTGATTGACAGTTATACCTGCCTGCTTTATACTTATTTGTACATCTCTTCTAGAAATAGTGTACTTTCAATCCCCCGGGCGGGGCCTGAGCTGCCTCTTCAAACAACAGAGAACATAGTCATGCTGTGAGGACTGGATGTTAGCCTTCAACCCAGGGATGCGGAACATCTGGCCCCGAGGGCGGGGCAAATGTGGCCCTCCAGACCTTTCTATCTGGCCCTTGGAACTCGATTCACTAGAAAAGAAATAATGCTGGGAAAAACAGGAGTAGAAAAAGAGGAAGGCCAAACAAGAGATGGATTGACTCCATAAAGGAAGCCACAGACCTGAACTTGCAAGATCTGAACAGGGTGGTTCATGACAGATGCTCTTGGAGGTCACTGATTCTGGGGGTCGCCGTAAGTTGAGAGAAGGTGAGAGAAACCCAGCAGAACCTACACCTTGCTGCTGTGGCCTCCTGCACAACTCCATCTGCAGGCTTCCTCGGGTCAACTGCAAGTCCCTGCAAGGCCTTGGGACAGCTGAAGCCAGTTGGGGCTCACAAGGGAGAAGACAACTGCCAGAGGGTGGGGAAATGAGCTCCCCCTCATAAGAGCCACCTCTAGCCAAGGCTCCCCTACCCCAAAGTCAGGCTTCTTTTAACATGTGCCGGGCTAGGAGTAGTCAGAGGCCTGCCATTGAGGTAATATTGGGCAGGGTATCGAAGGTGCTGTGGACTTTGAAGGAGCACAAATACAGGGCGAATGGGAGTAGTCAGGGGCCTGCCATTGTTGGGCAGGGGATGTAATAGTGGTGGGAGGCAGACTGGCCATCCCAGGGGAAGGGATATAAGACACCTTTGTGCTTGCATCCCTTCCGGTCCCCCTTCCAACCCTCCGGACACTGGTAGCTATGCTGGGAACTCCCTGGATCTTACTGTCCTGCTGATGAATGCAAGGTCAGTGACTAAGGAAACCACTTTCATGCAGGACTTAATCGTCATCCTGCTCTTTAAAAAGGGTAAAAAAGAAGATCCGGGGAATTACAGGCCGGTCAGTCTGACTTCAATACCGGGAAAGATATTAGAACAGATAATAAAAGAGTCCATTGGCAACTATCTAGATGACAATGCTGTGATTAGTAGGAGCCAGCATGCGTTTGTCAAGAAAAAATCCTGTCAGACTAATGTCATCTCTTTTTTTGATCCGGTCACTAGCTTAGTAGATGGTGGAAATGCTGTAGATGTCATCTATCTAGATTTCAGCAAAGCGTTTGACAAAGTCCCCCACGACCTTTTGATTAGCAAACTAGTCAAATGTGGACTAGATGGAAATACTGTCAGGTGGATTCACAACTGGTTGGAAAACCTTACTCAAAGAGTGGTCGTCGGTGGCTCTGCTTCGGACTGGAAGGAGGTCTCGAGTGGAGTGCCACAGGGTTCTGTCCTGGGGCCGATACTCTTCAACATTTTTATCAATGACTTAGATGATGGAGTGGAGGGAAGCCTTATGAAGTTTGCGGATGATACAAAACTGGGAGGGATAGCTAACACAATGGAAGACAGGAATAAAATCCAAAGGGACCTGGATAGACTAGGAAATTGGGCTGAAATTAATAAAATGACATTCAGTAAAGACAAATGCAGGATTCTGCATTTAGGTCACAAAAACAAAATGCACGGGTACAGGATGGGAAATACCCGGCTTAGCAGTAGTGCGTGTGAGAAAGACCTTGGAATTGTAGTGGATCGTAAGTTGAACATGACCCAGCAGTGTGATGATGCGGCAAAAAAGGCAAATGCGGTTTTGGGATGCATAAACAGAGCTATGGTTTCCAGATCGAGGGAAGTAATAGTCCCACTATATTCTACATTAGTCAGGCCTCATCTGGAATACTGCGTTCAGTTCTGGGCGCCTCATTTTAAGAAAGATATAGACAAGTTAGAGCGGGTTCAGAAGAGGGCGATGAGGATGATAGCCGGTATGGAGAACAAGTCTTATGAGGAAAGGTTGAAGGAACTTGGCATGTTCAGTCTGGTGAAGAGAAGGCTGAGGGGCGACATGATCGCACTCTTTAAGTACCTGAAGGGTTGTCACATAGAGGAGGGTACAGATTTGTTCTCTGCTGCCCCAGAGGGTAGGACTAGGTCTAATGGTTTTAAGTTGCAGGAGCGTAGATTCAGATTGGACATTAGAAGGAACTTCTTGACAGTAAGGGCGGTTTGGCAATGGAACCGACTGCCTAGGGAGGTGGTGGGATCCCCTTTGCTGGATGTCTTCAAGCAGAGGCTGGACAGCTATCTGCGGGAGATGCTCTAGCTGTGGATTTCCTGCTGTGAGCAGGGGGTTGGACTCGATGGCCCACAAGGCCCCTTCCAACTCTATGATTCTATGATTCTAGCTGCTTCGGAGACATAATGGAGATACACTGATCTGCAACATGACTTTTTTTTTTTGCTAAAAAAACACCCAACCACCCAAATCGAGTGCATGTCACTTCCAGTGCCTCTATCTTCTTTATCCTTTTGGGAAATAACAATACTGAACGAAATAAAAGAAATGATACTTTTTTTGTCATTCAGATTTTCTGAACTAAAGGTGGTAACTTGCACTGTGAGGACCAAAGCAAGACGTGTGTATGTTGATATACTCATTGCATGCCCCCAAGAGATAAGGTGACATATTTTTCCAGGGATGTGCAATGAACTCTATCGACTTTCCAGCTGTTCCCACCCTACATGCGGTTGTCTGAGAGGCAACTTCCTGTTTTCCCCTCATGCTATTTCCACTCCTAGGAAGCAATGGAGGCATCGAGCATTTTAGTGTCCCATTGATTATGCAATAGCCAGTCCACTCAGGAAAAAAAAAAGGTAGCGCCACAGGAGTTCAAATTCTTTATAACGCAAGTCTTGCTGCACGTGAAAACAACAATGCGTGTATAGGCATCAAACATTTTTTAAAAATCCCTACTAATACCTATGCCCATTCCCATAGACTGATTGGATGTATGTGTGGCCGAGGGAAATAGTGGCTTACAACAGCCCTGCAATGTAGTCCACTCTGTTGACATTGCAGGTTAGAGGCAGGGCTGAGGCTGCTTTGGATTTGCAGCCCCAAATTCCCCATTTTGGGTTGCACCAAATGTCGTTAAATTGCCCCTCAAGCCTTCCAGCCCACATCCGCTTCTCAGCTGTCTACAGCAGCAACGCTTCCAGTGGCTTGCATATAGGAGTGCTGAGGCTTTAAACTGTTTTCAATTCTCAGCCCCAAAATGGCCTGAGTTAAAACAGAAGGTGCACACATGTCGGGAGGGCATGAAACTTGAAATGTTTTCCTTGCCAATTGTGCCCCCCCCATGGTCTCCAGGCTTAATGTGCAATCAGGGAAAGGAAACAGTGATACTAACCTTTCAAGAGGAATGAATTGAAAGTTTAAAAAAACATATTGGAAGCTGGGGAGTGTGAACCTAGCAAATCTATTGCAATGGAAAAAGGTACATACACTGGCGTCACAAGGGTTGGTGTCACCCGGTGCAGTAACTCATGGTGTCACCCCCATGGACCTCCTGCCGTACAAGGTATGATAGCATTCTTCAAGTACTTGAAAAGTGGGCTGGGATGTCTTCTTGATCATCCCAGAGTGCAGGACACAGAATAATGGACTCAAGTTGCAGGAAGCCAGATGCCGACTGAACATCAGGAAGAACTTCCTAACTGTTAGAGTGACGTGACAATGGGACCAATGAACTGGGGAGGTGGTGGGCTCTCCAACCCTGGAGGCCTTCAAGAGGGCAGCTGGACAGGGACCTGTCAGAGAGGCTTTAATCCGGATCCCTGCATTGAGAAGGGGGTTGGACTCGATGGCCTTATAAGGCCCTCCCAACTCTCTACCATCCTATGATTCTATGAAATTTACACCTTGGAAAGGGGACAGTTCCAAAAACATCCATTTCCTAAACAAAAGTCACAACTCATGTGCTAGAAGTAAACGATTTCTGACATACATTTTCATCCATTTTGGAAAGACATGCTGTTCCCTGCAACAGGACAGGGGAGGTCTGTGGTTCTCCGGATGTTGCCAGACCCCCAACTCCCATCAGCCCCAGCCAGCATGGCCAATGGTCAGAGAGGGCCCAAATCCATCCCTGCCCAATGGCAAAGTGCCTCGGGGCCCCTTGGAAATTTATGCTGAAAGGCGCTCCTTTGTCCCTGCAGATATTCCTGGACTCCAACCCCTATTAGCCTCAGCAAGCACAACCCATGGCCACGGATGATGGGAGGTTCCCCATAGCAGTCCCAAGGTTTAGATGCAGTTTCCTTGCAATTTCCACCCATTGCCTCTACTCCTGTCCTCTTGAGTGACAGAGGACATGCTCCATCTTCTACATCACAGCCCTTGAAGACAACTGTCACATCTCCCTCTAACAGTCTCTTCTCCAGGCTAAACATATTGAGATATTTCCATTGTTTCTCAACAGTTGCAAATAAGAGCAGGCCAGGTAGCTTTTTTAGTTAGTTGTCAATCCTGGCTAAGGTTGAGGATTAGTTCTGCATTCTAGTGTTTCTCAAACTACTCCTCGTCTCTGGAAAGCCATACCTGAAATGCTCTTCTGATTTACAATATATGTCAGTCAAGAGATTTAGCAAGCTAGTCTTAATCATCATTTTCTGAAACATTTTCACAGAGAGGAATAAAACAACAACAGGCAATTGGCAAGTTCTTCACCACTGGATGACAGAATCTGGAAAAATGTCCAAGTCATTAATTACATGTGGGAAAATGAAATAAATGGGGAGGGGAGATGAATCTAAAACCTGTGGAATTGTTGCAACAAGAGCTGTTAAACAGAATGTAAATAGTCCTTCATCAAATTAAAATCATAAACTGGCAATCATAGGGCTGTTAAAAAAATTAGATCTAACAGGAAAAGATTTACTTCATCTGTCTTTTCCTGAACCCCTTTCCAAATTCTTCTGCCACCAACTTACATTGTTGTTGCTAAGTCATCGCACATGGAAATGCACTTCAGAAGAGTGAGATGTTGTTTTATTAAGCAGTCTGAGTTCATGTGTATTAAAATCAATGTTGCTTCCAGCATACACAGGAAGACTCCAGTTTTATTCCCCAAGTGGAGAAGAATGTAGGGGTCCTGGCCCACCACTCTAACCACTACCCCACACCGTCTCTGTGCATCCTGCAGTCCACATCCTTTAGCTACCCCACCCTTATCTAGGACGAGACAGGTACCCCCTCTTCTCGCCCCTTGCTTTTGTCCTCACCTTCGGCACACCACACTCCAGCAGAGCTCCCTGTCCAGCTAAGCTCCCTCCTAACAATCCCTTGATTCATAGACCGCCTTTCTACAGATGCACACCAGGCGGTTTGGAATTTTAAAAATACACTAAAAATGAACTATTTTTAAGAACACCAGAGAAAACTTTCTAGGGCCTTTGGTGCTGAGGAGCTAATTAGTGTGATGCAGTTTTGCTGTTTCTATGATCTGGTAAACTCCCTTGGGAAATGTTTATACCGACTGTGAAAATGAAAGCCAGGGAGCTGGCAACAAAATGTTGCAGTGTGAAGTGCTTCTCTTCTGGATGCTCCATTCCATCCCCTTTTCCCTGCCCCACCCCTGTTCTGCAGCCACTGAGCACCTACAGTCCTCCTTGGGCTGGTGGGTGGGTAGGTGGGAACCTCTTTAAATCACCCACCCCAAAAATATTTTTGTACTTTGGGGTTTCCCTGAGCCTGCGAATATCTCCCTGTTGCGTGAGGATGGTGCCGCGCTCACCTCTGAGCATCGGAAACAGAGGGAGCCACAAATATGGAGGCAGAGATGTCCGTATTCAGAGTGACAGATTCATCTTCGCCTGGATGCACAGTATTAAGTATCCATGGTTTCAAACTCGGGCACTCAGCTTGGCTTGGTGACCTTGGGTCGGTTAGTCCCTCAGTCACTCTTTGTGTCTCTCAGGCTAACCTACTTTGCGGGGTTGTTGCAAGGATAAAATAGGGGGGGAGCCGGTGGGAGAGAAGAGCCTCATGCTTGTGATCCTGAGCTGCTTGGAAAGGAGAGTGCGATGCAACCTGCAATAAACAAAATGAACTGGTCGCCTTGGGCTTCCCCCCTCAGAGCCGCAGGGCTGCGGGATCCTACACACTCCCTCCCATAGAACTCAACCCGACTGCATATCAGACAGGCGCCATCTCTTGTTATCTTTTCGGCACCAACTGAAGACCTTCCTATTTCAACAAGCCTTTTAAATAGAGACTTTATGCCAGTCTGTCTCTGTGTTGGAATTGCCATTTAAGATGTTTTTAGGAAAGATCCAGTGGACATAGTGTACTTAGACTTTCAGAAAGCGTTTGACAAGATACCTCACCAAAGGCTTCTGAGGAAGCTTAGAAGTCATGGAATAAGAGGAGAGGTCCTCTTGTGGAGAAGGAAACGGTTAAGAAGCAGAAAGCAGAGAGTAGGAATAAATGGACAGTTCTCCCAATGGAGGGCTGTAGAAAGTGGAGTCCCTCAAGGATCGGTATTGGGACCTGTACTTTTCAACTTGTTCATTAATGACCTAGAATTAGGAGTGAGCAGTGAAGTGGGCAAGTTTGCTGACAACACTAAATTGTTCAGGGTTGTTAAAACAAAAAGGGATTGCGAAGAGCTCCAAAAAGACCTCTCCAAACTGAGTGAATGGGTGGAAAAATGGCAAATGCAATTCAATATAAACAAGTGTAAAATTATGCATATTGGAGCAAAAAATCTGAATTTCACATATACGCTCATGGGGTCTGAACTGGCGGTGACCGACCAGGAGAGAGACCTCGGGGTTGTAGTGGACAGCACGATGAAAATGTCGACCCAGTGTGCGGCAGCTGTGAAAAAGGCAAATTCCATGCTAGCAATAATTAGGAAAGGTATTGAAAATAAAACAGCCGATATCATAATGCCGTTGTATAAATCTATGGTGCGGCCGCATTTGGAATACTGTGTACAGTTCTGGTCGCCTCATCTCAAAAAGGATATGGTAGAGTTGGAAAAGGTTCAGAAGAGGGCAACCAGAATGATCAAGGGGATGGAGCGACTCCCTTACGAGGAAAGGTTGCAGCATTTGGGGCTTTTTAGTTTAGAGAAAAGGCGGGTCAGAGGAGACATGATAGAAGTGTATAAAATTATGCATGGCATTGAGAAAGTGGATAGAGAAAAGTTCTTCTCCCTCTCTCATAATACTAGAACTCGTGGACATTCAAAGAAGCTGAAGGTTGGAAGATTCAGGACAGACAAAAGGAAGTACTTCTTTACTCAGCGCATAGTTAAACTATGGAATTTGCTCCCACAAGATGCAGTAATGGCCACCAGCTTGGATGGCTTTAAAAGAAGATTAGACAAATTCATGGAGGACAGGGCTATCAATGGCTACTAGCTGTGATGGCTGTGCTGTGCCACCGTAGTCAGAGGCAGCATGCTTCTGAAAACCAGTTGCCGGAAGCCTCAGGAGGGGAGAGTGTTCTTGCACTCGGGTCCTGCTTGCGGGCTTCCCCCAGGCACCTGGTTGGCCACTGTGAGAACAGGATGCTGGACTAGATGGGCCACTGGCCTGATCCAGCAGGCTCTTCTTATATTCTTAGAGCTTTTCTCTTTTTTAAAAAAGGACGTTTTGTTTTACTGTGTTGTTTAAGTCTGTTTTTAAGATGTGGTAGAGCCTTTTCAGTGTTTTGTTTGCCGCCCTGGGCTCCTCCTTCTGGGAGGAACTTAATGCCTAAATAAATAGATATGGAATCGCGCTGTAAGGAGAAGCAGCAGCAGTAGCCTCAATTTAGGCTACTTGTATACTTTCCCCCGCCCCATATAAAACGAACCGCTTCAAGAGATGATCCAGCGCCTGTCCCGCTATCTCCACACCTCCAAAATAAGAAAGGACTTCTCCGAAGGGAGGGCGGGGATATTTTGGGCAGGGGAGAAAGCTGCGTCACCCGCCCCTCCTCCCTACATCCCCATCTCTGCCGTGGGGCAAGAAGACGGGGAGGGGGACGGGAAGGCCGGCCTGGGGGGTGGGAAAGGCCAGGACGACGATTGACCACGCGGTGCGTGAGAGGCGATGATGGGGCCGGGAGGCGAGCGGGGGGCCGGCCGGGCAGATGTGCAGAAGAAGGAAGCGGCTCCTCTGGCGGACTCTCCAAGGTCCACGTGCCCAGAGCCAGCCTCTGGCCGACCGCGCAGGGCTCGGGTTCCGGAGCAGAGCCGGATTGCTCCCCAGCCCCGCCCGTGAAGAAGAGGCCCACCCTAACACCCCCTTATCTGTAGAAGCCGGGCTCCATCAAGGTCGTAAAGCCCTTGAAGTTTTAGGGAGGATGTTCCATTGGGCCATTGATTGATGGGCCCTTGTGCCATGAAGAAATTTCCTGATTGGTTAATTGGATCCGGCCTGTTGCTAGGCAGTTTGCCATAAGTATGGGGCTCAAACCTTTCGTTCCTCTCCTGGGTCCCATCATGCCTCCTTGATGTTGCCTGCTGAGCTTCCATTTTGCATCAACTCTCCTGATTGTTCCTTCCTCTGAAGAGAGGGGGGCTGTGCAACTGTCTACCTGTGTGTAAGTACAGACTAGGACAGATAGCTTTCTTGCTTTCTGTTGGGACTAATCTCCGTATGCATGTAATCCTTGGCAAATTTTCTGGGCTCAGAGTTTCCCCTTGGCTCAGGGTGGTTAACAGTCTAGTACCCTGCAGGGCTGTTGTGAGCGGGCACAGCCTTGGAAGGGAAGGCTATTTTGCCAGAGCCAATTGTCCTACGTGAGGAATTGGCTTCTGGAATGGTGGAGGGTGTCCCGGAAGAGCCCCCCTCCCTCAAACAAAAAGTATGATAACCTCAGTTTCAGCATTTTAGCTTCTAATGATAGTTCTTCCGACACCTAATTATTTGTCTTTTTCACGGTCCATGGTACCCGAAAAGCTCTACTCCAACACCACATTTCAAATGAGTTGATTTTTCTTTTCACTGTCCAACTTTCACATCCATATACAGAGATTGGGAATACCACAGTCTGAAAGATTTTGATTTTGGTGTTCAGTGATGCATCTTTGCATTTGAGGACCTTTTCTAGTTCTCTCATAGCTGCCCTCCCCAGTCCTAGCCTTCTTCTGATCTCTTGACTATTGTCTCCATCTTGGTTAATGACTGTGCCAAGGTATTGATAATTCTTTACAAGTTCAATGCACAGATTGTTAACTGTAAAGTTACATAAACCTTCCGTTGTCATTACTTAGTCTTCTTGACGTTGAGCTGTAGTCCTGCTTTTGTGCTTTCCTTTTTAACTTTCATCAGCATTTGTTTCAAATCATTACTGGTTTCTGCTATGAGTATGGTATTGTCTGCGTATCTTAAATTATTGGTATTTCTCCCTCCAGTTTTCACACCTCCTTCATATTGGTCCAATCCTGCTTTCCGTATCATATGTTTTGCATACAGATTAAACAAATAGGGTGATAAAATACGCCCCTGTCTCACACCCTTTCTGATGGGGAACTAATTGGATTCTCCATATTCTGTCCTTACAGTAGCCTCTTGTCCAGAGTACAGGTTGCGCATCAGGACAATCAGCTGCTGTGGCATCCCCATTTCTTTTAAAGCATTCCATAGTTTTTCATAATCTACAGAGTCAAAGGCTTTGCTGTAATCTGTAAAGCACAGGGTGATTTCCTTCTGAAATTCCTTGCTCCGTTCCATTATCCAACGTATGGTTGCGATATGATCTCTGGTGTCTCTTTCCTTTCTAAATCCAGCTTGGACGTCTGGCATTTCTCACTCCATATATGGTAAGAGACTTTGTTGTAGAATCTTGAGCGTTACTTTACTTGCATGGGATATTAAGGTAATCGTTCAATAATCGCTGCATTCCCTGGGATCCCCTTTCTTTGGAATTGGGATGTACATTGAACACTTCCAGTCTGTGGGTCATTGTTTTCTTTTCCATATTTGTTGACAAATGTTTCTCAAACTTTGGGCTGATTCAGTCTCAGTAGCTTGTAGCAACTCTGTTGGTATGCCACCTTTTCCTGGTGATTTGTTTCTTAGAATTATTTTAAGAGCAGCTTTCACCTCACATCCTAAAATTGCTGGTTCTTCATCATATGGTTCCTCTGTGAATGAATCTGTCATCCTGACATCTCTTTTACAGAGTTCTTCAGTGTATTGCTTCCATCTTCCTTTTATTTCATCGCAGTCAGTCAGTGTGTTCCCTTGTTGATTATTCAACATCCCTACTCTTGGTTTAAATTTCCCTTTAATTTCTTCCTGTACTTCTGCATAAAATCTCTTAATTTCCTCTTGTTCTGTCTTTTCCATTGGACCATAGCCTTAGATGATGGTTACGTTGATAGGTTCCCCATTAAATCTCATTGATATCACCCACTTAGACTTGGCATTATGACTCCTAATATCTTTTGTTACGTCACTTCTCACTGTTAGAGCAACCCCATTTCTTCTTAATTTCTCATTTCCTGCATAAAATATTTTGTAGTTGCCTGAAAATGGCCCATTCCCATCCTTTTTAATTCATTCACGCCAAGTATTGTAATATTGATACGTTCCATTTCTTCCTTGACAATTTCTAACTTTTCCTGGTTCATGCTTCTCACATTCCATGTTCCTATTGTGTGCGTCGTACAACTCCGCACCCTCGTTTCGCATCTGTATACATCAGCAACTGGGCTTCCTTTTGACTTTGACCCAGCTGCGTCAATAGACACAGCGCTACTCATACTTATCCTTTGTTCTTCCCCAGTAGCCATCCGTACTGGGGGTCTCATCTTCCAGCACTGTCTCATGTTGCAGGGGTTAACATTTTGGGAAGGAGGGAGGGAGGGAGGGGATGCGACCTGCACTCTGGGCAGTGGAAAGGGCCATGTTCCTGTCAGACAGGATCCATCCTAGGTTTATAAATTCCAGCTGTGTATAAGTACTGGGCTGTCCAGCTTAAATGGAGGAACAAGAGAGCAGATTTTCTTTGGAATTGTGTGTCTCTTTTCACAACCTGCTAAACTAACTCCGTACAAGGCCTTGAGCTTTGACAGGTAAACTCTGATATCAACAGAGCTCCCAGAAGTACAAATCATAATATATTCACAGGATTTCTCCACAGCATTTTATCTCCTTTCTGTTTCATTCCATCAGGATACATCTGGGGAGTCAAGGCTGAGGGAGAACCATCTGAAGTATCACTGGAAAAAGCTGAGGAGCAGATGCAGGAGCAGAAACTGAGGAGTCAAGATGGAGAAAAGAGACAAGAGGAGAGACAGACGCACACAGGGGACAAACCTTATCAATGCTTGGAGTGTGGAAAGAGCTTCAGGTGGAGTAGCACCCTTACGGTGCATCAAAGAACTCACACAGGGGACAAACCTCATAAATGCTTGGAGTGTGGAAAGAGCTTCAGTCAGAGTGGCCACCTTACTTTGCATCACAGAACTCACACAGGAGACAAACCTTATCAATGCTTCGAGTGTGGAAAGAGCTTCAGTGACAGTAGCCACCTTACTTCGCATCAAAGAAGTCACACAGGAGACAAACCTTATCAATGCTTTGAGTGTGGAAAGAGCTTCAGTCAAAGTAGCCACCTTACCTTGCATCACAGAACTCATACAGGGGACAAACCTTATAAATGCTTCGAGTGTGGCAAGAGCTTCAGTCACAGTAGCTCCCTTACTTCGCATCAAAGAACTCACACAGGGGACAAACCTTATAAATGCTTTGAGTGTGGAAAGAGCTTCAGTCAGAGTAGCACCCTTACTTTGCATCAAAGAACTCACACAGGGGACAAACCTCATACATGCTTGGAATGTGGCAAGAGCTTCAGTCGCAGTGACACCCTTACTTTGCATCAAAGAAGTCACAGAGGAGACAAACCTTATCAATGCTTGGAGTGTGGAAAGAGCTTCAGTGAGAGATGCTCCCTTAAGGTGCATCAAAGAACTCACACAGGGGACAAACCTTATAAATGCTTCGAGTGTGGAAAGAGCTTCAGTCGGAGTAGCACCCTTACTTTGCATCAAAGAAGTCACACAGGAGACAAACCTTATACATGCTTGGAGTGTGGAAAGAGCTTCAGTCAGAGTGGCCACCTTATTTTGCATCAAAGAACTCACACAGGGGACAAACCTTATACATGCTTCGAGTGTGGAAAGAGCTTCAGTCAAAGTGGCCACCTTACTTTGCATCAAAGAACTCACACAGGAGACAAACCTTATAAATGCTTGGAGTGTGGAAAGAGCTTCAGTGAGAGATGCTCCCTTAAGGTGCATCAAAGAACTCACACAGGGGACAAACCTTATCAATGCTTGGAGTGTGGAAAGAGCTTCAGTGACAGTAGTGCCTTTAGTAAACATAAAAGAATTCACACAGGGGACAAACCTTATCAATGCTTGGAGTGTGGAAAGAGCTTCAGTGAGAGATGCTCCCTTAAGGTGCATCAAAGAACTCACACAGGGGACAAACCTTATCAATGCTTGGAGTGTGGAAAGAGCTTCAGTAACAGTAGTGCCTTTAGTAAACATAAAAGAACTCACACAGGGGACAAACCTTATCAATGCTTGGAGTGTGGAAAGAGCTTCAGTGAGAGATGCTCCCTTAAGGTGCATCAAAGAACTCACACAGGGGACAAACCTTATCAATGCTTCGAGTGTGGAAAGAGCTTCAGTCAGAGTTGCAGCCTTACTGTGCATCGAAGAAGTCACACAGAAGACAAACCTTATACATGCTTGGAGTGTGGAAAAACCTTCAGTCTCTATAGCACCCTTAGTAAACATCTAAGAATTCACACAGGGGACAAACCTTATCAATGCTTGGAGTGTGGAAAGAGCTTCAGTCAGAGTGGCCACCTTACTTCGCATCAAAGAACTCACACAGGGGACAAACCGTATAAATGCTTGGAGTGCGGGAAGAGCTTCAGTCACTATAGCACCCTTAGTAAACATGAAAGAATTCACACAGGGGACAAACCTTATCCGGCAAGGGACTGCTTCCGGTAAGACCTGTCTGCTTTTGCTCCTGTTTCTTTTAACCTTTTACTCAACTTTATGTTTTTTTAAATTTTTATATTTTAAACGGAATTTTAATTGATGAGATACTTGAGCGGAAGCTGATAACCTGGCAGTAAAGCCCCTTCCTTTTGCTGTGTTTTGATAGGTAAAAGAAAATACTGGACAGTCATCAATACATTTATAACAATTATATTAGCAGCATATGATAGATGACAATTCATGGAGATTAACCCATCCCAGGGACCTCAAAGGCCTGTTGGAATAGCCACGTCTTCAGGGCCTTGCGGAATACATCCAGGGAAGGGGCATGTCGAAGATCAAACGGGAGGGAGTTCCAGAGAGTGGGGGCCACCACAGAAAAAGCCCTCTCCCTAGTGCCCACCAACCTAGCTGTTTTGGTTGGTGGGATTGAGAGAAGGCCTTGCGTGGCTGATCTGGTCGGGCGGCATAATTGGTGGCGGTGGAGGCGCTCTTTCAGGTAAACTGGGCCGAAACCGTACAGGGTTTTAAAGGCTAATACCAACACCTTGAATCGGGCCCGGAAAACAACCGGCAGCCAGTGTAGATCAAATAACACCGGCGTAATGTGATCACGGCGGTGGCTGTTGGTAAGTAAGCGCGCCGCTGCATTCTGTATTAGTTGCAATTTCCGGGTCGTTTTCAAGGGTAACCCCACGTAGAGCGCATTACAGTAGTCCAGTCAAGAGGTGACCAGGGCATGTATCATGAGTGGGAGCTGTTGAATAGGGAGGTAGGGTTGCAGCCTACGTATAAGGTGTAGTTGATACCAAGCTGCCCGGCTCACGGCTGAAATCTGAGCCTCCATGGACAGCTTGGAATCAAGAACAACCCCGAGGCTGCGGATCTGGTCCTGTAGGGGCAACCTCACCCCACCAAACACCAGGTCAACATCTCCCAACCTTCCCTTGTCTCCCACAAGTAGTACCTCGGTCTTATCAGGGTTCAACTTCAACCTGTTCCTGCCCATCCATCCACTCACGGATTCCAGGCACTTGGACATGGTCTCCACAGCCCTCTCCGGTGAAGATTTAAATGAGAGATAGAGCTGAGTGTCATCCGCATATTGGTGACACTGCAGCCCAAATCTCCTGATGATCGCTCCCAGCGGCTTTACACAGATGTTAAATAGCATGGAAGAGAGGATAGAACCCTGTGGCACACCACAGTTGAGAGGCCAAGGGTCTGAAACCTCATCTCCAAATGCCACACATTGGTGCCTGTCTGAGAGAAAGGAATGGAACCACCGTAAACCCGTGCCTCCCAATCCCAAACTCTCTAGGCAATCCAACAGGATACCGTGGTCGATGGTATCAAAAGCCCCTGAGAGATCCAGGAGGACAAGAAAGGTGAATTCTCCCCTATCCAATGCCCTCCTCATATCATCTACCAGAGCGACCAAGGCTGTTTCAGTTCCATGTCCAGTCCTGAAACCCGACTGGTATGGATCTAGATAATCTGTTTCATCCAAGTGTGTCTGCAACTGATTTGGCACCACTCGCTCAATGACCTTGCCCAGGAATGGTAAATTCGAGATTGGGCAAAAGTTGTTTAAAATCTGGGGATCCAAGGAGGACTTCTTTAAGATGGGTTTTATAATAGCCTCCTTGAGGGCTAGTGGCATAACACCCTCTTGCAAGGATGCGTTAACCATTGCCTTGATCCCCTCACCCAATCTCTCATGAGGAGCCACGACTGGCAAGGGTCAAGTAGACAAGTGGTAGGTCTTACAGATGAGAGCACCTTGTCCACATCCTCAGAAGGAAGAGGCCGAAATCGATCCCATTTGACCGGTTTGCAACTGGCCAACTCTGTTTCATTTACTATGTCCACAGCGTACGGAATTGAGCTCCGTAAATGTTCGATTTTATCAGCAAAGTGCTTTGCCAATTTGTCACAGGAGGCCGTAGACTGTTCCAAGGGTTCCTGAGCAACTGGACCGACCAGGCTTTGGACCACCTGGAACAACCTCCTGGGACAGCACTCTGCTGAAGCCATAGTTATTCCCATATTTAAGAAAGGGATCAGAGAGGATCCTGCAAACTATAGACCAATCAGTCTTCTCTCTGTAATTGGCAAACTTTACGCCAGCTACTTGAAAGGGAGACTTTCTAAATGGCTAGAAGAGGAAAATATCCTGGGTTGGGAGCAGGCGGGTTTTAGGAAAGGTAGATCTGTGATTGATCATTGTATAATCTTAAATCATTTAGCTGAAAAATATAGGGATCGTTGGAGTAATGGCCTTTATGTTGCTTTTGTTGATTTAAAATCTGCATTCGATTCTATTCCTAGAGAGAAATTATGGGAAAAACTTGTAAATACCACAACTGACAAAAGACTACTCTTTCTAATTATCCGACTGCACCAGCACACCTCTTTCCGTGTCAGATGTGGCCGTAAGGGGGGTCTAACAAACTCCATTCCCACAACAAAAGGAGTTAGACAAGGCTGTATCTTAGCCCCTCTCCTATTTAACCTTTTCATGAATGATTTATCAACTAGGTGCCATTCGCCAGACTTTCATTCCCCCAAACTAGTGAGTCATCATTGCCCCCTATTGTTATATGCAGATGATGCCGCCCTACTATCCTTAACTAAAGTAGGTTTAAAACGTCTATTCCGAGCCTTTATGTTATTCTGCCAAGACAACGACCTGATTATAAACTTTTCCAAAACTAAAATTTTAGTTTTTTCTAAGCGCCCCTCAGTTTCTGAATGGATGATTAATACCCACCAAATTACTCAGGTTATGCAATTTAAGTACTTAGGCATCTTGTTTCATTCATCACTGTCTTGGGCTCCCCATATTCGTGCTGCTATTACAACTGCTTGGAACTCAGCAAAGGGCATTTTACGATACTTTTTCATTAAAGGAGGACAATATATCCCGGCAGCTCTACAGGTTTTTAGGTCTAAAATAATTCCCCAACTTTTATATGGAGTCCCATTATGGATCTCAGATGTGAGGCCCAATCTCGCTTGAGGCCCAAGCGTGGACTATAGCCCTAAATTACTGGACCAAATTGTCATTTGAGTATTCTGCAGGCTACCCTCCCCTTTTGTGGGAGGATCCCTTTTCCTCCCTATGGGCAAAAATGTTTTCTACTCAACTCGCAAAGATTGGTTTTTCCTTGGAGTATCTATCATCTCAAGATCCAGAGGCAGCCAAATATTCTATTCTGGCCCGGCTTAGAGATATAGATCTCCAACACTCAATTACGGCAGCTACTTCAATACTTTGGTTTGTCCTTTGAGCCGCTGATCCGTGCTCCTTACTTAGATTTTCTTACTGTCCCTAAATATCGTCTAGCCTTTACTAAGGCTAGATTTAACTGCTTGACTTCTGCACTATTAGAAGGGAGATATCGGGGCCTACCGTATGAAAATAGATTGTGCCCCTGCAATGCACCAGTCATTGAAACCCTTTCTCATGTTCTTTTTGAGTGTCCATTATACATTACTGAACGTCTTAAATTCTTAACTCGTATCACAAAAAAGTTTCCTTATAAGCCGCTCGACCTTCTACTTCTTCACCTTTTTTCAGCCTCAAATAGAGATTTTACTTTATCTGTTGCGATATTTATCTTTGCTGCCCAATCTATACGGGGGGAACTCTCCCCTCCTGACGGATCTGCTGCCTTTTTGTAATATTATAGTATTATTGTTATACCAGGATAGTTATTGTATTTTATTTGAATGTATTGGGTCTATGACTGTAATAATAAAGATTGATTGATTGATTGATTGATTGGAGTGTGGAAAGAGCTTCAGCCGGAGTAGTGCCTTTACTTTGCATCAAAGAACTCACACAGGGGACAAACCTTATCAATGCTTGGAGTGTGGAAAGAGCTTCAGCCGGAGTAGTGCCTTTACTTTGCATCAAAGAACTCACACAAGAGACAAACCTTATAAATGCTTGGAGTGTGGAAAGGGCTTCAGGTGTAGTAGCAAACTTTATTTGCATCACAGAATTCACACAGAGGACAAACCTTATAAATGCTTGGAGTGTGGAAAGGGCTTCAGTCAGGGTGGCCACCTTACTTTGCATCAAAGAGGTCACACAGAGGACAAACCTTATAAATGCTTGCAGTGTGAAAAGAGCTTCAGTCGGAGTGTCCACCTTACTTTGCATCACAGAACTCATACAGGGGACAAACCTTATAAATGTTTTGAGTGTGGAAAGAGCTTTAGTCAGAGTAGCACCCTTACTTTGCACCACAAAACTCACACGGGACAAACGTTACAAATGCTTGCAGTGTGGAAAGAGCTTCAGTGACAGTAGCCAACTTAGTTCGCATCTCAAAAGTCATATAAGAGACAAACCTTATAAATGCTTCAACTGTGGAAAAAGGTTCAGTTTGAGTAGCCACCTTACTTCGCATGTTAGGCTGACTGGTCTGTAGTTCCCCGGTTCCTCCTCCTTGCCATTTTTGAAGATAGGGACAACATTAGCTCTCCCCTCAGTCATCTGGCAGTTCACCGGTCCTCCACGATCTCACAAAGATAATAGACAGCGGTACTGAGAGTTCTTCAGCCAGTTCCTTCAATACTCTAGGATGCAGTTTATCGGGCCCTGGAGATTTGAACTCGTTCAAAGTGATTAGGTATTCCTTGACCATTTGTCTATCAACCTCAAGCTCCAATCCTGCCCCTTCTACTGCATGTTTCCCGGGAGAGTCATCGACCCTTTTTTGGGAGAAGATTGAGCTCTTCTGCCTTTTCTTTGTCATCTGTTATCATTTTGCCATCCTCATTGAGTAGCTGTGCCACCTTTTCTTTTCTCTGTCTTTTACTATGCTGACACCATCCCTGCAATTCCGTGAAACCTGCCTGTACTCTTCCTTTGTACTCTTCTGGCCTTCTTTCCACTTCCTGTCTGTGTCCTCTTTTGTTTCCAGGTAATCTCTAAGCTTTTGGTGAAGCCACATTGGCTTCTTCTGCTGTTTCCCCCATTTTTCCTTGTTGGAATTCCTTGCCATTGTGCTTTTAGAATTTCCGTTTTAGAAACTCCCACCCATCTTGGACTCCTTTTCTCATTAGGGTGGCTTGCCATGGCACGGTAGTGACAATTGTTCTGAGTTTATTAAAATCAGATTTCCTGAAGTCCAGGGTGCACATATGGATACTCTCAGCTTTTGCTTCTGTTAAAATCAAGAATTCAAGTATGGTGTGGTCACTTTCCTCCAGAGTTCCCGTAACTGCTACTTCATCCACCAAATCATCTCTATTGGTTAGAATCAAATCCAGGATAGCTGATCCTCTGGTTGCTCCCTCCACTTTCTGTAGGACGAAGTCATCTCCAACACAAGTCTCAGTGCTTGTAGCATTGAAAGACCTTTCATCAGAATGGCTACCTTCAGGCGCATCAAAGGATCTGTACAAGGGAAGAGATTTATCAATGCTTTGGAAAGTTTGTTGTTATGTACCTTCAAGTGACCCTATGTATCAGCGACCTCCGAGAGCATCAGTCGTGAACAGATCTTGTAAGTTCAGGTTTGTGGCTTCCTTTATGGAATCAATCCATCTCTTATTTGGCCTTCGTCTTTTTCTACTCCCTTCTGTTTTTCCCAGCATTATGGTCTTTTCTAGTGAATCAGGTCTTCTCATGATGTGCCCAAAGTATGATAACCTCAATTTCATCATTTTCGCTTCTAGTGATAGTTCTGGTTTAATTTGTTCTAACACCCAATTACTTTTGTTTTTCGGAGTCCATGGTTAAATAAAGTAGTTATTTCTTATTTTTAAAGCTTAAAGTCTCTGTCTGACTAATTTGTAGGGAAAGTGCAATCTTTAGCAAAGATTCAAATGCACAAAGCTCACTCAGACACTCAAATACCTAATTTTGCTACTCTGCAACAGATATTTTGGCTGCAAAGGGGAGGATCGCTCTGCCCTCGGCTGTCCTGCCCTGGGGGAGGGTCCTGGGGGCTTTTTAATAGGGCACCATTGGCAGTTACTTAAAAGCCACTTTGGAATGGTTTATATCCTGAACACCGAGATACAGCCTTGGTCGCTGTTGGAAATGGGGCAAGAGCAACTCCTGTTTTGTTCTTTTGTCTGTGTTCCAGAAGGGAGGTAGAGTTTGGGTCCTCCAGATGGAGAGGCTTGTTTACCTTTACCTGTGTTGCTCTGACTGACTTCCTTCCGGCGACTAGGATGTTACGTCTTTAATGAAGCTTACCTGCCCCTCCTCCTTCTGCCTTCCCACTTATTTATTTAATTTATTAGTCGCCCATCTGGCTGGTTGTCCAGTCACTTGGTGACGTACAGAATAAAAGCATACAGAAACATTAAAACAGTAAAATCTCAACCAATCATAATAAAGCCTAACCCAGCCCACTTTCTTCTCCGACTGTCCGAGAAAAAGGAGACACCTTTGTCTCTGCTCTCTTCCACCTTAGCTAGTTAGTTAGAACTAGGGATGCCTTTCTATCTACTATGTATTTCTATAAATAAAGTAGCTTTTATTTTGTTTCTTATTTTACTAAGTCTCAAGTCTCAGTGATCCTGATGCAGGCTAAAAGCTGGCACACTCGCATTTCAACATCTGCTGTTACTCTCTGCTGCCGTTGTGCTGCTTTAAGCAAATTAAGCACACAGCGCAACAAGGGTTGTGGGGCCCAGCAAACTAAGTGGAGTGCAAGGGCCCAGGGCCTGCAGGAGGAAGGAGACCATCGCCGTCCTGGGAAGGAGAGCCGTTGCTGCTGCCGTCTGCCAGCCTGCCTGCTTGCTTGCTGCTCCTGCCGCCGCTCGGCTACCACCGCCACCCTCCCTGTTGGACTTCTGCTTGGAAGGTGTCACATCTTGCAGGACCAATTGGTGGGGGGTGGGTTTTTTGGGTAGTTTTCTGGTGGTTTTAAGGGTGGGTGGCCTGCCTGAGTTGTGGAAGCCAGTGTCAGGGGCATGTGTCAATCAGAGGGGAGTGATGGGGGAGGGGGAGGCCAATATAGGCAGATGCTGGAGGAGTGCTAAGGGCAGGCCACGTCAGGTAAGAGGAACTAAGGAGAGATGCGTAATATCTGTCCCCTTTTCCGGGCCTGTCCAGAGCCGAAAGATAGCTGGGGGATGCTTGACTCCATACTCTGGCCTTCGACTGCTGCTGTGTAATGCCAGGTCTGTTGCCCAAAAAACAACCCTCATCCATGATACGATATTGGATGAGGGCGCAGACCTGGCATGTATTACGGAAACCTGATTACAGGCTGAAACGCGTTGGGCTTCTTTGAAAAATATTCTGCAATAAAACCAGTTTGGGCTTCTTTGAAAAAAATCTCGCAATAAAACCAGTTTTCTATAAAATACTTCAGCGTTCTGGTCTTTGACCCCCTTTTTTCTACATATTGAATTGGATGCTCACCACTCTTTATCTGCTCCTCTCTGTGAGACCAAGGTTGTTGACCGCATGTGCTGGAGGTTGGGCCCAAAGGGCAGTCTAGGGATTCTGCTGTTATACCGTCCACCCCACCGCACAACAGACTCCCTGGCTGAGGTGCTGGAGGTGGTCTCGGATGTGCATGCACAGTCCCCAAACTTGTTGGTATTGGGAGACTTCAATGTACATTCGGAGGTCATCCTCACAGGGGCGCCTCAGGACTTCATGGAAACCATGGCTTCCTGGGAGCTGCACCTTATTCCAACAGGGCCCACCCATGTAGCTGGTCATGCACTCGACCTTGTGTTTGTCTCGGGAGAGGCGGGGAGTGATCTGGAAATTGGGGGTACATCCATCACCCCCTTGTCATGGTCAGATCACTACTTGGTGAGGGTGGACTTCTTGGTGTCACAAACCCTCCATGGGGGTGGAGGACCCATTAGGATGGTCCTCCCCAGACTTCTGATGGATCCAGATGGGTTCCTGAATGCTCTTGGGGATTCTCTGGGGCATGTGCATGGCCACTCGTTTGGGACTCTGGTGGAGGGGTGGAATGCTACAATCACCGGAGCATTAGACCGGGTGGTTCTGAAACGCCCTCTCCCCCTGAATAGAGCTCAGACGGCACCATGTTATACTCCACGGTTGCAAACTCTGAGGCAGCAGGTGAGACGGCTAGAGCGCCGGTGGTGGAAATCTTGCTCTGATGACGATCAGACATGGGTTAGAGCAGCTGCAACAGCCTACCATGTGGCGATAAAGGCAGCAAGAAAGGATTTTTATGCTGCCTGTATTGCGTCCACAGAGTGCTGTCCCAGGAGGCTCTTCCAAGTGGTCCGGAGTTGCCCCGGAACCAACGGAACATGTTAAGATCTCCTGTGATGAGTTTGCAAAGCACTTTACAGATAAAATTGATCATATTCAGAGTGTTATTCCATGTGTTGTGGACACAGTGAGCGAGCCGGAGGTGGCCAGTGGTGCTCTGGTGGTGTGGGATCAGTTCCAGCTTCTTCCTTCTGATGAAGTGGACAAGGTGCTTTCAACCTTAAAGCCAACCACTTGCTTACTCGACCCTTGAACATCATGGCTCATTATGAGCTGCAAGGATACACTGGGCAAGGGGATCGAGGCAGTGGTAAATATGTCCCTGGAAGAGGGAGTTATGCCATCAGCCCTCAAGGAGGCAGTAATAAAACCAATTCTAAAGAAGCCCTCCTTGGATCCCCAAGATCTGAACAACTTTCACCCAGTCTCAAATCTGCCATTCCTGGGCAAGGCGGTTGAGCGGGTGGTGGCGAAGCAGTTGCAAGTGCATTTGGAGGAAGTGGATTATCTGGATCCATTTCAATCAGGCTTCAGCCCTGGACATGGGACTGAAATGGCCTTGGTCGCCTTGGTAGATGATATGAGGACAGCGCTGGATAGGGGCGAATGCACCTTCCTTGTCCTCCTGGATCTCTCAACGGCTTTCAATACTGTTGACCACGTTATCCTTCTGGACCACCTGGACAGGTTAGGCATAGGGGACACTGTATTGCAGTAGTTCCGTTCCTTCCTCTTTGGTAGGTACCAGACAGTGGAATTGGTGGATGAGGTTTCAGACCCTTGGCCTCTCACTTGTGGGGTGCCACAGGGCTCCATCCTCTCCCCGATGCTGTTCAACATCTATATAAAGCTGCTGGGGGCTATCATCAGGAGATTTGGGCTGCAGTGTCACCAGTATGCGGATGAAACACAGCTCTATCTGTCATTCAAATCTTCACCGAGGTTGGCTGTAGAAACCCTGTCCAAGTGCCTGGAGTCGGTGAGTGGCTGGATGGGAAGGAATAAGCTGAAGCTGAACCCTGACAAAACTGAGGTACTGTTTGTGGGAGACAAGGGAAGGCTGGGGGATGTGGACCTGGTGCTCAATGGGGTACGATTGCCCCTGAAAGACCAGGTCCGCAGCCTGGGGGTCATTCTTGACTCCCAGCTGTCCATGGAAGCTCAGGTCTCAGCTGTGAGCCGGGCGGCGCTGTATCAACTCCATCTGATACGGAGGCTGTGCCTCTACCTTCCCAACCATCTGCCATTTTAATGTTTTTAATTGTGGTAAACCACCCAGGGAGCATTGGCTATGGGGAGGTATATAAATGCAATAAATAAATAAATAAATTGGCCATAACAGCAACCACAACTGCATTGGACGTAACAGCAAAGATGTGTCACATACCCAAATACTCACACCATCACCCAAAGTGAACACCAGCCCCAAATGAACAAAATCAGACTCAGCTCCCACCTCCAGAGGATGTCTCGGTAATCCAGAAGGGCTCTTCATGAACCTTTACTTACTCTCAACAAGCAACATCCTGGAAGCCCCTTCCTTCTGGACAAAATAAACATTCTACTTCTCTTTGTTGCAAATTTGGGTAGAGACACAATTACTGTTGTGCCAGTTCCAGTGTGTCTACCTCTCTTTTCTCAGAATGGGGGCATATGATGCTTAATTTCTTTTTAAATTCAGCTTCAGGGAGATTTCACAACTGATTGGTAGACCAACCCCTTTCTGTTCCAGGTGCGGCCAATGGAAAAGCTTTGCTGCAGGCTCAGGCAGAGACGGTGATTGGCTGCTTTGCTGTGGGATGTCCTGAAAGTTCTGAAGGAAGCAGTGGGGAAGGAAGCTGTGTCCAGCCGAGGGCAGAGTCTCTTCAATATGCAGGCAGAAACATCATTCTGGCTGTTTTAAAGTGACTCATGGGCCCACAGCCTTAGCCCCATGTTCTTCCTCGTAATCCAAATGATAACTAGCCAGATATACTAAAGGCACTTTGCCTTTATAAACCTCTTGGACACTTTCCTTCCAAATCTGTTTCAATCCCAGGTTGGCTGCTGGGGGTGGCAGCTTGGAAGGGGTGGGTCTCACCACCTCCCTCTTTATCAAAAAATTTCTTTCCCTTTTTGGCTACTTCTTGTTGTTGTTATGTGCCTCCAAGTCGACTATGAATCGGTGACCTCCAAGAGCATCTGTCATAAACCACCCTGTTCAGAACTTGTAAGTTCAGGTCTGTGGCTTCCTTTATGGAATCAATCCATCTCTTGTTTGGCTTTCCACTTTTTCTACTCCCTGCTGTTTTTCCCATAACTAGCCAAATATACTAAAGCCCCTTTGCCTTTATAAACCTCTTGGACACTCTCCTTCCACATCTGTTTCGGTCCCAGGTTGGCTGCTGGGGGTGGTGGCTCGGAAGGGGTGGGTCTTACCACCTCCCTCTCTATCAGTCTCAAAATATTTTCTTTCTTTTTTTGGCCACCTATTCCTATTTTTTGGCCAAATGCTGCAAGTCTGGAGCTCCCACTTTCTGCATTATTGTGGGGTGGGGGGCAGGAACCCACAGATGTCTCCCCAGACACTGAGGATGAGCCCAGTTTCCAGGGACAGACCTCGTCCCCCCTTCTCTGCTGACTCTATCTGCTCACGGCAGGCAATTTGTTAATTAGATTCGCCTTAAGAACATCATTAAACCTCTTTTGCTGTGCACCGATATTCCGTTTTCCATCCTTAAGTTGGGAGTAAAGTAGCTGCTTTGGAAGACCTCCCTCTTCATCAGATTCAAAATCTTTTTCTTTCTTTTTTTGGCCACCTATTCCTGGCCAAATGCTACAAGTCTGCAGCTCCCACTTTTTGCATTATTGTGGGGCTGGGTGGGGGGCAGGAATCCACAGCCATCTCCCCAGACACTGTGGATGAGCCGAGTTTCCGGGGACAGACCTCGTCCCCCCTTCTCTGCTGACTGTCTGTTGTTATTTGTGAATTGCTCTATAAATATCCAGCTATTTTACGACAACTAACAGCCCTCCGACTGTGGGCTACCCCTGACCCACCTCAATCTAGCGGCAAATTCACAGCCTTGACATGGTTTCTTCTGAGTTGTACCAATAAAGTTTTTTACAACCACCCTCTGTTGTCTTGAAACAGTTTTCTTCCCTAAAAGTCAATTTAACTATACGCTGTGTGAAGAACTTTCTTTTCTCTCTCCTGAATCTCCCAACATCCAGCATCTTTCCATGTCCATGAGTTCTAGTGCCATGAGAGGTACTGAAAACTCAGCAGAGTTGGCCCCTGCCTTATTTCTGTGCATGTGTATTGTCATGGTAGGCACCACCACAGAAAAGGCCCTGCCGTGTTTGTCACCAGATGAACTGCCGCAGACTGTGGCACAACCAGGAGGGCCTCATCCTGAAATCTCCACTTTGTGGGGTTTGGTTATTATTATGACCCTGCGAGCAGCCATTGATATAGACATGTCATCGGAGAGAAGAACCACCCACTAGCAGCATCTCAGTCTTGTCTGGATTGAGCCTCAGTTTATTAGCCCTCATCAAGTCCATTGTTGCAGCCAGGCACTGGTTCAGCACATTGGAAGGGATTTTGGCTGCATCCTCTGCCTGCCTGCCTGCCTCCAAAGTAGCTGCAGGGCAGTGGTGCCCGGGAGTGGCCTTGGTGGAGCGGAGGAGCCCCCTTGGAACCTCAGCAAATGAGGAAGCACCCTGGCGATGACCAGCCTGTTGTTGGGTGAAACTCCCTGGGCGGGAGCCTCACCAGGAGATGGAGAGAAATCTGGAGGATGGGGGGATTTAATGGGGAGAGATATATGAGGGGGTGGGCTGCAGGGGAAAGGGTGCCCATTGGGTCTGGCCTCTTATCCAAGGGCAGCTCCATCAGGGAAGGGGATTCCACTCTGGGGGGTCTCCCCAGTCACCAGCTCCGTGCATTGGGCAGCAGGAGCTGGGAGGCGGTTCACTTGCTGTTATTTTTCCGGGGGGGGGAGCTCCTCCTTCGGTTCCCAACTTCAAACAAGATGCCTCTTTTGGAGGGCGCAGGGCCCCCCCAGCTGACTGTGATTCTCCTCTGGCAACTGGAGGAGGAGGGGGGCAGTAAAGCCCAGTGACACAGTGGGGGGATCTGACTCCTTCTTGGGGAGGGGGCTGTTCCTGAAGGTGCCTCAGGTCTCAATACGACCCCCACAATGTTCTTTTTCTAAGACACAGCAGAGGAAGGTGGAGGGACGATGTGTGTTGAGGGTCCCCCGGGGTCGGAGAATTGGAAAAGGGTCCTGGGTCGCAGTCTTGTGTGTCTGTGGGGTGGGGGTGCTCTTCTCTGGTGTGCAGCAACCCCACAGCTGCCAGAGAGTTGCTCCTTACTTGCTCCAACAGCCCCCCAAGTCACTTAGCATGGAGTGGAACAACCCCCCCCAAATACTCTTACTCTTTACAGATCTTTTATTGCATCAGGTGTTCAGGGTGGTAACATAATTATCAACACAAAATAAAAGAAGAAATGCATCAGAACAAGACATGACCCCCCCCCGCAGATCCGGGAACGGCAGAGAGATCAGAGAGAAATCTCGATTTTGCCCCTTTACTCCACAAGTGCCTGAGCAAGACATTCTTGGGACACTCCTACCTGGCAACCGATGACTCCACCTCAGATTGGAGCCCCATTGGTTCCTGCCCAATCCCCAGGGTGAAGAGGCAGAGTTTGGGCAGATGTTCTCCCGGGGCTGAGCAGCGTAAGTCCCACTCCACAGTCGGCTGTGGGGCAGAGGAGAGGGAAGGGGAGATAGGATGGGGAGCTCTTCCACAGTGGACGTGGGGGTCCTCCTGGGGATCGCGGCGGTGCTGGTCTCTGTGATGTTCCTATATATTAGTGTATATATGGTAAGTGCTGGTTGTTTAGAGTATACGTGGTAAGTAGTGAAAGAGGAGGGGGAGTGAATGGGCAATAGAATGCTTGATGATTGGCTGAATGTTTAAAATGGCTGACAGTATAAATGAAAGGATGACAGGTAAATCTGGGTGAATGTGAGGTGGTGAATTGTGGAATCTGGGGGGAGAAGAGAAAGAGTGGGTTGCTTGGTGGGGTTTAGAGAGTTGTTTACCAGGAGAGAGTGGAGAAGGAGGGAGGTGGAGTTCGGATTAGTATTGAGTAAAACCATATGCTTGTTTGTGACCTTACCCATGGGACTAAGGAACTCACCAAGTTCATTTCAGAGGCTAATCAATACTGTGTTGCGAGGCATGTCAGATTTTGCAGTGGCCTATATCGATGACGTGGCCATTTTTAGCAAGTCAGTGCCTGAGCATGTCCAACACCTGACAACAGTATTGGAGGCCTTAAGAAAAGCAGGCCTCACAATAAAAGCTAAGAAATGCCAGTTTGGACTAAAGGAAGTAATCTATTTAGGACATAAGGTGGGGAGTGGGATAATCACCCCCTTATGGAGCAAGGTGGAGGCAATACAAGCGTGGCCGATCCCCTTAACCAAAAAACAAGTAAGGGCATTTCTGGGTGTGGCTGGATTTTATAGGAAGTTTGTGAGAAATTTTGGGGAAATAGCAACCCCCTTGCATGAATTAACAAAGAAGAAGTGTTCTGAGCATGTGGTATGGACGGATGAATGTCAGAAGGCTTTTGATCTACTGAAGCAAGCCTTGTGCCAAGGACCCATATTAATAGCACCAGACTATGAGAAACCATTCATCGTGGCTACAGATGCGTCGGACCTGGCGCTGGGAGTCGTCTTGCTGCAGGAGAGAGAAGGCACCAGACATCCAGTGGCATACCTGAGTCGCAAGCTGACGCCGAGGGAGAAAAACTATTCGTCGGTCCAGAAGGAGTGCCTAGCGGTCGTGTGGGGACTGAACAAGTTGCGCCCATACGTGTGGGGACGAAGATTCACAGTGACTACGGATCATCGGGCCTTGTTATGGTTGCAGACTATGAAAAACCATAACACTATGCTGCAGAGGTGGTCCTGGGCCCTACAGGACTATCAAGTGGACTTCCAGTTCATAAAAGGCTAGGACAATGTACTGGCCGATAGACTTTCCAGGCAAGTGGCTGGGACTGCAGTGATGTGACCAGACAGAGGAACAAAGAAAGACATTTTCCCCATAGAGACTTTTATTTGTTAACGCGACGTATAAATCCTGGAACAGGAATAATACTCTGCTGTTGTTTAAGGGGGGGGGAAATGTGATGTTCCTATATTAATGTATATATGGTAAGTGTTGTTGTTTTAGAAGATACATGGTAAGTGGAGTGAAAGAGGAGGGGGAGTGAATGGGCAGTAGAATGCGAGATGATTGGCTGAGTGTTTAAAATGGCTGAATGTATAAAAGGAAGAGTGTGAGTGGAATCGGGGGGGGAGAAGAGAACTGAGTGGGTTGCTTGGTGGCGTTTAGAGAGTTGTTTGCCAGGAGAGAGTGGAGAAGGAGGGAGGTGGAGTTCGGATTAGTACTGAGTAAAACCATATGCTTATGTGCCTTAAGAAGAAATCTTGTTAATCTTGTTAGCTTTGTTATCTGTAATAAATACTTAATTTGGTTTACCAAAGGCCTGATCCTTGGCTGGGGTTTCACAGACCAGAAGGGGGGGTAAGGTAATGACCAAGGCTGAAGGGGAACTGTAACAAATGGTGGCAGCGGTGAAGAGAATAACAATACCAGTATTCAGAGTCTCTGGGAATACTAGTATTGGGACGTGACTAGTGGTTGCCTAGCAGGGGGATCTGTTGAGATCTGTGCTAGAGCGGATAGGTAAACCATAAGAGAGAGCGGTCCGGACTGGTGGAGTCCCTGGTGGTGCCTAGTGACAGGCAGTAGCCATGCGCAGGTAGGAACCTGACAGGGAGAGCCACGGAAGGACGCATCACATGTAGTGGCAGTAGCGGTGGGATACGAACAACAGAGAATCCAGATACGAATACTAGAGAATCCAGAACAGTGGTGTGGCAAACAGAAATAACAAAACAAGATTTCTTGTGAGAGTGACTGGCAAAGAGTGTGTGGCAAAGAGTGAGTGAACTCAAACACCATGGCTGAATACATAAAAATGAAAAGAGAGGAGCTGGTGAAGAAGTGCATAACATTCAATTTACCTCACGAGGGTAAAGGGGTAGATGAATTGAGGGTAGCACTTATAGGATTTGCTACTGCCCAGCAAAAACAACCTGTCAGGGAAGAGACCCCAGAAGGATATTTAAGCAATCCCGCTTATATAGAGTACTTGAGAGAGAAGTTAAGATGGGAGGCTGAGGAAAAAGACAAGCAGAGGGAGTTGGAAGCTGAGAGATTGAAGATGGAAGCTGAGAGATTGAGGATGGAAGGTGCAGAGAAGGAAAAACAGAGGGAGTTGGAAATTGAGAGAATGAGATTGGGGTTTGAGGAGAGGGAGAAGCAACGAGCATTGGATGCTAAATTACAAGTAGAAAAGTTAAAATTTGATAGAGAGAAATTTCACTCTGAGGAGACAAGGAAAGACAGAGATGGAGCAAAAATAAAAATTACTCCAAAGGACTTTGCTGTCTATGAGCCTGGTCAAGATCCTCAAATTTACCTCAGCACCTTTGAAAAAGCAGCTCAGTTGTGGGGGCTACCTGAAGATAAATACATGCAGTATTTATCAAACCTGATTAAAGGGGAATTGGCTGAGGTATACCAATATTTCCCCTCTGACAGGCCCGTCACCTATGCTGAATTCAAAGAAGCAGTGTTTAAAAGATTCAGACTGGGGCCTGATTATTTTAGAAAGCTTTTCAGAAACTGCCAGATACAGACAGGGAGGTCTTTTGTGGAACTGGGAGCAAAGTTGATGGATATATTTGGAAAGTGGATGAGTAGTGCCAAAGCTCAGTCAGTGGAACAGGTGAAAAGCCTCATGATACTGGATCAATTATACCATCAGTTACCACCAGAAATAAGGCTCCTGGTCAAAGACCGTTCCCCTACATCTGTGCAGGAGGCTGCAGAGATGGTGGATCACTTCGCCTCCAATAGAACTGGCTGGGTGGGGAAAACATCAAGAGAGTTTAAACCCAGACCATATAGTGCTGGCAGAAGGGATGTGGTACCACAGCGAGTGAGTCCTCCATTAAAATCTGAAGGGCACAGGACACCCCAGAGTGGATCTGTGTACCCTAAAAGTGAGGAGAAATTATGCTACAAATGTGGTAGACCGGGGCACCTACGTTTTCAATGTGAGGTTGCCAACCCCATTAGTAATCCTGCTCAGACAAGGGCAGTGAAAACAGAGCCCAAGGCTTTAGAAGCAGCGAAAAAGGTTCGGTTTTGCCAGATAAACTGGACAGAAGTAACAGACCTTGATTCAAGTCTGAGAGAGGAAGTGAGTGTACAAGGGGCAACTTATTCGGCATTGCTTGACACTGGTGCCGCTCAGACGTTACTGAGGCCAGATTTAATAAAATCTGAAGAAATATTACCTCAGGAAACAGTGACTATCCAAGGAGTGAGGGGTCAACCAGAGAGTTTGCCTGTGGCCCTAGTGAAAATGGAATGGAGAGGCCGAAAGGGCCAATATAAAGTTGGTATTAATGCCCAGCAACAAGAACCAGTAATACTGGGAAGAGATGTTATGGGGGCACAGGGGAAAATATATGTAGTGACCAGACAGCAAATTGGCAGAGAAAAAGAAGCCATATTAAGGGGGGCTGAAACAAACAGGGTGGAATCTGTTAACCAGCCTCAGGTCACCATAGCAACCACTAGCAGGCCTGCTGAAGAAGACAAACTGTATCAAGTGGTCTCTGGGGAAGAAGCAGATCAATTCAGGGAAGAGCTGCATAAAGATATAAGTCTGAAGCAGATAAAGGAACCAGCGCTGACCCAACAGATTCCTTTCACTGACAAACTGAGGAATCAAGTTGTGTGTGAAAATGGGATTTTATATAGACTGTGGATGCCCGCTGAGAGAAAGGATGAATGTGAACCAGTGAAGCAATTGATAGTACCTAGCAAATACAGAACCAGATTGCTAGAGGTAGCCCACGATGTCCCATGTGCAGGACATCTGGGAATAAAAAAGACCAAGAGGAGATTGGCTGCACATTATTATTGGCCAAATATCTCCAAGGATGTAAAACAACATTGTCTATCTTGTGGAATATGCCAAAAGGTGGGAAAGAGTGGAGTAAAGACCAAGGCACCCTTAAAGCCCCTTCCTATAATTGGACAACCCTTTTATAGAGTGGGAATAGATTTGGTGGGCCCTTTTTCCAAACCCACAAGACATGGCAAGAAATATCTAGTGGTGGTGGTGGATTTTGCCACCAGGTACCCAGACGCAGAAGCACTGAGATCTGTAGAAGCCCCTGTAGTGGCAGAGGCTTTATTAAAAATCTTTATGAGGCTGGGTTTCCCTCATGAAGTGCTGACAGATCAAGGCAGTGTATTCATGGGAGAAGTGATGCAATGTATGTGGAAATGTTGTGGTCTAAAACATCTAAAGACCACTACTTACCATCCCGCCACTAATGGGCTAACTGAGAGATTCAATGGAGTTTTGAAGGGCATGATAAGAAGCTATGTTCAAGATCACCCACAAGACTGGGATGAACGTTTGGGATGCTTCTTATTTGCATACAGAGAAGTCCCTCAGGAGTCAACAGGCTTCTCACCCTTTGAACTCATGTTCACTAGAAAAGTGAGGGGACCTTTGGAACTGCTAAAAAATTCATGGGAAGGAACTCTGGGAGAGTACAAAACTTCTGTAGTAGATTTTGTATTGGAATTCCGCAATAAATTAACATCAATGATGGAAGTAGTGAAAGAGAATTTGAGTCATGCACAGGAGAAGCAAAGTTACTGGTATGACAGAACAGCCAGAGAACGTGTGTATGATGTGGGAGATATGGTTATGGCGTTCATACTCAGGAAACATGACAAATTACAAGCTAACTGGGAAGGACCATATACCATCAGAGAAAGGCTTGACACAGTGACATATGTAATCACCACAGACCAATTCAACAAAAGCAAAGTGGTTCATGTAAATATGTTAAAGCCTTACCATACCAGGGATGCAAAGGTGTTGCAAATTACCTTATTCCCTGAGGGAAGTGGGCCTGAACTTCCAGATTTGGTACAGGAAAGCAAAGACAAAGGAGGGGTAGATCAAGTGGAATGGTCAGAGGAGGTGAAGGAGGAAGTAAAAGAGGAGATTCTGAGAGTTTTGAAAACCTATAGGAATCTCTTTAGCAACAAACCTGGCCGAACCAGTATAGTTATACATTCCATTGATACTGGAGATCATGCCCCAATCAGATCTGTTCCGTACCGTGTGAATGGGAAAGTTTTGAATGAGATCAAAAAGGAGGTGGAAGATATGCTGGAATTAGGAGTGATCAGGGAATCCATCAGTCCCTGGGCCTCAAGTATTGTCCTGGTTCCGAAAAAAGATGGAATGACAAGGTTTTGCATTGATTATCGGCTAATCAATAAAATTACTGTCCCAGATGCGTATCCTATGCCTAGGGTAGACGCAATGTTAGAGTTATTGGGGGCAGCAACCATTATCTCTACACTAGATCTCTGTAAAGGATTTTGGCAAATGGAACTAGACGAGCAATCCAGAGCCAAAACTGCCTTCAGTACACCAGATGGGTTATATGAGTTTGTGACCTTACCCATGGGACTAAGGAACTCACCAAGTTCATTTCAGAGGCTAATCAATACTGTATTGCGAGGCATGTCAGATTTTGCAGTGGCCTATATCGATGACGTGGCCATTTTTAGCAAGTCGGTCCTGAGCATGTCCAACACCTGACAACAGTATTGGAGGCCTTAAGAAAAGCAGGCCTCACAATAAAAGCTAAGAAATGCCAGTTTGGACTAAAGGAAGTAATCTATTTAGGACATAAGGTGGGGAGTGGGAAAATCACCCCCTTATGGAGCAAGGTGGAGGCAATACAAGCGTGGCCGATCCCCTTAACCAAAAAACAAGTAAGGGCATTTCTGGGTGTAGCTGGATTTTATAGGAAGTTTGTGAGAAATTTTGGGGAAATAGCAACCCCCTTGTATGAATTAACAAAGAAGAAGTGTTCTGAGCGTGTGGTATGGACGGATCAATGTCAGAAGGCTTTTGATCTACTGAAGCAAGCCTTGTGCCAAGGACCCATATTAATAACACCAGACTATGAGAAACCATTCATCGTGGCTACAGATGCGTCGGACCTGGCGCTGGGAGTCGTCTTGCTACAGGAGAGAGAAGGCACCAGACATCCAGTGGCGTACCTGAGTCGCAAGCTGACGCCGAGGGAGAAAAACTATTCGTCGGTCCAGAAGGAGTGCCTAGCGGTCGTGTGGGGACTGAACAAGTTGCGCCCCTACGTGTGGGGACGAAGATTCACAGTGACTACGGATCATCGGGCCTTGTTATGGTTGCAGACTATGAAAAACCATAACACTATGCTGCAGAGGTGGTCCTGGGCCCTACAGGACTATCAAGTGGACTTCCAGTTCATCAAAGGCAAGGACAATGTACTGGCCGATGGACTTTCCAGGCAAGTGGCTGGGACTGCAGTGACGTGACCAGACAGAGGAACAAAGAAAGACATTTCCCCCATAGAGACTTTTATTTAACACGACGTATAAATCCTGGAACAGGAATAATACTCTGCCGTTGTTTAAGGGGGGGGAAATATGATGTTCCTATATATTAGTGTATATATGGTAAGTGCTGGTTGTTTAGAGTATACATGGTAAGTAGTGAAAGAGGAGGGGGAGTGAATGGGCAATAGAATGCTTGATGATTGGCTGAATGTTTAAAATGGCTGACAGTATAAATGAAAGGATGACAGGTAAATCTGGGTGAATGTGAGGTGGTGAATTGTGGAATCTGGAGGGAGAAGAGAAAGAGTGGATTGCTTGGTGGGGTTTAGAGAGTTGTTTACCAGGAGGGAGGTGGAGTTCGGATTAGTATTGAGTAAAACCATATGCTTATGTGCCTTAAGAAGAAATCTTGTTAATCTTGTTAGCTTTGTTATCTGTAATAAATACTTAATTTGGTTTACCAAAGGCCTGATCCTTGGCTGGGGTTTCACAGACCAGAAGGGAGGGTAAGGTAATGACCAAGGCTGAAGGGGAACTGTAACAAATGGTGGCAGCGGGGAAGAGAATAACAATACCAGTATTCAGAGTCTCTGGGAATACTAGTATTGGGACGTTACTGGTGGTTGCCTAGCAGGGGGATCTGTTGAGATCTGTGCTAGAGCGGATAGGTAAACCATAAGAGAGTGCGGTCCGGACTGGTGGAGTCCCTGGTGGTGCCTAGAGACAGGCAGTAGCCACGCGCAGGTAGGAACCTGACAGGGAGAACCAGGGAGGGACGCATCACAGTCTCCCCTCCAGAGGTGCAAGGGCATAGAGCAGCCTCCAGGTGAGCAGAGATCCCCCCAAACATCAGTGGGGCAGCAGCAAAGGGGTATTCTGCTGGGGTGAGAAGAGGAAAAATGGGAGCAGCATCCTCCCCCCAGTCAGAAATAGTAGCTCAGGCTTTTCTGGGGTGGGAAGGAGAGTTATTTGTTTGCTCATTTATAGCAATTAATTTATATCTTTGTGTTCAGGATATAAATCCTTCCAAAGCGGCTTTCAAGTAATCCCCAATGTTACCCTATTAAAAAAACCAGGAACCTCCCCCAGGACAGGACAGAGAAGGGCAGAGCAATCCGCAAATTAGTCAGACAGAGACTTTCAGCTTTGAAAATAAGAAATAACTACTTTATTTAACCATGGACTGCAAAAAAGACAAATAATTGGGTGTTAGATCAAATTAAACCAGAAATGTCACTAGAAGCTAAAATGATGAAACGGAGGTTATCATACTTCGGACACATCATGAGAAGACAGGATTCACTAGAAAAGACAATAATGCTGGGAAAAACAGAAGGGAGTAGAAAAAGATGAAGGCCAAATGAGAGATGGATTGATTCTATAAAGGAAGCCACAGACCTGACCTTACCAGATCTGACCAGGGGGGTTCATGACAGATGCTCTTGGAGGTCACCGATTGATAGGGTCGCCATAAGGTGAGAGAAGGTGAGAGAAACCCAGCAGAACCAGCTTCTGGATTTTCAAGCGCCATCCTGTGCCACTGCAGTCCAGAGCCCTGAGAAGGAGCTGCTTTGCTGCCAGGTGTGGAGACTCAGGCATTACCGTCCTTGCCCTAGAGGTCCACTGAGGATGTGGAAACCTGCAAAGCTGAGCTTTGTCACAGAGAAAGTAAGAAGGAGCCAAAGAACATCAGAAGCGCCCGGCTGCTGGACCAGGCCAACGTTGTGACTTGTAGCCATGGGCAGCCTTTATCCTCTGTGAAGTTGCCCAGACCCCGTTTAAAGCCACCCAAGTTGTTGGCCGTCACTGCCTCACATGGGAGCAAACGCCCTAGTCTAACTTTGGGCTGTATGAAGAAGGACTTTCCGGGCTCCCCACGTGGCCTCCCCTGACCCCAGGGACAAGGGGAAGCAGAGCTGGGCGAATTCAGCATACCGCTGGGACTGAGCGTCAGATCCCCTGGGGACCTCCCTGCAGCCGCTTCGTAATGGGTGCTGGAAAGCAAGGGGCCCAGATGGAGGCCAGAGTGACACCACCACTGAAACGCCTTGGGGTCGAACAGAAGCCTCCCCTCAATGCCACCATCTGAAACCAGCCCTGCAAGCCAGAGCGGAATGACTGTTCATCACTGAGCATTTGACCCTCCCCGCAGGGCCTGAAATTCCCCATCCCTGCACTAAAGACTAACCATCAGTCCTTATGGGGTTCAGTAGATCCTTTGTTGCTTTAACGAACAGTTTAGTACCCCCCCCCGGCGGGGAGACTCAGTGCACGAGACACCAGATCTAGGAGAGACATGCCAAACAGATCAGCCAGGATTACACAGCTGGAAGAAAAGCAAAGGAAACACCAAAGAGGGGGCCATTTCCCTTCTGTCCCCCAAAAAGGAGACATGAAAGGCGGAGGACGTGTGGGGCTCTGGAGGGGGCAGGTGAGCAGGGAAAGTGGCTTTGTCTCTGCAAAGGGCCTTCTCCATCCCCTCCCTCGCCTCCAAAAGTCTGCATCTTCAGAGCCAGGACAGGCCGACACTGGGGGGGGGGGAGGTGCTTCTCCTCCACATCAGGGGATCTCGAGGGAGCAGTGAAGTCTACCTGATGAGTGCTGGAGGCAGAGAGAGAGAGAGAGAGAGAGAGAGAGAGAAAGAGAGAGAGAGAGAGAGAGGAACCCATCAATTAGGGGGTGAGGAAGGAGGACAATCCCTGCCAGGCTTCAGGGCACTTCCTGTTGGAAGGGGGGCAAGAGCAACTCCTGGTTTGTTCTTTTGCTTGTGCTCCTGAGGGGAGATAGAGTTGGGGTCCTCCAGATGGATAGGCTTGATTACCTTTACCTGGGATGCTCTGACTGACTTCCGTCGCTAGACTGTGATGTCTTTAGGGAAGCTTACCTGCCCCTCCTCCTTCCGCCCTTTACATCCCTTTGTCTCTCTCTCTCCAAGCATGGGGCTAACTCTGACACCTGGGAGTTATGCCTCTAACTTAGCTAGTTAGTTAGCACTAGGGATGCCTTTCTATCTACTATGTATTTCTATAGATACGCTTTTCTTATCTTACTAAGTCTCTAGCCTCAGTGATCTCAATGCAGGGTAAAAGCCAGCTTCTAAGGCAAACACACACGCTGGCTTTAGGTCAAAACCAGCTCTTTGAAATGAGCCCGGAAACTAATTGGTAGCCAGTGCAGAGGTCCTGGTCCTCTCTTTGTTGGTCTGCACCTCACGTTTGGTCCAGCAGCCGTGGCTTGTGCAAAAGGCCACACTTTGCCTGCTGGCTGGAGCCACCAGCTGCAGACATGTCACACCATAGCTCCAAGAGCCACACCACATGCTGTCAATCCGTTACCAGCCCTGAGGGCCAAGTTCTCTTGGTGGCCCAGAAAGTCCTAAACAAGTTGGGACCTGGTTGCCCAAAGGTGTCCTTTTGTCCATATAACCAGATGTCCATCTGGAGACAAATGGGGGCAGGGCCTTTTCTGTTGTGGCACCTACCCGGTGGAAACATCCAACCACATGCCCAAAGTAAGGCTGAGTTCTTAGTGCCTGAATTTACACAACAACTTCATAAGCTCATCAAAACAAATCTGGATGAGGAAGGAGATCCTGGAAGACTAGGGATGCCATAATTATCACTCTTTTCAAGAAGGATGATAGAACAGATTATGGGAACTACCAAGGCATCTCTCTTCTAGCTACTGCAGGTAAATTCCTTGCTAGGATCCTTGCAAATTGCCTCCTACCTATCTCAGAAGACATCCTCCCTGAATCCCAAAATGGTTTCTGCCCTTCCAGGGGGACAGTGGACATGATCTTCACTGCACGACAGCTTCAAGAAAAATACAGGGAGCAAAACCGACCTCTGTATATGTTGAAATGTACGAGGTTCAACTCCAGCTTGGTGGGTTGAGGCTTCATGGGGTTAAAAGGGTAGCTAGGGGGAGACCTCTTGCTTGCTAGGCTATATCTGTCCTTTGATCTCCTGCTGTCTCTTCCTTCCTGCCAGACTGATATGCAAAGGATGCTGATCCCAGTTCCTTCCCGCCTTCCCAGTTCTTCTTCTTTCTCGAGAGGGGAGCAGACATCTTTGCTTTGTCTCTCCTCTCAAACAGCATGAGGGCGAGTACTGGGACCAGTGCTTGCTGCTCCAGCATAGGCAGTTAGCTAGATGCAAGGACTCTTTCCTATCAAACATGTATTTCCAGAATAAAGTAGTTATTTCTTATTTTAAAGCTTAAAAGTCTCTGACTAATTTGCAGGGAAGGTAGAATCTTAGCAAGGATTCAAACACACCCACGCAAGCTTGCTCAATAATATCCATTCTGCAGCGCATCAATGACACTCTCCGAGAGGTTATGGGCCCAGCCATGCAAATGAAGATTTGAGCAATTAATGAGCTTCTTCTGTGTTTCGAATCAAGGGAGCTAGTAGAGACCTTCAGAGTTTTTAGTCAGTGAACAGAGTTAAGCCTTTACTTAAGGATGGCTACCATGGCAGAGTGGCTCAGTCTCGACAGACTCGCCCTTGGAGAGTGGAAGCGGTGGTCATTCTGAATCAGAAATCACCTAAGACAACAAAAGCTGTTGGATGTGATCACAGGATTGGAACCACCAGGAGATGCTTCTCCTCGGGAAGAACAAAGAGTTTGAAAGGAGAAAAACAAAAAGGTACAAGACCTTATTACTAAGTGCTGAACTAACTCCCAAATCTCGTTGATCATGAACTGTAAGAATGCCAGAGAGATGTGGTCTACGCTGGAATCTAATAATCAGCCGAGAGGCCAAGCACATTTAAAGCAATGTTAAGAAGCCTTGTTAACTTACAAATGAGGAATGATTCGTTTGAGGGACGTCTTACTAAATTAATGGTGTTAATGCAAGGGATACAGGAAGCAGGCACAGTTTTGGATGGACCTGTTCAGATTGCTTTGTTTCTAGATTCCCTACCCAAAACAATGGAAACTTTTGTACTTACACTGCAACAACAAACCTTTCAACGAGATTATCTCAGAAGTGAGAGAACATTTGTCTCAGGAGGCAGCGAAGGAAAAGGACAGCGCATCCTCTTTCCTAAGCAAACAAGCTGGTAAACAAGCTTCTGGCCCACAGCCAGACAGATGCAGATTTGAGGAACAAAAGTTTTCCAAAGGTGTGAAAACCAATGTTTTTAACCTGTTTTTAAAAAAGTCTTGAAAGCTTTTAAAAAATGTTTTTAAAGATGTTTTGTTTTAATGTATTTTAAAGTCTGTTTTTATGATGTTTGAAGTGTTTTTAGTGCTTTTGTTTGCCACCCTGGGCTCTTGTTGGAAGGAAGGGCGGGATATAAATCAAATAATAAATAAATATTTGCTAATGAAATGCCTGAGCTACGCATTTGGAAGGAAATTCCATAGGGTGGGGGCCACAAATGAAAAAGCCCTCTCCCGAGTCCTCACCAGTTTGGCTGTTTTAACTGGTGGGATGGAGAGAAGGTCTTTTACCTCTTTTAACATCTTTTAATACCTCTTAACACCAATTTTAACATCGTCCGGGCTTTTATTGGGAGTACATGGATGGGAGAATTCCTTTTTGGTGCTACCTACTTCTCCCTTGCCCTGGTAAGCTTGGAACAGTGGAACAGGGATCGCGTTGCGGTTGCTGTGGACGGCTGGATCTCAAACCGGGAGATTTAAAATCGAAGCCGGGGATGAGTGAGGCCTCTTACCTTAGCTTACCTTTGCTGGTGCTGTGCTGCGTTGCACTGCGTTTCCTGTCGTGGCTGTGCCTGTTGCTGCCGTTCCTGCTTTTCGCTGCGGCTTGCGTGGGTTCGGTTCGCAGCCGCTGCTGGGCCATTCCTGCGGCCTCCGTCACTGTGCTCCTTGTCGCCGTCCCGCTGCCGCCGTTGCTGCGCCCTTCGCTGCCGCCATTGCTGGGCATTTTTTGCCCTTGTTTTTTGCTGCTGTCGCTGTGTTTTTTGTTGTGGTTTTTGTCGTCGCTGTTGCTGTGCCGGGCTCTGTCGTCTCTCTCGTGTGCCTTGGGTTGCTCCTCTGCGCGTTGGAGCTGTGGCTGGTCGCTGCCGGGCGGCTCGTTTCTTCTGCCGTCGTTGCGGCCGCAGCGTTTTTCACTGCGGTTTGTGTTTTACCATCGCTGGCGTGACTGTACCCCTTATTGCTGCTGCTGTTGCTGCGCTTTGTCGTGGCCGGGGCTCCCCTGTCGCTGCGGCCCTTTTTTGTCCTCTGGCTGCCCATACCTCTTCGTCATCACTGCCATCTGGATCCTTCGAGGGTAGCGTTTTCCGTGGGAAGGAGAGAGATCCAGAGCTGGCGTCTATGTGCACAGAGTGCGGGACTCTGTTTGCCGTGTTGGTTTGAATTCGATGAGTGGGTGCGTGTATGAGTGTATGTTGTGAGTGAGTGTTTATTTTTGTGTATATGAGTTTTTGCACTTATAGTTTATTATGTGCCTGGGGAAGAGGTCTTTCCACCAAGTGGGGAGACTTGTGGGGGCCCCAATTGCCGTAGTGACGGGCAGAGGGAGGTATGGCGTTATGAGAAGGACGTGCCAGGTAAGGGGAACGCGGCCCAGACATGTAGCGGCTGTGCCTTGTTCTGGTCCTTCTCATACCCGCAGGGTTGTTGGTTGTCCTCTCAGCCAACTCTCAGATCTCCAGTTGCTGCTCTTAAATGCCAGATCGGTACATAATAAATCCTCCCTCATTCATGATTTGATTGTGGACAAGGCAGCCGATCTGGCATGCATAACCGAGACCTGGGTGGGCGAACAGGGAGGAGTTAGTCTCTCCCAGCTCTGCCCACCGGGGTACCTGGATTGCTTCTGGGCTGTGCAGCAAAGTGCCCTTTCCGTTCAGCTATGAAGCAGCTTTTTAAAAAACAGTTTATGTCTTGAGTACGTCTGAGGATGTGCAGAGTGCTCTCTTCTGAAGGTTATCTCCATTTCTTTTTGCACTGTTAAACACATCTTGAATTACATAGAAAACTAATTAAAATACCACCGATTCCCTCCCCACAGCTTGACACAGATCTATCCTGGTAACTAGCCAGAAGGGGGATGGAACACAGGGCCAGTCGGACACCTTCCGTGCTCATGTGCATGGCCACAACAGCCAGCCAGGGCGGAGGTACTGGCATCCCCCAAGGCGAGCCGTTACAAAGGTCCAGCGGGAGAAGGTGTCAAGAGGGGGAACGGAGAGGAATGGGAAGGAGTCTCAGCAGCCTGGCTGGTGATCATCGCCTGTTCCAGAACGTGGCTTTCTCAGGCCAGGAGTGGGGCCCCCGTTTCGGCCCAAGGCTTTCGAGGGCCACGTACCAGGACTGGAAAGGGCCAGAGGCAAAAGTGGGCGGAGCAGTGACTATACGTTTTAGCTTTGTACAACGGGCTTGTTTCCATGCCCAACTTGCACACACCTCCTCTCTATATTTGCTTATTTTATTTAACAAAATTTGTATACGGCTTGAATGTAAAGACCTCTAAGCAATTTACAAAAAATAAAAATGATAATGCTAGCCCTAACAACTTGAATTGGGCCTGGTCGGTCACTGGCAGCCAGTGCAGCACTTTCAGGACCAGTGACACTTGGTCCCATCAGGCTGCCACACTGAGCAGCCTAGCAGCCACGTTCTGCACCAGCTGAAGCCACCAGATCATCTTCAAGGGCAGCTGCATATACATGGTCCAGATGGGAAGTCACCAGAGCATGGACAACTGTCTGGGTAGCCTCAGCTGGATATTAGCACTCCTGGCCATGGTAGGCACTTATGTCTTTCGTGACAAATGGACTTATTTTATTTTTAGCATGAGTTTTTAAACTGGTTTTTTTTAAGTGTTTTTAAATTTGTATATTTGTTTTTAATGTTTTTAATTGTTGTAAACAAGAGAGCTTTGGCTATGGGGCGGTATACAAATGTAGTAGTAATAACAATAATAATAATAATAGTGACGTCCTTCCCTGGTTCTCCCTGTCAGCTTCCCACCCGCTTGTGGCTACTGCCTTTCATTAGGCACCACCAGCGACACCACCAGTCCGGACCGTCCTTTATATGGTTTCTCACTCCGCTCTAGCACAGATCTCACTAGATCCCCCTGCTAGGCAGCAGCACCACCAGTCACTTCCTGTAACCGATACTCCCAGAGACTTTGCCTCAGTCTCTCTATAGCTGGGAAAAGAGGATGTGGCTGGGGAGGGCGTAGGCTGAGGAGAGTCCCAAGGGCCAGGCAGAGAGGCCTGGAGGGCCACATTTGGCCTGACCCTGAGCTTCCCCACCTTGCTCTGGCACATGGCTTCAGCAGGGTAAATGGGGGGGCAGGATGACATCCTTCCTTTCTCAGGCAACCACACCAACTTTGCCAGCTTGATTCACTCTTCTTTGCAGCTGCCCCTGGGAAGGCAGAGGCCTGGATATACCCTGCAGAGAGAGAAGCTGCTCCCAGCACCACAGGAGCAAGAAACATGCAGGACCATCAGGAAAGACCAAAAGGCCGGCTCCATGAGCCTCCTCTTCACATATAGTGAAGTCAGACTCAGCAGGCAGCAGCTGTTGTTGTTATTATCGTTACTGCAAATTTATGGACCACTTTGCAGCCTGAAGCCATCAAAGCGGCGTACGAGAAGATAAAAATGAGGTAAAATACGAGTTCAAAAACTCAATTACAACCATTCCTACAAAGTCTAAACACAATAAAACCATCCCTACAGATGCTCAGTTAATGTTCCATGGCTGGCTGGGATACACTTCCTTAAAGATGTTGCCTTCAGTAAGAACCTAAATATGAGTCTGAGCACCTGTCTAACTGCAGCTGGTAATTTCATTTATTTATTATTTGACTTATACCCCTCCTGGCAGGAGTTCAGGGTGGTCACTGACCCCTGAGGACTGGAACTGCAACACTAAAAGGCCAGTTTGCAGTACAAACGAAGTGCGCTTCTGGAGCACGCAGCCCGCTCAGCAGGGGCGAAGTGGTCCATTAGGTCACCTGCCCCCATGTTTTTTAGCACTTTGACTCCTAAACCCAAAACTTTAAAGTGGGTTGCACATTGGCAGCTGGTGAGCTCCCTCAGCAGAGGATACTCCAGTCAACAACCTAGCTGCAGTCTTCTGCACCAAGGGCAGCTTCCCTGTTAAGCCCAAAGGAAGCCCCACATGGTGTGTGTTGCAGTAATCTAGTCTTGACATTACCAGTGCTAGCTACACAGTGGCCAAGCTATCTTGGTCCAGGAATGGCCGTAGCGGTCTCACCAACTGGAACTGGTAAAAAGGACTCCCAGCCATGATGGGTCCAGGGCTATGGATCTGTGCTTTCAGAGGGAGTAAAACACAGTCCAGAGCAGGTAGCTGAGCGATCTCCCAGACACAGGGACCACTCACTCAAAGGCCTCCTTCTTGCCAAGGTCTAAAAGTTATTGGCTCTCATCCAGGCACCATTGCACCCAGGCGCTGGTCCAGATGTGCCACAGTCACTTCCAATCCAGATGTAATGGAGACATAGAGCTGCAGGTCCTCCATAAAGCGATGACATTTTGCTCCAAATCCCTTAATGAAAACTCCCAGTGGCTTAATATAGAAATTCACTAATAGGCAAAAAAACTTGCGTTTTAAGAATGTACCTATAGCCCACTGCTATTTCTACCAAACTTTAAAAAGCAGGGAAATTGGGCAGCTCTAGTGAATGCACCAGGGGAGCAGGAGACCTGAACTCCTCTCTGAGATATTGGACTGCCCTACAAATTGGTCAAAATGCAAGCACAATTTGGGTTGGTCTTTCACAGTCCAATCCACTTGCTGTGTAGCTTGGAAGAATTTGGTAACATGTGCCTCAGAGTAGGCAGGGGAGGAGGAAGAGGGGAAGGAGGGAAAAAAGCAGGTCTGATCATTTCCATGTGTATTGAGTTCAATGGGATTTACTCCTATGCAATCATGGTTAGGATAGGAATAACTGACCAATGGGGAGGAAGAGGGGAAGGGGGACAGACCGTATTGGAGGTGGCAATGGAAGGGGAAGGCAGGTTTGATCATTTGCATGCTTATAGAGTTCAGTGGTATTTACTTCCATGCAATCATGCTAAAGATAGGTAAAACTGACCATGGGGAGGAGGAAGGGGAGGGGGAGGGGGAGGGAAGGAGAAGGGAGGGTGGGTTTGATCATTTGCATATGTTTTGAGTTCAATGGGTTTAATTTCTGTGCAATCATGTTTGAAAATGGAAATGGACTGCCTTCAAGTCAATCCTCACTTATGTTGACCCTATGAATAGGGTTTTCATGGTAAGTAGTATTCAGAGGGGGTTTCACCATTGCCTTCCTCTGAGGCTGAGAGGCTGTGACTGGTCCAAGGTCGCCCAGTGAGCTTCATGGCTGTGTGGGGATTCGAACCCTGATCTCCCAGGTCGTAGTCCAACACTGACTGGGAGAGGGGCAAGGAGGGGAGGGGAAGGAACATAAGAACATAAGAAGAGCCTGCTGGATCAGGCCAGTGGCCCATCTAGTCCAGCATCCTGTTCTCACAGTGGCCAACCAGGTGCCTGGGGGAAGCCCGCAGGCAGGACCCGAGTGCAAGAACACTCTCCCCTCCTGAGGCTTCCGGCAACTGGTTTTCAGAAGCATGCTGCCTCTGACTAGGGTGGCAGAGCACAGCCATCATGGTTAGTAGCCATTTATAGCCCTGTCCTCCATGAATTGGTCTAATCTTCTTTTAAAGCCGTCCAAGCTGGTGGCCATTACTGCATCTTGTGGGAGCAAATTCCAGAGTTTAACTATGCGCTGAGTAAAGAAGTACTTCCTTTTGTCTGTCCTGAATCTTCCAACATTCAGCTTCTTTGAATGTCCACGAGTTCTAGTATTATGAGAGAGGGAGAAGAACTTTTCTCTATCCACTTTCTCAATGCCATGCATAATTTTATACACTTCTATCATGTCTCCTCTGACCCGCCTTTTCTCTAAACTAAAAAGCCCCAAATGCTGCAACCTTTCCTCGTAAGGGAGTCGCTCCATCCCCTTGATCATTCTGGTTGCCCTCTTCTGAACCTTTTCCAACTCTACCATATCCTTTTTGAGATGAGGCGACCAGAACTGTACACAGTATTCCAAATGCGGCCGCACCATAGATTTATACAACGGCATTATGATATCGGCTGTTTTATTTTCAATACCTTTCCTAATGATCGCTAGCATGGAATTTGCCTTCTTCACAGCTGCCGCACACTGGGTCGACATTTTCATCGTGCTGTCCACTACAACCCCGAGGTCTCTCTCCTGGTCGGTCACCGCCAGTTCAGACCCCATGAGCGTATATGTGAAATTCAGATTTTTTGTTTCAATATGCATAATTTTACACTTGTTTATATTGAATTGCATTTGCCATTTTTCCGCCCATTCACTCAGTTTGGAGAGGGCTTTTTGTAGCTCTTCGCAATCCCTTTTTGTTTTAACAACCCTGAACAATTTAGGAGATTGGATGGGTGGGCACTGGGTAGAGGGGAAGCCCCTTTCCTTTCCAAAAGGAAAACATTGTGAACATTAGCATTGCTTTTCAGCGTTTCCCCCACCTTTTTATTCTACAGCAGGCACATATAGACTCCCACCCAAATTTAAAGCAAAGCTGTCCCTGGCCACATCCACACCAGGCCTTTATTCCACTTTGGACAGTCATGGCTGCTCTCAAAGAATCCTGGGAAGTGTAGTTAGTGAAGGGTGCTGAGAGCTGAAAGGAGATGCCCTGATCCCCTCACAGACCTTCAATCAGAGCGGCTGACTGTTAAACCACTCTGGCCACTGGAGCTCTGTCGGGAATAGGAGTCTCCTCTCAGCACCCTTCACAAACTACACTTCCCAGAATTCTCTGAGGGAAGCCAGGACTGTCTCCTGAAATCAAGTCTGGTGTGGGTGGGGCCCCCTGATTAGCCAGGCCCAGCAGCTGTGAGGTTTTTAGAACACTACAGTTGGTTCTTACTGAGCATGCCCAACGCTTTCATTGGCTTCCAGCCAAAATTTATTAAATTAATTAAAAATCAGCCAGGGATTTTTCAACTTTTAAACTGCAGCAGATGAAGGTCAGAGTGTGGGGCAAGGTCAGTATTAGGATTACAGGTACTCTGTGAACATGGCTGATTTTTAATGACTTTCAACCGATTATGAGAACTCTGGCAGAAAAAAGTCCAAAAGGGCTCTGGGTTTTTTTCCTCTCTTTTTAGACTTTGAACTCTCGATTCTCTCTGACTGTTTTGTGTATCGCCCTGAAAATTGACAGGGTTGTTAAGCAAGCCTCTCTGAGTCCAGGACTATAAGTCTTGTAAGGTTTTGTTTTGAAATGAGCTTATGGGAAGCATCAGAATGGCACGGGGAGCTATTTTCCATTTAACATTGCGGAATGTGAAAAATCCCCACTGGCTATAGTATACAGCCACTCTTGGGCTGTATAAGAAGTCCCAGGACTCTTGGGAGGAAGCCACATACTTGCCATGTACACAGTGGATGTGCCACAAAGGTGTGTGGTGTGGAGAAGCTGGAGAACGCCCTCTGATTTAGTAGGGAACTTTCACCTGGTGTGGGAAGAGGGAGGGAAGTCGCTCCCAATTTGCACCAGTTTCAGGAAAAACGTCACTCGCTAAACAGTTTGTCTGCCAGGCTACCCTAAAACAAGGAGGGCAGGGCCACGTTTCGGCTTTCCGGAATTAAACGGCGACTTTAATGCTAACAGGATAGGAAACTGGGGAGCGCTGGCAGAATGGCAGTATTGGAAGAAGAGCCTCACTATTCAGCTCTCACAGCTGAACCAAAGGGCAAACGAGGACACATGCAGAAGCGGCCCATTTAGCGCACTGTCGTCTCCTTAGCTCTGTTCCTACTATGGGGCGCCCCATCTCCAAGCTGAAGGCCACGAAATTCATCAGCAGAACCACCGCGGGATGCTCCGATCCGGCCCCACACAGCCAGCCCAGCCCAGGGGAGAGGCGGACGGGACGGGCAGAGCTGCGGGCTCCGATCGGGAGGCTCTGCGGGGAGGGGCGCTTCAGGGGGTCCTCGCCCTCTCCCGCCCTGCGCCCCCATTGCCTACCTTTCTTGGGAGGCGCCCCCCACGCAACCCTGCCGGCCAACATCGCCCGAAGAGGGGCTCCTCCGGCGCTCCCAGCCCGCAGTTCTGGCAGAGAGGCGGGGCAGGAGAGGGACGTCCCTCCTTTGCGCCCTTTCCTTCCGCTCCGGCGTCCTTTCTTAACCCTTAAAGTGGCTGGAGCTGCTCGGCTGCTTCACAGGGAGACGGAGGGGAGGCGGGAAGCCCCTTTCTGGCCTGTGGCCCTTCCCCGTATTAAACATAAGAATGCCATGCACAGTTTTAAAAAAGGCTCCGAAGGAACAGCTTAAGTTAGCCTAAACCCTGTTTCCTTTACCTGTTGGATTTCTCTGTGCAGGGACTTTTTTGCTGACTTGTATTGGCGCTGATATTTGATATTGTATTTGTCAGGCATCTTGTTACTTGTGTGTGACCCCCGATTTATCTTTGGACACTCCCCCCCTCCATCTGCAAAAGAGGGTGCACCTTTGCTCAGGACGTGAAGGGGATGGATATTTGTGTCATCGTCTGTGAGTGCAGCAGAGGGTGTGACCCACATCCAGTGGACTGGGCCCAGGAAATCCTCTTGGCACTTTGGCACTCCTGGTTACCCCAGGGAAAGGAGGAATCCTGAGCGAGTGAGGATTGGAGGAGGCCAGCAGCAGGCAGAACGAGAAGACCTGTGAGGCTGAAGCCCAGAACTTGTCTCCTTAGCTACTTAGCTGAATCCCAGAAGCAGAACCTGATCCGGGCTCCCTCATCCCCAAAGTAAGGAAGAAAATGAAGCACAGCTCTCATTCTGCCTCATCCCAGGGCAAGGTGCAGCTGCGGGTGAGAATTCTCACGTGTAGCCTGTGAATGCAAGAATTCTCGTGTGGGGGCCCCAGCTTTGTACCCATGTGCATAAGTCCTTGGAGGGGCAGCACCAGAGTCCTCAACATCATGCGTGCTCTGGGCCCCATAAACCCTCTGGGTGGCCCTGCAAACCTGACCGTGGTGGTTGTGGCACTAAAGGCACTCCTTGGCCAGGGTGCAATTTTCTCTAGGGCTGCCCTTGCATACTTTATAATCAATAGAACACATCCCATTTAGGTTTTTAGAACAGTTTCTGTATTTTTTTCATTTAAATGCATATTTCTGGTTTAATAATGTTAACGTCCATTTAGATTTTACACATGGGCAGTTTGATTTCCTATTTATTTTACTGACATGTTTGTTTCCAGTTTAGTAACTGGCATAAATACTTATTTCGGTCTATTAAAAAAAGACATCATCTTTGCAAGACATCAGGTTACCTGGCTGATTTCCTTTCTGCATTCCCAGTTCTCTCTCTCTTTCTAAAGTCATCCTAGACTTTTGGCAAATGATTCCTCTTCTGGAAGATAAAAGGGTGCTCTGAAAAGACCATTTGGCTCATAAGCTATTGTCATGTGACCTCTAGGAAATCATACCTGTGAAACATCAGGTTAGTCTTTCCAACTCTGAGAAAGATTTGAATCCTGGGCAATACGCGCTTCAGGGTGAAGGAGCTGCGGCCATAAAAAAAAATCAATTTCATCAAAATATAATATTTATTAGTAATGTTCCACGAGCTAGAGGGAGCCCCAGATTAAGTCCAGGGTTGCCATCCCTCTGGTCGGTTCCATGCCCAACTGGTCTAGGGCATAGTCATTTAGAATATCTAGAAATTTTGCTTCTTTTTCATGACTGGAACACATATGCGGCCAGTCTATGTCCGGGTAGTTGAAGTCACCCATTACTACCACATTTCCTAGTTTGGATGCTTCCTCAATTTCATATCTCATCTCCAGGTCTCCCTGAGCATTTTGATCAGGGGGACAATAGATCGTTCCCAGTATTAAATCCCTCCTGGGGCATGGTATTGTTACACCCAAAAAGGCTCTTTTCATCTGGAGGAAGCTCCAATAATCACACCAGATGGGAAACCAAGATATAAAACAACACATTTATTGATTACCTACATATCTTTTGCAAAAGAGAGACGAAGTATTCGGCTAGCGCCTGAATACTTTTCTCAAAGCATAGCTACACAGATACATTGATATATGGCTCTCAAGTTCTCCTCACACACAGCCCCTCCCACCTTGTTAGCAACACTTGTCAGTGAGCTTCATTGTCTTTGCATTTAGAGCGTTCTGGCCTTGAGTGCTCCCTGTGCCCTACCTCCCCCAGGCACACCATATTCTAGCTCAGTCCCTATCTTCTTGGAAGGTGTCCCGTTACATGGGAAGAGCAAACTAGCATTTTAAGTATCAAACAGCAACTGAGCATTTGGCCTTCTCAGGCACTTTTAGTATCCACAGAGGAATTTTGCTTTTCTATTTCTAAGTTAAATCAGGTTAATCCATTTTCTGCTGTGTCATATTAACACTACACATACTATAGTTCCCAAACTATATATGCCTATTTCATCACAGTATCACCACCCACAACGATTCTGTGGAGGAGTCCACCTCTTTTGGGGTTTCGAGCTTGCTGGATTCAATGCCTTCTTTCACGTATAGAGCGACTTCGCCACCAATACGTCCTTCCCTGTCCTTCCGATATAGTTTATATCCAGGGATAACCGTATCCCACTGGTTTTCTCCATTCCACCAGGTCTCCGTTATGCTCACTATATCAATGCTCTTCTCTAAGACCAAGCACTCCAGTTCTCCCATCTTGGTTCGGAGGCTCCTAGCATTAGCGTACAGGCACTTGTAAGCAGTGTCTCTCTTCAAGTGTCTTTGGCACTTGTGGTTTGGCCTGGGGTAATTTTGCTCTTCTGAATTTATATCCTGTGCCCCTGCTCTCACAATGCCTACTTCTAGGCCTACCCCTTTTAAAATTTCATCATTTCTTTGGTTTTTATCCCAGGGGGAGGTTTATTCCGAACCGGACCTTTCTCAGCTCCTGTCGGGTTTCCCCCCTCAGTCAGTTTAAAAGCTGCTCTGCTACCTTTTTAATTTTAAGTTCCAGCAGTCTGGTTCCATTCTGGTTCAAGTGGAGCCCGTCACTTTTGTACAGGCCCGGCTTGTCCCAAAATGTTCCCCAGTGCCTAACAAATCTGAACCCTTCCACCCGACACCATCGTCTCATCCACGCATTGAGACTGCGAAGCTGGGCCTGTCTGGCTGGTCCTGCGCATGGAACTGGTAGTCCAGAGGGTCACATCACTCGAAAATGCTTGGAAGTTGTTTAAAAACACTATATTAGAAGCTCAACTGGAGTGCATACCGCAGATCAGAAAAGGTACCGCCAGGGCCAAGAAGATGCCAGCATGGTTAATGAGCAAAGTCAAGGAAGCTCTTAGAGGCAAAAAGTCTTCCTTCAGAAAATGGAAGTCTTGTCTGAATGAAGAAAATAAAAAAGAACACAAACTCTGCCAAAAGAAATGCAAGAAGACAACAAGGGATGCCAAAAAAGAATTTGAGGAGCACATTGCTAAGAACATAAAAACCAACAACAAAAAATTCTATAAATACATTCAAAGCAGGAGACCATCTAGGGAGGCAATTGGACCCTTGGACGATAAGGGAGTCAAAGGTGTACTGAAGAATGATCAGGAGATTGCAGAGAAGCTAAATGAATTCTTTGCATCTGTCTTCACAGTGGAAGATATAGGGCAGATCCCTGAACCTGAACTAACATTTGCAGGAAGGGATTCTGAGGAACTGAGACAAATAGTGGTAATGACAGAGGAAGTTCTAGGCTTAATGGACAATATAAAAACTGACAAATCACCAGGCCCGGATGGCATCCACCCGAGAGTTCTCAAATGTGAAATTGCTGATCTGCTAACTAAAATATGTAACTTGTCCCTCGGGTCCTCCTCCGTGCCTGAGGACTGGAAAGTGGCAAATGTAACACCAATATTCAAAAAGGGATCCAGAGGGGATCCCGGAAATTACAGGCCAGTTAGCTTAACTTCTGTCCCTGGAAAACTGGTAGAAAGTATGATTAAAGCTAGATTAACTAAGCACATAGAAGAACAAGCTTTGCTGAAGCAGAGTCAGCATGGCTTCTGCAAGGGAAAGTCCTGTCTCAGTAACCTATTAGAATTCTTTGAGAGTGTCAACAAGCATATAGATAGAGGTGATCCAGTGGACATAGTGTACTTAGACTTTCAAAAAACGTTTGACAAGATACCTCAACAAAGACTTCTGAGGAAGCTTAGCAGTAATGGAATAAGAGAGGTCCTCTTGTGGATAAGGAATTGGTTAAGAAGCAGAAAGCAGAGAGTAGGAATAAACGGACAGTTCTCCCAATGGAGGGCTGTAGAAAGTGGAGTCCCTCAAGGATCGGTATTGGGACCTGTACTTTTCAACTTGTTCATTAATGACCTAGAATTAGGAGTGAGCAGTGAAGTGGGCAAGTTTGCTGATGACACTAGATTGTTCAGGGTTGTTAAAACAAAAAGGGATTGCGAAGAGCTCCAAAAAGACCTCTCCAAACTGAGTGAATGGGCGGAAAAATGGCAAATGCAATTCAATATAAACAAGTGTAAAATTATGCATATTGGAGCAAAAAATCTTAATTTCACATATACGCTTATGGGGTCTGAACTGGCGGTGACTGACCAGGAGAGAGACCTTGGGGTTGTAGTGGACAGCACGATGAAAATGTCAACCCAGTGTGCGGCAGCCGATATCATAATGCCGTTGTATAAATCTATGGTGCGGCCGCATTTGGAATACTGTGTACAGTTCTGGTCGCCTCATCTCAAAAAGGATATTCTAGAGTTGGAAAAGGTTCAGAAGAGGGCAACCAGAATGATCAAGGGGACGGAGCGACTCCCTTACGAGGAAAGGTTGCAGCATTTGGGGCTTTTTAGTTTAGAGAAAAGGCAGGTCAGAGGAGACATGATAGAAGTGTATAAAATTATGCATGGCATTGAGAAAGTGGATAGAGAAAAGTTCTTCTCCCTCTCTCATAATACTAGAACTCGTGGACATTCAAAGAAGCTGAATGTTGGAAGACTCAGGACAGACAAAAGGAAGTACTTCTTTACTCAGCGCATAGTTAAACTATGGAATTTGCTCCCACAAGATGCAGTAATGGCCACCAGCTTGGACGGCTTTAAAAGAAGATTAGACAAATTCATGGAGGACAGGGCTATCAATGGCTACTAGCCGTGATGGCTGTGCTCTGCCACCGTAGTCAGAGGCAGCATGCTTCTGAAAACCAGTTGCCGGAAGCCTCAGGAGGGGAGAGTGTTCTTGCACTCAGGTCCTGCTTGCGGGCTTCCCCCAGGCACCTGGCTGGCCTCTGTGAGAACAGGATGCAGGACCAGATGGGCCACTGGCCTGATCCAGCAGGCTCTTCTTTTGTTCTTAGTTCTTATGTGTTCCATGACATGCTGATCCATTGAGTGCAGGAGATGAGATGAAATCCCTGGCAACCTTGGCATTACATAGCCCCGGGAAAGGACTGCTCTTTTGCAATAATTTATTGATTGATTGATTGATTGCACTTGTATACCACCCCATAGCCGAAGCTCTCTGGGCGGTTTACAGCAATCAAAAACATTAAAACAAATATACAATTTAAAACACATTATTTTAAAAAACAATTTAAAACACAATTTTAAAATTTAAAACAATATAAAACCAATTTGTAATGGCAGTATAAGGTAGAGTGCCACCACCCCTTAGACTGGTTAACCATCCTGAGCCAAAGGGAAGCTCAGAGCCCAGAAAACTTGCCAAGGATTACAGACAGCAAGAGTCAAACAGGAAATCCTTGCCCTGGAGCCTTTAGGCAAGATCCCCAATTCACACAGTAGTCGTGGTCAGTGGCCAAGGTACCGGTTCAGAGCCAAGCCTCTCCTGAATGAATGCACAGGGATGGTGCAGTGTCCCCCCAACTGCCTTGGTATTTCCAATTGGCCCCATATCCAAGGTGATGGACCCAAACCCTGCCTGGGATTAATTCCCCCTCCCCATAGTGATTTCTCTCTCTCTCTCCTCCCCCCCCGCCTGCAGCCCTCATCAGTTAGACTTGGCTGCTCTGTCGGCATCCCATCATTCTCCCTGTGGGAGACCATCTTTCCATGCTCAGAGGATGCAGACTTTCCAGAAGGATGGTACGACAATATCCTGCTACACTGCACCCTCCCGCAAGCACCATCCCTTGCTTGCCTTTCATTACCTTTCTTGAGGGGGGGGAGGAAATGAGGGGATGTCCCTTTTTTGGTTGATTGACAGTTATACCTGCCTGCTTTATACTTATTTGTACATCTCTTCTAGAAATAGTGTACTTTCAATCCCCCGGGCGGGGCCTCAGCTGCCTCTTGAAACAACAGAGAACATAGTCATGCTGTGAGGACTGGATGTTAGCCTTCAACCCAGGGATGGGGAACATCTGGCCCTGAGGGCGGGGCAAATGTGGCCCTCCAGACCTTTCTATCTGGCCCTTGGAACTCAATTCACTAGAAAAAACAATAATGCTGGGGAAAACAGAAGGGAGTAGAAAAAGAGGAAGGCCAAACAAGAGATGGATTGACTCCATCAAGGAAGCCACAGACCTGAACTTACAAGATCTTAACAGGGAGGTTCATGACAGATGCTCTTGGAGGTCACTGATTCATAGGGTCGCCATAAGTCTTAATCACCTTGAAGTCACATAACAACAACAAACTTTTCAAAGCATTGATAAATCTCTTCCCTTGTACAGATCCTTTGATGCGCCTGAAGGTAGCCATTCTGATGAAAGGTCTTTCAACACTACAAGCATTTATAAGGTTTGTCGCCTGTGTGAGTTCTTTGATGCACAGTAAGGCTTCAACTCTGACTGAAGCTCTTTCCACACTCGAAGCATGTATAAGGTTTGTCCCCTGTGTGAGTTCTTTGATGCGAAGAAAGGTTGCTACTCTGACTGAAGCTCTTTCCGCACTCCAAGCATGTATAAGGTTTGTAACCTGTGTGAGTTCTGTGATGCACAGTAAGGCTGCAACTCTGACTGAAGCTCTTTCCACACTCGAAGCATGTATAAGGTTTGTCCCCTGTGTGAGTTCTTTGATGCGAAGAAAGGTGGACACTCTGACTGAAGCTCTTCCCGCACTCCAAGCATTGATAAGGTTTGTCCCCTGTGTGAATTCTTTCATGTTTACTAAGGGTGCTCTTGTCACTGAAGCTCTTCCCGCACTCCAAGCATGTATAAGGTTTGTCCCCTGTGTGAGTTCTTTGATGCGAAGTAAGGGTGCTACTCCGACTGAAGCTCTTCCCGCACTCCAAGCATGTATAAGGTTTGTCCCCTGTGTGAGTTCTTTGATGCGAAGTAAGGTGGACACTCTGACTGAAGCTCTTCCCGCACTCCAAGCATTGATAAGGTTTGTCCCCTGTGTGAATTCTTTCATGTTTACTAAGGGTGCTATAGTGACTGAAGCTCTTTCCACACTCCAAACATTTGTAAGGTTTGTCTCCTGTGTGACTTCTTTGATGCGAAGTAAGGTGGCTACTGTCACTGAAGCTCTTTCCACACTCGAAGCATGTATAAGGTTTGTCTCCTGTGTGAGTTCTGTGATGCAAAGTAAGGGTGTCACTCCGACTGAAGCTCTTTCCACACTCCAAGCATTTATGAGGTTTGTCCCCTGTGTGACTTCTTTGATGCGAAGTAAGGTGGCTACTGTCACTGAAGCTCTTTGCACACTCGAAGCATGTATAAGGTTTGTCTCCTGTGTGAGTTCTGTGATGCAAAGTAAGGGCACTACTCCGACTGAAGCTCTTTCCACACTCGAAGCATTTATAAGGTTTGTCCCCTGTGTGACATCTCTGATGCCTAGTAAGGTGGCTACTCCGACTGAAGCTCTTTCCACACTCGAAGCATTTATGAGGTTTGTCCCCTGTGTGACATCTCTGATGCCTAGTAAGGTGGCTACTCTGACTGAAGCTCTTTCCACACTCCAAGCATTTATGAGGTTTGTCTCCTGTGTGACTTCTTTGATGCGAAGTAAGGTTGTCACTCCGACTGAAGCTCTTTCCACACTCGAAGCATTTATAAGGTTTGTCTCCTGTGTGACATCTTTGATGCGAAGTAAGGTGGCCACTCCGACTGAAGCACTTTCCACACTCCAAGCATATATGAGGTTTGTCCCCTGTGTGCGTCTGTCTCTCCTCTTGTGTCTTTGCTCCATCTTGACTCCTCAGTCTCTGCTCCTGCATCTGCTCCTCAGCTTTTTCCAGTGATACTTCAGATGGTTCTCCCTCAGCCTTGACCCCCCAAATGTATCCTGATGGAATGAAAAGGAAAGGAGATAAAATGCTGTGGAGAAATCCTGTGAATATATTATGATTTGTACTTTGAAAACATATTTCTGGGAGCTCTGTTGATATCAGAGTTTACCTGTCAAAGCTCGAGGCCTTGTACGGAGTTAGTTTAGCAGTAGTTGCTTGGTAGCAGGTTGTGAAAAGAGACACACACAGAGAGAATTCTAATGAAAATCTGCTCTCTTGTTCCTCCATTTAAGATGGACAGCCCAGTACTTATGCAGAGCTGGAAAGTACAAACCTAGGATGGATCCTGTCTGACAGAAGCATGGCCCTTTCCACTGCCCAGAGGGCAGCTCGCATCCCCTCCCTCCCTGCCTCCCAAAAAGATTAACCCCCTGTTACCTGCAACACAAGACACTGCTGGAACATGAGACCCCCCAGGACAGATGGCACTCTGTGAGCTACTGGAGAAGAACAAAGGACAAGTACGAGTAGTGCTGTGACTAATGATGCAGCTGGGTCAAAGCCCAAAGGAAGCCCAGAGACTGATGCGCACAGATGCGAAAGGAGAGTCCAGAGTTGTACAATGCACACAATAGGAACATGGAATGTGAGAAGCATGAACCAGGGAAAGTTAGAAATTGTGAAGCAAGAAATAGAATGCATCAACATTACAACAGTTGGCGTGAGTGAATTAAAATGGATGGGAATGGGCCATTTTCAGGCAACTACTCAATATTTTATGCAGGAAACTAGAAATTAAGAAGAAATGGGTTGCTCTATAGTGAGAAGCAATTAGGAAGTATAATGCAAGGTCTGAGGGAGCGAGATCAATGAGATTTAATGGGAAACTTATCCACATAACCATCCTCTCAGTCTATGCTCCAATGGCGAACACAGAAGAAGAGGAAATTGAGAGATTTTATGCAGAAGTACAGGAAGAAATTAATGGGAAATTAAAGATGTCAGGATGACAGATTCATTCATGGAGGAACCGTATGATGAAAAACCAGCAATTTTAGAATGTGAGGTGAAAGCTGCTCTTAAAATACTTGGAAGAAACAATCACCAGGAACAGATGGCATACCAATAGAGTTGCTACAAGCTACTGAGACTGAATCTCTCCAAATTTTGGCAGAACTTTGTCAACAAATATGGAAAAGAAAACAATGGTCCACAGACTGGAAGTGTTTTATACATAACAACTCCAAAGAAAGGGGATCCCAGGGAATGCAATAATTGTAAAACTATTGCCTTAATATGCCATGCCAATAAAGTAAAGCCTCTTACCATATATGGAGCGAGAAGTGCCAGATGTCCAAGGTGGATTTAGAAAGGGAAGAGGCAGCAGAGATCATATCGCAAACATACGTTGGATAATGGAACGGACCAAGGAATTGCAGAAGAAAATCACCCTGTGCTTTATAGATTACAGCAAAGCCTTTGACTGTGTAGATCATGAAAAACTATGGAATGCTTTAAAAGCAATGATGGTGCCACAGCATCTGATTGTCCTGACGCGCAACTTATACTCTGCACAAGAGGCTACTGTAAGGACAGAAATGGAGAAACCGATTTGTTCCCCATCAGAGAAGGTGTAAGACAGGGCTGTATTTTATCACCCTATTTATTTAATCTATACGCAGAACATATCATACGGAAAGCAGGACTGGACCAAGAAGAAGGAGGTGTGAAAATTGGAGGGAGAAATATCAATAACTTAAGATATGCAGACGATACCATACTACTAGCAGAAACCAGTAATGATTTGAAATGAATGCTGACAAAAGTTAAAGAGGAAAGCACAAAAGCAGGACTACAGCTGAACGTCAAGAAGACTAAAGTAATGACAACAGAAGATTTATGTAACTTTACAGTTGACAATGAGGACACTGAACTTGTCAAGAATTAATACCTTGGCACAGTCATTAACCAAAATGGAGATAATAGTCAAGAAATCAGAAGAAGGCACTTCCGGGAAGGGTGACTTAGCCTGTGCCTGCTTTTGAGACGGGCTCCTGCCTCAAAAGAAGCTTATTCAGATATATCAGTCAGATTTTTTCTTTTTTTGACTGATTAAACTTCTCCCGGGTAGGGAGAAACGAAGAGATTAACCTCAAAGCCTATTTTTGTTGGGACGACCAGATCTCATTAATTTATGGGACGAGGTCCAGCCGACGAAGGTGGGACGGATTTTCAACAGCAAGCTCTATCTGTTAAAGCGAACGTTCATCTTATCTTCTAAGAGAGAACGCACTAACAGGCAAGCACCCTTCTTTCTATATTTTTCTTTTACTTGACTTAAATTGTTGCTGTTTAAAAGAGATTTGCCAGATTGATCGGTTTTTGACATCTCACTGGGGAGCCGTAACTTCTCTCTGCTACGCACTAATTAATAGCTTATCTCTGTTTTTGTTGCAAAAAGCTGTCCTGGATTTGCATTCTAAAGATACACACAGAAGAGGGATTTCTATTCCAGATTTTTATTTTGAAAAATATTATACTGTTTTGAGACTACTCTCTTTTTGGTCTATTTTATTTTGACGAATCTGTTTCTTGACGATTGCCATTAATTGTTTCGATCCTGGGAACTGCATTTTGTTTACTTAACTATTGGAGAGATAAGGCTGTCTGCTCTGTTTATATTGTGATGTCACCAAGTTTGGAGTATTAACCCAATTGTTGCTGAAATAAGAAGTGGTTTTCCTATATTTTTCTTTTAAAATGGCAATTAAGAAAGTGGCTGAGAATCTGGAAATAACTATGTTTCAGAAAATAATGGATGAGATTGAGATAACGAAAATTGAATTGAGTAAAATGAAGCAGGAGATTAAAGATATAAGGGTCCCTGTGAGAGAGGTGACCCTGGAAGGGGTCCCTGTGAGAGAGGAGACCCCGGAGATTGGAACAGGGGTCCCTGTGAGAGAGGAGACCCTGGAGACTGGAATAGGGGTCCCTGTGAGAGAGGAGATCCCGGAGATTGGAACAAACGTGGAACAGGAACAAGATTTGGAGTCTATGGACTTTAGAAATAAAATCTATTGTTTGGAACTCAATGTTATCTCTGAAGAAATTAATGAAGATTCTAGAGATAAAGTTATCAATGGCATGGATTATCTTCTGGACTGGAATGATGTGATGGAGCCCAATATAGAGAAAATCTATGGAATTAACTGCAGCCATGTGACAATGGAAAAACTTTTAAGAGATGACCCAGTGTATTTTGAAAAAAAGAACAGAGATATGATTTTACAGCAGTATTTCAGCAACCTATTCAGAATGGATGGCAAGAAAATATTTGGGATAGAGGTAATTCCCATCAGACTCTTACTATATGACTATGGCTTTGACAGCAAGATTATTATGGAATACTGATAATGGAAGATTGGATATTGAAATTACTGGACTTAACAAGACTACTGAAGATGGAAGATGGAAAATGGAACTAATAGAGATAATAGAACAATGGCTACTGAAATTACTGAACCTAACAGATTCTGATGTGATGGATTAATTGAAATGTTTATTTTGACTATGGTTATGACAATAAGATTATCATAATTAGTAATGAGATGGATTAATCGATATGCTTATCTGGAAAAAAAAATTGATAGATATATTTCTTAAAGAATTGAAATCTCTCTTTGACTTTTTGTGGAAAGAATAAAGTAATGTTTATGAGATTTGATGATTAAGTAAGATAACTACTGGAGGAAAGTGATTTTATAATATGACTTAAGAGACAGGATTGCTATATATTATAGACTTATAACTGATTTGATCTTTGACAAATGGGAAGTCAATATTTTACTCTTTATTTTTTATTTTTGTTTTTTGTTTTTTGTTTTTTTTCTTTTTTTTCTTTTTGTTTAACTATTTTTGATTTTGTTTTTTGTCTTTGAATGTTTTATGATTTTGTCTTGTATGTTTTATGAAAATTTGAATAAAAATTATTGAAAAAAAAAAAAAAAAAAAAGAAATCAGAAGAAGGCTAGGACTGGGGAGGGCAGCTGTGAGAGAACTAGAAAAGGTCCTCAAGTGCAAAGATGTATCACTGAACACCAAAGTCAGGATCATTCAGACCACGGTATTCCCAATCTCTGTGTATGGATGTGAAAGTTGGACAGTGAAAAGAAAAATCAACTCATTTGAAATGTGGCGTTGGAGGACTTCCGGGAAGGGTTGCTTTTCCTGTGCTGCCTCTGAGATGAGCTCTTGTCTCAGAAGAAGCTTTTTCAGCTTTAAAATCAGTCACAACGCTCTTTTTGACTGATAAAGATTTTCTCCCGGTCAGGGAGAAACGTAGAGATTAACCATAAAGCCTGTTTTTGTGGGGAGGACTGGATTTCATTTATTTATGAGAGAAGGTTCAAACTGCAATGCTGGACGGACTTTCATCAAGCTCTTGCTGATTACAGCGACACGTTTATCTTTTCTTTAAAGAAAAACGGACTTCAACAGGCAGATAAGCATCCTTCTTTCTATTTTCTTTTTTTACTTGGTTTAAATTGGTGTAGCAAAAAAGAGATTTGTCAATGAATCAGCTGTGAAGAATTTCTAGGTGAGATTATGGCTTTTCTCTTTCACTAACGAAATTAAGGAGGAAAGAAATCGAAAAAGCTTATCTTTGTTTTTATCGCAAAAAGCTGTCCTGGAGGTGCATTCTAAAGATACCAACGGAAGAGGGATTTCTATTTCGAGGAGGGGGGAACAAAAACTTTTTTTTTGGTCTATTTCATTTTGACGAATCTGCTTATTCACGACGCCACTAATTGTTTTGATGTTGGGAACTAAGTTTGTTTTTGTATTCCTGAATACATAGAGATAAGGCAGGCTGTATTGTCTACACTGATATAAGCAAGCCTGGAACATTAACCCAATTGTGGCTGAAATAATTTTTGTTTCTGTGGTTTTAAGAAAGACAACCAGGAAAGTGATTGAGACCATGGAAGAAATTATGTTTCAGAAAATAATGGGTGAGATTGAGATAACGAAACAAACCCTGAGACAGGGCAGACAGGAGATGAAAATTGAATTTAACAAAATGACGCAGGAGCTTAAAGAAACAATGGATTTTGTGAGAGAGGAGTTTGATGGGATAGGGAAGCTACAAGCCCTGGAGATTGGAACAAATGTGAAATTGGAAAAAGATTTGGAGTTTATGGATGTTAGAAATAAAGTTTACTGTTTGGAATTCAACGTTGTCTCTGAAGAAAATAATGAAGATTTTGGTGGTAAAGTTATTAATGTCTTGGATAATTTTCTGGACTGGAATGATATGATGGAGCTTGACATAGAAAAAATCTATGGAGTTGGCTACAGATATGTGACAGTGGAGAAACTCTTAAGAAATGAGCCAGTGCATTTTGTAAAAAAGAAGAACAGAGATATGACTTTGCAGCAATATTTCAGCAACATATTCAGAATTCTTGACTGGAATGATGTGATGGGGCTTGACATAGAAAAAAGTTATGGAATTAACCACAAATATGTGACAGAGCAGAGATGCACCCAGAGCAGAGATGTGACTTTACAACAATATTTCAACAACATATTCAGAATTGATGGCAAGGACATATTTGTGATGGGGGAAATTCCCATCAGACTCTTGTTATATGACTATGGCTATGACAGCAAGATCATCATGGGATACTGATAATGGATGAATGGATACTGAAACCACTGGATTTAACAGGACTATTGAAGATGGACGATGGAATTAATATTGATAATGGAAGAATGGTTATGGAAATTATTGGACCTAACAGATTTGACGAGATGGATTAATCAATATGTTTATTTGGACTATGGCTATGACAACAAGATTATTATGGCATACTGATAATGGAAGAATGGCTATTGAAATTATTGGACCTAACAGATTTGAATTAGATGGATTAAGCGATATGTTTATTTGGAGAAAAATTGAAAGATATATCTCTCAAGGAATTGAAACCTCTCTTGGACTTTTTGTGGAAAGAATAAAATAATGTTTATGAGATTTGATGATTAATTAAGATAACTACTGGAGGAAAGTGATTTTATAATATAATTTTAGAGATAGGATTGTTATATATTGTAGACCTATAACTGATCTGCGACAAATCGGAAGTCAACATTTTATTTTATTGTTTGGTTGTTTTTGTTTTGTTTTGTTTCTTGTCTTTGAAAATTTGAATAAAAATTAATGATAAAAAAAAAGAAATGTGGTGTTGGAGTAGAGCTTTTCAGGTACCATGAACTGTGAAAAAGACAAATAATTGGGTGTCAGAACAAATTAAACAAGAACTATCATTAGAAGCTAAAATGCTGAAACAGAGGTTATCACACTTTTTGTGTGAGGGAGGGGGGCTCTCCCAGGACACCCTCCACCATCCCAGAAGCCAATTCCCCAACCAGGCCAATTGACTCTGGCAAAATATCCTTCTCTGCCAAGGCTGTGCCCGCTCACAACAGCCCTGCAGGGTAATAGACTACCACCATCCTTTACACTGGTTAACCACCCTGAACAGGGAAACTCAGAGTGCAGAAAACGTGCCAAGGATTACGGGAAGCAATAGCCAAACAGACACTCCTTGCTCTGAAGCCTTTAGGCAAAATACCCAATTCACACTGTAGTTGTGCTCAGTGGCCAAGGTACAGGGATCAGAGACAACGAATGAACACACACTGGAAAATAGAAATTAACTTTATTAAAGAATAAAAGAGGTGCACAGCTACAGCAGCAGAATAGTTCCTTAATATCAGCACCCAACAGAAAATCAAGAAAGCCATCTAGCCTAGTCTGTACTTACACACAGGTAGACAGTTGCACACACCCCTCTCCTCAGAGGGAGGAACAGGCAGGAGAGTTGATGCAAAATGGAAGCTCAGCAGGCAACATCAAGTAGGCAAGATGGGACCCAGGAGAGGAACGAAAGCCACGGTTTGAGCCCCATACTTATGGCAAGCTGCCCAGCAATAGCCCGGATCCAATTAACCAATCTGGAAATTTCTTCATGGAAAAAGGGCCCATCAATCTCCTGGCCAAATGGAACATACTTCCTAAAACTTCAAGGGCTTTACGACCTTAATGGAGCCCGGCTTCTACAGATAAGGGGGTGTTAGGGTGGGCCTCTGATTACCCACAGCTGGGAAATAAAACTGCCTACTCAGAGCTCTAACACAGAAATGAAACGTTAACCTGTTAAGATCCCACATTAACAAATGAAACCCCACAATTATTTGCTACACAACCATCTTGAATTCAGGTTTTCATGACGCTTTGGACACATAATGAGAAGACATGACTCACTCCAAAAGACAAGAGGAAGGCCAAACAAGAGATGGATTGATTCCATAAAGGAAGCCGCAGACCTGAACTTGCAAGATCTGAACAGGGTGGTTCATGACAAATGCTCTTGGAGATCACTGATTCTGGGGGTCGCCGTAAGTTGAGAGAAGGTGAGAGAAACCCAGCAGAACCTACACCTTGCTGCTGTGGCCTCCTGCACAACTCCATCTGCAGGCTTCCTCATGGGTCAACTGCAAGTCCCTGCAAGGCCTTGGGACAGCTGAAGCCAGTTGGGGCTCACAAGGGAGAAGACAACTGCCAGAGGGTGGGGAAATGAGCTCCCCCTCATAAGACCCACCTCTAGCCAAGGCTCCCCCCCCCAGTGTCAGGCTTCTTTTAACATGTGCCGGGGTAGGAGTACTCAGAGGCCTGCCATTGAGGTAATATTGGGCAGGGTATTGACGGTGCTGTGGACTTTGAAGAAGCACAAATACAGGGCGAATGGGAGTAGTCAGGGGCCTGCCATTGTTGGGCAGGGGATGTAATAGTGGTGGGAGGCCATCCCAGGGGAAGGGATATAAGACACCTTTGTGCTTGCATCCCTTCCGGTCCCCCTTCCAACCCTCCGGACACTGGTAGCTATGCTGGGAACTCCCTGGATCTTATTGTCCTGCTGATGAATGCAAGGTCAGTGACCAAGGAAACCACTTTCATTCAGGACTTAATCCTGGATGAATGTGCTGTCCTTGCCTGTATTACCAAAACCTGGCTAAATGTCCAAGGCGGAGTAGGTTTCTCTGCACACCAGGTTTTGTGGCACTCCAGCAGCCTAGATCCAGGGGACGGGGAGGTGGGGTCGCAATTGTCTGCAGGGAATCTATCTCCTCTGCCAGGTACCCTGTCCCTAACACCTCCAGCTGTGAGTGTATGTGCTTGGCGTTGGGTCAGGGAGACAGAGTGGGGATTGTGCTGGAGTACCGGCCACCCCACTGCCCAAAAGTCTCCCTCCCTGAGCTAGTGGAGCTGGTCTTGGCATTGGCGTTGCGGTTCCCCAGGTTGATGGTCCTGGGCGACTTCAACATACATGTTGAGGTTAGACTCACAGGTCCAGTCAGGGCTTCATGGCTGCCAAGAAAACCATGGGGCTGTCTCTAATATCAGTGTGCAACCTTGCATCGGCAGCAATCTCAGTAAGGGGTCGGGATTGCAGTTCAAGATTGATAAGGAGATAGTCAGGAAATACCTAGTTAACCTAAATGAGTTCCAATCTCCAGGGCCTGATGAACTGCATCCCAGAGTATTGAAGGGACTTGCGGATGTGCTCTCGGAACCTCTTGCCATCATCTTTGAGAAATCCTGGAGAACGGGAGAGGTGCCGGAGGATTGGAGATGGGCAAACGTCATCCCGCTCTTTAAAAAGGGTAAAAAAGAAGATCCGGGGAATTACAGGCCGGTCAGTCTGACTTCAATACTGGGAAAGATATTAGAACAGATAATAAAAGAGTCCATTGGCAAGTATCTAGATGACAATGCTGTGATTAGTAGGAGCCAGCATGGGTTTGTCAAGAAAAAATCCTGTCAAACTAATCTCATCTCTTTTTTTGATCTGGTCACTAGCTTAGTAGATGGTGGAAATGCTGTAGATGTCATCTATCTAGATTTCAGCAAAGCGTTTGACAAAGTCCCCCACGACCTTTTGATTAGCAAACTAGTCAAATGTGGACTAGATGGAAATACTGTCAGGTGGATTCACAACTGGTTGGAAAACCGTACTCAAAGAGTGGTCGTCGGTGGCTCTGCTTCGGACTGGAAAGAGGTTTCGAGTGGAGTGCCACAGGGTTCTGTCCTGGGGCCGATACTCTTCAACATTTTTATCAATGACTTAGATGATGGGGTGGAGGGAAGCCTTATGAAGTTTGCGGATGATACGAAACTGGGAGGGATAGCTAACACAATGGAAGACAGGAATAAAATCCAAAGGGACCTAGATAGACTAGGAAATTGGGCTGAAATTAATAAAATGACATTCAATAAAGACAAATGCAGGATTCTGCATTTAGGCCACAAAAACAAAATGCACGGGTACAGGATGGGAAATACCCGGCTTAGCAGTAGTGCGTGTGAGAAGGACCTTGGAATTGTAGTGGATCGCAAGTTGAACATGACCCAGCAGTGTGATGCTGCGGCAAAAAAGGCAAACACGGTTTTGGGCTGCATAAACAGAGCTATAGTTTCCAGATCGAGGGAAGTAATAGTCCCACTATATTCTGCATTAGTCAGGCCTCATCTGGAATACTGCGTTCAGTTCTGGGCGCCTCATTTTAAGAAAGATATAGACAAGTTAGAGCGGGTTCAGAAGAGGGCGACGAGGATGATAGCCGGTATGGAGAACAAGTCTTATGAGGAAAGGTTGAAGGAACTTGGCATGTTGACTCTGGTGAAGAGAAGGCTGAGGGGTGACATGATTGCACTCTTTAAGTACCTGAGGGGCTGTCACATAGAGGAGGGTACAGATTTGTTCTCTGCTGCCCCAGAGGGTAGGACTAGGTCTAATGGTTTTAAGTTGCAGGAACGTAGATTCAGATTGGACATTAGAAGGAACTTCTTGACAGTAAGGGCAGTTCGGCAATGGAACTGACTGCCTAGGGAGGTGGTGGGATCCCCTTCACTGGATGTCTTCAAGCAGAGGCTGGACAGCTATCTGTGGGAGATGCTCTAGCTGTGGATTTCCTGCTGTGAGCAGGGGGTTGGACTCGATGGCCTACAAGGCCCCTTCCAACTCTATGATTCTATGATTCTATCATCTGGGCCAATGCATGTGTCAGGACACACACTTGAACTTGTCTCCTGTTCAGGACAGGAAGAAGGTGATCTGAGAGTGGAGGGGTTCTTAGTGACTCCGTTGCCATGGACAGATCATCACCTGACAAGGTTTAGACTTTGTCCCCCAGTAAACTTCGCAGGGGTGAAGGCCGATTAAAAGGGTCTGCCCCCGGAGACCCATGGATCCAGATGGTTTCCTGAATGCTCTGGGGGATATTTCCAGCATGGCTGGCAATACTGCCGAAGTCCTGGTCAATCTCTGGAATACGGAGGTGACTAGGGCCGTGGACACTATTGCTCCAAAGCACCCTCTCTCACCGGGAAGGCCCATAATACACCTTGGTATACTGAAACCTTGGGCCTGATGAAGCAGCAGGGACAACGGCTAGAGCGACGATGGAGAAGAACTCAGTCCGCTTCCGATCCAACACAGGCTAGAGCTCATTTTCAAGCCTATCATGTGGCTATGATGGCAGCGAGGAAAGTGCACTTTTCTGCCACCATTGCGTCTGCTCAGTGTCGTCCGGTGATGCTTTTCTGAGTGGTCCGGGGTCTTTTGGGCTCTGGCCGTACATTAGACTCTGAACCCTCAGTCGCTAACTGTGGCATGTTTTCGAGGCACTTTGCAGATAAAATTGCTTGCATTTGGACTGAATTGGACTCCTCATTAACTACAGTTGTGCCAGATGTCATAAGAACATAAGAACATAAGAAGAGCCTGCTGGATCAGGCCAGTGGCCCATCTAGTCCAGCATCCTGTTCTCACAGTGGCCAACCAGGACCCGAGTGCAAGAACACTCTTCCCTCCTGAGGCTTCCGGCAACTGGTTTTCAGAAGCATGCTGCCTCTGACTAGGGTGGTAGAGCACAGCCATCATGGCTAGTAGCCATTGATAGCCCTGTCCTCCATGAATTTGTCTAATCTTCTTTTAAAGCCGTCCAAGCTGGTGGCCATTACTGCATCTTGTGGGAGCAAATTCCATAGTTTAACTATGTCCCTGAAGCTGTCTGCAGTTCTGATTGCTTGACCACAAAAATAGTATTCTAGAGGTGGAAGAGGTAGAGAAATGGGCAACCAAAATGATCAAGGGTTGCAACATTTGGGGATTTTTGCTGTAGAGAAAAAAGCTTAGGAGACATGATAGACATGTATGATCACACCAGACCTTTAAAGCACATGCGACACAGATGTAAAGCACACGGCTTCCCGCAACGAATCCTGGATAATAGTTTTTCCTCGAGGTGCTACATTCCCAGCACCCTTCATAAACTACACGTCCCAGGACTCTTTGGAGGAAGCCACATGCTTTCAATATACACTGTGGATGTGCCATAAAGGTGCTTGGTGTGGAGAAACTGGACAATACCCCTGGATTTAGCAGGGAACTTACACCTGGTGTAGGAAGAGGGAGGGAAGTAGCTCTCACCAATTTGCACCTGTTGCAGGAAAAACGTCACTCACTAAACAGTTTGTCTGCTGGGCTACCCTAAAACAAGGAGGGCAGGGCCACGTTTCTCCTTTCCTGAATTAAACGGCGACCTTAATTCTAAGAGGATAGGAAACTGGGGAGGGCTGGCAGTGTTGGAAGTGGGGCAAGAGCAACTCCTGTTTTGTTGGTGCTGCAGAAGGAAGATAGAGTTTGGGTCCTCCAGATGGATAGGCCTGCTTACCTTTATCTGTGTTTCTCTGACTGTCTTCCTTCTGTCGCTAGACTGTGACATCTTCAGGGAAGCTTACCTGCCCCTCGTCCTTCCGCCTTTTCCACTCCTTTGTCCTCCGACTGTCCGGGAGAGAGGAGACATCCCTTTGTCTCTGCTCTCCCCAAGCCATGAGGCTAAACCCTACACCTGGGCGCTATGCTCCAACTTAGTTAGTTACTTAGAACTAGGTTTGCTTTTCCATCTACTATGGATTTCTACAAATAAAGTAGCTTTTCTTATTTTACCAAGTCTCCAGTCTCAGTGATGCTGATGCAGGGTAAAAGCCTGCTTTCCTAGGCAAACACAAGCACATGCTGGCACACTCGCATTTCGACATCTGCTGTTACTTTGCTGCTGTTGTGTTGCTTTAAATGAAATTAAGCACTCACAGATACACACAGCACAACAGGCAGAATGAAGGCATTGAAAGAAGAGCCTCACTATTCAAACTATCGCAGCTGAACCAAAGGACAAATGAGGACACATGCAGAAGCGGCCCATTTAGCGCACTGGTGTCTCCTTAGCTCTGTTCCAACTATGGGGCGCCTCCATCTCCAAGCTGAAGGCCCTGAAATTCATCCGCAGAACCGCAGATGTTCCGAGGGATGCTTTGATCCAGCCCCAACACAGCCAGCCCAGCTCAGGGGAGAGGCAGACGGGACAGGGCAGAGCTGCATCCTCTAATCTGGAGGGTCTGCGGGGAGGGGGCGCTTCAGGGGGGTCATCACCCTCTTCCACCCTCCCCTCTGCCCCCCAAATTGTATACCTTTGTTTCGAGGATCCCCCCCACGCAACCCCGCTCACTAACATCGCTGCGCACGAAGAGCGATCCTCGCTTCCAGCCTGCATTTGTTGTAGAGAGGCGGGGCAGGAAAGGGAAGTCCCTTTTTTGCGGTCTTTCCTTTCTTGCTGTTTGTTAACCCTTAAAGAGCAAAGTGGCTGAAGCTCCTCGGCTGCTTCGCAGGTAGAGCGAGGGGAGAGGGAAGCCCCTTTCTGGCCGGTGACCCTTCTCCACATTAAAAATAAAAATGCCAGGCACATTTTTAAAAAAGGTTTTGAGGGAACAGCTTAGGTGAGCCTAAACCCTGTTTCCTTTACCTGTTAGATTTCTTTTAATTTCTCTTTTTTTTAATGCATATTTTAAATTGTTCTTTGTGAACCACTTAGAGGCTTTCTGTCGAGTAAGCAGTATATAGATTTTGTTAAATAAATAAATACAGGATGCATTTCAACTGACTTAAAACAGTCCTTGTTCAACAAGTGCTGCATTTTGCAAGTTGGATTTCTGCATGATTACTCAGAAGAAAGAATCTTGTGGAACTTACTCCTAAGTTAATTATACATAGGATTGCAATTGTAGAATCAAAATGTATTGCTGGGAATTGCTGGCAGTCAGGCAACCTTTAAAAATCATTGGAATATACAGTAGGGCCCCACTCATATGGCAGGTTAGGTTCCAGACCCCCACCGGAAAGCAAAAACCGCCAAAAAGTGGATCAGCTGTAGCGCGGGGGTCTGGAACCTAACCTGCTGATTGCACCAGAAGAGGAGAAGATCAGCTGTAGTGAGCTGATCAGCACGTTCAGTTGCAGTGCAGGGAGCTCCAGCCCCCCTCCAGCTGATCGCCCCGCTGGTGCCGTATTAATGGAACGCTGAAAAGCGGGGCACCGAGAAGCAGGGCCCTACTGTTGTGGATTTCTCCTATCCACCCGCTTTGAAACAGAGATCCTTTATTCTGTATTTTCTTTTTTAAATAAACTTTTTGGGCTCGTGGGTGTGTGAAATTCTGGCAATCAATGTAAACAGCTTTGGCAGCCGGCCAATCTTCTCACTAGTCCTTACAGAGCCAAAGGGATTGCATTTCTCACGGAGGCTTTTGGAGGAGTAAAGAAATCCCCATCCTGCAGCCCCTGCCAAGAGTTTGGTTTCCATTGTGAAATCCGATTAAAAATAATGCAAAGTCCCTTTTTGCTTTTCTGAACCCGAAGGACAGACAGCTAGAGTGATCTGACCCATAACAGTGCCTCGAGTCCACCCTCCTGCCCCACAGGACCATTTCAGCCTTCACAACCAAAGGTCTGCTGCTGTAGAGAAACTCCGAGGAGGGAAATATTGTGAGATGTTGGATGAAGAGGAGACGGGAGGGAAAAGCGGCCAGGAGAAACTGTGCCCTGATGGGTCCGTCTGTTCGGATGATATTACACAGGAATGGGGTGGGCGAGGGGGGAGAATCTCCAGCTCCTCAAAGGGCCCACGATACAGCTAAGCATGTGGGCTCCTTATTGGAGGTAAGGGGAACTCGTCCCAGACAAATTGTGTCTGTGCCTTGTTTATTTATTTATTTATTAAATTTATATACCGCCCGACTAGCAATAGCTCTCTGGGCGGTGAACATAAAATAGCATAAAAATACAATGAATAACAAAACAATACTAAAATACAATCAACAATCCAATACAATAAACATTTTTAAAATTAAATCAGTGTAACTTAAAATGCTTCAGAGAATAGGAAGGTTTTGACCTGGCGCCGGAAGGAGAGCAGAGTCGGCACCAGGCGTACTTCCTCGGGGAGACTCTTCCATAGTTCGGGGGCCACCACTGAGAAGGCCCTAGATCTTGTCATCACCCTCCGGGCCTCCCTGTGAGTTGGAACCCGGAGGAGGGCCTTCGTAGCAGAACGTAGTGCACGGGCCGGTTCATATCGGAAGAGGCGTTCCTGTGAGGTATCGTGGTCCCGCACCGTATAAGGCTTTATAGGTTAATACCAACACTTTGAATCTAGCCCGGAAATATACTGGCAACCAGTGCAAGCTGGCCAGAACAGGTGTTGTATGCTCGGACCGCTTGGTCCTTGTCAGCAATCTGGCCGCCGCATTGTTCCGGTTCTCCTCATACCCACAGGTTTGTTGGTTGTCCTATCAGCCAGCTCTCGGATCTCCAAGTGCTGCTTTTGAACGCCAGGTCGGTACATAATAAAACCTCACTTGTCCATGATTTAATTCTGGAGGAGGTTGCCGACCTGGCATGTATAACCGAGACCTGGGTGGCTGATCAGGGAGGAGTTGCTCTTTCCCAGCTTTGTCCACCCGGGTATTTGGTTCAGCACTGTGGTAGATCTGAGGGCCGGGGAGGGGGGGTCGCCGTGGTCTATAGGAGTTCTTTTCCTCTCACCAAGCACCCTGTCCAGACGACAACTGGTCTGGAATGTCTCCACCTTGTATTGGGCCAGGGAGACAAACTAGGAATACTGTTGGTGTACCATCCACCTTGCTGCCCAACAGCTTCCTTAGCTGAGTTGACAGAGATAGTCTCGGAGGTGCTGTTGAGATCCCCTAGACTTGTGGAACTGGGGGATTTCAACGTCCATGCCGAGGCTGTCTTATCTGGCGCAGCTCAGGACTTCATTGCCTCCATGACAACAATGGGGCTGTCTCAATTTTCTACTGGCCCAACGCATGTGTCGGGACATACTCTTGATCTGATCTTCGCCACTGGACATGGAGATGGTGATCTGGTGGTGGGGTGTTTTTCATCTACCCCATTGTCATGGACAGATCACCGCTTGTTGAGATTTAGACTCACAGCGGCTCTTTCCCTCTGCAAAGGTGGAGGATCTATTAAGTTGATCCGCTCCCGGAGCCGGATGGATCCCGTAGGTTTTCAGAGGGCTCTGGGAGATTTTCTGGCTGATAGGACCGGTGCTCCTGTCGAGGCCCTGGTCGCACTGTGGAATACGGAAATGACCCGGGCTATTGACATGATCGCTCCCGCGCGCCCCCTCCGGTGTAGAGCTCATACCGCTCCGTGGTATACCCCGGAGCTGAGAGCGATGAAACATGAGAGGAGGAGGCTGGAGTGCAGATGGAGGAAAACTCCCAGTGGATACAATCATGCCTTGGTAAGTGCCACCAATAAGTTGTATACAAAAGCGGTAAGGACAGCAAAGAAGCTCTATTTTGCTGCCTCTATTAGATCATCTTTAAGCCGCCCAGCGGAGCTTTTTAAAGTCGTGCGAGGGCTCTTACACTCTGGCCCCCACGATACTATGGAAACATCGGAAGCCCGCTGCAACGAAATTGCTGGACACTTTCAAGATAAGATTGCATGTATCCGCAGGGACCTTGACTCCGATGTTGGGACAGATGAATCCATTGAAGTGTCCGGAGCACGGCCTTGTCTTTCTTTATTGGATGAGTTTCAGTTGGTGCAGCTCGAGGAAGTGGACAAGGTGCTTGGAATGGTTCGGGCAACCACGTCTGTTCTGGATCCTTGCCCATCTTGGCTAGTGAAAGCTAGCAGGGCTGGGACCACCGGTTGGGCCAAGGAAGTGGTTAATGCCTCCTTGAGGGAGGGAGTGGTCCCTGGTAGCCTCAAGGAGGCAGTAGTGAGACCTCTTTTAAAGAAACCCTCCTTGGACCCAGATAACTTGAACAACTATAGACCGGTGGCGAATGTCCCTTTTTTGGGCAAGGTTTTGGAACGGGTGGTTGCCAGCCAACTCCAGGCGCTCTTGGATGAAACCGATTATCTAGATCCGTTTCAATCCGGTTTCAGGCCCGGTTTTGGCACCGAAACAGCCTTGGTCGCCCTGTATGATGACCTGTGTCGGGAGAGGGACAGGGGGAGTGTGACTCTGTTGATTCTCCTTGATCTCTCAGCGGCGTTTGATACCATCGACCATGGTATCCTTCTGAGGAGACTCGCGGAGTTGGGTGTCGGGGGCACAGCTTGGCAGTGGTTCCGCTCCTACTTCGCGGATCATCACCAGAAGGTAGTGCTTGGGGAACATCACTCGACACCATGGACTCTCCATTGCGGAGTCCCTCAGGGGTCAGTTTTGTCCCCCATGCTTTTCAACATCTACATGCAGCCGCTGGGTGCGGTCATCAGGAGTTTTGGAGTGCGTTGCCATCAGTATGCTGATGACACGCAGCTCTATTTCTCCTTTTCATCTTCTTCAGGTGAGTCTGTTGATGTGCTGAACCGTTGCCTGACCGCGATAATGGACTGGATGAGAGCTAATAAACTGAGACTCAATTCAGACAAGACCGAGACATTGTTGGTGAATGCCTTCCCTGCTCAGATGGTGGATGTTCACCCTGTTCTGGATGGGGTTACACTCCCCCTGAAAGAACAGGTACGTAGTTTGGGGGTTCTTTTCGATTCTTCCTTGTCTCTTGAGGCCCAAGTGGCCTCGGTGGCACGGAATGCATTTTACCATCTTCGTCTGGTAGCCCAACTACGCCCCTATCTGGACAGGGACGACCTCGCCTCCGTTGTCCATGCTCTGGTAACTTCAAGATTGGATTACTGCAATGCGCTCTACGTAGGGCTGCCCTTGAAGACAATTCGGAAGCTTCAGCTGGTGCAGAACGCGGCTGCCAGACTATTGACGAGGACCAGTCGGTCTTCGCATATAACACCTATTCTGGCGCGTCTGCACTGGCTCCCTATTTGCTTCCGGGTGAGATTCAAGGTGCTGGTTTTGACCTATAAAGCCTTACACGGCGTGGGACCTCAATACCTTGTGGAACGCCTCTCTCGCTATGAACCTACCCGTTCACTTCATTCAGAATCTAAGGCCCTCCTCCGGGTACCAGCTCATCGGGAAGCCTGGAGGGTGGTTACGAGATCTAGGGCCTTTTCTGTGGTGGCCCCTGAGTTGTGGAACAGCCTCCCCGAAGAGATACGCCTGGCGCCTACACTTCTATCTTTCCGGCGCCAGGTAAAGACCTTTTTATGCTCCCAGGCATTTTAATCTTTTAATTTTCTTAATCTTTCTACTTTTAACATGTATCCTTTTTAATTTGTGTTGTATTTTGTTTTTGTTGTGCTTTCTGTTGTTTGTCTGTACATGTTTTTGTGATTTTTTACTATGATATATTGTATTTTATCTTGTTTGTTCACCGCCCTGAGAGCTATTCTGCTAAGGGCGGTATATAAATTGAAATAATAAATAAATAAATCTACCTGCTGAGATCTCCTCCTCTTCTTTGGGTTCCTGCATCACCGGATCTTCTCCTCCTTCCCAACAGGAAATGAGGTCTGGTTCTTTAAAAAAAAAACAAATCAGGCAAGATTAGTTATTTTTGGCCACAAAGTATTTGGGAATTCCAAATCAAATCTGAATGCTCAAAACATTTTGAATGAGAGCAAAGGGGTGAAGCCTTGCCAACAGCATGCAACTCGGGCCATGTGCCTTGAGCACTGTGGAGCCAGTTCTGTGGAGTTCTCTTCCCTTTGAAGTGAAACAAGCCCAGATGTTGTTACGCTTTCCAAGTTTGTTGGAAGCTTTTTGTCCCCCCCCCCCAAAAAATCCTTAATTACTGTTTTTATGATCCTTATTAGCTCTTATATTCTGTTTTTTACATATATATTATTTTTCTGGCGAAGTTTGGCTTTTTTGGAAATGGTAAGCTGCTGTGTGGAAGAAGTTCCTCGAAAACAAAATGGAAATGGACTGCCTTCAAGTCGATCCCAACTTATGGCAACCCTATGAATAGGGTTTTCATGTTAAGCGGTATTCAGAGGTGATTTGCCATTGCCTTCTTCGAAAAGTGAGGTATAAAATTTTAAATAAACCAATAAATATGCTGTAGAATGTGTCTTGGGTTTAAAAAGAGTTCATATAAAAACCTGTGCAAAACCTGAGCTGTGTAGCTTTGCCAGATAATATCTGTGCTGAGAAGCTTCTAGCTCCATTTGATGCAGGGCTTAATGAGAAGCATTAAGGAACCAAAACGGACCAAAAGAGAAGGAACACAAACTCTGGCAAAAGAAATGCAAGAAGACAATAAGGGATGCTAAAAAAGAATTTGAGGAGCACATTGCTAAGAACATAAAAACCAACAACAAAAAAATCTATAAATACATTCAAAGCAGGAGACCATCTAGGGAGGCGATTGGACCCTTGCATGATAAGGGAGTCAAAGGTGTACTAAAGAACGATAAGGAGATTGCAGAGAAGCTAAATGAATTCTTTGCATCTGTCTTCACAGTGGAAGATTTGCAGGAAGGCATTCTGAGGAACTGAGACAAATAGTGGTAACGAGAGAGGAAGCTCTAAGCTTAATGGACAATATAAAAACTGACAAATCACCGGGCCCGGATGGCATCCACCCAAGAGTTCTCAAAGAACTCAAAGGTGAAATTGCTGATCTGCTAACTAAAATATGTAACCTGTCCCTTGGGTCCTCCTCTGTGCCGGAGGACTGGAAAGTGGCAAATGTAACGCCAATCTTCAAAACGGGATCCAGAGGGGATCCCGGAAATTACAGGCCAGTTAGCTTAACTTCTGTCCCGGGAAAACTGGTAGAAAGTATTATTAAAGCTAGATTAACTAAGCACATAGAAGAACAAGCTTTGCTGAAGCAGAGCCAGCATGGCTTCTCCAAGGGAAAGTCCTGTCTCAGTAACCTATTAGAATTCTTTGAGAGTGTCAACAAGCATATAGATAGAGGTGATCCTGTGGACATAGTGTACTTAGACTTTCAAAAAGCATTTGACAAGGTACCTCACCAAAGACTTTTGAGGAAGCTTAGCAGTCATGGAATCAGAGGAGAGGTCCTCTTGTGGATAAGGAATTGGTTAAGAAGCAGAAAGCAGAGAGTAGGAATAAACGGACAGTTCTCCCAATGGAGGGCTGTAGAATGTGGAGTCCCTCAAGGATCGGTATTGGGACCTGTACTTTTCAACTTGTTCATTAATGATCTAGAATTAGGAGTGAGCAGTGAAGTGGCCAAGTTTGCTGACGACACTAAATTGTTCAGGGTTGTTAAAACAAAAACGGATTGTGAAGAGCTCCAAAAAGATCTCTCCAAACTGAGTGAATGGGCGGAAAAATGGCAAATGCAATTCAATATAAACAAGTGTAAAATTATGCATATTGGAGCAAAAAATCTTAATCTCACATATATGCTCATGGGGTCTGAACTGGCGGTGACCGACCAGGAGAGAGACCTCGGGGTTGTAGTGGACAGCACGATGAAAATGTCGACCCAGTGTGCGGCAGCTGTGAAAAAGGCAAATTCCATGCTAGCGATAATTAGGAAAGGTATTGAAAATAAAACAGCCAATATCATAATGCCGTTGTATAAATCTATGGTGCGGCCGCATTTGGAATACTGTGTACAGTTCTGGTCGCCTCATCTCAAAAAGGATATTCTAGAGTTGGAAAAGGTTCAGAAGAGGGCAACCAGAATGATCAAGGGGATGGAGCGACTCCCTTACGAGGAAAGGTCGCAGCATTTGGGGCTTTTTAGTTTAGAGAAAAGGCGGGTCAGAGGAGACATGATAGAAGTGTATAAAATGATGCATGGCATTGAGAAAGTGGATAGAGAAAAGTTCTTCTCCCTCTCTCATAATACTAGAACTCATGGACATTCAAAGAAGCTGAATGTTGGAAGATTCAGGACAGACAAAAGGAAGTACTTCTTTACTCAGCGCATAGTTAAACTATGGAATTTTCTCCCACAAGGTGCAGTAATGGCCACCAGCTTGGATGGCTTTAAAAGAAGATTAGACAAATTCATGGAGGACAGGGCTATCAATGGCTACTAGCCATGATGGCTGTGCTCTGCCACCCTAGTCAGAGGCAGCATGCTTCTGAAAACCAGTTGCCGGAAGCCTCAGGAGGGGAGAGTGTTCTTGCACTCGGGTCCTGCTTGCGGGCTTCCCCCAGGCACCTGGTTGGCCACTGTGAGAACAGGATGCTGGACTAGATGGGCCACTGGCCTGATTCAGCACGCTCATCTTATGTTCTTGTGACCCACCTTTGGGGCTCATTTTTACAAGTAATGCTGAATTTGGCTTCAGGCAGGTGCAGCCCTGCAAGATCTCAGCTGCATGACTGCAAGACGGGGACCCTCTTGCAGAGCATGCATGGCCTCGCTTTTACTTTGGGCTTCAAGGAAATAAAATCCAAGTGCTGGAAAAGGATGTATGAAGAAGCCCTCTTCGACTGTCTGCCCCCTTTTTTAAAGCAAGGACCAGAAGATCTACACTGGCTACCAGTTGTCTACCGGGCCCAATTCAAGGTGTTGGTATTAACCTTTAAAGCCCTATACGTTTTTGGCCCAGTTTATCTGAAGGAGCGCCTCCAGCATCACCAAATATGCCGCCTGATGAGATCAGCCTCACAAGACCTTCTCTCGGTCCCACCAGTGAAAACAGCGAGGCTGGTGCGGACCAGAGAGAGGGCATTTTCGATTGTGGCCCCCACCCTCTGGAACTCTCTCCCATATGACCTTCGCCATGCCCCCTCCCTGGTAGGTTTTCACCAAGGATTAAAAACGTGGCTGTTACAGCGGGCATACAGGATTCCTAGGTAATTTTAGTTTCATAACGTACAGATGTAGGTGGGCTGATTATCTGAAGACTGATGTTATAATTGTATTTATATGTTGTATCTTATTTTAATCTATGTACGCATTCAATCTATGTAGAGTGGCCGTTCATTCGGCCAGATAGGCGGCCTAAAAATAAAATTTTATTATTATTATTATTATCAAGTAGTCTGCAGGATCCACAACCAGAAAAAGGAGTCTGTGGCACAAATAGTCCCTGACAACGCAAGCGAATAACCCAAACTACACACACCACAGAGAATGGGAAGAATCCGGTGCCGCTGCAACTATTACCGATTCAAATTGTAATAGTCTTTAACTTGGAAATTAAGTGCCGGATATACATGTTTGGGACAGAAGCTTTAGGTTTGAATGTCTGGGGCTCCTGCGTTCCAAAATTTACCACTGCGCCTCTTCTTAAGATCAAAGGTCCACAGTCCTGCCCAGAATCCGAAGGTCTGCGGATGAAGGGAAACTCCGAGGAATGAGATGTTGTGTGATTTTTAGGTGGCAGAGGAATGGAGAGAGCAAAACCATGAGAAGAGCTCATAGCCTAATGGGTCACTCTGCCCTGGATATTCAGGAACAAGAGGGGTGGGGGGGGAATCTTCAGTTCCACAAAGGGCCCCTCAGCACTACCTGCTGATGTCTCTGCCTCCTCTTCTTTGAGACCCTGTATAAGTGGATCTTCTTCTCCTCCTCTTTCCCAACAGGAAATGAGGTCTAGCTCTTTCAAGGAAACACACAAGTTACTTTCGGTACTAGCTGGGTCTCCTTCAGACTGTCAGGATCTGGAAGCCAAGCCACATATTTTAATTTGGGGAATCTCTCAGTGGACGGAAGGGGGACTTCAACCTGACAGCCAACCTTCCTCTTTATAGCATGAGATGAGCTTGATCAAACCAAAGGCCTGTCTAGTCCAGCATCTCCACAGGGCCTGAATCGATGTGTATGGGAATCCCACAATCAGTCCTAATAATACTAATAAAAGTTATATCCTGTCCTTCCTTCCAAAGGGAATCCAGGGGGACAAAAAAATGATGAAGCACCAGAGCACAGCCTTGTCCTGATTTCTTGGATGAGTTTCAGTTGGTGCAGCTCGAGGACGTTGACAAGGTGCTTGGACAGGTTCGTGCAACCACTTCTGTGCTGGACCCTTGCGCTTCTTGGCTAATAAAAGCCAGCAGGGATGGAACAGCCGGCTGGGCCAGGGAGGTGATTAATGCCTCTCTGCGAGAGGGGGTGGTCCCTGGCTGCCTGAAAGAGGCAGTAGTGAGACCACTCCTGAAGAAATCCTCCCTGGACCCAGAGAATCTTAACAACTATAGGTCGGTGGCAAATGTTCCATTCCTGGGCAAGGTCCTGGAACGAGTGGTTGCGGGCCAGCTCCAGACACTCCAGGATGAGTCTGATTATCTGGATCCATTTCAGTTGGGTTTCAGGCCTGGTTTTGGCACAGAAACAGCCTTGGTTGCCCTGTATGACCTTTGTCGGGAGAGAGACAGGGGGAGTGTGACTCTGTTGATTCTCCTTGATCTCTCAGCAGCTTTCGATACCACTGACCATGGTATCCTTCTGGGGAGACTGGCTGAGTTGGGAGTGGGAGGGACTGCATTGCGGTGGTTCCGCTCCTACTTGGTGGGTCGCCTCCAGAAGGTGGTGCTTGGGGAACATTGCTCGGCACCCTGGACTCTCCAGTATGGGGCTCCACAGGGGTCAGTTCTGCCCCCCATGCTGTTCAACATCTACATGAAACCATTGGGTGTGGTCATCCAGAGCTTTGGAGTGCGTTGCCATCAGTATGCTGATGACACGCAGCTCTATTTCTCCTTTTCATCTTCTTCAGGTGAGGCTGTCAATGTGATGAACCGGTGCCTGGCTGCAACAATGGACTGGATGAGGGCTAATAAACTGAGGCTCAATCCAGAGAAGACTGAGGTGCTGCTAGTGGGTGGTTCTTCTGACCAGATGGTGGATGTCCAACTTGTTCTGGATGGGGTTGCACTCCCCATGAAGGAGCAGGTTCATAGCTTGGAGGTTCTCCTAGAACCATCTCTGTCACTTGAGGCTCAGGTAGCCTCGGTGGCACGGAGTGCCTTCTACCAACTTCAGTTGGTGGCCCAACTACGTCCCTATCTGGACAGGGAAAACCTGGCTTCAGTTGTCCATGCTCTGGTAACCTTCAAATTAGATTACTGCAATGCGCTCTATGTGGGGCTGCCTTTGAAGACGGTTTGGAAACTGCAGCTTGTGCAAAATGCAGCAGCCAGATTGGTAACAGGGACCAGATGGTCCAAACATATAAAACCGATTCTGGCCCGCTTGCACTGGCTGCCTGTATGTTTCTGAGCTCCATTCAAGGTGCTGGTTTTGACCTATAAAGCCTTACATGGCTTGGGACCACAATACCTGATGGAATGCCTCTCCTGATACGAACCCACTGGTACACTACGTTCAAGATCAAAGGCCCTCCTCCGGGTGCCTACTCCAAGAGAAGCTGGGAGGGTGGCAACAAGGGAGAGGGCCTTCTCAGTGGTGGCCCCCAAATTATGGAATAATGTTGCTGACAAGGTGCAGCTGGCACAAACACTATTATCTTTTCAGCACTAGGTGAAGACTTTCCTCTTCGCCCAGGCATTTTAGCATGTGTTTTATATTGTTTTAAATTTTTAAATTGTAATTGTTTTTTTAAAATATGTGTTTTAAATTGTGTATTTGTTTTCATGTTTTTGATTGCTGTAAACTGCCCAGACAGCTTCGGCTATGGGGCGGTATACAAGTGCAATAAATAAGTAAATAAGTAAATAAATAAATAAATAAATAAAATCACATTTAAAACAAAGCATCTTCTTAAAAAAACAAGGACAGAAGGCTACAGCCATCATGACTTTTAGCCCTTGAGAGCCTTCTCTTCCATGCATTTCTCCAGCTTCCTTTTTCAAGCCATCCGAGATGTCCACCAGGAGAACTCACAGCCTGATGGGCGACTCTCCCCTGGATGACATTACTCAGGAACAGAAAAATGCTTCCATCCCCAGACCAAAAGAGGCTCCACAGCACAGCTCAGCACCAACCTGCTGAGGTCTCCTCCTCCTCTTCTTTGGGGACCTGGATAAACAGACTTTCTCCTTCTTCCTTACAGGAAGCGAGGTCTCGTTCTTTCAAGGAAACAGACAAGAGGAGTTACTTTTAACCACAACATAAAAAGTCAAGGATTCCATATCAAACCATTTCTACAACCTCGAATCTAAGAGGAGGAAACATTTTGAGTTTTAATTCTGGGAGCGGTATAGGAAGAACCCCATTTAGAATCGAGGTAAAAGGATGAGAACCCTTGCCACTGTGGATGTAAATTACCCCAATAAAAGTCACACCCATTCAGAAGTAAGCCCCACCCAGTCCAATGGGACACCCTCCTAGGTAAGTGCGTTTGCATTTGCAGATTATATTATACCAGGTGTGGGGATCCTGTGGCCCTCCAGATGTTGCTGAACTCCCATCACCCCTAATCATTGGCCATCCTAGCAGGAGCTGATGGAATCTGCAGTTCACCAAGATCTGGAGGGCCAAAGGTTCCCCTCCTCTTTTTAGGGAGTCACCATATTATTTTATATTAAAGGGCTGGGGCCAAGGGGGAGGACGGGTGCGGTCTGAGGAGGAAAGGGAGGGAATAAGGGCCTCATTGATACCCTGTCCCCAAGACACCCCCCAAAAAGCCTGGAGCCAGCCTGGCCCACAGGCGCCAACTAGACACAGATGGGAGGCCCACAAGCCAGAGAGAAAGCACATCTCCTGCTGCTGTCCCCGATTCCGGAGGTGGCCCATAAACATCAGGACTGGTGGCCCCTGAGAGCCTTCTCTTCCATGCATTTATTTATTCATTTAGATTTATATCCCGCCCTTCCTCCCAGTAGGAGCCCAGGGTGGCAAGCGAAAACACTAAAAACACTCTCAAACACATCATTAAAAACAGGCTTTACAATATATTAAAACAAAAACATCTTAAAAAGTAATTCCAACAGACACAGACTGGGGATGAAGCCATTTTCCTTAGCCCCTTTTAAAGCCATCCGAGATGTCCACCAGGAGAATTCACAGCCTGATGGGTGACTCTCCCCTGGATGATATTACTCAGGAACAGAAAAAAGCTTCAATTCCCAGACCAAAAGGGGCCCCACAGCACAGCTAAGCACCGACCTGCTGTGGTTTCCTCCTCTTTGGGAACCTGAATAAGAAGATCCTCTCCGTCTTCCAAACAGGAATTCAGCTCCGATTCTTCCAAGGAAACAGACAGGACTAGTTACTTTTGACCATAAGATATTCAGCCATTCCAAGTCACGCCATTTGTAGCTAAGAGGAGGGATTGTTTGGGACATGTTAACTCCCTGAAGAGGATAGGGCCGTGTGGTCGCAGCAGGGTCAGCCTGGCACTTGGGAACATGCGCTCACTGGATATGACACCCAACCTGAACTGTCTGTTGGGGAGGACAGGGTGGAACTCAGCCAACCCAGCTGTTTTCATCTGGACAACATCATCTCATCACAAAGAGAGTGAAAACCAGCCCTGAGAGCTTCACCCTCCTCCTCCTCTTCCAAAAGGAAGCCAAGGCTGCGCTTCACATTTACACTTCTGAGGAAACCTTTCTCCATGGAGATTAAGAGTGAAGCCACCGCAAGATATTTGTGTAGCCAGAAATGCTCCCATAAGCTTTTCAGTGTCGTAGCTTGAGAATGTATATGCAAATATCAATGCTGGCGTCGGGAAGAGACAGAACAGGGCCAGAGTATATGGTTTGGATCTCTGGAAGGGAAATGATGGTGTGTTGCGTATAAATAAATGCTCCCTTCCTAAATGCATTTTCTCTGAAAAACATCCTATTGATTTTGAGGAATCAACTTTGATGCAAACATGTTTGGGATTGGAGTTTAATTTTAACTTCCAGTTTATGATTCAGTTATAATTTGCATATCGAAAGGGCTCCAGCAATGGGGGCGGTGGGTGGGGGAGTGAGAAATTTGTCAGAGACAGTGTTTCTCCCCCCACCCCCTACTCCCCATAATCCATCTCTGGTACCAACCATGCAGATGCTGAATTAGACAAAATAGGCAAACGCACATAAAGTGAAGGTCTAAGTGATGGTATGATTCTGAAAAATATATGTAGAAAGGAATGATGGAAAATATAGTCTATGGCTGAGTACACAATAATGTCCAATTTCTAATGCACCTGCAATTTACCACACAGAGTGTGATGTGAACTGCTAGCTCTGTAGACAAGATGTACATACACTCCCAATGACAAGACAGCAATAAAAGGCAGAGGTGTACTAACACAGAAATATAAAATGCAAAGATAAAATGCACAACATATCTCAAATAATTTGCCAAACGTGTTTCGACTTGAAGCAAGTCTTCTTCAGTGGCATCTATATGGAGAGCTTCTCCAGAGAATCTTCCTCAACCGAAACGCACAACAATATGCGGAATGCAGCAACATTCCTGCAGAAACTGCACTAGGGCTGTCTTGGGAACTGGCAAGGACTTCGACTCCAATGTGTGGGGACAGGATCCAGGCAGGCACCAGTCCTGCTCACAGACTAAGCACAGGGGTGCCTAGGCCCCAAAGGCAAACACTGGGCAGAGGGAGGGAGAGGGAGAGAGGACTCTCCCAAGCTCCAAGGGAGCAGCAATTCCCACTGTGGAGTTTGGACTACAGCTCCCAGAATCCCTAGTGAGAAACTGACTTTCCACTCTACGCATCATTGGCGCAAATGGCCTTCAACATCTATCAGTTAAGAAAACGTGTCTCCTTACTGAAAGAGGCTCCAATCTCATAATTCTCCTCCATGGCTTCCCTGTGCGGAGTGCTTTGGCCCGGATCCAGGAGATCCACTCCTCCTCCGTGAAATGCACAGCTGCTGCCTCCTCCTCCTCTTCCTCAAAGGTCACCAGACCCTGGAAGAAGAACATGCCCTCTGCTCAAGAGACGGCCTCTTCCGCACAGACCATTGCATCCAGCTTGAAAGGGGAAGGGCAACAGGGTGTGCTTCAATCACTCACAGCATTCAAAGAGCTCCTCCCACGCGCCAAAGTTGGATCCTGAGGTGAGGGTCCAGTAAGGATCTGGCCCACAGACCCAGAAAGGGTTCCCACGGCTCGTTTTGAGACTGGAGGGCTGTGAATGCCGTAAGTAGAAAGGGCATTTACCTTGGCCCATTACCCAAAAGAGCAAAACATTAGGATCAAATCCAGAACTTCTCAACACAGCCATTTAGGTGAAGGACATTTGCCTTGCATGCAAAAAGTCCCGGGTTCAATTCTCAGCAGCATCTCCAGGCAGGGCTGGGAAAGGCTCCCTGCTTGAAACCTAGGACAGCAGCTGCCAGTCAGTGCAGATAATACTGAGCTACGTGGACCAAGTCAATATAAGGCACCTTCCTATGTTTCCACGAAGTTCCTCAAGTAAATGACTTTCTGATCATTTAATTTATAATGAAATAAAACTGGCCTCTTCTGTAAAGTCAGCAGCTGGGGTGCAAAGCGGGAGGCTGACACCACTTTTGCCTACCTTGCAGGGCTGCAGTTTGGATGACTCAGATGAGCTTATTTGCTGGCCACACATTTATTCACACCTTTCTCTAAAGGCCCCAGAGTGGGAAATGTAGGTTGATCTCCCCCTCCCCAACCTTCAGCAGCAGCAACGATGTTGTAAGGTCAGGAAGGCAAGGAGATGATTGTCCTAATGTGTGTGTGTGTGTGTGTGTGTGTGAGTGAGAGAGAGAGAGAGAGAGAGAGAGAGAGTATCTGCATTGGGGGGAAGTTTGAGGAGATCCCAAGAAGAGGCAAAGTGCATTTGGGGGAAAGGGTAAGCACTGACCTGGGGGTTCGAGTGGATGATCTTACAGGTCCCTTCCAACTCTATGATTCTACAAAAAGCGTGTTTCCTCCCAGGAACTACAGCAGTGCAGAAATGGACTCCTAGAAACACACTGTGGACAGAATGAACAATAAAACAGCCCCCGTTTGGATGTGGGGAAAACCCCATGAATTCCCAGGTGAGATGTGGGGGGAGGATCTCCCCCTTTCTCCACCCCCCCAAAGGCAAACTGCTAACCCTTCCCCACCCCCACTGCTGCACCTCTCTCTCGCTCTTGCGTCCTCGCCACGATTCAGCCTCTTCTTCCTCCTCCTCCTCCTCGGAAATAAATCAAGCCTCTTTGCTTCCTATTGTCTCCCTCCCTCCTATTTGCATGACCACTTCCTGCCTCTCTAGGAAGCAGAGCGCAGATCCTTTTCCCGCTGGAGGACTGAATGCCAGGCGCGCTCTGGGCCAACGTCTTGCAGGCTCTGCCCCTTGCGCAAATCCAGGGCGCAGGCGCGGAGGTTCCTACTACGCCCTGTTGCCAAAGCGCTTTTTGCAAACAGCATTTCAATGGTTTCTGCCCTGCATGCAGCCTTTGATGTGACCTAGCAGGGAGAGGCGACTTAATATTGCTTGTATATGTAAACACACACACACAAATAGGGAAGGTGCCCTCCAACTATTAAAGTACCTGCGGAGGGTAAATGAACATCTTTTAGTAATATACAGTGAAGTGAACGCTGTAAGTCATTCAAGTCAATTTATATTTATTTTTCTTGGTTTTTATTAGGCGCTTTTTTCACTGTCCAACTTTCACATCCACACACAGAGATCGGGAATACCATGGTCTGAATGATCCTGACTTTGGTGTTCAGTGATACGTCTTTGCATTTGGGGACCTTTTCTAGTTCTCTCACAGCTGCCCTCCCCAGTCTTAGCCTTCTTCTGATTTCTTGACTATTGTCTCCATTTTGGTTAATGACGGTGCCAAGGTATTGATAACACAGTCCAACAAAAAATATATATTGTTTTAGTTGCCAAGGATGTTTGAATGACTTTAGGGTATTTTGGGGGTGCTAAATCCAAAAATGACATTAGTTTTGCCGAATTGGCTCTAGTTTTTGAGATAATGGATACCCCTCAAATGACAATTGTACCCCAATACGACCTGTAGCTGCTGACATATGCAGCAGGGTTTGGTCTGTCTTTTTACTCTTGAACATTGTTTTGCAAGTTTATCCATTGCATATAATATCATATTGATACTTTGGTGTGCCTATGGTGTGGAGAGAGCCGCAAAACCATTACGATGACTGTTATTTTTGTGTTGTGAATGTGAAAGGCTTCAATCGCTACAAGAAACATAAGTGGGAGTATCCTGATTTGGACTCAGGAAGGCGACCTGTGCCACACAGTGAAGACGTTCCCATACCAGTGTTTACCTCACTGCCTGACCTTCCATTGTCAGATGTTGAAGAAATGCTGGACGTGGAGTGTACTGGGCTAAGTTCAAGGTGCTGGCTTTGGTATATAAAGCCCTCTACAGCTTGGGACCAGGATACCTGAAAGACCGTCTTACCCCTTATATACCCAGTTGAAGGTGAGAAGGTGGGGGCCTCCTGCAGATACCATCTCATCAGGAGGTCCATTCCATACAACATAGGAAGTGGACCTTTAGTGTTGTGGCACCTCCCCTTGGAATTCCTCCCCTTAAATATTAGGCACCGTCTCTGTTGTCCTTTTTGCATCTGCTGAAGATCTTCCTCTTCCAGCAAGCCTTTTAAGGAGAGACCTCATCCCAGTCTGCAGTCTGTGTTGGAATTGCTTTTAAGAACTTTTTTTTTTAGATGTTTTGAGTGTTTTATTCTTTGCTGCTCTGAGCCCCTTCTGGAAGGAAGGGTGGGATAGCACTCTCACAATAAACAAATACACTTAAAGAACTAGGTTTTCACATTATTGCGAACTGTATTTTATTGTTTATGTAAAGTAGGGTGGGAAACCTTTTTCGCCTGAGGGCACATTCCCTCATGGACAATCTTTTGAGAGCCACGTGTCAATGTGCTGCGTGGAGCCAGAGGCACAAAGTGGAGCGATGGATGGGGTCTTACCCTTGTGGGTCACATCACATCACAGCCACAGAGCCCGAGGTTTCTACGTGTACACCCGTCTCTCCACCCAGGCAAGCCAGAGGCATTATCACAGTCCAGGGATATGTATCCCAGCCAGGCAAAAGGATGTGTGGAAGGCTTGAAGGAGGGATGGTTAGGGGTGTGCCCTGGGAGAAGCCCAAGGACCAGAGAGAGAGAGAGAGAGAGGGAGATTGGCCTGAGTTTCCCCACCCCTGGTGTACCCCATCCGGCAAACACGGCTGGCCAGGCAGTATACCAATGTATATCAATAGAGCTGAATGTTGGAAGGTTCAGGAGAGACAAAAGAAATGACATCTTCACATAGCGCATAGTTAACCTGTGGAACTTGCTCCCACAAGACACAGTGACAGCCACCAATTTGGGTGGCTTTAAAAGAGGATTAGACAGTACATGAAGGCTAAGGCTATCAATGGCTACTAGCCATTTACCTCTGCTGCTGGAGGCAGTATGCTGTGAAACTCCAGTTGCTGGGAACTGCAAGTGGGGAGAGTGACTATTGCACCCAGGTCCTGCTTGCAGGATTCCACAAAGAGGCATCTGGTCTGCCACAGCAAGAACAGGATGCTGGATCCAATGGGCCTCCTTGGGCCTGATCCAGCAGCCAGGCAAGACTTCTAAGTGTAAATGAGTAAGCCTGCCACTTCACACCCCCAGTTTGCTTAGATTTCTCTCTTTTTCATACTGCTCCAAAGACGGGTGGGGGTTGCCCTGAAATCAGTTCATTTTCTCGGAGGTGCTGCGTTCAAGTAAGGTTTTGATTTACCCAACACTCTGACAGCAAGAACCACTGAACGTGGGATGGCGGGGAGGGAGAGAAAAATCACCCTGCAGGGGACAATATAACTTTATAACTTGATTTCTGAAAAATGGCAATGTATGCATTATTCCTCTAATCTCAATCTCATCTCAATTTCTCTCACAGACGAGAGAGAGGGAGGGAGGGAGAGAGTGTTCATCATCTGAGGCCTTCCTCCATGAGCCCCCTGCAAGAGAAGTGCAGAAGGTGGTGACATGAGAAGTGGCCTTTTCAGTGGTGGCTCCCCATTTGTGGAATGTTCTTCCCAGGGCAGCACACTTGGCAAACTTCATTATCTAATTGTAGGCACCAGGCAAAGATGTTTTCAGACCTTAGTTTGGAGCAGCATTAGGTATATTTGGGCTTCCTTTTCTTCATCTTTTATTATTTATTTATAAACAAAAGCACTAAAAACTTTAAAACATCATAAAAACAAAACATCTTTAAAAACGTTTCTTAAAAAAAAAGCTTTAGTGGGGTGGGTTATGTTAGATCTCCCATATATCTATGATGTGTTTTTAAAATGTAATTTTATTGTGGGTTTAACACTTGGTTTTAATGTCTTGTCTCTGTTTCTAAGTCACTTTGGGTCAATTTTTGTGAAAATAAGCAACTAATAAATGCAATAAATGATTTATAAATATATGCCCCTCACAGGCACACCTAGACTGACTATTATTATTATTATTATTATTAATTATTATTTATTGGATTTATGAGTCACCCATCTGGCTGGTAATCCAGCCACTCTGGGCAACGTACAAAATAAAACATCCACATACATTTAAACATTTAATATCTCAGACTAGAACAATGAAACCTAACCCACCCTAAATGCCTGCCTGAAGAGCCAGGTCTTCAAGGCCTGGCGGGACCTCATTATAGAGGGGGCATGAGGGAGATCATTTGGAAGGAAATTCCATAGGGTGGGGGCCACAAATGAAAAAGCCCTCTCCCGAGTCCTCACCAGTTTGGCTGTTTTAACTGGTGGGATGGAGAGAAGGTCTTTTGAGGCTGATCTTGTTGGGCGGCATTGCTGATGATGCTGGAGGCGCTCCTTCAGATTGACTGGGCCGAAACCATGTAGGGATTTAAAGGCCAAAACCAACACCTTGAATTGGGCCTGGTAAGCAACTGGTAACCAATGCAACTCCTTCAGCACTGGAGTGATGTGATCTCGCCGGCGGCTGCCTTTAATCAGGCGCGCCACCACATTCGGTACCAGTTGCAGCTTCCAGACTGTTTTCAAGGGTAGCCCCACATAGAGCGCATTACAGTAGTCTAGGTGAGAGGAGACCAGGGCATGTACTTAAGTGTGTAGAATATGTGCAGCTGTGCTGGCTGGGGCTGATAGGGGATGTAATCCAAAACATCTGGAGGGCACCAGGTTTGCAAAGGCTGCCAGGGTGATGCAAGAGCCATTCAACAAAACCTGCCCCTGCAAGGTAGAATTCCCCCAGCTTCAACAGCTCCTTCTTCCTGCAATTGTCATGATGCTACAGACTGGAACTCCTCTCTTTCTCTCCTTGCTTGTCTGAGTAGAACCCTCTTCATAAGCAGACACCAGGCACCTCAATCACTCTCAGATGAATCATCTTTTATTTCAGCCCAAAATTCTCTGTATATAATCTCATCTCCCCTTCCTTCTGTCCTTACTAGGATTAGATCTTCCTCCAGATTCTAGATCGACAGACTGCCTCTGGCCATCAAGTCTATTTACGAAAGGGGCCAAATCCTTTTACAAGCACCCAACTGGCCTCCATCTCAGGCACTCACAGCAGCACACAGAAGGAAAGACAGCGATATCCACTTTGCAAAGTTTTAGCTAAGATGTTACAAAATAGATGTAAAAAAACCCCACCCCACCCCAAACAAAACAAAACCCTACCCCTAACCCCAGGTATTCATTCCTACATGCACCAGAAAGGGCTCAGAGCGTCTTTGGGCTGCCATTCAATGCTGGCCCTTGTCTTTAACAGGGATGCACATTTTGCCACTTGCTGCCCCAACACGGCAGACGGCATCTGCTCCTCTCTTCCTGCCACCACTGGCCTGCCAGTCCCCTCCTCCACAGTCACTGCTGCTTCCAGGGCTTGGAAGGAACGCTAAGCAGCTATCCTGTCCACCAGTCCTTTTAAGGTGAAGGGCCTGCCGCAAAGGGAATCCATCCCACTCCTAAGCAAGGAGAAGGAGCAGAGCTGGGCTTTGGTGGCTTTGGACTCTCTCTTTCTCTGGGCCGGAAGTAGAGCGCAGGCAGCTCCTCCAACAGCTGCTGCACTTGGGTATCCCAGGTGCATCTTTTTGGTTTTAGAAGTACCAGGACAGACATGGCGGCCAGGACACGCCCACTGCAGGATGGTGAGAGGCAGGGAGCATTGGCAGGTAAGTGGCGGCAGGAGAGAGGGGAGGGCCCATCTGCTGTCTGTTGGCAAGAGACACCAGCAGGGCTATAAACTAAAAAAGTCCAGGCTCCTGTGGCGGCAGAGGTTGGTGGTCCAGGTGACATCTGCCCGGTTTGCATTCAGCAGCATCTGCTGGAGTTCGTTGCTGACCCGAGAGAACTTCTCCTCGTCCACAGAGCCATTGTGAAGGTTGGCGGAGGTGGGGGGCCACGGCAAGTCCTCCCCATAGCAGTCCACTGGGTAGGGGTAGATGACAAGCTGCAAGTCCAAGAGAGCCACCGTCTTATGGAGGAGGTTCTTCAGCCCTTTGGCCGAGATGGGGTTGCCAAACAAGCCCAGGTAGCGCAGCCGGGAACAGTGGCAGAGGGCAGGGAGGAGGACGCTCAGGTGGGTGTCCATCAGGCAGCACTTCATGATGTCCAGGTGGAGCAGAGTAGGGGCAGCCTGCATGAGCAGGCCTCGGAAAGGCTGGAGAAGGCAGTCAGAGAGGTTGTTCCCACTCAGGTCCAACTTCTTCAGGGCAGGGGTGTGGAGGCTCTGGGAAAGGTAGGCCAGGTCGTTGGGCAAGAGGTAACAGAAGGCTAGCTCCAGGCTCTCTAAAGGGCTTTGCAATTTGCTGTGGGAACAAGGAAGGGGGACAGTCACCAACCCTTAGTACATCCTCTATATCCTCATCTGCTAATGCAGCTCCTAATTACTCTTACTCATTTGAAGTCTCATTTACTTACGAGTGAGTAATTTGTAAAATGAACTCCAGCCCTGAGCTCAGAGTGGCTCCCCCCGCCGCCACGTTTGGGGAGAAAAAAACCCTCCTTCAGCCAGTTCCATCCTATATCCTAATACTGAACTCATTCGCTAAGTGTGGATCCTCTTTATACAAAACCTCAGAGTGATTTACATAATAAAGACATAAAACACAAGACATCAGCTCATCAAATACAGTCAAACATTCAGCAGGATGACCAATATATAGAAAGACATTCCAGCAACAGCAGCTCCGGTTCATTCACAGACCTCCCACAAAGGCTGAACAGCTGCGTCTTCAGGCGATGCCTTAAAGTCATCAGTGGGTGGGCAACAGTTTTTATCTCAATGGGAGATAGAATTGTAGGGAGTTCTATACGTGAAGTCAAAAGAACACCACTGATGCATAAGGGGCAGGTATCAGACAGTTTGGTTTACCCCAAGGTTTGCAGAAGCACAAAACATATTTGGAAAAAAACACAAAGGAGAGAACTCTCAAAACAGCCCAGTGAGGATCAAGCATGTTCCATGGCTTTGGAATGCCGGATGAGTGTTGGGGAGCAGGGGGAATCATAGAATAGTAGAGTTGGAAGGGGCCTATAAGGCCATCAAGTCCAACCCCCTGCTCAATGCAGGAATCCAAACCAAAGCATTCCCAACAGGTGGCTGTCCAGCTGCCTCTTGAAGGCCTCCAATGTCAGAGAGCCCACTACCACTATGGGTCATTGGTTCCAACGGAGGTAATTGGAGACAATGGAAACCAGAGTAAGGACGGAACGGAGTATCCTGGAATAAGATAAAGCTGGCTAAAATCCTGAATGCAAACATTCTTGACATCCACGGTCGGAGGCAGTGTGTTTCTGAATACCAGCTGCTGGTAACTGCTGTGCTCAGGTCCCGGTTGCGGGTTTCCCATGGGCATCCATTTGGCCACTGTGAGAACAGCCAATCTGCCGGCCGGCCTGCTGTAAGACCCAGCCTATTACCCAGCACCCTGTAGAGGCTGCAGCTGCCAAGGCCCAGGCTGCAGCCACTGCTGCAGCCTCCATGTAGCTCACACCACCCCGACTGCGACAACATGACGGCGTGAGGGCTTACATTTATATATATATAGAAGTGTCTTTTCTCAACCTCTGCCGAGCATCTGATTAGGGAACTATATGTCTACTACTAATTACACAAGTTGCAAACTTTTGGGGCATGGAAATCAAATCAAGCCCCATTTTTAAATGGGCCGACATACAATACCAAACACCCCCCGAGTGCAAGCTGAGCCATCTACAAGTATATTTGTGTCCTCTCTCTTTTTCATCATTTTCCGTTGTTATATCAAAGCAGTTTTGCTCCAAGGACAACCGATGCTTCACCTGAAGAGGCTGCTGCACCATGAAGATACTAAGAGCACTAAGCAGATGGAAACTCCAGTGCTCAGCGGTGGGACACCTGCTTTGCATGCACATGCAGACAATACTGAGCTAGATGGAGCAAGGGTCCGACCAAGGGGGTTGGACTTGATGGCCTCAGAGGCCCCTTCCAACTCTACTATTCTGTGATTCTATGACTCAGCCTAAGGCACCTCCCTGTGTTCTTAAGTAGCTCTCAAGCATGGTTTGCCTATTGTATGTTCAGAAGTTCAATCTCTACTGTGGGTTCTTAAAAAACTACACGAGCACAAGTGACGGTTTTGCACAACTTTCTTCTCCCTCTCTCTCATTCACACACACACACCCCTTTTTTGTACAGCTTACCTTAGTAACAGTCTCAGCTTGCCGGAAAGGCGGGAGGAGCCCAGGTTCAGCTCCTTGAGGCAGGTTAGACGACTGAGCTGCGTGGCAAAGTACTGCAGGCTCCCCTCCATGCCCACCATGCGGTGTCTCACGTCAATGTTGCTATAGGGCAGTTTCAGGCTCGCCAGAGTGGTGAACTTGGCCAGGTGTGGGAGGACAATATTCAAGCCGGAGAGACCGAGGGTGTTGAACCTCAGATCCACCTGCCGGACCCCCACCGGGTCCAGAAACTCCAGGATCCCCACGGTACTGGCGATGGAGAGCTCCTCCGCCCGGAAGTCCCGGCACCTCAGCCGCAGAGCGTTGCTGCTGTTGATCTGCAAAGCATCCTTCAAGACTCCGTAGGAGGTGCTGTTCACAAAAAGATCCACCCAAACTTCCATGGACACAGGCTGCGAGGGGGAAAGGGCCACGGAGTTGTTGTAGGGGCCTTTCCTCCTCTTGGATGCCCGTTTCATGGTCTTGCTCTGCTGCTTGGAGAGATCCAGGCAAGCCTTCGCCAATGTGACCGTCCTGGACCAGAGGCTCATGCTTTCAGGGCCCTGCCCTTCATCCTGGAGGCCAGTCATGTCTAGCACCTGCAGACACTGCCCTTTGCTGCCAGGGAGGCCAGAAAAGAACAGCCATTAGAACCATCCCCCTCCCTCAATGCACCTCCTCACCCCAACCCCTTTAGGAGAAAACCTGTGGGCACATGAACTGTCAGGTACCTCTTATTGCGGTGTCGATCCTCCAGCATTTTAATCAGGTATGTCACCACTCCCGAAATAACCATCTGGATGCAAAACTTGTTGGGTTTCTCCCGGATCAGGGCACGTTCGCAATGCTGACATTTTCGCAACAGCTTCTGAAAACTGAGGACTGGAAAGGGCCAGGTCTGCACTAACTGTTGCAAGCACAGGTTCCTCTTGTCCATGAAGGCCGCCTTGAACAAGACAGGGTAGAGATCCTTTGGGAGGAAGGTCAGGGCATCCTGCAGGATAGTGAGGTCAGAGACGACCTTCTGAGCACAGAGGAAGACCAGGGAGTTCATGGCAGCAACCAGGCAGACAGCGAGCCAGAAGAACAGGGCCACACCACTGAAGAAAGAATTTTTATTAGATTTATCTCCTGTTCAGCTCAAAAGAATCAGCGTAGATGAAGATCTCCTTACACCCTTTACTCTGTGGAATGTTTTTGCCAGAAGTGTGCCTGGTGCCATCACTATCAACCTTTAGGCACCAGGTGAAGACTTTTTTATTTACCCAGGAATTTTGCTCCTAATTTGGTGTTCATCTTTTACTGGGCTGGATAAGATGCGTCTTTTTTATGTTATTATGGGATGAGCACTTTCAGTTAACAATCTTGTTTTACCTTTGATGTTTTTAAAATTTTATACTGGATGCTTTTTAGAAACTGTAAGTTGCTGTGAGACCATTTTTTTGGTAGTAAACAGTAAACCAAATCTAATAAATAATTATAATAGAAGCATCGGTTGAGAAACAATGGCTGGCACAAGGCCACTCAATGCTGGTTCCATACACACACACCTAGGCTGGCTGCACACCATGCGTTGAAAGCACATGCCTTCCCCAAAGCTGGGAGTTGTAGTTTGTTAATGGTGTTGGGACTGTAGATCTGTGAGGGCTAAACCACAGTCCCCAGGATTCTTGATGGGGTAGGGGGACATGTATTTGCAGTGTGTGGTGTGTAGGCAGCCACACTCTCTCTCACACACACACTTTTCCCAGCAGTTCCCTGTGAGTGTTCAAGTTTGCTTCTTTGGGAAGGCCCTTGGACAGCCCACCCTAGTCTTTCCTAGCCCCCTGTAGCGATTTAATTCCCCTCCAGTTTCGTCCGTCCATCCTTCCGCTCTCTCTCTGTCTGTCTGTCTGTCTGTTGGTGGGTGGGTGGGGCTGGACATCCAAATGAGGCTTGCCCAGAAGAATATTCTGATAGTTTGTGCCCTAGATGAATTAGTAAAAGGGGTATGTGTCTGGATTGAGCAGGAGTGGTCCCAGTATCAGATCGTGATTTTTAAAAATAAGTTTTTATTAGAAACATAGAAAGGGCACACAAAGAGAGCATAAAAAATTTGAAATTAGAAACCAAACATCAATAAACCTGCAGGAATATAAGGTCCTGCTTAAAGATACCAGAAACAACGTTCATGAGCAAGAAAGTACATATTACACTAGAAAACTCACCGGAACCTGTTTTAAATGCCCTTGAGACATGGGCAGTAATAGATATTTCCAGAGGATGTGCAGAATGCATGTCTCGCCCTTGCCATGACCAGCTCTCCACACATCTAGGTTTGGGGCTGAGGTCTTGGGGGGGCATGAGAGAAGGCATGGACAGGATCCTTCAGGGACCATCTCCAGCCACACAAGCCACCATCGGGTGCCATCAGGTGCGTGCTTGGCAGTGCCTGAGGCAGAGCCTTCTTCGCTGTGTCTCCCAGACTTTGGGATTCCCTGCCCCAGGAGGTTCATCCACCCCTTTCCCCGACGGCATTTTGGCACAAGGTAAAACTGACTAACCTCAATGGCTGGTTTTAGTTAATGATTCATTCCTGTTTTGAGATTTGCATTCTCTTGGTTTGTAAACCTCTTTAGGTACTGCTCTTTCCAACAGAAAGGTGGCCATAAATATTTTAAACAAATAAATGTTTAAAAAATAAAGAATGAACAAGGAGTGTTTCCAGTTTCTCCCCTAAATTCTGGCACCCCAGGCTGAGTGCCTCTGAACACGTGCAGAGAGCCATACCCTTGAGTAAAACCAAGCTTTGTTTTTCTTTTGAAGAAAAGCTCCAAAGGACAAATTGCTTCTGGGCTGTGCAGCAAAGTGCCCTTTCCGTTCAGCTATGAAGCAGCTTTTTAAAAAAACAGTTTATGTCTTGAGTACGTCTGAGGATGTGCAGAGTGCTCTCTTCTGAAGGTTATCTCCATTTCTTTTTGCACTGTTAAACACATCTTGAATTACATACAAAACTAATTAAAATACCACTGATTCCCTCCCCACAGCTTGACACAGATCTATCCTGGTAACCAGCCAGAAGGGGGATGGAACACAGGGCCAGTCGGACACCTTCCGTGCTCATGTGCATGGCCACAACAGCCAGCCAGGGCGGAGGTGCTGGCATCCCCCAAGGCAAGCCGTTACAAAGGTCTAGCGGGAGAAGGTGTCGGGAGGGGGAACGGAGAGGAATGGGAAGGAGCCTCAGCAGCCTGGCTGGTGATCATTGCCTGTTCCAGAACGTGGCTTTCTCAGGCCAGGAGTGGGGCCCCCGTTTCGGCCCAAGGCTTTCGAGGGCCACGTACCAGGACTGGACAGGGCCAGAGGCAAAAGTGGGCGGAGCAGTGAATATACGTTTTAGCTTTGTACAACGGGCTTGTTTCCATGCCCAACTTGCACACACCTTAAGCCCAAAGGAAGCCCCACATGGTGTGTGTTGTAGCAATCTAGTCTTGACATTACCAGTGCTAGCTCCACAGTGGCCAAGCTATCTTGGTCCAGGAATGGCCGTAGCGGTCTCACCAACTGGAACTGGTAAAAGGGACTCCCAGCCATGATGGGTCCAGGGTATGGATCTGTGCTTTCAGAGGGAGTGAAACACAGTCCAGAACAGGTAGCTGAGCGATCTCCCAGACACAGGGACCACTCACTCAAAGGCCTCCTTCTTGCCAAGGTCTAAAAGTTATTGGCTCTCATCCAGGCACCATTGCACCCAGGCGCTGGTCCAGATGTGCCACAGTCACTTCCAGTCCAGATGTAATGGAGACATAGAGCTGCAGGTCCTCCATAAAGCGATGACATTTTGCTCCAAATCCCTCAATGAAAACTCCCAGTGGCTTCATACAGAAATCACTAATAGGCAAAAAACCTTGCGTTTTAAGAATGTACCTATAGCCCACTGCTATTTCTACCAAACTTTAAAAAGCAGGGAAATTGGGCAGCTCTAGTGAATGCACCAGGGGAGCAGGAGACCTGAACTCCTCTCTGAGATATTGGACTGCCCTACAAATTGGTCCAAATGCAAGCACAATTTGGGTTGGTCTTTCACAGTCCAATCCACTTGCTGTGTAGCTTGGAAAAATTTGGTAACGTGCCTCAGAGTGGGCAGGGGAGGAGGAAGAGGGGAAGGAGGGGAAAAAGCAGGTCTGATCATTTGCATGTGTATTGAGTTCAATGGGATTTACTCCTATGCAATCATGGTTAGGATAGAAATAATTGACCATGGGGAAGAGGGGAAGGGGGAAGGGGGAAGGACCGTATTGGAGGTGGCAATGGAAGAGGAAGGCAGGTTTGATCATTTGCATGCTTATAGAGTTCAGTGGTATTTACTTCCATGCAATCATACTAAAGATAGGTAAAACTGACCATGGGGAGGAGGAAGGGGAGGGGGAGGGAAGGAGAAGGGAGGGTGGGTCTGATCATTTGCATGTGTATTGAGTTCAATGGGATTTACTCCTATGCAATCATGGTTAGGATAGGAATAACTGACCAATGGGGAAGAGGGGAAGGGCCGTATTGGAGGTGGCAATGGAAGGGGAAGGCAGGTTTGATCATTTGCATGCTTATAGAGTTCAGTGGTATTTACTTCCATGCAATCATGCTAAAGATAGGTAAAACTGACCATGGGGAGGAGGAAGAGGAAGGGGAGGGGGTGCAGATGGGGAGGGAGGGGCAAAGGAAGGGGGAGGGAAGGGGCAAGGAATAGGAAGGAGGAGAAGGGAGGGTGGGTTTGATCATTTGCATATGTTTTGAGTTCAATGGGTTTAATTTCTGTGCAATCATGTTTGAAAATGGAAATGGATTGCCTTCAAGTCAATCCCCACTTATGTTGACCCTATGAATAGGGTTTTCATGGTAAGTAGTATTCAGAGGGGGTTTCACCATTGCCTTCCTCTGAGGCTGAGAGGCTGTGACTGGTCCAAGGTCGCCCAGTGAGCTTCATGGCTGTGTGGGGATTCGACCCCTGATCTCCCAGGTCGTAGCCCAACACTGACTGGGAGAGGGGCAGGGAGGAGAGGGGAAGGAGATTGGATGGGTGGGCACTGGGTAGAGGGGAAGCCCCTTTCCTTTCCAAAAGGAAAACATTATGAACAGTATCATTGCTTTTCAGCGTTTCCCCACCTTTTTATTCTACAGCAGGCACATGTAGCCTCCCACCCAAATTTAAAGCAAAGCTGTCCCTGGCCACATCCACACCAGGCCTTTATTCCACTTTGGACAGTCATGGCTGCTCTCAAAGAATCCTGGGAAGTGTAGTTAGTGAAGGGTGCTGAGAGCTGAAAGGAGACGCCCTGATCCCCTCACAGACCTTCAATCAGAGCGGCTGACTGTTAAACCTCTCTGGCCACTGGAGCTCTGTCAGGGGAATAGGAGTCTCCTCTCAGCACCCTTCACAAACTACACTTCCCAGGATTCTCTGAGGGAAGCCAGGACTGTCTCGTGAAATCAAGTCTGGTGTGGGTGGGGCCCCCTGATTAGCCAGGCCCAGCAGCTGTGAGGTTTTTAGAACACTACAGTTGGTTCTTACTGAGCATGCCCAACGCTTTCATTGGCTTCCAGCCAAAATTTATTAAATTAATTAAAAATCAGCCAGGGATTTTTCAACTTTTAAACTGCAGCAGATGAAGGTCAGAGTGTGGGGCAAGGTCAGTATTAGGATTACAGGTACTCTGTGAACATGGCTGATTTTTAATGACTTTCAACCGATTATGAGAACTCTGGCAGAAAAAAGTCCAAAAGGGCTCTGGGTTTTTTTCCTCTCTTTTTAGACTTTGAACTCTCGATTCTCTCTGACTGTTTTGTGTATCGCCCTGAAAATTGACAGGGTTGTTAAGCAAGCCTCTCTGAGTCCAGGACTATAAGTCTTGTAAGGTTTTGTTTTGAAATGAGCTTATGGGAAGCATCAGAATGGCACGGGGAGCTATTTTCCATTTAACATTGCGGAATGTGAAAAATCCCCACTGGCTATAGTATACAGCCACTCTTGGGCTGTATAAGAAGTCCCAGGACTCTTGGGAGGAAGCCACATACTTGCCATGTACACAGTGGATGTGCCACAAAGGTGTGTGGTGTGGAGAAGCTGGAGAACGCCCTCTGATTTAGTAGGGAACTTACACCTGGTGTGGGAAGAGGGCGGGAAGTCGCTCCCAATTTGCACCCATTTCAGGAAAAACGTCACTCGCTAAACAGTTTGTCTGCCAGGCTACCCTAAAACAAGGAGGGCAGGGCCACGTTTCGGCTTTCCGGAATTAAACGGCGACTTTAATGCTAACAGGATAGGAAACTGGGGAGCGCTGGCAGAAGGGCAGTATTGGAAGAAGAGCCTCACTATTCAACTCTCACAGCTGAACCAAAGGGCAAACGAGGACACATGCAGAAGCGGCCCATTTAGCGCACTGTCGTCTCCTTAGCTCTGTTCCTACTATGGGGCGCCCCATCTCCAAGCTGAAGGCCACGAAATTCATCAGCAGAACCACCGCGGGATGCTCCGATCCGGCCCCACACAGCCAGCCCAGCTCAGGGGGCAGCAGACGGGACGGGCAGAGCTGCGGGCTCCGATCGGGAGGCTCTGCGGGGAGGGGCGCTTCAGGGGGTCCTCGCCCTCTCCCGCCCTGCGCCCCATTGCCTACCTTTCTTGGGAGGCGCCCCCCACGCAACCCTGCCGGCCAACATCGCCCGAAGAGGGGCTCCTCCGGCGCTCCCAGCCCGCAGTTCTGGCAGAGAGGCGGGGCAGGAGAGGGACGTCCCTCCTTTGCGCCCTTTCCTTCCGCTCCGGCGTCCTTTCTTAACCCTTAAAGTGGCTGGAGCTGCTCGGCTGCTTCCCACGGAGACGGAGGGGAGGCGGGAAGCCCCTTTCTGGCCTGTGGCCCTTCCCCGTATTAAACATAAGAATGCCATGCACAGTTTTAAAAAAGGCTCCGAAGGAACAGCTTAAGTTAGCCTAAACCCTGTTTCCTTTACCTGTTGGATTTCTCTGTGCAGGGACTTTTCTGCTGACTTGTATTGGCGCTGATATTTGATATTGTATTTGTCAGGCATCTTGTTACTTGTGTGTGACCCCCGATTTATCTTTGGACACTCCCCCCCTCCATCTGCAAAAGAGGGTGCACCTTTGCTCAGGACGTGAAGGGGATGGATATTTGTGTCATCGTCTGTGAGTGCAGCAGAGGGTGTGACCCACATCCAGTGGACTGGGCCCAGGAAATCCTCTTGGCACTTTGGCACTCCTGGTTACCCCAGGGAAAGGAGGAATCCTGAGCGAGTGAGGATTGGAGGAGGCCAGCAGCAGGCAGAACGAGAAGACCTGTGAGGCTGAAGCCCAGAACTTGTCTCCTTAGCTACTTAGCTGAATCCCAGAAGCAGAACCTGATCCGGGCTCCCTCATCCCCAAAGTAAGGAAGAAAATGAAGCACAGCTCTCATTCTGCCTGATCCCAGGGCAAGGTGGAGCTGCGGGTGAGAATTCTCATGTGTAGCCTGTGAATGCAAGAATTCTCGTGTGGGGGCCCCAGCTTTGTACCCATGCGCATAAGTCCTTGGAGGGGCAGCACCAGAGTCCTCAACATCATGCGTGCTCTGGGCCCCATAAACCCTCTGGGTGGCCCTGCAAACCTGACCGTGGTGGTTATGGCACTAAAGGCACTCCTTGGCCAGGGTGCAATTTTCTCTAGGGCTGGCCTTGCATACTTTATAATCAATAGCACACATCCCATTTAGGTTTTTAGAACAGTTTCTGTATTTTTTATTTAAATGCATATCGTTTAGATTTTACACATGGGCAGTTTGATTTCCTATTTATTTTACTGACATGTTTGTTTCCAGTTTAGTAACTGGCATAAATACTTTTTTCGGTCTATTAAAAAAAGACATCATCTTTGCAAGACATCAGGTTTCCTGGCTGATTTCCTTTCTGCATTCCCAGTTCTATCTCTTCTTTCTAAAGTCATCCTAGCCTTTTGGCAAATGATTCCTCTTCTGGAAGATAAAAGGGTGCTCTGAAAAAACCATTTGGCTCATAAGCTATTGTCATGTGACCTCTAGGAAATCATACCTCTGAAACATCAGGTTAGTCTTTCCAACTCTGAGAAAAATTTGAATCCTGGGCGATATGCACTTCAGGGTGAAGGAGCTGCGGCCATAAAAAAAAATCAATTCCATCAAAATATAATATTTATTAGTGATGTTCCACGAGCTAGAGGGAGCCCCAGTTGACGAAGTGTCAAGGTGAGTTAAGCAGTAGAGTGAGAAGAGGGTAAATAGCTCCCATTTATTTCATTCTTTAATTGAATTAAAACAGCTCAGAGCAATAAGTAATAAGGGCAGCCTAAGGTCACCCTGAGCTAGGAGCCAAATCCTGGAAGAACCTATATCTTAGGAGACAGATCCTAGGAGAAGGAAGCCTATACAAAGCTAGTTTTCAACACCACCCTAGCAGGAAAGCTTCAGGGGACACTGTAAACAAGGCTAAATTCCAGTCGGAGAGAAGGGGGAAAAGGAAACTCCACTGATACATACAGGGAAAGAGTCAGCTCAGTTGTTGCTAAAAAGGGCAGCTTTAGCTGTCCTTAAACACAACCACAAGCCCTGTTTCCCTAGGTTAAAGAAAGGTCAGGCTGTTCTAGGTGGGAGAACAACAAAGAAAAGCCCTTAAACAGCCCCGCCCCTCTCTAAGGAAGGAAGCCTGAGATAATCCTAAGGAGTTAAGCCCCAGCTGATAGTTGAATAATAAATAAATAAATAATTTTATTTTTCAGTCGCCTATCTGTCCGGGTTAGGGACACTCTAGGCGACTTACAACAAGATTAAAAAACAATACAAGCAAATTTAAGCTAAAAACCATCCTTCAGTTCATTATAACATAGAGTCAATCTGTTCCAATCTTGTAGGCCTGCCTGAAGAGCCAGGTCTTTAAGGCTCGGCGAAAGCTTGACAAGGAGGGAGCATGTCTGAGATCGAGAGGGAGGGAGTTCCAGAGGGTGGGGGCCACCACAGAAAAAGCCCTCTCTCTGGTCCGTACCAGCCTAGCTGTTCTCACCGGTGGGACCGAGAGAAGGTCTTGCGAGGCTGATCTCGTCAGGCGGCACAATCGGTGATTCTGGAGGCGTTCCTTCAGATATACTGGGCCAAAACCGTATAGGGTTTTAAAGGTCAACACCAACACCTTGAATTGGGCCCGGTAGACAACTGGTAGCCAGTGAAGATCTAATAACACTGGGGTGATATGATCCCAGCGACGGCTATGCGTAATCAAGCAAGCCGCTGCATTCTGCACCAGTTGTAATTTCCAGACCGTTTTCAAGGGTAACCCCACGTAGAGCGCATTGCAGTAGTCTAAGCGAGAGGAGACCAGGGCATGTATCACTTGGGGGAGCAGATGAGCAGGAAGGTAGGGTCGCAGTCTCCGTATCAGATGTAATTGATACCAAGCTGCCCGGCTCACTACTGTAATCTGAGCCTCCATGGACAGCTGGGAGTCAAGGATGACCCCAAGACTCCTAGTTGAGCCATCAGCCTCAAGTAACACATCATTGGCTGGCCACAGTAGCTGGGAGGGACCAGCCACCACCTCTTTCATGCTGTCCTCTTGTGACCTGCTGGAGCCCAAGAACACCCACTTAGCTTCCTCTGAGACAAGATGGAAATCTACATACCTTTGTAGGTCCCTGCTTTTGTCGCACCCTGCTTGGTCTACAACTGATCCTCCTAAGTTGGCAGTCCCTTGGAGAAGAACGTGTGACCAGAAGAGGCAGTGATGGCCACTAGCTTGGATGGCTTGAAAAGAGGATTAGACAAGTTCATGGAGGGTAAGGCTATCATAGAATCTAAGGACAGTAGAGTTGGAAACTGAGGTTATCATACTTTGGACACATAATGAGAAGACATGATTCACTAGAAAAGACAATAATGCTGGGGGAAACAGAAGGGGGTAGAAAAAGAGGAAAGCCAGACAAGAGATGGATTGATTCCATAAAGGAAACCACAGACCTGAACTTACAGGATCTGAACAGGGTGGTTCATGACAGATGCTCTTGGAGGTCACCGATTCATAGGGTCGCCATAAGCTTAAACAGCCCCGCCCCTCGCTCAGGAAGGAAGGAAGCCTGCCTTCCTGCCTTCAAAGGAAGGAAGCCTGAGAGAATACTAAAGAGTTAAGCCCCAGCTGATAGCCATCAGCCTCAAGTAACACATCACTGGCTGGCAGCAGTAGCTGGGAGGAACCAGCCACACATATAAAGTCAGAGCACCCTAGCGAGGGAGCCTGCTCCACGAGCTAGAGGGAGCCCCAGCTGACGAAGCGTCAAGGCGAGTTAAGCAGCAGAGCGAGTTTGGCAGGAGGGCGAGGAGGCCAGGGCCCCCACTCTGCCCGTCTGTTCCCTGACCTCAACTAAACCGTAGTCTCCAACCCATTGACGTAATAAACCTTAAACAAAACTATGCAGGTAAGAAGCCAGCAGGGGTGTGGGGGCTTTCCAGTGTTTTGCACAGCCTGCAGCATGTACGACTATCTGCCTGTTGGACAGCAGTCGTGGGTGTGCTCTCGGTGCAGTGAGCTCCTGGCTCTCCGGGAATGACTTCATTTCCTTGAGGCCAAGGTGGCGGACCTGGAAAAGCTGAGAGAGGCAGAGAGGTGTGTGGAGGAGGCCTTCAGGGACGTTATAGCTGTGTCCCACTCCAGCGATGATAGCTCTCCTGCTATCATGGAGAACGATGGTCTCAGGGAAGGAGAGCATCCAGCCGAGGAAGAGGGAAAGGATCCCCTAGAAGGGACCCATTCCTTGGGGGATGAGCAGCTATCCTCTCGTGCCGAGGATATATCTCCAGGGGGTGGAGGGATCCTTGTAGTGGGTGATTCGATCATTAGGAACATAGACAGTGGGGTGTGTGATGGGCGTGTAGACCGCAAGGTGTTTTGCCTCCCTGGTACGAAGGTTGTGGATATCGCCCGTCGTTTAGATAGTTTGGTAGACAGTGCTGGGAAGGAGTCAGTGATCGTGGTGCACGTTGGCACCAACAACATGGGGAAATGCAGCCGTGAGGTCCTGGAAGCAAAATTTAGGTTGCTAGGTAGGATGCTGAAAGCCAGGACCTCCAAGGTGGCTTTCTCTGAAATGCTACCAGTTCCACGCGCAGGACCAGCCAGACAGGCCCAGCTTCGCAGTCTCAATGCGTGGATGAGACAATGGTGTCGGGTGGAAGGGTTCGGATTTGTTAGGCACTGGGGAACATTTTGGGACAAGCCGGGCCTGTACAAAAGGGACGGGCTCCACTTGAACCAGAATGGAACCAGACTGCTGGCACTTAAAATTAAAAAGGTGGCAGAGCAGCTTTTAAACTGACTGAGGGGGGAAACCCGACAGGAGCTGAGGAAGGTCCGGTTCGGAATAAACCTCCCCCCTGGGATAAAAACCAAAGAAATGATGAAAGTTTAAAAGGGGTAGGCCTAGAAGTAGGCATTGTGAGAGCAGGGGCACAGGATATAAATTCAGAAGAGCAAAATTACCACAGGCCTAACCATAAGTGCCAAAGACACTTGAAGAGAGACACTGCTTACAAGTGCCTGTATGCTAATGCTAGGAGCCTGCGAACCATGATGGGAGAACTGGAGTGCTTGGTCTTAGAGGAGAGCATTGATATAGTGAGCATAACGGAGACCTGGTGGAATGGAGAAAACCAGTGGGATACGGTTATCCCTGGATATAAACTATATCGGAAGGACAGGGAAGGACGTATTGGTGGCGGAGTCGCTCTATACATGAAAGAAGGCATTGAATCCAGCAAGCTCGAAACCCCAAAAGAGGCAGGCTCCTCCACAGAATCGTTGTGGGTGGTGATACCGTGCCCCAGGAGGGACTTAATACTGGGAACGATCTATCGTCCCTCTGATCAAAATGCTCAGGGAGACCTTGAGATGAGATATGAAATTGAGGAAGCATCCAAACTAGGAAATGTGGTAGTAATGGGTGACTTCAACTACCCGGACATAGACTGGCTGCATATGTGTTCCAGTCATGACAAAGAAGCAAAGTTTCTAGATATTCTAAATGACTATGCCCTAGACCAGTTGGTCATGGAACCGACCAGAGGGACGGCAACCCTGGACTTAATCCTCAGTGGGGACCGGGACCTGGTGCGAGATGTAAGTGTTGTTGAACCGATTGGGAGCAGTGACCACAGTGCTATTAAATTAAACATACATGTAAATGTCCAATTGCCAAGAAAATCCAACACGGTCACATTTGACTTCAAAAGAGGAAACTTCACAAAAATGAGGGGATTGGTAAAAGGAAAGCTGAAAAACAAAGTCCAGAGGGTCACATCACTCGAAAATGCTTGGAAGTTGTTTAAAAACACTCTATTAGAAGCTCAACTGGAGTGCATACCGCAGATCAGAAAAGGTACCGTCAGGGCCAAGAAGATGCCAGCATGGTTAAGGAGCAAAGTCAAGGAAGCTCTTAGAGGCAAAAAGTCTTCCTTCAGAAAATGGAAGTCTTGTCCGAATGAAGAAAATAAAAAAGAACACAAACTCTGGCAAAAGAAATGCAAGAAGACAATAAGGGATGCTAAAAAAGAATTTGAGGAGCACATTGCTAAGAACATAAAAACCAACAACAAAAAATTCTATAAATACATTCAAAGCAGGAGACCATCTAGGGAGACAATTGGACCCTTGGACGATAAGGGAGTCAAAGGTGTACTAAAGAACGATAAGGAGATTGCAGAGAAGCTAAATGAATTCTTTGCATCTGTCTTCACAGTGGAAGATATAGGGCAGATCCCTGAACCTGAACTAACATTTGCAGGAAGGAATTCTGAGGAACTGAGACAAATAGTGGTAACGAGAGAGGAAGTTCTAAGCTTAATGGACAATATAAAAACTGACAAATCACCGGGCCCGGATGGCATCCACCCGAGAGTTCTCAAAGAACTCAAATGTGAAATTGCTGATCTGCTAACTAAAATATGTAACTTGTCCCTCGGGTCCTCCTCCGTGCCTGAGGACTGGAAAGTGGCCAATGTAACGCCAATCTTCAAAAAGGGATCCAGAGGGGATCCCGGAAATTACAGGCCAGTTAGCTTAACTTCTGTCCCTGGAAAACTGGTAGAAAGTATGATTAAAGCTAGATTAACTAAGCACATAGAAGAACAAGCCTTGCTGAAGCAGAGCCAGCATGGCTTCTGCAAGGGAAAGTCCTGTCTCAGTAACCTATTAGAATTCTTTGAGAGTGTCAACAAGCATATAGATAGAGGTGATCCAGTGGACATAGTGTACTTAGACTTTCAAAAAGCGTTTGACAAGGTACCTCACCAAACGCTTCTGAGGAAGCTTAGCAGTCATGGAATAAGAGGAGAGGTCCTCTTGTGGATAAGGAATTGGTTAAGAAGCAGAAAGCAGAGAGTAGGAATAAATGGACAGTTCTCCCAATGGAGGGCTGTAGAAAGTGGAGTCCCTCAAGGATCGGTATTGGGACCTGTACTTTTCAACTTGTTCATTAATGACCTAGAATTAGCAGTGAGCAGTGAAGTGGCCAAGTTTGCTGATGACACTAAATTGTTCAGGGTTGTTAAAACAAAAAGGGATTGCGAAGAGCTCCAAAAAGACCTCTCCAAACTGAGTGAATGGGCAGAAAAATGGCAAATGCAATTCAATCTAAACAAGTGTAAAATTATGCATATTGGAGCAAAAAAATCTTAATTTCACATATACGCTCATGGGGTCTGAACTGGCGGTGACCGACCAGGAGAGAGACCTCGGGGTTGTAGTGGACAGCACGATGAAAATGTCGACCCAGTGTGCGGCAGCTGTGAAAAAGGCAAATTCCATGCTAGCGATAATTAGGAAAGGTATTGAAAATAAAACAGCCGATATCATAATGCCATTGTATAAATCTATGGTGCGGCCGCATTTGGAATACTGTGTACAGTTCTGGTCGCCTCATCTCAAAAAGGATATTCTAGAGTTGGAAAAGGTTCAGAAGAGGGCAACCAGAATGATCAAGGGGATGGAGCGACTCCCTTACGAGGAAAGGTTGCAGCATTTGGGGCTTTTTAGTTTAGAGAAAAGGCGGGTCAGAGGAGACATGATAGAAGTGTATAAAATTATGCATGGCATTGAGAAAGTGGATAGAGAAAAGTTCTTCTCCCTCTCTCATAATACTAGAACTCGTGGACATTCAAAGAAGCTGAATGTTGGAAGATTCAGGACAGACAAAAGGAAGTACTTCTTTACTCAGCGCATAGTTAAACTATGGAATTTGCTCCCACAAGATGCAGTAATGGCCACCAGCTTGGATGGCTTTAAAAGAAGATTAGACCAATTCATGGAGGACAGGGCTATCAATGGCTACTAGCCGTGATGGCTGTGCTCTGCCACCCTAGTCAGAGGCAGCATGCTTCTGAAAACCAGTTGCCGGAAGCCTCAGGAGGGGAGAGTGTTCTTGCACTCGGGTCCTGCTTGCGGGCTTCCCCCAGGCACCTGGTTGGCCACTGTGAGAACAGGATGCTGGACTAGATGGGCCACTGGCCTGATCCAGCAGGCTCTTCTTATGTTCTTATGTAATTTGTTCTAACACCCAATTATTGGCCTTTTTCACGGTCCATGGTACCCGTAAATCTCTACTCCAACACCACATTTCAAATGAGTGGATTTTTCTTTTCACTGTCCAACTTTCACATCCGTACATAGAGATCAGGAATACCATGGTCTGAATGATCCTGACTTCGGTGTTCAGTGACACATCTTTGCATTTGAGGAGCTTTTCTAGTTCTCTCATAGCTGCTCTCCCCAGTCCTAGCCTTCTGATTTCTTGACTATTGTCTCCATTTTGGTTAATGACTGTGCCCAGGTATTGATAATCCTGGATGTTTGGTATTGATAATCCTGGTTGGCCACTGTGAGAACAGGATGCTGGACTAGATGGGCCACTGGCCTGATCCAGAAGGCTCTTCTTATGTTCTTATTAACCAGTTGCCGGAAGCCTCAGGAGGGGAGAGTGTTCTTGCATTCGGGTCCTGCTTGCGGGCTTCCCCCAGGCACCTGGTTGGCCACTGTGAGAACAGGATGCTGGACTACATGGGCCACTGGCCTGATCCAGCAGGCTCTTCTTATGTTCTTATGTTCTTATGATATTAACCGAACTTGCTAAACAAGTTACAGCATGAAGTCTTTTCCCCTGCAAGAATGAGATTTTGTAGGAGGGGAGAAAAAATGACAGGAATTAAGAGATTTCGAGGGGCATGAAAAAAACTGTCATCTCGTACTGTGGCCAGGCTTATCTGTAAGAAAAAGCGGTAAAAAACCAGAATGCTGAAAAGATATTTATTGTTCTGTACGAAGGTACTATTAAAAATATATTGGAAAAGTATTTGCAAAAAAATTTTTTTGAAAAATAATTGCAAAAGCTAGAAATTATATTACAAGATGCTCTTAGAAGCTCAAAGCCCATCTAAGAGCATCTTGTAATATAATTTCTAGCTTTTGCAATTATTTTTCAAAAAAAATTTTTTGCAAATACTTTTCCAATATATTTTTAATAGTACCTTTGTACAGAACAATAAATATCTTTTCAGCATTCTGGTTTTTTACCTCTTTTTCTTGCATTTTGTGGATGCTAGACACTTTATTTTTTTTTTCAGGCTTATCTGTGCACTGATGAACACTCTTCTAGTTGACAGGGCCTTAAATGTAAAAGCTGCTCAAAGCAGCTGTGGCCTATTGAGCAGTTTTAGCAAACAGCAAGGAACCTGCTGATTAAAATATTACGAAGAATTTTAATATGGGAAAGGCTTACAGGGAGCCATTACCTAATATCTACATTTCTTAAATTTGGTTAAGCTACTTGACTCTACCTTTCCATTTTGATTTTTGCTTTATGAAGCCCAGCGAGGTTTAAAAGCTTGCTGTTACCAAATGGAAGTTCTGCCTGCCAAGGTTGAACAAATTTTAAGAATGGAGATGAGTGCATTACAAAAACAAAGTAAAATACAAGAACCAGTCATCATCATATTAAAAAAATACAATATTATACATTTAAAGGCCTGGGAAAATAAGAAAATGTAATATTGGCTACCAAGCAAACTTATCTGGAGAGGAAGATCTATAAAGAGGGTGTCACAACTAAGAAGGCACCCTCTCTGGTCACCACTTGCTTCACCTTGTCATTTCGTAGTAATATTGTGAATTTACAGTGTAGCTTTTTAAAACTTAGAATTCTGAACCCAGGAATAGATGTTGCAGTAGGTCAGTTTGAAGAGTCATTTGAGACTTCATAAACCTATGTTTTATGAACCTGGGAATGAGCATCCATTTTTTAAAAAATGTTAATCTTTATTAAGTTAAAATCAGTACAATGTCCAATTCATTTTTACCTTCATTTATCATAGCAGGGGAACTGGCTCTGAGGCTGCCAGGCCGCGTGGGCGCCGTCTCGGCAGCGGTTGCTAGGAGACGGTGTCCGAGTGGCCTACCAGCCTCAGCCAGTTCCCCTGCTCCGGAAAGGAGCAGTGTGGCGCTGATGGGTGGGAGCGGCCGCGATGGGGCTGAGGAGTCTGTGTGTGCGGTCGTTCCGAATCCGGTTGGGGGAAGAAGGACCGGTTTGAGGCCGGGTCGTTTGTAGGCCGTCGCGCAGAGGGAGAGAGAGAGAGGGAGAGAGAGATTTGTCTTGAGTCTGCTGTATTTAGTGAAGCTTGAGTCTGCTGTATTTAGTGAGCGGCCTGCCAGCCTCAGCCGGTTCCCCTGCTCCGGAAAGGATGGCCGGCCGCTTCACTAAATACAGCAGACTCAAGCTTCACTAAATACAGCAGACTCAAGACAAATCTCTCTCTCTCTCTCTCTCTCTCCCCCCCCTCTCTCTCCCTCTGCGCGACGGCCTACAAACGACCCGGCCTCAAACCGGCTCCTTCCACCAGCGGCCTTCTTCCCCCAACCGGATTCGGAACGACCGCACGCACAGACTCCTCAGCCCCATCGCGGCCGCTCCCGCCCATCGGCGCCACGTGGCTACAGCCTCCACTCACCACCCCCTCACCTGTACTTCTGTGGCCGGCGGGAGCAGCTAGGCTCTGCTGCACAGGGTGGGGGGGCGCGGCGGCGACTCAACTCCTCCTCCTCCTCCTCTCTCTCTCCAGTCCCTCCCTCAATTACAAAGGGCGGGAAGGCGGCCAGCCACAGCCTTCACGCATGCGTGTGTCAATCATGCATGCGTGGCTGAGCAGCACGCTCAAAAGCCGGAGATTAGCCTCTTCAAAGGAATTATGGCCAGAGGCCGGAGACGGCCCCCTTTTGTCAGAGACTCCGGCAGAAAACCGGAGACCTGGCAACCCTACAAATGACATTCCCAGCAACTGGTATTCAGAGACATTTCCTGCCTCCGACAGCGGAGGGAGCAACAGAGCCATTGTGGTTAGCAGCCATTGAGCCTCTAGAAATGTGTGCAACCCGCTTTGAAAGCCATCCAAGTTGGCAGGCATAGAATCATAGAATAGTACAGTTGGAAGGGGCCTGTAAGACCATCAAGTCCAACCCTCTTGGTCATCCCAAAGTGCAGCTGCTGTTCCCTCCTGCCCCATGCAAGGCGGCTTACTCTGCACCAGGACAGCCCCCCCCAAAAAATCTGGAGGTTGCAAGAAAACCAGGCAATGGAAGCAATGGAGTCTGGGCTCTGTTTTGCATTACATGGGATTGGAGTTGATTGCACGGAGAAGCCCTCAGGTTCTTAAAAGGGGTGGAGCCTGGGAGTTTATTCCCCTCTCCTCCATCCCCACTTTCCCCCCTTCTTTGTGAAGGAAACTGACCAGGCCGGAACAGGGAGGTGCAACGACCAACCAGAGACTCAGAAAAGCGGAGGAAGACATGCAGCCTTCCGGTCCTTATTCGGAGGCTGGAACTGGTTTAATTGTCGTCATACCTCTTTCATCCCCCCTCCTTGTGTTTCTTTGGACCGGCAGCCTTCCGCATTGCTGCTCTTGTGTGGGAACAGGAAGTGTTCCGGAGTCTAAGGACCACCCTATTCCTTTGGCCCATTAACCATTAGAGTTTTGTTGACCATTTCCTCCACCGGAGGAACCGCTCGCTCTCACATTCGTCACTCAATTTGAGAGCAAATCTAGAATGAGGGAGTGCGAAGGAGCCAGCCTGTGAGGTGGCAGGGCGGGTGCTGAGGGAAGAGGGCAGTCGCTGCGCTCTCTCCTGATCTCTCTCTCTCTCTCCTCCTTGGCTGCGCCTGCCGCTTCCCAGCAGTGGTGCCTAGGGCAGGGGCGGCGGCTTGTGGTGTCACCCCTGTCTTGTGGTGTCACCCGGTGCGGCCCGCACCCGCGGCACCACCCTAGTGACGCTCCTGAAGCCATAGGGAGACAAGGTGAAGTCTCCAGCACTATTGTTTACAGGGATTGGCTGGTGGTGCTGCCTAGCAGTGGGATCAATCCAGACAAGACCGAGACACTGCTGGTGAACGCCTTCCCCGCTCAGATGGTGGATGTTCACCCTGTTCTGGACGGGGTTACACTTCCCCTGAAAGAACAGGTACGTAGTTTGGGGGTTCTTTTTGATTCTTCCTTGTCTCTCGAGGCCCAAGTGGCCTAGGTGGCACGGAATGCATTTTACCATCTTCGTCTGGTAGCCCAACTACGCCCCTATCTGGACAGGGACGACCTCGCCTCCGTTGTTCATGCTCTGGTAACTTCAAGATTGGATTACTGTAATGCGCTCTACATAGGGCTGCCCTTGAAGACAGTTCGGAAGCTTCAGCTGGTGCAGAACGCGGCTGCCAGACTATTGACGAGGACCAGTCGGTCTTCGCATATAACACCTATTCTGGCGCGTCTGCACTGGCTTCCTATTTGCTTCCGGGCGAGATTCAAGGTGCTGGTTTTGACCTATAAAGCCTTACACGGCGTGGGACCTCAATACCTTGTGGAACGCCTCTCTCGCTATGAACCTACCCGTTCACTTCGTTCAGAATCTAAGGCCCTCCTCCGGGTACCAGCTCATCGGGAAGCCCGGAGGGTGGTTACTAGATCTAGGGCCTTTTCTGTGGTGGCCCCTGAGTTGTGGAACAGCCTCCCCGAAGAGGTACGCCTGGCACCTACACTTCTATCTTTCCGGCGCCAGGTAAAGACCTTTTTATGCTCCCAGGCATTTTAATCTTTTAATTTTCTTAATCTTTCTACTTTTAACATGTATCCTTTTTAATTTGTGTTGTATTTCGTTTTTGTTGTGCTTTCTGTTGTTTGTTTGTACATGTTTTTGTGATTTTTTACTATGATATATTATATTTTATCTTGTTTGTTCACCGCCCTGAGAGCTATTCTGCTAAGGGCGGTATATAAATTGAAATAATAAATAAATAAATAAATAATCTTGTGAGACCTGTGCTAGAGCGGAGTGAGAAAAAATGAAAATGACGATCCTGACTGGTGGTGTCCTGAGGTGGTGCCTAGTGAAAGGCGGTAGCCACAAGCAGGTGGGAACCTGACAGGGGGAGCAAAAGGTGGGAATGTCACAAGGACCACTATCCTGGAGGTAAGTAGTGACTTAGGATCAGGTAGATACTTTAGCTAAAACTTGGGTGCTCCACTACCGAGTAAAATCTGGAAGAGAAAAAGAAATACGGAGGAAGCAGGAGCCAAAGGAAGGGCCCTCCCGTGAAGATTAGGGTTAGGGTTAGATTCAAATCAGAGCTGAACGAGGCAATTGCAGAAACTCCTGAAAATGAAGTGTCTGAACCTGAAGTGGAGGATGATGAAGGATGTGCTACTCGCGACGAGAGTGCTTCTGTGCACGTTCAAAAAGCATTGCCGCCACCACGCCAGCTTATTGAGCGACCAGGAGACGCTGTACCTGGTGAAGCTGCCCATCCCGGCCGAGCTTCAAGCTGCTGTTGAAGGACAGATTATGTTGAGGCTTGTAAAGAATCTTTTTTTAAAACAACAACACAATGTTAATATTTTGTTATTTAAATTTCTGTGTACTGTATTCTCTTTTGATGTGTATTTTGGATTTCTGTGGTTTTTGTGTGAGTGAGCCGCCTTGAGGGCCTTTTAGCCAAAAGGCAGCATAGAAATAGAATTAATAAACAAAATAAATAAATAGCCCACAGCAGAGTTTGGAGTGGTCGCCGCAAATTACATATATTCCCCTATTAGCTCTTCATTATTTTAGCTGGGAAAGACTGGCATCTCATGGAATTCCTGGGGTGTATGATTTGTCCTGGCCCAGAGCAGATTTTGGGGTGGGCACCCCCAGTTACTTATTTTTGTCTGTCTCTTTTTCTCTATTTCTTTTTTACATCGATGCCTTTATCCATGCCCTGTGCCCAGCAGAAGCTCTGGGCCAGGCGGGGTGCACTGGCCTCTCGTAGAGGATACCCTCCCCTTTCCTGGGGTGTATGATTTGTCCTGGCCCAGAGCAGATTTTGGGGTGGGCACCCCCAGTTATTTATTTTTTCCTGTCTCTTTTTCTCTATTTCTTTTTTACATCGATGCCTTTATCCATGCCCTGCGCCCAGCAGAAGCTCTGGGCCAGGCGGGGTGCACTGGCGTCTCGTAGAGGACATCCTCCCCTTTCCTGGGGTGTATGATTTGTCCTGGCCCAGAGCAGATTTTGGGGTGGGCACCCACAGTTACTTATTTTATATGAATTCATGACATCATTACGTGTTTATGATACTATCAGACTCTGGAGGATGTTGATTGCATAAATGTATTGTTATTCCTGACGGGGAGAGTCCCCCGATCACAGCAATATATCATACAGGCTACTCCAACATATATTTTGGCCTTCAGAGACATCCTAACTTTGGCCTGAAGTTGCTGAAGCTGTCAATTTTCTCCGTTTTCAGCGTTTTGAACTTTCAGGCAAATAAGGAACTGGGAGCCAAACCCAGAGGCCTGACGTAGCAGGAACCTCTGCGCCTGCGCCCTGGATTTGCACCAGGGGTAGAGCCTGCGAGTAGTTTGCCCAGAGCGCGCCTGGCATTCAGTCCTCCAGCGGGGAAAGGAACTGAGCTCTGCTTCCTAGAGAGGCAGGATGTGGTCATGCAAATGGGAGGGAGGGAGGAAGACAATAGCGAAGCAAACAGGCTTGATTAATTTCCTAAGAGGAGGAGGAGGAGGAGGAAGGCTGGATCGTGGCCAATCGCAAGAGAAAGGAAGACGGGCAGCAGTGGGGGTGAGGAAGGGTCAGGAGTTTGCCTTTGGGGGGCGGAAAGAGGGAGAGAGCCTCCCCACACATCTCCACCGGAATCCATGGGGGGCAGTCGCATGCATGCAACCTAGGGGCAACATTGGGGGCCGAACAGCTGCAGCGCTTCCATTGCACGAAGATCCTCTTTGAAGCGCCCTCTGCCCCAGGAGTGGGGGTGGGAAGAGACGCCCTGGTGCAGAGGGGACCCCCGGGTGCCGGGGCTGAGAAAGCCGGCCTACCTCGCTGGGCTGCTGTGTGAGGACAAAAGGGGAGCAGGAGCAGGTGTTCCCTCCTCCCAAACGCCTTGGAGAAGAAAGCAGATAAAAACAAGAGTAAGCAAGCGAATAAGTAAGCAATATTTTCCCCACATCCAAACGGGGGCTGTTTTATTGCCCATTCTGGCCACAGTGGGTTTCTGTGAGCCCATTTCTGCACTGCGGTAGTTCCTGGGAGGAAACACGCTTTTTGTAGAATCATAGAGTTGGGAGGGACCTGTAAGACCATCCAGTCGAACCCCCAGCTCAGTGCTTACCCTCTCCCCCAAATGAACTTTGGCTCTTCTTGGGATCTCCTCAAACGTCCCTCCCCATTGTAGATACTCTCTCTCTGTCTCTCTCTGTCTCTCTCTCACACACACACACAAACACATTAGGACAATCATCTCCTTGCCTTCCTGACCTTACAACATCATTGCTGCTGCTGAAGGTTGGGGACGGGGAGATCAACCTACATTTCCCACTCTGGGGCCCTTGGAGGAAGGTCTGAATAAACATGTGTGGCCAGCAAATAAGCTCATCTCAGTCATCCAAACTGCAGCCCTGCAAGGTAGGCAAGAGTGGTATCAGCCTCCCGCTTTGCACCCCAGCTGCTGACTTTAGAGAAGAGGCCAGTTTTATTTCATTAGAAATTAAATGATCAGAAAGTCATTTACTTGAGGAATTGGGAAGAGTGACCAGGGATGATATTTTTGAAAGTTGGCTGTGTTTTTGTCAGCTTCATGGAAACAGAGGAAGGTGCCTTATATTGACTTGGTCCACCTAGCTCAGTATTGTCTACACTGACTGGCAGCTGCTGTCCTGGGTTTCAAGCAGGGAGCCTTTCCTTGCCCTGCCTGGAGATGCTGCTGAGAATTGAACCCAGGACTTTTTGCATGCAAGGCAGATGTCCTTCACCTAAATGGCCGTGTTGAGAAGTTCTGCATTTGATCCTAATGTTTTGCTCTTTTGGGGAATGGGCCAAGGTAATTGCCCTTTCTGCTTACGGCATTCACAGCCCTCCAGTCTCAAAACCAGCTGTGGGAACCCTTTCTGGGTCTGTGGGCCAGATCCTTACTTGGCCCTCAGGATCCAACTTTGATGCGTGGGAGGAGGTCTTTGAATGCTGTGAATGATTGAACCACACCCTGTTCCCCTTTCCCTTTCAAGCTGGATGCAATGGTCTGTGCCGAAGAGGCTGTCTCTTGAGCAGAGGGCATGTTCTTCTTCCAGGGTCTGGTGAACTTTGAGGAGGAGGAGGAGGAGGAGGCAGCAGCTGTGCATTTCACGGAGGAGGAGTGGATCTCCTGGATCCGGGCCAAAGCGCTCCGCACAGGGAAGCCATGGAGGAGAATTATGAGATTGGAGCCTCTTTCAGTAAGGAGACACGTTTTCTTAACTGATAGATGTTGAAGGCCATTTGTACCAATGATGCATGGAGTGGAAAGTCAGTTTCTCACTAGGGATTCTGGGAGCTGTAGTCCAAACTCTACAGTGGGAAGAGCTGCTCCCTTGGAGCTTGGGAGAGTCCTCTCTCCCTCTCCCTCCCTCTGCCCAGTGTTTGCCTTTGGGGCCTAGGCACCCCTGTGCTTAGTCTGTGAGCAGGACTGGTGCCTGCCTGGATCCTAACCTCATGCATCGGAGTTGAAGTCCTTGCCAGTTCTCAAGACAGCCCTAGCGCAGTTTCTGCAAGAATGTTGCTGCATTCCGCATATTGTTGTGCGTTTCGGTTGAGGAAGATTCTCTGGAGAAGCTCTCCATATAGATGCCACTGAAGAAGACTTGTTTCAAGTCGAAATGTGTTTGGCAAATTATGTGAGATATCTTGTGCATTTTATCCTTGCATTTTATATTTCTGTGTTAGCACACCTCTGCCTTTTATTGCTGTCTTGTCATTGGGAGTGTATGTACATCTTGTCTACAGAGCTAGCAGTTCACATCACACTCTGTGTGGTAAATTGCAGGTGCATTAGAAATTGGACATTATTGTGCACTCAGCCATAGAATATATTTTCCATCATTCACTTCTACATATATTTTTCAGAATCATACCATGACTTAGACCTTCACTTTATGTGCTTTTGCATATTTTGTCTAATTCAGCATGTGCATGGTTGGTACCAGAGATGGATTATGGGGGGTAGGGGGTGGGGAAAAAAAACTCTCTCTGACAATTTTCTCACTCCCCCACCCACCACCCCCATTGCTGGAGCCCTTTCGATATGCAAATTATAACTGAATCATAAACTGGAAGTTAAAATTAAGCTGCCATCCCAAACATGCTTGCGTCAGAGTTGATTCCTCAAAATCAATAGGACGTTTTTCAGAGAAAATGCATTTAGGAGCATTTATTTATAAGCAACACACCATCATTTCCCTTTCAGAGATCCAAACCATATACTCTGGCCCTGTTCTGTCTCTTCCCGACTCCAGCATTGATATTTGCATATACATTCTCAAGCTACGACACTGAAAAGCTTATGGGAGCATTTCTGGCTACACAAATATCTTGCGGTGGCTTCACTCTTAATCTGCATGGAGAAAGGTTTCCTCCAGAAGTGTAAATGTGAAGTGCAGCCCTGCTCCCTTTTGGAAGAGGAGGAGTAGGGTGAAGCTCTCAGGGCTGGTTTTCACTCTCTTTGTGACGAGATGATGTTGTCCAAATGAAAACAGCCGGGTTGGCTGAGTACCACCGTGCCCTCCCCAACAGACAGTTCAGGTTGGGCGTCATATCCAGTGAGCGCATGTTCCCAAGTGCCAGGCTGACCCTGCTGGGACCACATGGCCCCGTCCTCTTCAGGGAGTTAACATGTTCCAAACAATCCCTCCTCTTAGCTACAAATGGCTTGACTTGGAATGGCTGAATATCTTGTGGTCAAAAGTAACTAGTCCTGTCTGTTTCCTTGGAAGAATCGGAGCTGAATTCCTGTTTGGAAGACGGAGAGGATCTTCTTCTTCAGGTTCCCAAAGAGGAGGAGACCTCAGCAGGTCGGTGCTTAGCTGTGCTGTGGGGCCCCTTTTGGTCTGGGAATTGAAGCTTTTTTCTGTTCCTGAGTAATATCATCCAGGGGAGAGTCACCCATCAGGCTGTGAATTCTCCTGGTGGACATCTCGGATGGTTTTAAAAGGGGCTAAGGAAAATGGCTTCATCCCCAGTCTGTGTCTGTTGGAATTACTTTTTAAGATGTTTTTGTTTTAATATATTTTAAAGCCTGTTTTTAATGATGTGTTTGAGAGTGTTTTTAGTGTTTTCGCTTGCCACCCTGGGCTCCTACTGGGAGGAAGGGCGGGATATAAATCTAAATAAATAAATAAATAAATGCATGGAAGAGAAGGCTCTCAAGGGCCACCAGTCCTGATGTTTATGGGCCACCTCCGGAATTACGGGAAGAGCAACAGGAGATGGGCTCTTGCCTTTCTTAGCTTTGAGGTTGTAGAAATGGTTTGATATGGAATCCCTGACTTTTTATGTTTTATTTATTTTATTTATTTATTTAGTTTAATTCATATGCCGCCCTAAGCCCAGGGGCTCTCTGGGCGGTGTACATAACAATAAAACTACAAGAAATATATAAATACAATAATACAATAAAATCAAACCAAACAGACGTAAGCTAAAATAGTCAGAGCAGCAGCAAAATACATCAATAAATATTAATAGTACACATTAAAATGCCTGGGAATATAAAAAGGTTTCACCTGGCGCCGAAAAGATAGCAGCGTCGGCGCCAGGCACACCTCATCGGGGAGACCATTCCACAATTCGGGAGCCACAACTGAAAAGGCCCTATTTCTAGTCACCACCCTCCGAGCTTCTCGATGGGATGGTACTCGGAGGAGGGCCTTAGATGTTGAGCGCAGTGTACGGGTAGTGGTTAAAAGTAACTCATCTTGTCTGTTTCCTTGAAAGAACGAGACCTCGCTTCCTGTAAGGAAGAAGGAGAAAGTCTGTTTATCCAGGTCATCAAAGAAGTGGAGGAGACCTCAGCAGGTTGGTGCTGAGCTGTGCTGTGGAGCCTCTTTTGGTCTGGGGATGGAAGCATTTTTCTGTTCCTGAGTAATGTCATCCAGGGGAGAGTCACCCATCAGGCGGTGAGTTCTCCTGGTGGACATCTCGGATGGCTTCAAAAAGGAAGCTGGATAGATGCATGGAAGAGAAGGCTCTCAAGGGCTACAAGTCATGATGGCTGTAGCCTTCTGTCCTTGTTTTCTTAAGAAGATGTTTTGTTTTAAAGGTGAGTTCGGTCCTTCATCATTTTTTTGCCCCCCTGGATTCCCTTTGGAAGGAAGGACAGGATATAAATTTTATTAGTATTATTAGGACTGATTGTGGGATTCCCATACACATTGATTCAGGCCCTGTGGAGATGCTGGACTAGACAGGACTTTGGTTTGATCAAGCTCATCTCATGCTATAAAGAGGAAGGTTGGCTGTCAGGTGGAAGTTCCCCTTCTGTCCACTGAGAGATTCCCCAAATTAAAATATCTGGCTTGGATAATCAAGTTATCAATGGCTTGGATAATCTTCTGGACTGGAATGACGTGATGGAGCTTGATATAGAGAAAATCTATGGAATTAACTGCAGCCATGTGACAATGGAAAAACTCTTAAGAGATGAGCCAGTGCATTTTGTAAAAAAGAAGAACACAGATATGACTTTACAACAGTATTTCAGCAACTTATTCAGAATGGATGGCAAGAAAATATTTGGGATAGAGGAAATTCCCATCAGACTCTTATTATATGACTATGGCTATGACAGCAAGATTACTATGGGATATTGATAATGGAAGAATGGATACTGAAATTACTGGACTTAACAGGACTATTGAAGATGGAAGATGGAATTAATAGGGATAATGGAATAATGGCTATTGAAATTATTGGACCTAACAGATTCTGATGAGATGGATTAATCGATATGTTTATTTGGACTATGGTTATGACAATAAGATTATTATTATTATTAACGAGATGGGTTAATCGACATGTTTATTTGGAGAAAAATTGATAGATATATTTCTTAAAGAATTGAAACCTCTCTTTGACTTTTTGTGGAAAGAATAAAGTAATGTTTATGAGATTTGATGATTAATTAAGATAACTACTGGAGGAAAGTGATTTTATAATATAATTTAAGAGACAGGATTGTTATATATTGTAGACCTATAACTGATCTGCGACAAATGGGAAGTCAACATTTTATTTTTTTGTTTAATCATTTTTGTTTTGTTTTGTTTTTTGTCTTTGAATGTTTTATGATTTTGTTTTGTTTGTTTTATGAAAATTTGAATAAAAATTATTGTAAAAAAAAAAAAAAATCTGGCTTGGATTCCAGACCCTGACAGTCTGAAGGAGACCCAGCTAGTACCGAAAGTAACTTGTGTGTTTCCTTGAAAGTGCTAGGCCTCATTTCCTGTTGGGAAAGAGGAGAAGAAGATCCACTTATCCAGGGTCTCAAAGAAGAGGAGGCAGAGACATCAGCAGGTAGTGTTGTGGGGCCCTTTGTGGAACTGAAGATTCCCCACCCACCCCTCTTGTTCCTGAATAATGTCATCCAGGGCAGGCTAACCCATTAGGCTACGAGTTCTTCTCATGGTTTTTCCCTTTCCATTCCTCTGCCACCTAAAAATCTCACCACATCTCATTCCTCGGAGTTTCTCTTCATCCACAGACCTTCGGTTGTGAAGGATGAAATGGTCCCATCCCACCCAGGATTCTGGGCAGGACTGTGGACCATTGATCTTAAGAAGAGACGCAGTGGTAAATTTTGGGACGCAGGAGCCCCAAACATTCAAACCTAAAGCTTCTGTCCCAAACATGAGTATCTGGCACTTAATTTCCAAGTTAAAGACTATTAAAATTTGAATAGATAATAGTTGCAGCGGCACCGGATTCTTCCCATTCTCTGTGGTGTGTGTACTTTGGGTTACTCGCTTTCGTTGTCAGGGACTATTTGTGCCACAGACTCCTTTTTCTGGTTGTGGATCCTGCAGACTACTTGATGGCTGGTCCTTCAAGAAAGGAGGTAGACAGTCGAAGAGGACTTAGAGGCCATGCATGCTCTGCAAGAGGGTCCCCGTCTCGCAGTCATGCAGCTGAGATCTTGCCAGGCTGCACCTGCCTGAAGCCAAATTCAGCATTAATTGTAAAAATGAGCCCCTCTGAACAAAAGTGGCTCTTGCTTCTCATTAAGCCCTGCATCAAATGGAGCTAGAAGCTTCTCAGCACAGATATTATCTGGCAAAGCTACACAGCTCAGGTTTTGCACAGGTTTTTATATGAACCCTTTTTAAACCCAAGACACATTCTAAAGCATATTTATTGGTTTATTTAAAAATGTATAGCTCACTTTTCAAGGAAGGCAATGGTAAACCACCTCTGAATACCGCTTAACATGAAACCCTATTCATAGGGTCACCATAAGTCGGGATCGACTTGAAGGCAGTCCATTTCCATTTTCTTTTCGAGGAACTTCTTCCACACAGCAGCTGACAATTTCCAATAAAAGCCAAACTTCACAGGAAAAATAATATCTATATAGAAAACAGAATAAAAGACCTAATAAGGATTATAAAAACAGTAATTAATAATTCTTGGTGGGGGGGACAAAAAGCTTCCAACAAACTTGGAAAGCGTAAGAATGTCTGGGTTTGTTTCACTTCAAAGGTAAGAGAACTCCAAAGAACTGGCTCCACAGTGCTCAAGGCACATGGCCCGAGTTGCAGGCTGTTGGCAAGGCTTCACCCCTTTGCTCTCGTTCAAAATGTTTTGAGCGTTCAGATTTGATTTGGAATTCCCAAATACTTTGTGGTCAAAAATAACTAATCTTGCCTGATTTCCTTTTTTTTTAAAGAACCAGACCTCATTTCCTGTTGGGAAGAAGGAGAAGATCCGGTGATGCAGGAACCCAAAGAAGAGGAGGAGACCTCAGCAGGTAGATTTATTTATTTATTATTTAATTTATGTCCCGCCCTTCCTCCAATAAGGAGCCCACATGTCCTGTGGGGCAGGAGGGTGGACTCGAGGCACTGTTCTGGGTCAGATCACTCTAGCTGTCTGTCCTTGGGGTTCAGAAAAGCAAAAAGGGACTTTGCTTTATTTTTAATCGGATTTCACAATGGAAACCAAACTCTTGGCAGGGGCTGCAGGTCCTTGGTTCAGAGGACAGGGATTTGTTTACTCCTTCAAAAGCCTCCGTGAGAAATGGAATCCCTTTGGCTCTGTAAGGACTAGTGAGAAGATTGGCCGGCTGCCAAAGCTGTTTACATTGATTGCCAGAATTTCACACACCCACGAGCCCAAAAAGTTTATTTAAAAAAGAAAATACAGAATAAAGGATCTCTGTTTCAAAGGGGGTGGATAGGAGAAATCCACAACAGTAGGGCCCCGCTTCTTGGTGCACCACTTTTTGGCATTCCGTTAATACGGCGCCAGTGGGGTGATCAGCTGGAGGGGGGTGGAGCTCCCCGCACTCGAGCTGATCGTGCTGATCAGCTTACTACAGCTGATCTTCTCCCCTTCTGGTGCAATCAGTGGGTTAGGTTCCAAACCCTCGTGCTACAGCTGATCCACTTTTCGGTGTTTTTTGCTTTCCGGCGGGGATCTGGAACCTAACATGCTATTTGAGTGGGGCCCTACTGTATATTCCAATGATTTTAAAAAGCTGCCTGACTGCCAGCAATTCCCAACAATACATTTTGATTCTACAATTGCAATCCTATGTATAATTAACTTAGGAGTAAGTTCCACAAGGTTCTTTCTTCTGAGAAGTCATGCAGAAATCCAACTTGCAAAATAGAGCCCTTGTTCAACAAGGACTGTCTTAAGTCAGTTGAAATGCATCCTGTATTTATCTATTTAACAAAATCTATGTACTGCTTACTCGACAGAAAGCCTCTAAGTGGTTCACAAAGAACAATTTAAAATATGCATTTAAACAAGGAGAAATTAAAAGAGAAATCTAACAGGTAAAGGAAACTGGGTTTAGGCTAACCTAACCTGTTCCCTCAAAACCTTTTTTAAAAATGTGCCTGGCATTTTTATTTTTAATGTGGGGAAGGGTCACCGGCCAGAAAGGGGCTTCCCTCTCCCCTCCCTCTCCATGTGAAGCGGGCGAGGAGCTTCAGCCACTTTGCTCTTTAAGGGTTAACCAGTGAGGACAGACCGAAAGGGAAGAGCCCAAAGGAGGGACTTCCCCTTCCCGCCCCACCTCTCTGCAAGAAATGCAGGGGGAGCCTCGAAACAAAGGTATGCAATTGGGGCAGAGGGGAGGGTGGGTGAGGGCGAGGACGCCCCTGAAGCGCCCCTCCCAGCAGACCCTCCAGATCGGAGGCTGCAGCTCTGCCCTGTCCCGTCTGCCTCTCCCCTGAGATGAGCTGGCTGTGTTGGGGCCGGATCGAAGCATCCCTCGGAACATTTGTGGTTCTGGTGATGAATTTCAGGGCCTTCAGCTTGGAGATGGAGGCGCCTGATAGTTGGAACAGAGCTAAGGAGACAACAGCGCGGTGAATGGGCCGGTTCTTCATGTGTCCTCATTTGTCCTCTGGTTCACCTGTTGAATAGTGAGGCTCTTCTTTCAGTGCCTTCATTGTGCCTGTTGCACTGTGTGTATTTGTGTGTGCTTAATTTCGTTTAAAGCAACACAACAGCAGCAAAGTAACAGCAGATGTCGAAATGCGAGTGTGCCAGCATGTGCTTGTGTTTGCCTAGGAAAGCAGGCTTTTACCCTGCATCAGCATCACTGAGACTGGAGACTTGGTAAAATAAGAAAAGCTTCTTTATATGTAGAAATCCATAGTAGATGGAAAAGCAAACCTATTTTAAAGCAAGTAGGCAGGACTTACTTAGGTATTACAGTTTTTATTCTGTAGGAAACGAATACTGATTTTTTAAAAAATAATACTGATTTTTCTGCAATGACCAACTGGTTTGACAATAAACTATTATATGGCCTGTATGTATTTATACATCTGCAGTGTGTGTGTAGTCTTTCCAACAACCCTGTGAGGTAGGGTTGGAAACCAAGGTAGCTCACAACAAGAAATAAAGCCATTTAAAACCCAATAACATAAAGCTAGAATAAACAGTTGGAAAACAGCCTAAAGAGGCATGATTCTGAATTTTGGGTTGGGTGAATGAAGTTTATTTATTTATTATTTGATTTATATCCCGCCCTTCCTCCCAGTAGGAGCCCAGGGCAGCAAACAATAGCACTAAAAGCACTTTAAAACATCATAAAAACAGACTTTAAAATATATTAAAACATCTTTGAAAATATTTTTTAAAAGCTTTAAAAAAGCATCTTATTTTTAAAAAAAGAAAAGGCTTAAAAACATATTAAAAAGCAATTCCAACCCAGACTCAGTCTTGGATAAGATCTCAACTTAAAAGAACAAGTTGAAAGAACAAGTTCCTTATCACTTGAGGCTGTAGTTCTCTGCACACTTCCCAGTTTGAGTAAGCCCCATTGAATACATTGGGACTTGCTTCTGAGTAAACAAACATCGGATTGCACTATAAATATATTTACAGATTGTGTAATTCATAGACGTATTTGATAGTCATGTTTATGTAAATATTTTTCATACTGTGTCCCAATAAGTATTTGATTTCACACTATGGTTGTAGATGATTTTTCCCTCTACATTTTAAGTGTGCCCTTCTTCCTGGGGGTGGTCCATTGTTTTCATCCTGAGGGGAGGATAGGCTGAGAGATGGTGAGTAGCACATTTAAGGTCTCTTCACCTCCCCCCCTTTTTAATTTGTATTTATTTTATATTTCTCCAATATCTTCCCCTGGCTGTTTTTATTTATTTTAAATATTTTTAGATTAAATCAATAGGAAATCATAATTGTGAACCTCCCTAAAAGCAATTTACCTATCCTTATGTTTTGGCAAAGTGATGGTGTGAAGGCCTGCTGGTAGAACAAGAGACCATGTTTGAGGCATGTTATAAGGTGTTTGAGGACTTTGTCACACATTACTTTTTGAGACCTGCAGATTCATGTTGGAAAGAAGAGGTGCACGTATTGAATGGTGGCTTGGGTGCTGTTTTTTCAGTCTACGCTGCATGCGTAGCGAAGGTGATACATCATCTAGCAGCTAGCTTCATAACGTGAGAATGAAAAACATTTGGATCACCATTCACTTGTTTACTTTTCTCACTATTGAGACCACTTCATATATTACTTTTTCATACACAGAAATTTAATCTTTGTATAGGAAAAAGTATTTTGTAAAATGTGAAGGACGGTGGCTGCCCAGTCAGTATAACCACTGTACAAGATCTACTCAGCCACTGTAATTACCTGTTTGTTTTGAGTGCCCTTTTGTCTGGGTCTTGGTTCAGGTGTGTATCCAACTTTGATGTGCTTATGGAAGGGGTGTGCAAGTAGTGCCCCCCCCCAAGTGTGGAGGCTTGGACAAACATTGTGTTATGGAAAACCAAAGTCTGTGTGAAAGTACATATTTGGAAATGCCATCAGTGTAATCCTAAACACACTTAATAAATAATATCGAACTTGCACATCACAAAATATATTATGGTCATGTCCATAAGCACCAGGAGGGTAGTCACCCAGGGGGTCTTAGTCCCTCTGCTTTTTTGGGAGCAGGGTCCCTATGTCTCCAGGCATCCTACAGTCAGCATGAAAAGGGAGTGTGTTAGTCACTGAGAAGAGTCTTCTAATATGCTTCCTTGCCTTTCCTGCTGAAAGGAGATGAGTCAGCCACTGAGAAGACTCTTCTCAGTTGCTAACGCTCTCCACTTACATGCTGATTGGCTCCTAGAGATGTTTGTTGTTGTGAGAGAATGCATTAACAAAGATCTCATTCTTAATCCAGGAGCAAAAAAGGGTGTACGTGGCTGTAACTATCATGAAGGGACCCTGCAGCTCTGAATTTTCTACTAAACAACTGATAAATACCTATGTAACTTTGTGTCTGGAGACTTATGATTAAGAATCACTTTCCATAATTGTAAGGAGGTGTGTCCACACGCATGCATCCCAGGTACCTAAATGAGGGGTGGGAGCAGCATAGGGACATGAGCAGGTGTCTTATTCTAGGGGTTCCCAAACTTTTCTTCTACATAGACCACTTGAAAATTGCTGAGGGTCTGAAAGTATCTGAAAATTTACTATGGGCATATGCAAGATAATTAACTCCCATTAGTGATAAGAGCAAGAATTTGGGCTGTGCGTATGATATTGTAATTTTAATTTTGCTAGTTGTTTATGTCACTACTATTGCCATTCCATCCAGTGATATAAGGGAATTACGGTTTACGAGTAACATTAGTACAAAAAACATTACAAAGGATTCTGTATGGTCTGGTATGGGAGGAGGTCCATGGGGGTGACACCATGAGTTACCGCACTGGGTGACACCAACCCTAGTGACGCCACTGCCCTTAAGGAGGCATTAATTAAATATACTAATCATTCAGCCACTCCCCATCTGGCAGATTTGATTACCCAGGATGGGCAAGGGTCAAGCGAGCAGGTAGTGGCCCTCAATTCTCCCAGAATCCTGTCCACATCCTCAGGCTTCACAAGCTGAAAAGTATCCATGGGAAAATGACCAGAGGAAGCTTCAGGGACATCTGGCACAACTGTAGTTAATGAGGAGTCCAATTCAGTCCGAATGCAAGCAATTTTATCTGCAAAGTGCCTCGAAAACATGCCACAGTTAGCGACTGAGGGTTCAGAGTCTCATGTAGGGCCAGAGCCCCAAAGACCCCGGACCACTCAGAAAAGCATCACCGGATGACACTGAGCAGACACAATGGTGGCAGAGAAGTGCACTTTCCTCGCTGCCATCACAGCCACATGATAGCCTTTGTTAAATCAGAAGCGGACAGAGTTCTTCTCCATCGTCGCTCTAGCTGTCGTCCCTGCCGCTTCATCAGGCCCAAGGTTTGAGTAAACCAAGGTGTATTATGGGCCTTCCCTGGTGGGAGAGGATGCTTTGGAGCAATAATGTCCACCGCTTGGGTCACCTCCGTATTCCAGAGATTGACCAGGGCTTCGGCAGTATCACCAGCCATGCTGGGAATGTCCCCCAGAGCATTCAGGAAACCATCTGGATCCATGAGTCTCTGGGGGCGGACCATCTTAATCAGGCCTTCACCCTTGTGAAGGTTACCAGGGGCACAAAGTCTAAACCTTGTCAGATGTTGATTTGTCCGTGACAAGGGAGTCGCTAAGAACCCCTCCACCCTCAGATCACCTTCCTGTCCTGAACAGGAGACAAGATCAAGTGTGTGTCCTGCCACATGCGTTGGTCCCCACCCACCACCCCCTGGATCTAGGCACGAAGATGTCTTGTATCCCTTCCCCTGGTACGGCCAGTCTGCCTCCCACCACTATTATGTCCCCTGCCCAATAATGGCAGGCCCCGCCTACTCCTACCCCGGCACATGTTCAAAGAAGCCCGAGACTGAGGGACATTGTTACTGCCTTTTCTAGTGAATCATGTCTTCTCATTACGTGTCCAAAGTGTCATGGAAACCTGAATCCAAGATGGTTGTGTAGCAAAGAATTGTGGGGTTTCATATGTTAATGCGGGATCTAACAGCGCTACTCGTACTTGTCCTTTGTTCTTCCCCAGTAGCATCTTCCAGCACTATTTTGGGAGGGAGGGGATGCAAACTGCCTTCTGGGCAGTGGAAAGGGCCATGTTCCTGTCAGACAGGATCCATCCTAGGTTTGTACATTCCAGCTGTGCATAAGTACTGGGCTGTCCACCTTAAATGGAGGAACAAGAGAGCAGATTTTCATTAGAATTCTCTCTGTGTGTGTCCCTTTTCACAACCTGCTACCAAGCAACTACTGCTAAACTAACTCCGTACAAGGCCTCAAGCTTTGACAGGTAAACTCTGATATCAACAGAGCTCCCAGAAATATGTTTTCATAAGTACGAATCATAATATATTCACAGGATTTCTCCACAGCATTTTATCTCCTTTCCTTTCCTTTCCATCAGGATACATCTGGGGGGTCAAGGCTGAGGGAGAACCATCTGAAGTATCACTGGAAAAAGCTGAGGAGCACGTGCAGGAGCAGAAACTGAGGAGTCAAGATGGAGCAAAGAGACAAGAGGAGAGACAGACTCACACAGGGGACAAACCTCATACATGCTTGGAGTGTGGAAAGAGCTTCAGATGGAGTAACGCCCTTACTTCGCATCAAAGATGTCACACCGGGGATAAACCTTATAAATGCTTGGAGTGTGGAAAGAGCTTCAGGTGGAGTAGCGACCTTACTTCGCATCAAAGAACTCACACAGGGGACAAACCTTATCAATGCGTGGAGTGTGGAAAAAGCTTCAGTGAGAGATGCACCCTTACTTTGCATCACAGAACTCACACAGGGGACAAACCTTATAAATGCTTGGAGTGTGGAAAGAGCTTCAGTCAGAGTGGCCAACTTACTTCTCATCAAAGAACTCACACTGGTGATAAACCTTATAAATGCTTGGAGTGTGGCAAAAGTTTCTGTCAGAGTAGGGACCTTACTTGTCATTACAGAACTCACACAGGGGACAAACCTTATAAATGCTTGGAGTGTGGAAAAAACTTCAGTCACAGTAGCAACCTTACTTCACATCAAAAATGTCACACCGGGGACAAACCTTATAAATGCTTGGAGTGTGGCAAAAGCTTCAGTCGGAGTAGCGAGCTTACTTCACATCAAAGAACTCACAGAGGGGACAAACCTCATAAATGCTTGGAGTGTGGAAAAAGCTTCAGTCAAAGTAGCCACCTTATGGTGCATCAAAGAACTCACACAGGGGACAAACCTTATCAGTGCTTGGAGTGTGGAAAGAGCTTCTGTCAGAATAGCCATCTTACTTCGCATCACAAAACTCACACTGGGGACAAACCTTATCAATGCTTCGAGTGTGGAAAAAGCTTCAGATGGAGTAGCGCCCTTACGGTGCATCAAAGAAGTCACACAGGGGACAAACCTTATCAATGCTTCGAGTGTGGAAAAAGCTTCAGATGGAGTAACGCCCTTACTTCACATCAAAGAATTCACACAGGGGACAAACCTCATAAATGCTTGGAGTGTGGAAAGTGCTTCAGTGAGCGATGTGCCCTTACTTTGCATCACAGAACTCATACAGGGGACAAACCTTATCAATGTTTGGAGTGTGGAAAGAGTTTTTGTCAGAGTGGCCAGCTTGCTTCGCATCACAAAACTCACACCGGGGACAAACCTTATAAATGCTTCGAATGTGGAAAGAGCTTCAGTGAGAGTGGCCACCTTACTTTGCATCACAAAACTCACACAGGCAACAAACCTTATCAATGCTTGGAGTGTGGCAAGAGCTTCAGTCAGAGTAGCAACCTTACTTCGCATCAAAGATGTCACACTGGCGACAAACCTTATAAATGCTTGGAGTGTGGAAAGAGCTTCAGGTGGAGTAGCGCCCTTACGATGCATCACAGAACTCATACAGGGGACAAACCTTATCAATGTTTGGAGTGTGGAAAGAGCTTTTGTCAGAGTGGCCAGCTTGCTTCGCATCACAAAACTCACACCGGGGACAAACCTTATAAATGCTTCGAATGTGGAAAGAGCTTCAGTCAGAGTGGCCACCTTACTTTGCATCAAAGATGTCACACTGGCAACAAACCTTATAAATGCTTGGAGTGTGGAAAGAGCTTCAGTCAGAGTAGCAACCTTACTTCGCATCAAAGATGTCACACTGGCAACAAACCTTATAAATGCTTGGAGTGTGGAAAGAGCTTCAGGTGGTGTAGCGCCCTTACGATGCATCAAAGAAGTCACATGGTACAAACCCTATCAGTGCTTGGAGTGTGGAAAGAGTTTCAGTGACAGTAGCCACCTTACTTCGCATCACAAAACTCATATAGGGGACAAAACTTATCAATGCTTCGAGTGTGGAAAGGGCCATCGACCATGGTATCCTTGTGGGAAGATTGGCTGAGTTGGGAGTGGGAGAGACTGAATGGTGGTGGTTCTGCTCCTATTTGGTGGGTCACCTCCAGAAGGTGGTGCTTGGGGAACATTGCTTGGCACCCTGGATTTTCCAGTATGGGGTTCCGCAGGGGTCAGTTCTGTCCCACATGCTGTTCAACATATACATAAAACTGTTGGGTGTGGTCATATGAGGCTTTGGAGTGCGTTGCCATCAGTATGCTGATGACACGCAGCTCTATTTCTCCTTTTCAGGTGAGGCTGTCAATGTGCTGAACCCATGCCTGAGGCTCTGGCAGCCTCGGTGGCACAGAGTGCCTTCTACCAACTCTGGTTGGTGGCCCAGCTGTGCCCCTATCTGGACAGGGATAACCTGGCTTCAGTTGTCCATGCTCTGGTAACCTTCAAGTTAGATTATTGTCATGCACTCTACGTGGGGCTGCCTTTGAAGATGGTTCGGAAACTGCAGCTTGTGCAAAATGCAGCGGCCAAATTGGTAACAGGGACCAGATGGTTCGAACATATAAAACTGATTCTGGCCCACTTGCATTGGCTGCCTGTACGTTTCCGAGCTTGATTCAAGGTGCTGGTTTTAAGCTATAAAGCCTTACATGGCTTGGGACCACCATATCTGATGGAACGCCTCTCCCGACACGAACCCACCCATACACTATGCTCAACATCCAGGGTGTTGGCTGTGTGTGTCTATGTGCTTAATTTAATTTAAAGCAACACAATAGCAGCAGAGTAACAGCAGTCGTTGAAATGTGAGTGTGCCAGCACGTGCGTGCATTTGCCTAAGAAAGCAGGCTTTTACCCTGCAACAGCATCACTGGGACTTGAGACTTAGTAAAATAAGAAAAGCTACCTTATTTACAGAAATACATAGTACATAGAAAGGCATACCTAGTTCTTGCTAAGTTGGAGGCTTAACGCCCAGGTGCGGGAGTTAGCCCCATGGCTTGGAGAGAGAGAGAGACAAAGGGATGTCTCGTCTCTCCTGGACAGCTGGAGGACAAAGGAGTGGAAAGGGCGGAAGGAGGAGGGGCAGGTAAGCTTCCCTAAAGACGTCACAGTCTAGCAACAGAAGGAAGTCAGTCAGAGCATCACAGGTAAAGGTAAACAAGCCTCTCCATCTGGAGGACCCTAGCTCTATCTCCCTTCTGGTACACAAGCAAAAGACCAAACCAGGAGTTGCTCTTGCCCCACTTCCAACACAAGGCCCTCCTCCCAGTGTCTCCTCCGAGGGAAGCTGGGAGTCTGGCAACAAGGTAGAGGGCCTTCTCAGTGGTGGCCCCCAAATTATGGAATGCTCTGCACCTGGCACCAACACTGTTATCTTTTCAGCACCAGGTTAAGACTTTCCTCTTCTCCCAGGTATTTTAGCATGTGTTTTTAAATTGCTTTTTAAAAACTGTGTTTTTAAATATGTATATATATTTTTTAATGTTTTAATTGTTGTAAACCGCCCAGAGAGGTTTGGCTATGGGGCGGCATACAAATGTAATAAATAAATATAAATTAATTGCAGTAGATGAGCAAATAAATAACTCTCCTTCCCACCCCAAAAAATCCCAAGCTACTGTTTCAGACTGGGGGAGGATGCTGCCCCCTCCTCCCCTTCCTGCCCCAGCAGAAGCCCCCTTTGCTGCTGCCCCACTGATGTTTGGGGTGGGATCTCTGCTCACCTGGAGGCTCCTCCATGCCCAGCAGAGGAGGGGCCCCATCCTCTCTCCCCCTCCTCTGCCCCACATCCAACTCCATAGTGGGACTTACTCTGCTCAGCCCCAGAAGAACAGCTGCCCAAGCCCCACCCCTTTGCCCTGGGGATTGGGCAGGAACTCAGGGGGTTCCGATCTGAGGTGGCATCATCGGTCGCCAGGCAGGAGAGTCCCGAGAACTTCAGGCACTTGTCACAGAAAGGGGGAAAATTTAGATTTATCTCTGATCTATCTGCCCCTCCCAGATTTGCAGGGGGGGGATCATGGCTTATTCTGACGTATTGGTTCTTTCATTGCACATGAGTAAATATGTTGCTGCCAGCAATAGATCCGTAAAGAGCAAGGGCGTTTCGGGGCAGTCGTTCCAATCTGTGCTAAGCGACTTCGGGGGCTGTTGGAGCAAGTAAGGAGCAACTCTCTGGCAGCCGTGGGGTTGCTGCACACCCGAGAAGAGCACCCCCGCCCCACAGACACACAAGACTGTGACCCCAGACCCTTTTCCTTTTTTTTTTATCATTAATTTTTATTCAAATTTTCAAAAACAAAACAAACAAAACAAATTAATAACTATTACAATAAAAACTATTGACTTCGATTTGTCTTAGATTAGCTATGTCTATAATATATAACAAACCTGTCTCTTAATAAAATTATACAATCACCTTCCTCCAGTGGTTATCTTAATTGGTATCAAATCTCATTAACATCATTTTATTCTTTCCCCAAAAAGTCAAAGAGAAGTTACTAATCCTTGAGATATATATCCATCAATTTTTCTCCAAATAGACATGTCAATTAATCCATCTCTTCAGGTCTACTAAGTCCAGTAATTTCAATAGCTCTTCTCCCATTCTCCCCTTATCAGTATTGATTCCATCTTCCATCTTTGCACACCCAATAATCTTGGTCTTGCTGCCATAGTCATATAATAAGAGTCTGATAGGGATTTCTTTCATCACAGATATTTCCTTGCCATCAATTCTGAATATATTACTGAAATGTTGTTGTAAAGTTGTATCTCTGTTCCTCTTTTTTACAGAATGCACTAACAGATCTCTTGAGAGTTTTTCCATTGTCACATATCTGGAATTTATTCTATAAACTTTCTCTATTTCAAGTTCCATCAAATCCTTCCAATCCAGGAATTTTTTCGAGTCGTTGATATCTTTATCTCTAATCTCTTCACCAATTCCTTCAGGGACAGCGTTGAATTCCAAACAGTAATATTTGTCTTTAGGATCCATCACAACGTAAAATCCAAATCTTTTTCCAGGTCCATATTTGATAAATCTATTCCAATCTCCAGGGCTTGAACCTTCCCTTTGATCTTTCTTTCATCTTCTTTTTCTTGTCCAATTATAGAATCCTTAATTTCTTTCAGCTCCTGTCTCATTTTGCCAAATCCAATTTTCATCTCTTGTCTGTTCTGTCCCAGCTCTTGTTTCGTTAGCTTAATCTCATTCATTATTTTCTGAAACATATTTAGAGAGAGAACCCCTTCCTGAACATCCAGGGTCTCAGCCACCTCCTTGATTGTCATTCTTAAAACCAAAAGAACAAAACCCCTTCAATTCCAATATAGTCTCTATTCTCAAGCAAAGAACAGTTTATTTCTTTTTCCAGTCACAAATGAGTTAATCTTCCGAAGCCAGATGACATCACCCTCTAGACAGCACGAACTGCCTTATCTCTTATATGTCCAAAACAAATTTAGTTCACAGCGTCCAAATGATTAGTGGCATAAGGAATAAGCAGATTCGCCAAAAAAAAAAGTAGACCAGAAAAAATAGTCCCAGACATATAATACTCAAATATCAGATAAATCAAATCTTCTCTTCAAATTAGATACCTCTCATCCGTTTATATCTTTAAAATGCTCAATTCCATGCCAGCTTTTTGCAATAAAAAACAAAGATAAGCTATTTCGATTTTCTTCCTCCTTAATTCCGTATGTAAAAGAGAAAGTTATAACTCACCCAGGGCTTCTTTGTTGCTGACTCTTTGACAAATCTCTTTTGCAGTAACAATAACAAAATAATGATAATAGACAGGAGGGTGCTTGCCTGTTAATTTCCGTTTTTCTTTGAAGAAAAAAAAATGTATCGCTTAATCAGTTAGAGCCTGTTTGTAATCCCTGGCTTCGTCCGACGCTGTTGGCTACTTTCCTTCATAGGCGAATCCAATGAATTCCAGTCCAACAAACAAAACAAAGCTTTCTGTGGATAATCTCTTCATTTCTTCCTTGCCTGGGAGAAAATTTTTCCAGTCAAAAAGTCTTCTGACTGGTTTTATAACTGAAAAAGCTTCCTCTGAGATGGGAGCTCATCTCAAAGGCTGCACAGGCGGAGCGATTCCTCCTGGGAAGTCCACCCCGGACCCTTTTCCAATTCTCTGACCCCGGGGGACCCTCAACACACATCACCCCCCTCCACCTTCCTCTGCTGTGTCTTAGAAAAAGAACATTGTGGGGGTCTCACTGGGACAACCCCATGAGGGTCTGTCACATCCCCCTCTTGCAAACCCAAGAGCCGGGGGCACCTTGAGGGTCACTCCCCTCCCCAGGAGGAGTGGGAGCCCCCTGTAACTCACTGGGCATTACTGCCCCCCTCCGGTTGCCAGGGGAGAATAGCAGTCAGCTGGGGGTTGCCCCCACACCCTCCAAAAGAGGCATCTTGCTTGAAGGTGGGAACCGAAGAAGAAGCCCTTCCCCCCAAAGTGACAACGAGTGAAAGGTCAAATATAACGTACAAATCACCAGGTAAGAAATGGTCAGAATAACGGAATAAAGTGCAGTGTGAAAGCACCCAGAGAGGTTTTTGCTTTTCCAGAGATGGGTGAGCACCCAAGATCGATGCTGAGGTCAAGGTGGCTGCATAAGCCAAAGTGGCCTCTTAACTGTCCAGTTTTCCCCCATCATATCCCCCTCTGGCAGTTTCTAGCTGCCAAATTCAATATTCAATGACATTTCATGTATTACTTTATCTACTTCCTCTAGATCAACGTTACCCAACCTTTTTCGACCCAACGCCCCTTTGCAAAATCTGTTTGTGCCCAACGCCCCCCTCAGATTAAGTATATGCCAATGCTTCCTATTATACTTAATATACTTAACAACAAACTCATTCAGTTTACCGGCATTCTTTCGTTAAACGAGTTCATTTAAACATCACAGAAACAACGGGTAGCGAGCGTGTCCCATTCCTGAAGAAAACCAGCGAATAACTGACTGTCTGCAACACCCGTTTGCACACGGCACTCATCCGTTGGAAGAATGCGCCCTCCACCAATACACCCAGCTTATCAAACACTCTCTCGTGATTGGTTCCAACATCCCTCAAGACAGCATCGGAACATTACCTAGTGCTGGGGAGTGGCTAATATCCCCATTCCTTGATATGACACTGGCCGCTATTCAGAATTTCTTTTCTAAAGAGCACACATTATTTATAGTGTTATTTCCATGAATTGAGACTATTAAATACATTCTAACTGGGGACAAAACAGTTTCAAAATTAATGATTTGTGTATTAAATAAAATTAAACTGAAATGCTTCAACTGTTGCATCAGACCACCAAATGTCAACGCCCCCCCTAATGAACCCAAACACCCCCTAAAGTTTGTAGTCATGCCAATGCCCCCTGAAAGGCTGTAATGCCCCCCTGGGGGGGCTACCACCCACGTTGGGAACCGCTGCTCTAGATCCTCCCTCTGTCATTGTTACCTTCATGTTCATCATTCATACATCAGCTTTTTGTGATGGACGTAGTAGTCTTTGTCACACAGCGACTAATACAACATAACACCAACTGGACTATTACATATATGAGCACGAGCAAGCATAATCCCATTATAACATCTTTTGGCAGATTTTTTACAAGGCCTCCTAGCCATCCCCCTGGATTCAGTAGCCATCCCCACCAAACAAAATCGCTACTCCGATCAACATAAGCTACTTTTGCTATTTGCTCGGCATGATCTATTCGGGAGTTGGCATGGGATTCAATCTCTCCAGCTGAACTGTTTATGTAGGAACAACATTCGCTTCCAATGAGGGCGCAATTTCCTCCATCCGTAGTGAGCAAATAGTCAAGCGCCACCCTCTTTTGGAGAGCCATAGAATCATATGACAGCTGACAAAGCGTCAAGGCGAGTTAAGCAGCAGAGCGAAAAGAGGGTAAGTAGCTCCCATTTATTCCATTATTTAATTGAAGTAAAACAGCTCAGAGCAATAAGTAATAAGGGCAGCCCAAGGTCACCCTGAGCTAGGAGCCAAATCCTGAAAGAACCTATATCTTAGGAGACAGATCCTAGGAGAAGGAAGCCCATAGAAAGCTAGTTTTCACCACCACCCTAGCAGGAAAGCTTCAGGGGACACTGTAAACAAGGCTAAATTCCAGTCGGAGAGAAGGGGGAAAAGGAAACTCCACCGACACATACAGGGAGAGAGTCAGCTCAGTCCTTGCTAAAAAGGGCAGCTTCAGCCTTCCTGAAACACAACCACAAGCTCTGTTTCCCTAGGTTAAAGAAAGGTCAGGCTGTTCTAGGTGGGAAAACAACAAACACAAAAGACTTGCCTGGAAGGCGCAGCCCCTTGATTAGATTAAAAGCATCCAAAAACTTAAACAGCCCCGCCCCTTGCTCAGGAAGGAAGGAAGCTTGAGAGAATACTAAAGTGTTAAGCCCCAGCTGATAGCCATCAGCCTCAAGTAACACATCATTGGCTGGCAGCAGTAGCTGGGAGGAACCAGCCACACATATAAAGTCAGAGCACCCTAGCGAGGGAGCCTGCTCCACGAGCTAGAGGGAGCCCCAGCTGACGAAGTGTCAAGGCGAGTTAGGCAGCAGAGCGAGTTAGGCAGCAGAGCGAGTTAGGCAGCAGAGCGAGTTAGGCAGCAGAGCGAGTTAGGCAGCAGAGCGAGTTAGGCAGCAGAGCGAGTTAGGCAGCAGAGCGAGTTAGGCAGCAGAGCGAGGAAGGCAGCAGAGCGAGGAAGGCAGCAGAGCGAGGAAGGCAGCAGAGCGAGGAAGGCAGCAGAGCGAGGAGGCCAGGGCCCCCCACTCTGCCCGTCTGTTCCCTGACCTCAACTAAACCACAGTCTCCAACCCATTGACGTAATAAACCTTAAACAAAACTATGCAGGTAAGAAGCCAGCAGGGGTGTGGGGGCTTTCCAGTGTTTTGCACTGCCTGCAGCATGTACGACTATCTGCCTGTTGGACAGAAGTCGTGGGTGTGCTCTCAGTGCAATGAGCTCCTGGCTCTCCGGGAACGACTTCATTTCCTTGAGGCCAAGGTGGCCGACCTGGAAAAGCTGAGAGAGGCAGAGAGGTGTGTGGAGGAGGCCTTCAGGGCCTTAAAAGCTTTAAAAGAAGATTAGACCAATTCATGGAGGACAGGGCTATCAATGGCTACTAGCCATGATGGCTGTGCTCTGCCACCCTAGTCAGAGGCAGCATGCTTCTGAAACCCAGTTGCCGGAAGCCTCAGGAGGGGAGAGTGTTCTTGCACTCGGGTCCTGCTTGCGGGCTTCCCCCAGGCACCTGGTTGGCCACTGTGAGAACAGGATGCTGGACTAGATGGGCCACTGGCCTGATCCAGCAGGCTCTTATGTTCTTAGATCACTGCACTCTGCAGGTGAGGGCCTCCTGCAGATACCATCTTATCAGGAGGTCTATTCTGTACAACATAGGAAATGGACCTTTAGTGGGGCAGTACGTACCCTGTGGAATTACCTCCCCTTAAATATGGACAGGCACCATCTCTGATATGTTTTTGGACACCTTTTGAAGACTTCCAACAAGCCTTTTAAGTTGAGACCTATCCCAGTCTGCTTCTGTGTTGGAATTGCTTTCTAATATGCTTTTAAACCTTTAAAAAGAAAACAATATGTTTAAAAAAATAGTCTTGAAACCGTTTTTCAATTAAATGTTTGTAAAGTTGTTTTGTTTTCACGTATTTTAATGTCTGTTTTTATGATGTTTTAAAGTGTTTTTAGTGTTTTTGTTTGCTGCCCAGGACTCCTGCTGGGAGGGAGGGAGGGATATAAATGAAATAATAAATAAAGTCTTTAAGAAATGAATGTTGTAAAACTACTCCTCTGTCCATTCCCCAGTATTTTTCCTGATATCTCCCAAGTCCCAAGCATTCTTGGGAGGGATCTCCAAACAAGAGCCTGTCTATTCAGATGACTGCTGTCAGTACACATGCAAGCTTAGGTGAGCACGTCAGAGGTGTAAGGAACCTAAATAGCCTCCGGGCAAAGGGGAGAGCGTGAGGACCCTGGATCCTGTGCATTCATAGCAAAGAGGCTGTCCAGGTGGTTTCACCCACCCCCCACTTCCCCCATGTTAACCCCTTAGATCTTCATCCCAGGCAACTACTAAGTCCCCTTTTCATCCTCCCAACCCCATTTCTGAAGCCCTCCTCTCATCTGTTAACAAAAGAATCCAACCCCCATTCCAGATCACAGCAGCCTCTTTCCTTACCCTTTCCTGCCACCTACTGTATTGCCCCCGAGCAGTGGGCACTCAAGGTTCAGGCATACCAGAGAGGCGTAAGTTTGCTTAAAAGGAGAGGTTTATTGGATAACTTTCTACCCACACGTGCACCCAATAAGGTGGAACAAGCTGAATGGCTTTGCACAAACCCCTGCCAGCCTGAACCCCAAACTGGGCAACAAGGAACCCTTTTATAGGATACATGTTTACAGCACAGTAACGAGCAACTAATTACTACAAAGGATTAAGTCACTGCTTTCCCAGCATAGCACTCCAGTGACGGAGGCTCTTTCCAGAGTCCAACATCATAACAATAGCTGATAAGCACAGCCTCTAGTTTCCTGGCGGGGAGGTGAATTGCTCCAAGGTCCACACTATCTGGTTCATAAGGCACCTTCCCAGCATCCCTGGCAGAGCATCAGACGGGAATGCTCATCAGCAGCCTCAGATTAGGCACCAGGTGGCTCTGAGCTCACATTGGCCGTCCCTTGACCCATCTCACACTGAAAGCTAGACTAGAGAAAACTAAGACTGGGGGGGAATACAAGCTCCCCCTACCTACAGGCAGCTATTCTGCTGATGAAGAGGCTAAGCATCTGCCCACGGGCCAATTCATTCCACCCCCAATGGTCAAGGGGCAGCCCAATGTGTCTTTGTCCCATCCTTCAACCTCGGTGGGGTATCAGTCATTCTCTAAAGTAGCACATTACATACTAATACTACACCACCAATATACACAAGTAGGAAGCCACATATAACAGTGATCCCAAATGCAAAACCAGTAACTGACCACCCCCTGCTCCCCTGCAACCAGGCTGGGCTCAGGTTACAGCTTGAGTCCGATTTCTAGTATACACCCCCACAATTGAACAGACACAGCATGATGCATGACCGTATTGCAAAAGCCTATCAGCATGATTCCTAAAGGGAAAAGTCATCAAACACCTCATATCCCCCCACGCATGCAAACATCAGAAGCGAACAGCATTTCAAAAGGCAGTACTGAAGTCATCAGAAGTCTTGCAGCAAATCAGTACACAGTCCCATATGCCTAACCCCCGCCCCAAGCCACGTGGTCACCCACCCGGCCCTTTGTCTTGGGGCTTCAGGGAGTTTACGATCCACGCTGATCCACGCTGCTGCCTGCAGGATCTCGGGACTCCAGGAACAGATGTGTCTTCTCATCAGCGTGCAGCAGGACGTAGCCAGTTCCTTCTCCCTCTTGGCTTTGGGAAAAGTCTTTAGGACGGTCCACTTCATCGCCTTCTCCCTACCCTATATGAAAGTTCCGCCACAAGTCTTTATCTGGGGGCATCTTCTTCAGGGCTAGCTGGCCTAGCCCTCCCAGGTTGACAGCAAGAAATTGGCTCTGTCCTCCCTCACAATAAATTGTGGGCTCAAACAAAGGCAAATAACCCTCCCTGTGTCTCTCACTCTCTAAACTCACAGGGCACGGGGTGCCTCTCACTGATGGAATTTGCCCAGGGACTGCCCCCAGGGCCAGTTCTAAAGGGCGGCCAGGTGAGGCACTGGCCTGAGGGCCCCAGAGCTACAGGAGCCCCTCTGCTCCCCTTCCATGATACATCCCCGCACGCCCCCCACCTACCTGTCAGCCGGCTTTTTAGCATTGCCTTTAATGAAGATGGCGGCCGCAGCTTCCCTAAGGTACTGAAGTCGCTGCCGCCATCTTAGTTGATGGCAGTGATGTGCACACGTAGCAAGCACAAGTGCCATCAACAAAGATGGCAGCAGAGGCATCATCCCCTTAAAGAAACCATGGCCGCCATTTTCATTAAGGGCAATGGTAAAAGACAAGAGACAGGTAGGTGGGGTGGGGGGCTGCACGCGCATGCGCGCATGAGCACATGCACGCACACATGCTGGAACCTAGGGCAAGCTGATGCCCAAGGTCCCCGACATGTCTGGAGCCGGCCCCGACTGCCCCATCATAGGAACTGCCTCCCCCCACAAGACCGTTATGGGGCAGCGAAGGGGCAAAGTCACTGGGGAACTTTATCCCTCCCATCTCTCCAGGTGCTGGAAGCTTCCCTTGGGCTTGCATTCCCGCCTCTGGCTTTCCCTTCTCCACTTTTTCTTGCACTGCCATTTCTCCAGGCACTGGCAGCTACGAGTGCACGTACGCCTCCAGCTCCTCCTCCTGCCCTTCCTCCTCCCCAGCTGGCACACACAGAGCAAACAGCTTCTTCTCCTGCACTTTCTCTTTCACAGCAGGCCCACGTGGAGCAGAGAAATCTATCAGCAGCATCTCGTCTTCAGCCGCTTCCCCACTTTCTTCCAGGGCCGCTTCCTCTTCATTTTCCAGCCTGCCTTCCGTCAACTTCTGGGGCTTAACTTCCAGTGTTTTCCTGTCCTCTCCTCTGGCAGGTTCCTGGAAATCACAGCTTCTTCCTCTTCCCCCGCTACTGACGGCAACTCCTTGCAGTCCATCCCCTCTAGCTGCCTGTTCTGGGTGCCCTGCAGCTGGGCTCCTGGGCCACTCCTGACCCCTTGCAGCGGCTGATAAGGTGGGGCTCTTGCCTCCTTGCACGGGGTCTCCTTTTCCTCTTCAGAGATGCTCTCAAATATCTCTCCCATCTGTTGCCGGTGCGCCTGCCACTCCTGTTGCCTTTGTGGCTGCTCCTCCTGGCTCTCTCTCTTCTGTACGAGGGGGCAAGCTTGAACCACAGGCACTGCTGCCTCGCTTTTCCCCTCGCTCTCACCGTCTCCCTGATCTTCAGTTTCAGGGTCACAGTCAGGAGAGGTGTTGATGCTACGCACTTTGGTGTGCTCTGGGCATTTCTTCCGGGTTCCGCAAATGAGCCTACCCGCCAAATTTTCAGCTTTATGTCACAGAATCTACACTCTGCTCCTCCTTGCAGCTACCAGTCTAGCTGGCACGCAGTCTCCCTTTACTTGTGGCCATGCTGTTGCTAATTGCTTTGTGCCTGGGGCCCACATCTCATGCTGCAGCCAATCCAGAAGTCAGTTCTTCCATCTGACAACCGCATCCTCCTTCCCTCTGATGTGTCTGAACATCTCGGCTCTTTTAGTACCCTGCTTGCTGCGCCAAATGTATTGCCCCCCAGCAGTGGGCACTTAAGGGTCAGGGGTACCAGAGAGACATATGACACAGACTCAGCAAGTTTGCTTAAAAGGAGAGATTTATTGGATAACTTTCTACCCGCACATGCACCCAATAAGGTGGAACAAGCTGAATGACTTTGCACAAAGCCCTGCCAGCCTGAACTACGAACTGGGCAACAAGGAACCCTTTTATAGGATACATGTTTACAGCACAGTAATGAGGAACTTGTAAAGGCTGGCTGGGGTACTCCCCCATGCCTTCCTTTGTCCCAGGAGTCAATCCCCAACCCAGGGCAATTGATCCTGGCAAATATCCTGCTTTGCCAAGGCTGTGCATGCTCACAACAGCCCTGTAAGGTAGTCAACTGCCACCACCCTCCTTACTGGTTAGCCACTCTGTGTTGAAGGGGAACCCAGAGCCCAGTCACCCACCCAGGCTTCTACAGGGCAATTTATTTATTTATTTATTAAGCTTATAAACCGCCCGACTAGCAATAGCTCTCTGGGCGGTAAACAAAGTACAGTAAAATCATAATACAATACCAGAGGACATAAAAACAATCAAAAATCAATTACAACAATTTGTATAAATTTAAGTTAAACTAAATTAAAATGCTTCGGTGAAAAGAAAGGTTTTCACTTGGCGCTGAAAAGAAAACAGCGTCTGCGCCAAGCGCACCTCCACAAGGAGACTGTTCCACAATTCGGGGGCCACCACTGAGAAGGCCCTAGATCTTGTCACCACCCTCCGGGCATCCCTATGAGTAGGGGCCCGGAGGAGGGCCTTCGTTGTGGAACGTAGTGTACGGGCTGGTTCATATCGGGAGAGGCGTTCCAACAGGTATCGTGGCCCTGCGCCGTATAAGGCTTTATAGGTTAATACCAACACTTTGAATCTAGCCTGGAAGCTTATTGGCAGCCAGTGCAAGCGAGCCAGAACAGGTGTTATGTGCTCGGACCGCTTGGTCCTTGTTAGCAGTCTGGCTGCCGCATTTTGCACTAGGTGTAGCTTCCGAACAGTCTTCAAAGGTAGCCCTACGTAGAGCGCATTGCAGTAGTCTAAGCGTGAGGTTACTACAGCATGTACGACTGATGTAAGGTCCTCTTTACTCAAATAGGGGCGTAGCTGGGCTACCAACCGAAGTTGGTAGAACGCATTCCTTGCCACCGAGGCTACTTGAGCCTCAAGTGAGAGGGAAGAGTCAAAAAGGACTCCCAGACTACGAACCCGCTCCTTTGGGGGGAGTGTAACCCCATCCAGGACAGGGTATATATCCACCATCCGATCAGAGAAACCATCCACCAACAGCATCTCAGTCTTGTCTGGATTGAGCTTCAGCTTGTTAACCCTCATCCAGTCCATTGTCGCGGCCAGGCATCGGTTCAGGGCATCGACAGCCTCACCTGAAGAAGTTGAAAAGGAGAAGTAGAGCTGTGTGTCATCACGAGCAAGAGCCAAAATACACTCCTTGTTCCTAAACGCTTTAGGTAAAACACTTTAAACTTACATGGTAGTTATGGTCGATGGTAAGGACTGAATTTAGGACTGGTCTCTCTTGTGAAATGAACACACACTGATAATAAAATTAAAGTTTATTTAAAAATAAAAGAAAAGTAAAAGAATACAAATACAAAGGTAACAAGATAAAAGAGGTGCACAAGGTCTAGCAGTAAAATATTTCCCTAAAGACCACACCCAAAGGGGCAAGGTACAGCAGACGATGTGAGAGTTCAGTCACAAACAAAAATAACAAAGTCTATCTAGCCTATGCTATACTTACAGAACTAGCCTTCTCCCCTCAGAGAGTTTCTGGTCAGGAAGATAAGTTGCAACCACAACTGAGCAGCATCAAGCAGGCATGATGGCTCCCAAAGGTGGAATAAAAACCTAGGCTTTCTGCCCCACACTTATGGCAAAAATCCCTGGCAACAGTCAGAGGCAATTAACCACTGAAGGATGTTATGATGAGATGAAAAAACTCCTTCCTCACAGGACACAAGGCGCCTCCTCCTCCAACTCCCCAAGGTTTATGGCCTGGACGGCACCAGGCCCCTTTGCTGATCACAAGGTGTTAGCTGGGCCTTGTCATCATCCTCAGCTGCGCTGTAAAACGGCCAAGTCATGCCTGTGAGCAAAACCGGTTGTTAACCTTTCAGGATCTTAGGCTATCAAAAGAGTATCAAGAAGAAAGACCCCACAATTCCTTGCTCTGCAGCCATTTTAGTTGCAGGCCAGGGGCAAGCTGGCATGACACAACTAATTACTACGAAGGATTAAGTCACTGCTTTCCCAGCATAACACTCCAGCGATGGAGGCTCTTTCCAGGGTCCTACATCATAACAATAGCTGATAAGCGTAGCCTCTAGTTTCCTGGCAGGGATTGCTCCAAGGTCCACACTATCTGGTTCATAAGGCACCTTCCCAGCATCCCTGGCAGAGCATCAGACGGGAATGCTCATCAGCAGCCTCAGATTAGGCACCAGGTGGCTCTGAGCTCACATTGGCCGTCCCTTGACCCATCTCACACTGAAAGCTAGACTAGAGAAAACTAAGACTGGGGGGGAATACAAGCTCCCCCTACCTACAGGCAGCTATTCTGCTGATGAAGAGGCTAAGCATCTGTCCAGGGGCCAATACACCTACAAAGAACAGCTCAATGGGTGTGGGGAGAAGAGGAGGAGGAAGCCAGAGCCCCCCCTAGAGGCTGAGTGTATCACTACACCATGACAACAATTTAATATGTCTATTATATAGAGGGACAAATATTTCAAGACAACACTTTGGCATTGGCTCTCACAGCAGTGTGCAAATAAACAACAGATGATACAATACAACAATAAAACAAGTGGCCACAGCAGAAAGTTTAAAACAGCAGCAAACAGAAAGACCTAAGTCCCCTCCCCAGCAGTCTTGTGATTGAAACTGCAGCCTCCCTCACACGGCTGAATTTTGTCTGCATGCGTGTGTGTTTCATATATATCGTATAAATTCCAGGAAAAGCTATAGGCAACTGAGCATCACATATTGCTTGATTCTTAGCCTGGCCACCAGGGGAAACTGGGGCATGATGATTCCTCCCTCCCCCCCAAAAAAAAACTCTACAGAGAACAAGCAGATTGGTTATTATGTTAGGAGGTTAGGATTCACTGAGTGTCTTTTGGGGATGATGGATGAAAGAGACTCTTACCATCTCTCTCCTTACCTCCCTTGAAGTCTCCTGGTCCACCCCTCCCTCAGTCTCTGAAGCCCCTTCCCAAATCTACTCTCTCTCTTCCCCTACCCGTCCAGCCCAAGGAGAAGATCACCCCCACAGAGGATGATTCACCATCACACAACACTTTGCTGATTTGCACCGTGGACGCCTTCCCCCCCTCAAAGATCGATATCAAGTGTTCAGGAATGGGAAGAAGGAGAGCAGAGTGTGGACCACAGATGTCACCCGGAATGAGGACTGGACATTCCAGATCGAGGTGAAGCTGGAGGTGCAGCCAAAGCGCGGAGATATCTACACCTGCCAGGTAGAGCATGCCCGCTTCGAGGGCTCTGTCACCTTGCAGTAGGGTATGACAGCCCTGATCCATCTTCCTAATCTCCTGGAGTGGAGGCAGACTCTTTCAAAAGGGGGCACCCCTGGGCCAAGGTCTCTCTGGGGATGCATCCTTTGGGCGCTTATCCCAGGCCTGCCTTTCCTCACTCAAAGCTTCTTCTTTGATTTTCTTTCTTCAGATGCACAATCGGACTCTGCCAAGAGCAAGATGTGGATGGGGATCGTGTGGCAACTGGATTCACCTTCTACCTGAAGAGCAAGAAAGGTAATGAGGGCAGTGCCGGGGGAAGTGGAAGTTTAATGTAATAGTCCAGTTGGTGTTATGTTGTATTAGACACTGTGTGACAAAGACTACTAAGTCCATCACAAAAATTGATGTTCGAATGATGCACATGAAGGTAGCAATGACAGAGGGGGAGGATCTACAGGAAGTAGATAAAGTAATACATGAAATGTCATTAATTGAATATTGAATGTGGCAGGTAGAAACTGCCAGAAGGGAGGATATGATGGGGAAAAACTGGACAACTGAGAGGCCATTTTGGCTTCTACAGCTGCCTTGGCCTCAGCATCCATCTTGGGTGCTCACCCATCTCTGGAAAAGCCAAAACCTCTCTGTCTCTGCAAAGGAAAAACTGACAGGCCTCAAAAATAGCAGGTGAAGGGAAGTGGAGCAGTCTGTGGTTAAGCTAAGAGGAGAAGATTCTCGGGGGTCTGAAACTCCGCATAAAAATCCTGTTGGTAGCCATATGGATCCTTTGATGCAAAGAAAGAGTTGAATTCTGCTTAAAGCTATTTCCACATTCAAAGCATTTATACATCTCTTCCCTTGTACGGATCCTTCGATGTGCCTGAAGGTAGCCATTCTGACAAAAGGTCTTTCAACACTACAACCAGGTATAAGGTTTGTCCCCTGTGTGACATCTTTGATATGAAGTAAGGTGGCTACTCTGACTGAAGCTCTCTGCACACTCCAAGCATTGATAAGGTTTATTTATTTATTTGTTTGTTTATTTATTTGTGAGTTCTTTCATGCACCGTAAGGGCACATCTCTCACTGAAGCTTTTTTCACACTCCAAGCATTTATAAGGTTCGTCTCCTCTGTGAGTTCTTTGATGCAAAGTAAGGTGGCTACTCTGACAGAAGCTCTTTCCACACTCCAGGCATTGATATGGTTTGTCTTCTATGTGAGTTCTTTGATGCACCATAAGGTGACTACTCCGACTGAAGCTTTTTCCACACTTCAAGCATTGATAAGGTTTGTCCCCTGAGTGAGTTCTTTCATGTGTACTAAGGGTGCCACTCTGACTAAAGCTCTTTCCACACTCCAAGCATTGATAAGGTTTCTCCCCTGTGTGAGTTCTTTCATGTGTACTAAGGGTGCCACTCTGACTGAAGGTCTTTCCACACTCCAAGCATTGATAAGGTTTCTCCCCTGTGTGAGTTTTGTGATGCACTGTAAGGGTGCTAATCCATCTGAAGCTCTTTCCACATTCGAAGCATGTATAAGGTTTGTCTCCTGTGTGAATTCTTTGATGCACTGTAAGGGTGCTACTCCACCTGAAGCTCTTTCCACATTCAAAGCATGTATAAGGTTTGTCCCCTGTGTGAGTTCTTTGATGCATAGTAAGGTTGCCACTCTGACTGAAGCTCTTTCCGCACTCCAAGCATTCATAAGGTTTGTCCCCCGTGTGAGTTTTGTGATGCGAAGTAAGGGCACTACTCCGACTGAAGCTCTTTCCACACTCCAAGCATTTATAAGGTTTGTCCCCTGTATGAATTCTTTGATGCAGCGTAAGGCAGCTACTCCACCTGAAGCTCTTTCGACACTGCAAGCATTGATACGGTTTGTCCCCTGTGTGAGTTCTTTCATGTATCCTAAGGGTGCCACTCTGACTAAAGCTCTTTCCACACTCCAAGCATTTATAAGGTTTGTCCCTCGTGTGAGTTTTGTGATGCCAACTAAGGGTGCTACTCTGACTGAAGCTCTTTCCACACTCCAAGCATTTATAAGGTTTGTCCCTCGTGTGAGTTTTGTGATGCCAACTAAGGGTGCTACTCTGACTGAAGCTCTTTCCACACTCCAAGCATTTATAAGGTTTGTCCCTCGTGTGAGTTTTGTGATGCCAACTAAGGGTGCTACTCTGACTGAAGCTCTTTCCACACTCCAAGCATTTATAAGGTTTGTCCCTCGTGTGAGTTTTGTGATGCCAACTAAGGGTGCTACTCCGACTGAAGCTCTTTCCACACTTCAAGCATTTATAAGGTTTGTCCCCTGTGTGAGTTCTGTAATGACAAGTAAGGTAGCTACTCTCTCTGAAGCTCTTTCCACACTCCAAGCATTTATAAGGTTTGTCCCCCGTGTGAGTTTTGTGATGCGAAGTAAGGTGGCTACTGTTACTGAAGCTCTTTCCACACTGCAAGCATTGATACGGTTTGTCCCCTGTGTGAGTTCTTTCATGTATCCTAAGGGTGCCACTCTGACTAAAGCACTTTCCACATTCCAAGCATTTATAAGGTTTGTCCCCTGTGTGACATCTTTGATGTGAAGTAAGGGTGCCACTCCGAGTGAAGCTCTTTCCACACTCCAAGCATTTATAAGGTTTGTCCCCTGTGTGTGTTCTTTGATGCACCATAAGGGTGTTACTGCGACTGAAGCTCTTTCCACACTCCAAGCATTGATAAGGTTTGTCCCCTGTGTGAGTTCTTCTATGTTTACTAAAGCCACTACTGTCACTGAAGCTCTTTCCACACTCCAAGCATTCATAAGGTTTGTCCCCTGTGTGAGTTCTTTGATGCAAAATAAGGTGGCTACTCTGACTGAAGCTCTTTCCACACTCCAAGCATTTATAAGGTTTGTCTCCCGTGTGAGTTCTTTGATGAAAAGTAAGGGTGCTACTCTGACTGAAGCTCTTTCCACACTCCAAGCATTTATAAGGTTTGTCTCCCGTGTGAGTTCTTTGATGCGAAGTAAGGTGGCCACTCCGACTGAAGCTCTTTCCACACTCCAAGCATTCATAAGGTTTGTCCCCTGTGTGAGTTCTGTGATGCAAAGTAAGGGTGCTACTCTGACTGAAGCTCTTGCCACACTCCAAGCATGTATGAGGTTTGTCTCCCGTGTGAGTTCTTTGATGAAAAGTAAGGGTGCTACTCTGACTGAAGCTCTTTCCACACTCGAAGCATTTATAAGGTTTGTCTCCTGTGTGAGTTCTTTGATGCGAAGTAAGGTTGCTACTCCACCTGAAGCTCTTTCCACACTCCAAGCATGTATGAGGTTTGTCCCCTGTGTGAGTCTGTCTCTCCTCTTGTCTCTTTGCTTCATCTTGACTCCTCAGTTTCTGCTCCTGCATCTGCTCCTCAGCTTTTTCCACTGATACTTCAGATGTTTCTCCCTCAGCCTTGACCCCCCAGATGTATCCTGATGGAATGAAAAGGAAAGGAGATAAAATGCTGTGGAGAAATCCTGTGAATATATTATGATTTGTACTTTGAAAACATATTTCTGGGAGCTCTGTTGAGTAGTATGTGCTTGGTAAGATGCAGAGAGAGACAATTGTAACAAAACTCTGCTCTCTTGTTCCTCCATTTAAGGTGGACAGCCCAGTACCTATGCAAAGCTGAAATTTACAAACCTAGGATGGATCCTGTCTGACAGGAACATGGCCGTTTCCAATACCCAGAGGGAAACTCACATCCCCTCCCTCCCTCCCTCCCAAAAAGGTTAGTCCCCTGTTACCTGCAACACGAGACAGTGCTGGAAGATGAGACCCCTAGATGAGCTGCTGGGGAAGAACAACGGACAAGTACGAGTAGCGCTGTGACTAATGACGCAGCTGAGTGAAAGCCGAAAGGAAGCCCAGAGGTTGATGCGCACAGATGCAGAAGGAGAGTCGCATCAATATTACAATACTTGGTGTGAGTGAATTAATATGGATGGGAATAGGACATTTTCAGGCAGCTACAAAATATTTTATGCAGGAAATGATAAATTAAGAAGAGACGGGATTGCTCTAATGGTGAGAAGTGACATAGCAAAAGCAATTTGGAGCTATAATGCAAAATTTGAGTGAGTGACGTCAATGAGATTTAATGGGAAACCTATCAACATAACTATCATCTAAGTCCATCTCCAATTGCAAACACAGAAGAAGAGGAAATTGAGAGATTTTACGCAGAAGTACAGGAAGAAATTAAAGGAAATTTAAACCATGAGTAGGGATGTTGAATAATCAACAGGGGAACACACTGACTGACTGAGATGAAATAAAAGGAAGATGGAAGCAATACACTGAAGAACTCTATAAAAGAGAAGCCAGGATGACAGATTCATTCACGGAGGAACCATATGATGAAGAATCAGAAATTTTAGAATGTCAGGTGAAAGCTGCTCTTAAAATACTTGGAAGAAACAATCACCAGGAATAGATGGCATAACAATAGAGTGGCTACAAGCTACTGAGTCTGAATCTGTCCAAATTTTGACAAAACTTTGTCAACAGATATTTATTTATTTATTTATTTATTTATTTATTTATTTATTCTGTTTTCATCCCGCCCTTCCTCCCAGCAGGAGCCCAGGGTGGCACGCAAAGCACTAGAAACACTTTAAAACATAATAAAAACAGATCTTAAAATACATTAAAACAAAACAGCGTTAAAGAAATATTAAAAAAATCTTTTTAAAAAGGGTTAAAAACATTATTAAAGGAACATATTAAGCAATTCTGACACAGACTGTCCACAGACAGTTACCCAATGCTCTTCTCTGAGAGTGACCCTGTGGATAGGATCGGAACCACCATAAAACAGTGCCTCCAATACCCATATCTGTTGGTTCTGTTGGTTCTGGGGGATGTCAACATCCATGCCGAGGCCACCTTATCCGGGGCAGCTCAGGAATTCATGATATCTATGACAACCATGGGACTGTCCCAATATGCCATTGGCCCAACACATGTAGCAGGGCATACTCTAGATTTGGGTTTTGCAACTGGACATGGAGTTGATCTCAATGTTGGGGGCCTTACATCAGTCCCTCTGTCATGGACAGATCACTGCTTGCTGAAGTTTAAGACTTACAGCAGCTTTTGCCCTCTGCAAGGGTGAGGGACCTATTAAGGTTCAGGACAGACAAAAGGAAGTACTTCTTTACTCAGCGCATAGTTAAACTATGGAATTTGCTCCCACAAGATGCAGTAATGGCCACCAGCTTGGATGGCTTTAAAAGAAGATTAGACCAATTCATGGAGGACAGGGCTATCAATGGCTACTAGCCGTGATGGCTGTGCTGTGCCACCCTAGTCAGAGGCAGCATGCTTCTGAAAACCAGTTGCCGGAAGCCTCAGGAGGGGAGAGTGTTCTTGCACTCGGGTCCTGCTTGCGGGCTTCCCCCAGGCACCTGGTTGGCCACTGTGAGAACAGGATGCTGGACTAGATGGGCCACTGGCCTGATCCAGCAGGCTCTTCTTATGTTCTTATGTTCTTAAGGTGGTCTGCCCCCAGAGACTAATGAATCCGGATGGTTTCCAAAGGGCTCTGGGAAGTTTTCCGGCTGATAGGGCTGGCGCTCCTGTTGAAACCCTGGTTGAACTGTGGAATACAGAAATGACCTGGGCGGTTGACACGATTGTTCCTGAGCGCCTTCTCCTGTGTAGAGCTCATACAGCTCCATGGTATACCCCAGAGCTGAGAGCAATAAAACAGTCTAGGAGATGACTTGAGTGCAGATGGAAACGAGCTCCTGGTGCATGCAGTTACACACTGGTAAGTGTCTATGGTAAGCTGTATTTAGGGGCAGTGAAGGGAGCAAAAAAACAATATTTTGCTGCCACTATCAAGCCATCAATCTGCCATCCAGCGGAGCTCTTCAGAATTGTCCGGGGACTATTACACTCTGGCCCCAGGGACATGGTAGAACCATCTGAGGCCCGCTGTAATGAATTTGCTAGGCACTTCCAGGATAAAACCTTTAGCATCCACCAGGACTTAGCCTCCAGTGTTATAGCAGGTGAATCAAGTGGGGTATCCAGAGCAACAAAGGCTCTTGCCATATATGGAGCGAGAAATGCCAGACGTCCAAGGAATTTCAGAAGGAAATCACCCTGTGCTTTATAGATTACAGCAAAGCCTTTGACTGTGTAGATCATGAAAAACTATAATAATAATAATAATAATAATTTAATTTTTAGGCCGCCTATCTGGCCGAAGCCACTCTAGGCGGCGTCCATATTAAATTCAATAAAATACAAAATACAGTAAATACAATAAATACAATAAAATACAAATAATCATCAGTGACAGAATAGCAGCAATTGTAATACATAGCAGCGGGGATTGAGTATATAATTAGCCCATCCCGATAGTCTCAAAGGCCTGACCAAACAGCCAAGTTTTTAATGCCCGGCGGAAAGTATCCAGGGAAGGGGCATGTCGAAGATCGAACGGGAGGGAATTCCAGAGAGTGGGGGCCGCCACCGAAAAAGCCCTCTCTCTAGTCCCCACCAACCTAACTACTTTTGTTGGTGGGATTGAGAGAAGGCCCTGCGTGGCGGATCGTGTCGGGCGGCATAGTTGGTGACGCTGGAGGTGCTCCTTCAGATAAACCGGGCCGAAACCATATAGGGATTTAAAGGTTAACACCAACACCTTGAATTGGGCCCGGAAAACTACTGGAAGCCAGTGTAGATTAAATAATACTGGTGTAATATGATCACGGCGACGGCTGTTTGTAAGTAAACGAGCCGCCGCATTCTGTACCTGTTTATTTAATCTATACGCAGAACATATCATACGGAAAGCAGGATTGGACCAAGAAGAAGGAGGTGTGAAAATTGGAGGGAGAAATAGCAATAATTTAAGATATGCAGATGATAAAATACTACTATTTTGGGTGTGGAAGAATTTGCGGTGGTTCCGTTGTCATGGACAGATCACTACCTGGTTAGGTTTAGACTCGCTGGGACTCAGAGCCTCTGCAGGGGTGGGGGACCTATTAGAATGGTCCGTCCCAAGAGGCTGATGGATCCGGACGGCTTTCTGATGGCTCTTGGAGATTTCCCTGTTGCCTTGGCAGGCGATCCTGTCGAAGCCCTGGTTGATCTTTGGAATAGGGAAATGACCAGGGCGGTGGACACGATCGCTCCCGAGCGTCCCCTCTTTCAGAGTGGAGCCAAACCGGCTCCATGGTTTTCCAAGGAGCTGGTGGTGATGAAAACATGTCAGATGGGGACTAGAGCGACGTTGGTGGAAAACTCAGAGCGAATCTGATCGATCTCGGGCTAGAGCCTACTTGAAGGCCTACTCCGAGGCAGTACAGGCTAAGAAGAAATCTTTCTTCTCGGCCTCCATTGCGTCTGCTGGGAGCCATCAAGCGGAACTGTTTCGAGTGGTTAGGGGGCTTTTAACTACTAGCCCCCATGAAGGTATTTCTGACCACTCAGCAGGCCGCTGTCAAGAATTTGCACGGCAGTTTGTGGACAAAGTCACTCAGATTCGCTGTGATTTGGACGCTAAAATTGATACAGTCTCTGAGGATGTAACTCCGGCACCTGTTTGTCCAATTAAAATGGATTCTTTTCAACTTGTTCTACCCGAGGATGTGGACAAGATCCTTGGAGCGGCGCGCGCCACTACGTGTGTACTGGACCCTTGCCCTTCCTGGCTCATTAGAAGTACCAGAGGGGGACTGGTCGATTGGATCAGGGGAATAGTTAATGCCTCTCTACAACAAGGCAGAATTCCATCATGCTTAAAGGAGGCAGTTATAAGACCACGGCTGAAAAAGCCCTCCCTTGATCCCTCTTTATTGGGTAACTACCGGCCAGTCTCCAATATTCCATTTTTAAGCAAGATAATAGAACGTGTGGTGGTCGCCCAACTCCAGAGATTCCTGGATGATACAGATTATCTAGATCCATTTCAATCTGGTTTCAGACCTAGCTATGGGACAGAGACGGCTTTGGTCACCTTGGTGGATGACCTACGCAGAGAACTGGACAGGGGAAGTGTGTCTCTGCTGGTTCTTCTGGACCTCTCAGCGGCTTTCGATACCATCGATCACGGTATCCTTCTGGGCCGCCTTGCTGAGATGGGACTTGGGGGCACTGTTTTACAGTGGCTCCAATCCTTCCTGGAGGATCGAACCCAGAAGGTGGTACTGGGGGACTCCTGCTCGACCCCTTGGCCATTGACCTATGGGGTCCCTCAGGGTTCTGTTTTGTCCCCCATGTTATTTAACATCTACATAAAACCGCTGGGAGAGGTTGTCCGGGGTTTTGGGGTTCGGTGCCATCAGTATGACACTCAACTCTATTTCTCTTTTCCACCTGAAGCCAAGGAAGCCGTACAGACCCTAAACCAGTGTCTGGCATCAGTGATGGACTGGATGAGGGTAAACAAGTTGAGATTAAATCCTGACAAAACAGAGGTACTCCTGGTCAGTCGGAGGGCAGATCAGGGAATAGGGGTTCAACCGGTACTGGATGGGGTCGCACTCCCCCTGAAGTCTCAGGTTCGCAGTTTGGGTGTACTCCTGGACTCAGCTTTGAATTTGGAGGCCCAGATTGCTACTGTATCCAGGAGCGCATTTGCCCAATTAAAACTGGTGCGCCAGCTGCGCCCGTTCCTGGAGCTACCTGATCTGACTAGGGTGATGCATGCCTTGGTTACATCCCGCTTAGACTACTTTAATGCGCTCTACGTGGGGCTGCCTTTGAAGACTGTTCGGAAACTTAAATTGGTACAAAGAGCTGCAGCCAGAGTGCTAACCGGGGCTGGTTACAGGGACCATATAACTCCCCTGTTACAACAGATCCACTGGCTGCCAATTTGTTTCCGGTCACAATTCAAAGTGCTGGTTTTGACCTACAAAGCCCTATACGGCTCAGGTCCAGACTATTTGACAGATCGTATCTCCCTACATGAACCTGTCCGGGATTTGAGATCTTCAGGTGAGGCCCTTCTTGTGTTCCCCACACCTTCGCAAGCACATATGACGCAGACACTATATAGGGCCTTTTCTGTGGCCGCCCCTAGCCTGTGGAACTCCCTTCCGAGTGAGGTGTGATCAGCTCCCTCCTTGCTGTCTTTCCGGCGACCAGTAAAGACTGTTTTATTTCAATGGGCATTTGGGACAGAGAACGACCAGGATTAATGTCTTATAGGCTTGGTGATCACATTATATGATTATTATTTTAAATTGTTTGCTGTTTTAACTTTTATCTTATAGTCTTTAATTGTCCCTTATAGTTTAATTCTTTTTTAATAATATACTCTGTATGTTTTAATGATGTTGTTTTTAGTTGTAAGCCGCTCTGAGTCCTATTGGAAAAGGGCGGGGTAAAAATAAAGTTTTATTATTATTATTATTATTATTATTATTACTAGCAGAAACCAGAAATGATTTGAAATGAATGCTGATGAAAGTTAAAGAGGAAAGCACAAAAGCAGGACTACAGCTGAACGTCAAGAAGACTAAAGTAATGACAAGAGAAGATTTATGTAACTTTAAAGTTGACAATGAGGACATTGAACTTGCCAAGGATTATCAATACTTCGGCACAGTCATTAACTAAAGCGGAGACAATAGTCAAGAAATCAGAAGAAGGCTAGGACTAGGGAGGGCAACTGTGAGAGAACTAGAAAAGGTCCTCAAGTGCAAAGATGTATCACTGAACACCAAAGTCAGGATCATTCAGACCATGATATTCCCGATCTCTGTGTATGGATGTGAAAGATGGACAGTGAAAAAGGTGGATAAGACAAAAATCAACTCATCTGAAAGGTGGTGTTGGAGCAGAGCTTTGCGCATACCATGGACTGCAAAAAAGACAAATAATTGGGTGTTAGAACAAATCAAACCAAAACTGTCATTAGAAGCTAAAATGATGAAACTGAGATTATCATACTTTGGACACATCATGAGAAAACATGATTCACTAGAAAAGACAATAATGCTGGGAAAAACAGAAGGGAGTAGAAAAAGAGGAAGAACAAACAAGAGATGGATTGATTCCATAAAGGAAGTCGCAGACCTGAACTTACAAGGTCTGAATAGGGCGGTTTACAACAGATGTTACTGGAGGTTGCTTATTCATAGGGTTGCCATAAGTCATAATGAAGGCACATAACAACAAAAACCTTGAAATGCAGGAAGCTGCTTTAGACTGAGGATCATTGGTTCATGTCTACTCATCTGAACAGGGTGGTTCATGACAGATGCTCTTGGAGGGCACTGATTCATAGGGTTGTCATAAGTTGTAGTCGACTTGGAGACACATAACAACAACAATCCAGAGCACAGCCTTTTCCCAATTTCTTGGATTAGTTTCAGTTGGTACAGCTTGAGGACGTTGACAAGGTGCTTCGACACGTTCGTGCAACCACTTCTGTGCTGGATCCTTGCCCTTCTTGGCTAATAAAAGCTAGCAGGGATGGAACAGCCGGCTGGGCCAGGGAGATGATTAATGCCTCTCTGCGAGAGGGGGTGGAACCTGGCTGCCTGAAAGAGGCGGTAGTGAGACCACTCCTGAAGAGACCCTCCCTGGACCCAGAAAATCTTAACACAATACGCTCATGGCAAATGTTCCATTCCTGGGCAAGGTGCTGGAACGAGTGGTTGCAGTCCAGCTCCAGACACTCTTGGATGAGACTGATTATCTGGATCCATTTCAGTTGGGTTTCAGGCCTGGCTTTTGCACAGAAACAGCCTTGGTTGCCCTGTATGATGACCTTTGTCGGGAGAGAGACGGGAGGAGTGTGACTCTGTTGATTCTCCTTGAGGCCAAGGTGGCGGACCTGGAAAAGCTGAGAGAGGCAGAGAGGTGTGTGGAGGAGGCCTTCAGGGACGTTATAGCTGTGTCCCACTCCAACGATGATAGCTCTCCTGCTATCATGGAGAACGATGGCCTCAGGAAAGGAGAGCATCCAGCTGAGGAAGAGGGAAAGGATCCCTTAGAAGGGACCCATTCCTTGGGGGATGAGCAGCTGTCCTCTCGTGCCGAGGATATATCTCCAGGGGGTGGAGGGATCCTTGTAGTGGGTGATTCGATCATTAGGAACATAGACAGTGGGGTGTGTGATGGGCGTGTAGACCGCAAGGTGTTTTGCCTGCCTGGTGCGAAGGTTGCGGATATCGCCCGTCGTTTAGATAGTTTGGTAGACAGTGCTGGGAAGGAGTCAGTGGTCGTGGTGCACGTTGGCACCAACGACATGGGGAAATGCAGCCGTGAGGTCCTGGAAGCAAAATTTAGGTTGCTAGGTAGGATGCTGAAAGCCAGGACCTCCAAGGTGGCTTTCTCTGAAATGCTACTGGTTCCACGTGCAGGACCAGCCAGACAGGCCCAGCTTTGCAGTCTCAATGCATGGATGAGACGATGGTGTCGGGTGGAAGGGTTTAGATTTGTTAGGCACTGGGGAACATTTTGGGACAAGCCGGGCCTGTACAAAAGGGACGGGCTCCACTTGAACCAGAATGGAACCAGACTGCTGGCACTTAAAATTAAAAAGGTGGCAGAGCAGCTTTTAAACTGACTGAGGGGGGAAACCTGACAGGAGCTGAGAAAGGTCCGGTTCGGAATAAACCTCCCCCCTGGGATAAAAACCAAAGAAATGATGAAATTTTAAAAGGGGTAGACCTAGAAGTAGGCATTGTGAGAGCAGGGGCACAGGATATAAATTCAGAAGAGCAAAATTACCACAGGCCAAACCACAAGTGCCAAAGACACTTGAAGAGAGACACTGCTTACAAGTGCCTGTACGCTAATGCTAGGAGCCTGCGAACCAAGATGGGAGAACTGGAGTGCTTGGTCTTAGAGGAGAGCATTGATATAGTGAGCATAATGGAGACCTGGTGGAATGGAGAAAACCAGTGGGATACGGTTATCCCTGGATATAAACTATATCGGAAGAACACGGAAGGACGTATTGGTGGTGGAGTCGCTCTATACATGAAAGAAGGCATTGAATCCAGCAAGCTCGAAACCCCAAAAGAGGCAGACTCCTCCACAGAATCGTTGTGGGTGGTGATACCATGCCCCAGGAGGGACTTAATACTGGGAACGATCTATCGTCCCCCTGATCAAAATGCTCAGGGAGACCTTGAGATGAGAGATGAAATTGAGGAAGCATCCAAACTAGGAAATGTGGTAGTAATGGGTGACTTCAACTACCCGGACATAGACTGGCTGCATATGTGTTCCAGTCATGACAAAGAAGCAAAGTTTCTAGATATTCTAAATGACTATGCCCTAGACCAGTTGGTCATGGAACTGACCAGAGGGACGGCAACCCTGGACTTAATCCTCAGTGGGGACCGGGACCTGGTGCGAGATGTAAGTGTTGTTGAACCGATTGGGAGCAGTGACCACAGTGCTATTAAATTAAACATACATGTAACTGGCCAATTGCCAAGAAAATCCAACACGGTCACTTTTGACTTCAAAAGAGGAAACTTCACAAAAATGAGGGGATTGGTAAAAAGAAAGCTGAAAAACAAAGTCCAGAGGGTCACATCACTCGAAAATGCTTGGAAGTTGTTTAAAAACACTATATTAGAAGCTCAACTGGAGTGCATACCGCAGATCAGAAAAGGTACCGCCAGGGCCAAGAAGATGCCAGCATGGTTAACGAGCAAAGTCAAGGAAGCTCTTAGAGGCAAAAAGTCTTCCTTCAGAAAATGGAAGTCTTGTCCGAATGAAGAAAATAAAAAAGAACACAAACTCTGACAAAAGAAATGCAAGAAGACAATAAGGGATGCTAAAAAAGAATTTGAGGAGCACATTGCTAAGAACATAAAAACCAACAACAAAAAATTCTATAAATACATTCAAAGCAGGAGACCATCTAGGGAGGCGATTGGACCCTTGCATGATAAGGGAGTCAAAGGTGTACTAAAGAACGATAAGGAGATTGCAGAGAAGCTAAATGAATTCTTTGCATCTGTCTTCACAGTGGAAGATATAGGGCAGGTCCCTGAACCTGAACTAACATTTGCAGGAAGGGATTCTGAGGAACTGAGACAAATAGTGGTAACGAGAGAGGAAGTTCTAAGCTTAATGGACAATATAAAAACTGACAAATCACCGGGCCCGGATGGCATCCACCCAAGAGTTCTCAAAGAACGTAAAGGTGAAATTGCTGATCTGCTAACTAAAATATGTAACTTGTCCCTCGGGTCCTCCTCCATGCCTGAGGACTGGAAAGTGGCAAATGTAACGCCAATCTTCAAAAAGGGATCCAGAGGGGATCCCGGAAATTACAGGCCAGTTAGCTTAACTTCTGTCCCTGGGAAACTGGTAGAAAGTATTATTAAAGCTAGATTAACTAAGCACATAGAAGAACAAGCCTTGCTGAAGCAGAGCCAGCATGGCTTCTGCAAGGGAAAGTCCTGTCTCAGTAACCTATTAGAATTCTTTGAGAGTGTCAACAAGCATATAGATAGAGGTGATCCAGTGGACATAGTGTTTGACAAGGTACCTCACCAAAGGCTTCTGAGGAAGCTTAGCAGTCATGGAATCAGAGGAGAGGTCCTCTTGTGGATAAGGAATTGGTTAAGAAGCAGAAAGCAGAGAGTAGGAATAAACGGATAGTTCTCCCAATGGAGGGCTGTAGAAAGTGGAGTCCCTCAAGGATTGGTATTGGGACCTGTACTTTTCAACTTGTTCATTAATGACCTAGAATTAGGAGTGAGCAGTGAAGTGGCCAAGTTTGCTGACGACACTAAATTGTTCAGGGTTGTTAAAACAAAAAGGGATTGCGAAGAGCTCCAAAAAGACCTCTCCAAACTGAGTGAATGGGCGGAAAAGTGGCAAATGCAATTCAATATAAACAAGTGTAAAATTATGCATATTGGAGCAAAAAATCTTAATTTCACATATACGCTCATGGGGTCTGAACTGGCGGTGACCGACCAGGAGAGAGACCTTGGGGTTGTAGTGGACAGCACGATGAAAATGTCGACCCAGTGTGCGGCAGCTGTGAAAAAGGCAAATTCCATGCTAGCGATCATTAGGAAAGGTATTGAAAATAAAACAGCCGATATCATAATGCCGTTGTATAAATCTATGGTGCGGCCGCATTTGGAATACTGTGTACAGTTCTGGTCGCCTCATCTCAAAAAGGATATGATAGAGTTGGAAAAGGTTCAGAAGAGGGCAACCAGAATGATCAAGGGGATGGAGCGACTCCCTTACGAGGAAAGGTTGCAGCATTTGGGGCTTTTTAGTTTAGAGAAAAGGCGGGTCAGAGGAGACATGATAGAAGTGTATAAAATTATGCATGGCATTGAGAAAGTGGATAGAGAAAAGTTCTTCTCCCTCTCTCATAATACTAGAACTCGTGGACATTCAAAGAAGCTGAATGTTGGAAGATTCAGGACAGACAAAAGGAAGTACTTCTTTACTCAGCGCATAGTTAAACTATGGAATTTGCTCCCACAAGATGCAGTAATGGCCACCAGCTTGGATGGCTTTAAAAGAAGATTAGACCAATTCATGGAGGACAGGGCTATCAATGGCTACTAGCCATGATGGCTGTGCTCTGCCACCCTAGTCAGAGGCAGCATGCTTCTGAAAACCAGTTGCCGGAAGCCTCAGGAGGGGAGAGTGTTCTTGCACTCGGGTCCTGCTTGCAGGCTTCCCCCAGGCACCTGGTTGGCCACTGTGAGAACAGGATGCTGGACTAGATGGGCCACTGGCCTGATCCAGCAGGCTCTTCTTATGTTCTTATGTTCTTATGTTCTTATCTCTCAGCAGCTTTCAATACCATCGACCATGGTATCCTTCTGGGGAGACTGGCTCAGTTGGGAGTGGGAGGTACTGCATTGCGGTGGTTCTGCTCCTACTTGGCAGGTCGCCTCCAGAAGGTGGTGCTTGGGGAACATTGCTCGGCACCCTGGACTCTTCAGTATGGGGTTCCACAGGGGTCAGTTCTGTCCCCCATGCTGTTCAACATCTACATGAAACCATTGGGTGTGGTCATCTGGAGCTTTGGAGTGCATTGCCATCAGTATGCTGATGACACGCAGCTCTATTTCTCCTTTTCATCTTCTTCAGGTGTGGCTGTCAATGTGCTGAACCAGTGCCTGGCTGCGACAATGGACTGGATAAACTGAGGCTCAATCCAGACAAGACTGAGATGCTGCTAGTGGGTGGTTCTCCTGACCAAATTGTGGATGTCCAACCTGTCCTGGATGGGGTTGCACTCCCCCTGAAGGAGCAGGTTCGTAGCTTCGGGCTTCTCCTAGGACCATCTCTGTTACTTGAGGCTCAGGTAGCCTCGGTAGCACGGAGTGCCTTCTACCAACTTTGGTTGGTAGCCCAACTAAGTTCCTATCTGGACAGGGAAAACCTGGCTTCAGTTGTCCATGCTCTGGTAACCTCCAAGTTAGATTACTGCAATGTGCTCTATGTGGGGCTGCCTTTGAAGACAGTTCGGAAACTGCAGCTTGTGCAAAATGCAGCGGCCAGATTGGCAAAAGGGACCAGATGGTTTGAACATATAAAACCAATTCTGGCCTTCTTGCATTGGCTACCTGTATGTTTCCGAGCTCGATTCAAGTTGCTGGTTTTAACCTATAAAGCCTTGCACGGCTTGGGACCGCAATACCTGATGGAACACCTCTCCAAACACGAACCCACCCGTACACTAGGCTCAACATCGAAGGCCCTCCTCCGGTGCCTACTGCGAAGGAAGCTGGGCATCTGGCAACAAGGGAGAGGGCCTTCTCGGTGGTGGCCCCCAAATGATGGAATGCTCTTTCTGATGAGGTGCGTCTGGCATCAACACTGTTATCTTTTCGACGCCAGGTCAAGACTTTCCTCTTCTCCCAGGCGTTTTAGCATGTGATTTTTTAAATTGTTTAAAAATTTTAAAGATGTGTTTTTAAATTTGTATATTTGCTTTTAATGATTTTAGTTACTGTAAACCGCCCAGAGAGCTTTGGCTATGGGGCGGTATATAAATACAATAAATAAATAAATAAAATAAATCTCACCAAGTCGGCCCAGAAGGATACCATGGTCAATGGTATCAAAAGCCACTCAGAGATCAAGTAAGAAGAACAGGGTCACACACATCCTGTTTTCTCCTGTAAAGGTTATCCATCAGGGCAACCAAGGATGATTCAGTCCCATAACCAGGCCTGAACCCAGACTGGGATGGGTCAAGATAATTTGCTTCATCCAAGAGTACTTGCAATTGCTGGGCCACAACCGTCTCAAGCACCTTCCCTAAGAAGGGGGTATTTGCAACCGGTTGGTAGTAGTCATAAACCAATGGGTCCAGGCTGGAACCACTCCCTCCTGCAATGATGCATTGAGCACACCCTGGATCCACTCGGTCAGACCCCCTCAGCAAGCTTTAATAAGCCCAGTAGGGCAAGGGTCAAGAGGAGACATTGCTGGCCACATCATCGCATCAACTGAAACCGTTCCCAAGAAGGTGCAGCAGACGATGCACTGGACACCTCATTGGGGACTACAGTAGATGTGGAGGGGGCATCAAGACTGCTACGGAGGTGAGAAGTTTCACTCTCAAAGTGCGTAAGTGGATGTGCCATAAAGGTTCTCGGTGTGGAGAAACTGGGTAACACCTTTTGATTTAGTAGGGAACTTACCCCAGGTGTAGGAAGAGGTAGCGGAAGTAGCTCCCACCGATTTGCACCCATTTCAGGAAAAACATCACTCGCTAAACAGTTTGTCTGCCGGGCTACCCAAAAACAAGGAGGGCAGGGCCACGTTTGTTTTCCTGAATTAAACAGTGACCTTAACATTGAAAGAATAGCCTCACTATTAAACTATCACAGCTGAACGAAAGGACAAAGGAGGACACAGGAAGAAGCTGTCTCATAACGAATCAGTCCATTTCTCTCATGATTGTCTACTTAGCTCTGTTCTATGAAGCGTCTACATCTCGAAGCTTGAGGCCATGAAATTGATAATCGTAACCACAAATATTCAGGGGAGGAGGCAGACGGGACGGGGCAGAGTTGCATCCCCAAATCTGGAGGGTCTGTGGGGAGGGGGCACTTAAGGGGGGTCCTTGCTCTCTTCTACCCTCCCCTCCCCCCAACTGCATACCTCTGTTTCGAGGCTCCCTCCGTGCAACCCCGCTCTGCAACATCGCTGCACACCAAGAGGAGCTCCTCCGGTGCTTCCAGACTGCATTTCTTGTGGAGAGGCGGGGTGGGAAAGGGAAGTCCCTCATTTGCGCTCTTCCCTTCTGCTCCGTCATTGGTTAACCCTTAAAGTGGCTGAAGCGCCTTGCTGCTTCACAGGAGAGCGAGGGGAGGTGGGAAGCCCTTTTCTGTCCATTGTCCCTTCTCCATAATAAAAATAAAAATGCATTGCACATTTTTTAAAAAAGGCTTCAACGGAACAGCTTATGGCATCCTAAACCCTCTTTTCTTTACCTGTCAGATTTCTCTGTGCAAGGACTTTTTGTGTTGACTTGTATTGGCGCTGAAGGAGAGCAGGGCTCTCATGCCTTTAACAGCTGAGTGGCAGGCATATATTAAACAGAGTAAGCTTTTCTGGTCCAGAACTGAAATTATGGGGAAAGCTTCACCTGTTTGATATTGTATTTGTCAGGCATCTTGTTACTTGTGTGTGACCTCAGATTGATCTTTGGGAACTCCTCCCCCTCCATCTGCAAAAGAGGGTGCACATTTGCTCATGACGTGAAGGGCAAGTACGTTTGTGTCATTGTCTGTGAGTGCAGCAGAGGGTGTGAGCCACATTTAGTGGACAGGGCCCAGAAAATCCTCTTAAGAACATAAGAACATAAGAAGAGCCTGCTGGATCAGGCCAGTGGCCCATCTAGTCCAGCATCCTGTTCTCACAGTGGCCAGCCAGGTGCCTGGGGGAAGCCCGCAAGCAGGACCCGAGTGCAAAAACACTCTCCCCTCCTGAGGCTTCCGGCAACTGGTTTTCAGAAGCATGCTGCCTCTGACTAGGGTGGCACAGCACAGCCATCATGGCTAGTAGCCATTGATAGCCCTGTCCTCCATGAATTTGTCTAATCTTCTTTTAAAGCCATCCAACCTGGCGGCCATTACTGCATCTTGTGGGAGCAAATTCCATAGTTTAACTATGCGCTGAGTAAAGAAGTACTTCCTTTTGTCTGTCCTGAATCTTCCAACATTCAGCTTCTTTGAATGTCCACGAGTTCTAGTATTATGAGAGAGGGAGAAGAACTTTTCTCTATCCACTTTCTCTTGGCAGTTTGGCCCCTCTGGTTGCCCAGGGAAAGGCGTAGGAGTGGTGGGAGGCCAGGCCTTGAGGGAGGAATCCCAAGCGAGTGAGGAGTGGAGGAGGCCAGCAGCAGGACTGAAGTAGACGGCCAGTGAGGCTGAATCCCAGAACTTGTCTACTAAGCTACTTAGCTGAATCCCAGAAGCAGAACCTGATGACTCTTCCCACATCCCCAACATAAAAAAAGGAAGCACGCCTCTCATCCTGCCTGATCCAAGGGCCAGGAGGAGCTGTGGGTGAGAATTCGCACATGTCGCTCGTGCATGCAGTAACTCTCGCAAGGGCCCCCCAGCTATGTACATATGTGCATAAGTCCTTGGAGGGGCAGCATCATGAGTACTCTGGGCCCCATGAACCCTCTGGGTGGCCCACAAACCTGACCTCGGGGGTTGTGGCACCAAAGGCACTCCTTGGCCAGGGTGCAATTTTTTATAACACACATCCCATTTAGGTTTTTAGAACACTTTCTGTATTTTTTTTATTTAAATGCATATTTCTGGTTTAATAACCTAACTTCCATTTAGATTTTACGCATGGACAGTTTGATTTCCTATTTATTTTACTGACAGGTTTGTTTCCAGTTTAATAACTGGCATAAATACTTATTTCAGTCTATTAAAAAAAGACATCATCTTTGCAAGACATCAGGTTTCCCGGTTGATTTCCTTTTTGCATTCCCAGTTCTATCTCTTCTTTCTAAAGTCATCCTAGACTTTTGGCAAATGATTCCTCTTCTGGAAGATAAAAGGGTGCTCTGAAAAAACCGTTTGGCTCATAAGCTATTGTCATGTGACCTCTAGCAAAGCATACCTGTGAAACATCAGGTTAGTCATTCCAACTCTGAGAAAGATTTGAATCCTGGGCGATACACGCTTCATGATCAAGGAGCTGCGGCCATAAAAAGAAAATCGATTCCATCAAAATATATTTATTAGCGACGTTCTGACACCTGGTGCAGGAAGAGGGAGCAGGAAGTATCTCCCACCAATTTGCACCCTCTTCAGGAAGAACGTCACTCGCTAAACAGTTTGTCTGCCGGGCTACTCTAAAACAAGGAGGGCAGCCACGTTTCGGCTTTCCTGAATTAAATGGCGACCTTAATTCTAACCGAACAGGAAACTGGGGAGGGCTGGCAGAATGAAGGCATTGAAAGAAGAGCCTCACTATTCAACCATCACAGCTGAACCAAAGGACAAACGAGGACACATGAAGAGGAGGCCCATTTAGCGCCCTGTTGCCCACTTAGCTCTGTTCCGACTATGGGGCGCCTCCATCTCGAAGCTGAAGGCCACGAAATTCATCAGCGGAACCGCAGATGTTCCGAGGGATGCTTCGATCCGGCCCCCCACAGCCAGCCCAGCCCAGGGGAGAGGCGGACGGGACGGGGCGGAGCTGCAGCCTCCGATCCGGAGGGTCTGCGGGGCGGGGGCGCTTCAGGGGGCTCCTCCCCTCTCCCACCCTCCCCTCCGCCCCATTGCCTACCTTTGGCTCCAGGCTTCCCCCACGCAACCCCACTCGCCAACATCGCTGCGCACGAAGAGGGGCTCCTCCGGTAATTCTAGCCTGCATTTCTCGCCCCAGAGGCGGAGCAGGAAAGGGAAGTCCCTCCTTTGCGCTCTTTCCTTCGACTCTGTGGTCCTTTGTTAACCCTTAAGGAGCAAAGTGGCTGTAGCCAGTGGCGTCAGTAGGGTTGGTGTCACTCGGTGCGGTAACTCATGGTGTCACCCCCACGGACCTCCTCCCATACCAGACCAGACAGAATCCTTAGTAATGTCTTTTGTACCAATGTTACTCGTAAATTGTAATTCCCGTATATCACTGAATGTAATAGCACACACACAGAGCCAATGGGAACCACAGATGTGATGGGAGGCAGGGAGAAGTGAGTGGGCAAAGGGTGCAGGTGCAATGCCGAGGTGCCGTCTCAGCAAAACTGACGCCAGTCCTAGTGGGTAAGCCCCATTCAACAGGGTGGGATTTACTTCTGAGTAAACATGCACAGGATTGCAAGGTGGGGGGGAGGAATAAATCCCCCTCCCTCAACCCCAGCTTAGCCCTTCCCTACTTTAAATTTGACAATGAGGACACTGAACTGCGAAAAAGACAAATAATTGGGTGTTAGAACAAATTAAACCAGAACTATCACTAGAAGCTAAAATGATGAAACTGAGGTTATTATACTTTGGACACATCATGAGAAGACATGATTCACTAGAAAAGACAATAATGCTGGGAAAAACAGAAGCGAGCAGAAAAAGAGGAAGACCAAACAAGAGTTGGATTGATTCCATAAAGGAAGCCGCAGACCTGAACTTACAAGATCTAAACAGGGCGGTTTACAACAGATGTTACTGGAAGTTGCTTATTCATAGGGTTGCCATAAGTCATAATCGACTTGAAGGCACGTAACAACAAAAACCTTGAAACGCAGGAAGCTGCTTTAGACTGAGGATCATTGGTTCATCTAGTTCAGTATTGTCTGCCCTGACTGGCAGCAGCTCTCCAAGATTCCAGGCAGGGGCTCTTTCCCAGATATGTCGGCGATCGAACCTGGCCCTTCTGCATCCAAGGAGGTTCTCTTCTAATGAGCTTTGTTTCGTTCCCCAAATGGTGAGTCCCCCTTCAAAAGAGCCACCACCTGTCCGCTGCTGAAGTGTATCCAGGGGGTGGAAGGGGGTGAGCAGCCTCAATGTCAAAGCAGGGGCAGAGAAAGGGCGGGCCTTGGCCTTGTTGGAGGCAGGTGTTCGTGGGGGCCATTACTGGCCCTGGGCTCACAGCCCCCCAAAAGTCTGGTGCCAGCCCTAGACCAACCCCTCTCCTAACATCAGAGGAGCCTGGCTGCTGGGTCAGGCCCAGAGCCCAGCATCGTGCCCTCAGTGGCCAACCAGAGGCCCCACTGGGAAGCCTGAAAGCAGGCCTCGAGGGCAACAGCAACACTCACCCCCAAATGACATTCCCAGCAACTGGTATTCAGAGACATTTCCTGCCTCCGACAGCGGAGGGAGCAACAGAGCCATCGTGGTCAGCAGCCACTGAGCCTCTAGAAACGTGTGCAACCCACTTTAAAAGCCATCCAAGTTGGCTGGCATAGAATCATAGAATAGTAGAGTTGGAAGGGGCCTATAAGGCCATCAAGTCCAACCCTCTTGGGCATCCCAAAATGCAGCCGCTGTTCCCTCCTGCCCCATGCAAGGCGGCTTACTCTGCACCAGGACAGCCCCCCCCCCCAAAATCTGGAGGTTGCAAGAAAACCAGACAATGGAAGCAATGGAGTTTGGGCTCTGTTTTGCATGACATGGGATTGGAGTTGATTGCACGGAGAAGCCCTCAGGTTCTTCAAAGGGGTGGAGCCTGGGAGTTTATTCCCCCCTCCTCCGTCCCCACTTTCCCCCCCTTCTTCGCAAAGGAAACTGACCAGGCCGGAACAGGGAGGTGCAACGACCAACCAGAGACTCAGAAAAGGGGTGGAAGACATGCAGCCTTCCGGTCCTCATTCGGAGGCTGGAACTGGTTTCATTGCCGTGTACCTCTTTCATCCCCCCTCCTTGCGTTTCTTTGGACCGGCACCCTTCCACATTGCTGCTCTCGTTTGGGAACCGGAAGTGTTCCGGAGTCTAAGGACCACCCTACCCCTTTGGCCCATTAACCATTAGAGTTCCATTGACCTTTTCCTCCACCGGAGGATCCGCTCGCTCTCACATTCGTCACTCAACTTGAGAGCAGATCTAGAATGCGGGAGTGCGAAGGAGCCAGCCTGTGAGGCGGCAGGGCGGGCGCTGAGGGAAGAGGGCAGTCCCCGTGCTCGCTCCTGATCTCTCTCTCTCCTCCTTGGCTGCGCCTGCCGCTTCCCAGTGGCGGTGCCTAGGGCGGGGGGGGGGGGGTCGGTGGCTCGTGGTGTCACCCCATCTCGTGGTGTCACCCAGTGCAACCCGCACCTGTCGCACCGCCATAGTGATGCCCCTGCAAACGAGTGCCTAATAGAGGGGAACTGTACTTCATACGATTTGGAAATGATGCTTCTTTTAATGCAACTTAAAATAGCATTTGCCTTTTTTGCAGCAGCATCACTGTGGTGAGCCCCCCCCAGGTGGCAGTGGATGGGTGGGGGTGAGTCAGAGGATGTGGACTTGGACTGGGATGAATCTCCCATAGAATCATAGAATAGTAGAGTTGGAAGGGGTCTATAAGGCCATCAAGTCCAACCCCCGCTCAATGCAGGAATCCAAATCAAAGCATTCCCGACAGATATCTGTCCAGCCAGGGAGGGTTCAAGTAGCAGGTCCAGCTTCCAGAGACTCCCAGCTCTGTCTTTGACACTATAGCTCCCCAACTCCAGACCCCCCAGAGGGAGTTCAGCCTGTTCCATCAGAAGCCTCCCAGTCAGGCACTCCTCCACCCCCTGTGCCTGAACTGACAGTTAGCAACCCCCTTCCATCGGAGGGGGAAGACAAGGGACTGGCCAAAGCCCCTCTTCACCCTGCACTCAGAGACACATGCGGTGGGAAGTTCAACAGACAGAGCTGAGGCTTCTTGTTGTGTAAATTTGTATTGAAACAATAAAGCAGAGATCAACAGCAGTCTGAAATCCTGCATGCAGGCGTGTATGTATTTACCTTAGAAGCAGGCTTTTACCCTGCACTGAGATCACTGAGACTTAAAACTTAGTACTTTCAAGGGCTGCAAGTCTTGGCTGCTGTTGTGGACTGATACGGCTGCCACCAGCTCCCCAGGGTTACAAGGAAGTTGCCTTATGATCAGCCTAGTTCAATGTTGCCTTTACTGTAATGTCTGCACTGACTGGCAGCGTCTCTCTGGGATTTCAGAGAGGGAGTCTTTCTCGCCCTTTGTGGAACTGCTGGGGACTGAATTGGACTGATCTTCCTTCAAGCCAAGCAGAGGCTCTGCCCCTGAGCTGCAGTTGGCATCTCTCTCTCTCTCTCAGCTGAGAGACTCGGCCTTTAGCGGTTGACTGCAACTGCAGCAGACCTGCCAAAGAGTGACACATTTGCACAAAACAAACCTCCAGGGGGTGCCCTGCTAAGCCAGAAGGCTGGTCAGAAACCTTAATTAGGGCCCGTCCAAACTCGCCTGGATAATCCCCTTTTTCCCTATTCACTTTGTGATTGGGTAGTCCCCACTTCTCTTGTTTGTCTGCTGTTTAAAATATTAAGAAATCCGTTCTTTTTTCACCCATACATTAAACACATTCTTTTCGGTTATTCCCAAAGCTCCACCTCTCAGTCTACCCCTATGAGGCAATTGGTTCACAATATATGACGTGTGCTCTCCCCCCTTGCAACCAAGCCTACTAACGCGCACGGGTGCAAGGCAAGAAACCCCAAGCCAGGCAGGGTGGGAGTTGCAATGGATCTCACCCGAGATGGGATGGGGGGAGGCAAAAGCCTCCTGTGGGCTATGCCGGCTTTGCCTTGGGATAGCCACCCGACCCAAATACAGTCAAGTGACAGAACTGGGGCAGGCACAGACACCACCACCCCAGTGCCCCACTGCAGTGTTTTCCACAGAACTATTTCCTGCTGGGGATAATTCTTCCCAGTTGCACATTTGGTGAATCAGGTTTGGATTACAGCCTAAACTGGCCAAGTCAGTGCATCTGACCACCTTGCAGTGGAGATGCCAGCACCACTGTGGGCAGCGCTGCGTGCAGATCTCCATCCAGTACCCGATTATTTCCAACTGTAAATGCTCCTGCTAGGGACGGGGGAAGAGAGGGGGCGAGGGAGCCACATGCTGCTCTTCAGCCCCCTCGTGCCACTAACGGCAAAAACGGCAGAAGAGCATCTCCCCCCCCCTCCTCTCTGTCGGCCTCTTCCTCACCCACCCACTTTTCAAAAATAAAGCGAACTCCGTTGGACGTGCGATGTCCAGAAGTGCATTCAGTACTCAAGATGAGGCCAAACGGGTGCCTAATAGAGGGGAACTGTACTTCATGCAATTTGGAAATGATGCTTCTATTCATGCAGCTTAAAATAGAATTTGCCTTTTTTGCAGCCACATCACTGTTGTGAGACCCCCCAGGCGGCAGTGGATAGGTAGAGGTGAGTCAGAGGATGTGGACTTGAACTGGGATGAATCTCCCATAGAATCATAGAATAGTAGAGTTGGAAGGGGCCTATAAGGCCATCAAGTCCAACCCCCGCTCAATGCAGGAATCCAAATCAAAGCAGTCCCGACAGATGGCTGTCCAGTCAGGGAGGGTCCAAGTAGCAGGTTCAGCTTTGAGGGAGCCCCAGCTCTGCCTTTGACACTTCAGCTCCCCAACTCCAGTCGGCCCAGTGGGAGTTCAGCCTGTTCCATCAGAAGCCTCTCAGTCATGCTCCTCCACCTCCTGCGCCTGAACTGACAGTTAGCAACCCCCTTCCATCGGAGGGGGGAGATGAGGGACTGGCCGAAGCCCGCCTTCGCCCCACGCTCTGAGACGCGTGCGGTGGGAAGTTCAACAAACAGAGTGGAGGCTTGTTGTTGTGTAAATTTGTATTTAAAGAAGACTTTCCTGTTCTCCCAGGCATTTTAGCATGTGTTTTTAAATTGTTTTAATTTTTTTAATTATGTTTTAAATTGTTTTTAAAATATATGTTTTTAAATTTGTATATTTGTTTTTAGTTACAGTAGGGCCCCACTCATACGGTGGGTTGTTCCGGACCCCCGCTATAAAGCGGAACCCTTTGAATAGAATGGCGCACGATGCCCCAAAACCGCTGTAAAAGCGGAACAAGCGCCATTTGAGTGGGGCTTTAGTCTAATTGCATCTAATTAAGACTGCCACATTAGCAAAGTGCCTTAAAGAGGGGCCCTACCGTACTGTAAACCTAGAGCTTGGAAAAGTTACTTTTTTGAACTACAACTCCCATCAGCCCAATCCAGTGGCCATGCCACCTGGGGCTGATGGGAGTTGTAGTTTTAAAAAGTAACTTTTTCCAAGCTGAGAGCTTCGGCTATGGGGCAGTTTATACATACATACAATAAATAAATAAATAAATAAAGCAGAGTTCAACAGCAGTCTGAAATACTGTGTGCCTGCGTGTGTGTATTTACCTGAGAAGCAGGCTTTTACCCTGCACTGAGATCACTGAGACTTAACTCAGTAAAATAAGAAAAGCTACTTTATTTATAAAAATACACAGTAGATAGAAAGGCATACCTACTTCTAACTAACTAACTAAGTTGGAGGCACATTGCCCAGGCTTGGGAGTCACCCTCATGGCTCAGGAGGGAGAGCAGAGACAAAGGGGTCTCCTCTCTTTAAGAAGAAGAGAAAGGAAGGAGGGGCAGGCCAGCTTCTCTGAGCATATCCCTTACAAGGGGAGGAAAACAAGCAGAGAACAGCACAGGTAAAAGTAGGCCAGCCTAGCCAGCTGGAGGACCCTCACTCTATCCTCCTTCTGGAATACAAACAGAAGAACTCAAACAGGAGTTGCTCTTGCCCCACTTCCAATAAGAAATGCATATGAAAGAGGAGAAAGAGCGAGCAGGTGCAATGAAAAAAAAAACAAATCTAGGGGACTAGAATATTGGTGAATCGCGTCCCTTGCCAAGGTGTCTAATGCAGCCGAAGCGTTTCAAGAAGAGTCACTCCTGCATCTGGAGATGGTGGGAGGATGAGGGGCAGAGTGTAGATGGGGGCATGAGATTTCTGCTGCTGTTTATGCAATTGACCCATGCGATGTGGGGGGCTGGGAAGTGGAATATCCACACAGCCTCCTGGAAGGAGAAGACAACGATCCCTTAAAAACATGTAACAAGAAAATGATTAAGAATAAGAATTCTGAATAAGAGTTACTCGTAGCAAACCGGGTGTCATGGAGTCTGCCACTCTAGCCCTCTAGGAGAGATTTAAAATAGATCCAGCTCTGTGGATTCCCATTCTATTTATTCTTTCATTGTGAAGTTTCAAAAGATGGCCTTAAGTTAGAAGTAGGTATGCCTTTCTATCTACTATGTACTTCTACAAATAAGGTAGCTTTTCTTATTTTACTAAGTCTCAAGTCTCAGTGATCTCAAAGCAGGGGAAAAGCCTCTCCTGGGGACCTTGTCCTTGGGGTGCCCTCCTTCTTCCTTGGGACAACCCCATTGACTGGGGGGCTCCCAGCTGCCCTCCTTCCAAGCCAATTCTCCCTCTTTCTCTGCCCCCCCACCCCATATTGCTCCCTCAGTGGAGGACACAGAGGTGGAGGTGGACTTCTATTTATTTATCTCCAAAAACAAACAGTCTTCCCAAGCAGCTCTGGGAAGTGAAAGTGACCTGGGAGGGGAGAAGGAAGAGGGCAGAAACAGGATGGAAAGAGATTGGGTGGCCACTGGGTCTCTGGCAGGGGAACAGGAATCTTCTCTCACATCCTTCACAAACTAAACTTCCCAGAATTCTCTGGAGGAAGCCATGACTGTCTCACGTGAAATCAAAGTCTGGTGTGGGTGTGGCCCCCTGACTAGGCAAGCCCAGCAGCTGTGAGTCTGGCTTGTAGAACACTGCCAATGGTTCTTACTGAGCATGCTCCATGTTATCATTGGCTTCCAGCCAAAATTTATTAATTAAAAATCAGCCAGGCATTTTTTCAACTTTTAAACTGCAGCAGATGAAGGTCAGAGTATGGGGCAAGGTCAGTAATAGGATTGCAGGTACTCTGTGAACATGGCTGATTTTTAATGAATTTCAACAGATTATGAGAACTTTCGGAGAAAAACATCCAAAAGGGCTCTCGGTTTTCTCTCTCTCTTTTTAGACTTTGAACTCTCGATTCTCTCTGACTGTTTTGTGTTTCACCATGAAAATTGACAGGGTTGTTAAGCAAGCGTTTCTGAGTTCAGGACTGTGAGTTTTGTCAGGATTTGTTTTGAAATGAGCTTATAGGAAGCCTCAGAATGGCATGGGGGTATTTTCAATTTAACATTGCGGAATGCAAAAAACCCTTGCTGACTATAGTATACAGCCACTCTCGTGGCTACATAATAACGTGGCACGCAGATTAATATCTGCCTTTTTATAGTATGGGGAAATTATGGGGAAAGCTTCACCTGTTGATATTCTTTCTGTTGGATATCTTATTATGAGTGTTAAAATGGAAATGGACTGCCTTCAAGTCAATCCCAAACCTACGAACAGGGATTTCATGGTAAGCAGTATTCAGAGGGGGTTGACCATTGCCTCCCTCTGAGGCTAGCCCTCCCCAGCTGGCCAGGGCCTGCTCAGCTTGCCACAGCTGCACAAGCCAGCCCCTTCCTTGTCCGCAACTGCCAGCTGGGGGGCAACTGGGCTCCTTGGGACTAAGCAGCTTGCCCACAGCTGCACAGGTGGCAGGGCACTTAACCCCTGAGCCACTCACTGTGGAGATGATCATTAGCTCGACCTTGACTCCCAGGAGACACGAGCAGGGATTTGAACTCACAGACTCTGGACTCCCAGCCAGGCTCTCCTCCCCATTGTGCTATACCAGCTGTTATTTGAGTGTTACCACTAGATTATTTTTGGTGCTCCACTCACATCTGCAAAAGAGGCTACAAATCTGCATTTAACACGAAGTGTAGGCACATTTTATGCAAATTTGTGTCTTTGAGGAGTGCAGCAGAGGGCCCAATCTGCATAGAGTACAGAGCCCAGAAAATCCTGTTGATAGCCCTGCTTCCTTGTATGGATCCTTTGATGCACACAAAGTGTTGAACTCTGCTTAAAGCTCTTTCCACATTCCAAGCATGTATAAGGTTTGTCCCCTGTATGAGTTCTGTGATGCAAAGTAAGGTGGCCACTCCGACTGAAGCTCTTTCCACACTCCAAGCATTTATGAAGTTTGTCCCGTGTGAGTTCTGTGATGCGAAATAAGGTTGTCACCCTGACTGAAGCTCTTTCCACACTCCAAGCATTTATAAGGTTTGTTCCCTGTATGAGTTCTGTGATGCAAAGTAAGGTGGCCACTCCGACTGAAGCTCTTTCCACACTCCAAGCATTTATGAAGTTTGTCCCGTGTGAGTTCTGTGATGCGAAATAAGGTTGTCACCCTGACTGAAGCTCTTTCCACACTCCAAGCATTTATAAGGTTTGTTCCCTGTATGAGTTCTGTGATGCAAAGTAAGGTGGCCACCCTGACTGAAGCTCTTTCCACACTCCAAGCATGTATAAGGTTTGTCCCCTGTATGAGTTCTGTGATGCGAAATAAGGTGGCCACTCTGACTGAAGCTCTTTCCACACTCAAATCATTTATAAGGTTTGTCCCGTGTGACATTTTTGATGCGAAGTAAGGTGGCTACTCTGACTGAATGTCTTTCCACACTCCAAGCATTGATAAGGTTTGTCCCCTGTATGAGTTCTGTGATGCGAAGTAAGGTGGCCACTCCGACTGAAGCTCTTTCCACACTCCAAACATTTATAAGGTTTGTCCCCTGTGTGAATTCTTTCATGTTTACTAAGGGTGCTCTTGTCACTGAAACTCTTTCCACACTCGAAGCATTTATAAGGCATCAGGCTGGAAGAAAGATGGCGACTATCACAAGTAAATTTATCTCTCTCCTCTGCTAGGAGGCTTTTTGGCAGGTTTATATAAACACAAGTCTGAATTTCTGGACGGGTCACTGTTTTATTAACTTTCCAACCCTTATTAATATTTTTAAAGTTTTAAAGTAACCCGGGACTAGAGCCCCGGGCGAGTTTTATTTCAACGTTCCAAGATATTCTTTCCTGCCTAGCCTCAAATCAACTTAGAACATTTAAAAAGTCTTAAAAGTCCAGAAGACAAGAAGTAAATAATGAAATGTTAGCTGGAGGAGGTAAAGAGCATAAAGCATAAAGTTACAAGAGGAAAGCCATTAATTACTAAAGCCGATGAGAGTTTGCTCCCACCTGACAATCTACTCCAGCCAAGGTAAGTTGTCTTATTAATAGCATTCTCCTGTCCTCGCCAATTTACACCCTGGGGGAAACTCTCTAGTATCAACAGGGCTAGATAAAATAAAAATAAAAAATAAAAAAGGAAAATGGTCTTCACCAGGAAAAGATACAAAGAGCTTGGCCTAGTGCCAGAAGCAGACATGGTCCCTTTAAAGACCCGGCAAGCTAAGATCACACAGTATTTTTCTCCTAAGAACGAACAGCTATCCATACTGAGACAGCCCAGATTTTTCCAACATCCTTAACACAACATGCTCTTGACTGGTCCTTAAACTATAAAAATATCAGTTATAGTTTTAGGGATGGCTTGATTTCTTCTGAGTCTTTAAATCTGGCCAAAGAAATAGCGGCAGCTGAACGCTGGACGTGTTCCCAGGGTGAAGGCATGGACAAGGGACATGTGGAGGGTTTACCTGAAACCACTCCCTTGCCTTCTCCAGACAACGTAGCAGATCCATCTCCCAGCATAAATATCACCCCTTCAGCAGGATGGTTTTTTATGATCCTGGAAGAACTGGATGTAGTCAAAACCTTTATCTCTGAATGTAACAACCTCCTGACTACACTGGTAAATGGCATGGGGAATTTTATACAGAGAAAGAGTGATAAAGAGGTAGGAGCTGGCCATGACACAAGGTCGCAGAAAAGGACCAAGATTAAAGTAAAGCCTGGAAAAGGGAAGATTTCCCTTAAAAAGTCATAAAAAATCGTAATTTCCCCAGTATAAAAACCTGGATTTTAAACCGTTATTCAAATTACTCGAGCCTTTAAACAAGATCCTGGCGGCAGGTTCATCACAGACATCTAAGGATTCCACATCGACCATATCAAAAGCATTAAACTACTCCCGTTCAAGCGAGGAACAGCACGGGCTATCGTCTCTTTTATGAGCCCCACCCTAGCGAGAGTGGTCTACAAGAATAGAGCTGCTTTGGAGGAGGTAGGGGTCCCAGTGACGAGATACTTTGTAAATGAGATCATACCGCAACCTTTAGTTTTTCGTAAGTCAACACCAATAATCAAAAGTCTCCACTCTCCACAGCCCCTACCTGCCAGTACATCAAGCTGTGCACTCAGCATAGCGATGCCCTCTTCGCCGCCCTGCCCAGAGCTTACGACAACTTGATCCCAAAGATTTTCTAACGAACCCTTTTATTTGGAAGAAGCACAGTTGATTAAGTCCTTTTGCGACCTACCAAAGTCAGAGCAAATCGCCATTACTTCCAGGCTGGTTCGACTTACAACATTATTAGAAAACTTGCAAGTGGATAAAGCTTCTCCTAATAATGTGCCAGGTTCAATGTCCTCTAACTGGTTGCACCTCCAGTCCTCCAACTCTCCTCCCAAACTCTTTGTTCAGCCTGCTATGTTGAACAATTCTATGAACTCTATCCTTTCAAGTACTACTACCACCCAAGCGGCCATAGAAACAAAATTGTCATCATGCCTCCATGTTTTGAACAACATGCGAAATAATGCCATGGATAGCCAGCGACCTGGGAGGACAAGGAATTTATTGGGTCCCTCCTGGACAGAAAGGCGTTATTTGGACCCCGATGAACTAGGATCACCAGTAAAACCAGCACCTATTTTGTGCTCTCTGAGAAGTCATACCGGGCTCCCCCTCTCTAATGTTTGTACATTAAACCCAGATATCGATGAAATTATGGAACTCAGTAACTCAGAGAAATGACGGAAACAGCCAAGTAAAACCCATTCTCCTCCTCTAATTCCCACTCGGCCACGGCCCTCTCCCCATATAGGGGATACTAATAATCCCCCTTACATGCTTCGCCCCAACGTTACAAACTCTGATATAATTCTCCTTTCGTGGAACATTGCGGGCTGGAACAATAAGGCAAGTGACCTAGAGTTTATAAACTTTTTACAAGCTTATGACATCCTTTGCCTTCAAGAGACTTGGCTACTGGATCCTCATTCTTTAGCTCTCCAAGGTTTTAAATCCTGGGATAAATCGGCAACGAGGACTGCCACCAGAGGTCGAGGCAGTGGTGGCTTAGCAACTTTAATAGCCACCACGTTGAATGTAGTTGTAACTGAACCCCCCGAACCAACCCCAGATTTCTGTCTGGTTTTAATAATATGCTTTACTGATCTTCCCCCCATCTTATGTTTAAATGTATATTTTCCCTCTTCTCCCCCACAAATTGCACTGTTTAACTGCAGCACATTAGAGAATTATTTGAAAAAGCTCTCAATTGATTATCCATCGCATTTGCTTTTAATTTGCGGTGACTTAAATGCAAGACTGGGTCCGAGTTACCCGCTTTTGGGAAATTTAGCTGGGGTTTCTCTTGACGACCAGTCAGTGTTACCTCGGTCGTCAAGAGATAAGATCTTTAATTCAAATGGGAGGGCCTTATTTCGACTACTGGTTAGACAGCAATTAATTTGCTTTAATGGAACGTACTTGGATTCCTCACACGGTTATTATACTTTCATTACAGGGAGAGGGGTAAGTGTGGTGGATTATATCCTTGGATCCCCTTTATTATTGTCCTCTGTTAAAGAATTGTCTGTTATAAGCAGGCCAGATAGTGACCATCTACCCCTTTCCCTTACCCTTCAAGGCCAAATTAATCACACTTCCTTAGGTCCCTGTAGTGTAGTATTAGATAGTTTGTCTGGAACCAAACATCTGAAGTGGACAGTAGACATTGCAATGGCAGTAAAACAGTCTTTGGGAACAACAGCCTTGTTAAATCTTTGCCAACAGGCCACCTCTACTCCAGAGGCCATTCTTGAAATATATGAGATGATTGCCACTGCCCTTAAGCAATTGGTGACCTCCTCTGCCCCTGTTAAACCAGTAGGTGGCCCTAAAACATGGTTTGACAGGGAATGCCGAATAAAGAAGAGCGAGTTGTGTGCCCAAATAAAAAATACCCGCCGGGATGCCTCAGATGAAGCCACTCTGCAATTACTTTCATTGAAAAGGGCTTACAAGAGGCTCCTTAAAGAGAAAAAACAAGCTTACTTTGCGAATAACTAGAGAGACTTAGGCCAGGCCCTATTACAAGGAAATGACCTGGAATTTTGGAAGCTTGTTCAGGGGGGGTTTGCCCAAAGTCTTTCCGTCCCTATTCCCCCGATTCTCCCCGAAACCTGGGTATTACATTTTAGCGCTATTTTCGGGTCTGTGTCATTAACACCACCCCATTTGTCTGACGATTTGCTAGCCCTTCCAGCGTGGCCCCCAGTCTCCAGTACAGAGATTGGAGATTTGATTTTGGCTCTTCGTGCAAATAAAGCGCCTGGGGAGGATATGCTGCCTTCTGAGATCTTTTTGGCAGAAATCTCATGGTGGGCCCCCCTTCTTGCTATTCTCTTCACACATATTAACACCATGGGAGCCGTACCCTTGGGATGGCGTACTAGTATAATTGTACCTATTTTTAAGAAAGGGGACCCTTCAGACCCCCGTAACTATAGGCCTATTAGCCTCCTTGACATCACTGCCAAATTATATGGGCGCTTCCTTTTGAATAAACTTATGGACTGGGATACTAAGCATTCGATTTTCATCAGGAACAGGCGGGATTCAGAAAGGGCAAGAGCACAATGGACCAAGCCTATATTTTACACCATTTAATATCTAAATCTTTAAAAGGGCCAAGCTCATCGCTATATGTTGCGTTTATAGACGTTGCTTCAGCTTTTGACTCGGTGGATAGGGAGTTGTTATGGCATAAACTGGATAAAACTAATATAGATAAAAGGCTTTTATGGCTAATTAAATCTCTTCATCAATCTAATTTCCTACGTGTCCGTCTAGGTAGGAATGGTGCTCTCTCCCGTGAAATTCCTGCTTCAAAAGGGGTCAAGCAGGGGTGTATATTGGCCCCCTTTCTTTTTAACTATTTTATAAACGATATTATCCCTGCACTGACTTCAAATAGATTCCCCCCCTCTCTGTGGGTACCAAAAAAATATCAGCTTTATTGTATGCAGATGATTTGGCCCTTTTTTCTTTAAATAAAATCGGCCTAAAAAGAATGCTAATCTGCTTAGGGGAATATTGCCACGCCCAGCATTTCCAGGTTAACCATACAAAACCTAAAATTATGGTTTCCAGGAAACATAGTAAGGCCAAAACAAACTGGACTTTGAATGAGAAACCGTTAGAACAAGTTCAGTCCTTTAAATATCTCGGTATAACTTTTAACTCCAAACTCTCATGGAAACCCCACCTTGAAGACACCAAACTATCAGGTGCAAGAGTTTTAGGACAAATGAAAAGGTTTTTTTACACCCGTGGGGGACAGTTGATTATACCTATGTTGAAAATTTTTACTGCCAAAGCCCTACCCAAATTACTGTATGGGGCAGAACTCTGGGGCCACTCATTTAAAGCCACTCTTGAGACCCTTCAAAATTCCTTCATGAGACAGATTTTGGGGCTCCCTCGTGGAACACCATCTGCTCATGTAAGGACCGAACTAGGCCTTCCATCTCTGACAGCCAAAATAGATCTGGCTGTGCTAAAGTTCTGGAGGAAGATCTTAATGGCGGACGAGACTTCCATCGTCAATTGGCAAGAACAATTACAGAAAGGAGGCTGGGCCCAAGCCACTAGAGCTCTAATAGATTTTTATAATCTCTCCCCTGGAGACCTTCTATCTTTTTCCCCATTGGAGCTTCACAACTGGATTTTGAACTTCAACGCAGACCAAGATAGGGCTTCCATAGTGTCATCGGCCTTTTCACAGTGGTTCCCCCTTGTAAAGGTAAATCATGCCATCCCATCATATTTTATTATTTTAACTAGTGCTCCTGTACGTAGAGCCTTCACCGGGATAAGATTCCAGACGATGGACACAGCTTTTTTTGGAGGGTAGATACAAGGGAATACCGAGAGCAGAGCGTTATTGTGTCTGTGGAAATAAGGCCATAGAGGATCTCGTCCATTACATGTTAATGTGTCCACTGTAAAATGACCCAAGACAAAAATTCTTGGAACCCTTGATTAGTTCCAGGGTGGGGCTACCCCCCAATATTTTAATAGTTGACTTATTGGTGGACAAGCAAATTACGGTTACATTGGCGGTGGCAAATTTTGCTCTTGCTGCAAAAAGGTCAGAGCAAAATATGTCAAATTACAATCTCATTAGATTTTGGATTGTTGTAACTGTTCTTGTCTGGATATAAATGTATTTTATTGCCATAGTGTTCATAGTTTGTTATGCAATGGCCTATGGCTATAAGCAAATAAAATTTGTTGTTGTTGTTGTCTTTCCACACTCCAAGCATTGATAAGGTTTGTCCCCTGTATGAGTTCTGTGATGCAAAGTAAGGTGGTCACTCCGACTGAAGCTCTTTCCACACTCCAAGCGTTTATGAGGTTTGTCACCTGTGTGAGTTCTTTTATGTTTACTAAAGGCACTACTGTCACTGAAGCTCTTTCCACACTCTAAGCATTTATAAGGTTTGTCCCCTGTGTGAGTTCTTTGATGCAAAATAAGGTGGCCACTCTGACTGAAGCTCTTTCCACACTCCAAGCATGTATAAGGTTTGTCCCCTGTATGAGTTCTGTGATGCAAAGTAAGGTTGCCACTCCGAATAAGGTTTGTCCCCTGTGTGAATTCTTTCATGTTTACTAAGGGTGCTCTTGTCACTGAAACTCTTTCCACACTCGAAGCATTTATAAGGTTTGTCCCCTGTGTGACATCTTTGATGTGAAGTAAGGGTGCCACTCTGACTGAAGCTCTTTCCACACTCCAAGCATTTATAAGGTTTGTCCCCTGTATGAGTTCTGTGATGCAAAGTAAGGTGGCTACTCTGACTGAAGCTCTTTCCACACTCCAAGCATTTACAAGGTTTGTCCCCTGTGTGAGTTCTGTGATGCAAAGTAAGGTGGCTACTCTGACTGAAGCTCTTTCCACACTCCAAGCATTTATAAGGTTTGTCCCCTGTATGAGTTCTGTGATGCAAAGTAAGGTGGCCACTCCAACTGAAGCTCTTTCCACATTCCAAGCACGTATAAGGTTTGTCCCCTGTATGAGTTCTGTGATGCGAAATAAGGTGGCCACTCCGACTGAATGTCTTTCCACACTCCAAGCATTTATAAGGTTTGTCCCCTGTATGAGTTCTGTGATGCAAAGTAAGGTTGCCACTCTGACTGAAGCTCTTTCCACACTCCAAGCATTTATGAGGTTTGTCACCTGTGTGACTTCTTTGATGCGAAGTAAGGGCGCTACTCTGACTAAAGCTCTTTCCACACTCGAAGCATTTATAAGGTCTGTCCCCTGTGTGACATCTTTGATGCGAAGCAAGGGTGCTACTGTCACTGAAACTCTTTCCACACTCAAAGCATTTATAAGGTTTGTCCCCTGTGTGGCTTCTTTGATGCAATATAAGGTGGCCACTCTGACTAAAGCTCTTTCCACACTCGAAGCATTTATAAGGTCTGTCCCCTGTGTGAGTTCTTTGATGCAAAGTAAGGTTGCTATCCTGACTGAAGCTCTTTTCACACTCGAAGCATTTATAAGGTTTGTCCCCTGTGTGAATTCTTTCATGTTTACTAAGGGTGCTCTTGTCACTGAAACTCTTTCCACACTTGAAGCATTTATAAGGTTTGTCCCCTGTGTGACATCTTTGATGTGAAGTAAGGGTGCCACTCTGACTGAAGCTCTTTCCACACTCCAAGCATTTATGAGGTTTGTCCCGTGTGAGTTCTTTGATGCACCGTAAGGGCGCTACTCCACCTGAAGCTCTTTCCACACTCCAAGCACTTATGAGGTTTGTCCCCTGTGTGAGCCTGTCTCTCCTCTTGTCTCTTTGCTCCATCTTGACTCCTCAGTTTCTGCTCCTGCATCTGCTCCTCAGCTTTTTCCAGTGATACTTCAGATGGTTCTCCCTCAGCCTTGACCCCACAGAAGTATTCTGATGGAATGAAAAGGAAAGGAGATAAATGCTGTGGAGAAATCCTGTAGATATATTATGATTTGTACTTTGAAAACATATTTCTGGGAGCTCTGATGATTTCAGAGTTTAACTGTCAAACTCGAGGCCTTGTATGGAGTTAGTTTAGCAGTAGTTGCTTGGTAACAGGTTGAGAAAAGAGATACGGAGAGAGGCAATTTTAACAAAAATTTGCTCTCTTATTCCTCCAATTAAGGTGAACAGTCCAGTATTTATGCACAACTGGAATTTACAAACCTAGGATGGATCCTGTCTGACTGGAACATGGCCCTTTCCACTGCCCAGAGGATAGCTCACATCCCCTCTATCCCTCCCAAAATGTTAGCCCCCTGTTACCTGCAATACGAGTGCTAGAAGATGAGACCCCCAGGTTAGAAGGCACTCACTGAGCTACTGGGGAAGAACAAAGGACAAGTACAAGTAGTGCTGTGACTAATGATGCAGCTGGGTCAATGCCAAAAGGAAGCCCAGAGGCTGATGCACACATCAACCAAGTCTATGCTCCAATGGCAAAGACATGCAAGTAAAGCAAAGGCTCTTACCACATATGGAGTGAGAAGTGCCAGATTACAGCAAAGCCTTTGACTGTGTAGATCATGAAGAACTATGGAATGCTTTAAAAGCAATGGGGGTGCCACAGAATCTGATTGTCCTGATGCGCAGCCTGTACTCTGTACAAGAGGCTACTGCAAGGACAGAATATGGAGAAACCGACTGGTTCCCAGTTGGAAAGGGTGTCAGACAGGGGTGTATTTTATCACCCTGTTTGTTTAATCTATATGCAGAACATATACAGAAAGAGGGATTGGACCAAGATGAAGGAGGTGAGAAAATTGGAGGAATATCAATAATTGAAGATATGCAGATGATACCATACTATAACCCTAAAATAACGACAAAAGAAGAGTTATGTAACTTCAAAGTTGGCAACAAGGACACTGAATTTGTGAAAGATTACCAAACTGGAGACAATAGTCAAGAAATCAGAAGAAGTCTTGGACTCTGGAGGGTAACTATGGGAAAAGATCCTCAAATGCAAAGATGCATCACTGAACACCAAAGTCAGGATCATTCAGACCATGGTATTCCCAATCTCTGTATATGGATGTGAAAGTTGGACAGTGAAAAGAAAAATCAACTCATTTGAAATGTGGCATTGGAGGAGAGCTTTGCGGGTACCATGGACCGCGAAAAAGAGAAATAATTGGGAGTTAGAACAAATTAAACCAGAACTATCACTAGAAGCTAAAATGATGAAACTGAGGTGCATATTTTGGACACATCATGAGAAGACACAATTCACTAGAAAATACAACAATGCAGAGAAAAACAGAAGGGAGTAAACAAATGGGAAGGCCAAACAAGAGATGGATTGATTCCATAAAAGAAGCCACAGATCTGAACTTACAAGATCTGAACAGGATGGTTCATGACAGATGCTCTTGGAGGTCACTGATAAATTGTAACTGACTTAAAGGCACATAACACACACACACACACACATACACTATGTGAGTTCGGCTTTAATTGATCCAAGAGAGCCCAGTATGCCATAAACTTATCTAGGAGGAATTATCTTTAAAAGATGGGCTGAGATATGCAGCCTTTGTCCCTCATCCACCATCAGGAAAAAGCCTGCAGTTGACCAGCCAAACAGCTTTACACCTGACAGGACCAATATCCTGGAGGTAAGCAGTGACTTTGGATCAGGTAGATACTTGAGCTAAAAGTCTGGTTCCCCACTTCCGAGTAAAAGGATTTTGAGGTGCTAAAGAAAAGCTGACTCTTCAGATTGGTGGCAGCAATAGAGGGAGAGTGTTGGTTGTAGGCCTTACAGGAAGTTAAAGAGGGCTCTCACTGGGAAGCACAGGGTGTGCTGTCCTAGGATCTTAGAATTATCAGTGCTAAATTGGCCCCCCAGAGTCTTCCTGTTTGGGAAAGGGGGGTGTAGGAAATGATGGCAGCTCTACTGGATAATCTGAAATGCATAGTGGGTCAGATTTGAGAAGCAGGGGTGCCAGGAAGGGAGTAAGAAGGCTATCCTTAAACTCTCCTAATTCTAACAGCATAAATCGCCATCTCATTAATCTCCTGCACGATCTCCTTGTACAGAGCTCTCTGGTCTGGATCCAGCTGAGCCCGTTCCTCCTGGGTGAAGTGCAAGGACACTTCCTCAAAGGTAACCCATCCCTGGAAGAAGAAAACCATTGCCTTCCTCATTAATACTTCCAGTCAAGGCGTGGACATCATCTGCCCTCCACTCGCACTATGAAGAGAGATGGGGCAAGCAGGATCTTTTCCTTTGTTGTTGTTGTTATGTGCCTTCAAGTCGACTACGACTTATGGCAACCCTATGAATCAGCGACCTCCAACAGCATCTGTCATGAATCACCCTGTTCAGATATTGTAAGTTCAATTCTGCGGCTTCCTTTATGGAATCAATCCATCTCTTGTTTGGCCTTCCTCTTTTTCTACTCCCTTCTGTTTTTCCCAGCATTATTGTCTTTTCTAGTGAATCGTGTCTTCTCATGATGTGTCCAAAGTATGATAACCTCAAGTTCATCATTTTAGCTTCTAATGTAGTTTTGGTTTAATTAGTTCTAACTGTTGGTCAGTGACGCAGGTTGTGAGACTCACAGACAAGGTTTTTAGCAGAGAGAGAGAAACCTGAAGCAGAAGGGTTAAACTGTGAGAACAGAGTTCCAGACAATCAAGGTCAGTCTGGCTAGCTGAAAGTGTGATAAGCTGGGAACTGGCAGGATCTCGGGTGTGGGGGAAGAATTGTCAATGGAGGAAGATGTCTCTAATGTCTTTGCCTAGTAAAGACTCTTACATGAAACTTGCCTGGCCTGTCTTATTCCTGTTCTAAACGGCTCTTGGATCCATACCACGTCTCACCTACACACGCAGAGAGCTACAGGGGTTATGGGCCCAGATTATGAGGCGTTGTAGCGGGTTCGAGAGCTGGTGAAGTGGCATTGTTGCAGAGAGAAACAAACGCAAGTGAGAGGCAAGTAAGAGTGAGCAACATGGCTGTGAATCTGTCTTCCAGGATGCCGATGGAGAGACTGAATGCTGTAAATTACTCCAGCTGGAAGTGGAGAATGAGAGCTGTTCTGATTAAAGAGGATTTAAATGATGTCGTGGATAACCCCCTTCTGGCAGCTCCTTCAGCAGCGTGGCTGAAGCAAGACGAGAAAGCGAAGGCTTTTATTACTCTGGGGCTATCAGATTCACAACTGTTGCTGGTGAGTAATGAGCCGACTGCTAATCAGATGTGGGAAAAGTTAAGAGCTGCACATGTACAGCAAACTGCAGGAAGCAGGCTGTGTTTGGCACGGAAGCTTTATCAGATGCGTTTTACTGATGATGTGACTATGGAAGAGCATTTGGCTGAATTTCGTAGATTAAATGCTGAGCTGCAAGATCGAGGCGTGAATCATAATGACTTGCAGATGGTTTATCTCCTGTTATCTTCATTTGATCAAAAATGGGACGTGCTGGTTGCTGGTCTTGAAAGTCAACCAGACGGGACTCTATCATTGGACTTTGTGGAACAGAAACTTCAACAAGAGTGGTGTAGGAGACAAGAAAACAAGAAAATGGACTTAAAAGAGGCTGAGACTGTGTCTGTACAACGGAATCAAAGAAGCAGGGAAGAGACTAAAACATGTTATTTTTGCGGCTCACGTGGGCATATACAGAGACATTGTTTAAAGAAGAGGAATTACAGAGACTTTGAAAGTCAAAGGGCAAGCGTGAACTTTGTTTCTAAAGAGAGCAATAAACTGATTAACTCTAAGTGGCTTCTTGACAGTGGAGCGTCTAATTGCCTAATCACAGACTCTAGTTTATTTTACACTTCAAAGCCGTCGCAGGAGAAGCTTTATCTGGCTGACGGATCTACTCAGGACGCTACAGCAAGAGGAACGCTGAAGATGGGTAATTTGGGAATTTTAACAGATGTATTATTGATTTCTGGTTTAAAATATAACATTCTATCAGTGAGAAAATTGGCTCAAATAGGTTGTAAAGTTACATTTGAAGGGGATAGATGTTTTGTGAGAAAAGATGGTGAAATATGCATGCAAGGGAAATTACAGAACAACATGTTTATAGTTGAATGCAAGATTGATAAAGACATGTGTGCTTGGATAGCAGTAAATAAAGAGAAACATGAGAATTGTGTCCATGAATGGCACAGAAGATTAGCACACGGACATTTTCAAAAGATACAAAACACCCCAAAATATAGTCAAGATTTGAAGTTAACACACTGTGAGCATGTGGATGAGTGTGAGGTATGTTATAAAACAAAAATGACTATGAATCCAGTAAATAAGAGCTGTGAAAGCACGACTTCAGAACCCTATCAGCTTATACATGTGGATTTAGCTGGTCCTTTTCAGTGCTCAAAAGGTGGAGCAAGGTTTTATTTAGTGACTGTGGATGATTTTTCCAGATTTACACATGTGTTCTTATTGAAAAAGAAAAGTGACGCAGAAGAGAAATTAAAGACATTCATACAGAGAACAGAAACACAACATGGGGTTGTTATCAAAAATATCAGATCAGATAGAGGAGGCGAATTTACCAGTAATTCATTTCAAACATATTTGGAAAAGAAGGGAATAATTCAAAGTCTAACCGCTCCCTGCAGCCCATCCTCCAACGGCACAGCAGAGAGGAGGAACAGGTCTTTGCAGGATTCATTGAGAGCAATGCTAGCAGATGCAGATATGAATCAAACTTATTGGGGTGAATGTATACTGTACACTGTTTATATTCAGAACCGCCTAATGCACAGAACAATAGGCATGTCTCCCTATGAGAAACTGACTGGAAGAAAACCCAGGGTGACACACATAGAACGTTTTGGGGCAAAATGCTGGGTACATGTTGCAAAACACTCAAGAGCACAAGCAGGACGCATTTTGGGAGTTCAGAATTCATATTACAGAGTTTGGTTACCTGAGAAACAACAAGTGGTGTTAAGCAGAAACATAAAAGTGATAGATAAACCTTGGAGAGACAGTCAAACAGTGATCTTAGAGAGTGAAAGCAAACAGGAAGCTGCTGATGTTCCTTTCGGGCAGCAAATTCCATTAAAAACTGCTTTAACAGATTTAATACACGGTGGCAAACGTACTGTTAAAAGACTGAGAGGTCAAGACATAACAACACATGATACAGAAATGCCAAGTACGAGTGCTGGTCCAACTAAAGTTGAAAGTGAGGAAGAAATGGAAATAGATAATGTCAGGAGATCAGAGAGAAAAACGAAAGGTCAACCTCCTCAGAGATTTGCATTTAATGTTACACAACAGAATAATGAAACAGATGAAATTCCAGAGGAATGGGAAAAAGAGGGGCCTATAGATAAAGAAACAATGGATCTAATGTGGAAGTATTGTGTTGAAGAATGAAATGTAATGTATCATCAAAGAAAAGCAAACATGAATCTGTGAAACTTGTGTAAATAAAGAATAAAGAGAAACTGAACTGAACTGAAACTGTAAATAGAAACTGTAAGAAACCATGTACTGAAATGTATTTGTAATGAAGGTTAATGTTATAGAGATGTAATAATTGTAACTTGATGTTTTGTGGTCTGTAAGTCTCAGGTGGGGGCTGTTGGTCAGTGACGCAGGTTGTGAGACTCACAGACAAGGTTTTTAGCAGAGAGAGAGAAACCTGAAGCAGAAGGGTTAAACTGTGAGAACAGAGTTCCAGACAATCAAGGTCAGTCTGGCTAGCTGAAAGTGTGATAAGCTGGGAACTGGCAGGATCTCGGGTGTGGGGGAAGAATTGTCAGTGGAGGAAGATGTCTCTAATGTCTTTGCCTAGTAAAGACTCTTACATGAAACTTGCCTGGCCTGTCTTATTCCTGTTCTAAACGGCTCTTGGATCCATACCACGTCTCACCTACACACGCAGAGCGCTACACTAACACCCAATTATTTGTCTTTTTCGCGGGTCATGGTATGCACAAAGCCACATTTCAAATGAGTTTATTTTTTTCTTATCCGCTTTTTTAACTGTCCAACTCTCACATCCATACATAGAGATCGGGAATACCATGGTCTGAACGATCCTGACTTTGGTGTTCAGTGATACATCTTTGCATTTGAGCACCTTTTCTAGTTCTCTCACAGCTGCCCTCCCCAGTCCTAGCCTTCTTCTGATTTTTTGCCTTTTGTCTCCATTTTGGTTAATGACTGTGCCGAGGTATTGATAATCCTTGACAAGTTCAAAGTCCTCATTGTCAACTGTAAAGTTACATAAATCTTCTGTTGTCATTACTTTAGTCTTCTTGATGTTCGGCTGTAGTCCTGCTTTTGTGCTTTCCTCTTTAACTTTCATCAGCATTCATTTCAAATCGTTACTGGTTTCTGCTAGTAGTATGGTATCGTCTGCATATCTTAAATTATTGATATTTCTCCCTTCAAATTTCACACCTCCTTCATCTTGGTCCAATCCCTCTTTCTGTATATGTTCTGCATATAGATTAAACAAACAGGGTGATAAAATACACACCTGTCTGACACCCTTTCCAACTGGGAACCAATCGGTTTCTCCATATTCTGTCCTTGCAGTAGCCTCTTGTGCAGAGTATAGGGTGCGCATCAGGACAATCAGATGCTGTGGGACCCCCATTTCTTTTAAAGCATTCCATAGTTTCCATGAACAGAGCATTCCATGAACAGAGTATCCAAAATGCAACATGAACAGAGTTATAGCTATGAAATTGGTGAATTCCATGTGAGGGATTATTAAGACACAGATTGAAAATAAAACTGCCAATATCATAACTCCATTATACACATCTAAGATGTGATCCTACTTGGAATTATACAGCCAGCATGGATTTTTTGCATTCTGCAATGTTAAATGGAAAATACCTCCCCATGCCATTCTGATCCTTCCGACAAGATCATGTTGAAATAAAACCTTACAAAACTCACAGTCCTGAACTCAGAAATGCTTTCTTAACAACCCTGTGAATTTCCATGGTGATACACAAAACAGTCAGAGAGAATCGAGAGTTCAAAGTCTAAAAAGAGAGGAAAAAAACCCAGAGCCCTTTTGGACTTTTTTCTGCCAGAGTTCTCATAATCTGTTGAAAGTCATTAAAACTCAGCCATGTTCACAGAGTACCTGTAATCCTAATACTGACCTTGCCTCATACTCTGACCTTCATGTGCTGCAGTTTAAAAGTTAAAAAAAAAAAGTCTGGCTGATCTTTAATTAATTTAAGAAATGTTGGCTGGAACCCTATGATAAAGTCAGACATGCTCAGTAAGAACCAACTGTCAGTGTTCTCACAGCTGCTGGGCTTGGCTAATCAGGGGGCCACGCCCACACCAGACCTTGAATTCATTTGAGACAGTCATGGCTTCCCTCAGAGAATCCTGGGAAGTGTAGTTTGTGAAGGGTGCTGAGAGGAAACTCCTGTTCCACTGACAGAGCTTCAGTGGCCATATAGTTTAACAGTCAGCCACTCTGACTGAAGGTCTGTGAGGGGAACAGGGCGTCTCCTTGCAACTCTCAGCACCCTTCACTAACTACACTTCCCAGGATTCTTTGAGAGCAGCCATGACTGTCCAAAGTGGAATAAAGGCCTGGTGTGGATGTGGCCAGGGACAGCTTTGCTTTAAATTTGGGTGGGAGGCTACATGTGCCTGCTGTAGAATAAAAAGGTGGGGGAAATGCTGAAAAGCAATGATACTGTTGCGTGCCACCCCAGTCTCCAAGCAGTGTGATTTCTAGGGGTCACTGTGCTCGCCTAGGGTTTGGTTTCCTTGGGAAGAATGTCAGCGGAGACTGTGGTGTCTTTATGAAATATGATTTATTTATTTACACACATCCCAACCTGAGCATTTCCTTCCCTCTCTCCTCCTCTTCCTCCCTTTCCCATCCCCTGTGGTCAGTTTCACCTATTCTAAGCATGATTGCAGGGGAGTAAATCCCACTGAATTCAATAAGCATGCAAATGATCAATCCATTCTCAGCAAACTCGCAGAGGATCCCATTTCTTACCTCCCGTATTAAAAAGCAGAGAAATTCACTAATAAGCAAAAAACCTTGCAGTTTAAGAACGTACCTATAGCCCACAGATATTTCTATCAAACTTTAAAAAGCAGGGAAATTGGGTGGCTATAGAGAATACACCAGGGGAACAGGAGACCTGACCTCCTCTGTGAGATATTGGACTGCCCTACAAATTGGTCAAACTGCAAACACAATTTGGATTGGTCTTTCACAATCCAATCCACTTCTTGTGCAGCTTGGAAGAATTTGGTAATATGTGCCTCTGGGCATATGGTGAGTGGTGGCCTATTATTGAATACTGTCTACAGTTCTGGTTGCCTGACCACAAAAATATCATTCCAGAGGCAGAAGAGGTAGAGAAATGGGCAACTAAACTACTCAAGTGTGTCAACATTTGGGGATTTTTTCTGTAGAGAAAAAGTTTAGAGGAGAAATGATAGAAGTGTATGATCACACCAGACATTTAAAGCACATTCAACACCAATGTAAAGCACATGGCTTCCCCCAATGAATCCTGGATAATAGTTTTTACTCATTGTGCTACATTCCCAGCACCCTTAATAAACTACAACTCCCAGGACTCTTCGGAGGAAGCCACATGCTTTCAATGTACACTGTGGATGTGTCATAAAGGTGTGTGGTGTGGAGAAACTGGATGATATCCTCTGATTTAGTAGGGAACTTACACCTGGCGTGTAGGAAGACGGAGCGGGAAGTAGCTCCCACCAATTTGCCCCCTTTTCAGGAAAAACATCACTTCCTAAATAGTTTTTCTGTAGGGTTACCCGAAAACAAGGAGGGCAGGGCCACGTTTCTACTTTCCTAAACCTTAAAGTCGACCTTAATTGTAACAGAATAGGAAACTGGGGACCTTAATCCTAACAGAATACGACCTTAACGCTAACAGAATAGGAAACTGGGGAGGGCCGGCAGAATGGAGGCATTGAAAGAAGAGCCTCACTATTCAAACTATTGCAGCTGAACCAAAGGACAAATGAGGACAGATGAAGAAGCGGCTCATTCAGCACACTGGTGTCTCTTTAGCTCTGTTCCAACTACGAGGCGCCTCCATCTCCAAGCTGAAGGCCACGAAATCTCAGGGGAGAGGCAGACGGGACGGGGCAGAGCTGCAGCCTCCGATCTGGAGGGTCTGCGGGGAGGGGCGCTTCAGGGGGGTCCTCGCCCTCTCCCACCCTCTCCTCCCTCCCCCGATTTCATACCTTTGTCTCGAGGCTCCCCCCGCGCAACCGCGCTCGCCAACATCGCTGCGCACGAAGAGGGGCTCCTCCGGCGCTCCCAGCCTGCAGTTCTCGCAGAGAGGCGGGGCAGGAAAGGGAAGTCCCTCGTTTGCACTCTTTCCTTCCGCTCCGTGGTCCTTTGTTAACCCTTAAAGTGGCTGGAGCTCCTCGGCTGCTTTACAGGACGGCAAGGGGAGGATGACCAGTCCTCGCTTGCGCTGCGCTCTGCCGAGCTCCCAGCAGAGAGAGGCTTCTTAATGGATGGGGCTGGGGAGTTCTCAGGCTTTGCTCTGGAGCCCCGACCCTGGGCAGTCGGCCAGCGCCTGGCTCTGGGCAGGTGAACCGTCCCTTGAGGCAGTGGCGTCACTAGGGTTGGTGTCACCCGGTGCAGTAACTCATGGTGTCACCCCCATGGACCTCCTCCCGTATGAGGTATAGGGTTGCCAGGTCTCCGGTTTTCTGCCGGAGTCTCCAGCAAAAGGGGTCCGTCTCCGGCCTCCGGCAATACTTCATTTAAACTGGTGGATCTCCGGCTTTTCATTGCCCCCCTCAGGCACGCATGTGTGATTGACACACGCATGCGTGAAGGCTGTGGCTGGCCGCCTTCCCGCCCTTTCTGGAGAGACAGGAGGAGGAGTTGAGGCGGTGCCCTGCAGTCTCCATCGCGGCCGCTAGAGCACCTCATCGTTTGAATCAGCTCGGGATGAGAAGGCCGCTTTTCATGAGGAGCAGGTTGGAGGCCGGTTCGTAGGCTCTTTGGGCAGTGAGTGAGTGAGAGAGAGAGAGAGAGAGAGAGAGAGAGAGAGAGTGGGGGCAGGAAGGCAAGCCCTAGGCAGGCCCCAGGCAGGCAGACCCCAGGCAGGCAGGCGGGCAGACCCCAGGCAGGCAGGCCCCAGGCAGGCAGGCAGACCCCAGGCGGGCAGGCAGGCAGACAGACCCCAGGCAGGCAGGCTCCAGGCAGGCAGACAGGCAGACCCCAGGCAGGCAGGGCCCAGGCAGGGCCCAGGCAGGCAGGCAGACCCCAGGCAGGCAGGCAGACAGGCAGACCCCAGGCAGGCAGGGCCCAGGCAGGGCCCAGGCAGGCAGGCAGACCCCAGGCAGGCAGGCAGCCAGGCAAACCCCAGGGAGATGGGCTGCATAACCTCAGAGGGGGGGCAGAGAGAGCGGTGGGCTGCATAACCTCAGAGACAGGGGGCAGCTGTGGGCTGAACAATTCTCAGCGCTGATGTGCCTGTCCCTTCACCTTTATCTTGCTGTAGATAGCCGGGACGAGGTCCAGAACAGCCAAGAAACACGCACAGCAGGATCTTGGTAGGCATGCCTTTATGGAATCATATGGCTTCCTTTATGGAATCAATCCATGTCTTGTTTGGCCTTCCTCTTTTTCTACTCCCTGCTATTTTCCCAAACACTATAAAAGATTATTCTTATTTTGTATAATCTTTTATAAGACGTTTCATCTTGATGCAATTAAAAACCATTCAATTGCTTCAGCAGGTAAAAAAGTCATTAAGTGGTCTGCCCAGACCCTCAGTAATGTTCAAGTAGTGGTGGTGGTGAGTTTGCAAATCCCTGGTCTATCGCCTTGCTGTCTGGTTGTAAGCTTACAGGATGTGGTGGACACAGGATGCTGGGTTTGAAGAACATAAGGAGAGCCCTGCTGAATCAGCCAAAGGCCCATTTAGTCCAGCGTCTTGTTTGCACAGTGACCACCTAGATGCCTGTGGGAAGCCCACAAGCAGGACCCGAGTGCAGCAGCGCTGCCCCCACTTGTGATTCCCAGCAAATGGTACACAGAGGCATATAGCTTCTGATCTGAAGGGCCTTTACTCTGATCCAACAGGGTTCCTCCAGCAGCATTGTGGCATACTTGTGTGCAGGGCTGGATTACCCACTAGGCCCCTGCATTAGTGCCTATGAAACTCCTACAGGCCTACAAGAAAGTTTGGGTTCTACAAAATAATTTAATTAATGCAAATTATTGTCTGATGTAGCAGTTTACTCAGCCTTCACCCAATGAACAACAAACATATGTCTTAAGTAAATGTAGATTAAAAACTCACTTTGCAGCTGTTGTTGTTAGCAAAATCACAGATTACAATAGAGGAGCACAAGCCAAGATAGCCATGAAGCATTCTCAGTACATGAGATTTTGGCGTGAGGGACAAAATGATAAAATCTGACAGTGAAGCAGTTTGCTTCTCTTCAAGATACCGAGCTTATAAATGATGAGTAATAAAAATAGAGCTCAACCCACAAAAAGAGTGACTGGACAACCAGCCAGATGGGTTTTCCCAGCATTGTTGTCTTTTCTAATGAATCACGTCTTCTCATGATGTGTCCAAAGTATGATAACCTCAGTTTCATCACTTTAGCTTCTAGTGATAGTTCTGGTTTAATTTGTTTAACATGGCCGCAACCATATCTACTCAGAAGTGTCCTATTGAGTTCTATGGGGCTTAGTTCCTTAATAAGCATGTTTACAGTTGTTGCCTTCAAGGGCATCCATCTGTGCTCCCATCTAACATCTCTGCAACACTAAGCTCCTTTCTTCCAATAATGGTCTAGCCTGAGGGCACATAAACAATTCTTGCCAGAAGCAAGTAAGCGAGATTAAATGTTCCCTAAAGGCATTGAACTGTCACCTGGCAGACCAGGGTTCGAATCCTCACACAGCCATGAAGCTCCCTGGGTGACCTTGGGCCAGTCACTGCCTCTCAGACTCAGAGGAAGGCAATAGTAAACCACCTCTGTCTGAATACTGCTTACCATGAAGACCCTATTTGGGATCAACTCGAAGGCAGTCCATTTCCATTTTGCATCACCATAAGCTTGTGAGAAAGAATGACCTTGTCACTTCAGATGGACCGAGGAACACCCTATTTTAGGTAAGATTTCTATTTTAATCTCCAATCAGAGAATTTTTTTTGAATGGTATGCTCCAAGCAACTGTGGTTGATACAATGTGTCATGTTTAATGATGTCACTATGGCCCGCCCCATGACGTCACCAGGGCCCACCCCCATTTTCTCAGGTTTTTGGATGGTTCCGACCTGGCAACCCTAACGAGGTATGATAGCATTCTTCAAGTACATGAAAGGTGGGCTGGGATCTCTTCCCTATTGTCCCAGAGTGCAGGACACAGAATAATGGGCTCAAGTTGCAGGAAGCCAGATTCCGACTGAACGTCAGGAAAAACTTCCTGTTAGAGTGACTTGACAATGGGACCAATGAACTGGGGAGGTGGTGGGCTCTCCAACCCTGGAGGCCTTCAAGAGGGCAGCTGGACAGGGACCTGTCAGAGAGGCTTTAATCCGGATCCCTGCATTGAGCAGGGGGTTGGACTCGATGGCCTTGTAAGGCCCTCCCAACTCTCTACCATCCTATGATTCTATGAAATTTACACCTTGGAAAGGGGACAGTTCCAAAAACATCCATTTCGTAAACAAAAGTCACAACTCACGTGCTAGAAGTAAACCATTTCTGACATGCACTTTCATCCATTTTGGAAAGACAGGCTGTTCCCTGCAACAGGACAGGAGAGGTCTGTGGTTCTCCGGATGTTGTCAGACCCCCAACTCCCATGAGCCCCAGCCAGAATGGGCAATGGTCAGAGAGGGCCCAAATCCGTCCCTGCCCAATAGCAAATCGCCTCAGGCCCCCTTGGAAATTTATGCTGAAATGTGCTCCTTTGTCCCTGCAGATATTCCTGGACTCCAACCCCTATTAGCCTCAGCAAGCACAACCCATGGCCAGGGATGATGGGAGGTTCCCCATAGCAGTCCCAAGGTTTAGATGCAGTCAGTTTCCTTGCAATTTCCACCCATTGCCTCTACTGCTGTCCTCCTGAGTGACAAACATGCTCTATCTTCTACATCACAGCCCTTGAAGACAACTGTCACATCTCCCTCTAACAGTCTCTTCTCCAGGCTAAACATATTGAGATATTTCCATTGTTTCTCAACAGTTGCAAATAAGAGCAGGCCAGGTAGCTTTTTCAGTTAGTTGTCAATCCTGGCTAAGGTTGAGGATTAGTTCTGCATTCTAGTGTTTCTCAAACTACTCCTCGTCTCTGGAAAGCCATACCTGAAATACTCTTCTGATTTACAATATATGTCAGTCAAGAGATTTAGCAAGCTAGTCTTAATCATCATTTTCTGAAACATTTTCACAGAGAGGAATAAAACAGCAACAGGCAATTGGCAAGTTCTTCACCACTGGATGACAGAATCTGGAAAAATGTCCAAGTCATTAATTACATGTGGGAAAATGAAATAAATGGGGAGGGGAGATGAATCTAAATCCCGTGGAATTGTTGCAACAAGAGCTGTTAAACAGAATGTAAATAGTCCTTCATCAAATTAAAACCATAAACTGGCAATCATAGGGCTGTTAAAAAAATTAGATGTTACAGGAAAAGATTGACTTCATCTGTCTTTTCCTGAACCCCTTTCCAAATTCTTCTGCCACCAACTTGCATTGTTGTTGTTCGGTCATCGCACATGGAAATGCACTTCAGAAGAGTGAGATGTTGTTTTATTAAGCAGTCTGAGTTCATGTGTATTAAAATCAATGTTGCTTCCAGCATAGACAGGAAGACTCCAGTTTTATTCCCCAAGTGGAGAAGAATGTAGGGGTCCTGGCCCACCACTCTAACCACTACCCCACACCGTCTCTGTGCATCCTGCAGTCCACATCCCTTAGCTACCCCACTCTTATCTAGGACGAGACAGGTACCCCCTCTTCTCGCCCCTTGCTTTTGTCCTCACCTTCGGCACACCACATTCCAGCAGAGCTCCCTGTCCAGCTAAGCTTCCTCCTTACAACCCCTTGATTCATAGACTGCCTTTCTATAGATGCACACCAGGCGGTTTGGAATTTTAAAAATACACTAAAAATGAACTATTTTTAAGAACACCAGAGAGGACTTTCTAGGGCCTTTGGTGCTGAGGAGCTAATTAGTGTGATGCACCTTTGCTGTTTCTATGATCTGGTAAACTCCCTTGGGAAATGTTTATACCGACTGTGAAAATGAAAGCCGGGGAGCTGGCAACAAAATGTTGCAGTGTGAAGTGCTTCTGTTCCGGATGCTCCATTCCATCCCCTTTTCCCTGCCCCAACCCTATTCTGCAGCCACTGAGCACCCACAGTCCTCCTTGGGCTGGTGGGTGGGTAGGTGGGAACCTCTTTAAATCACCCACCCCAAAAATATTTTTGTACTTCTCCAAACTTTGGGGTTTCCCTGAGCCTGCGAATATCTCCCTGTTGCGTGAGGATGGCGCAGCACTCACCTCTGAGCATCGGAAACAGAGGGAGCCACAAATATGGAGGCCGAGATGTCCGTATTCAGAGTGACAGATTCATCTTCGCCTGGATGCACAGTATTAAGTATCCATGGTTTCAAACTCGGGCACTCAGCTTGGCTTGGTGACCTTGGGTCGGTTAGTCCCTCAGTCACTCTGTGTGTCTCTCAGGCTAACCTACTTTGTGGGGTTGTTGTGAGGATAAAATGGGGGGGAGCTGTTGGGAGAGAAGAACCTTGTGCTTGTGATCCTGAGCTGCTTGGAAAGGAGAGTGGGATGCAACCTGCAATAAATAAAATGAACTGGTTGCCTTGGGCTTCCCCCCTCAGAGCCGCAGGGCTGCGGGATCCTACACACTCCTCCCATAGAACTCAACCCGACTGCATATCAGACAGGCGCCATCTCTTGTTATCTTTTTGCCACCAACTGAAGACCTTCCTATTTCAACAAGCCTTTTAAATAGAGACTTTATGCCAGTCTGTCTCTGTGTTGGAATGGCCATTTAAGATGTTTTTAGAGCTTTTCTCTTTTTTAATAAAGGACGTTTTGTTTTAATGTGTTTTTGAAGTCTGTTTTTAAGATGTGGTAGAGCCTTTTCAGTGTTTTGTTTGCCGCCCTGGGCTCCTCCTTCTGGGAGGAACGTAATGCCTAAATAAATAAATATGGAATCGCGCTGTAAGGAGAAGCACCAACAGTAGCCCCAATTTAGGCTACTTGTATACTTTCCCCCGCCCCATATAAAACGAACCGCTTCAAGAGACGATCCAGCGCCTGTCCCGCTATCTCCACACCTCCAAAATAAGAAAGGACGTTTAGGGAGTGAGGGGGGGATATTGAGGGCAGGGGAGAAAGCTGCGTCACCCGCCCCCTCCTCCCTAAATCTCAGCAAGGGGGACGGGGAAGGCCGGCCTGGGGGGCGGGAGAGACCAGGACGACGCTTGGCCACGCGGTGCGCGAGAGGCGATGATGGGGGCGGGAGGCGGGCGCGGGGCCAGGCGGGCAGCAGGGCGCACGTGGAGAAGGCAGCGGCTCCTCTGGCGACCCCTCTCCTTCCCCCGCACACCCGCTCTCCGCCCGCGCTCTCATCGGAGGAAGCCCTGGAGGGGAGGGTGGCCAAGGCGGTCGGTGGGCGTCAGGCCAAAAGCCGTTGCGCCGCCGCCGAGGGAGGTCTGCTAGCCCGCTGCAGCCGAGCAAGGACCAGCGCGCCTGGAGGGGAAGCAGGCCTGGGAACGCCGGCGCGCCTCCCTCGCCCCGAGCGACGGGGCAGGCGGCTCTGGGCGTCACCCCCTTCATGGTGTCACCCGGGTGCGGTGCACACTCCCCGCACCCTCGTAGTCGCCACTGGCTGTAGCTCCTCAGCTGCTTCGCACGGAGAGCGCGGGGAGGTGGGAAGCCCCTTTCTGGCCGGTGACCCTTCTCCATATTCCAAATAAAAATGCCAGGCATTTTTAAAAAAAGGCTTCGAGGGAACCCTGCTTTCCTTTACCTGTTAGATTTCTCTGTGCAGGGACTTTTTGTGCAGACTTGTATGGAGGAACATCCCCCTCTGCTACTTCCCTCCTGCAATATGAAGTGACAGACTCCAGCCAGAGACAGATCTCCTGCCTAATGCCTTCCTTCTGGGACTCTCGTGTTACTGTGGTGAGCACCGACAGTGCACTCCTAAGACCTGCGAACATCCTGCAAGCAAATCAGGAGGAATGCTCCCTTGTGGTCGCATTACCTGCCCATGAAGAAATCAGAACAAATGCTCAATAAAGATATGAGAGGGTTGAATCCTGCTGCTTCCTAAGTGTGCTTGAAGATGGTAGCCTGAAAGCAGAATTCTCACGAGTGTTTCTTATCCACACTTCACCAGGAGGTCCCGGGGTTACCATTTCAAGAGGATAAAAGATTCCCCCAGCTAAGATATACAACAATACAGAACTCATTTATAGCTCATGCAATTTTAGATCTTTGCATGGGTTCCGGTTGGCGCTGAAGGGGAGCAGGGCTCTCATGGCTTTATCAGCTGAGTAGCAGGCAGATATTAAACAGAGTAAGCCTTTCCTAGTCCGGAACTAAAATTATGGGAAAGCTTCACGAGTTTGATATTGCATTTGTCAGGCATCTTGTTACTTGTGTGTGATCCCGATTGATCTTTGGGCTCTATCTGCAAAAGAGGGTGCACATTTGCTCATGACGTAAAGGGGATGTATAGTGGTGTCATCATCTGTGAGTGCAGCAGAGGGTGTGATCCACATCCAGTGGACCATTCCCAGGAAATCCTCTTGGCAGTTTGGCACCCCGGTTACCCCAGGGAAAGGCTTTGGAGTGGTGGGAAGCCAGGCTTGAGGGAGGAATCCCAAGCGAGTGAGGAGTGGAGGAGGCCAGCAGCAGGCCAGAACAAGAAGACCTGCAAGGCTGAATCCCAGGAAGCAGGAAGAAGCTGTGCCAGAAGGGGCCTGGAGTTGGAGGAGGTTGTGAGGAGAAGCAGAACCTGATCCCTCATCCCTCATCCCCAATGTAAGAAATAAAACAAAGCACGCCTCTCATTCTGCCTGATCCAAGGCAAGGAGGAGCTGTGGGTGAGAATTCTCACGTGTAGCCCGTGCATGCAGCAATTCATACGTGGGGCCCTTGGAGGGGCAACAGCAGAGTCCTCAACATCATGCGTGTTCTGGGCCCCATAAACCCTCTGTGTGGTGCTGCAAACCTGACCACGGGGGTTGTGACACCGAAAGCACTCCTCGGTCAGCGTGTTGTGTTTTCTAGGGCTGCCCTTGCATACTTTATAATCAATAGCACACATCCCATTTAGGTTTTTAGAACAGTTTCTGTATTTTTTTATTTAAATACATATTTCTGGTCTAATAATGTAACGTCCATTTAGATTTTACATATGGACAGTTTGATTTCCTATTTATTTACTGACAGGTTTGTTTCCAGTTTAATAACTGGCATAGTTACTTATTTTGGTTTATTAAAAAAAAGACATCATCTTTGCAAGACATCAGGTTTCCTGGCTGATTTCCTTTTTGCATTCCCAGTTCTATCTCTTCTTTCTAAAGTCATCCTAGACTTTTGGCAAATGATTCCTCTTCTGGAAGATAAAATGATGCTCTGAAAAAACCATTTGGCTCATAAGCGATTGTCACATGACCTCTAGCAAAGCATACCTGTGAAACATTAGGTTAGTCTTTCCAACTGTGAGAAAGATTTGAATCCTGGGCGATACGCGCTTCAGGATCAAGGAGCTGCGGCCATAAAAAGGAAATCAATTCCATCAAAATATAATATTTATTGGTGATGTTCCAATGTGTTCCATGATATGCTGATCCATTGAGTGCAGGAGATGAGATGAAATCCCTGGCAACCTTGGCACTACACAGCCCCGAGAAGGGACTCCCCTTTTGCAAGAAGCTCCGCTTTTGTAAAAAGGGTCCTCCTTCCAGAGATGCAGGGGGGGCTCTGAACCAGGGGCCTTTGCATGCAGAGCAGGTGATGCTGTCACTGAGCGAGGGCCCTGCAGACTCTCATTCCCGCCCAACCCACTTGGCCCTCTCCCTCTGGGCTGCCCCACACCTTCCTCCAGACCTCCACGGTGCGCTAAATGTGTAGAGTGTCATTTATCAATGGCAACACTCCTGACCCCCACCCAGCCTTATTTACAGCCATCAACCGCAGGCTTAGAGCCCCCCCCTTTACTTAGGAGCTGCCCTGAAAGAGAGAGGGTCCCTTTTGTTCCTGTTTCAGTCCTGGAAGGAACCTCAAAGGTCATCCAGTCCAACCCTCACAAAGTGCTGGGAATCTGCTGTGGTAGGGGGGATCCAGCCTCTGCCTAAAATCCAGTAAACAAAGGGAACCCACCTATGTCTGAGGCAGTCTCTGTTCCCTCCAGGCATGGAGCCAGCCTAAAAGTTCAAGGGGGCACAAAGAAAAGAGGAGGAGCCAGATTTTTTCTGTAATAAAGTTAATTCTTTATTTTTTGGAAAAATATTTAGGGAGGCCTGAAAATTATTAGGGTGTCAGGGGGCCCCTGACCCCTCTGCCTATGGGTCTGATCCTCCCGTCAAAGGATTCCTCTTGACCTCTCTCTGGGGAAGCCTTGAAGTTCCCCGGAACTCTCCTGTGAGTTGGGAGTGAAGCCAAAGGGGTGGGGGGAAGCCAGGCCACATGCTGTTGCCCCTCCAAATCTCCTGGGAGGCATTTGAGCAGAACGGCCTTTGCTGGAACTGGAGTGTGTCCTGTGAGGGGAATTTGGGGCCAGGTGGTTCCAAACCAGATATGATAACACTCTTCAAGTACATGAAAGGTTGTCACATAGAGGAGGGCTGGGATCTCTTCTCGATCATCCCAGAGTGTAGGACATGGAATAATGGGCTCATGTTGCAGGAAGCCAGACTTCAACTGGACATCAGGAAAAGCTTCCTAACTGTTAGAGCCATATGACAATGGAACCAATGACCTCGAGAGGTAGTGGGCTCTCCGTCACTGGAGGCATTCAAGAGGCAGCTGGGCAGCCATCTGTTGGGAACGCTTTGATTTGGATTCCTGCATTGAGCAGGGGGTTGGACTCGATGGCCTTATAGGCCCCTTCCAACTCTACTATTCTATGATTCTCACTCTGGCCTATGTTGTCACAAGCCACTCTTTCTCAGTGACAGCTTCCCCCCTCCAATATTGATATATTTTATATTAATACCCCCCACTTTCCTCCCCAGAGCTCAAGGGGGTGTACATGGGTCTGTCCCTCCCCCATATTGTTATCACAACAACCCTGTAAGGAAGGTTAGGCTGAGAGGCAGTGGTTGGCCCTCAAGACTACTTAGTGTGGGGGATGTGAACTGGGGATTCCCAGGTCACAGTTCAGCTCCCTAACCACTATTCCACACTGTCTCCCCATGGAGGGAATGGAGTGCAGGTTGATTTTCTGAAATGGTTGAAAACTAACATGTAAAATAAGACCTGAGTTAGAAAGAGCTTTCCTCTATATATCAACCTGGCCAAAGTCACAGAGCAAGATGTAAGAAGCCTAGAGAGGAATATAACAGAAGAAGAAATAAGAAACACCGTTCAGGCCCTGGGAAATAAAAAAAACCTCCTCGTCCAGATGGATTAACGAGGGAATGCTAAAATATTTGCAGAAATATTAACGCCACACCACAATGAATCTATTCAGCAACGAAAACTACCAGCATCATGGTCAGAAGCTAGAAACAAAGTTATACCAAAACTAGATAAAGACCCTAGCTTGCCCGAGTCGTATCAGCCAAAGTCGCTTTTGAATCAAGATGCAAACATTTGGACTTCCATTATAGCAAAAGGGCTTAATGTAATACCAAATTATATTAAACCAGACCAAACAGGATTCAAAACAGGAAATTACAGCATAGTGTCAGAAAACTAGTTGATTACATAGAATTAAGTCAAAAGTCAAATTAAGGAAGCATGTTAGAAGACTCTTCTCAGTGGCTAACACACTCTCCTTTCATGCTGATTGGCTCATAGGATGCTGGAAACATAGGGGCCCTGCTGGGACCCTGCTCCCAAAAAAGTAAGGAGTCTAAGACCCCCAAGTCCCTGAATGACCAGACCGCTGCTTTTTTTTCATACCCCTCCCCTCAAGATTTCTGTAACATGATGTTTTTATAACACAAGTTGCATCAGAGAAATCAACGTTCTTTTCTAGTGTTTTGTAGTTTGATTACCTTGATATTTATTGCTGTGCTGGTGAGAGCTTATTGTAGGCAAATATAAAACCGTAATTTATTTTTTCTTATAAAAAGAAAAAGTGTTTGTCTCTCCCCCCTGCCCCCAGGCCAGGATTGCTCCCTGGATCCCAATGGGCTGTTCTCACTTGTTGAAAAAGCTTTTGGGGGGGGGCAAAGGGCCTGGCCCCGTGGGCCCCTTCCTCCACCTCGCCGGGGAGGATGCCAGAAGGTGGTGGCAGTGGGGGGATATGGCAGGATGCATGTGGGTGGGGTAAGGTGTCCCCCCATGGAAGGACTATCCCCCTGCTCTCCTCATCCCCCGCAGAGCATTTCCTCTTCCAGTTGAAGGGCGAGTGCCATTTATTCCCTGCCGCTGCCGTCAACAGGACGCAGCAACTCAACTGCTACCTGCACCGGTGGTTCTGGAGCCAGCAGGAGCAGGGGGAGAGGGGAAGACCCCCAGGGGCCGGAGGGTGGAGGAAGGACGAGTGGAGGGGGGCTGCAGTGGGAGGGAAGGGGAGCAGGGGAAGCCGGGGGAGCCCCAGTTGGTTTGCTTTCCTGCCAGGCTTTCTGGCCCAGAAGATCTCAACCCCAAAGTGGCAGTCATCACTTGTAGGCATCTCTCCCTCCAGAGACACCCTGTTGGGGAGGGGAAGAGCCCTGAACTCATGGGGGAGGGTTACTTCTAAGTAACTGCATAGGATCAGGATTGTGCTGCTGCAGGGTGCCAAAATTAAGCTAACAGTGGCAGCGAAGCATCTTTGGGCCAAAGTCCAGGCCCCGCATCCCCAAATGACAGGTGGGGGGCAGCAGCCAACAGACCCCCCCCTCAGGGCAGCCCCTGAGTCAGCATGGGCCTTCTGGGGGTGGCCCTGTTCACCTTCACACCCCTTCTTATTTTTTTAAACAATCACATTTTGTACTACTGGAGGTGGCTGGCTAGCCAGGAATTCATTCATTCATTCATATCCCACCCTTCCTCCCAGCAGGAGCCCAGGGCTGCAAACAAAAGCACTAAAAACACTTTAAAACATCATAAAACAGAATTTAGAATGCTTTAAAATGAAAACGAAACATCTTTAAAAACATTTTTAAAAAGCTTTAAAAACATCTATTGTATTTAAAAAACAGGTTTAAAAAACACTAAAAACCAATTCCAACACAGATGCAAACTGGGATAGGTCTCTACTTAAAAGGCTTGTTGAAAGAGGAAAGTCTTCAAAAGGTGCCAAAAAGATAACAGAGATTGTGCCTGCCTAATATTTAAGGGGAGGAAATTCCACAGGGTAGGTGCCGCCACCTGAAAGGTTTGCTTCGTATGTGGTGCAGAATGGACCTCCTGACAAGATGGTATCTGCAGGAGTCCCTCACCTGCAGAGCGCAGTGATCGACTGGGTATATCAGGGGTAAGACGGTCTTTCAGGTATCCTGGTCCCGAGCTGTATAGGGCTTTGAACACCAAGACTAGAACCTTGAACTTGGTCTGGTAGCAAACGCGCAGCCAGTGCAATTCTTTCAGCAGCAGCAGGGGCAACATGTTGGAGATATCCTGCCCCACTGAGCAGTCTCGCTGCTGCATTTTGCACCAGCTTCAGCTTCCGGACCAACCTCAAGAGCCTGACGTTGAACTGCCTAGTCCTTTCCCCCGGGCACAGTCCCCCCCCATGCAGGCCACGGAGGCTCCATTCCGAAATGCAAGAAGGGCATAGATGCTGCTCAACCCTGATGGCATTTTCCTGCTAAAATTAACCCAACATGGACCCTGCAGTGAAGGCAGGCTCTTCTCTCCCAGAGGCTACAGAATCAATCTCTTCCATCACTTGGTCTTCTCTCCTGGACAATGTGGACAGGATGTCTGATGCTGTGAAGGCCACTCTCTTTAAACTGGATCTGTGCCTGCCTTGTGTGGTTCATGCTGCAGAGTCAGATGTGATGGGCTCTCGGCCCAAATTCTTGCGTTTGATTCTGGGCCCAGTTGAAGGTGCTGGTTTTGGCCTGCAAAGTCTTCAAGGCTGAGGATTTGCTGAAGGCACACTTTTCATCCCTTCCTTTGAGCCCTGAGAGAGATGTTTTTAGAACCCAGACTATTAACTGATTTCAAAGTTGTATTTTTAAATGGCTGTAACCCATGGCTGGATTAATACATACTCTGAGCATGTGCAGTTTCACAACTCTCAGCAAACACAAAATATTTTAGCAACCTTATTAAACAAAAAGAAAATACTCTGAGCATATGCAGTTTTGTATTTTAAAGTCTCTTCTCATTGTTTCTCCTCACTTCCCAACTTGGGCCAGTCACCAATTCTCAGCCTAACCTACCTTGCATGACTGGTGTGAAGATACAGAAGGAGGAATAAAATGGGTCAGAAGGGGAACTTAGTGCTTGTGTCAGAGGCATCTCAGTTTTGCTTTTTCCACACTCCAAGCATTTATAAGGTTTATCCCCGGTGTGACATCTTTGATGCGAAGTAAGGTGGCTACTCCACCTGAAGCTCTTTCCACACTCCAAGCATTCAGAAGATTTGTCCCCTGTGTGAGTCTGTCTCTCTTCTTGTCTCTTTGCTCCATCTTGACTCCTCAGTTTCTGCTCCTGCACCTCCTGCTCACCCTTTTCCAGTGATACTTCAGATGGTTCTCCCTCAGCCTTGACCCCCCCAAATGTATCCTGATGGAATGAAAAGGAAAGGAGATAAAATGCTGTGGAGAAATCCTGTGAATGTATTATGATTTGTACTTTGAAACATATTTCTGGGAGCTCTGTTGATATCAGAGTTTAACTGTCAAAGCTGAAGGCCTTGTACAGAGTTAGTTTAGCAGTAGGTGCTTGGTCGCAGGTTGTGAAAAGAGACGCAGAGAGAGTAGGGTTGCCATATTCCAATCCCACAAATCCGGGAGGCTGATTTGCATATTATGCAAATTATAAATTAATTGCATAATTTGCTTATTATGCAGACCATGTCCTAATTGGGCAAGTTAATCATGTTAATTTGCATTGTCCAGTTGTTTTGTTTTTGTGCCTAGCAGTTACCACCAAAAACTGGGGGAGGATGTGAAGATTTTAAAAAAATCCTTCATTTTCAACCTTAAAGGCCTTTACGGAATATTTATTTATTAAGAGGATTTATATTCTGCCTTCCACTGTTAAAAACGGAGTTCAGGGTGTTACGCAAAAAGGCTCTTTTCATCTGGAGGAAGCTCCAAATAATCACACCAGATGGGAAACCAGAGATATATAAAACCACACCTTTATTGATTAATTACCTACATCTTTTGCAAAAGAGAGACAAAGCATTCGACTAACACCAGAATCCTAGTCTGAAAAGCATAGCTGCACAGATAGATTGATATATGGCTCTCAAGTCCTCCTCACACACAGCCCCTCCCATCTCGTTAGCAACACTTGTCAGCGACTCCATTGTCTTTGCATTTACAGCGTTCTAATCTTGAGCGCTCCATGTGCTGTTCCTACCTCCCCCAGGCACAGCATATTCTTCGCTCAGTCCCTATCTTCTTGGAAGGTGTCCCGTTACATGAGAAGAGCAAACTAGCATTTTAAGTATCAAAACAGCAAATGCGCATTCGGCCTTCTCAGGCACTTTTAGTATCCACAGAGGAATTTTGCTTTTCTGCCTCTAAGTTAATTCAGGTTAATCCATTTTCTGCTGTGTCATATTAACACTACACATACTATAGTTCCCAAACTATATATCTCATTTATCACAATTCCCCCCTCAAAAAGCATGTGGGGGTTGAAACCTGATTGCTTAGGGCTTGTTTCAACTCCCTAAATGCTTTTTCCATTAACTCAGTCCATTTTCAATCATTTTAGCCCCTCCTTTGTCAGGGATTCATACAAAACAGTCGCTTTTACTCCGAACTCAGGGATCCATTTCGTGCAAAACCCCACTAGTCCCAAAAAGCTCTCAGTTCTTCTGGAGTTCTGGGGCTTGGCATATTACATATTGCTTCCCTTCTTTTAAGGCCCAAGGCCCCTTTTTGCCTTTTCCCATAGACCAGAGTATTATCCATGCTTCAGGAACTATTGGATAAGGGTTGGAGACCTTCTCAATGAGGCAGGCTTATGTTGCATCACCTCCTCAGGGCCATTTGATATGAAAAGCTACAACATTTAGGAATAGTGACTCTCATCAGGTTTCCTTCAAAGGAAATGAAAGCTTGCAGTTTTGTTAAAATGTCCCTGCCCAGTAAGGCAACAGGGCAATTTTGGGGATATCAAAAATTCATGCTGTATATGTCCATCTCCAATTTTGACCAACTGAGGCCATGTGAAGTGAAGATTTTGCTTTATCTCATCAATGCCTTCCACCTGAACGTGGGAGCTTATTTGGTCAGGCTGTGCCCCTGGCAAAATCTTCTAAAATCTTCTTCATGCCCCATTCAAGCTGGCGAATTTCCCTGTATGATTATGCTGCAATACCACTGCTGCTTTTTGACATGGACGGCCTACAATTTTTACCTTTACCAGTCCTTCTGGTATTTGAGTTACATCATACCAAAAAGGATCTGGGCAGTACAATATCTTTGGGATTGTACATCCCCAATCCACAAGCTTATGATACACGTGTGTATATATCTGCATGTGTGCTTCTAATTGACACTAAAAAAAACTAAGACTCTTTCTAATGAACAATGGGATTCACTGTGGGTGGGAGTGTATACACCAAGGAATAAAATAACATTTATGCAACAGCATTTAGCTCTGCCCTTGTTTTCCTTTGCACAAAACCTCTGGAACGCATCACCAGCTGTACCATCAGGTGGGGGTGTGTGAGAGATGGGGTGGGAGTTATAGCTCTTGGCCTTGCACCTCCTAGAGTCCATTTAAACTCACATGGGGTTAGCCAAGCCATATCACTCCCCCCTCTTTGAAATGTAGACATATACATCATTTCACAGTTCCACGAGCTGCTCCACGAGCTAGAGGGAGCCCCAGCTGACGAAGCGTCAAGGCCCCAGCATACAAAGTGTCAAGGCGAGTTAAGCAGCAGAGCGAAAAGAGGGTAAGTAGCTCCCATTTATTCCATTATTTAATTGAAGTAAAACAGCTCAGAGCAATAAGTAATAAGGGCAGCCCAAGGTCACCCTGAGCTAGGAGCCAAATCCTGAAAGAACCTATATCTTAGGAGACAGATCCTAGGAGAAGGAAGCCCATAGAAAGCTAGTTTTCAACACCACCCTAGCAGGAAAGCTTCAGGGGACACTGTAAACAAGGCTAAATTCCAGTCGGAGAGAAGGGGGAAAAGGAAACTCCACCGACACATACAGGGAGAGAGTCAGCTCAGTCCTTGCTAAAAAGGGCAGCTTCAGCCTTCCTGAAACACAACCACAAGCTCTGTTTCCCTAGGTTAAAGAAAGGTCAGGCTGTTCTAGGTGGGAAAACAACAAACACAAAAGACTTGCCTGGAAGGCGCAGCCCCTTGATTAGATTAAAAGCATCCAAAAACTTAAACAGCCCCGCCCCTTGCTCAGGAAGGAAGCCTGAGAGAATACTAAAGAGTTAAGGCCCAGCTGATAGCCATCAGCCTCAAGTAACACATCATTGGCTGGCAGCAGTAGCTGGGAGGAACCAGCCACACATATAAAGTCAGAGCACCCTAGCGAGGGAGCCTGCTCCACGAGCTAGAGGGAGCCCCAGCTGACAAAGCGTCAAGGCGAGTTAAGCAGCAGAGCGAGTTCGGCAGCAGGGCGAGGAGGCCAGGGCCCCCCACTCTGCCCGTCTGTTCCCTGACCTCAACTAAACTGCAGTCTCCAACCCATTGACGTAATAAACCTTAAACAAAACTATGCAGGTAAGAAGCCAGCAGGGGTGTGGGGGCTTTCCAGTGTTTTGCACTGCCTGCAGCATGTACGACTATCTGCCTGTTGGACAGAAGTCGTGGGTGTGCTCTCGGTGCAATGAGCTCCTGGCTCTCCGGGAACGACTTCATTTCCTTGAGGCCAAGGTGGCGGACCTGGAAAAGCTAAGAGAGGCAGAGAGGTGTGTGGAGGAGGCCTTCAGGAATGTTATAGCTGTGTCCCACTCCAACGATGATAGCTCTCCTGCTATCATGGAGAACGATGGTCTCGAGGAAGGAGAGCATCCAGCTGAGGAAGAGGGAAACGATCCCTTAGAAGGGACCCATTCCTTGGGGGATGAGCAGCTATCCTCTCGTGCCGAGGATATATCTCCAGGGGGTGGAGGGATCCTTGTAGTGGGTGATTCGATCATTAGGAACATAGACAGTGGGGTGTGTGATGGGCGTGTAGACCACAAGGTGTTTTGCCTGCCTGGTGCGAAGGTTGCGGATATCACCCGTCGTTTAGATAGTTTGGTAGACAGTGCTGGGAAGGAGTCAGTGGTCGTGGTGCACGTTGGCACCAACGACATGGGGAAATGCAGCCGTGAGGTCCTGGAAGCAAAATTTAGGTTGCTAGGTAGGATGCTGAAAGCCAGGACCTCCAAGGTGGCTTTCTCTGAAATGCTACCGGTTCCACGCGCAGGACCAGCCAGACAGGCCCAGCTTCGCAGTCTCAATGCGTGGATGAGACGATGGTGTCGGGTGGAAGGGTTTGGATTTGTTAGGCACTGGGGAACATTTTGGGACAAGCCGGGCCTGTACAAAAGGGACGGGCTCCACTTGAACCAGAATGGAACCAGACTGCTGGCACTTAAAATTAAAAAGGTAGCAGAGCAGCTTTTAAACTGACTGAGGGGGGAACCCGACAGGAGCTGAGAAAGGTCCGGTTCGGAATAAACCTCCCCCCTGAGATAAAAACCAAAGAAATGATGAGATTTTAAAAGGGGTAGGCCTAGAAGTAGGCATTGTGAGAGCAGGGGCACAGGATATAAATTCAGAAGAGCAAAATTACCACAGGCCTAACCACAAGTGCCAAAGACACTTGAAGAGAGACACTGCTTACAAGTGCCTGTACGCTAATGCTAGGAGCCTCCGAACCAAGATGGGAGAACTGGAGTGCTTGGTTAGAGGAGAGCATTGATATAGTGAGCATAACGGAGACCTGGTGGAATGGAGAAAACCAGTGGGATACGGTTATCCCTGGATATAAACTATATCAGAAGCACAGGGAAGGACGTATTGGTGGCGGAGTCGCTCTATACGTGAAAGAAGGCGTTGAATCCAGCAAGCTTGAAACCCCAAAAGAGGTGGATTCCTCCACAGAATCGTTGTGGGTGGTGATACCATGCCCCAGGAGGGATTTAATACTGGGAACGATCTATCGTCCCCCTGATCAAAATGCTCAGGGAGACCTTGAGATGAGATATGAAACTGAGGAAGCATCCAAACTAGGAAATGTGGTAGTAATGGGTGACTTCAACTACCCGGACATAGACTGGCTGCATATGTGTTCCAGTCATGACAAAGAAGCAAAGTTTCTAGATATTCTAAATGACTATGCCCTAGATCAGTTGGTCATGGAACCGACCAGAGGGACGGCAACCCTGGACTTAATCCTCAGTAGGGACCGGGACCTGGTGCGAGATGTAAGTGTTGTTGAACCGATTGGGCGCAGTGAGCACAGTGCTATTAAATTAAACATACATGTAACTGGCCAATTGCCAAGAAAATCCAACACGGTCACATTTGACTTCAAAAGAGGAAACTTCACAAAAATGAGGGGATTGGTAAAAAGAAAGCTGAAAAACAAAGTCCAGAGGGTCACATCACTCGAAAATGCTTGGAAGTTGTTTAAAAACACTCTATTAGAAGCTCAACTGGAGTGCATACCGCAGATCAGAAAAGGTACCGCCAGGGCCAAGAAGATGCCAGCATGAAGAACACAAACTCTGGCAAAAGAAATGCAAGAAGACAATAAGGGATGCTAAAAAAGAATTTGAGGAGCACATTGCTAAGAACATAAAAACCAACAACAAAAAATTCTATAAATACATTCAAAGCAGGAGACCATCTAGGGAGACAATTGGACCCTTGGATGATAAGGGAGTCAAAGGTGTACTAAAGAACGATAAGGAGATTGCAGAGAAGCTAAATGAATTCTTTGCATCTGTCTTCACAGTGGAAGATATAGGGCAGATCCCTGAACCTGAACTAACATTTGCAGGAAGGGATTCTGAGGAACTGAGACAAATAGTGGTAACGAGAGAGGAAGTTCTAGGCTTAATGGACAATATAAAAACTGACATATCACCGGGCCCGGATGGCATCCACCCGAGAGTTCTCAAAGAACTCAAAGGTGAAATTGCTGTTCTGCTAACTAAAATGCGTAACTTGTCCCTCGGGTCCTCCTCCGTGCCTGAGGACTGGAAAGTGGCCAATGTAACGCCAATCTTCAAAAAGGGATCCAGAGGGGATCCTGGAAATTACAGGCCAGTTAGCTTAACTTCTGTCCCTGGAAAACTGGTAGAAAGTATGATTAAAGCTAGATTAACTAAGCACATAGAAGAACAAGCCTTGCTGAAGCAGAGCCAGCATGGCTTCTGCAAGGGAAAGTCCTGTCTCAGTAACCTATTAGAATTCTTTGAGAGTGTCAACAAGCATATAGATAGAGGTGATCCAGTGGACATAGTGTACTTAGACTTTCAAAAAGCGTTTGACAAGGTACCTCAGCAAAGGCTTCTGAGGAAGCTTAGCAGTCATGGAATCAGAGGAGAGGTCCTCTTGTGGATAAGGAATTGGTTAAGAAGCAGAAAGCAGAGAGTAGGAATAAACGGACAGTTCTCCCAATGGAGGGCTGTAGAAAGTGGAGTCCCTCAAGGATCGGTATTGGGACCTGTACTTTTCAACTTGTTCATTAATGACCTAGAATTAGGAGTGAGCAGTGAAGTGGCCAAGTTTGCTGACGACACTAAATTGTTCAGGGTTGTTAAAACAAAAAGGGATTGCGAAGAGCTCCAAAAAGACCTCTCCAAACTGAGTGAATGGGCGGAAAAATGGCAAATGCAATTCAATATAAACAAGTGTAAAATTATGCATATTGGAGCAAAAAATCTGAATTTCACATATACGCTCATGGGGTCTGAACTGGCGGTGACCGACCAGGAGAGAGACCTCGGGTTGTAGTGGACAGCACGATGAAAATGTCGACCCAGTGTGCGGCAGCTGTGAAAAAGGCAAATTCCATGCTAGCGATAATTAGGAAAGGTATTGAAAATAAAACAGCCGATATCATAATGCCGTTGTATAAATCTATGGTGCGGCCGTATTTGGAATACTGTGTACAGTTCTTGTCGCCTCATCTCAAAAAGGATATTCTAGAGTTGGAAAAGGTTCAGAAGAGGGCAACCAGAATGATCAAGGGGATGGAGCGACTCCCTTACAAGGAAAGGTTGCAGCATTTGGGGCTTTTTAGTTTAGAGAAAAGGCGGGTCAGAGGAGACATGATAGAAGTGTATAAAATTATGCATGGCATTGAGAAAGTGGATAGAGAAAAGTTCTTCTCCCTCTCTCATAATACTAGAACTCGTGGACATTCAAAGAAGCTGAATGTTGGAAGATTCAGGACAGACAAAAGGAAGTACTTCTTTACTCAGCGCATAGTTAAACTATGGAATTTGCTCCCACAAGATGCAGTAATGGCCACCAGCTTGGATGGCTTTAAAAGAAGATTAGACAAATTCATGGAGGACAGGGCTATCAATGGCTACTAGCCATGATGGCTGTGCTCTGCCACCCTAGTCAGAGGCAGCATGCTTCTGAAAACCAGTTGCCGGAAGCCTCAGGAGGGGAGAGTGTTCTTGCACTCGGGTCCTGCTTGCGGGCTTCCCCCAGGCACCTGGTTGGCCACTGTGAGAACAGGATGCTGGACTAGATGGGCCACTGGCCTGATCCAGAAGGCTCTTCTTATGTTCTTATGTTCTTATGTAATTTATTCTAACACCCAATTATTGGCCTTTTTCACGGTCCATGGTACCCGTAAATCTCTACTCCAACACCACATTTCAAATGAGTGGATTTTTCTTTTCACTGTCCAACTTTCACATCCGTACATAGAGATCAGGAATACCATGGTCTGAATGATCCTGACTTCAGTGACACATCTTTGCATTTGAGGAGCTTTTCTAGTTCTCTCATAGCTGCTCTCCCCAGTCCTAGCCTTCTGATTTCTTGACTATTGTCTCCATTTTGGTTAATGACTGTGCCCAGGTATTGATAATCCTGGATGTTTTCAGTGTCCTCGTTGCCAACTTTAAAGTTTTTAAATCTTATGTTGTCATTACTTTCGGCTTCTTGACTTTCAGCTGTAGTCCTGCTTTTGTGCTTTCCTCTTTAATTTTCATCAGCATTCATTTCAAATCATTATTGGTTTCTACTAGTAGAATGGTATCATCCGCATATCTTAAATGATTCATATTTCTCCCTCCTATTTTTACACCTCCTTCATCTTGGTCCAATCCCGCTTTCTGTATGATATGTTCAACATATAGATTGAACAAGTAGGGTGATAAAATGCACCCCTGTCTCACACCCTTTCCGATGGGGAACCAATCCATTTCTCCATATTCTGTCCTTACAGTAGCCTCTGGTTCAGAGTATAAGTTGCGCATCAGGACAATCAGATGCTGTGGCACCCCCATTTCTTTTAAAGCATTCCATAGTTCTTCATGATCTACAGAATCAAAGGCTTTGCTATAATCTATAAAGCACAGGGTGATTTCCCTCTGAAATTCCTTGGTCTGTTCCATTATCCAACGTATGTTTGCAATATGATCTCTGGTGCGTCTTCCGTTTCTAAATCCAACTTGGACATCTGGCCCTTCTCACTCCATATATGGTAAGAGCCTTTGTTGTAGAACCTTGAACATTACTTTACTTGCATGGGATAATAAGGCAATAGTTTGAAAATTACTGCATTTCCTGGGATCCCCTTTCTTTGGAGTTAAGATGTATATTGAACTCTTCTGGTCTGTGGGACATTGTTTTCTTTTCCATACTTCTTGACAGATTTTTGTCAAAATTTGGACAGATTCAGTCTCAGTAGCTTGTAGCAACTCTATTGGTATGCCGTCTATTCCTGGTGATTTGTTTCTTCCAAGTATTTTAAGAGCAGCTTTAACCTCACATTCTAAAAATTTCTGGTTCTTCATCTTGTTGCATATAACAGGGGGCTAACATTTTGGGAGGGAGGGGATGCAAGCTGCCCTATGGGCAGCTGAAAGGGTCATGTTCGTCTCAGACAGGATCCATCCTATGTTTGTAGATTCCAGCTGTGCATACGTACTGGGCTGTTCACCTTAAATGGAGGAACAAGAGAGCAGATTTTTGTTACATCTCTCTCTCTCTCTGTGTCTCTTTTCACAACCTGTGACCAAGCACCTACTGCTAAAATAACTCCGTACAAGGCCTTGAGCTCTGACAGTTAAATTCTGATATCAACAGAGCTCCTAGAAATATGTTTTCATAAGTATGAATCATAATATATACACAGGATTTCTCCACAGCATTATATCTCCTTTCCTTTTCATTCCATCAGGATACATCTGGGGGGTCAAGGCTGAGGGAGAACCATCTGAAGTATCACTGGAAAAAACTGAGGAGCAGATGCAGGAGCAGAAACTGAGGAGTCAGGATGGAGCAAAGAGACAAGAGGAGAGACAGACTCACACAGGGGACAAACCTTATCAATGTTTTGACTGTGGAAAGAGCTTCAGTTGGAGTAGCCACCTTACTTCGCGTCAAATAACACATACAGGTGACAAACCTTATCAGTGCTTGGAGTGTGGAAAGAGGTTTAGTCGGAGTGACACCCTTAGTACACATGAAGGAACTCACACAGGTGACAAACCTCATAAATGCTTGGAGTGTGGAAAGAGCTTTAGGTGTAGTAGCAAACTTACTTTGCATCACATAACTCATACAGGGGACAAACCTTATAAATGTTTTGAGTGTGGAAAGACCTTCAGTCAGAGTAGCAACCTTGCTTCGCATCACCAAAGTCATACAGGGGAGAAACCTTATAAATGCTTTGAGTGTGGAAAGAACTTTAGTCAGAGTAGCAACCTTTCTTCGCATCAAAAAAGTCACACGGGACAAACCTTATAAATGTTTGGAGTGTGGAAAGAGCTTCAGTCAGAGTGGCCACCTTACTCTGCATCACAGAACGCATACGGGGAACAAACCTTATACATGCTTGTAGTGTTGCAAGACCTTTTGTCAGAATGGCTACCTTCAGGCACATGAAGGTATCCGTACAAGGGAAGAGATGTATAAATGCTTTGAACGTGGAATAAGCTTTAAGCAGAGTTCAACTCTTTCTGTGCATGAGAGTATCCATACGGGGAAGCCAGGGTACCAACAAGATTTTTATGGGGAGTCTCAGACCCCCGACAATCTTCTTCTCTTAGCTTAAACACAGACTGTTGCACTTCCCTTCACCTGCTGTCTTGGTGGCCTGTCAGTTTTTCCTTTGCAGAGACAGAGGCTGCTTTCACACAGGGGGCTAATCGTGCTGTTTTAACGGATTAAAAAGGTAGTGCTTCTGTCCCGAATTCTAAAATCCCTTTTACACTGCAGTACCTCTTGCGATGAGGAACAGTACTTTTTCAGCTGATACAGCAGCATTTGTGGAATGAACAGAGCCTCGTTCCCATTCCTCTCCTCAGATAGCACCACATGCACAGTGTATTTCCTTCATTTTTTAAAATTGCCTCAGTGTATTCCGATATACTGGTAGTGCATTGTGGTTGTGCTTAGAAATTGAGTGTATGGTTCTCATTCAAATGATTCAACTTTATCTTCAGGCTATGATTATTGTGTTTAAAAGAACAGGCCAAAAGATATTACTCTACCGGAGGAGGCAGTGGCAGGGGAGAAAGGGAGACATCAGATTCTCATTTATGTGAGGAAACATTTCTTGAGGAGACATGCCACCATGAGGCAAATACAAAAGTGCCCAAGGAATACTGTCCCCTCAGTGCTTGTTGCCCTGAAATCACTTCAGCTTGACTGTGTGGAAAGATGTTGGGGGGTATACCCAGCAGACTCTGGATGGTGGGAAAACTTTGTGATGGCTGTGTGGGAGGATGAACATTGGATTAGGAATTTCCATATGAGTAGAGCCACCCTGTTCAAAATTGCTGATTTTCTCAAGCGTCGCCTGCAGCGCCATAATACGTCAATGAGGACAGCCTTCCCTCTAGAAAAAAGGGTGGCAATAGGAATTTGGTGGCAGCTAATTTGGTGGCTAGGAAAAATCCCAGAGCCCTTTTGGACTGTTTTCTCTCAGAGTTCTCATAATCTGTTAGTGAATACATTATTAAAAGCTGAGCAAGAACTATATGGTAAAAAACTATAGGCAATATTATGGTTTAAGCCAAAAACAATGATCAGCAAGTAACATTTCCTCACATCTACAAACACAATATTTAAAGTATGGCTCAACGGTGTACAAAAGTTACCTCCTGGTTTCTCCCCTTTGATCTCAATTTTGAGAAATAAATTTGTAAATAATCAAGTACAAGAAAGAATCACTCATCACCTATGGGGGAAAAATGCTTTACTGAAGCAACTGGTTTAAACAAGGATCTATCACTTCCTATGAAAACATGGTTGCAATTTTGAATAATGAGAGACCTCAGTTTTTTTCCATTTTTACAAGTAAAACACATAGCAGAGCAGATCAAGACAAAATACAGAGTTCCACGTTCATCTACCATTTTTGAAATTTTCTTACTTTAGCCAGAGAAAAGGACAGCTATTGGTAAAATATATCAGATTCTCTCCTTAGTGAAAATACAACAATTACACCCAACGACACGTACAAAAGGAAATGGAGTGCAGATCTAGAGAAATTTCATTTATCCGTGTTAGGAGAGGAGCGGACTTGGTTATTTATGAACATCCCAATCACATTATCAAGTCCCAATCTGAAAGAAAACATCTTTAGAACAATTGATGAATGGTACTTAATACCACACAGGTTAAGCAAAACATTTTATCAAAATTTGTCCTGTTGGAGATGTAGAAGAATTAACGCAGACTTCGTAGTACGTGTTTTCTGGAGTTGTGCCAAAGTAAAACCCTTTTAGAAAAGAACTTTAGATTTAATACAGGAAATGACAGGCCAACAATATCAAGAAATCCCTGAGCGATTCTCCTGTGGATGTTCTGTGGAGGAGTCACAAATGTGGACTCCCCATTTCAGAAATGGAAAAACGGCAAACCCCCAAGTTGAGAAGAAGTAACTTTTTTCCTTACCTTTCTCCCCTCCCCCTCAACGTTTCTATAAGGTGATGCTTTTGTAACCCAAGTTGTGTCACAGCAATCAACCTTCTTCTAGAATGTTTTGTACTTCCTCTTTTACCTCTATGTGCTTTTCAAGGCTCAGGTTGATTATTTGACCCTAGGAAAAGCAACACATGAGTGTGTGTGTGCATGCCTTTTCAGTCACATGCCATGTCTGAAAAAGCAAAATTCTTTGAAGCAGAAAAAGTTTTGCAAAAAAGAGCAAAGTCTTTGAAGCACAATGTGGGTTTCCTTTTTTTTGTTTCCTTGTTATTGTTGCAGGATTTAGGTTTGGGAGTGAAGGTTAGGGGCACAGGGCCCATACATGCCACACCCCACATGATTTGGTCTCATCTGTGGGCACCTTCAGTGCAAACTGACACTTAATCCAACCCTGACCAGCTTCAACAGGAGAGGAGTCCTTGAGACTCAACTCTGAATACGGAAAAGGGGAAGCGAGTGAGAGGAAGACTCAAGAGGACAAACTCTATATGTGTAAGAGTGTAGCCTGCTGAAGTCTGGCTGTGCCGGGTGTGGTCCCTGTTGTGATACCCAGCTGGCATTGGGCACAGAGCTCTGTTGGCTGTTTCCCTTTGGAAACAAGAGAGGTGCCCCCTCAGTGACCTTCAACATGTGGCCCAAACATGACCCAGAAGACTGAAAGGCCAGTGCTGAGATCTGAGCACCCTCTGGGCAGGATGACGCCCACATGGTGGCACAGCCCTTTGGAGGGTGACCCACCCTCCCCATTCACTGGTAAGGAAGTATTCTTCATGAAAAGAATTGGGGCTGTTCCAATATGTTAGTGGCCCAACACATGTGTCGGGGCATACTCTAGATCTTATCTTTGCTACTGGACATGGAGATGGTGATCTGGATGTGGGGAGTTTTACATCTCTCCCTTTGTCATGGACAGATCACCGCTTGCTGAAGTTTAGACTCACAGTGGCTTCTCTCCTCTGCAAGGGTGGGGGACCTACTAAATTGGTCCGCCCCCGGAGACTAATGAATCCTGAAGGTTTTCTTTTTTTTTTTTTTTTACAATAATTTTTATTCAAATTTTCATAAAACATAGAAAACAAAATCATAAAACATTCAAAGACAAAAAACAAAACAAAACAAAAATGATTAAACAAAACAAAATAAAATGTTGACTTCCCATTTGTCACATATCAAATCAGTTATAGGTCTACAATATATAACAATCCTGTCTCTTAAATCATATTATAAAATCACTTTCCTCCAGTAGTTATCTTAATTAATCATCAAATCTCATAAACATTACTTTATTCTTTCCACAAAAAGTCAAAGAGAGGTTTCAATTCTTTAAGAAATATATCTATCAATTTTTCTCCAAATAAACATGTCAATTAATCCATCTCGTTAATAATTATAATAATCTTATTGTCATAACCATAGTCCAAATAAACATTTCGATTAATCCATCTCATCAGAATCTGTTAGGTCCAATAATTTCAATAGCCACCTGAAGGTTTTCAAAGGGCTCTGGGGGATTTTCCGGCTGATAAGACTGGCGCTCCTGTCAAAGCCCTGGTCGAACTGTGGAATGCGGAGATGACCCGGGCTGTTGACACGATGGCTCCTGCGCGCCCTCTCCTTTGCAGAGCTCATACATCTCCTTGGTATACTCCAGAGCTGAGAGCGATGAAACAAGATAGGAGACGGCTTGAGCGGAGATGGAGACGAACTCCTGACGAATGCAACTATGCGCTGATTTGTGCTTCTACTAAGCTGTATGTAGGAGCGGTGAGGGTGGCGAAAAGACAACATTTTGCTGCCACTATTAAGTCATCTCTTTGCCGCCCAGCGGAGCTCTGCAGGGTTGTCCGAGGGCTACTTCATTCTGGCCCTCAGGACATGGTTGAGTCATTGGTGGCCCGCTGTAATGAGTTTGCTGGGCACTTCCACAATAAGATCTTATGCATCTGCCGGGACTTAGACTCCCAGTTTATAGCAGTTGATCCAAATGAGGTGTCCGGAGCACAGTCTTGTCATGTTTTATTGGATGAGTTCCAGTTGGTTCAGCTCGAGGATGTGGACAAGGTGCTTGGACAGGTGCGTGCAACCACTTCGGTACTAGATCCTTGCCCCTCTTGGCTAATAAAAACCAGCAGGCATGGAACAGCTGGTTGGGCCAGGGAAGTGATTAACGCCTCTTTACAAGAGGGAGTGGTTCCTGGCTGTCTGAAAGAGGCAGCAGTGAAACCACTTCTGAAAAAACCTTCCTTGGACCCAGAAAATTTCAACAGCTACAGACCAGTAGCGAATGTTCCATTCCTGGGCAAGATCTTGGAACGAGTGGTTGCTGGCCAGCTCCAGGCGCTATTGGATGAAACCGATTATCTAGATCCATTTCAATCGGGTTTTAGGCCCGGTTTCAGCACCGAAACAGCCTTGGTCGCCCTGTACGATGACCTATGTCGGGAGAGGGACGGAGGGAGTGTAACTCTGTTGATTCTCCTTGATCTCTCAGCGGCTTTTGATACCATCGACCATGGTATCCTTCTGGAGAGGCTCGCGGAGTTGGGAGTTGGAGATACTGCTTGGCAGTGGTTCCGCTCCTACTTGGCGGGTCGTCTCCAGAAGGTAGTGCTTGGGGAACATTGCTGGACACCGTGGGTTCTCCAATGTGGAGTCCCGCAGGGGTCAGTTCTGTCTCCCATGCTTTTTAACATCTACATGAAGCCATTGGGTGCGGTCATCAGGAGTTTTGGAGTGCGCTGCCATCAGTACGCTGATGACACACAGCTCTACTTCTCCTTTTCATCTCCTTCAGGTGAGGCTGTCAATGTGCTGAACCGTTGCCTAGCTGCGATAATGGACTGGATGAGAGCTAACAAACTGAGGCTTAATCCAGACAAGACTGAGACACTGTTGGTGCGTGGTTTCTCTGATCAGATGGTGGATATATACCCTGTCCTGGACAGGGTTACACTCCCCCTAAAGGAGCGGGTTCATAGTCTGGGAGTTTTTTTAGATCCTTCCCTGTCACTTGAGGCTCAAGTAGCCTCGGTGGCACGGAATGCGTTCTACCAACTTCGGTTGGTAGCCCAGCTACGTCCCTACCTGAGCAGGGAGGACCTCACATCAGTTGTTCATGCTCTGGTAACCTCACAATTGGATTACTGCAATGCGCTCTATGTAGGGCTGCCTTTGAAGACAGTTTGGAAGCTACAGCTCGTGCAAAACGCGGCAGCCAGATTAATAACAAGGACCAAGCGGTCTGATACCTTGTGTCACTGGGTACAGGTAATTTCTAAAAACCCCTGCAGCCCTTGACTCTGAAGCGTACAGCCCTGGGTTTCCTCTGTGGTACTGGATACAATTTCCTCTGCTCCGCCGCTGCCACCATTTGATACAACTGTTCAGCCTTGGTTACTTGCTACCCCCCCCTGGTTTGTGTTTCCCAGCTGAAGGAATCAGGCTTTTGTTTAACCAAGAAATATTTATTTAGTACTAGAAATAACAAGATTATTTAAGACTTTGTTTAAAAGCGTATGGTTTCATCTATATTCTGACATGTACGTTACTTCTCATTAATTGCCTCAGAACTCCGACTCACTCTCAACAACAGCAACCTCTAAACACCTCTCTCAACCTCCAACATCCACCACAACCACCACCCTGATTCAACTGTCTTCTTCCATTTATACTCCCAGCCATTCAAACGCTCAGCCAATCATCCAGCATTCTGCTGCTCATGTACTCCCCCTCCTCTTTCACTCCACTTAACATATGTCTTCTATATAACCAGCACTTACCATATTTACAATATAAGCAGGGACATCACAGATGTCAACTCCTGTCTCAGACAGCAGGTGCCTTTCTAGTTCTCGCCAAGCTAGGTAACATTCTCTGTGACTATTGCCTTTTTCATGTTTTGGGATCCTGTAGGAAAGTTTCTGTCACTTCCCATTAAAATCCCAGCCTTCAGCAGATACCAGTGCAGACTTAGATGCAGAAGTGCTAGTCTTGACTGTCTTGTGCCAAAATAATTGACATGGAAAGCAATATAAAGCTTGTTTCTGTTGACTCCAGACAAGCCAGTCTCTTACATGTAGTTCTCCATTAGTGCTTTGAAATTTCAGTATGCTTTCTGGGAACACGTGATTGCAGGTGTCTTTTGGGAATGTTTTAGGCAGAGGGATGTGACCATTCGTAACATACTTTTCTATTTCCTTTTGAGATGGAAACTCGGTTGTGATACATCCAATGTCAAGGCCTACATTATGATTATGCCTCTCATCTTCCAAATTCACTTCCACATGCGTCTGTATGTCTGTTTCTTTCTGTTTTCCATTTTCATTTTCTGCATCTGCCCCTTCATCAAAGGACTGTGCATGATTACCCAAATCAACTGCTCCTTGTTTGGGGATGAGGTTTCCAACAGTTTCTTCTTGCTCCAATTCTGTAGGTGAGTTCAATATAAAAATGTTTGAAGCCGCACTTAATCCAAATTGAAAGAGCTTTTGTTGACCCCTTTTTTCATTTTCCTCTCGTTCTTTCTTGTCTTTTCATTTCTGGGCTCCTGATTTGTGAGAATACATTTTGGAGAGATGATTTTCTCATCATGATAGGGTTTAAAGGTCCACACTGCTTAGCTTATATGAGCCGTCAAACTGCATTTTTCCTTTCATACTAAAGGGGAAGGGTTAATCTAGCTTCCTAATGACCAAATATGGGATGGTACCCATAAAGTACCTCTCACTCTGGCATGCTCATACTAGCAGCTTGGGGAGAAAACTGCAGTGGCCAGAGGAAGGATCATTTGATACTGAAAGGATAAAAACATTAAGAAAATGGCTTCATGACTTTGGCTCACAGGTTTCCCAAGAACAGTGGCAGTCATTCAGGCTGTGGGAACTAGAGGCTAATTTGAGAAAAACAGCTTCTCAAGTCAGAAGCCTTAAAAATACAAAAACACAAGTAACAGAGCAATTGGCTTCCCCCCAGAAACCACAGCCGCTCCAAAAACCACCACAGCCTTTTAAGCAAGCAACAGCAACTGCCCAAAAGGCTGAAACAAAGGGCAAAATTGATTTGTATCCTCTAAAAGGGATTGTAAATGAAGGATTCCAACCCCAGGCAGAATCAACCCAGGAGGATATTCTTGATTTATTTTCAAACCTTGCCTCAGCAGAAACAGCCAGAAGTGGACTGGGGGAAGCAAGAGAAACCAGTGTAATTCATATGGATTTAAATCAGGGACTAACTAGCTCTCCTGTAAATTCAATCAAAGTACCTGTGGGAGATTGGCCAAAACAGTTTTTGCCACAAAGAGCCCTCACTTGGGCTGGACACTGGGGAACAGAAGTGTCTCCAACCTCTCCCGCCGCTTCAGAAACCACCTGGTTGGATTTACCGGACACATTTAACTCTCCCCAACACAGTGCCTCCCAGAAAGGAGGAGAAATGCAATCAGGACAAAAGGGAGGGATACCTTTTCTGGATTTCGGTCCAAAGGATTTTCAGTTTAAAAATGAGATGGTCAAGTTGGGGGAAGAACTGGCTAGTAGACAGGTACCAGCCAGGAATACTCGTAGTAAACTTCCAACCACCTCGACCCCAAAATTGTTGTTGCCAGTAGAACCTCAACAGTTACAACAAACCGGATCCGTGTTAAATGAGGGAGAGGAGGCTCTGTCACTGCAGGGATTATTTCCATTGAGACAGCTGCCTGGGGCCCATGGAGATCTCGTAACAGTGCATGCTCCTTGGACCCCAGGAGATTTGTTAAATTTAACAAGGACATTTTCAAAAATAAGGGATGATCCTCAAAAATTTAAGGAAGAATTGGAAATGGTACTTACCTGTTACAATCCCAGCTGGGCAGATGTGAATCAGCTACTGCGGGTAGTAATGCCAACTGATGTGGCTAAGAGAATTAAAACTCATGCTCAGTGGCCAGACGAAGATTGCCACCTAAAGTTTTTACCTGATCTCAGACGAGATCTGCTAAATGCAATTTTGGAAATATGTCCAAAGAAAGCTAATTGGATCAAAATAAATAATTGTAAACAAAAAGGAGAAAATGCTTCTGATTTTATGGAACGAATGAAAACAATTTTTAATCAATGTTCGGGCATAGAAAATGCAGAAGAAAATGCTAGACCAGCCTTGGTGGCAGCCTTTGTTCAGGGATTATTACCAAAAGTAGGGGAAGTAATTCGAACACATGTAATGGGATGGCAAAACAAACAGATGCAAGAAATTATTGATCAGGCCAATCATTTTATGAATGTGCCTACAAAGAAGAAGGAAGGAAAAGAATTACTGGCAGTAGCCCTTCCTCCTTGGCAACCGAAAGGAGGAGGGCAAGGAAGGGGAGCTAGAAAGGGGATAACCAGGGATGTTATGAGAGGAGACATGAGGACAATGGGGAGGGACCAACCTGTTACCATTGTGGTCAGGAAGGCCATTATAAAAGAGACTGTCTTATTAAAGATCAAGTAGGATGGGTTCCTTGGGAAAGTCACTCTGAAAGAGGAAAGGGGATGGGGGCAAATCAACACCCAGTGAATCAGGGTTCTGTCCCAAGCAGACCTCCACAAAGGATGGGTCCCCCACAAGGAACTAACCCATTTAGCCCTCCTATAACCCTCAAAAGAAATTCAAGAAGGTCAAGAAAGACAGAACAATGAGGGGGTGTGGGATCAATGGAATTGACAATAAGATCAGCCAGGAGCAAATAGGGCAGAGCTGACAACACTAGCCACTATCATGGATGTGGAAACTATTATTCCACTTTCAAATGGGCAAACTTCAAAATTTGAATGTATGGTGGCGGGACGCACTGCTCCTTTCATGGTTGATACAGGAGCATTTAAATCTGTCTTAAAGGCATCAGATTTCTCAGATGTCCCTAGTACTTCTACCATTGTAGAAGCGATAGGGGTGTCCAATCAACCCACATACAGTAACAGAACCTTTACAAAATCACTATTGGCCCTCTGTCAGTAGAGCATGCATTTCTATTAAGTCCATCTTCTCCAGTAAATCTTTTGGGAAGAGACCTTTTATGTCGATTGGGTTGTACAATATATTGTACTGAAGTAGGAGTGTTTCTGGATGTGGACCATAGGAGATGTGATGAAGCAGTGGCTGTGCTGAATAGCCCTATTCCTTCTCCTCTATCAATTCCCATGTGGGAGGGAGTGTGCCTATTTACAACAGAACAAGAACAAATTATAGATAGGGTACCTCCTAAGCTTTGGGCTACACATGCAAATGATGTGGGATGCATCATATCTGCTGATCCTGTTCATATTGCCATAGATCCTACAAAATCATTGCCAAGAGTGCCTCAATATCCCCTGAATCCTAAAACAATTGAAGGATTAAAGGAAGACATAACTTCCCTCTTACAACAAGATATTATTGCCCCAATTCAAAGTCCATGTAATACCCCTATAATGGGTATTTGTAAACCTTCAGGAAAATTTCGTCTTGTGCAAGACCTGCGGAAAATCAACTGGGTAGTAATGCCCTCCTTTCCAGTTGTTCCAAATCCCCATACCATATTAGCACAGCTACCCCCTTCAGCCCAATACTTCACGGTTGTGGATCTCTGTTCAGCCTTTTTCTCCATCCCTATCCATGAGGATAGTAGATTCCTCCTCGCATTCTCTTTCCTCGGGACGCAGTTCTCCTGGAAAAGACTGCCTCAGGGATTCTGCCATGCCCCCTCCATATTTTCCCAGGCTTTAAAGAAGGATTTGGATGATATTGTCTTCCCCCAGGGATCAGTCTTATTACAATATATTGATGATCTTCTATTAGCATCTAAAACATTTTTGGCATGCTCAGAGGATTCAGTAACATTGTTGCGTGCATTAGCTGAAAAGGGGCATAAGGTTTCCAAGGAAAAACTACAGTTGTGCCTCCCTAGGGTCCATTATTTGGGACATGATATATCACAAGGCCAAAAAGCACTTTCAATGAATAGAATTAAGCCTATCTTGGCACTAACTCGTCCAAGCAGAAAAATGGATGTAAGGTCATTCATTGGCATGACTTCCTAGTGCCGCCCATGGATCCTGGGGTATGCAGAATTGGTGAAACCCCTCCAACAATTAACATTACAATTAGTGCCAGAAAAGGTTGTCTGGACAAAGGAATGTGAACACACATTTTTGGCTTTCAAACAGGCCCTGGCTCCTGCTCCTGCCCTTGGACTTCCAAATTATGACCAACCCTTCATGCTGTTTTGCCATGAAAAGGGAGGTGCAGCGATTGGAGTCCTCACGCAGCTTCATGGCAATAAGCAGCGTCCAGTGGCATATTTGAGTAAACAGTTGGATAATGTGGCCAAAGGATTTCCACCATGTTTGAGGGCAGTGGCAGCAGCTGCAAGCCTAGTGGAGGCATCAGAGCCACTGGTTCTCATGTCTCCACTGGTGGTGATGGTTCCTCATGCAGTAGCAGCTTTACTCTTAAAAGCGAAAGCACAACATTTATCAAATCAAAGACTGTCTAAGTATGAACATTTGCTTTTAACACCGGCTCATGTTACAATTCAGCGCTGTACCAGTCTAAATCCTGCTACTTTGCTCCCAATCCCAGAAGCAGAATTGGGGGAGGTAGCTCATGACTGTGTTGCCACCGTTGAATTAATTAGCAAGCCAAGACCTGACTTAAGGGAAATACCCCTCCCGAATCCTGATTTAATTCTTTATACTGATGGCTCATGCCTAAGGGATCAAAAGGGTGATCTTTCAGCGGCCTATGCCGTTTGGAGACTTTGGAGAGTTCATATTTGCCTTTGGTCAAGTCTGCCCAGGTTGCTGAATTAGTAGCTCTAACACAAGCCTGTAAATTAGGCACTGGATGATCTGTAAATATATATATACAGATTCCGCATATGCATTTGGCACTGTACATGATTTTGGACAAATTTGGAAGTATAGGGGATTTCTCACTTCAGCAGGTACCCCTATTAAACATGGGAAACATATAGCTGCACTTTTGGAAGCGGCATTACTGCCGAAAGAAATAGCAGTGGTAAAATGTGAAGCTCATATACATAAACGGGATGAAATATCAAAGGGAAATGAAATGGCAGATATGGCTGCAAAAGCCACAGCCTGGGAAAAGACCACAGGTGAAGCTTATGTGGGAATGTTGCAGGGTAAGGACATAAACCCTTGGGAAAACCTAAGTATAATACAGGATAATGTAAATGATGTAGAACAAGAAAAATGGTTAAACAAAGGATGCACTAGGGGATCAGATGGATGTTGGAGAGACGGAAAAGGGGGGTTGGTAATTCCAAAAGCATTATTGGCGTATTTTGCCAGACTAACACATGGACAGGCTCATTTGGGTCATGATGGGATGACAAAGGAACTGGCCAGGTACTGGTATGCTCCGGGATTTTCTCAGATCGCCAAGGAGCATTGTCAAGCTTGCCACATTTGTCAGTCTCATAAATCTTCAAATCGATTTTGCAAAACTAGCTAAATGTGGGCCTTATGAGTATTTATTAGTCATAGTCTGCATGTTCTCAGGATTGGAAGCTTACCCTTGTGCAAAGGCAGATGCCATAACAGTAGTAAAAAAAACTTGTGAGAGAATTAATACCCCGATTTGGGATTCCACTTGTACTGGATTCTGATAGGAGTACCCATTTTACAGCTGAGGCCATGAAGGGTGTCTGTCAAGCCTTAGGAATCCAGCAAAAACTTCACACTCCGTACCATCCTGCCTCTAGTGGTAAGGTGGAAAAGACGAATTCTACATTAAAGGGAAAATTAAGAAAAATATGTGCTGAAACTGGTTTAAAATGGGTAGATGCACTTCCTATAGCTTTAATGAGCATAAGGTCAACTTATAGCCAAAATTTGGGTCTGTCACCACATGAGATCCTGATGGGAAGACCAATGAGACTGCCAAGCACACCTCCCATACCACCATATTGCAAAGACTTAGTGATGATGGATGACTACATGCTGACGTACTGCAAAACTTTGTTGTCTTGCATAAAGTGTTTCCACGCACAGGTGGCTGAGGCATTATCCAGGCCTGCTGAACATCCCTGCCACTCCATAGCGGTCGGAGACTGGGTCTGCATCAAGGTACACGTTCGGCGGAATCCTCTGAAGTGTTTGTGGGATGCCCCATTTTTGGTATTGCTGGTCGCACACACTGCAGTGAAGGTCCAAGGGAAAGATTCGTGGATCCACACTTCCCACTGTAAAAAGGTTCCGCCTCCTGTGGAAGGAGAAGCAAGTTTTGCCAAATGACCCAAAAAGTCTCGACCCCAGGGAGCAGCAGAGGTAAGGGGACATAATAAACCCCCCAACGAAAGTCCCACTGTAGGTGGAAAGCTGGTGGGTGAAGACAGAGGAAAAGACCTTAGCCACCTCTCAGAGACAACGTCGGGACAACAAAGTCAATATAATTTACAACAGAAAAAGTTCTAGAGTTGCAAGACAGTTACAATGACAGACCCAAGTACAGGAATAAAACAGACACAGACTCTTAGAAAATGGCTAATGCCACTAATGGGATTTATTAGTATTGTGATGTTTATGTTATTAATATTGAATTGGCATGATACTATTATGTTTTTCTGGATTCCTAAGGAGAATTGTGGGCCAGAAATAAATCAGGAACAATCTTTAGTTCCTGCCCTTCCGGGCTTAGACCATTGGCCCGAACAGCCTCTTGTTCCTGCCATTCCTGGTTCAGAATATTGGCCATTGGTTTATCCCACAGAATGGGTTCGTGCTAGGAAAAGGCGGGTAGCCATTGATTCCCAAATAGAAAAGGAAGAGATCAGGACATCTGATTACCTGCAGTTTACAGGAAATACGTTTTTACAGCTAACTTGGGCCTATGCTCAGGCTCTAAATCAAAGCAACTGCTGGATATGCTCTCATTTCCCTGTGACTGCGGGGGAGGGGATGCCTATGATCCCAGTGCCTTTTGGAATGCAGGATTGGTGTGACTATTGGTACTTTCTCCTAAACTGTAACCCCAAGAAATATGATAATGCCTGTTGTAACAGGTGCAAACCTTATGATGTGACAGTTTTTACAAGAGGAATCTTCATAGAACCTCCAATGAAATTCCTCTTCCTATCCATCTGATAATAGAAAGAGAGGGATATTTGTGCTTCACTAATACCTGGGGGCAGATTCCTATGGGGAAAAGTAAGTGCAAATATTATGCAGATTGTGCAGATCCAGTAATTGTGCCCATTTCCTCGTATGGGAATTTGTCTCTAAGGTATACTGCTGAGAGGAGCGAATGTCCTCAGGAAAAACAATGGGCTTTCCAAAATTTGTATTATGTATGTGGGAAGTTGGCTTACAAATGGTTACCAAATGGATGGACCGGATCATGCTATCTGTCTTATCTAATTCCTGCTATGCATCATACAAACAGCACAGAATTTCCTAAATTACGGAATAGAAGATGCTCAGAGGCTTCTATTCCTAGATCACGTGTCAAAAGATTCCAAAAATCATGGGGACCCATGAGTGAGACAGCATTGTCTTTCTTTTTTCCATCAGCACCAGTTGCTTATTCTTTAAGAGAAATCAGGCGCTTGGGACAGATAATAGATGTAGTAGCAAAACAAGCCGGGCCTGTACAAAAGGGATGGGCTCCACTTGAACCAGAATGGAACCAGACTGCTGGCACTTAAAATTAAAAAGGTAGCAGAGCAGCTTTTAAACTGACTGAGGGGGGAAACCCGACAGGAGCTGAGAAAGGTCCGGTTCGGAATAAACATCCCCCCTGGGATAAAGACCAAAGAAATGATGAAATTTTAAAAGGGGTAGGCCTAGAAGTAGGCATTGTGAGAGCAGGGGCACAGGATATAAATTCAGAAGAGCAAAATTACCACAGGTCAAACCACAAGTGCCAAAGACACTTGAAGAGAGACACTGCTTACAAGTGCCTGTACGCTAATGCTAGGAGCCTGCGAACCAAGATGGGAGAACTGGAGTGCTTGGTCTTAGAGGAGAGCATTGATATAGTGAGCATAACGGAGACCTGGTGGAATGGAGAAAACCAGTGGGATACGGTTATCCCTGGATATAAACTATATTGGAAGGACAGGGAAGGACGTATTGGTGGCGGAGTCGCTCTATACGTGAAAGAAGGCATTGAATCCAGCAAGCTCGAAACCCCAAAAGAGGCGGACTCCTCCACAGAATCGTTGTGGGTGGTGATACCATGCCCCAGAAGGGACTTAATACTGGGAACGATCTATCGTCCCCCTGATCAAAATGCTCAGGGAGACCTTGAGATGAGATATGAAATTGAGGAAGCATCCAAACTAGGAAATGTGGTAGTAATGGGTGACTTCAACTACCCGGACATAGACTGGCCGCATATGTGTTCCAGTCATGACAAAGAAGCAAAGTTTCTAGATATTCTAAATGACTATTCCCAAGACCAGTTGGTCATGGAACCGACCAGAGGGACGGCAACCCTGGATTTAATCCTCAGTAGGGACCGGGACCTGGTGCGAGATGTAAGTGTTGTTGAACCGATTGGGAGCAGTGACCACAGTACTATTAAATTAAACATACATGTAAATGGCCAATTGCCAAGAAAATCCAACACGGTCACATTTGACTTCGAAAGAGGAAATTTCACAAAAATGAGGGGATTGGTAAAAAGAAAGTTGAAAAACAAAGTCCAGAGGGTCACATCACACAAAAATGCTTGGAAGTTGTTTAAAAACACTATATTAGAAGCTCAACTGGAGTGCATACCGCAGATCAGAAAAGGTACCGCCAGGGCCAAGAAGATGCCAGCATGGTTAACGAGCAAAGTCAAGGAAGCTCTTAGAGGCAAAAAGTCTTCCTTCAGAAAATGGAAGTCTTGTCCGAATGAAGAAAATAAAAAAGAACACAAAGTCTGGCAAAAGAAATGCAAGAAGACAATAAGGGATTCTAAAAAAGAATTTGAGGAGCACATTGCTAAGAACATAAAAACCAACAACAAAAAATTCTATAAATACATTCAAAGCAGGAGACCATCTAGGGAGGCGATTGGACCCTTGGATGATAAGGGAGTCAAAGGTGTACTAAAGAACGATAAGGAGATTGCAGAGAAGCTAAATGAATTCTTTGCATCTGTCTTCACAGTGGAAGATATAGATATAGATCCCTGACCCTGAACTAACATTTGCAGGAAGGGATTCTGAGGAACTGAGACAAATAATGGTAACGAGAGAGGAAGTTCTAGGCTTAATGGACAATATAAAAACTGACAAATCACCGGGCCCGGATGGCATCCACCCGAGAGTTCTCAAAGAACTCAAATGTGAAATTGCTGATCTGCTAACTAAAATATGTAACTTGTCCCTTGGGTCCTCCTCTGTGCCTGAGGACTGGAAAGTGGCAAATGTAACGCCAATCTTCAAAAAGGGATCCAGAGGGGATCCCGGAAATTACAGGCCAGTTAGCTTAACTTCTGTCCCTGGAAAACTGGTAGAAAGTATGATTAAAGCTAGATTAACTAAGCACATAGAAGAACAAGCCTTGCTGAAGCAGAGCCAGCATGGCTTCTGCAAGGGAAAGTCCTGTCTCAGTAACCTATTAGAATTCTTTGAGAGTGTCAACAAGCATATAGATAGAGGTGATCCAGTGGACATAGTGTACTTAGACTTTCAAAAAGCGTTTGACAAGGTACCTCACCAAAGACTTCTGAGGAAGCTTAGCAGTCATGGAATAAGAGGAGAGGTCCTCTTGTGGATAAGGAATTGGTTAAGAAGCAGAAAGCAGAGAGTAGGAATAAACGGACTGTTCTCCCAATGGAGGGCTGTAGAAAGTGGAGTCCCTCAAGGATCGGTATTGGGACCTGTACTTTTCAACTTGTTCATTAATGACCTAGAATTAGGAGTGAGCAGTGAAGTGGCCAAGTTTGCTGACGACACTAAATTGTTCAGGGTTGTTAAAACAAAAAGGGATTGTGAAGAGCTCCAAAAAGATCTCTCCAAACTGAGTGAATAGGCAGAAAAATGGGAAATGCAATTCAATATAAACAAGTGTAAAATTATGCATATTGGAGCAAAAAATCTGAATTTCACATATACGCTCATGGGGTCTGAACTGGCGGTGACCGACCAGGAGAGAGACCTCGGGGTTGTAGTGGACAGCACGATGAAAATGTCGACCCAGTGTGCGGCAGCTGTGAAAAAGGCAAATTCCATGCTAGCGATAATTAGGAAAGGTATTGAAAATAAAACAGCCAATATCATAATGCTGTTGTATAAATCTATGGTGCGGCCGCATTTGGAATACTGTGTACAGTTCTGGTCGCCTCATCTCATAAAGGATATGATAGAGTTGGAAAAGGTTCAGAAGAGGGCAACCAGAATGATCAAGGGGATGGAGCGACTCCCTTACGAGGAAAGGTTGCAGCATTTGGGGCTTTTTAGTTTAGAGAAAAGGCGGGTCAGAGGAGACATGATAGAAGTGTATAAAATGATGCATGGCATTGAGAAAGTGGATAGAGAAAAGTTCTTCTCCCTCTCTCATAATACTAGAACTCGTGGACATTCAAAGAAGCTGAATGTTGGAAGATTCAGGACAGACAAAAGGAAGTACTTCTTTACTCAGCGCATAGTTAAACTATGGAATTTGCTCCCACAAGGTGCAGTAATGGCCACCAGCTTGGACGGCTTTAAAAGAAGATTAGACAAATTCATGGAGGACAGGGCTATCAATGGCTACTAGCCATGATGGCTGTGCTCTGCCACCCTAGTCAGAGGCAGCATGCTTCTGAAAACCAGTTGCCGGAAGCCTCAGGAGGGGAGAGTGTTCTTGCACTCGGGTCCTGCTTGCGGGCTTCCCCCAGGCACCTGGTTGGCCACTGTGAGAACAGGATGCTGGACTAGATGGGCCACTGGCCTGATTCAGCAGGCTCTTCTTATGTTCTTATGTTCTTAAACGGCTACAGCCCTTACAGCAATTCGTGTCGAAATGCACTCCATGAGAATGATGATACTCCAGAACAGAGTCTCATTTATTGGCAGATCAGGGCAGATTCTGTTCGGTTGTAGGAACTAAGTGTTGTGTGTTCATTCCTGATAATGCATCTCAATTGTCAGACATAACCAAGAACATCTTGCAGGCAGGGAAAGAAGTCAAAGACATTGGAGAATCAAACATTGGATGGGATGTTGGTTGGAGTATTGGTTCATGGTTTTGGGGGATTTTTAAATATTTAGAAAGTGTCATTTTGTATGGGGTGGTCTGCATAGTAATGGTAGTGGCAATAATTTGTGGAGGATGGAAACTCTTAAATTGCTGTGTAAAGGAAGGTCTCAAATTGAGAAATACTGATCAAGATAAGAAAAGGCACCCCCCATCTTTGTTTCCATGAAGAGCATGTCCTCAAGTTTATGCCAGGAGAATAATCTCAAGGATCCACAAATTATTGACACTATGTCAGAATCAACCAATCATCTTTCCCCCATAGAAAAAGAGGAACTTGGGAAAATCTCAGAATCAGGGTCAAGCTCAGGTTCAGAAGACAATCTGTCTGAAGCTTCAGAAGAAGAATAAGGGGTTGGAGTGTTGGGCTCTCCCAGAATGGAAAGAGGCTTATATGTCTTCCAGACTCAGAGAGCCTACTGGATCAGAGCACTTATAGGATTATATTCTTTATTATTCCAAGAAGGGAAGGGGATTCAACAGGGTAGGTGAACTCCTAAGATGGTGCTACCCTCCTTGTTGTCTCTTAAATCTTCCTAATTTAAAGCTTTATTGTTTTAGGATAATATGAATAAACAGGCTGAGGATCTTCCTGATTCCAGTGGTGAAGAGACCAGTTGTAACATCACCGACAGAACACTCAATGAGGATATTATCCAGAATGACAATTTAAATCTATTGGCTGAAATAAGAGATAAACCGTTCAAAATAGATCAGGGAACTCAAACTGAACCTGTAAAAAGAATTCCATTAGTTCCTATAGGTCCAGTGAGCATAAATGCGTTAAAACCAAAGAAGAAAACTTGACATCGTTGTGACTATAGCTGGTAAGCTTTGCAGTGTGCTGTAGAGGCAGTAATAAATAATACCATGAGTTCAGCAGTAGCTGGAATGGTTTATGGTGTACCTCGTACCACCATATGGGCAAGAGCTAGGAACTGGAGACTAAAATATGGGGATGTACCTCCCAGTCAAGTTGAAGTTCCCATTTGTCCATGTCCTCCAGGAAAAGCCTGTCGCAAATGTTTCCAAGTCATGGATCTTTCTGGGTGGAATTATCCTTCTGATCAGGATGAATTGAAATCGAAATTCTCCGGTTCAAAAGGAAGGATTGTGGAAGGAATTTTGATTTTATTCCCTCAGGTCAAAATATTTACTCTGTTTAGTTTAATATGGCTAAAATATATTGTTTGCAGTGTTCAATATAATAGGGAAGTTTTTGTTGTTGTTTAGATGTTCTCCTAACATTTTGTCAGAAGAGATTGCGGTTTGTGGTTAGCATGTTTCCGGAGCCACAATCAAGGCAGCTCAGTGTTAAAGAAAAAGAGGAACTGTTGTAAGAATGTTTCTTAGGAGAACACCACATATGCTGAAATTGTATTGAGTAAAAGTTAGAACTATAACTCTTCTTCAGATGTGTTTGGGTGTCTTGTTTTGTACCTTGTGAGATGTCAGAACATGGGCAAAGGGCCCTTCCTCTTTCTCTAAACGGACATAAACAGTTTGAGACACTGGGACCAGGTACCTGCCCTCAGGGGAGGATGCTTGGGTAGGGATTGGCCCCAAGGGGTCATAAGGTACAATGTATGTATGATGCATAACTCACTATAAAAAGCAATGTTTTCCTGTTGATTGGCAGAGTGAAGTTCGAGAGAGCTTCCTCTCCCATTATGCATACTTGTATTTATGTTATTGATCAATAAACCTCTGTCATTGGAGCACAATCTTGGTCTGGAAAGTTTTTCCTTCAACATTTGACTTCTTCCTCCACCTCCTCCGACCATTCCAACTGATTTACCCCTCCTTCTGCTTTGCTGTCCTGTACCAAGTCTGGTAATTCGGGACCACTTCCTTCAGGGAGTGCTTGGTCTTAGAGAAGAGCATTGATATAGTGAGCATAACAGAGACCTGGTGGAATGGAGAAAACCAGTGGGATATGGTTATCCCTGGATATAAACTATATAGGAAGGACAGGGAAGGACATATTGGTGGCGGTGTCTCTCTATATGTGAAAGAAGGCATTGAATCCAGCAAGCTTGAAACCCCAAAAGAGGTGGACTCCTCCACAGAATCATTGTGGGTGGTGATACCTAAAACTCCTGCTGGATTGAGGAAGATAAGTGACAATGGAATCTTGAAGAGTTGCCAAAATAATTCTGGAAAATGGGGAAAGGGGGGTGTTTCTTTATATACATGTTGGTCTCTTTCACTCTAGTGTGAGTAACTGTTGGATATGCTCCCTACTCCCTATCCATGGGGAGGGAGGTGTTGCCCTTGTACCAATCCCTTTGAATGAAGAGAACCTCACCGATACAGCCCCCATTTTTATGCTGATGGAATGGAAATGGTTCAGCGCAAATCCAACCTCGGACTTAGCCCCTGCGGCCCAATAAAATGGGTTTTTTTATGTCCTGTCAAGATTGGGTGAGTTCTGTGTTTTGGGAAACAAGACCAAAGGAAAGAAAGGCACAGAGGTTGGTGTAAGTAAATGCAAACATTATTTCACCCTTGGAGGGGACGGGAAAAATAACCACACCCAGAATCCCACTTTCTGCCAAGATTATCATGATTTTCATGCTTCCTGTAACTATTCTATTAAAATATTAATTTTATTTTGAAGCCGGAGTTGGACTCGGTACATTTCTACCAACTCCACCCAAAATTGCTTCCGACTCCCACTCCACGATTCCAACTCTATGGCATGGGCTGAAGGGAAGTGGAACAGTTTGTGGTTAAGCTAAGAGAAGGACATTGTTGGGGGTCTGAAACTCCCCATAAAAATCTTGTTTGAAGCCCGGCTTCCCCGTATGGATCCTTCGATGCAGAGAAAGAGCAGAACTCTGCTTAAAGTTCTTTCCACATTCAAAGCATTTATACATCTCTTCCCTTAAAAGGATCTTTTGATGTGACTGAAGGTAGCTATTCTGACAAAAGGTCTTTCAACACTACAAGCATGTATAAGATTAGTTCCCTGTATGCATTCTGTGATGCGAAGTAAGGGTGCTACTCTGACTGAAGCTCTTTCCACACTCCAAGCATTTATAAGGTTTGTCCCCTGAGTGAGTTCTTTGATGCGAAGTAAAGGTGCCACTCTGACTGAAGCTTTTTCCACACTCAAAGCATTTAAAAGGTTTGTCCCCTGTGTGAGTTCTTTGATGCGAAGAAAGGCTGCTACTGACACTGAAGCTTTTTCCACACTCAAAGCATTTATAAGGTTTCTCCCCTGTATGAGTTCTGTGATGCAAATTAAGGTGGCTACCCCGACTGAAGCTCTTTCCGCACTGAAAGCATTGATAAGGTTTGTCCCCTGTGTGACTTCTTTGATGCAAAGTAAGGTGGCTACTCTGACTAAAGCTCTTTCCACACTCCAAGCATTTATAAGGTTTGTCCCCTGTATGAGTTCTTTTATGAGAAGTAAGGGTGCTACGGTCACTGAAGCCCTTTCCACACGCCAAGCATTTAAAAGGTTTTTCCCCTGTGTGAATTCTTTGATGCGAAGTAAGGTGGCTACTCTGACTGAAGCTCTTTCCACACTCCAAGCATTTAAGAGGTTTGTCTCCTGTGTGAGTTCTTTGATGCATTGTAAGGTGGTCACTCCGACTGAAGTCCTTTCCACACTCCAAACATTTATAAGGTTTTTCCCCTGTGTGAATTCTTTGATGCGATGTAAGGTTGCTATTGTCACTGAAGCTCTTTCCACACTCCAAGCATTTATAAGGTTTGTCCCCTGTATGAGTCCTTTGATGATAAGTAAGGGAGCTACGGTCACTGAAGCCCTTTCCACACTCCAAGCATTTAAAAGGTTTGTCTCCTGTGTGAATTCTTTGATGCAAAGTAAGGGTGCTACTCTGACTGAAGCTCTTTCCACACTCCAAGCATTTAAGAGGTTTGTCTCCTGTGTGAGTTCTATGATGCATTGTAAGGTGGTCACTCCGACTGAAGTCCTTTCCACACTCCAAACATTTATAAGGTTTGTCTCCTGTGTGAATTCTTTGATGTGAAGTAAGGGTGCTACTCCAACTGAAGCTCTTTCCACACTCCAAGCATTTATAAGGTTTGTCTCCTGTGTGAGTTCTTTGATGCGAAGTAAGGGTTCTACTGTCACTGAAGCCCTTTCCACACTCAAAGCATTTATAACGTTTGTCCCCTGTGTGACTTCTTTGATGCGAAGTAAGGGTGCTACTCCAACTGAAGCTCTTTCCACACTCCAAGCATTTATAGGGTTTGTCTCCTGTGTGAGTTCTTTGATGCGAAGTAAGGGTGCTACTGTCACTGAAGCTCTTTCCACACTCAAAGCACTTATAAGGTTTGTCTCCTGTGTGAGTTCTTTGATGCGAAGTAAGGTGGCTACTCCACCTGAAGCTCTTTCCACACTCGAAGCATTTATAAGGTTTGTCTCCTGTGTGAGTTCTTTGATGCGAAGTAAGGTGGCTACTCCACCTGAAGCTCTTTCCACACCAAGCATTTATGAGGTTTGTCCCCTGTGTGAGTCTCTCTCTCCTCTTGTCTCTTTGCTCCATCTTGACTCCTCAGTTTCTGCTCCTGCATCTGCTCCTCAGCTTTTTCCAGTGATACTTCAGATGCTTCTCCCTCAGCCTTGGACCCCCAGATGTATCCTGATGAAATGAAACAGAAAGGAGATAAAATGCTGTGGAGAAATCCTGTGAATATATTAGGATTTGTACTTTGAAAACATATTTCTGGGAGCTCTGTTGATATCAGAGTTTACCTGTCAAAGCTCGAGGCCTTGTACGGAGTTAGTTTAGCAGGTTGTGAAAAGAGACACACAATTCCAAAGAAAATCTGCTCTCTTGTTCCTCCATTTAAGCTGGACAGCCCAGTACTTATGCACAGCTGGAATTTACAAACATAGGATGTATCCTGTCTGACAGAAACATGGCCCTTTCCACTGCCCAGAGGGCAGCTCGCATCACCTCCCTCCCTCGCAAAATGTTACTGTGACGCCCTTCCCTGTCAGGTTCCTACCTTCTTGTGGCTACTACCTTTCACTAGGCACCACCAGGGACTCCACCAGTCCGGACTGTCATTTTTTATGGTTTCTCTCTCCGCTCTAGCACAGATCTCACTAGATCCCTCTGCTAGGCAGCACCACCAGTCACGTCCTATAACCAATGTTCCCAGAGACTTTGTCTGAGCCTCTCTCTATCTGGTTACTTATGTGACTCTGTGCTTATGCTGTTCCCAACCCCTTTGCATCTACATAGATAACTCATATAACTCAGGGTTGCTCTAGTTACTTATGAATGTTATAATCTCCTCTTCATCACTGCCACCATTCGTTACTGTTTCCCTTCAGCCTTGGTAATTTCCTTGCCCTCCCTTCTGGTCTGTGAAAACCCCAGCCAAGGATCAGGCCTTCGGTAAACCAAAATAGTATTTATTAAATATCAGAAATAACAAGATTACTTTTATAATGGTACGTAAGCATATGGTTTCATCTATTCCTGTGATACTTGACTTATTATTAACTAGAACTCCAATTCCCTCTTTCTCCACACTCTCCTAACATCCGCTACCAAACACCTTCTTTCTCTCACATTCACCAACTGACTTCCACCTACTAACATCCACCACTAACATCCACCGACTAACATCCACCGACTAACATCCACACAGATTCAACTGTCATCCTTCCATTTATACTCCCAGCCATTCAAACGCTCAGCCAATCATCCAGCATTCTACCGGTCATCTACTCCCCCCTCCTCTTTCACTCCACTTACCATATATCTTCTATACAAACAGCACTTACCATATTTACATTAATACAGGAACATCACATTTACCTGCAACACGACACTCTATTTGTTTAATCTATATGTAGAACATATCATATAGAAAGATGGATTGGAAGAAGATGCAGGAAGTGTGAAAACTGGAGGGAGAAATATCAATAATTGAAGATATGCGGGGTTACCCTTGAAAATGGTCCAGAAGCTGCAACTGGTACAGAATATGGCAGCCTGCCTGATTAAAGGTAGCCTCCGGCAAGATCACATTACTCCAGTGTTAAAGGAGTTACACCGTTTACCAGTTATTTTCCAGGCCCAATTCATGGTGTTGGTTTTAACCTTTAAAACCCTGCATGGTTTCAGCCCAGTCTATTTGAAAGAGTGCCTCCATCATCATTAGAGATGCTGCTCAACAAGATCAACCTCAAAAGGCCTTCTCTCCATCCCACCAGTTAAAACAGGTACAGTGGTGAATACTAGGGAGAGGGCTGTTTCAATTGTGGCCCTCACTTTGTGGAATTCCCTCCCAAATGATCTCCACCATGCACCCTCTATGATGAGCTTCCGCCAGGGGTTGAAGACCTGGCTCTTCAGACAGGCTTTTGGGGTGGGCTAGGTTTTACTATTACTGTTGAGATTTTAATGTTTTAATGTAATTACATGCTTTTATTTTGTACGTCACCCAGAGTGGCTGGACAACCAGCCAGATGGTTGACTAATAAATCTAATAAATAAATAAATAAATGCAGATGATACCATACTCTTAGCAGAAACCAGTAATGATTTGAAATGAATGTTGATGAAAGTTAAAGAGGAAAGCACAAAAGCAGGACTACAGCTGAACGTCAAGAACACTAAAGTAATGACAACAGAAGAGATATGTAACTTTAAAGTTGGCAAAGAGGACATTGAACTTGTCAAGGATTATCAATACCTCGGCACAGTCATTACCCAAATTGGAGACAACAGTGAAGAAATCAGAATAAGTCTTGGACTGGGGAGGGCAGCTATCAGAAAAGATCCTCATATGCAAAGATGGATCACCGAACACCAAAGTTAAGATCTTTCAGACCATGGTATTCCTGATCTCTATGTATGGATGTGAAAGTTGGACACTGAAAAGAAAAATCAACTCATTTGGAATGTGGTGTTGGAGTAGAGCTTTGCGGGTACTATGGACTGTGAAAAAGACAAATAATTAGGTGTTTAGAACAAATTAAACCAGAACTGTCACTAGAAGCTAAAATGATGAAACTGAGGCTATCATACTTTGGACACACCATGAGAAGACATGATTCACTAGAAAAGACAATAACGCTGGGAAAAACAGAAGGGAGTAGAAAAAGCGGAAGGCCAACAAGAGATGGATTGTTGCCATAAAAGAAGCAACAGACTTGAACTTACAAGATCTGAACAGGGAGGTTTGGGATAGATGCTACTGGAGGTCACTGATTCTGAGGGTCGACATAAGTCATAGTCGACTTTAAGGCACATAACACACATGCACTTGCACTACGTGAGTTCCGCTTGAATTGTTCCAAAATTGCCCAGTGCCCAGCAAACTTCTGTGGGAAGAAATATCCTTAAAAGGTGGACTGTGATATGCAGCCTTTGTGCCTCATCCACCATCAGGAAAAAGCCTGCAGTGGACCAGCCAAACAGCTTTACACCTGAGAGGACCAATATCCTGGAGGTAAGTAGTGACATCGGATCAGGTAGATACTTGAGCTAAAACGTGGGTTCCCCACTACCTGGTAAAACGATTTTGAGGTGCTAAAGAAAAGCTGACTCTTCAGATTAGTGGCAGCAACGCCTTACAGAGTAAGTTAAAGAGGGCTCTGGCTGGGAAGCGCAGGTGGTGCTGTCCTAGGATCCCAGAACTGTCAGTACTAAATTGGCCTCCCAGAGTCCTCCTGTCTGGGAAAAGGGGGTGCAGGAAATGATGGCAGCTCTACCGATAATCTGAAATGCATAGTGGGTCAGATTTGCAAAGCAGGGGTGCCAGGAAGGGAGTAAGAAGGCTATCCTTAAACTCTCCTAATTCTAACAGCATAAATTGCCATCTCATGAATCTCCCGCACGATCTCCTTGTACAGAGCTCTCTAGTCTGGATCCAGCTGAGCCCGTTGATCCTTGGTGAAGTGCAAGGACACTTCCTCAAAGGTAACCCATATCTGGAAGAAGAAAACAATTGCCTTCCTCATTAATACTCCCAGGCAAGGCGTGGACATCATTTGCCCTCCACTCGCACTCTGAAGAGAGATGGGGCAAGCGGGATCTTTTCATTTAGTGTCCACAAATCATCTCAGGTCCAGATGGCATCTACCGGAGAGGTCTTAAAACAACCCAAATGTGACATTGCTGATCTTCTATAAAAAATATATACCTTCTCTCAAAGACTTGTTACCATATGGACTGGCAAATGTATTACAATTTGAAAGTCAAAAGGACACAGAAGGTAAACGGGAAATCAGAGGCCTATTAGCTGTTCTGGGAAAAGAAGTGGAAAATATTATTTAAGGCAGAATTGCCAAACACAGAGTGCAACACAGCAATTATGGGATACGAGGGAAGGAGAAAGCAGGAATAAATGAATAGTTCTCCCAATGGAGGGATGTAAGAAGTGCCCCCCCCCGCCAATCATCAGGATTAGGACCTGTGCTTTTAAAATTGTTTCTAAACAACATGGATTTGGGGTGAGAAGTGAGGTAACCAACTTTACTGTTGATATCAAGTTCAGGGTGATTAAAATAAAGAGGGATTGTGAGGAACTCCAAAAGGAACTCTCCAAGCATTGCAAATGCAATTAAATGTAAGCAAGTGTAAAGTGATGTACAGAAGTGAAAAATCCTAAGTGAACCGGTGGTGACTGGCAGTAAAGATACCTTGAGGTCATAGTAGATGCCTCAATTAAGATACTGATGTTATAGCTATGAAATTGGTGGATTCCATGTGACAGATCATTAAGACACAGATTGAAAATAAAACTGCCAATATCATAATGCCATTATACACATCTAAGATGTGATCCTACTGCTTGACCACAAAAATAGCATTCTAGAGGTGGAAGCGGTAGAGAAATGGGCAACCAAATTGATCAGGGTCACAACATTTGAGGATTTTTGCTGTAGAAAAAAAAGCGTAGTGGAGACAAGATAGAAGTATATGATCACAGCAGACATTTAAAGCGCATTCAACACAAATGTAAAGCAAATGGCTTCCCCAAACGAACCCTGGATAAAGAGTTTTTCCTCACTGCGCTACATTTCCAGCACCCTTAAACTACAACTCCCAGGACTCTTGGGAGGAAGCCACCTGCTTTCAATGAATTTTTTTCACTTATAAATGCTTGGAGTGTGGAAAGGCCTTCAGTGAGAGTGGCTCAATTTTACCTGTCTTAAGCAAGATTGCACAGGAGTAAATACCACTGAACTCAATAAGCAAGCATATGATCAAACCTGCCCTGCCCTCCCCCTTCCTTTCCCATCCCCCTCTCCTCCCCCTCTTCCACCCCATGGTCAGTTTTACCTATCCTAACCACGACTGCATAGGAGTAAATCCCATGGAACTCAATAAGCATGCAAATTATCAGACCTGCCTTTCCCCTCTCCTCTCCATTCCTCCTCCCCTGCCCTCTTCCTTCTTCCTCCTCCCCTGCCCACTCCAGCCCTCTTTACATCCCCGTCAGTTGTAGCTATCCTAAGCATGATGATTGCACGGGAGTAAATCCCACTGAACTCAATAAACATGCAAATGATCAAACCTGTCCTCCTCCCATCCCTCCTCCACCTTCTCCCCTTCCCATCCCCTGTAGTCAGTTCCACCTATTCTAAGCATGATTGCAGGGGAGTAAATGCCACTGAACTCAATAAGCATGCAAATGATCACCCCATTCTCAGCAAACTTGCACAGGATCGCACTTCCTGGATTAAAAAGCAGAGAAATTCACTAATAGGCAAAAAACCTTGCACTTTCAGAACGTACCTATAGCCAACAAATATTCCTATCAAACTTTAAAAAGCAGGGAAATCAGGCGGCTATAGCGAATGCACCAGGAGAGCAGGAGACCTGACCTCCTCTCTGAGATATTGGACTGCCCTACAAATTTGTCCAAATGCAAGCACAATTTGGGTTGGTCTTTCACAGTCCAATCCACTTCTTATGCAGCTTGGAAGAATGTGGTAATATGTGCCTCTGGGCATATGGTGAGTGGTGGCCTATTAGTAAATACTGTCTACAGTTCTGGTTGCCTGACTACAAAAAATAGCATTCTGGAGGTGGAAGAGATAGAGAACCAGACATTTTAAGCACATTCAACACAAATGTAAACCACATGGTTTCCCCCAATGAATCCTGGATAATAGTTTTTCCTCACTGCGCTACATTCCCAGCACCCTTCATAAACTACAACTCCCAGGACTCTTGGGAGGAAGCCACATGTTTCAATGTACACTGTGGATGTGCCATAAAGGTGTGTGGTGTGGAGAAACTGGATAACACCCTCTGATTTGGTAGGGCACTTACACCTGATGTAGATAGAGGGAGGGAAGTAGCTCCCACCAATCTGCACCCATTTCAGGAAAAACGTCACTGGCTAAACAGTTTGTCTGCCGGGCTACCCTAAAACAAGGAGGGCAGGGCCACGTTTCGGCTTTCCGGAATTAAACGGCGACTTTAATTCTAACAGGATAGGAAACTGGGGAGCGCTGGCAGAAGGGCAGTATTGGAAGAAGAGCCTCACTATTCAAACTATCGCAGCTGAACCAAAGGACAAACGAGGACACATGCAGAAGCGGCCCATTTAGCGCACTGTTGCCTACTTAGCTCTGTTCCGACTATGGGGCGCCTCCATCTCCAAGGTGAAGGCCCCGAAATTCATCAGCGGAACCGCAGATGTTCCGAGGGATGCTTCGATCCGGCCCACCACAGCCAGCCCAGCCCAGGGGAGAGGCGGACGGGACGGGGCGGAGCTGCAGCCTCCGATCGGGAGGGTCTGCGGGGCGGGGGCGCTTCAGGGGGCTCCTCGCCCTCTCCCGCCCTCCCCCTCCCCCTCCCCTCCGCCCCCAATTGCACACCTTTCTTTCGAGGCTCCCCCCGCGCAACCGCGCTGGCCAATATCGCTGCGCACGAAGAGGGGCTCCTCCGGCGCTCCCAGCATGCATTTCTCGCAGGGAGGGGGGCAGGAAAGGGAAGTCCCTCCTTTGCGCCCTTTCCTTCCGCTCGGTCGTCGTTTGTTAACCCTTAAAGTGGCTGGAGCTCCTCGGCTGCTTCGCACGTACAGCGAGCGGGGAGGCGGAAGCCCCTTTCTGGCCGGTGATGCTTCTCCAGATTAAACACAAAAATGCCATGCACATTTTTTAAAAAAAGGCTCCGAGGGAACAGCTGAAGTTAACCTAAACCCTCATTTCCTTTACCTGCTAGATTTCTCTGTCGCTCTGGGTCCCGCAGCGCAAGAAACGGGTGCAGGGATGAGTGGAGCTATTCGGAGCAGGGAAACTTTGGCTGCCTTCAGTTCCTCCAATCCCACCTACGCTGCTCCCCCTTCCTGCCGCAGCTCCAGAGACCGGGATCTCCTTATGCCTGCACCCGCCACCCACACATTTTCTCTCTCCCTCCCCAGAGGGATCAGCCTTTCCGGCACTTGTCTGCCTTTGCAGAGGTCTGATGGCAGCTGCAGGGATCGCAGGAGGCATCAACAGAGACGCCGCTTAGAAAGCTGGTAGCAGCGAAGGTTTCCGTGGATAGCCCCTGGGAATACCTGGAGTGGATTCCACTGCCCCACTGGCATGAAACCCCCTGCCTCCACTGACTGGGAGGTTTCTTTGCCCATCCTGGTGGGGACCCTCCCTCACCACTCTTCTGGAGAGAGACCCACTTCTTTCCTCTTGCAAAGCTTGTTATTCTGCCCCCTTTCCACCCTTACAACCATAGAGTTGGAAGGGGCCTAAAAAGCCATCATTCCACCCCCTGCTCAATGCTAGAGTCCAAATTAAAGCATATCTCACAGGTGGTTGTCCAGCTGCCTCCTGAATGCTACCAGGGTTGGAGAGCCCACCACCTCCCTAGGTCATTGGTTCCATTCTCATACTGCTCTAACAGTTAGGAGGTTTTCCTGATGTTCAGCTGAAATCTGGCTTCCTGCAAGTTGAGCCCATTATTCCATGTCCTGCACTCTGGGACGATCGAGAAGAGATCCCAGCCCTCCTCTATGTGGCAACATTTCAAGTACTTGAAGAGTGCTATTCTATCTCCCCTCAGTCTTCTCTTCTGAAGGTTAAACATGCCCAGTTCTTTATTTTATTTATTTATTTATTTAATTACATTTCTAGATCGCCCTATAGCAGAAAGCTCTCAGGGCGGTGTACAACAAATAAAATCACAATTAAAATATGAGCAAGTGTGAAAAATATAACATGATAAAAATCCGAAATAGAATTGCCATTGAGTTTATAAATTAAAATCCATATTAGGTTTAAAATTAAATTTAAAATGTTTAAAAAGCCTGGGCGAAAAGGTAGGTTTTTACCTGGCGCCGAAAAGATAACAAAGAAGGCGCCAGGCGTATCTCGTCTGGGAGGGCATTCCATAGTTCGGGGGCCACCACCGAGAAGGCCCTAGATCTAGTTGTTGATCTCCGGGCCTCTTTATGAGTTGGGACCCGGAGAAGGGCCTTCGACGTCGAGCGTAGTGAACGGGTAGGTACATAGCGAGAGAGGCGTTCCACCAGGTATTGCGGTCCGATGCCGTTTAGGGCTTTATAGGTAAGAACCAACACTTTGAATCTGGCCCGGAAACATATCGGTAGCCAGTGCAGCTGCGCCAGGACAGGTGTTATATGGTCAAATTTCTTTGTCCCAGTGAGAACTCTGGCCGCAGCATTTTGCACTAGCTGAAGTTTCCGAACCGTCTTCACAGGTAGCCCCACGTAGAGTGCATTACAGTAGTCCAATCTAGAGGTTACCATAGCATGGATAACTGAGGCGAGATTCTCCCTGTCCAGATAGGGTCGTAGTTGGGCTACCAGCCGAAGCTGGTAGAATGCATTCCGTGCCACCGAGGCTACCTGAGCCTCAAGTGACAGGAGCGGGTCTAATAAGACCCCCAAACTACGTACCTGCTCCTTTAGGGGGAGTGTAACCCCATCTTTCTCCTCATAGGGTTTTGTTTCCAGTTCCCTGATCATCCTCGTCACCCTCCTCTGAACCTGTTCCAGTTTATCTGAATACTATGTCAAGTGTGGTGTCCAGAAGTGGATGCAGTACTCAAGATGAGGCCTAACTATTGCCTAAGAGAGGGGAACTGTACTTCATGCAATTTGGAAACAATGCTTCTGTTAATGCAGCTTAAAATAGCATTTGCCTTTTTTGCAGCCACATCACTGTTGTGAGCCCCGCCAGGTGGCAGAGGGGGTGAGTCCTCTTCTGACAGATACCTCCAGGGAACAAGGTGACCTGTAAAACTTGTAACATCCCTGGTGTGATATGGTTTGAGCATATTCACATGCACCACCTTCTGTTTTTTTGAGTTGTCAGCCATGATGACATAGGTCAGGGTGTCAAATTTTTCCCTAATCACATAGGGTCCCTCCCAGCTGGCTTGCAACTTATCATGCTTTTGGGGAATGAAGGCCATGACCATATCCAGCAATCTAGCTCTATATTTGCTTGACACTACCAACTGCTTGACTGGTTCACATTCATTCTTTCTCTCAGCAGGCATCCACAGTCTGTACAAAATCCCATTCTCACACACAATTTGATCCCTCAGATTGTCAGTAAAGGGAATCCTTTGTGTAAGGGCTTGGTCCTTCATTTGCTTCAAACTTTCATCCTTACTCAGCTCTTCTCTGAACTGCTGTGCCTCTGCACTAGAGACCATTCGAAACAGTGTGTATCTCTCAGCAGGCCTGCTAGGGGGTGCTATGGCGACCTCAGTCTCAACCACAGATTCTACTGTGTTTTGTACAGAGCCGGCTAAAATGGCTTCTGCTCCTTTGCTCCTTTGGTTTCGGGTCACAACATATATTTTTCCTTGTGCCCCCATAACATCTCTTCCCAGTATCACTGGTTCTTGTTGGGCATTAATACCCACTTTACAGATCTCCTCCTTTCCTTTCCACTTTAATTTTATCAGGGCCATGGCCATTTCTTGTTCACCCCTCACCCCTCACTCCTTGGATTGTCACCGTTTCCTGAGGTAATATTTCCTCAGATTTTATCAAATCTGGCCTCAGTAACGTCTGAGCGGCACCAGTATCCAGCAATGCCCAATAATTTGCCCCTTGCACACTCACTTCTTCCCTCAGACTCGAATCTAAGTCTTGTACATTTGTCCAGTTTATCTGGCAGAAATGAACTTTCTTTGTTTCTAACTCCCTTGGTTCTGCTTTCACTGCCCTTCCCTGAGCAGGATTACCAATGGGGTTGGCAACCTCACATTGGAAATGTAGGTGCCCCCGGTCTACCACATTTACAACATAATTTCTCCTCCATTTTGGGGCACACAGATCCACTCTGGGGTGTCCTGTGCCCTTCAGATTTTATTGGAGGGCTCACTCGCTGTGGTACCGCATCCTTTCTGCCACCATTATATGGTCTGGGTTTAAACTCTCTTGATGTTTTCCCCACCCAGCCAGTTCTATTGGAGGCAAAGTGATCTGCCAACTCTGCTGCCTCTTGAACAGATTTAGGGGAACGGTCTTTCACAAGGAGCCTTATTTCTGGTGGTAACTGATGGCATAATTGATCCAGTATCATGAGGCTTTTCACCTCTTCCACCGACTGGCAGTTTTGAAATAACTTTCTGAAATAGGTCCCTGTCTGAATCTTTTGTACACTGCCTCTTTAAACTCGGCATATGTGATGGGCCTGTCTGAGGGGAAATATTGGTATACCTCTGCCAATTCCCCTTTGATCAAATTTGATAAATATTGCATGTATTTATCTTCCGGTAGCCCCCACATCTGAGCTGCCTTTTCAAAGGTGTTGAGGTAAATTTGTGGATCTTGTCCAGGTTCAAACATCGCAAAATCTTTTGGTGTAACCTTTATTTTTGTTTCATTTCTGTCCTTTCTTGTTTCATCAGAATGAAACTTGTCTCTTTCAAATTTTAACTTTTCTAGCTGTATCTCAGCATCCACTCTCATTATTTCCATTTCAAACTCTCTAACTTTTTCCTCACTTTCCCATCTTAACTTTTCTCTTAAATATTCTATATAAGCAGGATTGCTTGAGCACCCTACTGGGGTCTCTTCCCGGACAGGTTGTTTGTGTTGGATTGATGTATGTGTTATTAATGCCACTAGCAATTCATCTACCACTTTACCTTTGTGAGGTAAATTGCATGTTATGCACTTTTCCACCAGCTCCTCTCTTTTCATCTTTATATATTCAGCCATGTTTTTAGGAGTTCACTCACACTTTGCTGCACACTCTTTGCCAGTCACTCTCACAAGTAATCTTTGTTATTTCTTTTCACCACACCACTTTTAGGGACTCTCTGTTGTTCGTATCCCACCACTACAGCCACCACCTGTGACGTCCTTCCCCAGCACCACCTGTGAAGCTCTCACTTGTGGCTACCAGCAGACAGGATCGTCAGGTTTTCTTCTTACCCTTTACAGCTCTAGCACAGATCTCAACAGATCCCCCTGCTAGGCCACACTACTCGACACTCTGTAACCCTTTAGCCAATAGACTGTGCCTAGTCTCTGCCTAGCTATTCCAATACCTTGTGACACTGGGTATAGGTAATTTTTAAACCCCCCTGCAGCCCCTTGACTCTGAAGCTTACAGCCCTGGGTTTCCTCTGTGGTACTGGATACAATTTCCTCTGCTCCGCCGCTGCCACCATTTGATACAACTGTTCAGCCTTGGTTACTTGCTATCCCCCCCTGGTTTGTGTTTCCCAGCTGAAGGAATCAGGCTTTTGTTTAACCAAGAAATATTTATTTAGTATTAGAAGTAACAAGATTACTTAAGACTTTGTTTACAAGCATATGGTTTCATCTATATTCTGACATGTACTTTACTTCTCATTAATTGCCTCAGAACTCCGACTCACTCTCAACAACAACAACAACCTCTAAACACCTCTCTCAACCTCCAACATCCACCACAACAACCACCCTGATTCAACTGTCATTCTTCCATTTATACTCCCAGCCATTCAAATCCTCAGCCAATCATCCAGCATTCTACTGCTCATGTACTCCCCCTCCTCTTCCACTCCACTTACCATATGTCTTTTATATAACCAGCACTTACCATATTTACAATATAAGCAGGAACATCACAGGTGTAACTGACATTGTTCATATGGTGGGGACGGAGAGGACCTTTCATTTCCTGGGAAGGAGGAAACCCTTTGCACTGATTTTTTTAATTAATATTTTTGACCGTGTATCTCTGAAGGCCCAATCCAGCCAAAGTGGCAGGCAGGTGTTTACTGAGAAGCAAGTCCCTCGGAGTTCATCCCACATGATTTCCAAGTGTGTGCCCAGGACTGCAGCCTTCATTGCCCCATGGAAATCAGTGGGGGGGCTCAGATGCATCCCTTCAGTTCAGGGCTGGGCAGCCTGCAGAAAGGGGATGGCAGAAAGAAAAAAGTGGGAGCCCTGCCCATTTTATCCCTGGCCTTGCCCACTGACAGCCTGTAGCCCCCCAAGGGTTTGTGGCCCTCAACAGGGAAAGGTGCCCCATCCCTGAGGCTGGATCAGGCCCAAAGGGCAGGGCCAGATTATCCATTAGGTTTAGTAGGCTAAAGCCTAGTGGCCTGGAATTCTTGGGGGCCCATGCATATGCTAAAAAAAGATTATAATATAGATTTTTCATTATGTACAAAAAGAAAATGTTTCTACTTTGCAATCACATTCATAATGTTCTAAAAGGATGGCTTAAAAGACATAATGCACACCAGCCAAATAAAAACAGTCAATTAAAATTTTATTTTCCATAAATTTACTGGGCCTGCACTTTGCGCCAATATTTAATATTAATCACTGTTTTTAACCTTTGCGGTTTGTGGTGTACATACTGTATGTATAGGCAGGGCCTGTTCTAAGAACATAAGAACATAAGAAGAGCCTGCTGGATCAGGCCAGTGGCCCATCTAGTCCAGCATCCTGTTCTCACAGTGGCCTACCAGGTGCCTGGGGGAAGCCCGCAAGCAGGACCCGAGTGCAAGAACACTCTCCCCTCCTGAGGCTTCCGGCAACTGGTTTTCAGAAGCATGCTGCCTCTGACTAGGGTGGCAGAGCACAGCCATCATGGCTAGTAGCCATTGATAGCCCTGTCCTCCATGAATTTGTCTAATCTTCTTTTAAAGCCGTCCAAGCTGGTGGCCATTACTGCATCTTGTGGGAGCAAATTCCATAGTTTAACTATGAGCTGAGTAAAGAAGTACTTCCTTTTGTCTGTCCTGAATCTTCCAACATTCAGCTTCTTTGAATGTCCACGAGTTCTAGTATTATGAGAGAGGGAGAATAACTTTTCTCTCTCCACTTTCTCAATGCCATGCATCATTTTATACACTTCTATCATGTCTCCTCTGACCCACCTTTTCTCTAAACTAAAAAGCCCCAAATGCTGCAACCTTTCCTCGTAAGGGAGTCGCTCCATCCCCTTGATCATTCTGGTTGCCCTCTTCTGCACCTTTTCCAACTCTAGAATATCCTTTTTGAGATGAGGCGACCAGAACTGTACACAGTATTCCAAATGCGGCCGCACCATAGATTTATACAATGGCATTATGATATCGGCTGTTTTATTTTCAGTACCTTTCCTAATTATTGCTAGCATGGAATTTGCCTTTTTCACAGCTGTCGCACACTGGGTCGACATTTTCATCGTACTGTCCACCACAACCCCGAGGTCTCTCTCCTGGTCGGTCACCGCCAGTTCAGACCCCATGAGCGTATATGTGAAATTCAGATTTTTTGCTCCAATATGCATAATTTTACACTTGTTTATATTGAATTGCATTTGCCATTTTTCTGCCCATTCACTCAGTTTGGAGAGATCTTTTTGGAGCTCTTCGCAATCCCTTTTTGTTTTAACAACCCTGAACAATTTAGTGTCGTCAGCAAACTTGGCCACTTCACTGCTCACTCCTAATTCTAGGTCATTAATGAACAAGTTGAAAAGTACAGGTCCCAATACCGATCCTTGAGGGACTCCACTTTCTACAGCCCTCCATTGGGAGAACTGTCCGTTTATTCCTACTCTCTGCTTTCTGCTTCTTAACCAATTCCTTATCCACAAGAGGAGCTCTCCTCTTATTCCATGAGTGCTAAGCTTCCTCAGAAGCCTTTGGTGAGGTACCTTGTCAAACGCTTTTTGAAAGTCTAAGTACACCATGTCCACTGGATCACCTATATCTATATGCTTGTTGACACTCTCAAAGAATTCTAATAGGTTACTGAGACAGGACTTTCCCTTGCAGAAGCCATGCTGGCTCTGCTTCAGCAAGGCTTGTTCTTCTATGTGCTTAGTTAATCTAGCTTTAATAATACTTTCTACCCGTTTTCCAGGGACAGAAGTTAAGCTAACTGGCCTGTAATTTCCGGGATCCCCGCTGGATCCCTTTTTGAAGATTGGCGTTACATTTGCCACTTTCCAGTCCTCAGGCACGGAGGAGGACCCGAGGGACAAGTTACATATTTTAGTTAGCAGATCAGCAATTTCACCTTTGAGTTCTTTGAGAACTCTCGGGTGGATGCCATCCGGGCCCGGTGATTTGTCAGTTTTTATATTGTCCATTAAGCTTAGAACTTCCTCTCTCATTACCACTATTTGTCTTAGTTCCTCAGAATCCCTTCCTGCAAATGTTAGTTCAGGTTCAGGGATCTGCCCTATATCTTCCACTGTGAAGACAGATGCAAAGAATTCATTTAGCTTCTCTGCAATCTCCTTATCGTTCTTTAGTACACCTTTGACTCCCTTATCATCCAAGGGTCCAATTGTCTCCCTAGATGGTGTCCTGCTTTGAATGTATTTATAGAATTTTTTGTTGTTGGTTTTTATGTTCTTAGCAATGTGCTCCTCAAATTCTTTTTTAGCATCCCTTATTGTCTTCTTGCATTTCTTTTGCCAGAGTTTGTGTTCTTTTTTATTTTCTTCATTTGGACAAGACTTCCATTTTGACAAAATTCCCCACAACCTTTTGATTAGCAAACTAGTTAAATGCGGACTAGATGGAAATACTGTCTGGTGGATTCACAACTGGTTGGAAAACAGTACTCAAAGAGTGGTCGTCGGTGGCTCTGCTTCGGACTGGAAGGAGGTTACGAGTGGAGTGCCACAGGGTTCTGTCCTGGGGCCAATACTCTTCAACATTTTTATCAATGACTTAGATGGTGGGGTGGAGGGAAGCCTTATGAAGTTTGCGGATGATACAAAACTGGGAGGGATAGCTAACACAATGGAAGACAGGAATAAAATCCAAAGGGACCTGGATACACTAGGAAATTGGGCTGAAATTAATAAAATGGAATTCAATAAAGACAAATTGCAAGATTCTGCATTTAGGCCACAAAAACAAAATGCATGGGTACAGGATGGGAAATACCCGGCTTAGCAGTAGTGCGTGTGAGAAGGACCTTGGAATTGTAGGGGATCGCAAGTTGAACATGACCCAGCAGTGTGATGCTGCGGCAAAAAAGGCAAACGCGGTTTTGGGCTGCATAAACAGAGCTATAGTTTCCAGGTCAAGGGAAGTAATAGTCCCACTATATTCTACATTAGTCAGGCCTCATCTGGAATACTGCGTTCAGTTCTGGGCGCCTCATTTTAAGAAAGATATAGACAAGTTAGAGCGGGTTCAGAAGAGGGCGATGAGGATGATAGCCGGTATGGAGAACAAGTCTTATGAGGAAAGGTTGAAGGAACTTGGCATGTTCAGTCTGGTGAAGAGAAGGCTGAGGGGTGACATGATTGCACTCTTTAAGTACCTGAAGGGCTGTCACATAGAGGAGGGTACAGATTTCTTCTCTGCTGCCCCAGAGGGTAGGACTAGGTCTAATGGTTTTAAGTTGCAGGAGCGTAGATTCAGGTTGGACATTAGAAGGAACTTCTTGACAGTAAGGGCAGTTCGGCAATGGAACCGACTGCCTAGGGAGATGGTGGGATCCCCTTCACTGGATGTCTTCAAGTAGAGGCTGGACAGCTATCTACGGGAGATGCTCTTGCTGTGGATTTCCTGTTGTACACCGCCCTGAGAGCCTGTTGCTAAAGGGTGGTTTAAAAGTGCAATAAATAAATAATAAATAAATAAAGGCCCCTTCCAACTCTATGACTCTATGATTCTATCATCTGGGCCAACGCATGTGTCATGACACACACTTGATCTTGTCTCCTGTTCAGGACAGGAAGAAGGTGATCTGAGAGTGGAGGGGTTCTTAGTGACTCCGTTGTCATGGACAGATCATCACCTGACAAGGTTTAGACTTTGTCCCCCAGTAACCTTCGCAGGGGTGAAGGCCGATTAAAAGGGTCCGCCCCCGGAGACTCATGGATCCAGATGGTTTCCTGAATGCTCTGGGGGATATTTCCAGCATGGCTGGCAATACTGCCGAAGTCCTGGTCAATCTCTGGAATACGGAGGTGACCCAAGCGGTGGACATTATTGCTCCAAAGCACCCTCTCTCACCGGGAAGGCCCATAATACACCTTGGTATACTGAAGCCTTGGGCCTGATGAAACGGCAGGGACAATGGCTAGAGCGATAATGGAGAAGAACTCAGTCCGCTTCCGATCAAACACAAGCTAGAGCTCATTTTTGAACCTATCATGTGGTGGTGATGGCAGCGAGGAAAGTGCACTTCTCTGCCACCATTGCATCTGCTCAGTGTTGTCCAGCAATGCTTTTCCGGTGGTCTGGGGTCTTTGGGGCCCTGGCCCTACATGAGACTCTGAGCCCTCAGTCAGTCGCTGTGACATGTTTATGAGGCACTTTGCAGATAAAATTGCTCACATTTGGACTGACTTGGACTCCTCATTAACTGCAGTTGTGCCAGATGTCCCTGAAGCTGTCTGCAGTTCTGATTGCTTGACCACAAAAATAGTATTCTAGAGGTGGAAGAGGTAGAGAAATGGGCAACCAAAATGATCAAGGGTTGCAACATTTGGGGATTTTTGCTGTAGAGAAAAAAGCTTAGAGGAGACATGACAGACGTGTCTGATCACACCAGACATTTAAAGCACATGCGACACAGATGTAAAGCACACGGCTTCCCGCAACGAATCCTGGATAATAGTTTTTCCTCACTGTGCTACATTCCCAGCACCCTTCATAAACTACACGTCCCAGGACTCTTTGGAGGAAGCCACATGCTTTCAATATACACTGTGGATGTGCCATAAAGGTGCATGGTGTGGAGAAACTGGACAATACCCCTGGATTTAGCAGGGAACTTACACCTGGTGTAGGAAGAGGGAGGGAAGTAGCTCTCACCAATTTGCACCTGTTGCAGGAAAAACGTCACTCGCTAAACAGTTTGTCTGCCGGGCTACCCTAAAACAAGGAGGGCAGGGCCACGTTTCTGATTTTCTGAATTAAACGGCGACCTTAATTCTAAGAGGATAGGAAACTGGGGAGGGCTGGCAGTGTTGGAAGTGGGGCAAGAGCAACTCCTGTTTTGTTGGTGCTGCAGAAGGGAGATAGAGTTTGGGTCCTCCAGATGGATAGGCCTGTTTACCTTTATCTGTGTTTCTCTGACTGTCTTCCTTCTGTCACTAGACTGTGACATCTTCAGGGAAGCTTACCTGCCCCTCGTCCTTCCGCCTTTTCCACTCCTTTGTCCTCCGACTGTCCGGGAGAGAGGAGACATCCCTTTGTCTCTGCTCTCCCCAAGCCATGAGGCTAAACCCTACACCTGGGCGCTATGCTCCAACTTAGTTAGTTACTTAGAACTAGGTTTGCTTTTCCATCTACTATGGATTTCTACAAATAAAGTAGCTTTTCTTATTTTACCAAGTCTCCAGTCTCAGTGATGCTGATGCAGGGTAAAAGCCAGCTTTCCTAGGCAAACACAAGCACATGCTGGCACACTCGCATTTCGACATCTCCTGTTACTTTGCTGCTGTTGTATTGCTTTAAATGAAATTAAGCACTCACAGATACACACAGCACAACAGGCAGAATGAAGGCATTGAAAGAAGAGCCTCACTATTCAACCATCACAGCTGAACCAAAGACAAATGAGGACACATGCAGAAGCGGCCCATTTAGCGCACTGGTGTCTCCTTAGCTCTGTTCCGACTATGGGGCGCCTCCATCTCCAAGCTGAAGGCCCTGAAATTCAGCATCAGAACCGCAGATGTTCCGAGGGATGCTTCCATCCGGCCACACCACAGCCAGCCCAGCTCAGGGGAGAGACAGAGGGGACATGGGCAGAGCTGCATCCTCTAATCTGGAGGGTCTGCAGGGAGGGGGCGCTTCAGGGGGGTCATCACCCTCTTCCACCCTCCCCTCTGCCCCCCAAATTGTATACCATTGTTTCGAGGCTCCCCCCCATGCAACCCCGCTCACTTAGAGGCTTTCTGTTCAGTAAACAGTATATAGATTTTGTTAAATAAATAAATACAGGTTGCATTTCAACTGACTTAAATCAGTCCTTGTTCAACAAGTGCTCCATTTTGCAAGTTGGATTTCTGCATGACTTCTCAGAAGGAAGAACCTCGTGGAACTTACTCCTAAGTTAATTATACATAGGATTGCAATTGTAGAATCAAAATGTATTGTTGGGAATTGCTGGCAGTCAGGCAACCCTTAAAAATCATTGGAATATACAGTAGGGCCCCACTCAAATAGCATGTTAGGTTCCAGACCCCCACCGGAAAGCAAAAACCACCGAAAAGTGGATCAGCTGTAGCACGAGGGTTTGGAACCTAACCCACTGATTGCACCAGAAGAGGAGAAGATCAGCTGTAGTGAGCTGATCAGCACATTCAGTTGCAGCGCAGGGAGCTCCAGCCCCCCTCCAGCTGATCACCCCACTGGTGCCGTATTAACGGAACGCTGAAAAGCGGTGCACCGAGAAGCGGGGCCCTACTGTAGTGGATTTCTCCTATCCACCCCCTTTGAAACAGAGATCCTTTATTCTGTATTTTCTTTTTTAAATAAACTTTTTGGGCTCGTGGGTGTGTTAAATTCTGGTAATCAATGTAAACAGCTTTGGCAGCCAGCCAATTTTCTCACTAGTCCTTACAGAGCAAAAGGGATTCCATTTCTCACGGAGGCTTTTGGAGGAGTAAAGAAATCCCCGTCCTCTGAATGAAGGACCTGCCGCGCCTGCCAAGAGATTGGTTTCCATCTTGAAATCCGATTAAAAATAAAGCAAAGTCCCCTTTTGGTTTTCTGAACCCCAACGACAGACATCTAGAGTGATCTGACCCATAACAGTGCCTCGAGTCCTCCCTCCTGCCCCACAGGACCATTTCAGCCTTCACAACCAAAGTTCTGCTGCTGTAGAGAATCTCTGAGGAGGGAAATATTGTGAGATGTTGGATGAAGAGGAGACAGGAGAGCAAAGCGGCCAGGAGAAACTGTGCCCTGATGGGTCCGTCTGTTCCGGATGATATTACACAGGTGAGGGTGAGGGGGGAGAAGCTTCACCTCCTCAAAGGGCCCCACGACACAGCTAAGCATCTGGGCTCCAGCTGGGAGGAAGGACGGGACATAAATTAAATAATAAATAAGTAAATCTACCTGCTGAGGTCTCCTCCTCTTCTTTGGGTTCCTGCATCACCGGATCTTCTCCTCCTTCCCAACAGGAAATAAGGTCTGGTTCTTTTTTTTTAAAAAAAAGGAAATCAGGCAAGATTAGTTATTTTTGACCACAAAATATTTGGGAATTCCAAATCAAATCTGAACGCTCAAAACATTTTGAACGAGAGCAAAGGGGTGAAGCCTTGCCAACAGCACGCAACTCGGGCCATGTGGCTTGAGCACTGTGGAGCCAGTTCTTTGGAGATCTCTTCCCTTTGAAGTGAAACCAGCCCAGATGTTGGTACACTTTCCAAGTTTATTGGAAGCTTTTTGTCCTCCCCCCCCCAAAAATTCTTAATTACTGTTTTTAAGATCCTTAAGAACATAAGAAAATAAGAAGAGCCTGCTGGATCAGACCAGTGGCCCATCTAGTCCAGCATCCTGTTCTCACAGTGGCCAACCAGGTGCCTGGGGGAAGCCCGCAAGCAGGACCCGAGTGCAAGAACACTCTCCCCTCCTGAGGCTTCCGGCAACTGGTTTTCAGAAGCATGCTGCCTCTGACTAGGGTGGCAGAGCACAGCCATCACGGCTAGTAGCCATTGATAGCCCTGTCCTCCATGAATTTGTCTAATCTTCTTTTAAAGCCATCCAAGCTGGTGGCCATTACTGCATCTTGTGGGAGCAAATTCCATAGTTTAACTATGCGCTGAATCTTCCAACATTCAGCTTCTTGGAATGTCCACGAGTTCTAGTATTATGAGAGAGGGAGAAGAACTTTTCTCTATCCACTTTCTCAATGCCATGCATAATTTTATACACTTCTATCATGTCTCCTCTGACCCGCCTTTTCTCTAAACTAAAAAGCCCCAAATGCTGCAACCTTTCCTCGTAAGGGAGTCGCTCCATCCCCTTGATCATTCTGGTTGCCCTCTTCTGAACCTTTTCCAACTCTAGAATATCCTTTTTGAGATGAGGCGACCAGAACTGTACACAGTATTCCAAATGCGGCCGCACCATAGATTTATACAACGGCATTATGATATCGACTGTTTTATTTTCAATACCTTTCCTAATTATCGCTAGCATGGAATTTGCCTTTTTCAGAGCTGCCGCACACTGGGTCGACATTTTCATCGTGCTGTCCACTACAACCCCGAGGTCCTTATTAGGTCTTACATTTTGGTTGTTATATATATATTATTTTCTGGTGAAGTTTGGCTTTTTTGGAAATGGTCAGCTGCTGTGTGGAAGAAGTTCCTCGAAAACAAAATGGAAATGGACTGCCTTCAAGTCGATCCCAACTTATGGCAACCCTATGAATAGGGTTTTCATGTTAAGAGGTATTCAGAGGTGATTTGCCATTGCCTTCTTTGAAAAGTGAGGTATAAATTTTTAAAAAACCCAATAAATATGCTGTAGAATGTGTCTTGGGTTTAAAAAGGGTTCATATAAAAACCTGTGCAAAACCTGATCTGTGTAGCTTTGCTAGATAATATCTGTGCTGAGAAGCTTCTAGCTCCCTTTGATGCAGGGCTTAATGAGAAGCATTAAGGAACCAAAATGGACCAAAAGAGAAGGAACACAAACTCTGGCAAAAGAAATGCAAGAAGACAATAAGGGATGCTAAAAAGAATTTGAGGAGCACATTGCTAAGAACATAAAAACCAACAACAAAAAATTCTATCAATACTTTCAAAGCAGGAGACCATCCAGGGAGGCGATTGGACCCTTGGATGATAAGAAAGTCAAAGGTGTACTAAAGAACGATAAGGAGATTGCAGAGAAGCTAAATGAATTCTTTGCATCTGTCTTCACAGTAGAAGATATGGGGCAGATCCCTGAACCTGAACTAACATTTGCAGGAAGCGATTCTGAGGAACTAAGACAAATAGTGGTAACGAGAGAGGAAGTTCTAGGCTTAATGGACAATATAAAAACTGACAAATCACCAGGCCCGGATGGCATCCACCCAAGAGTTCTCAAAGAACTCAAATGTGAAATTGCTGATCTGCTAACTAAAATATGTAACTTGTCCCTCGGGTCCTGATTAAAGCTAGATTAACTAAGCACATAGAAGAACAAGCCTTGCTGAAGCAGAGCCAGCATGGCTTCTGCAAGGGAAAGTCCTGTCTCAGTAACCTATTAGAATTCTTTGAGAGTGTCAACAACCATATAGATATAGGTGATCCAGTGGACATAGTGTACTTAGACTTTCAAAAAGCGTTTGACAAGGTACCTCACCAAATAATAAATAATAATAATAAATTTAATTTTTGTGTCGCCTATCTGGCCAGAGCCACTCTAGGCGACGTACACATTAAAATTCAATAAAATACAATATAATACAAAATAGAATACAATGCAGTCAACACTAATGCAGCAGTATAAAATCATTTAGGGCAATCAATGAATAATTATAAAGCAATCACAGAAAAATTAGCCCACCCCGGAAATCCCGAAGGCCTGTCCAAAGAGCCAAGTTTTTAAGGGTCGGCGAAATGTATCCAGGGAAGGGGCATGGCGGAGATAGAATGGGAGGGAGTTCCAGAGAGTGGCGGCCGCCACTGAAAATGCCCTCTCTCTAGTCCCCACCAGCCCAGCTGTTTTCGTTGGTGGGACTGAGAGAAGGCCCTGCGTGGCTGATCTGGTCGGGCGGCTTAATTTGTGGTACTGGAGGTGCTCCTTCAGGTAAATTGGGCCGAGATCGTATAGGGATTTAAAGGTTAACACCAACACCTTGAATTGGGCCCGGAAAACAATTGGAAGCCAATGTAGATGAAATAATACTGGCGTGCTGTGATCATGGCGGCGGCTGTATGTAAGCAGACGAGCCGCCGCATTCTGCACCAATTGTAGTTTCCGGACCATTTTCAAGGGTAACCCCACGTAGAGCGCATTGCAGTAGTCTAATTGAGAGGTGACCAGGGCATGTACTACCAGTGGGAGCTGATGAATAGGGAGGTAGGGTTGCAGCCTCCGTATGAGGTGTAGTTGATACCAAACTGCCCGGCTCACTGCCGAAATCTGAGCCTCCATGGACAGCTTGGTACTTTTGAGGAAGCTTAGCAGTCATGGAATCAGAGGAGAGGTCCTCTTGTGGATAAGGAATTGGTTAAGAAGCAGAAAGCAGAGAGTAGGAATCAATGGACAGTTCTCCCAATGGAGGGCTGTAGAAAGTGGAGTCCCTCAAGGATCAGTATTGGGACCTGTACTTTTCAACTTGTTCATTAATGATCTAGAAGTAGGAGTGAGCAGTGAAGTGGCCAAGTTTGCTGACGACGCTAAATTGTTCAGGGTTCTTACAACAAAAAAGGATTGCGAAGAGCTCCAAAAAGACCTCTCCAAACTGAGTGAATGGGCAGAAAAATGGCAAATGCAATTCAATATAAACTAGTGTAAAATTATGCATATTGGAGCAAAAAATCTGAATTTCACATATACGCTCATGGGGTCTGAACTGGCGGTGACCGAACAGGAGAGAGACCTCGGGGTTGTAGTGGACATCATGATGAAAATGTCAACCCAGTCTGTGGCAGCTGTGAAAAAGGCAAATTCCATGCTGGAGATAATTAGGAAAGTTATTGAAAATAAAACAGCCGATATCACAATGCCGTTGTATAAATCTATGGTGTGGCCACATTTGGAATACTGTGTACAGTTCTGGTCGCCTCATCTCAAAAAGGATATTATAGAGTTGGAAAAGGTTCAGAACAGGGCAACCAGAAAGATCAAGGGGATGGAGCGACTCCCTTACGAGGAAAGGTTGCAGCATTTGGGGCTTTTTAGTGTAGAGGAAAGGCGGGTCAGAGGAGACATGATAGAAGTGTATAAAATTATGCATGGCGTTGAGAAAGTGGATAGAGAAAAGTTCTTCTCCCTCTCTCATAATACTAGAACTCGTAGACATTCAAAGAAGCTGAATCTTGGAAGATTCAGGACAGACAAAAGGAAGTACTTCTTTACTCAGCGCATAGTTAAACTATGGAATTTGCTCCCACAAGATGCAGTAATGGCCACCAGCTTGGATGGCTTTAAAAGAAGATTAGACAGATTCATGGAGGACAGGGCTATCAATGGCTACTAGCCATGATGGCTGTGCTCTGCCACCCTAGTCAGAGGCAGCATGCTTCTGAAAACCAGTTGCCGGAAGCCTCAGGAGGGGAGAGTGTTCTTGCACTCGGGTCCTGCTTGCGGGCTTCCCCCAGGCACCTGGTTGGCCACTGTGAGAACAGGATGCTGGACTAGATGGGCCACTGGCCTGATTCAGCAGGCTCATCTTATGTTCTTATGACCCACCTTTGGGGCTCATTTTTACAAGTAATGCTGAATTTGGCTTCAGGCAGGTGCAGCCTTGCAAGATCTCAGCTGCATGACTGCAAGACAGGGACCCTCTTGCAGAGTATGCATGGCCTCGCTTTTACTTTGGGCTTCAAGGAAATAAAACCCAAGCACTGGAAAAGGATGTATGAAGAAGCCCTCTTCGACGGTCTGCCCCCTTCCTTAAGGGAAGAACCAGCCATCAAGTACTCTGCAGGATCCACAAACAGAAAAAGGAGTCTGTGGCACAAATAGTCCCTGACAACGAAAGCAAGTAACCAAAAGTACACACACCACAGAGAACGGGAAGAAGAATCCGGTGCTGCTGCAACTATTACCTATTCAAATTTTAATAGTCTTTAACTTGGAAATTAAGTGCCAGATATACATGTTTGGGACAGAAGCTTTAGGTTTGAATGTTTGGGGCTCCTGCGTTCCAAAATTTACCACTGCGCCTCTTCTTAAGATCAATGGTCCACAGTCGTGCCCAGAATCCTGGGTGGGATGGGACCATTTCATCCTTCACAACCGAAGGTCTGCAGATGAAGGGAAACTCCGAGGAATGAGATGTTGTGTGATTTTTAGGTGGCAGAGGAATGGAGAGGGAAAAATCAAAAAGAACCAAAATGCTTCAATTCCCAGACCAAAAGGGGCTCCACAGCACAGCTAAGCACCGACCTGCTGAGGTCTCCTCCTCCTCTTCTTTGGGGACCTGGATAAACAGTCTTTCACTTTCTTCCTTACAGGAAGCGAGGTCTCGTTCTTTCAAGGAAACAGACAAGAGGAGTTACTTTTAACCACAACATAAAAAGTCAGGGATTCCATATCAAACCATTTCTACAACCTCGAATCTAAGAGGAGGAAGCATTTTGAGTTTTAATTCTGGGAGCGGGAAAGGAAGAACCCCATTTAGAATCGAGGTAAAAGGATGAGATCCCTTGCCACTGTGGGTGTAAATTACCCCAATAAAAGTCACACCCATTCAGAAGTAAGCCCCACCCAGTCCAATGGGACACCCCCCTAGGTAAGTGCGTTTGGGTTTGCAGATTAAATTATACCAGGTGTGGGGATCCTGTGGCCCTCCAGATGTTGCTGAACTCCCATCACCCCTAATCATTGGCCATCCTTGCAGGAGCTGATGGAATCTGCAGTTCACCAACATCTGGAGGGCCAAAGGTTCCCCTCCTCTTTTTAGGGGGTCACCATATTATTTTATATTAAAGGGCTGGGGCCAAGGGGGAGGAGGGGTGCGGTCTGAGGAGGAAAGGGAGGGAATAAGGGCCTCATTGATACCCTGTCCCCAAGACCCCTCCAAAAAATGCCTGGAGCCAGCCTGGCCCACAAGCGCCAACTAGACACACATGGGAGGCCCTCAAGCCAGAGAGAAAGGCAAGAGCGCATCTCCTGCTGCTCTTCCCCTAATTTTGGAGGTGGCCCATAAACATCAGGACTGGTGGCCCTTGAGAGCCTTCTCTTCCATGCATTTATTTATTCATTTAGATTTATATCCCACCCTTCCTCCCAGTAGGAGCCCAGGGTGGCAAACAAAAACACTAAAAACACTCTCAAACACATCATTAAAAACAGGGTTTAAAATATATTATAACAAAAACATCTTAAAAAGTAATTCCAACAGACACAGACTGGGGATGAAGCCATTTTCCTTAGCCCCTTTTAAAGCCATCCGAGATGTCCACCAGGAGAACTCACAGCCTGATGGGCGACTCTCCCCTGTATGACATTACTCAGGAACATAAAATACAATATATTTTATTATAATATAATATACATTGTCATGGACAGATCACTACCTGGCTGGGTCTAGACTCACTGGGACTCAGAACCTCTGCAGGGGTGGGGGACCGATTAGGATGGTCTGCCCCAGGAGCCTGATGGACCCAGATAGGTTCCTGATGGCTCTTCGGCAGGTGATTCTGTTGAAGCCCCGGTTGACCTCTGGAATGGGGAAATGGCCAGGGCGGTGGACACGATCACCCCTGAGCGTCCCCTCTCACGGAGCGGAGCGAAACCATAAAATAAGACAGGGACTAGAGTGACATTGGCGGAAGACTCGGACCCAACGTTGCAGCTGGTTGCATGCATGTGACTCCCCCCCTGAATTCCCAGGCGAGATGTGGGGGGAGGATCTCCCCCTTTCTCCACCCCCCCAAAGGCAAACTGCTAACCCTTCCCCACCCCCACTGCTGCACCTCTCTCTCGCTCTTGCGTCCTCGCCACGATTCAGCCTCTTCTTCCTCCTCCTCCTCCTCGGAAATAAATCAAGCCTCTTTGCTTCCTATTGTCTCCCTCCCTCCCATTTGCATGACCACATCCTGCCTCTCTAGAAAGCAGAGCTCAGTTCCTTTCCCCGCTGGAGGACTGAATGCCAGGCGCGCTCTGGGCAAACGTCTTGCAGGCTCTGCCCCTTGTGCAAATCCAGGGCGCAGGCGCGGAGGTTCCTACTACGCCCTGTTGCCAAAGCGCTTTTTGCAAACAGCATTTCAATGGTTTCTGCCCTGCATGCATAGGTCTCGAGTGGAGTGCCACAGGGTTCTGTCCTGGGGCCGATACACTTCAACATTTTTATCAATGACTTAGATGATGGGGTGGAGGGAAGCCTTATGAAGTTTGCGGATGATACGAAACAATATATAACAATATATAACAATATTCTGCTACACTGCACCCTTCCCTCAAGCACCATCCCTTGCTTGCCTTTCATTACCTTTTTTGAGGGGGGTGGGAGGAAATGAGGGGATGTCCCTTTTTTGGTTGATTGACAGTTGTACCTGCCTGCTTTATACTTATTTGTACATCTCTTCTAGAAATAGTGTACTTTCAATCCCCCGGGCGGGGCCTCAGCTGCCTCTTGAAACAACAGAGAACATAGTCATGCTGTGAGGACTGGATGTTAGCCTTCAACCCAGGGATGGGGAACATCTGGCCCTGAGGGCGGGGGCAAATGTGGCCCTCCAGACCTTTCTATCTGGCCCTTGGAACTCAATTCACTAGAAAAAACAATAATGCTGGGGAAAACAGAAGGGAGTAGAAAAAGAGGAAGACAAACAAGAGATGGATTGACTCCATCAAGGAAGCCACAGACCTGAACTTACAAGATCTGAACAGGGAGGTTCATGACAGATGCTCTTGGAGGTCACTGATTCATAGGGTCACCATAAGTCTTAATCAACTTGAAGTCACATAACAACAACAAACTTTTCAAAGCATTGATAAATCTCTTCCCTTGTACAGATCCTTTGATGCGCCTGAAGGTAGCCATTCTTTTTTTTTTTTTTAATAATTTTTATTCAAATTTTTCAAAAAAACAAATAAAACAAAATACAACAAACAAATAAAGAAAAAAATAAAGTAAAATAGTTGACTTCCGATTTGTCGCAGATCAGCTATAAGTATATAATATATATCAAACCTGTCCCTTAATATATACATACAGGATCACTTTTCTTCATATGCTATCTTAATTAATCGTCAAATCCCAATATCATCATTTTATTTTAATCTTTCAACATAAAATCTAAAAGAAGCTTCCATTCCTTAGGAAATGTGTCTATCAATTTTTCTCTAAGTAAACATGTCAATTTATCCATATTCAAATTTTCAAAACCAAAACAATACAAAAAGAAAAAACACAAATCCATAACTAATACAATAAAAAGAAAATATATATATATATATAAAATTGACTACCAATTTGTCATAGTTCAACTATAAGTCTATAATATATAACAAGCCTGTATCTTAATAGCTTATAAAATCACCTTCCTCCAGCAATTATCTTAATTGGTTACAAATCTCATTAACATCATATCATTTTATTCTTCCACAAAAAGTCAAAGAGAAGTTTCCAATCGTTGAGATATATGTCCATCAATTTTTTTTCTAGATAAACATGTCAATTAGTCCAACTCATCAAGTCTACTAGATCCAGTAATTTCAAATCACTCTTCTTCTATTATCCGTATTGGTTCCATCTTCCATCTTCCATCTTTACACGCCCAATAGTCTTGCTGTCATAGTCATATAATAAGAGTCTGATAGGAATTGTCATGGCCCCGTCAGAGGACTCCTCAGATGAGGACAACTCGGGAGTAACAGCAGCAGACCCAGGAGCAGCAGGAGACACGGAGGAGCCTCCTGAGAATCCAGCTCCTTCTGCCCCTCAGCTGCAGAGCACCCCAGGGACAGCAGAGGCCCTGCAGCCAGACACAGACAGTGAACAGGATACTCCCCCCTCACCTGCAGAACGTAGACAGCAGAAGGTCAGGCAGAAGAGAGGCAGGCCTGTCTCCTTAAGGCCCAAACGCTGAGGGCTCACACCTGCTGTCCATCCTGCTCTTTATAAGGCACACCTTGGCTGCAGCTTGTTGCTGACTGCAACGTCAGGCGTGGCTTTGTGTAGACCTAGTTTCCCTGCAGCATCTCTTTGACTGACCTCCTTGGCAATTGATCCCGGACCTCCACTGACCTCGCTTCTGGACTTCTGACTCGGCAAGTACGCTTCGGATAGGCCTGGCAGATTTACAACCCGACTGCTGGCTAAGGACTTTCCTTCCCTGCCAAAGACCCAGGAATTTCCAGCCCCCCCTGGCACTGCTGATGCAGTGTAGAGCTGACAGGAATTTCCTTTTTCATAGATATTTTCTTGCCATCAGTTCCAAACTTATCACTGAAATATTGTTGCAAAGCCGCATCTCTGTTCCTCTTTTTTACATGATACACTAGCACATCTCTTAAAGATTTTTCCATTGACACAAAACAGGGATTAATTCTGTTAGCTTTCTCCATTTCAAGTTCCATCAAGACCTTCCAGTCCAGGATTTTTTTTGAACCGATAATATCTTTATCTCCAATCTCTTCAATTCCTTCAGGGACAGTGCTGTGTTCCAAACCGTAATATTTGTCTCCAGGATCCATCACCGCCAGAAAATCCAAATCTTTTTCCATGTCCATATTTAATCCAATCTCCATAGTTTGAACCTTGCCTTTAATTTCTCTTTCATCCTTTTTTGGTTTTCCAGATCTATCTTTATTCTCCTTTCTCATAGAATCCTGAATTTCTTTCAGCTCCTGTCTCATTTCATCAAGTTCAATTCTCAACGCTTGACTATTATTTCTCAATTCTTGTTTTATTGAATTAATCCCATTCATTATTTTCTGAAACATGTCTATAGATAAAGTCCCTTCTTGTACATCCATGATCTTCTTAATTGTCATTCCCAAAGCCAAAGGAACAAAACTCCTTCAATGTCCCAAGCAAAGAACAGTTTATTTCTTTATCCAGTTACAAAGGAGTTAATCTTTCAAACCAGCTAGCGTCACACTCTAAACAGCCCTTATCTCTTATATGCCCAGAAGTACAAAAACAACCTTAGTTCTCAGCGTCCAAATAGCTAATAACAAAAAGAATGAGCAGATTCGTCAAAAAAAAAAAATAGATCAGAAAAAATAGTCCCGGACATATGTTACCCAAAAGTCTTATAAATCAAAAAGAAAACCCTCATCTGTTGTAATCTTTATAAAGCTATTTTCCATGTCAGCTTTCTGAAATAAAAAAAAGATAGGCTATTTTTATTTTCTTCCCCCTTAGTTCCGTAAATAAAAAAAAAAAGGAAAGTTTTGGCTCACCCAGGTTTTCTTAATTGCTGGATCTTTGACAAATCTCTGTAGCTATATAGATAAGAAAATAATAAGCGTAAGACAGAAGAATGCTTGCCTGTTAGGTCGTTTTTCTTTTAAAAAAAAAAGAATCACTTTTTTCAGCTGAGCTTGGCTAGAAATCCTCGCTCCGTCCGAACTGCTGGAAGACCTTCTTTTCACAGAAGATTCTGACGAATTCCAGTCTCCAACAATCACAACAAAGCTGTGTGGGAAATCTCACGTTTCTTCCTTATCTGGAAGAAATTATCCCCAGTCAAAAAAGACCCTTCTGACTGGATTTAGAACTGAAAAAGTTTCATCCAAGACGGGAGCCCAGTCTCAGAGGCTGCACAGGCGTAGGGATCCTCCTGGGAAGTCCCTGAAGGTAGCCATTCTGATGAAAGGTCTTTCAACACTACAAGCATTTATAAGGTTTGTCGCCTGTATGAGTTTTGTGATGCAAAGAAAGGTGGCCACTCCGACTGAAGCTCTTTCCACACTCGATGCATGTATAAGGTTTGTCTCCTGAGTGAGTTCTTTGATGCGAAGTAAGGTGGCTACCCCGACTGAAGCTCTTTCCACACTCCAAGCATTCATAAGGTTTGTCCCCTGTGTGAGTCTGTCTCTCCTCTTGTCTCTTTGCTCCATCTTGACTCCTCAGTTTCTGCTCCTGCATCTGCTCCTCAGCTTTTTCCAGTGATACTTCAGATGGTTCTCCCTCAGTCTTGACTCCCCAGATGTATCCTGATGGAATGAAAACGAAAGGAGATAAAAAGCTGTGGAGAAATCCTGTGAATGTATTATGATTTGTACTTTGAAAACATATTTCTGGGAGCTCTGTTGATATCAGAGGTTAACTGTCAAAGCTCGAGGCCTTGTACAGAGTTAGTTTAGCAGTAGGTGCTTGGTAACAGGTTGTGAAAAGAGTCACAGAGAAACAATTATAACAAAGAACTGCTCAGTTGTTCCTCCATTTAAGGTGGACAGCCCAGTACTTATCAACAGCTGGAATTTACAAACCTAGGATGGATCCTGTCTGACAGGAACATGGCCATTTCCACTGCCCAGAGGGCAGTTTGTATCCCCTCCCTCCCAAAATATTAGCCCACTGTTAGCTGCACAATGAGATAGTGCTGGAAGATTCTACTCCCAGGACAGATGGCACTCTGAGAGCTACTGGGGAAGAACAAAGGACAAGTACGAGTAGCGCTGTGACTAATGACGCAGCTGGGTCAAAGCCCAAAGGAAGCCCAGAGGCTGGTGTGCACACATGCGAAAGGAGAGTCCGGAGTTGCATGACGCACACAACAGGAACATGGAATGTGAGAAGCATGAACCAGGGAAAGTTAGAAATTGTCAAGCAAGAAATAGAACGCATCAACATTACAACAGTTGGCATGAGTGAATTAAAATGGATGGGAATGGGCCATTTTTGGGCAACTACACAATATTTTATGCAGGAAACTAGAAATTAAGAAGAAACGGGGTTGCTCTATAGTGAAAAGCAATTAGGAAGTATAATGCAAGGTCTGAGGGAGCAATATCAATGAGATTTAATGGGAACCTTATCAACATAACCATCCTACCAGTCTATGCTCCAATGGCGAACACAGAAGAAGAGGAAATTGAGAGATTTTATGCAGAAGTACAGGAAGAAATTAATGGGAAATTAAAGATGTCAGGATGACAGATTCATTCATGGAGGAACCGTATGATGAATAACCAGAAATTTTAGGATGTGAGGTGAAAGCTGCTCTTAAAATACTTGGAAGAAACAATCACCAGGAACAGATGGCAGACCAATAGAGTTGCTACAAGCTACTGAGACTGAATCTCTCCAAATTTTGACAGAACTTTGTCAACAAATATGGGAAAGAAAACAATGGTCCACAGACTGGAAGTGTTTTACAGATAACAACTCCAAAGAAAGGGGATCCCAGGGAATGCAATAATTGTAAAACTATTGCCTTAATATGCCATGCAAATAAAGTAAAGCCTCTTACCATATATGGAGCGAGAAGTGCCAGATGTCGAAGCTGGATTTCAAAAGGGAAGAGGCAGCAGAGATCATATCGCAAACATACATTGGATAATGGAACGGACCAAGGAATTTCAGAAGAAAATCACCCTGTGCTTTATAGATTACAGCAAAGCTGTAGATCATGAAAAACTATGGAATGCTTTAAAAGCAATGAGGGTGCCACAGCATCTGATTGTCCTGATGCGCAACCTATACTCTGCACAAGAGGCTCCTGTAAGGACAGAAATGGAGAAACCGATTTGTTCCCCATCGGAAAAGGTGTAAGACAGGGGTGTATTTTATCACCCTATTTATTTAATCTATACGCAGAACATATCATACGGAAAGCAGGATTGGACCAAGAAGAAGGAGGTGTGAAAATTGGAGGGAGAAATATCAATAACTTAAGATATGCAGACGATACCATACTACTAGCAGAAACCAGTTATGATTTGAAACGATGGCTGACGAAAGTTAAAGAGGAAAGTACAAAAGCAGGACTACAGCTGAACGTCAAGAAGACTAAAGTAATGACAACAGAAGATTTACGTAACTTTACAGTTGACAATGAGGACACTGAACTTGTCAAGAATTATCAATACCTCGGCACAGTCATTAACTAAAATGGAGACAACAGTCAAGAAATCAGAAGAAGGCTAAGACCTGAGGGCAGCTGTGAGAGAACTAGAAAAGGTCCTCAAGTGCAAAGATGTATCACTGAACACTAAAGTCAGGATCATTCAGACCATGGTATTTCCAATCTCTGTGTATAGATGTGAAAGTTGGACAGTGAAAAGAAAAATCAACTCATTTGAAATGTGGTGTTGGACGAGTTTTGCGGGTACCATGAACTGTGAAAAAGACAAATAATTGGGTGTCAGAACAAATTAAACCAGAACTATCATTAGAAGCTAAAATGCTGAAACAGAGGTTATCACACTTTTTGTGTGAGGGAGGGGGGCTCTCCCAGGACACCCTCCACCATCCCAGAAGCCAATTCCCCAACCAGGCCAATTGACTCTGGCAAAATATCCTTCTCTGCCAAGGCTGTGCCCGCTCAAAACAGCCCTGCAGGGTAATAGACTACCACCATCCTTTACACTGGTTAACCACCCTGAACAACAGGGAAACTCAGAGTGCCAAGGATTACGGGAAGCAATAGCCAAACAGACACTCCTTGCTCTGAAGCCTTTAGGCAAAATACCCAATTCACACTGTAGTTGTGCTCAGTGGCCAAGGTACCTGGTTCAGAGAAAACCAATGAACACACACTGGAAAATAGAAATTAACTTTAGTAAAGAATAAAAGAGGTGCACAGCTACAGCAGCAGAATAGTTCCTTAATATCAGCACCCAACAGAAAATCAAGAAAGCCATCTAGCCTAGTCTGTACTTACACACAGGTAGACAGTTGCACAGCCCCCTCTCCTCAGAGGGAGGAACAGGCAGGAGAGTTGATGCAAAATGGAAGCTCAGCAGGCAACATCAAGGAGGCATGATGGGACCCAGGAGAGGAACGAAAGCCACGGTTGGAGCCCCATACTTATGGCAAGCTGCCCAGCAACAGCCCGGATCCAATTAACCAATCAGGAATTTTTTTCATGGAAAAAGGGCCCATCCATCTCCTGGCCAAATGGAACATCCTCCCTAAAACTTCAAGGGCTTTACGACATTGATGGAGCCCGGCTTCTACAGATAAGGGGGTGTTAGGGTGGGCCTCTGATTAACCACAGCTGGGAAATAAAACTGCCAACTCAGTGTTGGCTATTAAACCGAGAAAGCAGAGGTTAAATTTCCACAAGTGAGCTACGTGACTTAGCAGCGAATGTTGGCAGAGCTCGAGCCATCTTCAAGGACACGTTGCTAAGAAACCTAGGCTCGGGCAGCTGGCCTTATCTATATAGAGGGCCAGCAGACACACTTATAAGTGTGGGGGTCGAGGAGTTTGTACAGAGAGAGCTTGTGATATATTGTCAGTAAAGTGACTCTTAAAACTTATTGCTTGTCCGGCTCATTGCTGCAACTGGCATCTAGCCTGTCACTATACTGTTCTGCATCCTGGGCATCTGCTTGCGCCAGATACAACATCCAACAAGTGGTAGCAGAGGATGGTTACCTGGTGCTGAGGATTGCAGAAAAGTGGCAGAGAAAAGCCAGAACTGCAGACCAGCGAGAAAAACAGCAGAGAGACGGAGAAACCGAAAGCTGAGCTGAAAGCTGTGAGAGAGCCGTGGGAATAACTGACTGAAGGACAGAGGTAAGAAGCTCTAATTACAAAGGTGGTGAACTGTGAAAAGCGAAAATATGTCTGTTACGTTATCGGCCGGGATTCCCTTGGAAAGGCTGACAGGGAAAAATTATGGCACTTGGAAACAGAGAATGCAGGCTTTTCTAGTGAAAGAAGACCTGTGGAAAGCTATCGCAGAAGACCCACCCGCCGTAGTGCCAATTCCAGCAGATTGGAGAAGGCTGGATGAGAGGGCAAAGGCGTTAATTGTTCTCGCTATTGATGATTCTCAATTACTGCACGTGCGTGATGCAACAAGGGCAAAAGAAACCTGGGAAACTTTAAGAAATATTCATTTGAGAAAGACTGCCAGTTCTAAAATATATCTTGCCAGAAGATTGTATCAGATGCGCTTATCTGGAGATACAACCATGTCAGAGCATTTGTTGGAAATAAACAGACTGTTTACTGAGTTATCAGAACGTGAAATTGAACATTCTCAAACGCAAAAAGTGTATATCACATTAGCTTCACTAGATTCAAGTTATGATAGTCTGGTGAGCTCTTTGGAAGCAATGGACGATGCAAATCTCAATATGGATTATATAGAAGGCAAACTTTTACAAGAATTCCAAAGGAGGCAGGAAATGGCAAAGCAGGAAAAGACTGAGTCTAAACACAACGTGGAAAAACAGAACAACAAAGCTGCACAAGAGAGACTGTATGGACAAAAAGCGTGTTATTTTTGTGGTTCCAGGCAACATCTACAAAGGAATTGTGAAGCAAGAAGAAGAGAAAGAGGAAGAAAACCATGTGTACAGGTGATCTATGCTAGTAAGAATAAGCAATGTATTAACCATGAGCAGGGAAATAACTGTAAAGATTTATGGGCAATTGACAGTGGGGCAACAAATAGTATAATCAAAGATAAATCTATGTTTCATACATTTTGTGACGTAGAGGATCATGTAATAATGGCTGATGGATCTAAGAAACAGATCAAAAGTAGGGGTACAGTGAAATTAGCAGGTTTCAATACCATTATGACAGATGTGCTGTTTGTTCCTGATATCCAATGTAACATTATGGCTGTGTCGAAACTCAATGAAATGGGGTTCACAGTGATGTTCAAAAGGGGTTCAGTGCATGTAATGAGAGGAGAAAAAATATTCATGAAAGGAATAGTGAGGGACTCATTGTTCTCCTTACACGTGAAACAAACAAATCATGTACTCATGTGTGCTAATAAGAAACCCCATAATAATTGTGTTCATTTATGGCACAGAAAACTAGGCCATAGGATATGAAAATGTGGTGAAAACAACAGAGAACAGTAATGATGTGACATTGAGAAACTGTGAAAAATATGTAGACTGCCACGTGTGTAAACAAACTAGGGCAGTTGTGGCTGCAAAGAACAAAGAAGCCATGCCCAGTACAAATGCACCTTATCAATTAATACACGTGGACTTAGTGGGGACATTTCAACCTACTCAGGGGGGTGCAAGATATTTCCTGACAATAGTTGATGATTTTTCAAAATTCTGCACTGTTTACTTACTAAAAGCTAAAAGTGAAGCTGCAGAGAAACTGAAAAGATTTATTACAAAAATTGAAGTGCAGTTTGGTGTCAGAATACAGAGAATAAGATCAGATCAAGGAGGAGAGTTCTTAGGACACTCTTTTACTGAATACTTGGATAAAAGAGGAATAAAACAGGAGTTAACAGCCCCTTATAGTCCTCATCAGAACGGGTTAGCTGAACGCTGGAACAGGTTGCTTCAGGACTCATTAAGATCAATGCTACGTGACTCCTCTTTAACGCAAGGTTTCTGGGGAGAGTGTGTTCTGTATTCAGCTTACATTCAAAACAGAATATTCCATAAGGCCACTGGAATGTCTCCTTATCAGAAATTGTATGACAGAAAACCCAGATTAAACCATTTGATTAGGTTTGGAGCAGAATGCTGGGTACATGTTCCCAAAAATAAAAGGACAGGGAAGCTGCAAAGGAGAGCAGACAAAGGGTATATGCTGGGATTTGAAAACACGTATTACAGAATATGGCTGCCAAAACAAAGGTCTGTAGTGTTAAGCAGAAGCGTGCAAGCAATAGAGCAGGATTGGGAAGAGAAAACATATGTGGAGTTGGGAAACACTGAAGGTAGTAATGAACAAGAACAGGCAGACACAGTACCAATAAAACAAGAAGAAACAGGAAGCAGTAGTGAATCAAGTTCTAGCTCTGAGAGAGAAACAGAGGAATCGCCTGACACAGACACAGACACTAAGGCAGAAATACAACCACGCAGATCAGAGAGAACAACAAAAGGGATTCCACCTGTTAGATTTAAAATAAATTGCATTAAACATATTGACTTCAGTGACTGGAAAAAGTGAGATGATGGAAATCATGAAGAGCAATGAAATGTAATGAAAATGATGCTGAGATTGCAATGGAGTAACTGTATTACAAATGAAAGTGATGTAAACTGGAATAAAAGGAAATGTATCAGAAGAATAAAACCAAATGAAGTAAACGTACTGACATGTAAAATGTAACACATGTAAATGGAAGAGAAATGTAACTGGCTGAATGTGGAAATTTAAGGTGGGGGATTGTTGGCTATTAAACCGAGAAAGCAGAGGTTAAATTTCCACAAGTGAGCTACTTGACTTAGCAGCGAAAGTTGGCAGAGCTCGAGCCATCTTCAAGGACACGTTGCTAAGAAACCTAGGCTCGGGCAGCTGGCCTTATCTATATAGAGGGCCAGCAGACACTTATGAGTGTGGGGGTCGAGGAGTTTGTACAGAGAGAGCTTGTGATATATTGTCAGTAAAGTGACTCTTAAAACTTATTGCTTGTCCGGCTCATTGCTTCAACTGGCATCTAGCCTGTCACTATACTGTTCTGCATCCTGGGCATCTGCTTGCGCCAGATACAACATCCAACACTCAGAGCTCTAACACAGAAGCCAAATGTTAACCTGTTAAGATCCCACTTTAACAAATGAACCCGCACAATTCTTTGCTACACAACCATCTTGAATTCAGGTTTTCATGACGCTTTGGACACATAATGAAAAGACATGACTCACTCCAAAAGACAAGAGGAAGGCCAAACAAGAGATGGATTGATTCCATAAAGGAAGCCGCAGACCTGAACTTGCAAGATCTGAACAGGGTGGTTCATGACAGATGCTGTTAGAGGTCACTGATTCTGGGGGTCGCCGTAAGTTGAGAGAAGGTGAGAGAAACCCAGCAGAACCTACACCTTGCTGCTGTGGCCTCCTGCACAACTCCATCTGCAGGCTTCCTCAGGTGTCGACTGCTACTCCCTGCAAGGTCTTGGGACAGCTGAAGCCAGTTGGGGCTCACAAGGGAGAAGACAACTGCCAGAGGGTGGGGAAATGAGCTCCCCCTCATAAGAGCCACCTCTAGCCAAGGCTCGCCCCCCCCAGTGTCAGGCTTCTTTTAACATGTGCCGGGGTAGGAGTAGTCAGAGGCCTGCCATTGAGGTAATATTGGGCAGGGTATCAAAGGTGCTGTGGACTTTGAAGAAGCACAAATACAGGGCGAATGGGAGTAGTCAGGGGCCTGCCATTGAGGTAATATTGGGCAGGAGACGTAATAGCTGTGGGAGCCAGACTGGCCGTTCCAGAGGAAGGGATATAAGACACCTTTGTGCTTGCATCTCTACCGGTCCCCCTTCCAAACCTCTGGACACTGGTAGCTATGCTGGGAACTCCCTGGATCTTATTGTCCTGCTGATGAATGCAAGGTCAGTGACTAAGGAAACCACTTTCATTCAGGACTTAATCCTGGATGAATGTGCTGACCTTGCCTGTATTACCGAAACCTGGCTAAATGTCCAAGGCGGAGTAGGTTTCTCTGCACACCAGGTTTTGTGGCACTCCAGCAGCGTAGATCCAGGGGACGGGGAGGTGGGGTCGCAATTGTCTGCAGGGAATCTATCTCCTCTGCCAGGTACCCTGTCCCTAACATTTCCAGCTGTGAGTGTATGTGCCTGGCATTGGGTCAGGGAGACAGAGTGGGGATTCTGTTGGAGTACCAGCCACCCCACTGCCCAAAAGTCTCCCTCCCTGAGCTGGTGGAGCTGGTCTTGGCATTGGTGTTGCGGTTCCCCAGGTTGATGGTCCTGGGCGACTTCAACATACATGTTGAGGTTAGACTCACAGGTCCAGTCAGGGCTTCATGGCTGCCAAGAAAACCATGGGGCTGTCTGTAATATCAGTGTGCAACCTTGCATCGGTAGCAATCTCAGTAAGGGGTCAGGACTGCAGTTCGAGATTGATAAGGAGATAGTCAGGAAATACCTAGTTAACCTAAATGAGTTCAAATCTCCAGGGCCTGATGAACTGCATCCCAGAGTATTGAAGGAACTCGCGGATGTGCTCTCGGAACCTCTTGCCATCATCTTTGAGAAATCCTGGAGAACGGGAGAGGTGCCGGAGGATTGGAGATGGGCAAACGTCGTCCCGCTCTTTAAAAAGGGTAAAAAAGAAGATCCAGGGAATTACAGGCCGGTCAGTCTGACTTCAATACCGGGAAAGATATTAGTACAGATAATAAAAGAGTCCATTGGCAACTATCTAGATGACAATGCTGTGATTAGTAGGAGCCAGCATGGGTTTGTCAAGAAAAAATCCTGTCAAACTAATCTCATCTCTTTTTTTGATCGGGTCACTAGCTTAGTAGATGGTGGAAATGCTGTAGATGTCATCTATCTAGATTTCAGCAAAGCATTTGAAAAAGTCCCCCACGACCTTTTGATTAGCAAACTGGTCAAATGTGGACTACATGAAAATACTGTCAGGTGGATTCACAACTGGTCGGAAAACCATACTCAAAGAGTGGTCGTCGGTGGCTCTGCTTCGGGCTGGAAGGAGGTCTCGAGTGGAGTGCCACAGGGTTCTGTCCTGGGGCCGATACTCTTCAACATTTTTATCAATGACTTAGATGATGGGGTGGAGGGAAGCCTTATGAAGTTTGCGGATGATACAAAACTGGGAGGGATAGCTAACACAATGGAAGACAGGAATAAAATCCAAAGGGACCTGGATAGACTAGAAAATTGGGCTGAAATTAATAAAATGACATTGAATAAAGACAAATGCAGGATTCTACATTTAGACCACAAAAACAAAATGCACGGGTAGAGGATGGGAAATACCCAGCTTAGCAGTAGTGCGTCTGAGGAGGACCTTGGAATTGTAGTGGATCGCAAGTTGAACATGACCCAGCAGTGTGATGCTGCGGCAAAAAAGGCAAACGCGGTTTTGGGCTGCATAAACAGAGCTATAGTTTCCAGGTCGAGGAAAGTAATAGTCCCACTATATTCTGCATTAGTCAGGCCTCATCTGGAATACTGCGTTCAGTTCTGGGCGCCTCATTTTAAGAAAGATATAGAGAAGTTGGAGAGGGTTCAGAAGAGGACGATGAGGATGATAGCCGGTATGGAGAACAAGTCTTATGAGGAAAGGTTGAAGGAACTTGGCATGTTCAGTCTGGTGAAGAGAAGGCTGAGGGGTGACATGATTGCACTCTTTAAGTACCTGAAGGGCTGTCACATAGAGGAGGGTACAGATTTGTTCACTGCTGCCCCAGAGGGTAGGACTAGGTCTAATGGTTTTAAGTTGCAGGAGCGTAGATTCAGATTGGGCATTAGAAAGAACTTCTTGACAGTAAGGGCAGTTCGGCAATGGAACCGACTGCTAAGGAGGTGGTGGGATCCCCTTCGCTGGATGTCTTGAAGCAGAGGCTGGACAGCTATCTGCGGGAGATGCTCTAGCTGTGGATTTCCTGCTGTGAGCAGGGGGTTGGACTCGATGATCTACAAGGCCCCTTCCAACTCTATGATTCTATAAAGACTTACCTGGCTTTGGACCACAATACCTGATGGACCGCCTCTCCCAACATGAAGCCACCTGTACACTATGCTCAACATCAAAGGTCCTCCTCCAAGTGCCTACTCCGAGGGAAGCTGGGAGGGTGGCAACAAGGGAGAGGCCCTTCTCAGTGGTGACCCCCAAATTATGGAATGATCTCCCTGACTAGGTGTGCCTGGTGCCAACACTTATCTTTTCGGCACCAGGACAAGGCTTTCCTCTTCTCCCATGCATTTTAGCATGTGTTTTTAAATTTTTTAAACTGTGTTTTTAAATTTATATATTTGTCGGGATTGGCTTTCAGGCCATTCATTTCCCTTTCATTCCCTCACAACAGTTAACAGTCAGTCAGGTTGCACGGAGAAGCCACAGTTCTAAAGGAAAGATCTCTAGCTGATGGCACAGTTGGCTTTTTCCAGTTTTCAGGTCTACTTTTCTGTTGATGGCTGGTGGTGGTCGTATGTATTGGTATCAATGACGGAAGGAAGTCAGTCAGAGCATCACAGGTAAAGGGAATGAAGCCTATCCTAACAAGAAGCTCCCCTCCCCCCCTCCCACAAATCTAGGAAGAGCAGAGAATCACAGAAAAATCTCAATTTTGCCCCTTCACTTAACAAGTTCCGTTCGGAGCCCCATTGGAGCCCCATTGGAGGGGAGGGGCTTGGGCAGGAGTTTCTTCTGGGGCTGAGAGGAGTAAGTCCCACTCCGGAGTCAGCTGGGGGTGGAGGAGGAGAAGCAGAAAGTATGGGGGCTCCTGCGCAATGGACTTGGGGGTCCTCCTTGGGGGGCGGTGCTAGTCTGCCCTCTGGATGTGCTGGACGTAGAGGAGCCTCCAGGTCAGCAGAGATCCCATGTTAGGGGGTAGGAAGAGGAAGGTCCTTCCAGAGACCCCCCAACATCAGTGGGGCAGCAGCAAAGGGGGTTCTGCTGGGGCTAGAAGGGGGGCAGTGTCCTCCCACAGGGGTTTTTTTGGGGGTGGGAAGGAGAGTTATTTGTTTATTGGCTCATTAGCTACAATTAATTTATATCTCACCATTCAGGATATAAATCCTTCCAAGGTGGCTTGCAAGTAATCCCCAAATGTTGCCCAATTAAAAAGCCCCCAGAACCCCCCCCCCAGGACAGGACAGCCGAAGGCAGAGCAATCCTCCTTTCACGGCCACAGGGTCCCACAAAGAGATGCGCTGGAACAAATACTTAACTCCATAAAATGAATTGCTCTAATCTTCCAGCAGCATCACCGTCTTCCAGCTGCCCCTTCTCAATAATGTCTTGACATTACCAGAGCTAGCTACACAGTGGCCAAGCTATCTTGGTCCAGGAATGGCCGTAGCGGTTTCACCAGCTGGAACTGGTAAAAAGGACTCCCAGCCATGATGGGTCCAGGGCTATGGATCTGTGCTTTCAGAGGGAGTAAAACACAGTCCAGATCAGGTAGCTGAGCGATCTCCCAGACACAGGGACCACTCACTCAAAGGCCTCCTTCTTGCCAAGGTTTAAAAGTTATCGGCTCTCATCCAGGCACCATTGCACCCAGGCGCTGGTCCAGATGCGCCACAGTCACTTCCAGTCCAGATGTAATGGAGAAATATAGCTGCATGTCCTCCATAAAGCGATGACATTTTGCTCCAAATCCCTTAATGAAAACTCCCAGTGGCTTCTTATAGAAATTCACTAATAGGCAAAAATCTTGCGTTTTAAGAATCTACCTATAGCCCACTGCTATTTCTATCAAACTTTAAAAAGCAGGGAAATTGGGCAGCTCTAGTGAATGCACCAGGGGAGCAGGAGACCTGAACTCCTCTCTGAGATATTGGACTGCCCCACAAATTGGTCCAAATGCAAGCACAATTTGGGTTGGTCTTTCACAGTCCAATCCACTTGCTGTGTAGCTTGGAAGAATTTGGTAACATGTGCCTCTGAGTGGGCAGAGGAGGAGGAAGAGGGGAAGGAGGGAAAAAAGCAGGTCTGATCATTTGCATGTGTATTGAGTTCAATGGGATTTACTCCTATGCAATCATGGTTAGGATAGGAATAACTGACCATGGGGGAGGAAGAGGGGAAGGGGGAAGGACCGTATTGGAGGTGGCAATGGAAGGGGAAGGCAGGTTTGATCATTTGCATGCTTATAGAGTTCAGTGGTATTTACTTCCATGCAATCATGCTAAAGATAGGTAAAACTAACCATGGGGAGGAGGAAGAGGAAGGGGAGGGGGTGGAGATGGGGAGGGAGGGGCAAAGGAAGGGGGAGGGAAGGGGCAAGGAATAGGAAGGAGGAGAAGGGAGGGTGGGTTTGATCATTTGCATATGTTTTGAGTTCAATGGGTTTAATTTCTGTGCAATCATGTTTGAAAATGGAAATGGACTGCCTTCAAGTCAATCCCCACTGATGTTGACCCTATGAATAGGGTTTTCATGGTAAGTAGTATTCAGAGGGTGTTTCACCATTGCCTTCATCTGAGGCTGAGAGGCTGTGACTGGCCCAAGGTCGCCCAGTGAGCTTCATGGCTGTGTGGGGATTCGAACCCTGGTCTCCCAGGTCATAGTCCAACACTGACTGGGAGAGGGGCAGGGAGGGGAGGGGAAGGAGATTGGATGGGTGGGCACTGGGTAGAGGGGAAGCCCCTTTCCTTTCCAAAAGGAAAACATTGTGAACATTATCATTGCTTTTCAGCATTTCCCCGAACTTTTTATTCTACAGCAGGCACATGTAGCCTCCCACCCAAATTTAAACCCAAAACTGTCCCTGGCCACATTCACACCAGGCCTTTATTCCACTTTGGACAGTCATGGCTGCTCTCAAAGAATCCTGGGAAGTGTAGTTAGTGAAGGGTGCTGAGAGTTGAAAGGAGACGCCCTGATCCCCTCACAGACCTTCAATCAGAGTGGCTGACTGTTAAACCACTCTGGCCACTGGAGCTCTGTCGGGAATAGGAGTCTCCTCTCAGCACCCTTCACAAACTACACTTCCCAGGATTCTGTGAGGGAAGCCAGGACTATCTCACGTGAAATCAAGTCTGGTGTGGGTGTGGCCCCCTGATTAGCCAGGCCCAGCAGCTGTGAGGTTTTTAGAACACTACAGTTGGTTCTTACTGAGCATGCCCAACGCTTTCATTGGCTTTCAGCCAAAATTTATTAAATTAATTAATAATAATAATAATAATAATAATTTATTTGCGGTCAAAGACCCGTCCTAATATAGGGATTTACAGTACATGAGAGTTTAAAATTATAAAACAATATTGCATTAAAACTAAGTCAATAAAGGTTGGTGTTCATATCAAGTTCCGCATAACATAGTCAGATTAGGAAGGCCAGAGTTCCAAATGCTTCCGTTGCGCCAAATGAATAAATTTGGTCACTCTTATAGTGGTGTCTTTATTACGTCCTGATAGAAGATGGCCAATCTTGTTCTTAGGTGCCATAGAGGTAATGTTTAGAAATATATTTGATAGCATATTACATCGTAAGGAGTTGTATATTGGGCAGTCGAATATAACATGTGCGAGCGTTTCAATAACAGCATTGCCACAGGGACACAGTCGTTGGTCCAGAGGAATCTTTTGAAATCTTCCTGAAAGTAGAGCTGATTGAATGGAATTAAACCTCGCCCTAGTGAAAGCCAAACGAAGATTTGGATCTGTAAGAAAGTCCAAGTAAGGGGCATATTTGAAGGGTTCCGGGTTGAGTTTAAAGTATAGAAGAGAACAGGTTTTTGTGGCATTTGTAACTGCAGTTTGATAGTCAATATCTTTGAGGTGAGTTCGGATAGAAGATTTGCCCGGGGTAATGGTTAGGGATGATAGATGTTTGTGAGATAGACCGATGGAAGAGAATTTTCTCGATAGTTTTTTACTCCAGGTAGATGAGTAGGGATCGTCCCAAAGATGTATTAGAAGGCCCAAGAGCCGCTCATATGATAGTTTGGCCCAAAAGTTAGATGTTAGCGTCCAAGCTTGGCATTCAACAGAGAGGAGGCCAAGTTCGAGTCTAAGGGCAGCTGCTGGTACACACCTTGGTACGCCCAACAATCGACGTAAGAAGTAAGAGAAGACTGCCTCTATAGCAGGGGCCAATGCATGAATCCAAATGGCCGTTCCAAACAGCAACTGTGGGATAATTTTTGACTGAAAGATCTGAATGGCTGCAGGCACATATCTCCCTCCTTTATGAAAGAAAAAGCGTACAATATTTTTGACGGTAGTACGTGCAGTTAGGATAGCGGCCCTTATATAAGTGGTCCATTTGAGCGACGAGTGGAAGATGATTCCGAGATATTTGTAGTGCGGGACCAGGGCAATAATTAAAAATCAGCCAGGGATTTTTTCAACTTTTAAACTGCACCAGATGAAGGTCAGAGTTGTTACCAGTTCAGAGATTCCTTAAAGAGAGAGGGATAAAACATTCTCTCACTGCCTCTTGGTCGCCGCACCAGAACGGAACTGCAGAACGCCGTAACAAATGTCTTCAAAATATGATGCGTGCAATGTTGCAAGGAAGCACTTTAACATCTGGTTTTGGGGGGGAAGCTGCTATGTATGCTAATTATGTGATTAATAGGCTATATACAATAGCTGTAAACAAAACACCGTATGAGATGTTACATGGGCACCAGCCTAAACACGCACACATTCAGCCATTCGGTGCTGCATGCTGGGTGCATGTACTCAAAGCACATAAAAATGGAAAAAGTCAGGAATGGAGAGAGGGGTTGATCCTGGGTTATGAGAAGGCTGCATACAGGGTGTTTGATGTTAACTCCCAAAGAGTCATAGCAAGCCGGGAGGTGACAACCAAAAGTCCAGAAACCCAAACTACCGAAAATGACCTGGTGGTATTCTGGAACGAAGACACTAGACACAGTCATGTCCCAAATAGGCAGCACCAAGGAAATGTCAGTGAAGAGGGTGCCACGCCAACCGAGATACACAAGGTAGACACACAAGAAAGCTGTAGTGTCCCAAGAGCCAACGGGGAAAGCCTGCCTTCCCTTCACGTGAAGAAGGAAGAGGGCATCGAGAATAAGAGAGGGATTGAAATAGGTCAGACACCCCCCGAAATAGAGCAATCAGTTGTAGAACCCCGCAGGTCACAAAGATCTAACCTAGGGCAGCCTCCAGACCGGTTTAAGGTTGCAAAAGTAAAGGCAAAACAGCAAAGCCGCAGACAGGGGATGATGACTGGACTGAACAGGATTTCAAAGTATGGTTCGCGATGCTGGACGGGGGTAGAGATTGGATGTCACAGTTAGATGACTCGATCACTGATTACAGATGATGTATGTATGTAAATGTAAATATATGTATGTAACATAGTCAGTGTATAACTATGACAAAAATATGTATGGTCTGCATTCCTCATGAATTGAAAGGTGGGGGAATGTTACCAGTAGAATGACTTGCAGTTTTCGATCCCCAAGGAAAGCAGGGGAAGAAAGGGTTAACGCAGAGCCGAAAGCAAAGGCTCAGGTTGTAAATATCACACAGCTGCAGGAGATTGTCTGTACCAATTAGGGGCCTATAAATGTGGGAAACAGGCAGCAGAATGTGTGGGGGTGAAGGAGTCTATGTGGTGTTGTTGCGTACGTTTGCTTATCAGCCTATTCCAAGGTCTTATTTGTGTGCTGCAAATAAAGTTCTTCCTAACAGAAGTAGCTGAAGGCGTCTAGTATTACTTTCTTAACTGGTTATGATTGGTTCACCGCTAACAAGAGTATGGGGCAAGGTCAGTATTAGGATTACAGGTACTCTGTGAACATAGCTGATTTTTAATGACTTTCAACAGATTATGAGAACTCTGGCAGAAAAAAGTCCAAAAGGGCTCTGAGGTTTTTCTCTCTGTTTTTTCACTTTGAACTGTCTGTTCTCTCTGACTGTTTTGTGTATCGGCATGAAAATTGACAGGGTTGTTAAGCAAGCCTTTCTGAGTTCAGGACTATACGTCTTGGAAGGTTTTGTTTTGAAATGAGCTTATGGGAAGCATCAGAATGGCATGGGGAGCTATTTTCCATTTAACATTGCGGAATGTGAAAAATCCCCACTGGCTATAGTATACAGCCACTCTTGGGTTGTATAAGAAGTCCCAGGACTCTTTGGAGGAAGCCACATACTTTCCATGTACACAGTGGATGTGCCACAAAGGTGTGTGGTGTGGAGAAGCTGGATAACGCCCTCTGATTTAGTAGGGAACTTACACGTGGTGTGGGAAGAGGGAGGGAAGTATTTTTTCCATTTTATTTTTTATTTGTTTATAGCCATAGGCTGTTACAAAAGAGCGATACAATCATAGGTACATTTCTTGATTAAAATGTGAAAAATTTAATTTTTATCACTAATAGTCTTAATAAAACTAATTCTGAGTTTCTTATTTGCCGTGGGGTTACTACACCCGGTTGAGGCGAAGATAAAAGAAAAATTACTTTTTGAAAGCTATTAAAATTAGTTAACGTATCAAGTATAGGAAATAGAAATTTTGCCCTTGGATTATCAAACAATTGGCAGTCTAAGATATAATGAAATAAATCGTCTGGCACCGTACATCCGGCTATACATATCCTTTGGTCATATGGGATGCCAAGATATCTGCCTTGTAAATAGGATGAGGGCATCATTTGGAAGCGGAGTTCAGTGTAGGCTCTACACAATGAGGCCCTCGTCAAGGTATCTAGGTATTTTGGCCAATCGTAATTCGGTTTAATATGCGGGAACCATTTGGAGAAGTGAGAGTTTGCGATTGTTACTGAGTCTTGGTGCCTATCATGGTCATAAATCTGATTACGTAGCGTAGTGGAATTGAGATTTGTAAGCAGGGATGGGGTTAAAAGGTACTGTACACCTAGGGCTGGACAATTTTTTGCCCAGCCTCCCTTTGTCAGCTGGTCCTCCCAACATACTTTAGCCAGAGAGGGGGGATCAATGACTGAAAGTTTCCTCCAGTAGCGTAAAAACGCTAGGTCAATTCTGGCCGTTAGAGAAGGGGAATTAAGTTCAGCTCTCAAAAAAGCTGCTGGAGTGCCTTTAGGGAGGCCTAAAATGTGCTTGTAGAAAGTGTTTTGGAGTGGTTCTAAGGTAAGATGTAGAGAGGGGCCCCAAATCTCGCTCCCATACAGTATTGTCGAAAGGATTTTTGTTGTGTAGAGTTTAACCATGGGACCCACTAATTGGCCACCCTTGGTGTAGAAAAATTTCTTCAAGAGGCCGGTGGCCCTTAATGATTGGAGCTTAATATGGGCCAATTGCTGGGACCAAGATAGTTTATTGTTGATATAGATGCCCAGGTATTTAAAGGTGTGGACCTGTTCCAAGCTATGGCCATTTAATCGCCAGGTGGTAATGGTTTTACTACCTTTCCCGCAGACCATTATTTTTGATTTTGAGTAATTTATTTTAAGAGATTGTAAGTTACAATAGTCTTGAAGGTGTAATAGCATTTGTTTAAAACCTATCTTGTTCTGCGAGAGGAGGAGTAAATCATCGGCATAGAGAAGAACAGGGATCTTCTTTTGATTAATTGAGGGTGGAAAGAATGATGGGGAGGCCGTGGCTGAAACTATATCATTAATGAAGAAATTAAATAAAAAGGGGGCCAATATGCAACCCTGCCTGACACCCTTTCTCATGTGGATTTCTTGAGATAAGACCCTATTAAAATTATTATTATTATTAGTATTTATTGCACTTTTAGACCGCCCTATAGCAACAAGCTCTCAGGGCAATGTACAACAGAATAAAAACAGATCAAAATACAGGTGGGTGTGGGTACAATACACTATGAAAAACATATTTAAAAGCAAAATTAAGACAAAAAATTAACATTAAGATAGATTAAATTTAAAATTTAAAATGCCTGGGCGAAGAGGTAGGTCTTTACCTGGCGCCGAAAAGATAACAAAGAAGGCGCCAGGCGTATCTCATCAGGGAGGGCATTCCATAATTCGGGGGCCACCACTGAGAAGGCCCTAGCTCTAATTATTGCTCTCCGGGCCTTCCTATACGTTGGAACCCGGAGCAGGGCCTTCGACGTCGAGCGCAGCGACCAGGTAGGTACATAGCAGGAGAGGCGTTCCGCCAGGTATTGCGGTCTGATGCCGTTAAGGGCTTTATAGGTAAGAACCAACACTTTGAATCTGGCCCGTAAACATATTGGTAGCCAGTACAGCTGGGCCAGGACAGGTGTTATATGGTCAGATTTTTTAGTCCAAGTAAGAACTCTGGCCGCAGCATTCTGCACCAGCTGAAGTTTCCAAACCATCTTCAAAGGTAACCCTACGTAGAGTGCATTACAGTAGTCCAATCTCGAGGTTACCAGAGCATGGATAACTGTGGCGAGGTTCTCCCCGTCCAGACAGGGTCGTAGTTGGGCTACCAGCCGAAGCTGGTAGAATGCATTCCGTGCCACCGAGGCTACTTGAGCCTCCAGTGACAGGAGCGGATCTAATAAGACCTCCAAACTACGGACCTGCTCCTTTAGGGGGAGTGTAACCCCATCTAGGGCAGGTCGGACATCAACCATCTGGGCACAGAGCCCCCCCACCAACAGCATCTCAGTCTTGTCAGGATTGAGTCTCAGTTTATTAGCTCTCATCCAGTCCATTATTGCGGCCAGGCAGCGGTTTAGTACATCAACAGCCTCACCTGAATAAGATGAAAAGGAGAAGTAGAGCTTCGTATCATCAGCATATTGCTGGAAACGCACTCCAAATCTCCTAATGACCTCGCCCAGCGGGTTCATATAGATATTAAAGAGCATGGGGGACAGAACTGAACCCTGCGGGACCCCATATTGGAGTACCCAGGGACTCAAGTAATGCTCCCCAAGCACCAGCTTCTGGAGACGATTCTCGAGGTAGGAGCGCTGCCTCCAACTCCTAAATCCGCAAGTCACCCCAGAAGGATACCATGGTCGATGGTATCAAAAGCCGCTGAGAGATCCAGGAGAACCAACAGAGTTACACTCCCTCTGTCTTTCTCCCGACAGAGGTCATCATACAGGGCTACCAAGGCTGTTTCTGTACCAAACCCTGGCCGAAAGCCCGATTGAAATGGATCTAGATAATCAGTTTCATCCAAGAGAGCCTGGAGCTGGCGAGCGACCACACGCTCTAGAACCTTGCCCAGGAATGGAACATTTGCTACCGGTCTATAGTTGTCAAGGTTTTCAGGGTCCAAGGAGGGTTTTTTTAGGAGCGGTCTCACCACCGCCTGTTTCAGGCAGAGTGGTACCACTCCCTCTCGTAAAGAGGCATTGATCACCTCCTTGGCCCATCTGGCTGTTCCATTCCTGCTAGCTTTTATTAGCCACGAGGGGCAAGGATCCAGAGCAGAAGTGGTCGCCCGCACCTGTCCAAGCACCTTGTCCACATCCTCGAGCTGTACCAACTGAAATTCATCCAATAAAACAGGACAAGACTGTGCTCCGGACACCTCATTAGGTTCAACTGCTACTATGTTGGAGTCAAGGTCCTGGCGGATGTTCGTGATCTTATCTTGGAAGTGTCTCGCAAACTCATTACAGCGGGCTGTTGATGGTATTATTGCGTTCTGAGGACCAGAGTGTAGAAGTCCCCGAACAACTTTATAAAGTTCCACTGGGCGGTTAGAAGATGACTGAATGGATGTAGCAAAGTACTGCTTCTTTGCTGCCCTCACCGCCTTCACATAGAGCTTGGTAGAGACCTTCACAAGTACAAGACTACAGCCGTCGGGAGTTCGTCTCCATTTGCACTCAAGCCGTCTCCTTTCTTGCTTCATCACTCTTAGCTCCGGGGTAAACCACGGAGCCAATTGAGCTCTGCACAGGAGAGGGCGCACCGGGGCGATTGTGTCAACTGCCCGGGTCATTTCCGTATTCCACAGATTGACCAGGGTTTCGACAGGAGCGTCAGTTTTATCAGCTGGAAAACTCCCCAGAGCCTTCTGAAAACCCTCAGGATTCATTAGTCTCTGGGGACGGACCATCTTAATTGGTCCTCCACCCTTGCAGAGGGGAGAAAACATTGTGAGTCTAAACTTCAATAGGCGATGATCTGTCCATGACAAAGGAATAGATGTAAAATCCCTCACTCCCAGATCACCATCCCCTAATCCAGTGGCAAAAATCAAGTCTAGAGTGTGCCCCGAGATATGCGTAGGGCCAGTAACAAATTGAGACAGCCCCATGGCTGTCATGGAGGCCATGAAGTCCTGAGCTGCCCCAGACAAAGCGGTCTCGGCATGAATGTTGAGATCCCCCAATACCAAAAATTTGGGGGATCGCAACACTAAACCCGCGACCACCTCCGTCAGCTCAGTTAGGGAGGCTGTTGGGCAGCAGGGTGGATGGTACACCAACAGTATTCCCAGTCTGTCTCGCTGACCCAACTCAATGTGAAGACACTCCAGACCATTAGCCACCTGGATAGGGTGCCTAACAAGAGGGATGGAACTTCTATAGACCACAGCGATTCCCCCTCCCCGACCCTCGGATCTACCCAGATGCTGAACCGAGTACCCAAGTGGGCACAGCTGGGAGAGATTAATGCCTCCCAGATCGCTCACCCAGGTCTCAGTAACAAACGCCAGATCAGCCGCCTCATCCACAATTAAATCATGGATGAGGGAGGTTTTATTGTTAAACCGAGTCTAATTTTTATATTGGTGTCATGGTGTAAAATTTGGAGGAGCCATAGTAATCTTTTATCTAGGCCTGCCTTATCTAATTTCCTCCAGAGCAGGGAACGGTCAATTGAGTCAAAGGCGGCGGCAAAGTTGATGAACGCTAGATAAAGGGAATTTAAGGCTTTCATTTTGACTTTCATAATGAGGTGGTGGAGGACGAACAGTTGGTCTGTTGTAGAAGCCCCTTCTCTAAACCCCGCCTGGGCATCTGATATCACTGATTGTTCCCTGTCCCAATCAATGAGTTTATTTAAAAGATATCGCCCATAGAGCTTTGCCGCAACATCCAGCAGACTAATGGGGCGATAGTTGGAGGGATTGGCAGGATCGCCTTTTTTAAAAATGGGAATTACCACGCTGGTTTTCCAACCAGGGGGGGTATGACCAGTTTCATTTATTTTTGTAAATAGCCTTGCTAAGATCGGACTCCACCAGGTAGGAAAGGTTTGGTATAAGTCAGGGGAAATCATGTCCTGGCCCGGGGCTTTCCCCAGCGGGAGTGAAGCGATTAAACTGACAATTTCAGCTTCGGTCACGGGGGGCCACGATGGACAGTTCGGGGGGAGAAATGGTGGGGTGTGGCACTGGGGGGATAATTCTCGGAAAACCTTCTGGAAATGGAGAGTCCATGTTTCAGGGAGAATTGGAGGGATTGTAATGTAAGGTTTATCATATAGGGAGCCTTGCACTAGACTCCAGAACTTTCTCTGATTTCCCTGGAGGACTGACAAGCCAAGGCGTTGCCAAAAAGTGGTAGTATAGGTTATTCGTTTGTATTTTAGTAAGTTGTTGTAATCTTTTTTTAGTTTTAGAAGTTTGGTTATGGCCGTTGCCGAATAGTGATTTCTGGTGAAGCGTATATGGCAGGCAAGTTTTTTCTATTGGGCTAAACAATATTTATCAAACCACGGATTTCTACTGGGGTGTGTGTTAGCCTGAAATGCATTTGATGTGGTCACTGCTGAGTAGAGATGGTCAAGAATTTGTTCAAATGTCTCTATAATGTCTTTTGACGGTATGGAGGTTTTTGTACGTAGGTCCATCATAAGGGGGGAAGATAAAATTGTTTTAACCTGATCCGCCATTGCTGGCGACCACCTTCGGTGTTTTGGGCCCTGCAATGCCTCTAGGTCAGGGAATGTCTGTGGGTGAATCGATTGACCGATTGAGAATGAACATTTTAATGATAACGGAAGATGATCACTTTCCGGTCTATCTTCTACAGCAAAATCCTTTGCGTAGTCCAACAAAGGAGGGGAGATCAGGATGTAATCTACCACACTAGTGCCTCTTTTGGTTAGGAAGGTGAAGAAACCCTTAGACGAGTCTAATTTTGTCCCATTGAGGCAAAAAAGATGGGCGCTAAGAAGTAATCTGTACAGGGCATAGCCATTTTTATTTATCACCTTATCTCGGGAGGAGCGGGGCAGTACTACCATATCGCCCAAACACAGGGCTGAGGGCGTCAAGAGAGAGGGGAAACGCCATCTTGGCGTTAAAATCTCCACCGAGTATTAAACTATGCAAAGGATATTTTTGTTGGATTAATGTAATGAATTCAGAGAAATCTTGCCATGCTTGAGACAGAAGGGCAGGAGCATGAGGCGGAAAATACACATTAATAATTATCAGGGGTGTGTTTGAAGAGTTTGTTAGGGAGGGCAATGATGTAGAAGATATAATGAGAGCCTGGCAATAGTCATGGGACGGACATATTATCTCGGAAATAGTGACATTTAATTCTGTGGAAATTAAGAAAGCTAAACCGCCACTGGGTCGGCCTTTCTGTGCCAAGCGTTTGGCAGGTTTGGACCAGCATTTAAACCCTTTGAGGTAAAGATCTTGCTCATCTGTTAGCCAGGTCTCTTGAAAGCATAAAATATCAAAGGAGTGAACATATGATAAAAACTCAGGGTCCGAAGCTTTATTACTCCAACCTGCTATATTCCAGAATATGCTAGAACCTACAGAAGGGAGAGTGGCATGTTGGGGAGTTTTCAGGGATTGAATGACAACAGAGGGTGTCGAAGGAATTCAAAGACTTGAGTCATCAAAAGGCTGGATTTGATCTAATTCCGGTCTAATTACACTGACATTAGAGATGAGCAGGTTACCCCCTCTACTAGTGGGCTGTGTGGAACCAGTGGGCTCATTGGAAGTCGGATAAGGCAATTCCTTCAAAGATGAGGAAGGTGGGCTTGTGCCACCTAATGATGATATATGAGGGGGCACCTTAAAATTTTCTTTAGGAAGGCAGGGAACAGTATGGATGTGGTTTTGGTGGAGTTGCAAATCTGCCTTTAAACGATCTAGCCAGAGGATTATTTTGGATTGCTCTTCTTTGGAAAGCTCCGGGAAAACTGCAATTAGTTCCAAATCTTCAGACTCCCTTGATTCATTTAGCATGATGGCAGAGGAAGAAATAGCGAGTTTGTTTGCAGGGATAATTGATCGGGAAGGTCTATGGACCAAAGGAAAAGGGGGAGCTATGTTTTTAAAACAATGAACAATAAATAAGCCATGGGAAGCCAGAAATGTTTTGAAGGAATTTTTTTTTTGATATCTGCTTATTTGTGAAGGTTATTATCACTCTGGTCATGGAGTGATTGCTATGGAAAAAGAGTAGACTACTGATGTCTGCAGGAGCAATTTGAATCGGTGCAAAAGAGGTTAAGAACTCGCATAATCGATATTTATCTCACGCTTCCTCACAAAGTTAGGGAAATTTAAGAGGACCACTTTGTTTGGTTCTATCACTAAGTTCATGTGGCAAGAGGACAAAGAGGATTCTGTTACCTTTTGGGATATGGGTTTTTCAGTTTTCAGAGCTGGGGACTCATTTCTTATTGGGAGTGCAGCCTCCACCTGTGCAACAGGACGGGAATTTAGGGAGTTGTGGGGGTTTGGTGAGGTAGAAGTAAAGGGGCAATTTTTCGAGCAATTTGGATAATTAGTGGTAGTAGCCATGGGGGCAAATGTGGCCCTCCAGACCTTTCTATCTGGCCCTTGGAACTCGATTCACTAGAAAAAACAATAATGCTGGGGAAAACAGAAGGGAGTAGAAAAAGAGGAAGGCCAAACAAGAGATGGATTGACTCCATAAGAACATAAGAAGAGCCTGCTGGATCAGGCCAGTGGCCCATCTAGTCCAGCATCCTGTTCTCACAGTGGCCAACAGGTGCCTGGGGGAAGCCTGCAAGCAGGACCTGAGTGCAAGAACACTCTCCCCTCCTGAGGCTTCCGGCAACTGGGTTTCAGAAGCATGCTGCCTCTGACTAGGGTGGCACAGCACAGCCATCACAGCTAGTAGCCATTGATAGCCCTGTCCTCCATGAACTTGTCTAATCTTCTTTTAAAGCCATCCAAGTTGGTGGCCATTACTGCATCTTGTGGGAGCAAATTCCATAGTTTAACTATGCACTGAGTAAAGAAGTACTTCCTTTTGTCTATCCTGAATCTTCCAACATTCAGCTTCTTTGAATGTCCACGAGTTCTAGTATTATTTCCTTCAGAAAATGGAAGTCTTGTCCGAATGAAGAAAATAAAAAAGAACACAAACTCTGGCAAAAGAAATGCAAGAAGACAATAAGGGATGCTAAAAAAGAATTTGAGGAGCACATTGTTAAGAACATAAAAACCAACAACAAAAAATTCTATAAATACATTCAAAGCAGGAGACCATCTAGGGAGACAATTGGACCCTTGGATGATAAGGGAGTCAAAGGTGTACTAAAGAACGATAAGGAGATTGCAGAGAAGCTAAATGAATTCTTTGCATCTGTCTTCACAGTGGAAGATATAGGGCAGATCCCTGAACCTGAACTAACATTTGCAGGAAGGGATTCTGAGGAACTAAGACAAATAGTGGTAACGAGAGAGGAAGTTCTAAGCTTAATGGATAATATAAAAACTGACAAATCACCGGGCCCGGATGGCATCCACCCGAGAGTTCTCAAAGAACTCAAAGGTGAAATTGCTGATCTGCTAATTAAAATATGTAACTTGTCCTTCAGGTCCTCCTCCGTGCCTGAGGACTGGAAAGTGGCAAATGTAACGCCAATCTTCAAAAAGGGATCCAGAGGGGATCCCGGAAATTACAGGCCAGTTAGCTTAACGTTTATCCCTGGAAAACTGGTAGAAAGTATGATTAAAGCTAGATTAACTAAGCACATAGAAGAACAAGCCTTGCTGAAGCAGAGCCAGCATGGCTTCTGCAAGGGAAAGTCCTGTCTCAGTAACCTATTAGAATTCTTTGAGAGTGTCAACAAGCATATAGATAGAGGTGATCCAGTGGACATAGTGTACTTAGACTTTCAAAAAGCATTTGACAAGGTACCTCACCAAAGACTTCTGAGGAAGCTTAGCAGTCATGGAATAAGAGGAGAGGTCCTCTTGTGGATAAGGAATTGGTTAAGAAGCAGAAAGCAGAGAGTAGGAATAAATGGACAGTTCTCCCAATGGAGGGCTGTAGAAAGTGGAGTCCCTCAAGGATCGGTATTGGGACCTGTACTTTTCAACTTGTTCATTAATGACCTAGAATTAGGAGGGATCAGTGAAGTGGCCAAGTTTGCTGACGACACTAAATTGTTCAGGGTTGTTAAAACAAAAAGGGATTGCGAAGAGCTCCAAAAAGACCTCTCCAAACTGAGTGAATGGGCAGAAAAATGGCAAATGCAATTCAATATAAACAAGTGTAAAATTATGCATATTGGAGCAAAAAATCTGAATTTCACATATACGCTCATGGGGTCTGAACTGGCGGTGACCGACCAGGAGAGAGACCTCGGGGTTGTAGTGGACAGCACGATGAAAATGTCGACCCAGTGTGCGGCAGCTGTGAAAAAGGCAAATTCCATGCTAGCAATAATTAGGAAAGGTATTGAAAATAAAACAGCCGATATCATAATGCCGTTGTATAAATCTATGGTGCGGCCGTATTTGGAATACTGTGTACAGTTCTGGTCGCCTCATCTCAAAAAGGATATTATAGAGTTGGAAAAGGTTCAGAAGAGGGCAACCAGAATGATCAAGGGGATGGAGCGACTCCCTTACGAGGAAAGGTTGCAGCATTTGGGGCTTTTTAGTTTTGAGAAAAGGCAGGTCAGAGGAGACATGATAGAAGTGTATAAAATTATGCATGGCATTGAGAAAGTGGAGAGAGAAAAGTTCTTCTCCCTCTCTCATAATACTAGAACTCGTGGACATTCAAAGAAGCTGAATGTTGGAAGATTCAGGACAGACAAAAGGAAGAACTTCTTTACTCAGCGCATAGTTAAACTATGGAATTTGCTCCCACAAGATGCAGTAATGGCCACCAGCTTGGATGGCTTTAAAAGAAGATTAGACAAATTCATGGAGGACAGGGCTATCAATGGCTACTAGCCATGATGGCTGTGCTCTGCCACCGTAGTCAGAGGCAGCATGCTTCTGAAAACCAGTTGCCGGAAGCCTCAATAGGGGAGAGTGTTCTTGCACTCGGGTCCTGCTTGCGGGCTTCCCCCAGGCACCTGGTTGGCCACTGTGAGAATGGGATGCTGGACTAGATGGGCCACTGGCCTGATCCAGCAGGCTCTTCTTATGTTCTTATGAGAGAGGGAGAAGAACTTTTCTCTCTCCACTTTCTCAATGCCATGCATAATTTTATACACTTCTATCATGTCTCCTCTGACCTGCCTTTTCTCTAAACTAAAAAGCCCCAAATGCTGCAACCTTTCCTCGTAAGGGAGTCGCTCCATCCCCTTGATCATTCTGGTTGCCCTCTTCTGAACCTTTTCCAACTCTATAATATCCTTTTTGAGATGAGGCGACCAGAACTGTACACAGTATTCCAAATGTGGCCGCACCATAGATTTATACAACGGCATCAAGGAAGCCACAGACCTGAACTTACAAGATCTGAACAGGGTGGTTCATGACAGATGCTCTTGGAGGTCACTGATTCATAGGGTTGCTATAAGTCTTAATCAACTTGAAGTCACATAACAACAACAAACTTTTCAAAGCATTGATAAATCTCTTCCCTTGTACAGATCCTTTGATGCGCCTGAAGGTAGCCATTCTGATGAAAGGTCTTTCAACACTACAAGCATTTATAAGGTTTGTCGTCTGTATTTATTTTTATTTATTTATTTATTATTTCAATTTATATACCGCCGTTAGCAGAATAGCTCTCAGGGCGGTGAACAAACAAGATAAAATACAATATATCATAATAAAAATCATAAAAACATATACAAACAAACAACAAAAAAACACTACAAAAACACAATATGACAAAAATTAAAAATACGGATTAAAAGATTAAAATGGTTAAGAAAATTAAAATGCCTGGGAGCATAAAAAGGTCTTTACCTGGCGCCGAAAAGATAGAAGTGTAGGCGCCAGGCGTACCTCTTCGGGGAGGCTGTTCCACAACTCAGGGGCCACCACATAAAAGGCCCTAGATCTAGTAACCACCCTCCGGGCTTCCCGATGGGTTGGTACCCGGAGGAGGGCCTCAGATTCTGAACGAAGTGAACGGGTAGGTTCGTATCGAGAGAGGCGTTCCACAAGGTATTGAGGTCCCATGCCGTGTAAGGCTTTATAGGTAAGAACCAGCACCTTGAATCTCGCCCGGAAGCAAATAGGAAGCCAGTGCAGACGCGCCAAGACAGGTGTTATATGCGAAGACCGACTGGTCCTCGTCAGTAGTCTGGCAGCTGTGTTCTGCACCAGCTGAAGCTTCTGAATTGTCTTCAGGGACAGCCCTACGTAGAGCGCATTACAGTAATCCAATCTTGAAGTTACCAGAGCGTGAACAACGGAGGCGAGGTCGTCCCTGTCCAGATAGGGACGTAGTTGGGCTACCAGATGAAGATGGTAAAACGCATTCCGTGCCACCGAGGCCACTTGGGCCTCGAGAGACAGGGAAGAGTCGAGAAGAACCCCCAAACTACGTACCTGTTCCTTCAGGGGGACTGTAACCCCATCCAGAACAGGGTTAACATCCACCATCTGAGCAGGGAAGGCATTCACCAACAATGTCTTGGTCTTGTCTGGATTGAGTCTCAGTTTATTAGCTCTCATCCAGTCCATTATCGCGGTCAGGCAACGGTTCAGCACATCAACAGACTCACCTGAAGAAGATGAAAAGGAGAAATAGAGCTGCGTGTCATCAGCATACTGATGGCAACGCACTCCAAAACTCCTGATGACTGCACCCAGCGGCTGCATGTAGATGTTGAAAAGCATGGGGGACAAAACCGACCCCTGAGGGACTCCGCAATGGAGAGTCCATGGTGTCGAGTGATGTTCCCCAAGCACTACCTTCTGGTGACGATCCATGAAGTAGGAGCAGAACCACTGCCAAGCAGTGCCCCCGACACCCAACTCCGCGAGTCTCCTCAGAAGGATACCATGGTCGATGGTATCAAACGCCGCTGAGAGATCAAGGAGAATCAACAGAGTCACACCCCCCTGTCCCTCTCCCGACACAGGTCATCATACAGGGCGACCAAGGCTGTTTCGGTGCCAAAACCGGGCCTGAAACCGGATTGAAACGGATCTAGATAATCGGTTTCATCCAAGAGCGCCTGGAGTTGGCTGGCAACCACCCGCTCCAAAACCTTGCCCAAAAAAGGGACAGTCGCCACCGGTCTATAGTTGTTTAAATTATCTGGGTCCAAGGAGGGTTTCTTTAAAAGAGGTCTCACTACTGCCTCCTTGAGGCTACCAGGGACCACTCCCTCCCTCAAGGAGGCATTAACCACCTCCTTGGCCCAACCGGTGGTTCCAGCCCTGCCAGCTTTCACTAGCCAAGATGGGCAAGGATCCAGAACAGACGTGGTCGCCCAAACCATTACAAGCACATTGCCCACTTCCTCGAGCTGCACCAACTGAAACTCATCCAATAAAGAAAGACAAGGCCGTGCTCCGGACACTTCAATGGATTCATCTGTCACAACATCAGAGTCAAGGTCCCTGCGGATACATGCAATCTGTATGAGTTTTGTGATGCACAGAAAGGTAGCTACCCTGACTGAAGCTCTTTCCACACTCGAAGCATGTATAAGGTTTGTACCCTGTGTGAATTCTTTGATGCAAAGTAAGCTGGCTACTCCAGCTGAAGCTCTTTCCACACTCGAAGCATGTATAAGGTTTGTCCCCTGAGTGAGTTCTTTGATGCAAAGTAAGGTGGCTACTCGTAATGAAGCTCTTTCCACACTCCAAGCATTTATAAGGTTTGTCTCCTGTGTGAGTTCTTTGATGCACAGTAAGGCTACAACTCTGACTGAAGCTCTTTCCACACTTCAAGCATTTATAAGGTTTGTCCCCTGTGTGAGTTCTTTGATGTGAAGTAAAGGTGCTACTCTGACTGAAGCTCTTTCCACACTCCAAGGATTTATAAGGTTTGCCTCTTGTGTGAGTTATTTGATGCAAAGTAAGGTGGCTACCCCGACTGAAGCTCTTTCCACACTCCAAGCATTTATAAGGTTTGTCTCCTGTGTGAGTTCTTTGATGCAAAGTAAGGTGGCCACTCTGACTGAAGCTCTTTCCACACTCCAAGCATTGAAAAGGTTTGTCCCCTGTGTGAATTCTTTCATGTTTACTAAGGGTGCTATAGTGATTGAAGCTCTTTCCACACTCCAAACATTTGTAAGGTTTGTCTCCTGTGTGACTTCTTTGATGCGAAGTAAGGTGGCTACTGTCACTGAAGCTCTTTCCACACTGGAAGCATGTATAAGGTTTGTCCCCTGTATGAGTTCTTTGATGCGAAGTAAGGTGGCTACCAAGACTGAAGCTCTTTCCACACTCGAAGCATTGATAAGGTTTGTCTCCTGTGTGAGTTCTGTGATGCAAAGTAAGGGCACTACTCTGACTGAAGCTCTTTCCACACTCCAAGCATTGAAAAGGTTTGTCCCCTGTGTGAGTTCTTTTATGACTACTAAAGGCACTACTCTGACTGAAGCTCTTTCCACACTCCCAGCATTTATAAGGTTTGTCTCCTGTGTGAGTTCTTTGATGCTCTGTAAGGGCACTACTCCGACTGAAGCTCTTTCCACATTCCAAGCATTTATGAGATTTGTCCCCTGTGTGAGTTCTTTTATGACTACTAAAGGCACTACTGTCACTGAAGCTCTTTCCACACTCCAAGCATTCATAAGGTTTGTCCCCTCTGTGAGTTCTTTTATGACTATTAAAGGCACTATTCTGACTGAAGCTCTTTCCACACTCCAAGCATTTATAAGGTTTGTCTCCTGTGTGAGTTCTTTGATGCGAAGTAAGGCTGTCACTCCGACTGAAGCTCTTTCCACACTCGAAGCATTGATAAGGTTTGTCACCTGTATGAGTTCTTTGATGCGAAGTAAGGTGGCAACTCTGACTGAAGCTCTTTCCACACTCGAAGCATTTATAAGGTTTGTTCCCTGTATGAGTTTTGTGGTGCCTAGTAAGGAGGCTACTCCACCTGAAGCTCTTTCCACACTCGAAGCATTTATAAGGTTTGTCTCCTGTGTGAGTTCTTTGATGCGAAGTAAGGTGGCTACTCCACCTGAAGCTCTTTCCACACTCCAAGCATTCATAAGGTTTTTCCCCTGTGTGAGTTCTTTTATGACTACTAAAGGCACTACTCTGACTGAAGCTCTTTCCACACTCCAAGCATTTATGAGGTTTGTCCCCTGTGTGCGTCTGTCTCTCCTCTTGTCTCTTTGCTCCATCTTGACTCCTCAGTTTCTGCTCCTGCATCTGCTCCTCAGCTTTTTCCAGTGATACTTCAGATGCTTCTCCCTCAGCCTTGGACCCCCAGATGTATCCTGATGGAATGAAAAGGAAAGGAGATAAAATGCTGTGGAGAAATCCTATGAATGTATTATGATTTGTACTTTGAAAACATATTTCTGGGAGCTCTGTTGATATCAGAGGTTAACTGTCAAAGCTCGAGGCCTTGTACAGAGTTAGTTTAGCAGTAGGTGCTTGGTAACAGGTTGTGAAAAGAGTCACAGAGAAACAATTATAACAAAGATCTGCTCAGTTGTTCCTCCGTTTAAGGTGGACAGCCCAGTACTTATGCACACCTGGAATTTACAAAGCTAGGATGGATCCTGTCTGACAGGAACATGGCCATTTCCACTGCCAGAGGGCACCTCGCCTCCCCTCCCTTCCTCCCTCCCAAAAAGATTAACCCCCTGTTACCTGCAACACATGACAGTGCTGGAAGATGAGACCCCCAGGACAGATGGCACTCTGTGAGCTACTGGGGAAGAACAATGGACAAGTACGAGTAGCGCTGTGACTAATGACGCAGCTGGGTCAAAGCCGAAAGGAAGCCCAGAGGTTGATGCGCACAGATACGAAAGGAGAGTCCAGAGTTGTACGACACACAGAATAGGAACATGGAATGTGAGAAGCATGAAAAAGGGAAAGTTAGAAATTGTCAAGCCAGAAATAGAATGCATCAACATTACAACAGTTGGCGTGAGTGAATTAAAATGGATGGGAATGGGCCATTTTCAGGCAACTACTCAATATTTTATGCAGGAAACTAGAAATTAAGAAGAAATGGGTTGCTCTATAGTGAGAAGCAATTAGGAAGTATAATGCAATGTCTGAGGGAGTGATATCAATGAGATTTAATGGGAAACCTATCAACATAACCATCCGCTCAGTCTATGCTCCAATGGCGAACACAGAAGAAGAGGAAATTGAGAGATATTATGCAGAAGTACAGGAAGAAATTAATGGGAAATTAAAGATGTCAGGATGACAGATTCATTCATGGAGGAACCGTATAATGAAAAACCAGCAATTTTAGAATGTGAGGTGAAAGCTGCTCTTAAAATACTTGGACAAGCTACCGAGACTGAATCTCTCCAAATTTTGACAGAACTTTGTCAACAAATATGGAAAAGAAAACAATGGTCCACAGACTGGAAGTGTTTTATACATAACAACTCCAAAGAAAGGGGATCCCACGGAATGCAATAATTGTAAAACTATTGCCTTAATATGCCATGCAAATAAAGTAAACCCTCTTACCGTATATGGAGCGAGAAGTGCCAGATGTCCAAGCTGGATTTAGAAAGGGAAGAGGCAGCAGAGATCATATCGCAAACATACGTTGGATAATGGAACGGACCAAGGAATTTCAGAAGAAAATCACCCTGTGCTTTATAGATTACAGCAAAGCCTTTGACTGCGTAGATCATGAAAAACTATGGAATGCATTAAAAGCAATGAGGGTGCCACAGCATCTGATTGTCCTGATGCGCAACCTATACTCTGCACAAGAGGCTACTGTAAGGACAGAAATGGAGAAACCGATTTGTTCCCCATCGGAAAAGGTGTAAGACTGGGGTGTATTTTATCACCCTATTTATTTAATCTATACGCAGAACATATCATACGGAAAGCAGGATTGGACCAAGAAGAAGGAGGTGTGAAAATTGGAGGGAGAAATATCAATAATTTAAGATATGCAGATGATACCATAGTACTAGCAGAAACCAGTAATGATTTCAAACGATGGCTGACGAAAGACTAAAGTAATGACAACAGAAGATTTATGTAACTTTACAGTTGACAATGAGGACACTGAACTTGTCAAGAATTATCAATACGTCGGCACAGTCATTAACCAAAATGGAGACAACAGTCAAGAAATAAGAAGAAGGCTAAGACCTGAGGGCAGCTGTGAGAGAACTAGAAAAGGTCCTCAAGTGCAAAGATGTATCACTGAACACTAAAGTCAGGATCATTCAGACCATGGTATTTCCGATCTCTGTGTATGGATGTGAAAGTTGGACAGTGAAAAGAAAAATCAACTCATTTGAAATGTGGTATTGGAGGAGTTTTGCGGGTACCATGAACTGAAAAGGACAAATAATTGGGTGTCAGAACAAATTAAACCAGAACTATCATTAGAAGCTAAAATGCTGAAACAGAGGTTATCACACTTTTTGTGTGAGGGAGGGGGGCTCTCCCAGGACACCCTCCACCATCCCAGAAGCCAATTCCCCAACCAGGCCAATTGACTCTGGCAAAATATCCTTCTCTGCCAAGGCTGTGCCCGCTCAAAACAGCCCTGCAGGGTAATAGACGACCACCATCCTTTACACTGGTTAACCACCCTGAACAACAGGGAAACACAGAGTGCAGAAAACTTGCAAAGGATTATGGGAAGCAAGAGCCAAACAGACACTCCTTGCTCTGAAGCCTTTAGGCAAAATACCCAATTCACACTGTAGTTGTGGTCAGTGGCCAAGGTACAGGGTTCAGAGACAACCAATGAACACACACTGGAAAATAGAAATTAACTTTAGTAAAGAATAAAAGAGGTGCACAGCTACAGCAGCAGAATAGTTCCTTAATTTCAGCACCCAACAGAAAATCAAGAAAGCCATCTAGCCTAGTCTGTACTTACACACAGGTAGACAGTTGCACAGCCCCCTCTCCTCAGAGGGAGGAACAGGAAGGAGAGTTGATGCAAAATGGAAGCTCAGCAGGCAACATCAAGGAGGCATGATGGGACCCAGGAGAGGAACGAAAGCCACGGTTTGTGCCCCATACTTATGGCAAGCTGCCCAGCAACAGGCCGGATCCAATTAACCAATCAGGAAATTTCTTCATGGGATAAGGGCCCATCAATCAATGGCCCAATGGAACATCCTCCCTAAAACTTCAAGGGCTTTATGACCTTGATGGAGCCCGGCTTCTACAGATAAGGGGGTGTTAGGGTGGGCCTGTGATTACCCACAGCTGGGAAATAAAACTGCCAACTCAGAGCTCTAACACAGAAGCCAAATGTTAACCTGTTAAGATCCCACTTTAACAAATGAACCCCCACAATTCTTTGCTACATAGCCTCCAAGGTGACTTTCTCTGAAATGCTACCGGTTCCACGGGCAGGACCAGCCAGACAGGCACAGCTTCGCAGTCTCAATGCGTGGATGAGACGATGGTGTCGGGTGGAAGGGTTTAGATTTGTTAGGCACTGGGGAACATTTTGGGACAAGCCGGGCCTGTACAAAAGAGACGGGCTCCACTTGAACCAGAATGGAACCAGACTGCTGGCACTTAAAATTAAAAAGGTAGCAGAGCAGCTTTTAAACTGACTGAGGGGGGAAACCCGACAGGAGCTGAGAAAGGTCCGGTTCGGAATAAACCTCCCCCCTGGGATAAAGACCAAAGAAATGATGATATTTTAAAAGGAGTAGGCCTAGAAGTAGGCATTGTGAGAGCAGGGGCCCAGGATATCAATTCAGAAGAGCAAAATTACCACAGGCCTAACCACAAGTGCCAAAGACACTTGAAGAGAGACACTGCTTACAAGTGCCTGTACGCTAATGCTAGGAGCCTCCGAACCAAGATGGGAGAACTGGAGTGCTTGGTCTTAGAGAAGAGCATTGATATAGTGAGCATAACGGAGACCTGGTGGAATGGAGAAAACCAGTGGGATATGGTTATCCCTGAATATAAACTATATCGGAAGGACAGGGAAGGACGTATTGGTGGCGGAATCGCTCTTTATGTGAAAGAAGGCATTGAATCCAGCAAGCTCGAAACCCCAAAAGAGGCAGACTCCTCCACAGAATCGTTGTGGGTGATGATACCATGCCCCAGGAGGGACTCAATACTAGGAACGATCTATCGTCCCCCTGATCAAAATGCTCAGGGAGACCTTGAGATGAGAGATGAAATTGAGGAAGCATCCAAACTAGGAAATGTGGTAGTAATGGGTGACTTCAACTACCCAGACATAGACTGGCCGCATATGTGTTCCAGTCATGACAAAGAAGCAAAGTTTCTAGATATTCTAAATGACTATGCCCTAGACCAGTTGGTCATGGAACCGACCAGAGGGACGGCAACCCTGGACTTAATCCTCAGTGGGGACCGGGACCTGGTGCGAGATGTAAGTGTTGTTGAACCGATTGGGAGCAGTGACCACAGTGCTATTAAATTAAACATACATGTAAATGGCCAATTGCCAAGAAAATCCAACACGGTCACATTTGACTTCAAAAGAGGAAACTTCACAAAAATGAGGGGATTGGTAAAAAGAAAGCTTAAAAACAAAGTCCAGAGGGTCACATCACTCGAAAATGCTTGGAAGTTGTTTAAAAACACTATATTAGAAGCTCAACTGGAGTGCATACCGCAGACCAGAAAAGGTACCGCCAGGGCCAAGAAGATGCCAGCATGGTTAACGAGCAAAGTCAAGGAAGCTCTTAGAGGGAAAAAGTCTTCCTTCAGAAAATGGAAGTCTTGTCCGAATGAAGAAAATAAAAAAGAACACAAACTCTGGCAAAAGAAATGCAAGAAGACAATAAGGGATGCTAAAAAAGAATTTGAGGAGCACATTGCTAAGAACATAAAAACCAACAACAAAAAATTCTATAAATACATTCAAAGCAACGAGAGAGGAAGTTCTAGGCTTAATGGACAATATAAAAACTGACAAATCACCAGGCCCGGATGGCATCCACCCGAGAGTTCTCAAAGAACTCAAAGGTGAAATTGCTGATCTGCTAACTAAAATATGTAACTTGTCCCTTGGGTCCTCCTCCGTGCCTGAGGACTGGAAAGTGGCAAATGTAACGCCAATCTTCAAAAAGGGATCCAGAGGGGATCCCGGAAATTACAGGCCAGTTAGCTTAACTTCTGTCCCTGGAAAACTGGTAGAAAGTATGATTAAAGCTAGATTAACTAAGCACATAGAAGAACAAGCCTTGCTGAAGCAGACCCAGCATGGCTTCTGCAAGGGAAAGTCCTGTCTCAGTAACCTATTCGAATTCTTTGAGAGTGTCAACAAGCATATAGATAGAGGTGATCCAGTGGACATAGTGTACTTAGACTTTCAAAAAGCGTTTGAGAAGGTACCTCACCAAAGACTTCTGAGGAAGCTTAGCAGTCATGGAATAAGAGGAGAGGTCCTCTTTTGGATAAGGAATTGGTTAAGAAGCAGAAAGCAGAGAGTAGGAATAAACGGACAGTTCTCCCAATGGAGGGCTGTAGAAAGTGGAGTCCCTCAAGGATCGGTATTGGGACCTGTACTTTTCAACTTGTTCATTAATGACCTAGAATTAGGAGTGAGCAGTGAAGTGGCCAAGTTTGCTGACGACACTAAATTGTTCAGGGTTGTTAAAACAAAAAGGGATTGTGAAGAGCTCCAAAAAGATCTCTCCAAACTGAGTGAATGGGCGGAAAAATGGCAAATGCCATTCGATATAAACAAGTGTAAAACATACAGGCAGCCAATGCAAGTGGGCCAGAATCAGTTTTATAGGTTTGAACCATCTGGTCCCTGTTACAAATTTGGCCACTGCATTTTGTACAAGCTGCAGTTTCCGAACCATCTTCAAAGGCAGCCCCACGTAGAGTGCATGGCAGTTATCTAACTTGAAGGTTACCAGAGCATGGACAACTGAAGCCAGGTTATCCCTGTCCAGATAGGGGCACAGCTGGGCCACCAACCAGAGTTGGTAGAAGGCACTCTGTGCCAGCGAGGCTGCCAGAGCCTCAGGCATGGGTTCAGCACATTGACAGCCTCACCTGAAAAGGAGAAATAGAGCTGCGTGTCATCAGCATACTGATGGCAACGCACTCCAAAGCCTCATAGGACCACACCCAACAGTTTTATGTAGATGTTGAACAGCATGTGGTGTTGGCAGCGTTGCCTATTGTGCTATGCCCTTTGGTACGTGTGAGACCGGGTGCGTGTTGCGTTGTGAACGAAGGAAACAAGACACTTTCTGTTGAGTCCTTTTACTAACAAGTTTCCATAGAACACGTTTACATACATTAAGACATTACTTCTCCTCTTACAGCTACGTTTACTCTCCCCCCCACACTTTAGCATTCTTTCGCTAAAGGCTTTATACCTTCACAGCCACTTATCTTCGAGTTGATTGCTTGCAGCTGTGGCTACTGTCCAGTGACTCGGTTCTTTCTTTGGTTAACCCTTACTTGGTCATGTCTTCTACAGAAAGTAAAAGAAAGCTACATCCAACAACCCCCACACTTTCTTTGAAGACATTTCTCACCATTATTCATACCTGTACATAGTCATACATTGTGTATAGCATTCATTATTGTATATGTTGCACATACCTAACCTGTTAATGTGTTTGTTATATGATTCCTCACATAGTGGTTTCGTCAACACGTCGGCCGTCATGTTCTTAGTGTTCGTATATATTAGTGTTATGAAGCCTTGCTGTATACATTCCCTGATGTGATGATACTTTGATACGTTTGGTACGTTTATGATTAGCTTCTGACACCGCTAACTGAATGCATGTTTGATTGTCTTCATACACTCTTATGGGTTTATTGACCTCCAGATGCACTTCCTTCATTAATTGTTCAAACCATCACAGCTCGTTGCACGCCATGGATAGACTGATATATTCTGCCTCTGAGCTAGATACGGCCACGGCTGTTTGTTTTCTGCTGCACCAGTCGATAACAGACCCGTTCAAGAATATGACAATGCCAGACGCTGACTGAAGGCTATATGGGTCACCAGCGTGGTCGGCATCAACAAAATATTCTATGTTTCCCTCCTGTTTCACAGATAGTGCTAACCCCTTGTTAGCCGTGCCCTTGAGATATCGAAGCACCCTTTTAACACCCTGCCAGTCATGTTCTGTGGGTTTTTCTACTTTTCTGCTTAAAATGCTGACAGCGTTTGATATGTCAGGACGTGTCGTTTTCACTAAATATTGCAGCTTGCCTAACATTTGCCTATACATTTCTGGGTTACCACATGACATTTCCTCCGTGGTTTGTTGGAATGAGACTGTCATCATTCATTCCACTGCTCTCTAACAATTGCATTATTTTTCCTTTCTGATGCAATAGGAAGTCGCCATCGTCATTACGTATGACATCTATGCCGAGATAATGTTGCACAGGTCCTAAACATTTTGTATCTACATTCCTTTGTAAGTTAGTGTGAAATGATATCTCCTCCTCCATTATTGTGTATATACAGAATATCATCGACATATATCAAGCAATACGTGCTTACAACCCCATTCCGTTTCACATATACACAAGAGTCAGCTATACACCGTTCAAATCCCATGGCCTTCAAAACTTGATCTAATTTTATGTTCCAGCATCTTGCGCTCTGACGGAGGCTATACAGAGACTTGTTTAATTTACATACTAGCTCTGGGTGCGTTATACTCCCTGGAGGCTGTTCCATATATATTTCTTCCTGCAAGGTTCCATGCAGGAACGCAGTCTTTATGTCATAATGATACACTTTCATCCCCTTCATAGCGGCTACCTTCAGAAGGAGTCTGATAGATTCATGTTTAATCACTGGGGCGAACACTGCGTCATAATCTGTACCATACTGCTGTGAAAAACCTTTTGCTACCAAACGTGCCCTATACCTCAACACTTCGCCTGTGCTGGATCTCTTTCTTTTAAACACCCACTTACAGCCTATTGCTTTCTTCCCTGAGGGAAGACTTTCCAGTGTCCACGTTTTATTTTGTTCCAAGGCGTTCAATTCCTCTTTCATGGCTGCCTGCCACCTAGTTTGTTCAGTCTCGAGCAACTGCCTGACTTTGTTTATGTCAGAGGGATCTCTTTCTGTCACGTTTAAGGCGCAACAGATAAACGCCGCAGGGGGCTTCTCCTTTGAAGATAACTGATAGGTATGTTCAACCCTCTGGGCTTTCCTCTTTTCTCCTGTTTTCTGAACATGCCTGGCTACGCTCATTCCGATATAGAAGAGGGATTATCTGAGCATCCCCTGTATGCATACTTGATTCCCTTTCTTTAGCTCACAGGCTCCTTTTCCAAACCCGACTACATATCCCATAGAGTTCAGTTTTGTTACAGACATGATATTACTTTCTAAACTGGGAACATACAACACATCTGTCATTACAGTCTTTAGTGTTTCTATTTTCACAGTTCCCCTTCCCAATACCTGTCTGTTAGTCCCATCCGCTAGCACAACATTTTCTTTCGTAGGACGCATAGTCCTGAACAATATTTTGTCCTTTACCATGCTGTGGGTAGCTCCTGAGTCCATGACCCATTCCTCACTGTCTTTGTCGCTTCTGCAGTTGTCAGCATGCACAAGCTGCACTTGCGATAACTTTCTTTCTTTCCATTCCTCGAAATCTCACAGTCCTTTTTCAGATGCATTTTAGATCCACAGGTATAGCATGCCTTTATGCCAAAAGACCTGGTACTCAGGTTTCTTTTCCCTTCTTCCTTTGTTCTCCTCTTGTTCTCTTCCTTCTACTTCTTTTCACCTCTCCCACTCTTGGAGCAGCTTTCCTGAGACATATTGGACAGTCAGACCCTCATCCAGCATGGCTTCCAGCGAACTGATGATCGGATCCCATGAAGCGTTTAGCGAAGATAAGATGATGTACACTTGTTTTAATTGTGTGTGCACAACATCTCTCTCCTGTAATTCTGAGATCAGTTTATCTCCAATAAGTGTTCTGACATAGGTACGTCATCTGTTAGCCTCTTTTGGTGTAGCTTTCGTGCCAAATATAACTTACTGCTAGCAGTTGTTCTCACGTACACCTCTTTCAGAGCGTTCTACATCGATATAGCTGTGAGTTTGTCTTGTATGTACAGCAGTTGTGAATCATCCACTGCCAAGATCAAATAAGAGCGTGCTCTTTCCTCCAATCGTTTCCATGGAGCTGGTGGTGGGTCCGCCGGAGGGCCATCTTCAATCACTTGCCATAAATCCTCCTTAGTTAGGAATGCCTGCATTCTCAAACACCAACTTGAATAGTTCTGGTCAGTTAGGCATTCCAATGGCATACCGGCTGATAGGGAGACCGCCATTCCTACAGACAAGACGCTGCTTTGTTTGGTCGCACTGTGCCGTCCTTCAGCGCCCTTTCGTTTTCCTCCCCAAGGAGTTCGTCTTTCTTACCCACATCTCACTGGGCACCTCTGGGCCCATAACCCTTGTTGGCAGTGTTGCCTATTGTGCTATGCCCTTTGGCACGTGTGAGACCGGGTGTGTGTTGTGTTGCGAACGAAGGAAACAAGACACTTTCTGTTGAGTCCTTTTACTAACAAGTTTCCATAGAACACGTTTACATACATTAAGACATTACTTCTCTTACAGCTACGTTTACTCTCCCCCCCACACTTTAGCATTCTTTTGCTAAAGGCTTTATAGCTTCACAGCCGCTAATCTTCGAGTTGATTGCTTGCAGCTGTGGCTACTGTCCAGTGACTCGGTTCTTTCTTTGGTTAACCCTTACTTGGTCATGTGTTCTACAGAAAGTAAAAGAAAGCTACATCCAACATGTGGGACAGAACTGACCCCTGCGGAACCCCATACTGGAGAATCCAGGGTGCCGAGCAATGTTCCCCAAGCACCACCTTCTGGAGCTGACCCACCAAATAGGAGCAGAACCATAGCCATTCAGTCCCTCCCACTCCCAACTCAGCCAATCTTCCCAGAAGGATACCATGGTCGATGACTCTTTCCACACTCGAAGCATTGATAAGTTTTGTCCCCTATATGAGTTTTGTGATGCGAAGTAAGGTGGCTACTGTCACTGAAACTCTTTCAACACTCCAAGCATTGATAGGGTTTGTACCATGTGACTTCTTTGATGCATCGTAAGGGCGCTACTCCATCTGAAGCTCTTTCCACACTCCAAGCATTTATAAGGTTTGTTGCCTGTGTGAGTTTTGTGATGCAAAGTAAGGTGGCCACTCTGACTGAAGCTCTTTCCACATTCGAAGCATTTGTAAGGTTTGTCCCCGGTGTGAGTTTTGTGATGCGAAGCAAGCTGGCCACTCTGACAAAAGCTCTTTCCACACTCCAAACATTGATAAGGTTTGTCCCCTGTATGAGTTCTGTGATGCAAAGTAAGGGCACATCGCTCACTGAAGCGCTTTCCACACTCCAAGCATTTATGAGGTTTGTCCCCTGTGTGAATTCTTTGATGCGAAGTAAGGGCGTTACTCCATCTGAAGCTTTTTACACACTCGAAGCATTGATAAGGTTTGTCCCCTGTGTGACTTCTTTGATGTACCGTAAGGGCGCTACTCCATCTGAAGCTTTTTCCACACTCGAAGCATTGATAAGGTTTGTCCCCAGTGTGAGTTTTGTGATGCGAAGTAAGATGGCTATTCTGACAGAAGCTCTTTCCACACTCCAAGCACTGATAAGGTTTGTCCCCTGTGTGAGTTCTTTGATGCACCATAAGGTGGCTATTTTGACTGAAGCTTTTTCCACACTCCAAGCATTTATGAGGTTTGTCCCCTCTGTGAGTTCTTTGATGTGAAGTAAGGTCACTACTCCGACTGAAGCTCTTTCCACACTCCAAGCATTTATATGGTTTGTCCCCGGTGTGACATTTTTGATGTGAACTAAGGTTGCTACTGTAACTGAAGCTCTTTCCACACTCCAAGCATTGATAAGGTTTGTCCCCTGTGTGAGTTCTTTGATGCGAAGTAAGGGTGCTACTCTGACTGAAGCTCTTTCCACACTCCAAGCATTTATAAGGTTTGTCCCCTGTGTGAGTTCTTTGATGCACAGTAAGGCTGCAACTCTGACTGAAGCTCTTTCCACACTCCAAGCATTTATAAGGTTTATCGCCAGTGTGAGTTCTTTGATGAGAAGTAAGTTGGCTACTCTGACTGAAGTTCTTTCCACACTCCAAGCATTTATAAGGTTTGTCTCCAGTGTGACATCTTTGATGCGAAGTAAATTGGCCACTCTGACTGAAGCTCTTTCCACACTCCAAGCATTTATAAGGTTTGTCCCCTGTGTGAGTTCTGTGATGCGAAGTAAGGTGGCTACTCCGATAGAAGCTCTTTCCACACTCCAAGCATTTATAAGGTTTGTCCCCTGTGTGGGTTCTTTGATGCACCATAAGGGCGCATCTCTCACTGAAGCTTTTTCCACACTCCACGCATTGATAAGGTTTGTCCCCTGTGTGAGTTCTTTGATGCGAAGTAAGGTTGCTACTCCACCTGAAGCTCTTTCCACATTCCAAGCATTTATAAGGTTTATCCCCGGTGTGACATCTTTGATGCGAAGTAAGGTCGCTACTCCGACTGAAACTCTTTCCACACGCCAAGCATTTATAAGGTTTATCCCCGGTGTGACATCTTTGATGCGAAGTAAGGTTGCTACTCCACCTGAAGCTCTTTCCACACTCCAAGCATGTATGAGGTTTGTCCCCTGTGTGAGTCTGTCTCTCCTCTTGTCTCTTTGCTCCATCTTGACTCCTCAGTTTCTGCTCCTGCATCTGCTCCTCAGCTTTTTCCAGTGATACTTCAGATGGTTCTCCCTCAGCCTTGACCCCCCAGATGTATCCTGATGGAAAGGAAAGGAAAGGAGATAAAATGCTATGGAGAAATCCTGTGAATATATTATGATTTGTACTTATGAAAACATATTTCTGGGAGCTCTGTTGATATCAGAGTTTACCTGTCAAAGCTTGAGGCCTTGTACGGAGTTAGTTTAGCAGTAGTTGCTTGGTAGCAGGTTGTGAAAAGAGACACACACAAAGAGAATTCTAATGAAAATCTGCTCTCTTGTTCCTCTATTTAAGGTGGACAGCCCAGTACTTATGCACAGCTGGAATGTACAAACCTAGGATGGATCCTGTCTGACAGGGAAATGGCTCTTTCCACTGCCCAAAGGGCAGTTTGCATCCCCTCCCTCCCAAAATATTCGCCCCCTGTTAGCTGCACAACGAGATAGTGCTGGAAGATGCTACTCCCAGGACAGATGGCACTCTGTGAGCTACTGGGGAAGAACAAAGGACAAGTACGAGTAGTGCTGTCACTAATGATGCAGCTGGGTCAAAGCCAAAAGGAAGCCCAGAGTCTGATGCTCACAGATGCGAAAGGAGAGTCCGGAGTTGTACGACACACACAATAGGAACATGGAATGTGAGAAGCATGAACCAGTAAAAGTTAGAAATTGGCAAGCAAGAAATAGAACGCATCAACATTACAATAGTTGGCGTGAGTGAATTAAAATAGCGGCCTACCAAGTGTCAACAGAGGCATCAAAGAGGGGTTTCTTTGCTGCTTGTATTGCATCTGCAGAATGTTGTCCCAGGAGGTTGTTCCAAGGGGTCCGAAGCCTGGTCGGTCCAGTTGCGCAGGAACCCTTGGAGCACTCTAAAGCCTCCTGTGACGCATTTGCAAAAAATTTTGCTGATAAAATAGATCATCTGAAGAGTTCGATTCTGTACACCGTGGACACAGAAAGTGGGCCAGAGGTGGCCAGTTGCGATCCGGTCCGGTGGGATCAGTTTCAGCCTCTTCCTTCTGAGGAAGTGGACAAGGTGCTCTCTACTGTGAGACCGACCACCTGTTTGTTTGATCCTTGCCCCACATGGCTCATTATGAGCTGTAAAGAGAGACTGAGTGAAGGGATCAAGGCGGTGGTAAATGCCTCCTTGGAAGAGGGGGCGCTGCCATCTGCCCTCAAGGAGGCGGTAATAAAGCCCATCTTAAAGAAACCCTCCTTGGATCCCCAAGACTTGAATAACTTCCGCCCAGTCTCCAATTTACCATTTCTGGGCAAGGTGATCGAATGCGTGGTGGCTAAACAGCTACAGACACACTTGGAGGAAGCGGATTATTTAGATCCATTCCAATTGGGCTTCAGGACTGGACATGGAACTGAAACAGCCTTGGTCGCCCTGGTGGATGATTTGAGGAGGGCGTTGGATAGGGGTGAATACTCATTCCTCGTCCTCCTGGATCTCTCTGCGGCTTTTTTAGTGGTTCCGCTCCTTTCTCTTTGACCTGGTGCTGAATGGGGTTAATTTGCCCCTGAAGGACCAGGTTCGCAGCCTCGGGGTCATTCTTGACTCCCAGCTGTCCATGGAGGCTCAGGTATGAGCAGTGAGTCGGGCAGCTTGGTATCAATTACATCTGATACAGAGGCTGCGACCCTATCTTCCGACTCATCTGCTCCCGCGGATAGTGCATGCACTGGTCTCCTCTCACTTAGACTACTGCAATGCGCTCTACGTGGGGCTACCCTTGAAGACGGTCCAGAAATTACAGCTGGTACAGAACGCGGCGGCATGGTTGATTACGAATAGCCGCCGGTGGGATCACATCACCCCGGTACTTGAAGATCTACACTGGTTACCAGTTGTTTACCGAACCCAATTCAAGGTGTTGGTACTAACCTTTAAAGACCTACACGGTTTTGGTCCAGTATATCTAAAGGAGTGCCTCCAGCATCACCAAGTATGCCACCTGATGAGATCAGCCTCCCAAGACCTTCTCTCAGTCCCACCAGTTAAAACAGCTAGACTGGTGCGGACCAGAGAGAGGGCATTCTTGGTTGTGGCCCCCACCCTCTGGAACTCTCTGCCATACGATCTACGCCATGTCCCCTCCCTGGTAGGTTTCCGCCAAGGACTAACAACATGGCTATTTCAGCGGGCATATAGAACCCCTAGTTAATTTTAGGTAAACTGAATATGTTATAATTGTATTTATATGTGTATTTTATAACTGTATTTTAAAATTAATTATGTACGCCGCCTAGAGTGGCTGTTCACTCAGTCAGATAGGCGGCCTAAAAATAAATTTTTATTATTATTATTATTATAAAATGGACAGGAAGGGGACATTTCCAATCAGGCAACTACAAAATATTTTATGCAGGAAATGAGAAATTAAGAAGAAACAGGGTTGCTCTAATAGTGAGAAGTAACGTAGCAAAAGCAATTAGGAGCTATAATGCACAGTCTGAGTGAGTGATATCAATGAGATTTAATGGGAAACCTATCAACATAACTATCATCTAAGTCCTTCTCCAATTGCAAACACAGAAGAAGAGGAAATTGAGAGATTTTATGAAGAAGTACAGGAAGAAATTAAAGAACAATTTAGACCAAAAATAGGGATGTTGAATAATCAACAGGGGAACAAACTGACAGACTGAGATAAAATAAAAGGAAGATGGAAGCAATACACTGAAGAACTCTATGAAAAAATCCCCAGGCAACCAATATGGAAAACTAAACAATGGCCCACAGATTGGAAGCGTTCAAGATATATCCCAACGCCAAAGAAAGGGGATCCCAGGGAATGCAGTAATTTCTGAACTATTGCCTTAATATGCCATGCAAGTAAAGTAAAGGCTCTTATACCTTGTATGGAGAGAGAAGTGCCAGATGTCCAAGCTGGTTTTAGAAAGGGAAAAGGTACCACAGATCATATCGCAAACATACGTTGGATAATGGAATGGAGCAAGGAATTTCAGAAGGAAATCACACTGTGCTTTATAGATTATAGCAAAGCCTTTGACTGTGTAGATTATGAAAAATTATGGAATGCTTTAAAAGAAATGGGGGTGCCACAGCATCTGATTGTCCTGATGTGCAACCTATACTATGCACAAGAGGCTACTGTAGGGTCAGAATATGGAGAAACCGATTGGTTCGCCATCAGAAAGGGTGTGAGACAGGGGTGCATTTTATCACCCTATTTGTCTAATCTATATGCAGAACATATCATACAGAAAGCAGGATTGGACCAAGATGAAGGAGGTGTGAAAATTGGAAGGAGAAATATCAAAAATTTAAGATATGCAGATGATACCATACTACCAGCAGAAACCAGTAATGATTTGAAACGAATGCTGATGAAAGTCAAAGGGGAAAGCACAAAAGCAGGACTACAGCAGAATGTCAAAAAGACCACAGTAATGACAACAGAAGATTTATGCAACTTTACAGTTGACAATGAGGACATTGAACTTGTCAAGGATTACCAATACCTTGACACAGTCATTAACCAAACTGGAGACAATAGTCAAGAAATCAGAAGAAGTCTTGGACTGGGGAGGGCAGCTGTGAGAGAACTAGAAAAGGTCCTCAAATGCAAAGATGTATCCCTGAACACCAAAGTCAGGATCATTCAGACCATGGTATTCCCGATCTCTGTGTATGGATGTGAAAGTTGGACAGTGAAAAAAGCGGATAAGAGAAAAATCAACTCGTTTGAAATGTGCTGTTGGAGGAGAGCTTTGCGTCTCTGATTCAGAGCTTGGAAGATTACTTATAAGCTATCTAGCCTAGTCTATACTTACACGCAGGTAGACAGTTGCACAGTCCCTCTCTCCTCAGAGAGAGGAACAGTCAGGAGAGTCGATGCAAAATGGAACCTCAGCAGACAACATCAGATAGGCATGATGAACAAAAGCTAAGGTTTGAGCCCCATACTTATGGCAAACTGCCCAGCAACAGGCTGGAACCAATTAACCAATAAGGAAAGTTCTTCATGAAAAAAGGGCCCATCAGTCACCAAATGGAACATCCTCTGTAAAGCTTCCCAGTCTTGACGAGCTTGATGGAGCCCGGCTTCTCCTGACAAGGGGGTGTCAGGGTGGGCCTCTGAGTATCCACAGCTGGGAAATAAAACTGCCAACTCAGAGCTCTAAGACAGAAATGAAATGTTAAACTGTTAAGATCCCACTTTAACAAATGAAACCCCACAATTCTTTGCTACACAACCACACAACGGTTGGCACAACGGAGCCAACGGAAACAAGCCCCTGCAAAAGCCATATTCTCCACCCCCGCGCCTTTAACAGCGGTATTAAGAAGGGGGTTGAGGTTGCAATCTTATCAACGTGGCAAGTTCTCTGGAAGATGATGGGACTTGTCTGAGCTACCGTGCATAAAACCATGAATGCGGCGTTTCGAGCTACCCCACTACCTCCGGCCTTTGGAGGGCTTGCAAGAAGTGGCTGCAGGAGTGAGACTGTGCGTTTCTAGGAGCAAAGCTGGAACGGTCTTAACTTCCTGTTATTTTTGCCATATTGCCAAGAGGTATAATGTGGCCTGCTAAAGAATGTCATGTTATACTTCTAGTATTGAAAAGGGTTTTGTGTTTGCTGTGACATCTGTTATTGTTTTATTATGAAACTGTTTTTGTAATTGTTGTTTGCTTTTATAAGCCATTTTGAGCACAATTGTCTTTTTTTGTAAGTTGCTTTGAGTTCCATTTTGGAAAAAGCGACTAATAAATATTAATAATAATAATTGTCTGCAGGGAATCTATCTCCCCTGCCAGGTACCCTGTCCCTAACACCTCCAGCAGTGAGTGTGTGTGCCTGGCATTGGGTCAGGGAGACAGAGTGGGGATTCTGGTGGTGTACCGGCCGCCCCGCTGCCCAACAGTCTCCCTCCCTGAGCTGGTGGAGCTGGTCTTGGCGTTGGTGTTGCGGTTCCCCAGGGTGATGGTCTTGGGTGACTTCAACATACATGCTGAGGTTAGACTCACAGGTCCAGCTCAGGGCTTCACAGCTGCCATCACAACCATGGGGCTGTCTCTAATATCATCTGGACCAATGTGGCAGGACACACACATGGTTAGTTGTGGTCAGTGACCAAGGTACCGGTTCAAACCCAACCCTCTCCTGAATGAACGCACACTGGTCAATAGAAATCACTTATTGAAAGAATAAAAGAGGTGCACACTTACAGCAGCAAAATAGTTCCTTCATATCAACACTCAAAAGGGGCAAGGTAAAGCACAGTTGGCTCCAGAATCGTACTCAAAGAGTGCTTATCAATGGAGCTGGGAAACTTCGGCTGCCTTCAGTTCCTCCAATCCCAGCTACGCTGCTCACGCTTCCCGCCCACAACTCCAGAGACCGGGATCTCCTTATGCCCCCACCCGCCACCCAGACATTTTCTCCTCCCTCTCCAGAGGAATCAGCCTTTGCAGTTTGTGTCTGCCTAGCAGCAGTGATGTCACTAGGGTTGGTGTCACCCAGTGCGGTAACTCATGGTGTCACCCCCATGGACCTCCTCCCGTACCAGACCATACAGAATCCTTAGTAATGTCTTTTGTACTAATGTTACTCGCAAATCGTAATTCCCGTATATCACTGAATGTAATGGCAATAGTAGTGACATAAACAACTAGCAAAATTAAAATTACACCTTTAAATTACAATATTATACGCACAGCCCAAATTCTTGCTCTTATCACTAATGGGAGTTAATTATCTTGCATATGCCCATAGTAAATTTTCAGATACTTTCAGACCCTCAGCAATTTTCAAGTGGTCTATGTAGAACAAAGGTTTGGAAACCCCTGGAATAAGACACCTGCTCATGTCCCTATGCTGCTACCACCCCTCATTTAGGTGCCTGGGATGCATGCGTGTGGACACACCTCCTTACAATTATGGAAAGTGATTCTTAATAATAAGTCCCAGACAAAAAGTTACATAGGTATTTATCAGTTGTTTAGTAGAAAATTCAGAGCTGCAGGGTCCCTTCATGATAGTTACAGCCACGTACACCCTTTTTTGCTCCTGGATTAAGAATGAGATCTTTGTTAATGCATTATCTCACAACAACAAACATCTCTAGGAGCCAATCAGCATGAAAGTGGAGAGCTTTAGCAACTGAGAAGAGTCTTCTCAGTGGCTGACTCACCTCCTTTCAGCAGGAAAGGCAAGCAAGCATATTAGAAGTCTCTTTTCAGTGACTAACGCACTCCCTTTTCATGCTGACTGTAGGATGCTTGGAGACATAGGGACCCTGCTCCCAAAAAAGCAGAGGGACTAAGACCCCCTGGGTGACTACCCTCCTGGTGCTTATGGACATGACCATAATATATTTTGTGATGTGCAAGTTCGATATTATTTATTAAGTGTGTTTAGGATTACACTGATGGCATTTCCAAATATGTACTTTCACACAGACTTTGGTTTTCCATAACACAATGTTTGTCCAAGCCTCCACACTTGGGGGGGGCACTACTTGCACACCCCTTCCATAAGCACATCAAAGTTGGATACACACCTGAACCAAGACCCAGACAAAAGGGCACTCAAAACAAAAAGGTAATTACAGTGGCTGAGTAGATCTTGTACAGTGGTTATACTGAGTGGGCAGCCACTCTCCTTCACATTTTACAAAATACTTTTTCCTATACAAAGATTAAATTTCTGTGTATGAAAAAGTAATATATGAAGTGGTCTCAATAGTGAGAAAAGTAAACAAGTGAATGGTGATCCAAATGTTTTTCATTCTCACGTTATGAAGCTAGCTGCCAGATGACGAATCACCTTCGCTACGCATGCAGCGTAGACTGAAAAAACAGCACCCAAGCCACCATTCAATACGTGCACCTGTTCTTTCCAACATGAATCTACAGGTCTCAAAAAGTAATGTGTGACAAAGTCCGCAAACACCTTATAACATGCCTCAAACATGGTCTCTTGTTCTACCAGCAGGCCTTCACACCATCACTTTGCCAAAACAGAAGGATAGGTAAATTGCTTTTAGGGAGGTTCACAATTATGATTTCCTATTGATTTAATCTGAAAATATTTCAAATACATAAAAACAGCCAGGGGAAGATATTGGAGAAATATAAAATAAATACAAATTAAAAAGGGGGGGAGGTGAAGAGACCTGAAATGTGCTACTCACCATCTCTCAGCCTATCCTCCCCTCAGGATGAAAACAATGGAGAACCACAACCACCCCCAGGAAGAAGGGCACACTTAAAATGTAGAGGAAAAAATCATCTACAACCATCGTGTGAAATCCAATACTTATTGGGACACAGTATGAAGAAATATTTATATAAACATGACTCTCAAATATGTTTATGAATTACACAATCTTTAAATATATTTAGAGTGCAATCCAATGTTTCTTTACTCAGAAGCAAATCCCAATGTATTCAATGGGGCTTACTCAAACTGGGAAGTGTGCAGAGAACTACAGCCTCAAGTGATAAGGAACTTCTTCTTTCAACTTGTTCTTTTCAGTTGAGACCTTATCCAAGACTGAGTCTGGGTTGGAATTGCTTTTTAATGTGTTTTTAAGCCTTTTCTTTTTTTAAAAAAAAAGATGTTTTTTTAAAGCTTTTAAAAAATATTTTCAAAGATGTTTTAATATATTTTAAAGTCTGTTTTTATGATGTTTTAAAGTGCTTTTAGTGCTTTTGTTTGCTGCCCTGAGCTCCTACTGTGAGGAAGGGCAGGATATAAATCAAACAATAAAGAAATAAACTTCATTCACCCAACCTAAAATTCAGAATCATACCTCTTTAGGCTGTTTTCCAACTGTTTATTCTTGCTTTATGGTTATTGGATTTTAAATGGCTTTATTTCTTGTTGTGAGCTGCCTTGTTTTCCAACCCTACCTCACAGGGTCGTTGGAAAGACAACACACACACACACTGCAGATGTATAAATACATACAGCCCATATAATAGTTTGTTGTCAAACCAGTTGGTCATTGCAGAAAAATCAGTATTAGTTCTAAAAAAATCAGTATTCGTTTCGTACAGAATAAAAACTGTAATACCTACGTAAGCCCTGCCTACTTGCTTTAAAATAGGACTGGAGGAGGGGGGGACAGAAAGAGAACACAAACACAATTCTTTTTTACATTCACTCCAAAGTCCCATTGATTTTCAGCACATTCATAACCTTGTCTACTCAAAAGTAAATCCTATTGAATTCAGTGGAATTTACTCTGGAGATATGGGATTAGCAATGCTTTTACCCCCACAAAAGCAGGTATTGCGAAGGTTTTCAAAACACTGCCCAGGATCTGACTCCTACACACAAGAGGGGAAAAAACTGAAATATATATACTTACCCAATTTATGAGATTTTCAAATAAACGGGGGGGGGACCATTTTCTGGCTTTGCAATGAGGTTTACTAAACACTGCCACGGGTCAAACAAACACTTCACTGATTGGCTGCAATCCTGAATGGGCGGGGTTAAAGCTACAAACTGCTATACAGTAGTTTAAAAAAGATTTAATGGGTGGGCTGACGTTTTTATGTATATCTCGAGAACCGGACCACCTAGAAACTTAATTTTTTTTTAAATTAAAGCTGAGAATAACCTCCCTCTGAAGGTGTCACCTGGTGCGGTCCACCCCCCCGCACCCTCCCTAGTGACGCCACTGCTTAAGGGAAGGTTCTATGCCAACATTGTTGAAGAAGGCTGTGATAAGACCTTTGCAAAAAAAGCCTTCGTTAGACCCTGCGGATCTTAACAACTTCCGCCCAGTCTCTACTCTCCCCTTTCTGGGCAAGGTGATTGAGAGGGTAGTGGCTGCTCAGCTCCAAGTTTTCCTGGATGAATCGGCCTATCTAGACCAGCCTTTCCCAACCAGTGTGCCTGCAGATGTTGTTGGACCACAACTCCCACGCTGACAAAACCGAGGTACTGTTTGTGGGAGACAAGGGAAGGTTAGGGGATTTGGACCTGGTCCTCAATGGGGTACAATTGCCCCTAAAAGACCAGGTCTGTAGCCTCGGGGTCATTCTTGACTCCCAAGTGTCTATGGAAGCTCAAGTTTCGGCTGTGAGCCGGGCAACACTGTATTAACTGCATCTGATACGGAGGCTATGCCCCTACCTTCCCAATCATCTGCTCTCATCGGTGGTACATGCCCTGGTCTCCTCTTGCCTAGACTACTGTAATGCGCTCTACGTGGGGCTTCCCTTGAAAATGGTCCGGAAGCATTTCAACATCTGCTGTTACTATGCTGCTGTTGTGTTGCTTTAAACGAAATTAAGCACACAGAAATACACACAGTGCAACAGGCACAATGAAGGCACTGAAAGAAGAGCCTCACTATTCAACTATCACAGCTGATCTCAGGGGAGAGGCAGACGGGACGGGGCAGAGCTGCAGCCTCCGATCTGGAGGGTCTGCTGGGAGGGGTGCTTCAGGGGCGCCCTCGCCCTCACCCACCCTCCCCTCTGCCCCAATTGCATACCTTTGTTTCGAGGCTCCCCCTGCATTTCTTGCAGAGAGGTGGGGCGGGAAGGGGAAGTCCCTCCTTTGGGCTCTTCCCTTTCGGTCTGTCCTCACTGGTTAACCCTTAAAGAGCAAAGTGGCTGAAGGTGCTCATCTGCTTCACATGGAGAGGGAGGGGAGGCGGGAAGCCCTTTTCTGGCCGGTGACCCTTCTCCACATTAAAAATAAAAATGCCATGCACATTTTAAAAAAAAGTTTTTGAGGGAACAGCTTAGGTGAGCCTAAACCCAGTTTGCTTTACCTGTTAGATTTCTCTTTTAATTTCTCCTTGTTTAAATGCATATTTTAAATTGTTCTTTGTGAACCACTTAGAGGCTTTCTGTCGAGTAAGCAGTATATAGATTTTGTTATATAAATAAATACTGGATGCATTTCAACAGACTTAAAACAGTCCTTGTTGAACAAGGGCTCCATTTTGCAAGTTGGATTTCTGCATGACTTCTCAGAAGAAAGAACCTTGTGGAACTTACTCCTAAGTTAATTATACATAGGATTGCAATTGTAGAATCAAAATGTATTGTTGGGAATTGCTGGCAGTCAGGCAGCTTTTGAAAATCATTGGGATATACAGTAGGGCCCCACTCAAATAGCATGTTAGGTTCCAGACCCCCACCGGAAAGCAAAAACCACCGAAAAGTGGATCAGCTGTAGCACGAGGGTTTGGAACCTAACCCACTGACTGCACCAGAAGAGGAGAAGATCAGCTGTAGTAAGCTGATCAGCACGATCAGCTCGAGTGCGGGGAGCTCCACCCCCCTCCAGCTGATCACCCCACTGGCGCCGTATTAACGGAATGCCAAAAAGTGGTGCACCAAGAAGCGGGGCCCTACTGTTGTGGATTTCTCCTATCCACCCCCTTTGAAACAGAGATCCTTTATTCTGTATTTTCTTTTTTAAATAAACTTTTTGGGCTCGTGGGTGTGTTAAATTCTGGCAATCAATGTAAACAGCTTTGGCAGCTGGCCAATTTTCTCACTAGTCCTTACAGAGCCAAAGGGATTCCATTTCTCATGGAGGCTTTTGAAGGAGTAAACAAATCCCTGTCCTCTGAACCAAGGACCTGCAGCCCCTGCCAAGAGTTTGGTTTCCATTGTGAAATCCGATTAAAAATAAAGCAAAGTCCCTTTTTGCTTTTCTGAACCCCAAGGACAGACAGCTAGAGTGATCTGACCCAGAACAGTGCCTCGAGTCCACCCTCCTGCCCCACAGGACCATTTCAGCCTTCACAACCAAAGGTCTGCTGCTGTAGAGAAACTCCGAGGAGGGAAATATTGTGAGATGTTGGATGAAGAGGAGACGGGAGGGAAAAGCGGCCAGGAGAAACTGTGCCCTGATGGGTCCGTCTGTTCGGATGATATTACACAGGAATGGGGTGGGCGAGGGGGGAGAATCTTCAGTTCCTCAACGGGTCCCACAACACAGCTAAGCATCTGGGCTCCTTACTGGAGGAAGGGCGGGACATAAATTAAATAAATCTACCTGCTGAGGTCTCCTCCTCTTCTTTGGGTTCCTGCATCACCGGATCTTCTCCTTCTTCCCAACAGGAAATGAGGTCTGGTTCTTTAAAAAAAAAGGAAATCAGGCAAGATTAGTTATTTTTGACCACAAAGTATTTGGGAATTCCAAATCAAATCTGAACGCTCAAAACATTTTGAACGAGAGCAAAGGGGTGAAGCCTTGCCAACAGCCTGCAACTCGGGCCATGTGCCTTGAGCACTGTGGAGCCAGTTCTTTGGAGTTCTCTTCCCTTTGAAGTGAAACAAACCCAGACATTGTTACGCTTTCCAAGTTTGTTGGAAGCTTTTTGTCCCCCCGCCAAGAATTCTTAATTACTGTTTTTATAATCCTTATTAGGTCTTTTATTCTGTTTTCTATATAGATATTATTTTTCCTGTGAAGTTTGGCTTTTATTGGAAATTGTCAGCTGCTGTGTGGAAGAAGTTCCTCAAAAAGGAAATGGAAATGGACTGCTTTCAACTCGATCCCGACTTATGGCGACCCTATGAATAGGGTTTCATGTTAAGCGGTATTCAGAGGTGGTTTACCATTGCCTTCCTTGAAAAGTGAGCTATACATTTTTAAATAAACCAATAAATATGCTGTAGAATGTGTCTTGGGTTTAAAAAGGGTTCATATAAAAACCTGTGCAAAACCTGAGCGGTGTAGCTTTGCCAGATAATATCTGTGCTGAGAAGCTTCTAGCTCCATTTGATGCAGGGCTTAATGAGAAGGTCCACTTTTGTTCAGAGGGGCTCATTTTTACAATTAATGCTGAATTTGGCTTCAGGCAGGTGCAGCCTCGCAAGATCTCAGCTGCATGACTGTGAGACGGGGACCCTCTTGCAGAGCATGCATGGCCTCGCTTTTACTTTGGGCTTCAAGAAAATAAAATCCAAGAGCTGGAGAAGCCACTGCGCCTCTTCTTAAGATCAATGGTCCACAGCCCTGCCCAGAATCCTGGGTGGGATGGGACCATTTCATCCTTCACAACCGAAGGTCTGTGGATGAAGAGAAACTCCGAGGAATGAGATGTGGTGAGATTTTTAGGTGGCAGAGGAATGGAAAGGGAAAAACCATGAGAAGAACTCGTAGCCTAATGGGTTAGCCTGCCCTGGATGACATTATTCAGGAACAAGAGGGGTGGGTGGGGAATCTTCAGTTCCACAAAGGGCCCCACAACACTACCTGCTGATGTCTCCGCCTCCTCTTCTTTGAGACCCTGGATAAGTGGATCTTCTTCTTCTCCTCTTTCCCAACAGGAAATGAGGCCTAGCTCTTTCAAGGAAACACACAAGTTACTTTCGGTACTAGCTGGGTCTCCTTCAGACTGTCAGGGTCTGGAAGCCAAGCCACATATTTTAATTTGGGGAATCTCTCAGTGGACGGAAGGGGAACTTCCACCTGACAGCCAACCTTCCTCTTTACAGCATGAGATGAGCTTGATCAAACCAAAGGCCTATCTAGCTCTGCATCTCCACAGGGCCTGAATCGATGTGTATGGGAATCCCACAATCAGTCCTAATAATACTAATACAATTTATATCCTGCCCTTCCCTCCAAAGGGAATCCAGGGGGGGCAAAAAAATGATGAAGCAACGAAATCACCTTTAAAACAAAACATCTTTAAAAAAAACAAGGTCAGAAGGCTACAGCCATCATGACTTATAGCCCTTGAGAGCCTTCTCTTCCACGCATCTATCCAGCTTCTTTTTTCAAGCCATCTGAGATGTCCACCAGGAGAACTCACCGCCTGATGGGCGACTCTCCCCTGGATGACATTACTCAGGAACAGAAAAATGCTTCCATCCCCAGACCAAAAGAGGCTCCACAACACAGCTAAGCACCAACCTGCTGAGGTCTCCTCCTCCTCTTCTTTGGGGACCTGGATAAACAAACTTTCTCCTTCTTCCTTACAGGAAGCGAGGTCTCGTTCTTTCAAGGAAACAGACAAGATGAGTTACTTTTAACCACAACATAAAAAGTCAGGGATTCCATATCAAACCATTTCTACAACCTCAAAGCTAAGAAAGGCAAGAGCCCATCTCCTGTTGCTCTTCCCGTAATTCCGGAGGTGGCCCATAAACATCAGGACTGGTGGCCCTTGAGAGCCTTCTCTTCCATGCATTTATTTATTCATTTAGATTTATATCCCGCCCTTCCTCCCAGTAGGAGCCCAGGGTGGCAAGCGAAAACACTAAAAACACTCTCAAACACATCATTAAAAACGGGCTTTACAATATATTAAAACAAAAACATCTTAAAAAGTAATTCCAACAGACACAGACTGGGGATGAAGCCATTTTCCTTAGCCCCTTTTAAAACCATCCCAGAAGTCCACCAGGAGAACTCACCGCCTGATGGGTGACTCTCCCCTGGATGATATTACTCAGGAACAGAAAAAAGCTTCAATTCCCAGACCAAAAGGGGCCCCACAGCACAGCTAAGCACCGACCTGCTGAGGTCTCCTCCTCTTTGGGAACCTGAATAAGAAGATCCTCTCCGTCTTCCAAACAGGAATTGAGCTCCGATTCTTCCAAGGAAACAGACAGGACTAGTTACTTTTGACCACAAGATATTCAGCCATTCCAAGTCAAGCCATTTGTAGCTAAGAGGAGGGATTGTTTGGGACATGTTAACTCCCTGAAGAGGACAGGGCCGTGTGGTCCCAGCAGGGTCAGCCTCGCACTTGGGAACATGCGCTCACTGGATATGACGCCCAACCTGAACTGTCTGTTGGGGAGGACAGGGTGGAACTCAGCCAACCCATCTGTTTTCATTTGGACAACATCATCTCGCCACAAAGAGAGTGAAAACCAGCCCTGAGAGCTTCACCCTCCTCTTCCTCTTCCAAAAGGGAGCAGGGCTGCGCTTCACATTTACACTTCTGGAGGAAACCTTTCTCCATGCAGATTAAGAGTGAAGCCACCGCAAGATATTTGTGTAGCCAGAAATGCTCCCATAAGCTTTTCAGTGTCGTAGCTTGAGAATGTATATGATGCAAATATCAATGCTGGCGTTGGGAAGAGACAGAACAGGGCCAGAGTATATGGTTTGGATCTCTGGAAGGGAAATGATGGTGTGTTGCTTATAAATAAATGTTCCCTTCCTAAATGCATATTCTCTGAAAAACGTCCTATTGATTTTGAGGAATCAACTCTGACGCAAGCATGTTTGGGACGGCAGCTTAATTTTAACTTCCAGTTTATGATTCAGTTATAATTTGCATATCGAAAGGGCTCCAGCAATGGAGGTGGTGGGTGGGGGAGTGAGAAATTTGTCAGAGAGAGTGTTTCTCCCCCCACCCCCTACCCCCCATAATCCATCTCTGGTACCAACCATGCAGATGCTGAATTAGACAAAATAGGCAAAAGCACATAAAGTGAAGGTCTAAGTCATGGTATGATTCTGAAAAATATATGTAGAAAGGAATGATGGAAAATATAATCTATGGCTGAGTACACAATAATGTCCAATTTCTAATGCACCTGCAATTTACCACACAGAGTGAACTGCTAGCTCTGTAGACAAGATGTACATACACTCCCAATGACAAGACAGCAATAAAAGGCAGAGGCGTACTAATACAGAAATATAAAATGCAAGGATAAAATGCACAACATATCTCAAATAATTTGCCAAACGCATTTCGACTTGAAGCAAGTCTTCTTCAGTGGCATCTATATGGAGAGCTTCTCCAGAGAATCTTCCTCAACCGAAACGCACAACAATATGCGGAATGCAGCAACATTCTTGCAGAAACTGCGCTAGGGCTGTCTTGAGAACTGGCAAGGACTTCGACTCCAATGCATGAGGTTAGGATCCAGGCAGGCACCAGTCCTGCTCACAGACTAAGCACAGGGGTGCCTAGGCCCCAAAGGCAAACACTGGGCAGAGGGAGGGAGAGGGAGAGAGGACTCTCCCAAGCTCCAAGGGAACAGCAATTCCCACTGTGGAGTTTGGACTACAGCTCCCAGAATCCCTAGTGAGAAACTGAGTTTCCACTCCAGGCATCATTGGCACAAATGGCCTTCAACATCTATCAGTTAAGAAAATGTGTCTCCTTACTGAAAGAGGCTCCAATCTCATAATTCTCCTCCATGGCTTCCCTGTGCGGAGCGCTTTGGCCCGGATCCAGGAGATCCACTCCTCCTCCGTGAAATGCACAGCTGCTGCCTCCTCCTCCTCCTCCTCAAAGGTCACCAAACCCTGGAAGAAGAACATGCCCTCTGCTGAAGAGACGGCCTCTTCCGCACAGACCTTTGCGTCCAGCTTGAAAGGGGAAGGGCAACAGGGTGCGCTTCAATCACTCACAGCACTCAAAGCGCTCCTCCCACGCGCCAAAGTTGGATCCTGAGGTGAGGGTCCAGTAAGGATCTGGCCCACAGACCCAGAAAGGGTTCCCACAGCTGGTTTTGAGACTGGAGGGCTGTGAACGCCGTAAGCAGAAAGGGCATTTACCTTGGCCCATTCCCCAAAAGAGCAAAACATTAGGATCAAATGCAGAACTTCTCAACACGGCCATTTAGGTGAAGGACATCTGCCTTGCATGCAAAAAGTCCCGGGTTCAATTCTCAGCAGCATCTCCAGGCAGGGCTGGGAAAGGCTCCCTGCTTGAAACCCGGGACAGCAGCTGCCAGTCAGTGCAGAGCTAGGTGGACCAAGTCAATATAAGGCACGTTCCTCTGTTTCCACGAAGCTCACAAAAACACAGCCAGTTTTCAATAATGTCATCCCTCGCCACTCTTCCCAATTCCTCAAGGAAATGACTTTCTGATCATTTAATTTATAATGAAATAAAACTGGCCTCTTCTGTAAAGTCAGCAGCTGAGGTGCAAAGCAGGAGGCTGACACCACTCTTGCCTACCTTGCAGGGCTGCAGTTTGGATGACTCAGATGAGCTTATTTGCTGGCCACACATGTTTATTCACACCTTCCTCCAAAGGCCCCAGAGTGGGAAATGTAGGTTGATCTCCCCCTCCCCAACCTTCAGCAGCAGCAACAATGTTGTAAGGTCAGGAAGGCAAGGAAATGATTGTCCTAACGTTTGTGTAGGGGTGTGTGTGTGTGTGTGTGTGTGAGAGAGAGAGAGAGAGAGAGTGAGTATCTAAAAGGGGGGGAGGTTTGAGGAGATCCCAAGAAGAGACAAAGTTCATTTGGGGGAGAGGGTAAGCACTGAGCTGGGGGTTCGACTGGATGGTCTTACAGGCCCCTCCCAACTCCATCATTCTACAAAAAGCGTGTTTCCTCCCTGGAACTACCGCAGTGCAGAAATGGGCTCACAGAAACCCACTGTGGACAGAATGGACAAGAAAACAGCCCCCGTTTGGATGTGGGGAAAATATTGCTTACTTATTCGCTTGCTTACTCTCTCTTTTTTTGGTCTGCTTTCTTCTCCAACGCGTTTGGGGGGAGGGGGTCACCTGCTCCTGCTCCCCTTTTGTCCTCACACAGCAGCCCAGCGAGGTAGGCCGGCTTTCTCAGCCCCGGCACCCGGGGGTCTCCTCTGCACCAGGGCGTCTCTTCCCACCCCCACTCCTGGGGCAGAGGGCGCTACAAAGAGGATCGTGGAATGGAAGCGCTGCAGCTGTTCGGCCCCCAATGTTGCCCCTAGGTTGCATGCATGCGACTGCCCCCCATGGATTCCCGGGGGAGATGTGGGGGGAGGCTCTCCCCCTCTTTCCGCCCCCCAAAGGCAAACTCCTGACCCTTCCTCACCCCCACTGCTGCACGTCTTCCTTTCTCTCGCGATTGGCCACGATCCAGCCTTCCTCCTCCTCCTCCTCCTCTTAGGAAATTAATCAAGCCTGTTTGCTTCGCTATTGTCTTCCTCCCTCCCTCCCATTTGCATGACCACATCCTGCCTCTCTAGGAAGCAGAGCGCAGATCCTTTCCCCGCTGGAGGACTGAATGCCAGGCGCGCTCTGGGCAAACTTCTCGCAGGCTCTACCCCTGGTGCAAATCCAGGGCGCAGGCGCAGAGGTTCCTGCTACGTCAGGCCTCTGGATTTCGCTCCCAGTTCCTTATTTGCCTGAAAGTTCAAAACGCTGAAAACGGAGAAAATTGACAGCTTCAGCAACTTCAGGCCAAAGTTAGGATGTCTCTGAACGCCAGAAGATATGTTGGAGTAGCCTGTATGATATATTGCTGTGATCGGGGGACTCTCCCCGTCAGGAATAACAATACATTTATGCAATCAACATCCTCCAGAGTCTGATAGTATCATAAACACGTAATGATGTCATGAATTCATATAAAATAAGTAACTGTGGGTGCCCACCCCAAAATCTGCTCTGGGCCAGGACAAATCATACACCCCAGGTATCTATGAGATGCCAGTCTTTCCCAGCTAAAATAATGAAGGGCTAATAGGGGAATATATGTAATTTGCGGTGACCACTCCAAAATCTGCTGTGGGCTATTTATTTATTTTGTTCATTAATTCTATTTCTATGCTGCCTTTTGGCTAAAAGGCCCTCAAGGCGGCTCACTCACACAAAAACCACACAAATCCAAAATACACATCAAAAGAGAATACAGTACACAGAAATTTAAATAACAAAATATTAACATTGTGTTGTTGTTGTTTTAAAAAAAGATTCTTTACAGGCCTCAAGATAATCTGTCCTTCAACAGCAGCTTGAAGCTCAGCCGGGATGGGCAGCTTCACCAGGTACAGCGTCTCCTGGTCGCTCAATAAGCTGGCGTGGCGGCGGCAATGCTTTTTGAACGTGCACAGAAGCACTCTCGTCGCGAGTAGCACATCCTTCATCATCCTCCACTTCAGGTTCAGACACTTCATTTTCAGGAGTTTCTGCAATTGCCTGGTTCAGCTCTGGTTTGAATCTAACCCTAACCCTAATCTTCACGGGAGGGCCCTTCCTTTGGCTCCTGCTTCCTCCGTATTTCTTTTTCTCTTCTAGATTTTACTCGGTAGTGGAGCACCCAAGTTTTAGCTAAAGTATCTACCTGATCCTAAGTCACTACTTACCTCCAGGATACTGGTCCTTGTGACGTTCCCACCTTTTGCTCCCCCTGTCAGGTTCCCACCTGCTTGTGGCTACCGCCTTTCACTAGGCACCACCTCAGGACACCACCAGTCAGGATCGTCATTTTCATTTTTTCTCACTCCGCTCTAGCACAGGTCTCACAAGATCCCACTGCTAGGCAGCACCACCAGCCACCCCCTGTAAACAATACTGCTGGAGACTTCACCTTGTCTCCCTATGCCTTCAGGGGTGTCACTAGGGTGGTGCTGCGGGTGCGGGCCGCACGGGGTGACACCACGAGATGGGGTGACACCACAAGCCGCCGCCCCCCGCCCTAGGCACCACCGCTGGGAAGCAGCAGGCGCAGCCAAGGAGGAGAGAGAGAGAGAGATCAGGAGAGAGCGCAGCGACTGCCCTCTTCCCTCAGCACTCCCTCGTTCTAGATTTGTTCTCAAATTGAATGATGAATGTGAGAGCGAGCTGATCCTCCGGTGGAGGAAAAGGTCAACGGAACTCTAACAGTTAATGGGCCAAAGGGGTAGGGTGGTCCTTAGACTCCGGAACACTTCCGGTTCCCAGATGAGAGCAGCAATGTGGAAGGGTGCCAATCCAAAGAAACACAAGGAGGGGAATGAAAGAGGTATGACGGCAATGAAACCAGTTCCAGCCTCCGAATGAGGACCGGAAGGCTGCATGTCTTCCACCCCTTTTCTGAGTCTCTGGTTGGTTGTTGCACCTCCCTGTTCCGGCCTGGTCAGTCTCCTTCGCAAAGAAGGGGGGGAAAGTGGGGACGGAGGAGGGGGGAATAAACTCCCAGGCTCCACCCCTTTTAAGAACCTGAGGGCTTCTCCGTGCAATCAACTCCAATCCCATGTCATGCAAAACAGAGCCCAGACTCCATTGCTTCCATTGCCTGGTTTTCTTGCAACCTCCAGATTTTTTTGGGGGGGGGGGACTGTCCTGATGCAGAGTAAGCTGCCTTGCATGGGGCAGGTGGGAACAGCGGCTGCATTTTGGGATGCCCAAGAGGGTTGGACTTGATGGCCTTATAGGCCCCTTCCAACTCTACTATTCTATGATTCTATGCCAGCCAACTTGGATGGCTTTTAAAGTGGGTTGCACACGTTTCTAGAGGCTCAGTGGCTGCTGACCACGATGGCTCTGTTGCTCCCTCCGCTGTCGGAGGCAGGAAATGTCTCTGAATACCAGTTGCTGGGAATGTCATTTGGGGGTGAGTGTTGCTGTTGCCCTCGAGGCCTGCTTTCAGGCTTCCCAGTGGGGCCTCTGGTTGGCCACTGAGGGCACGATGCTGGGCTCTTGGCCTGACCCAGCAGCCAGGCTCCTCTGATGTTAGGAGAGGGGTTGGTCTAGGGCTGGCACCAGACTTTTGGGGGGCTGTGAGCCCAGGGCCAGTAATGGCCCCCACGAACACCTGCCTCCACCAAGGCCAAGGCCCGCCCTTTCTCTGCCCCTGCTTTGACATCGAGGCTGCTTACCCCCTTCCACCCCCTGGATACACTTCAGCAGTGGACAGGTGGTGGCTCTTTTGAAGGGGGGCTCACCATTTGGGGAATACCCCCACACAAAGGACAGAAGAAACATTACTAACATGCCTGCAATGGCTATTGTAACATCTCTGTGCTGTCGGCAAAAGCCATGTCAGAGGGGCTGCACACCCGAGTGCAGTTTGTTTCTCCCTCTGGCCATGTCACTGGTCCCCCTAAAGAGGCCAACTGTTTGGCCAATGGATTCCACATCCCATGCGGTGGCCACCCTGGGAGCCGATTCCCCAAATCGGCTTCCACAGGATTCTTCTTCCCCTTAAATCTCCACATTGATTTGTTTGGTAGTCCGGCTGACTACGCCAATTGTATTAGCCCCAGCTGTGGGCTGCTTCAAACTGTAAGGATCGGTACCATGGCATCAAGGAGGCAGATCCAAAGGTTTACTCACAAGGAGAAGTTTATGGAGTAATTTAGCGAGCACACAGGCATACCCAATAAATGGAACAGGCTGCAAGTTCCCCCCATGGGCACCTGCAGTCTGTATGCTGAACTGGGCTACAACAGGCTTGCCTACCCAGTGGAACAGACCCAAGGTCTCTCGCAGAGAGGCGTTAAGGTCTGCACCCTGAGCTCATGGCACAGGCACCTTTTAGAGGAGAAAGTTTGGCCAGGCATACACAGTGACGGAATGCATCATGAGCTATATCTAACATCAAATCAGCACATCTTGACAGGGGACATCATTAATCAGACTAGGCATCAAAGCTGCCCTGTGCCTAACAGACAATGGCTACTCTTCCCATGGCACGTGCCCTGCCGTTAATCAGCACGTGCAGCCCATCCTTGGCACATGTAGCTCATTAGAGCTAACTGGACCAGTGCCAAGGCTACTGTCCTTGGAGACGCGTCAGACAGTCCTTTTACTCCCTGCCGGCCTCCTAGATAACGCAGCTGAGTGGAGGTTGTGTATTTCTAGCCACCATTACTTGACCCAATCTCTAATGAGCACAGCCCCTCGCAGGTGCTTTCTGTTTGAGAAAAACAACCTATTAAGCTTTTCCTTAACATAAGACTAGCCATACATATGCATTGCATGGATAACATAAAAGCCCCATGGATTACACCAGCACCTTCAACTGGGCCCAGACTCAAACGCAAGAATTTGGGGGTCTCTGGAAGGGCTTTTCTCTTACTCCCCCACGTGGGATCTCTGCTCACCTAGAGGCTCCTCCATGCCCAGCACCTCCGAAGGGGAGACCAGCACCGCCACCCCAAGGAGGACCCCCAAGTCCAATGCGGAAGACTCCCCCAACCTCTCTCCCCCTCCTCCTCCTCCTCAACCCTGCAGCAGACTCCAGATAGGGACTTGCTCCTCACAGCCCCGGGAGAAACTCCTGCCCAAGCCCCTCCCCTCCCATGGGGGTCCAATGGGGCTCTAATGCGAGGCAGCGCCTTCGGTGGCCAGGCAAGGGAGTCCGGCAAATGTCCCTTTCAGGCACTGGTTAAGTGAAGGGGCAAAACTGAGATTTTTCTGTGATTCTCCGCTCTTCCTAGGTTTGTGCGGGGGGGCTTCTTGTTAGGATAGGCTTGATGGCCTTTAACTGTGATGCTCTGACTGACTTCCTTCCGTCGTTGATACTGATTCAGACAACCAACAACAGCCATCAACAGAAAAGTAGACCTGAAAACTGGAAAAAGCCCACTGTGCCATCAGCTAGAGATCTTTCCTTTAGAACTGTGGCTCCTGCGTGCAACCTGACCGACTGTGAACTGTTGTGAGGGAATGCAAGGGAAATGAATGGCCTGCCAGTCAATCCCCACTCATGGCTACGCCATGAAGAGGGTTTTCATGGCAAGCAGTGTTCAGAGGGGGCTTTCCATCGCCTCCCTCTGAGGCTGAGAGGCAGTGACTGGCCCAAGGTCACCCAGTGGGCTTCATGGCTGTGTGGGGATTCGAACCCTGGTCTCCCAGGTAGGAGATTTTTCTTGGCCAGGATTCTGGAATGGGGAGGAAGGCAGACACAGCGTCACGAGGAGGACCAGTAGCCCTTGCCTCCAAAGTGGTGAGATGAGGGAGGGTGGGGGGGGAGAGACCAGATCTCAGAGTGGGTGGGGCAACTGGCAATAGGAAATGCTCTTTACTTGGATCAGGATTTGTGTTACCTGTAGGAAAAATTCATATGGTCTCTCTCTCACACACACACACACACACACACAGAGCGAGTGCTCCTTCCTCCACAGCCAGGACAAGACACAAACGGATTATAGATGCAGACCTCTCTTCAGTCATTTCCCCCACAATATCTCCATACTCTGCATCCACTCCCATTTTTTTTAAGCGGGGCGAGAACAACTCGTTTTGTTCTTTTGCTTATGCTCCAGAAGGGCGATAGAGTTGGGGTCCTCCAGATGGAGAGGCTGGATTACCTTTACCTGAGATGCTCTGACTGACTTCCTTCCATCGCTAGGCTGTTACGTCTTTAGGGAAGCTTACCTGCCCCTCCTCCTTCTGCCCTTTCCTCTCTTCCCTCCTTCAATTGTCTGAGAGAGAGGAGACACCTTTGTCTCTGCTCGCTCTCTCCTGAGCCAGAGGGCATCTCCCACGTGTGTAGTGCCAAGGTTGCCAGGGATTTCATCTCATCGGCACATGATGGATCAGCATGTCACAGAACACATCAGAATGTCACTAATTATACAGCCACAAGAGTGGTTGTATACTATAGCCAACGTGGATTTTTCACATTCCCCAATTTTAAATTGAAAATAACCCCCATGCCTTTCTGATGCTCCCCATAAGCTCATTTCCAAACAAAACCTTAAAAAACCTTTAGTCCCAAATTCAGAAATGCTTGCTTAACAACCCTGTAACTTTTCATGGCGATACACAAAACAGTCAGAGAGAATCGAGAGTTCAAAGTCTAAAAAGAGATAAAAAAAAAAAACACCCAGAGCCCTTTTGGACTTTTTTTCTCTGAGAGTTCTTGTAATCTTTTGAAATTCATTAAAAATCAGCCATGTTCACAGAGTACCTGTAATCCTAATACTGACCTTGCCCCATACTCTGACCTTCATCTTCTGCAGTTTAAAGGTTAAAAAAACGCCCAGATGATTTTTAATTAATTTAAGAAATTTTGGCTTGTACCCAATCATAACGTCGGACATGCTCAGTAAGAATCAACTGTCAACGTTCTAAAAGGCAGACTCACAGCTGCTGACCTTGGCTAATCTGGGAGCACACCCACACCAGATTTTGCTTTCACTTGAGACAGTCCTGGCTTCCCCCAGAGAATCCTGGGAAGTGTAGTTTGTGAAGGGGGCTGAGAGGAGACTCCTATTCTGAGAGAGCTCCAGTGGCCAGAGTGGTTTAACAGTCAGCTGCTCTGATTTTAGATCTGTGAGGGGAACAGGCGTCTCCTAGCAACTCTCAGCACCCTTCACTAACTACACTTCCCAGGATTCTTTCGGAGAAGCCATAACTGTCCAAAGTGAAATAAAGGCCTGGTGTGGATGTGGCCAGGGACAGCTTTGGTTTAAATTTGGGTGGGAGGCTACATGTGCCTGCTGTAGAATAAAAAGGTGGGGGAAACTGGAAAGAAATAATAATGATCACAATGTTTTCATTTTGGAAAGGAAAGGGGCTTCCCTTCTGCCCAGAGCCCCCCCACCCAATCTCCCCCTCCCCTCCCCCTCCCCCACCTCCTCCCCATGGTCAGTTTTACCTATCTTAAGCATCATTGCACAGGAGTAAACACCACTGAACTCAAAAAACATGCATATGATCAAACCTCCCCTCCCCTTTCCTTTGCCCCCTCCCTCCAATCGCCTCCTTCCACTGCCCTACAAATTTGTCAAAATGCAAACACAATTTGGGTTGGTCTTTCACAGTCCAGTCCACTTCCTGTGTAGCTTGGAAGAATTTGGTAGCATGTGCCTCTGAGCATATGGTGAGTGGTGGCAACACCTGCAATCAGCCCAAATAATAGAAAGAAGATATGTCCTGTGCTGATCTTGTTTTAGCAGGGAGGAAGCAACATTATGAAGACGGTTGATGTAGTTCACATGGTCACTTTAAATATGTCTGATTTACTTTGCAATTTTAGTGAAATTTTCTATAGGAAATCATTTTCTTTTGCTTCTATTTCTATGAATATGTGAAGTACAGCAATACTTTGCCAAATTTACACTAAGGAAACTCCAAACATAATGGTGGAATAATGGCACTGACTTCTGCAGAATAGTCTCCAGCGGACCTCAGAAGTGTCTCAATTTGCACAAGATAAAACAGTGGGAGGTGAAATATATCCTAGCAAAATTCTGGGTGTGCTCTATGTTTTTAATTGATCGTGAACACCTTGCCTTAAATAAAGTGGTTTAAACATAGCAGGCTGAAAACATGCATCCTCTTTTTTCCAACAACTAGAGTCATTGATGAAATAGCAACATATTGTGCTTGTGTTGGGTCCACATCAGCTGTTTCGGAGGAGTCTTAGTACGGAGGAACATGGGTGATGCCACCCCAATTTCAGTGATCATGGGTAGAGGGTAATATAGCCATGGGGATGTGGTGAATTACGGCAAAAGACAAGGGCAAGGCTATCTGCACCTTGTTCCTTGCTGCCACTCCTCTCATGAATGGGTTCCGCGTTGCTCATCTGCTGTGCCCACTGGCCTGTTACACAATAAGACCACTTTCATCCATGATTTGATTGTGGATGAAGGTGCCAATTTGGTGTGCATTACTGAGACCTGGGTGGGTGAGCTGGGAGGAGTTGATCTGACCCAGGTTTGCCCACCTGGATACTCGGTGCAACACCAGCACAGGCTACAGGGACAGGGGGGAGGAGTTGCGGTGGTCTCCAGAACTTCCATCTCTGTCACCAGGAAACCACTCTGTCTGTCGAGACTTTGGATCGGGATCCTGAAGACGATGTTGGAGAGAGTGGGGAGGGGGATTTGGAATTCCAGGAGCTGCAGCTGGGGAGCGAAGAGGAGGGGGGCGAGAGAGAGATGTCTACAGTAAGAGACCTTGGGATTCCAACGGCTGCGGACTCATCCCTACCAGTTCTCACGCCTCCCTTCGAGCCACGGGGAGGGGAGATGGAGGAGGAGTCGGAGGATACGTAACTCCTCCTCAGCCCAGCAGCCCCGGAAAGAAGCGGGTGTCCAGTTTCCACTCCCCCGGCCCCCCCGCACGGGATAGAGACGTCAGTACTTTGGAAGGAGAGGGACCCAAGGATCCCCCCTCTCCCCGAGCTCGAAGACGGCAGAGGAGAGAGGAGCAGAAAAAGGCGGAGGGAGGGGGATCTCTCCGAAGAAGTGCGAGGCTGCGTGCCCGCCTCCCTCCTTCATAAGTGATGGGGAGGCGGGAAAACTTTGCTGTGTCAACTTATTTATTTTATTTATTTATTTAAAAAGTTTATATCCCGCTTCAGTTCCAAAGAATTCTAAGCGGCCAAAACAATAACATAGTGCAAACACATTATACAATATACAATATATAAAAAATATAAATCATCTCTCACATTACAATTCAAAAGCTAACCGAAATAAAAAGGTCTTAACTTGGAGACGAAAACTAATTAAAGAGGGGGAAGAACGAATTTCCTGCGGAAGAGAATTCCAAAGAGTTGGTGCTACCACCGAAAACGATCTATTCCTAATACCAGTCCGATGAATTTGGGAAAAAGAAGGAATATTAAGGCCGGGGTCTAATGAAGATCTTAAAGAACGAGCAGGCTCATAAAATGAAATACGATTTGAAAGATAACTAGGGCCTGAACCAGATAAAGCTCTAAACGTTAAAACCAGGATTTTAAACTGAACTCGATAAGAAATTGGAAGCCAGTGTAGTTGTTTTAGGAGCGGAGTAGTGTGAACTCGCCAACCTGCTCCTATTAACATCCTGGCAGCCGCTCTTTGGACTAATTTCAGTTGACGAAGTATTTTAAGGGGAAGTCCAGTATAAAGCGAGTTACAGTAGTCTAACTTAGACGTAACCAAGGAATGGGTAACCGTGGTTAGGTCAGAGAGTTCCAGAAAAGGGCGCAATTGGCGAACCAATTTTAGGCGGGCAAAGGCACTTCTGGAAGTTGCTAAGACATGGGCCTCCAAAGTCAAGGCCGAATCCAGAAGGACACCCAAACTACAAACCTGGGTCTTTAAAGGGAGTAAAACTCTGTCTAATAACGGTACATTCCCTATTTCCAATTTGGTTCGGTGCCCAACCACCAGCACCTCTGTTTTATCTGGGTTCAATTTCAGCTTATTCTGTGTCATCCAGGTCTTAACTGCTGTTAGACAATTATTTAAAGGAAGGATGGCATCTTTCATATCCGGAGGGAAGGAAAAATAAAGCTGGGTGTCATCAGCATATTGGTGAAACCGAATTCCAAACCTCCGGATGATCTCTCCCAGTGGTTTCATGTAAATGTTAAACAGCATCGGTGAAAGCACAGAGCCCTGTGGTACTCCGCATGACAACGGCCAGGGATCAGAGCTAAAATCCCCAAACAGTACTCTCTGTGATCTGCCCTCCAAGAAAGAGCAGAGCCACGGAAAAACAGTGCCTCATAAGCCCATCTCGGAGAGGCAGCCCAAGAGAATGTCATAAGAACATAAGAACATAAGAAGAGCCTGCTGGATCAGGCCAGTGGCCCATCTAGTCCAGCATCCTGTTCTCACAGTGGCCAACCAGGTGCCTGGGGGAAGCCCGCAAGCAGGACCCGAGTGCAAGAACACTCTCCCCTCCTGAGGCTTCCGGCAACTGGTTTTCAGAAGCATGCTGCCTCTGACTAGGGTGGCAGAGCACAGCCATCACGGCTAGTAGCCATTGATAGCCCTGTCCTCCATGAATTTGTCTAATCTTCTTTTAAAGCCATCCAAGTTGGCGGCCATTACTGCATCTTGTGGGAGCAAATTCCATAGTTTAACTATGCGCTGAGTAAAGAAGTACTTCCTTTTGTCTGTCCTGAATCTTCCAACATTCAGCTTCTTTGAATGTCCACGAGTTCTAGTATTATGAGAGAGGGAGAAGAACTTTTCTCTATCCACTTTCTCAATGCCATGCATAATTTTACACACTTCTATCATGTCTCCTCTGACCCGCCTTTTCTCTAAACTAAAAAGCCCCAAATGCTGCAACCTTTCCTCGTAAGGGAGTCGCTCCATCCCCTTGATCATTCTGGTTGCCCTCTTCTGAACCTTTTCCAACTCTATAATATCCTTTTTGAGATGAGGCGACCAGAACTGTACACAGTATTCCAAATGCGGCCGCACCATAGATTTATACAGCGGCATTATGATATCGGCTGTTTTATTTTCAGTACCTTTCCTAATTATCGCTAGCATGGAATTTGCCTTTTTCACAGCTGCCGCACACTGGGTCGACATTTTCATCGTGCTGTCCACTACAACCCCGAGGTCTCTCTCCTGATCGGTCACCGCCAGTTCAGACCCCATGAGCGTATATGTGAAATTAAGATCTTTTGCTCCAATATGCATAATTTTACACTTGTTTATATTGAATTGCATTTGCCATTTTTCTGCCCATTCACTCAGTTTGGAGAGGTCTTTTTGGAGCTCTTCACAATCCCTTTTTGTTTTAACAACCCTGAACAATTTAGTGTCATCAGCAAACTTGGCCACTTCACTGCTCACTCCTAATTCTAGGTCATTAATGAACAAGTTGAAAAGTACAGGTCCCAATACCGATCCTTGAGGGACTCCACTTTCTACAGCCCTCCATTGGGAGAACTGTCCGTTTATTCCTACTCTCTGCTTTCTGCTTCTTAACCAATTCTTTATCCACAAGAGGACCTCTCCTCTGATTCCATGACTGCTAAGCTTCCTCAGAAGCCTTTGGTGAGGTACCTTGTCAAACGCTTTTTGAAAGTCTAAGTACACTATGTCCACTGGATCACCTCTATCTATATGCTTGTTGACACTCTCAAAGAATTCTAATAGGTTACTGAGACAGGACTTTCCCTTGCAGAAGCCATGCTGGCTCTGCTTCAGCAAGGCTTGTTCTTCTATGTGCTTAGTTAATCTAGCTTTAATCATACTTTCTACCAGTTTTCCAGGGACAGAAGTTAAGCTAACTGGCCTGTAATTTCTGGGATCCCCTCTGGATCCCTTTTTGAAGATTGGCATTACATTTGCCACTTTCCAGTCCTCAGTCATGGTCGATCGTGTCAAACGCTGCTAAAAGATCAAGAATGACTAACAAAGAAACTTTCCCCTTGTCTAACTCTCTCCGGAGGTCATCCACTAAGGCCACCAATACGGTCTCAGTTCCATGACCCGGCCTAAAACCAGATTGAGATGAGTCGTAGTAATCTGTCAGCTCCAGGAAACTCTGGAGCTGAGAGGCCACCACTTTCTCAATAATTTTACTTAAAAAAGGTAAGTTGGACACGGGACGGAAACTATCTAAACTGGAAGGGTTCAAAGAAGGCTTTTTAAATAAGGGAATAACAATTGCTTCCTTTAGGCTGCCTGGAAGGTGGCCTTGCTGGAGGGAAGCATTGATCACCTCACTGATCCGGTCTGCGAGTCCCTTTCTGGACTGTTTTATAATCCAGGAGGGACATGGGTCTAGTGAACACGTGGTGGGTCTCATCCCTTCCAAAAGATTATCTATATCAGCGGGATGGATGAGCTGAAATGAGTCTAAAGTGGAACAGCAGATAGTAACTGTAGTAGAGGGCATAGCATCGATTACAACATTATTAGTATCAAGATCAGAACGAATCTGGGCAACTTTAGTACTAAAATATGTGGCTAGTTCTTGACAACGGGAGGCAGAATGATCGAAATTCGGCTTATGTTGGTCTTGATTAAGCAAGTCCTTAACCACCCGGAAGAGTTTTTTTGGTCGGCTGTCGGCAGACGAAATGGCAGCCGAGAAAAAGGCTCTTTGTGCCGTAAATCTAGATGTCATATAATGCTTCAAAAAGTTCTTAGCCTGAAGTTGGTCAAAAAGGCTCCGTGTCTTCAGCCAACGACGCTCTAAGCCCCTGTAAGTCCGTTTCATATCTGCCAATTCCTTAGAAAACCATGGGGCCACCTTAGATCGAGAGTGAGTAAGTGGACGTAAAGGGGCAATAGCATCTATAGTCCTGGACATTGTATTATTCCAAGAATCTACTAAATCAACAATGGAGTCACTAGTTCGAGGAACAAAAATTTTTTCAGCAGTAGATAAGAAAACAATTGGATTTAATAACCTTTTTAGGGGAATCATTTTTAAAGGATTCTTTCCTCTAAAAGGAGTATGTAATGGTGGTATTTTAAATTTAATCAAATAGTGATCTGTCCAAAGTAATGGGCGAATAGATAAATCACTAAGTGCCAAGTCCTCTTCATCAGGGCCAGTATAAAAAACAAGATCAAGAGTATGACCAGCTCTATGTGTGGGTTCCTTAATTAATTGAGATAATCCCAAAGTGGTCATAGTCTTCATAAAATCACAGGCCACACCATATAAAGAGGAATTGACATGAATGTTGAAATCTCCCAATACTAACAGGTTAGGGGACACCAACATTAGTTCCAAAATCAACTTCGATAGCTCCTGCAAGGCGGTCATAGAGCAACATGGGGAGCGATAGATCAATAAAATTGCCAAACCATCCTGGCTGCCAGATTTTAGACTAAGGGCTTCAAACCCAGAGAGAGATGGAAACGGCACTGTAGTCAGAGAGATAGTCTCTCTGTATATTATTGCTACTCCACCTCCAGGATCCTCAAGCCTGGGTTGATGTAAGGCCAAAAAGCCAGGCGGGCAGAGACTAATCAAGTTCACTCTGCCAGCCTCCTCTAACCAGGTTTCGGTAATGCATAATAAATCAGCTTGTTCATCCAAAATAAGATCTTGAATAATCACAGATTTCCTATTTACAGATTTTGCATTAAGAAGCAGAATCTGGGATCCGAAAAAATTATTTGGGAAAGAAGTCTGTCTCTCCTTTTGAGCTAATTGTGCAGGGGTTAGTAAGTGGCGATATGCTCTGCCTTCCTTGGGGCGGTCATATGGTGTTAACTGATTATACTTCCCTCTACCCGCTATTGTGGGAATGGGGTTTCTATCAAAGACCCTCGGTAAACATCCACCCCGATTCTCCGGGGAGGGAGACATACAGAAGGAGGTCAAATCTAGTTGTGATGAAACTCAAAAGCGAGCGGCATCAGATTCTGATAAAGATCTATATCTAAGAGGGTTTATATGAGGTTGGTCCCCAAGAGAAACAGAAAGTGCCAAATCCGCCATAGCGATTTTTTCTGAGGAGCTACAGGCAATTTCGGCTACTGAATGATGGTCAGAATTTTTTGTACTCTGTGACAACCTGGTATTCTGCAACAGCCTAAGGAGATTATGCAGGTCATTAATGATGTCTTGTTGAGCCATGTCAGAGAAACTAGGGAATTTAGTCACTAATTCTTCAACATGGGGCCCTTGGAGTATCAGAGGCTGACCAGCTGGCTCTATTCGTTTAGGGTACTCAATTAAAAGTGGGGATACAGTGGGCAAAGACGCCGATACTTTATAATCATTACAGTTGGTTAAGGAGTCCCTAGAACTCATCAAAGCATCTAGGCTAGGGGGAAGTGAGGAAACAGCACTTTCTTTCAACGCTGCAGGATTAGATAGTTAGGGAATCTAGTGAGTTAGATTAGAGGTTTGCATGAAGCTCAGTAAATCCAATGTTGAAATTTCCTTAATAAAGAAAAAATTAATCACACCCACGAGTTCGACTATTGCCTCCCATCCTGGGCACGACACTGTCTTGGAGCTGGCTGTGAGGGCCTGCACCTAGTGTTGGGCTGAGGAGATAGTAAACTAGGGTTGCTGCTGGTGTACCATCCACCCTGCTGCCCGGCAGCTTCTCTGACTGAGCTGGTGGAGGTCATCTCAGCTGTGGTGTTGGAGCAGCCCAGAACGATAGTCCTGGGTGATTTCAACGTCCATGCTGAGGCTGCCTCTAGTGTTCCAGCTCGGGACTTCATGGCCTCCATGACAACCATGGGTTGTCTCAAGTTGTTACTGGCCTGACACATAGGGCAGGACACACCCTCTACTTATTTTTTGCTCCAGGTGGAGGAAGGGGTGGTCTGGAGATGGGGGGGGATGTCACCCCATTGTCATGGTCAGATCACTTCCTGGTGAAGTTTAGACTTATGGCTCCGATCCTTCCCTGTAGGGGTGGTGGATAGATTAAGATGGTCTGCCCCTGGAGTCTAATGGAATCCACTGGATTCCTGAATGCCCTGGGGAAGTTCCCAGTAGATAGAGCAGGTGATCCTATTGAAGCCCTTGTCACACTGTGGAACAGTGAGGTGCATCGGGCCCTTGACACGGTTGCCTCCGAGTGCCCACTCCACCATTGTGGAGCCCGGTTTGCACCTTGGTACACCAGTGAGCTAAGGGCAATGAAACAGGCTAGACAATGGCTAGAGCACAAGTGGTGAAAGACTTGCTGTGAGGCTGATCGGGCTGATCGCTACTGTGTGGCAGTGCGGGCAGCAAAGAAGGCCCACTTCTGTGCCTCCATCGCATCGTCAAGTAGCTGTCCGGTGGAGCTTTTCTGTATTGTCAGGAGTCTGTTGATATCAACTCCAGGAAATGGAATTTTAGACCCTTCGGAGGCCCACGGTGAATTGTTTGCAAGGCAATTTGAAGGTAACGCTTCTCACCTCTGTTGATGTCCCATCTACATCTACTGTAGTCCCCAATGAGTGTCCAGTGCAACATCTGCTGCAACTTCTTGGGAACGGTTTCAGTTGATGCGACCTGATGACATAGACAAGGTGCTTGTGATGATGCGGCCAGCAATGAGTCCTCTTGACCCTCGCCCTTCTTGGCTCATTAAAGCTTGCTGAGGGGTTTGACCGAGTGGATCCAGGGTGTGGTCAATGCATTATTGCGGGAGGGAGTGGTTCTGGGCACCTTGAAAGAGGCAGTGATCCAACCACTCCTGAAAAAGCCCACCCTGGACCCATTGTTTCATAACTACTACCAACCGGTTGCAAATACCCCCTTCTTAGGGAAGGTGATTGAGAGGGTTGTGGCGTAGCAACTGCAAGTACTCTTGGATGAAACAGATTATCTTGACCCATCCCAGTCTGGGTTCAGGCCTGGTTATGGGACTGAATCGGCCTTGGTCGCTCTGATGGATTATCTTTATTGGGAGAAGGACAGGGGGAGTGCGACCCTGTTATTCTTACTTGATCTCTCAGCGGCTTTTGATACCATTGACCATGGTATCCTTCTGGGCCGACTTGGTGAGATGGGTATTGGTGGAATTGTTTTAGAGTGGTTCCGATCCTATCTCCAAGGTCGCTCTCAGAGGATAGCGTTGGGTGACTGTCTTTCGCCCCCCTGGCAGCTGTGCTGTGGGGTTTTGCAGGGTACCATCTTGTCCCCCATGCTGTTTGACATCTATATGAAGCCTTTGGGAGAGGTCATCAGGAGATTTGGGGTGAGGTGTTAGTATGCTGATGATACCCAGCTCTATTTCTCTGTAACAACTGGATTGGGAGAGGCCGTGCAAGCCCTGGACCGCTGCCTGGACTCGGTGGTGGGCTGGATGAGGGCCAATAAACTGAGTCTAAATCCTAGCAAGATGGAGGCACTGTGGGTTGGTGGTTCCCGAGTTTGGATAACTGGTCAGTTGCCTGTTTAGGATGGGGTTGTACTCCCTCTGAAAGAGTGGGTCCATAGTCTGGGGGTGCTCCTGGATCCATTTTTGTCACTAGAGGACCAGGTGACCTCTCTGGCTAGGAGTGCCTTTTACCAGCTTTGGCTGGTGAGACACCTGCTGCCGTTTCTGGACCGGGATAGCCTGAACACTGTTGTCCACGCACTGGTGACCTCTAGGCTAGATTACTGTAATGTGCTCTATGTGGGGCTGCCCTTGAGGTTGGTCCGGAAGCTGCAGCTGGTGCAAAATGTGGCCGTGTGATTGCTCACTGGGGCAGGGGATCGCCAACATGTCACCCCGCTGCTGAAAGAACTGCACTGGCTGCCCATTTGCTATGGGGCCAAGTTCAAGGTTCTAGTTTTGCTGTACAAAGCCCTATGCAGCTTGGGACCAGGATACCTGAAAGACCATCTTACCCCTGATATACCCAGTCGATCACTGCCCTCTGCAGGTGAAGGTCTCCTGCAGATAATAATAATTAAATCCAGACAAGACAGAAATGCTCTTCGTCAGTCGTGGGGCCAAACTAGAAACGTGGAATGTACCTGTGTTAGATGGGGTTACACTCCCCCTGAAGACTCAAATCCGCAGCTTGGGTGTGCTTCTGGACTCGGCTTTGAACCTGGAAGCTCAGGTTTCTGCTGTGTCCAGGAGCGCTTTTGCCCAGTTAAGACTGGTTCGCCAGCTGCGCCCGTTTTTAGAGATGTCTGATCTGACGAAGGTAACTCATGCCCTAGTTACATCCCGGCTTGACTACTGCAACGCACTCTACGTGGGGCTGCCTTTGAAGACAGTTCGGAAGCTTAAATTGGTTCAACGTGCAGCAGTAAGAATGCTGACAGGGGCTGACATTCGTGCCCATACAACCCCCCTGTTGCAACAGCTCCACTGGTTGCCAATTTGCTTCCAGACTCAATTCAAGGTGCTGGTGTTGTCCTTTAAAGCCCTTCACGGCTTGGGCCCTGTCTATCTGTCCGATCGGTTGTCTTCTTATGAACCCCCCCATTCTCTCAGGTCCTCCGATAATTCGCTCCTTAGGATACCTTCAACCTCACAAGTTCATCTTTCAGGAACCAGAGATAGGGCGTTCTCTGTTATCGCCCCTACACTCTGGAATTCCCTGCCAATAGAGGTCCGGTCAGCCTCCTCGCTTCCGGCATTCCGTCGCCAGGTCAAGACGTTCCTTTTCCGTCTTGCATTTAACCTGGACTGAGGAATAGGAAATCTCTTGACCACAAGAGATTATGGAGTAATTATGTGTTTATTGTATTGTATACAGTTTTTACTATTTTAATCTTATCTTATAAGTTTGTATCTATGGTGTATGTCTTGCTTTTATAAGGTATTCTCGGTCTATGTTCTTTTATTATACAGTTGTCCGCCGCTCTGAGCTTTCCAGGAAGATAGAGCGGCATAGAAATGTTTTAAATAAATAAATAAATAAATAAATAAATAAATAATAAATAATAATAAACTTTATTTCTACCCCGCCCTTTTTCCAATAGGACTCAGAGCGGCTTACAACTAAAAACAACACCATTAAAACATACAGAGTATATTATTAAAAAAGAATTAAACTATGAGAAAAATTAAAACCATAAAATATAGGTTAAAAACAGTGGACAATTTAAAATAATAAAATCATATAATGTAATCACCAAACCTATGACACTTAATCCTGGTTGTTCTCTATCCCAAATGCCCGTTGAAATAAAACAGTCTTTACTGGTCACCGGAAAGACAGCAAGGAAGGAGCTGATCGCACCTCACTCGGGAGTTCCATAGCCTAGGAGCGGCCACCGAAAAGGCCCTATCTTGTGTCTGCGTCATATGTGCTTGCGAAGGTGTGGGGAACACAAGAAGGGCCTCACCTGAAGATCTCAAATCCCAGACAGGTTCATGTAGGGAGATACGATCTGTCAAATAGTCTGGACCTGAGCCGTATAGGGCTTTGTAGGTCAAAACCAGCACTTTGAATTGTGACCGGAAACAAATTGGCAGCCAGTGGAGCTGTTGTAACTGTTGGTCAGTGAAGCAGGCTGTGAGACTCACAGACAGGGTTTTTTAGCAAACAGAGTGAAACCTGAAGCAGAAGGGTTAAGCTGTGAGAACAGAGCGCCAGGTTTGCCAAGGTCAGTAGCTGGCTGGGAAGCCTGATAAGGTGGGATGCTTGGAAAAGCTCAGTGTGGGGGAAAAGCTGTCTGTGAAGAGAACTGTGTCTAATGTCTTTGCCTAGTAAAGACTCTTACAAGAAACTTGCCTGGCCTGGCTTATTCCTGTTCTATGCGACTCTTGGATTCCAACCTTGTATGATCTATACACGCACACGCCAACAGGGGTTATGGGCCCAGCTTATCATACAAGGTAGCGGGTTTGAGAGCAGTTGACGTGACGTTGGTGCAGAGAGAAACAAAGTGCAAGTAAGAGGCAAGTAAGAGTGGACAACATGGCTGTAAACCTGTTATCCGGGATGCCGATGGAGAGACTGAATGCTGTAAACTACTCCAGCTGGAAATGGAGAATGAGAGCAGTTCTAATTAAAGAAGATTTGAATGATGTTGTAGAAAACCCCCCTCCGGCAGCTCCTTCAGCAGCGTGGTTGAAGAAAGATGAGAAAGCGAAGGCTTTTATTACTCTGGGGCTGTCTGATTCACAACTGTTGCTGGTGAGTAATGAGCCGACAGCTAATCAGATGTGGGAGAAGCTAAGAGCCGCTTATGTGCAGCAAACTGCTGGGAGTAGGCTGTGTTTAGCACGGAAACTTTATCAGATGCGTTTTACAGATGAAGTGACTATGACAGAGCATCTGGCTGAATTTCGTAGATTAAATGCTGAGCTGCAAGATAGAGAAGTGCATCATAGTGACATTCAGATGGTCTATATACTGTTATCTTCATTTGATCAAAAATGGGAGGTCATGGTCTCTAGCCTGGAAACTTTACCCGACGGACATCTGAATTTGGACTTTGTAGAACAGAAACTTCAAGAGTGGAATAGAAGACAAGAAAATAAGAAAACAGAGTTAAAAGAGACTGTGGCTGTACAACAACAACAAAATCAAAGAAGCAGGCAAGAGAATAAAATATGTTATTTTTGTGGGTCCCGTGGACATATACAGAGACATTGTTTAAAGAAGAGAAATAACAGGGACTTTGGAAGTCAGAGAACAAGCGTGAACTTTGTTACTAAGGAGGACAATAAACTCATTAACTCTAAGTGGCTTCTCAACAGTGGAGCGTCTAATTGCCTAATCACAGACTCTAGTTTATTTTACACTTCAAAGCCGGCGCAGGAGAAGATTTATCTGGCTGACGGATCGACTCAAGACACGATTGCGAAAGGCACGCTCAGGTTGAGTAATTTGGGAACTATATTAACAGATGTGTTATTGGTTTCTGGTTTAAGATATAACATTCTATCAGTAAGAAAATTGGCTCAAATAGGTTGTAAAGTTACATTGGAAGGGGATAGATGTTTTGTGAGAAAGGATGGTGAAATATGCATGCAAGGGAAATTACAGAACCAAATGTTTATGGTTGAGTGCAATCTTGATAAACCCACGTATGCTTGGATAGGAGTTAATAAAGATAAACATGATAATTGTTTACATGAATGGCACAGAAAATTAGCACACGCACATTTTGAAAAGGTACAAAACACCCCAAAGCATAGTCAAGATTTGAAATTAACACATTGTGAGCATGTGGATGAGTGTGAAGTATGCTATAAAACAAAAATGACTGTGACTCCGGTAAATAAGAGCTGTGAAAGCACGACCACTGAACCCTATCAGCTCATACATGTGGATTTGGCTGGACCTTTCCAGTGCTCAAAAGGTGGAGCAAGGTTTTATTTAGTGATTGTGGATGATTTCTCCAGATTTACACATGTGTTCTTATTGAAAAAGAAAAGTGAAGCAGAAGAGAAATTGAAGGCATTTATACAGAGGACAGAGACACAATATGGGGTTGTTATCAAAAATATCAAATCAGATCAAGGTGGTGAATTTACCAGTAATTCATTTAAAACATATTTGGAAAAGAAGGGAATAATACAGAGTCTCACTGCTCCCTTCAGCCCATCCTCCAACGGAACTGCAGAGAGAAGGAACCGGTCACTGCAGGATTCAATGAGAGCCATGCTAGCAGATGCTGATATGAATAACACTTATTGGGGTGAATGTATTCTGTACACTGTTTATATTCAGAACCGTCTCATGCACAGAACAATAGGCATGTCTCCCTATGAGAAACTGACTGGAAGAAAGCCCAGGGTGAAACACATAGAACGTTTTGGGGCAAAATGCTGGGTACATGTTGAAAAACAGAAAAGGCATGGTAAATTAGGCTCAAGAGCTCAGGCAGGACGCATTTTGGGATTTCAGAATTCATATTATAGAGTTTGGTTGCCTGAGAAACAACAAGTAGTGTTAAGTAGAAGCATAAAGGTGATAGATAAACCTTGGAGAGACAGTCAAACAGTTATCCTTGATAGTGCAAGCAAGCAGGAAGCAGCAGATGTTCCTTTTGGGCAGCAAATTCCATTAAGAACTGCATTGACTGATCTAATACACGGTGGCAAACGTACTGTAAAAAGACTGAGAAGTGAAGACATGGCAATGCAAGATACAGAAGTGCCAAGTACAAGTGCAGGAACAGGTGCAGGTCCAAGTAAAATAGAGAGTGAGGAAGAAATGGAAATAGATAATGTCAGAAGATCAGAAAGAAAAACGAAAGGTCAACCACCTCAGAGATTCACATTTAATGTTACACAACAGAATAATGAAACAGATAGATATCCAGTAGAATGGGAAAAAGAAGGACCAATAGATAAAGAAACAATGGATCTCATGTGGAAGTTTTGTGTTGAGGAATGAAATATAAATGTATTATCAAATAAAAGTGAACAAAATGAATCTGTAAAACTTGTGTGAATAAAGAAATAAAGAAACAAAAACTGAACTGAAAATGTAAATAGAAACTGTAAGAAAACAAACCATGTACTGATATATATTGTAATGAAAAGTTAATATTGTAGAAATGTAATAATGAACAATGAAGTTTTGTAATCTGTGAGTCTCAGGTGGGGGCTGTTGGTCAGTGAAGCAGGCTGTGAGACTCACAGACAGGGTTTTTTAGCAAACAGAGTGAAACCTGAAGCAGAAGGGTTAAGCTGTGAGAACAGAGCGCCAGGTTTGCCAAGGTCAGTAGCTGGCTGGGAAGCCTGATAAGGTGGGATGCTTGGAAAAGCTCAGTGTGGGGGAAAAGCTGTCTGTGAAGAGAACTGTGTCTAATGTCTTTGCCTAGTAAAGACTCTTACAAGAAACTTGCCTGGCCTGGCTTATTCCTGTTCTATGCGACTCTTGGATTCCATCCTTGTATGATCTATACACGCACACGCCAACAGTAACAGGGGAGTTGTATGGTCCCTGTAACCAGCCCCGGTTAGCACTCTGGCTGCAGCTCTTTGTACCAATTTAAGTTTCCGAACAGTCTTCAAAGGCAGCCCCATGTAGAGCGCATTAAAGTATTCTAAGTGGGATGTAACCAAGGCATGCATCACTCTAGTCAGATCAGGTAGCTCCAGGAACGGGTGCAGCTGGCGCACCAGTTTTAATTAGGCAAATGCGCTCCTGGATACAGCAGCAATCTGGGCCTCCAAATTCAAAGCTGAGTCCAGGAGTACACCCAAACTGCGAACCTGAGACTTCAGGGGGAGTGAGACCCCATCCAGCACCGGTTGAATCCCTATTCCCTGATCTGCCCTCCGACTGACCAGGAGTACCTCTGTTTTGTCAGGATTTAATCTCAACTTGTTTGCCCTCATCCAGTCCATCACTGATGCCAGACACTGGTTTAGGGTCTGTACGGCTTCCTTGGCTTCAGGTGGAAGAGAGAAATAGAGTTGAGTGTCATCAGCATACTGATGGCACCGAACCCCCAAACCCCGGACAACCTTTCCCAGCGGTGTCATATAGATGTTAAATAACATGGGGGACAAAACGGAACCCTGCAGGCACCCCATAGGTCAATGACCAGGGGGTCGAGCAGGAGTCCCCCAGTACCACTTCTGGGTTCGGTCCTCCAGGAAGGACTGGAGCCACTGTAACACTGTGCCCCCAAGTCCCATCTCGGCAAGGCGGCCCAGAAGGATACCATGATCGATCGTATCGAAAGCCGCTGAGAGGTCCAGAAGAACCAGCAGAGACACACTCCCCCTGTCCAGTTCTCAGCGTAGGTCATCCACCAAGGCGACCAAAGCCGTCTCTGTCCCATAGCCAGGCCTGAAACCAGATTGAAATGGATCCAGATAATCCGTATCATCCAGGAATCTCTGGAGTTGGGCGACCACCACACGCTCTATTATCTTGCTTAAAAATGGAATATTGGAGACTGGCCGGTAGTTACCTAGTAAAGAGGGATCCAGGGAGGGCTTTTTCAGCAGTGGTCTTATAACTGCCTCCTTTAAGCATGATGGAATTCTGCCTTGTTGTAGAGAGGCATTAACTACTCCCCTGACCCAATCGACCAGTCCCCCTCTGGTACTTCTAATGAGCCAGGAAGGGCAAGGGTCCAGTACACACCAAGGATCTTGTCCACATCCTCAGGCAAAACAAGTTGAAAAGAATCCATTTTAATTGGACAAACAGACGCCGAAGTTACATCCTCAGAGACTGTATCCATTTTAGCGTCCAAGTCACAGCGAATCTGAGCGACTTTGTCCGCAAAGTGCCGTGCAAATTCTTGACAGCGGTCTGCTGAGTGGTCAGAATTACCCTCACGGGGGCTGGAACTTAAAAGCCCCCTAACCACTCGAAACAGTTCCGCTGGACAGCTCCCAGCAGACGCAATGGAGGCCGAGGTGGTTTGTTCTGCACAATATAGGAAATGGACGTTTAGTGTAGCGGCACCTACCCTGTGGAATTCCCTCCGCTTAAATATTAGACAGGCGCCATCTCTGCTATCTTTTTGATGCCTTTTGAAGACTTTCCTCTTTCAACAAGCCTTTCAGGTTGAGACCTTTCCCAGCCTGTGTTAGAATTGTTTGTCCCCGGTGTGAGTTTTGTGATGCGAAGCAAGCTGGCCACTCTGACAAAAGCTCTTTCCACACTCCAAACATTGATAACGTGTGTCCCCTGTATGAGTTCTGTGATGCAAAGTAAGGGCACATCGCTCACTGAAGCGCTTTCCACACTCCAAGCATTTATGAGGTTTGTCCCCTGTGTGAATTCTTTGATGCGAAGTAAGGGCGCTACTCCATCTGAAGCTTTTTCCACACTCGAAGCATTGATAAGGTTTGTCCCCAGTGTGAGTTTTGTGATGCGAAGTAAGATTGCTATTCTAAAAGAAGCTCTTTCCACACTCCAAGCACTGATAAGGTTTGTCCTGTGTGAGTTCTTTGATGCACCATAAGATGGCTACTTTGACTGAAGCTTTTTCCACACTCCTGTCAGCTCTACACTGCGTCAGCAGTGCTGGTGGGGGCTGGAAATTCCTGGGTGGTTGGCAGGTAAGCAAAGCCCTTAGCCGGCAGTCTGGCCGTAAATCTGCCAGGTCTAGGAGGAGGGAAGCTGATAAGGGCCAGGCCTGTCCGAAGCGTACTTGCCGAGTCAGGACTCCAGAAGCGAGGTCAGTAGAGGTCCGGGATCAAGTGCCAAGGGGTCAGTCCAAAAGAGGTTGCAAGGAAACTAGGAATACACGAAGCCACGCCTGACACTGCAGTCAGCAACAAGCCGACGTGAAGGTGTGCCTCATAAGAAGCAGGTTTGACAGCAGGTGTGAGCCCTCAGCGTTTTGGCCTTAAGGGGACAGGCCTGCCTCTCTTCTGCCTCACCTTCTGCTGTCTACGTTCTGCAGGTGAGGGAGGAGAATCCTGTTCACTGTCTGCGTCTGGCTGCAGGGCCTTTGCTGTATCTGGGGTGCTCTGCAGCTGAGGGGGAGAAGGAGCTGGATTCTCAGGAGTCTCCTCCGTGTCTCCTTCTGGGTCTGCTGCTTCTGGGTCTGCTGCTGTTACTCCCAAGTCGTCCTCATCTGAGGAGTCCTCTGACGGGGCCATGACAACTCCAAGCATTTATAAGGTTTGTTCCCTCTGTGAGTTCTTTGATGTGAAGTAAGGGTGCTACTGTCACTGAAGCTCTTTCCACACTCCAAGCATTTATAAGGTTTGTCCCGTGTGAATTCTTTGATGCAAAGTAACATTCCTATTGTTACTGAAGCTCTTTCCACACTCCAAGCATTTATAAGGTTTGTCGCCAGTGTGAGTTCTTTGATGAGAAGTAAGGTGGCTACTCTGACTGAAGGTCTTTCCACACTCCAAGCATTTATGAGGTTTGTCACCTGTGTGAGTTCTTTGATGAGAAGTAAGGTGGCTACTCTGACTGAAGTTCTTTCCACACTCCAAGCATTTATAAGGTTTGTCACCTGTGTGAGTTCTTTGATGCAAAGTAAGGTTGCTACTCCACCTGAAGCTCTTTCCACACTCCAAGCATTTATAAGGTTTATCCCCGGTGTGACATCTTTGATGCGAAGTAAGTTGGCCACTCTGACTGAAGGTCTTTCCACACTCCAAGCATTTATGAGGTTTGTCACCAGTGTGAGTTCTTTGATGAGAAGTAAGGTGGCTACTCTGACTGAAGTTCTTTCCACACTCCAAGCATTTATAAGGTTTGTCCCCTGTGTGACATTTTTGATGAGAAGTAAGGGTGCTACTGTAACTGAAGTTCTTTCCACACTCCAAGCATTTATAAGGTTTGTCACCTGTGTGAGTTCTTTGATGCACCATAAGGTTGCTACTCCACCTGAAGCTCTTTCCACACTCCAAGCATTTATGAGGTTTGTTCCCTCTGTGAGTTCTTTGATGTGAAGTAAGGCTGCTACTCCACCTGAAGCTCTTTCCACACTCCAAGCATTTATAAGGTTTGTCCCCGGTGTGACATTTTTGATGAGAAGTAAGGGTGCTACTGTAATTAAAGCTCTTGCCACACTCCAAGCATTTATAAGGTTTGTCCCCTGTGTGAATTCTTTGATGCAAAGTAACATTCCTATTGTTACTGAAGCCCTTTCCACACTCCAAGCATTTATAAGGTTTATCGCCGATGTGAGTTCTTTGATGACAAGTAAGGTGGCTACTCTGACTGAAGGTCTTTCCACACTCCAAGCATTTATGAGGTTTGTCACCTGTGTGAGTTCTTTGATGCACTGTAAGGTGGTAACTCCGACTGAAGCCCTTTCCACACTCCAAGCATTTATAAGATTTGTCCCCTGTGTGAATTCTTTGATGCAAAGTAACATTCCTATTGTTACTGAAGCCCTTTCCACACTCCAAGCATTTATAAGGTTTGTCGCCAGTGTGACATCTTTGATGCGAAGTAAGTTGGTCACTCCGACTGAAGCTCTTGCCACACTCCAAGCATTTATAAGGTTTGTCGCCAGTGTGACATCTTTGATGCGAAGTAAGTTGGCCACTCTGACTGAAGCTTTTTCCACACTCCACGCATTGATAAGGTTTGTCCCCTGTGTGAGTTCTTTGATGCACCATAAGGGCGCATCTCTCACTGAAGCTTTTTCCACACTCCACGCATTGATAAGGTTTGTCCCCTGTGTGAGTTCTTTGATGCGAAGTAAGGTTGCTACTCCACCTGAAGCTCTTTCCACACTCCAAGCATTTATAAGGTTTATCCCCGGTGTGACATCTTTGATGCAAAGTAAGGTGGCCACTCTGACTGAAGGTCTTTCCACACTCCAAGCATTTATAACGTTTGTCTCCTGTGTGAGTTCTTTGATGCGAAGTAAGGTGGCTACTCCACCTGAAGCTCTTTCCACACTCCAAGCATTTATAAGGTTTGTCGCCAGTGTGACATCTTTGATGCGAAGTAAGGCTGTCACTCCGACTGAAGCTCTTTCCACACTCCAAGCATTTATAAGGTTTGTCCCCTGTGTGAGTTCTGTGATGCGAAGTAAGGTGGTCACTCCGACTGAAGCTCTTTCCACACTCCACACATTTATAAGGTTTGTCCCCTGTGTGGGTTCTTTGATGCACCATAAGGGCACATCTCTCACTGAAGCTTTTTCCACACTCCACGCATTGATAAGGTTTGTCCCCTGTGTGAGTTCTTTGATGCGAAGTAAGGTTGCTACTCCACCTGAAGCTCTTGCCACACTCCAAGCATTTATAAGGTTTATCTCCAGTGTGACATTTTTGATGCGAAGTAAGTTGGCCACTCTGACTGAAGGTCTTTCCACACTCCAAGCATTTATAAGGTTTGTCCCCTGTGTGGGTTCTTTGATGCGAAGTAAGGGTGCTACTCCACCTGAAGCTCTTTCCACACTCCAAGCATTTATAAGGTTTATCCCCGGTGTGACATCTTTGATGCGAAGTAAGTTGGCCACTCTGACTGAAGCTCTTTCCACACTCCAAGCATGTATGAGGTTCTTCCCATGTGTGAATTCTTTGATGCGACATAAAGTTGCTATTGTCACTAAAGCTCTTTCCACACTCCAAGCATGAATGAGGTTTGTCCCCTGTGTGCGTCTGTCGCTCCTCTTGTCTCTTTGCTCCATCTTGACTCCTCAGTTTCTGCTCCTGCATCTGCTCCTCAGCTTTTCCCAGTGATACTTCAGATGGTTCTCCCTCAGCCTTGACCCCCCACATGTGTCCTGATGGAAAGGAAAGGAAAGGAGATAAAATGCTGTGGAGAAATCCTGTGAATATATTATGATTCCTATTTATGAACACATATTTCTGGGAGCTCTGTTGATATCAGAGTTTACCTGTCAAAGCTTGAGGCCTTGTACGGAGTTAGTTTAGCAGTAGTTGCTTGGTAACAGGTTGTGAAAAGAGACACACACAGAGAGAATTCTAATGAAAATCTGCTCTCTTATTCCTCCATTTAAGGTGGACAGCCCAGTACTTATGCACAGCTGGAATGTACAAACCTAGGATGGATCCTGTCTGACAGGAACATGGCCATTTCCACTGCCCAGAAGGCAGTTTGCATCCCCTCCCTCCCAAAATATTAGCCCCCTGTTAGCTGCACAATGAGATAGTGCTGGAAGATTCTACTCCCAGGACAGATGGCACTCTGTGAGCTACTGGGGAAGAACAAAGGACAAGTACGAGTAGCGCTGTGACTAATGACGCAGCTGGGTCAAAGCCCAAAGGAAGCCCAGAGGCTGATGCTCACAGATGCGAAAGGAGAGTCTGGAGTTGCATGACGCACACAACAGGAACATGGAATGTGAGAAGCATGAACCAGGGAAAGTTAGAAATTGTCAAGCAAGAAATGGACGCATCAACATTACAATAGTTGGTGTGAGTGAATTAAAATGGACAGGAAGGGGACATTTCCAATCAGGCAACTACAAAATATTTTATGCAGGAAATGAGAAATTAAGAAGAAACAGGGTTGCTCTAATAGTGAGAAGTGACGTAGCAAAAGCAATTAGGAGCTATAATGCACAGTCTGAGTGAGTGATATCAATGAGATTTAATGGGAAACCTATCAACATAACTATCATCTAAGTCCATCTCCAATTGCAAACACAGAAGAAGAGGAAATTGAGAGATTTTATGAAGAAGTACAGGAAGAAATTAAAGAACAATTTAGACCAAAAATAGGGATGTTGAATCATCAACAGGGGAACAAACTGACAGACTGAGATAAAATAAAAGGAAGATGGAAGCAATACACTGAAGAACTCTATGAAAAAATCCCCAGGCAACCAATATGGAAAACTAAACAATGGCCCACAGACTGGAAGCGTTCAAGATATATCCCAACTCCAAAGAAAGGGGATCCCAGGGAATGCAGTAATTTCTGAACTATAGCCTTAATATGCCATGGAAGTAAAGTAAAGGCTCTTATACCATGTATGGAGAGAGAAGTGCCAGATGTCCAAGCTGGTTTTACAAAGGGAAGAGGTACCACAGATCGTATTGCAAACATACATTGGATAATGGAACGGAGCAAGGAATTTCAGAAGGAAATCACACTGTGCTTTATAGATTATAGCAAAGCCTTTGACTGTGTAGATTATGAAAAACTATGGAATGCTTTAAAAGAAATGGGGGTGCCACAGCATCTGATTGTCCTGATGTGCAACCTATACTCTGCACGAGAGGCTACTGTAGGGTCAGAATATGGAGAAACCGATTGGTTCGCCATCAGATCTAGCCAAGGATCCCCCCACTTCAGTGTCAGGTTTCTTTCAACATGTGCCGCGGTAGGAGTAGGCGGGGGCCTGCCATTGAAGTACTATTGGGCAGGGGACATAATTGCAGTGGGAGGCGGACTGGCCATTTCAGGGGAAGGGATGTAAGACACGTTCATGCTTGCATCCCTTCCGGTCCCCCTTCCAACCCTCCGGACACTGGTAGCTATGCTGGGAACTCCCTGGATCTTACTGTCCTGCTGATGAATGCAAGGTCAGTGACTAAGGAAACCACTTTCATTCAGGACTTAATCCTGGATGAATGCGCTGACCTTGCTTGTATTACCGATACCTGTCTAAATGACCAAGGCGGAGTACGTCTCTCCCAGCTCTGCCCACCAGGTTTTGTGGCACCCCAGCAGCCTAGATCCAGGGGACGGGGAGGTGGGGTCGCAATTGTCACCATCTCAGCATGCATTCTCTTTGGAGTTTTAAAACATTTTTATTTGAACAAAGATTTTATGGGATAAATGGTGGATAACTCTGAACTCCTGCTGTTGCGTGCATCTATAACTGAGATGATGCTTGGAAATGTTGCACAATTTGAGGCCTTGAAGTCGACCTATGAAGGGCCTCTCATGTTCAGAACAGCAGAACATCCCTCCCAGCAGCTCAGCAAGCTACCAGTGATTTTTATTTGCTCCCCACAGTGGGAGCCATTTAAGGATGAAGACAGCAGGACACGGTGTCTAATCTTGGCATGAGCACAAACTCCTAGGATTGGCATAAGGGTCTCCTCTTGTTGTGAGGGGAGAACTGCTGCAGTGAAGGAACTGGTGGTCTTCACCCAGCCCCTGCTTTTGTCCTTGGTCCTTCAGCTTAGATTTTAAAATGGGGGTGAAAATGGGGCTGTAGTCAGTCAGGCTGTCGCCCCCGTGATGCTGCTTCCCCTGACCCAGCTTGCGCACTTACACAGCCCTACTACTGCGCCCTCAGCCATGATGCCGCTGAGACCCAGGGAGAGCCTGGGCCGCCGTCACAGCAGCCAAGAGCGGTGGCTCTGGCAGAAGTACGGAGCCAACGGAAACAAGCCCCTGCAAAAGCCGTATTCTCCACCCCCGCGCCTTTAACAGCGGTATTAAGAAGGGGGTTGAGGTTGCAATCTTATCAACGTGGCAAGTTCTCTGGAAGATGATGGGACTTGTCTGAGCTACCGTGCATAAAACCATGAATGCGGCGTTTCGAGCTACCCCACTACCTCCGGCCTTTGGAGGGCTTGCAAGAAGTGGCTGCAGGAGTGAGACTGTGTGTTTCTAGGAGCAAAGCTGAAACGGTCTTAACTTCCTGTTATTTTTGCCATATTGCCAAGAGGTACAATGTGGCCTGCTAAAGAATGTCATGTTATACTTCTAGTATTGAAAAGGGTTTTGTGTTTGCTGTGACATCTGTTATTGTTTTATTATGAAACTGTTTTTGTAATTGTTGTTTGCTTTTATAAGCCATTTTGAGCACAATTGTCTTTTTTTGTAAGTTGCTTTGAGTTCCATTTTGGAAAAAGTGACTAATAAATATTAATAATAATAATTGTCTGCAGGGAATCTATCTCCCCTGCCAGGTACCCTGTCCCTAACACCTCCAGCAGTGAGTGTGTGTGCCTGGCATTGGGTCAGGGAGACAGAGTGGGGATTCTGGTGGTGTACCGGCCGCCCTGAGCTGGTGGAGCTGGTCTTGGCGTTGGTGTTGCGGTTCCCCAGGGTGATGGTCTTGGGTGACTTCAACATACATGCTGAGGTTAGACTCACAGGTCCAGCTCAGGGCTTCACAGCTGCCATCACAACCATGGGGCTGTCTCTAATATCATCTGGACCAATGTGGCAGGACACACACATGGTTAGTTGTGGTCAGTGACCAAGGTACCGGTTCAAAGCCAACCCTCTCCTGAATGAACGCACACTGGTCAATAGAAATCACTTATTGAAAGAATAAAAGAGGTGCACACTTACAGCAGCAAAATAGTTCCTTCATATCAACACTCAAAAGGGGCAAGGAAAAGCACAGTTGGCTCCAGAATCGTACTCAAAGAGTGCTTATCAATGGAGCTGGGAAACTTCGGCTGCCTTCAGTTCCTCCAATCCCAGCTACGCTGCTCACGCTTCCCGCCCACAACTCCAGAGACCGGGATCTCCTTATGCCCCCACCCGCCACCCAGACATTTTCTCCTCCCTCTCCAGAGGAATCAGCCTTTGCAGTTTGTGTCTGCCTAGCAGCAGTGAGGTCACTAGGGTTGGTGTCACCCAGTGCGGTAACTCATGGTGTCACCCCCATGGACCTCCTCCCGTACCAGACCATACAGAATCCTTAGTAATGTCTTTTGTACCAATGTTACTCGCAAATCGTAATTCCCGTATATCACTGAATGTAATGGCAATAGTAGTGACATAAACAACTAGCAAAATTAAAATTACACCTTTAAATTACAATATCATACGCACAGCCCAAATTCTTGCTCTTATCACTAATGGGAGTTAATTATCTTGCATATGCCCATAATAAATTTTCAGATACTTTCAGACCCTCAGCAATTTTCAAGTGGTCTATGTAGAACAAAGGTTTGGAAACCCCTGGAATAAGACACCTGCTCATGTCCCTATGCTGCTCCCACCCCTCATTTAGGTACCTGGGATGCATGCGTGTGGACACACCTCCTTACAATTATGGAAAGTGATTCTTAATAATAAGTCTCCAGACACAAAGTTACATAGGTATTTATCAGTTGTTTAGTAGAAAATTCAGAGCTGCAGGGTCCCTTCATGATAGTTACAGCCACGTACACTCTTTTTTGCTCCTGGATTAAGAATGAGATCTTTGTTAATGCATTCTCTCACAACAACAAACATCTCTAGGAGCCAATCAGCATGAAAGTGGAGAGCTTTAGCAACTGAGAAGAGTCTTCTCAGTGGCTGACTCACCTCCTTTCAGCAGGAAAGGCAAGCAAGCATATTAGAAGTCTCTTTTCAGTGACTAACGCACTCCCTTTTCATGCTGACTGTAGGATGCTTGGAGACATAGGGACCCTGCTCCCAAAAAAGCAGAGGGACTAAGACCCCCTGGGTGACTACCCTCCTGGTGCTTATGGACATGACCATAATATATTTTGTGATGTGCAAGTTCGATATTATTTATTAAGTGTGTTTAGGATTACACTGATGGCATTTCCAAATATGTACTTTCACACAGACTTTGGTTTTCCATAACACAATGTTTGTCCAAGCCTCCACACTTGGGGGGGGCACTACTTGCACACCCCTTCCATAAGCACATCAAAGTTGGATACACACCTGAACCATCACTTTGCCAAACATAAGGAAAGGTAAATTGCTTTTAGGGAGGTTCACAATTATGATTTCCTATTGATTTAATCTGAAAATATTTTAAATACATAAAAACAGCCAGGGGAAGATATTGGAGAAATATAAAATAAATACAAATTAAAAAGGGGGGGAGGTGAAGAGACCTGAAATGTGCTACTCACCATCTCTCAGCCTATCCTCCCCTCAGGATGAAAACAATGGAGAACCACAACCACCCCCAGGAAGAAGGGCACACTTAAAATGTAGAGGAAAAAATCATCTACAACCATCGTGTGAAATCAAATACTTATTGGGACACAGTATGAAGAAATATTTATATAAACATGACTCTCAAATATGTTTATGAATTACACAATCTTTAAATATATTTAGAGTGCAATCCAATGTTTCTTTACTCAGAAGCAAATCCCAATGTATTCAATGGGGCTTACTCAAACTGGGAAGTGTGCAGAGAACTACAGCCTCAAGTGATAAGGAACTTGTTCTTTCAACTTGTTCTTTTCAGTTGAGACCTTATCCAAGACTGAGTCTGGGTTGGAATTGCTTTTTAATGTGTTTTTAAGCCTTTTCTTTTTTTAAAAAAAAAGATGTTTTTTTAAAGCTTTTAAAAAATATTTTCAAAGATGTTTTAATATATTTTAAAGTCTGTTTTTATGATGTTTTAAAGTGCTTTTAGTGCTTTTGTTTGCTGCCCTGAGCTCCTACTGGGAGGAAGGGCGGGATATAAATCAAATAAAAATAAATAAACTTCATTCACCCAACCCAAAATTCAGAATCATGCCTCTTTAGGCTGTTTTCCAACTGTTTATTCTAGCTTTATGTTATTGGGTTTTAAATGGCTTTATTTCTTGTTGTGAGCTACCTTGGTTTCCAACCCTACCTCACAGGGTTGTTGGAAAGACTACACACACACTGCAGATGTATAAATACATACAGCCCATATAATAGTTTGTTGTCAAACCAGTTGGTCATTGCAGAAAAATCAGTATTAGTTCTAAAAAAATCAGTATTCGTTTCGTACAGAATAAAAACTGTAATACCTACGTAAGCCCTGCCTACTTGCTTTAAAATAGGACTGGAGGAGGGGGGGACAGAAAGAGAACACAAATACAATTCTTTTTTACATTCACTCCAAAGTCCCATTGATTTTCAGCACATTCATAACCTTGTCTACTCAAAAGTAAATCCTATTGAATTCAGTGGAATTTACTCTGGAGATATGGGATTAGCAATGCTTTTACCCCCACAAAAGCAGGTATTGCGAAGGTTTTCAAAACACTGCCCAGGATCTGACTCCTACACACAAGAGGGGAAAAAACTGAAATATATATACTTACCCAATTTATGAGATTTTCAAATAAACGGGGGGGGACCATTTTCTGGCTTTGCAATGAGGTTTACTAAACACTGCCACGGGTCAAACAAACACTTCACTGATTGGCTGCAATCCTGAATGGGCGGGGTTAAAGCTACAAACTGCTATACAGTAGTTTAAAAAAGATTTAATGGGTGGGCTGACGTTTTTATGTATATCTCGAGAACCGGACCACCTAGAAACTTAATTTTTTTTTAAATTAAAGCTGAGAATAACCTCCCTCTGAAGGTGTCACCTGGTGCGGTCCACCCCCCCGCACCCTCCCTAGTGACGCCACTGCTTAAGGGAAGGTTCTATGCCAACATTGTTGAAGAAGGCTGTGATAAGACCTTTGCAAAAAAAGCCTTCGTTAGACCCTGCGGATCTTAACAACTTCCGCCCAGTCTCTACTCTCCCCTTTCTGGGCAAGGTGATTGAGAGGGTAGTGGCTGCTCAGCTCCAAGTTTTCCTGGACGAATCGGACTATCTAGACCAGCCTTTCCCAACCAGTGTGCCTGCAGATGTTGTTGGACCACAACTCCCACGCTGACAAAACCGAGGTACTGTTTGTGGGAGACAAGGGAAGGTTAGGGGATTTGGACCTGGTCCTCAATGGGGTACAATTGCCCCTAAAAGACCAGGTCTGTAGCCTCGGGGTCATTCTTGACTCCCAAGTGTCTATGGAAGCTCAAGTTTCGGCTGTGAGCCGGGCAACACTGTATTAACTGCATCTGATACGGAGGCTATGCCCCTACCTTCCCAATCATCTGCTCTCATCGGTGGTACATGCCCTGGTCTCCTCTTGCCTAGACTACTGTAATGCGCTCTACGTGGGGCTTCCCTTGAAAATGGTCCGGAAGCATTTCAACATCTGCTGTTACTATGCTGCTGTTGTGTTGCTTTAAACGAAATTAAGCACACAGAAATACACACAGTGCAACAGGCACAATGAAGGCACTGAAAGAAGAGCCTCACTATTCAACTATCACAGCTGATCTCAGGGGAGAGGCAGACGGGACGGGGCAGAGCTGCAGCCTCCGATCTGGAGGGTCTGCTGGGAGGGGTGCTTCAGGGGCGCCCTCGCCCTCACCCACCCTCCCCTCTGCCCCAATTGCATACCTTTGTTTTGAGGCTCCCCCTGCATTTCTTGCAGAGAGGTGGGGCGGGAAGGGGAAGTCCATCCTTTGGGCTCTTCCCTTTCGGTCTGTCCTCACTGGTTAATCCTTAAAGAGCAAAGTGGCTGAAGGTGCTCATCTGCTTCACATGGAGAGGGAGGGGAGGCGGGAAGCCCTTTTCTGGCCGGTGACCCTTCTCCACATTAAAAATAAAAATGCCATGCACATTTTAAAAAAAAGTTTTTGAGGGAACAGCTTAGGTGAGCCTAAACCCAGTTTGCTTTACCTGTTAGATTTCTCTTTTAATTTCTCCTTGTTTAAATGCATATTTTAAATTGTTCTTTGTGAACCACTTAGAGGCTTTCTGTCGAGTAAGCAGTATATAGATTTTGTTATATAAATAAATACTGGATGCATTTCAACAGACTTATAACAGTCCTTGTTGAACAAGTGCTCCATTTTGCAACTTGGATTTCTGCATGACTTCTCAGAAGAAAGAACCTTGTGGAACTTACTCCTAAGTTAATTATACATAGGATTGCAATTGTAGCATCAAAATGTATTGTTGGGAATTGCTGGCAGTCAGGTAGCTTTTTAAAATCATTGGGATATACAGTAGGGCCTCACTCAAATAGCATGTTAGGTTCCAGACCCCACCGGAAAGCAAAAACCACCGAAAAGTGGATCAGCTGTAGTACGAGGATTTGGAACCTAACCCACTGATTGCACCAGAAGGGGAGAAGATCAGCTGTAGTGAGCTGATCAGCACGATCAGCTCGAGTGCGGGGAGCTCCAGCCCCCCTCCAGCTGATCACCCCACTGGCGCCGTATTAACGGAATGCCAAAAAGCGGGGCACCGAGAAGCAGGGCACTACTGTAGTGGATTTCTCCCATCCACCCCCTTTGAAACAGAGATCCTTTATTCTGTATTTTCTTTGTTAAATAAACTTTGTGGGCTCGTGGGTGTGTTAAATTCTGGCAATCAATGTAAACAGCTTTGGCAGCTGGCCAATTTTCTCACTAGTCCTTACAGAGCCAAAGGGATTCCATTTCTCACGGAGGCTTTTGAAGGAGTAAACAAATCCCTGTCCTCTGAACCAAGGACCTGCAGCCCCTGCCAAGAGTTTGGTTTCCATTGTGAAATCCGATTAAAAATAAAGCAAAGTCCCTTTTTGCTTTTCTGAACCCCAAGGACAGACAGCTAGAGTGATCTGACCCAGAACAGTGCCTCGAGTCCACCCTCCTGCCCCACAGGACCATTTCAGCCTTCACAACCAAAGGTCTGCTGCTGTAGAGAAACTCCGAGGAGGGAAATATTGTGAGATGTTGGATGAAGAGACGGGAGGGAAAAGCGGCCAGGAGAAACTGTGCCCTGATGGGTCCGTCTGTTCGGATGATATTACACAGGAATGGGGTGGGCGAGGGGGGAGAATCTTCAGTTCCTCAACGGGTCCCACAACACAGCTAAGCATCTGGGCTCCTTACTGGAGGAAGGGCGGGACATAAATTAAATAAATCTACCTGCTGAGGTCTCCTCCTCTTCTTTGGGTTCCTGCATCACCGGATCTTCTCCTTCTTCCCAACAGGAAATGAGGTCTGGTTCTTTAAAAAAAAAGGAAATCAGGCAAGATTAGTTATTTTTGACCACAAAGTATTTGGGAATTCCAAATCAAATCTGAACGCTCAAAACATTTTGAACGAGAGCAAAGGGGTGAAGCCTTGCCAACAGCATGCAACTCGGGCCATGTGCCTTGAGCACTGTGGAGCCAGTTCTTTGGAGTTCTCTTCCCTTTGAAGTGAAACAAACCCAGACATTGTTACGCTTTCCAAGTTTGTTGGAAGCTTTTTGTCCCCCCGCCAAGAATTCTTAATTACTGTTTTTATAATCCTTATTAGGTCTTTTATTCTTTCTATATAGATATTATTTTTCCTGTGAAGTTTGGCTTTTATTGGAAATTGTCAGCTGCTGTGTGGAAGAAGTTCCTCAAAAAGGAAATGGAAATGGACTGCTTTCAACTCGATCCCGACTTATGAATAGGGTTTCACGTTAAGCGGTATTCAGAGGTGGTTTACCATTGCCTTCCTTGAAAAGTGAGCTATACATTTTTAAATAAACCAATAAATATGCTGTAGAATGTGTCTTGGGTTTAAAAAGGGTTCATATAAAAACCTGTGCAAAACCTGAGCGGTGTAGCTTTGCCAGATAATATCTGTGCTGAGAAGCTTCTAGCTCCATTTGATGCAGGGCTTAATGAGAAGCAAGGTCCACTTTTGTTCAGAGGGGCTCATTTTTACAATTAATGCTGAATTTGGCTTCAGGCAGGTGCAGCCTCGCAAGATCTCAGCTGCATGACTGTGAGACGGGGACCCTCTTGCAGAGCATGCATGGCCTCGCTTTTACTTTGGGCTTCAAGAAAATAAAATCCAAGAGCTGGAGAAGCCACTGCGCCTCTTCTTAAGATCAATGGTCCACAGCCCTGCCCAGAATCCTGGGTGGGATGGGACCATTTCATCCTTCACAACCGAAGGTCTGTGGATGAAGAGAAACTCCGAGGAATGAGATGTGGTGAGATTTTTAGGTGGCAGAGGAATGGAAAGGGAAAAACCATGAGAAGAACTCGTAGCCTAATGGGTTAGCCTGCCCTGGATGACATTATTCAGGAACAAGAGGGGTGGGTGGGGAATCTTCAGTTCCACAAAGGGCCCCACAACACTACCTGCTGATGTCTCCGCCTCCTCTTCTTTGAGACCCTGGATAAGTGGATCTTCTTCTTCTCCTCTTTCCCAACAGGAAATGAGGCCTAGCTCTTTCAAGGAAACACACAAGTTACTTTCGGTACTAGCTGGGTCTCCTTCAGACTGTCAGGGTCTGGAAGCCAAGCCACATATTTTAATTTGGGGAATCTCTCAGTGGACGGAAGGGGAACTTCCACCTGACAGCCAACCTTCCTCTTTACAGCATGAGATGAGCTTGATCAAACCAAAGGCCTATCTAGCTCTGCATCTCCACAGGGCCTGAATCGATGTGTATGGGAATCCCACAATCAGTCCTAATAATACTAATAAAATTTATATCCTGTCCTTCCCTCCAAAGGGAATCCAGGGGGGCAAAAAAATGATGAAGCAACGAAATCACCTTTAAAACAAAACATCTTTAAAAAAAACAAGGTCAGAAGGCTACAGCCATCATGACTTATAGCCCTTGAGAGCCTTCTCTTCCACGCATCTATCCAGCTTCCTTTTTGAAGCCATCCGAGATGTCCACCAGGAGAACTCACCGCCTGATGGGCGACTCTCCCCTGGATGACATTACTCAGGAACAGAAAAATGCTTCCATCCCCAGACCAAAAGAGGCTCCACAACACAGCTAAGCACCAACCTGCTGAGGTCTCCTCCTCCTCTTCTTTGGGGACCTGGATAAACAAACTTTCTCCTTCTTCCTTACAGGAAGCGAGGTCTCGTTCTTTCAAGGAAACAGACAAGATGAGTTACTTTTAACCACAACATAAAAAGTCAGGGATTCCATATCAAACCATTTCTACAACCTCAAAGCTAAGAAAGGCAAGAGCCCATCTCCTGTTGCTCTTCCCGTAATTCCGGAGGTGGCCCATAAACATCAGGACTGGTGGCCCTTGAGAGCCTTCTCTTCCATGCATTTATTTATTCATTTAGATTTATATCCCGCCCTTCCTCCCAGTAGGAGCCCAGGGTGGCAAACGAAAACACTAAAAACACTCTCAAACACATCATTAAAAACGGGCTTTACAATATATTAAAACAAAAACATCTTAAAAAGTAATTCCAACAGACACAGACTGGGGATGAAGCCATTTTCCTTAGCCCCTTTTAAAACCATCCCCGAAGTCCACCAGGAGAACTCACCGCCTGATGGGTGACTCTCCCCTGGATGATATTACTCAGGAACAGAAAAAAGCTTCAATTCCCAGACCAAAAGGGGCCCCACAGCACAGCTAAGCACCGACCTGCTGAGGTCTCCTCCTCTTTGGGAACCTGAATAAGAAGATCCTCTCCGTCTTCCAAACAGGAATTGAGCTCCGATTCTTCCAAGGAAACAGACAGGACTAGTTACTTTTGACCACAAGATATTCAGCCATTCCAAGTCAAGCCATTTGTAGCTAAGAGGAGGGATTGTTTGGGACATGTTAACTCCCTGAAGAGGACAGGGCCGTGTGGTCCCAGCAGGGTCAGCCTCGCACTTGGGAACATGCGCTCACTGGATATGACGCCCAACCTGAACTGTCTGTTGGGGAGGACAGGGTGGAACTCAGCCAACCCATCTGTTTTCATTTGGACAACATCATCTCGCCACAAAGAGAGTGAAAACCAGCCCTGAGAGCTTCACCCTCCTCTTCCTCTTCCAAAAGGGAGCAGGGCTGCGCTTCACATTTACACTTCTGGAGGAAACCTTTCTCCATGCAGATTAAGAGTGAAGCCACCGCAAGATATTTGTGTAGCCAGAAATGCTCCCATAAGCTTTTCAGTGTCGTAGCTTGAGAATGTATATGATGCAAATATCAATGCTGGCGTTGGGAAGAGACAGAACAGGGCCAGAGTATATGGTTTGGATCTCTGGAAGGGAAATGATGGTGTGTTGCTTATAAATAAATGTTCCCTTCCTAAATGCATATTCTCTGAAAAACGTCCTATTGATTTTGAGGAATCAACTCTGACGCAAGCATGTTTGGGACGGCAGCTTAATTTTAACTTCCAGTTTATGATTCAGTTATAATTTGCATATCGAAAGGGCTCCAGCAATGGAGGTGGTGGGTGGGGGAGTGAGAAATTTGTCAGAGAGAGTGTTTCTCCCCCCACCCCCTACCCCCCATAATCCATCTCTGGTACCAACCATGCAGATGCTGAATTAGACAAAATAGGCAAAAGCACATAAAGTGAAGGTCTAAGTCATGGTATGATTCTGAAAAATATATGTAGAAAGGAATGATGGAAAATATAGTCTATGGCTGAGTACAATAATGTCCAATTTCTAATGCACCTGCAATTTACCACACAGAGTGAACTGCTAGCTCTGTAGACAAGAAGTACATACACTCCCAATGACAAGACAGCAATAAAAGGCAGAGGCGTACTAATACAGAAATATAAAATGCAAGGATAAAATGCACAACATATCTCAAATAATTTGCCAAACACATTTCGACTTGAAGCAAGTCTTCTTCAGTGGCATCTATATGGAGAGCTTCTCCAGAGAATCTTCCTCAACCGAAACGCACAACAATATGCGGAATGCAGCAACATTCTTGCAGAAACTGCGCTAGGGCTGTCTTGAGAACTGGCAAGGACTTCGACTCCGATGCATGAGGTTAGGATCCAGGCAGGCACCAGTCCTGCTCACAGACTAAGCACAGGGGTGCCTAGGCCCCAAAGGCAAACACTGGGCAGAGGGAGGGAGAGGGAGAGAGGACTCTCCCAAGCTCCAAGGGAACAGCAATTCCCACTGTGGAGTTTGGACTACAGCTCCCAGAATCCCTAGTGAGAAACTGAGTTTCCACTCCAGGCATCATTGGCACAAATGGCCTTCAACATCTATCAGTTAAGAAAATGTGTCTCCTTACTGAAAGAGGCTCCAATCTCATAATTCTCCTCCATGGCTTCCCTGTGCGGAGCGCTTTGGCCCGGATCCAGGAGATCCACTCCTCCTCCGTGAAATGCACAGCTGCTGCCTCCTCCTCCTGCTCCTCAAAGGTCACCAGACCCTGGAAGAAGAACATGCCCTCTGCTCAAGAGACGGCCTCTTCCGCACAGACCACTGCGTCCAGCTTGAAAGGGGAAGGGCAACAGGGTGTGCTTCAATTACTCACAGCACTCAAAGCGCTTCTCCCACATGTCAAAGTTGGATCCTGAGGAGAGGGTCCAGTAAGGATCTGGCCCACAGACCCAGAAAGGGTTCCCACAGCTGGTTTTGAGACTGGAGGGCTGTGAACGCCGTAAGCAGAAAGGGCATTTACCTTGGCCCATTCCCCAAAAGAGCAAAACATTAGGATCAAATGCAGAACTTCTCAACACGGCCATTTAGGTGAAGGACATCTGCCTTGCATGCAAAAAGTCCCGGGTTCAATTCTCAGCAGCATCTCCAGGCAGGGCTGGGAAAGGCTCCCTGCTTGAAACCCGGGACAGCAGCTGCCAGTCAGTGCAGAGCTAGGTGGACCAAGTCAATATAAGGCACGTTCCTCTGTTTCCACGAAGCTCACAAAAACACAGCCAGTTTTCAATAATGTCATCCCTCGCCACTCTTCCCAATTCCTCAAGGAAATGACTTTCTGATCATTTAATTTATAATGAAATAAAACTGGCCTCTTCTCTAAAGTGAGCAGCTGGGGTGCAAAGCGGGAGGCTGAACCTTCAGCAGCAGCAACGCTGTTGTAAGGTCAGGAAGGCAAAGAGATGATTGTCCTAGTGTGTGTGTGTGTGTGTGTGCGCGCGAGAGAGAGAGAGAGAGAGAGAGAGAGAGAGAGAGAGAGAGAGAGAGAGAGAGTATCTACAATGGGGAGGGACGTTTGAGGAGATCCCAAGAAGAGGCAAAGTTCATTTGGGGGAGAGGGTAAGCACTGAGCAGGGGGTTCGACTGGATGGTCTTACAGGCCCCTCCCAACTCTATCATTCTACAAAAAGCGTGTTTCCTCCCTGGAACTACCGCAGTGCAGAAATGGGCTCACAGAAACCCACTGTGGACAGAATGGACAATAAAACAGCCCCGTTTGGATGTGGGGAAAATATTGCTTACTTATTCGCTTGCTTACTCTTGTTTTAAATCTGCTTTCTTCTCCAAGGCGTTTGGGAGGAGGGAACACCTGCTCCTGCTCCCCTTTTGTCCTCACACAGCAGCCCAGCGAGGTAGGCCGGCTTTCTCAGCCCCGGCACCCGGGGGTCCCCTCTGCACCAGGGCGTCTCTTCCCACCCCCACTCCTGGGGCAGAGGGCGCTACAAAGAGGATCTTCGTGCAATGGAAGCGCTGCAGCTGTTCGGCCCCCAATGTTGCCCCTAGGTTGCATGCATGCGACTGCCCCCCATGGATTCCGGGGGAGATGTGTGGGGAGGCTCTCCCCCTCCTTCCGCCCCCCAAAGGCAAACTCCTGACCCTTCCTCACCCCCACTGCTGCCCGTCTTCCTTTCTCTCGCGATTGGCCACGATCCAGCCTTCCTCCTCCTCCTCCTCCTCTTAGGAAATTAATCAAGCCTGTTTGCTTCGCTATTGTCTTCCTCCCTCCCTCCCATTTGCATGACCACATCCTGCCTCTCTAGGAAGCAGAGCGCAGATCCTTTCCCCGCTGGAGGACTGAATGCCAGGCGCGCTCTGGGCAAACTTCTCGCAGGCTCTACCCCTGGTGCAAATCCAGGGCGCAGGCGCAGAGGTTCCTGCTACGTCAGGCCTCTGGGTTTGGCTCCCAGTTCCTTATTTGCCTGAAAGTTCAAAACGCTGAAAACGGAGAAAATTGACAGCTTCAGCAACTTCAGGCCAAAGTTAGGATGTCTCTGAACGCCAGAAGATATGTTGGAGTAGCCTGTATGATATATTGCTGTGATCGGGGGACTCTCCCCGTCAGGAATAACAATACATTTATGCAATCAACATCCTCCAGAGTCTGATAGTATCATAAACACGTAATGATGTCATGAATTCATATAAAATAAGTAACTGGGGGTGCCCACCCCAAAATCTGCTCTGGGCCAGGACAAATCATACACCCCAGGAAAGGGGAGGATGTCCTCTACGAGATGCCAGTGCACCCCGCCTGGCCCAGAGCTTCTGCTGGGCGCAGGGCATGGATAAAGGCATCAATGTAAAAAAAAGATAGAGAAAAAGAGACAGGAAAAAATAAGTAACTGGGGGTGCCCACCCCAAAATCTGCTCTGGGCCAGGACAAATCATACACCCCAGGTATCTATGAGATGCCAGTCTTTCCCAGCTAAAATAATGAAGGGCTAATAGGGGAATATATGTAATTTGCGGGGACCACTCCAAAATCTGCTGTGGGCTATTTATTTATTTTGTTTATTAATTCTATTTCTATGCTGCCTTTTGGCTAAAAGGCCCTCAAGGCGGCTCACTCACACAAAAACCACACAAATCCAAAATACACATCAAAAGAGAATACAGTACACAGAAATTTAAATAACAAAATATTAACATTGTGTTGTTGTTTTAAAAAAAGATTCTTTACAAGCCTCAACATAATCTGTCCTTCAACAGCAGCTTGAAGCTCGGCCGGGATGGGCAGCTTCACCAGGTACAGCGTCTCCTGGTCGCTCAATAAGCTGGCGTGGTGGCGGCAATGCTTTTTGAACGTGCACAGAAGCACTCTCGTCGCGAGTAGCACATCCTTCATCATCCTCCACTTCAGGTTCAGACACTTCATTTTCAGGAGTTTCTGCAATTGCCTCGTTCAGCTCTGATTTGAATCTAACCCTAACCCTAATCTTCACGGGAGGGCCCTTCCTTTGGCTCCTGCTTCCTCCGTATTTCTTTTTCTCTTCCAGATTTTACTTGGTAGTGGAGCACCCAAGTTTTAGCTAAAGTATCTACCTGATCCTAAGTCACTACTTACCTCCAGGATAGTGGTCCTTGTGACGTTCCCACCTTTTGCTCCCCCTGTCAGGTTCCCACCTGCTTGTGGCTACCGCCTTTCACTAGGCACCACCTCAGGACACCACCAGTCAGGATCGTCATTTTCATTTTTTCTCACTCCGCTCTAGCACAGGTCTCACAAGATCCCACTGCTAGGCAGCACCACCAGCCAACCCCTGTAAACAATACTGCTGGAGACTTCACCTTGTCTCCCTATGCCTTCAGGGGTGTCACTAGGGTGGTGCTGCGGGTGCGGGCCGCACGGGGTGACACCACGAGATGGGGTGACACCACAAGCCGCCGCCCCCCGCCCTAGGCACCACTGCTGGGAAGCAGCAGGCGCAGCCAAGGAGGAGAGAGAGAGAGAGATCAGGAGAGAGCGCAGCGACTGCCTTCTTCCCTCAGCACTCCCTCGTTCTAGATTTGTTCTCAAATTGAATGACGAATGTGAGAGCGAGCTGATCCTCCGGTGGAGGAAAAGGTCAACGGAACTCTAACAGTTAATGGGCCAAAGGGGTAGGGTGGTCCATAGACTCCGGAACACTTCCGGTTCCCAAACGAGAGCAGCAATGTGGAAGGGTGCCAATCCAAAGAAACACAAGGAGGGGAATGAAAGAGGTATGACGGCAATGAAACCAGTTCCAGCCTCCGAATGAGGACCGGAAGGCTGCATGTCTTCCACCCCTTTTCTGAGTCTCTGGTTGGTTGTTGCACCTCCCTGTTCCGGCCTGGTCAGTCTCCTTCGCAAAGAAGGGGGGGAAAGTGGGGACGGAGGAGGGGGGAATAAACTCCCAGGCTCCACCCCTTTTAAGAACCTGAGGGCTTCTCCGTGCAATCAACTCCAATCCCATGTCATGCAAAACAGAGCCCAGACTCCATTGCTTCCATTGCCTGGTTTTCTTGCAACCTCCAGATTTTTTTTGGGGGGGGGGACTGTCCTGATACAGAGTAAGCCGCCTTGCATGGGGCAGGAGGGAACAGCGGCTGCATTTTGGGATGCCCAAGAGGGTTGGACTTGATGGCCTTATAGGCCCCTTCCAACTCTACTATTCTATGATTCTATGCCAGCCAACTTGGATGGCTTTTAAAGTGGGTTGCACACGTTTCTAGAGGCTGCTGACCACGATGGCTCTGTTGCTCCCTCCGCTGTCGGAGGCAGGAAATGTCTCTGAATACCAGTTGCTGGGAATGTCATTTGGGGGTGAGTGTTGCTGTTGCCCTCGAGGCCTGCTTTCAGGCTTCCCAGTGGGGCCTCTGGTTGGCCACTGAGGGCACGATGCTGGGCTCTTGGCCTGACCCAGCAGCCAGGCTCCTCTGATGTTAGGAGAGGGGTTGGTCTAGGGCTGGCACCAGACTTTTGGGGGGCTGTGAGCCCAGGGCCAGTAATGGCCCCCACGAACACCTGCCTCCACCAAGGCCAAGGCCCGCCCTTTCTCTGCCCCTGCTTTGACATCGAGGCTGCTCACCCCCTTCCAGCCCCTGGATACACTTCAGCAGTGGACAGGTGGTGGCTCTTTTGAAGGGGGGCTCACCATTTGGGGAATACCCCCACACAAAGGACAGAAGAAACATTACTAACATGCCTGCAATGGCTATTGTAACATCTCTGTGCTGTCGGCAAAAGCCATGTCAGAGGGGCTGCACACCCGAGTGCAGTTTGTTTCTCCCTCTGGCCATGTCACTGCCCCCCCTAAAGAGGCCAACTGTTTGGCCACTGGATTCCACATCCCATGCGGTGGCCACCCTGGGAGCCGATTCCCCAAATCGGCTTCCACAGGATTCTTCTTCCCCTTAAATCTCCACATTGATTTGTTTGGTAATCCGGCCGACTACGCCAATTGTATTAGCCCCAGCTGTGGGCTGCTTCAAACTGTAAGGATCCATACCATGGAATCAAGGAGGCAGATCCAAAGGTTTACTCACAAGGAGAAGTTTATGGAGTAATTTAGCGAGCACACAGGCATACCCAATAAATGGAACAGGATGCAAGTTCCCCCCATGGGCACCTGTAGTCTGTATGCTGAACTGGGTACAACAGGCTTGCCAACCCAGTGGAACAGACCCAAGGTCTCTCGCAGAGAGGCGTTAAGGTCTGCACCCTGAGCTCATGGCACAGGCACCTTTTAGAGGAGAAAGTTTGGCCAGGCATACACAGTGACGGAATGCATCATGAGCTATATCTAACATCAAATCAGCACATCTTGACAGGGGACATCATTAATTAGACTAGGCATCAAAGCTGCCCTGTGCCTAACAGACAATGGCTACTCTTCCCATGGCATGTGCCCTGCCGTTAATCAGCACGTGCAGCCCATCCTTGGCACATGTAGCTCATTAGAGCTAACTGGACCAGTGCCAAGGCTACTGTCCTTGGAGACGCATCAGACGGTCCTTTTACTCCCTGCCGGCCTCCTAGATAACGCAGCTGAGTGGAGGTTGTGTCTTTCTAGCCACCGTTACTTGACCCAATCTCTAATGAGCGCAGCCCCTCGCAGGTGCTTTCTGTTTGAGAAAAATAACCTATTAAGCTTTTCCTTAACATAAGACTAGCCATACATATGCATTGCATGGATGACATAAAAGCCCCATGGATTACACCAGCACCTTCAACTGGGCCCAGACTCAAACGCAAGAATTTGGGGGTCTCTGGAAGGGCTTTTCTCTTACTCCCCCACGTGGGATCTCTGCTCACCTAGAGGCTCCTCCACGCCCAGCACCTCCGAAGGGGAGACCAGCACCGCCACCCCAAGGAGGACCCCCAAGTCCAATGCGGAAGACTCCCCCAACCTCTCTCCCCCTCCTCCTCCTCCTCAACCCTGCAGCAGACTCCAGATAGGGACTTGCTCCTCACAGCCCCGGGAGAAACTCCTGCCCAAGCCCCCCCCTCCCATGGGGGTCCAATGGGGCTCTAATGCGAGGCAGCGCCTTCGGTGGCCAGGCAAGGGAGTCCGGCAAATGTCCCTTTCAGGCACTGGTTAAGTGAAGGGGCAAAACTGAGATTTTTCTGTGATTCTCTGCTCTTCCTAGGTTTGCGGGGGGGGGGGGCTTCTTGTTAGGATAGGCTTGATGGCCTTTACCTGTGATGCTCTGACTGACTTCCTTCCGTCGTTGATACTGATTCAGACAACCAACAACAGCCATCAACAGAAAAGTAGACCTGAAAACTGGAAAAAGCCCACTGTGCCGTCAGCTAGAGATCTTTCCTTTAAAACTGTGGCTCCTGCGTGCAACCTGACCGACTGTGAACTGTTGTGAGGGAATGCAAGGGAAATGAATGGCCTGCCAGTCAATCCCCACTCATGGCTACGCCATGAAGAGGGTTTTCATGGCAAGCAGTGTTCAGAGGGGGCTTCCCATCGCCTCCCTCTGAGGCTGAGAGGCAGTGACTGGCCCAAGGTCACCCAGTGGGCTTCATGGCTGTGTGGGGATTCGAACCCTGGTCTCCCAGGTAGGAGATTTTTCTTGGCCAGGATTCTGGAATGGGGAGGAAGGCAGACACAGCGTCACGAGGAGGACCAGTAGCCCTTGCCTCCAAAGTGGTGAGATGAGGGAGGGTGGGGGGGGAGAGACCAGATCTCAGAGTGGGTGGGGCAACTGGCAATAGGAAATGCTCTTTACTTGGATCAGGATTTGTGTTACCTGTAGGAAAAATTCATATGGTCTCTCTCTCTCACACACACACACACACACAGAGCGAGTGCTCCTTCCTCCACAGCCAGGACAAGACACAAACGGATTATAGATGCAGACCTCTCTTCAGTCATTTCCCCCACAATATCTCCATACTCTGCATCCACTCCCATTTTTTTTAAGCGGGGCGAGAACAACTCCTGTTTTGTTCTTTTGCTTATGCTCCAGAAGGGCGATAGAGTTGGGGTCCTCCAGATGGAGAGGCTGGATTACCTTTACCTGAGATGCTCTGACTGACTTCCTTCCATCGCTAGGCTGTTACGTCTTTAGGGAAGCTTACCTGCCCCTCCTCCTTCTGCCCTTTCCTCTCTTCCCTCCTTCAATTGTCTGAGAGAGAGGAGACACCTTTGTCTCTGCTCTCTCTCTCCTGAGCCAGAGGGCACCTCCCACATGTGTAGTGCCAAGGTTGCCAGGGATTTCATCTCATCTGCACATGATGGATCAGCATGTCACAGAACACATCAGAATGTCACTAATTATACAGCCACAAGAGTGGTTGTATACTATAGCCAACGTGGATTTTTCACATTCCCCAATTTTAAATTGAAAACAACCCCCATGCCTTTCTGATGCTCCCCATAAGCTCATTTCCAAACAAAACCTTAAAACCTTTAGTCCCAAATTCAGAAAGGCTTGCTTAACAACCCTGTAACTTTTCATGGCGATACACAAAACAGTCAGAGAGAATCGAGAGTTCAAAGTCTAAAAAGAGATTAAAAAAAAAAAAAACACCCAGAGCCCTTTTGGACTTTTTTTCTCTGAGAGTTCTTGTAATCTTTTGAAATTCATTAAAAATCAGCCATGTTCACAGAGTACCTGTAATCCTAATACTGACCTTGCCCCATACTCTGACCTTCATCTTCTGCAGTTTAAAGGTTAAAAAAATGCCTAGATGATTTTTAATTAATTTAAGAAATTTTGGCTTGTACCCAATCATAACGTCGGACATGCTCAGTAAGAATCAACTGTCAACGTTCTAAAAGGCAGACTCACAGCTGCTGAGCTTGGCTAATCTGGGGGCACACCCACACCAGATTTTGCTTTCACTTGAGACAGTCCTGGCTTCCCCCAGAGAATCCTGGGAAGTGTAGTTTGTGAAGGGGGCTGAGAGGAGACTCCTATTCTGAGAGAGCTCCAGTGGCCAGACTGGTTTAACAGTCAGCTGCTCTGATTTTAGATCTGTGAGGGGAACAGGCGTCTCCTAGCAACTCTCAGCACCCTTCACTAACTACACTTCCCAGGATTCTTTCGGAGAAGCCATAACTGTCCAAAGTGAAATAAAGGCCTGGTGTGGATGTGGCCAGGGACAGCTTTGGTTTAAATTTGGGTGGGAGGCTACATGTGCCTGCTGTAGAATAAAAAGGTGGGGGAAACTGGAAAGAAATAATAATGATCACAATGTTTTCATTTTGGAAAGGAAAGGGGCTTCCCTTCTGCCCAGAGCCCCCCCACCCAATCTCCCCCTCCCCTCCCCCTCCCCCACCTCCTCCCCATGGTCAGTTTTACCTATCTTAAGCATCATTGCACAGGAGTAAACACCATTGAACTCAAAAAACATGCATATGATCAAACCTCCCCTCCCCTTTCCTTTGCCCCCTCCCTCCAATCGCCTCCTTCCACTGCCCTACAAATTTGTCAAAATGCAAACACAATTTGGGTTGGTCTTTCACAGTCCAGTCCACTTCCTGTGTAGCTTGGAAGAATTTGGTAGCATGTGCCTCTGAGCATATGGTGAGTGGTGGCAACACCTGCAATCAGCCCAAATAATAGAAAGAAGATATGTCCTGTGCTGATCTTGTTTTAGCAGGGAGGAAGCAACATTATGAAGACAGTTGATGTAGTTCACATGGTCACTTTAAATATGTCTGATTTACTTTGCAATTTTAGTGAAATTTTCTATAGGAAATCATTTTCTTTTGCTTCTATTTCTATGAATATGTGAAGTACAGCAATACTTTGCCAAATTTACACTAAGGAAACTCCAAACATAATGGTGGAATAATGGCACTGACTTCTGCAGAATAGTCTCCAGCGGACCTCAGAAGTGTCTCAATTTGCACAAGATAAAACAGTGGGAGGTGAAATATATCCTAGCAAAATTCTGGGTGTGCTCTATGTTTTTAATTGATCGTGAACACCTTGCCTTAAATAAAGTGGTTTAAACATAGCAGGCTGAAAACATGCATCCTCTTTTTTCCAACAACTAGAGTCATTGATGAAATAGCAACATATTGTGCTTGTGTTGGGTCCACATCAGCTGTTTCGGAGGAGTCTTAGTACGGAGGAACATGGGTGATGCCACCCCAATTTCAGTGATCATGGGTAGAGGGTAATATAGCCATGGGGATGTGGTGAATTACGGCAAAAGACAAGGGCAAGGCTATCTGCACCTTGTTCCTTGCTGCCACTCCTCTCATGAATGGGTTCCGCGTTGCTCATCTGCTGTGCCCACTGGCCTGTTACACAATAAGACCACTTTCATCCATGATTTGATTGTGGATGAAGGTGCCAATTTGGTGTGCATTACTGAGACCTGGGTGGGTGAGCTGGGAGGAGTTGATCTGACCCAGGTTTGCCCACCTGGATACTCGGTGCAACACCAGCACAGGCTACAGGGACAGGGGGGAGGAGTTGCGGTGGTCTCCAGAACTTCCATCTCTGTCACCAGGAAACCACTCTGTCTGTCGAGACTTTGGATCGGGATCCTGAAGACGATGTTGGAGAGAGTGGGGAGGGGGATTTGGAATTCCAGGAGCTGCAGCTGGGGAGCGAAGAGGAGGGGGGCGAGAGAGAGATGTCTACAGTAAGAGACCTTGGGATTCCAACGGCTGCGGACTCATCCCTACCAGTTCTCACGCCTCCCTTCGAGCCACGGGGAGGGGAGATGGAGGAGGAGTCGGAGGATACGTAACTCCTCCTCAGCCCAGCAGCCCCGGAAAGAAGCGGGTGTCCAGTTTCCACTCCCCCGGCCCCCCCGCACGGGATAGAGACGTCAGTACTTTGGAAGGAGAGGGACCCAAGGATCCCCCCTCTCCCCGAGCTCGAAGACGGCAGAGGAGAGAGGAGCAGAAAAAGGCGGAGGGAGGGGGATCTCTCCGAAGAAGTGCGAGGCTGCGTGCCCGCCTCCCTCCTTCATAAGTGATGGGGAGGCGGGAAAACTTTGCTGTGTCAACTTATTTATTTTATTTATTTATTTAAAAAGTTTATATCCCGCTTCAGTTCCAAAGAATTCTAAGCGGCCAAAACAATAACATAGTGCAAACACATTATACAATATACAATATATAAAAAATATAAATCATCTCTCACATTACAATTCAAAAGCTAACCGAAATAAAAAGGTCTTAACTTGGAGACGAAAACTAATTAAAGAGGGGGAAGAACGAATTTCCTGCGGAAGAGAATTCCAAAGAGTTGGTGCTACCACCGAAAACGATCTATTCCTAATACCAGTCCGATGAATTTGGGAAAAAGAAGGAATATTAAGGCCGGGGTCTAATGAAGATCTTAAAGAACGAGCAGGCTCATAAAATGAAATACGATTTGAAAGATAACTAGGGCCTGAACCAGATAAAGCTCTAAACGTTAAAACCAGGATTTTAAACTGAACTCGATAAGAAATTGGAAGCCAGTGTAGTTGTTTTAGGAGCGGAGTAGTGTGAACTCGCCAACCTGCTCCTATTAACATCCTGGCAGCCGCTCTTTGGACTAATTTCAGTTGACGAAGTATTTTAAGGGGAAGTCCAGTATAAAGCGAGTTACAGTAGTCTAACTTAGACGTAACCAAGGAATGGGTAACCGTGGTTAGGTCAGAGAGTTCCAGAAAAGGGCGCAATTGGCGAACCAATTTTAGGCGGGCAAAGGCACTTCTGGAAGTTGCTAAGACATGGGCCTCCAAAGTCAAGGCCGAATCCAGAAGGACACCCAAACTACAAACCTGGGTCTTTAAAGGGAGTAAAACTCTGTCTAATAACGGTACATTCCCTATTTCCAATTTGGTTCGGTGCCCAACCACCAGCACCTCTGTTTTATCTGGGTTCAATTTCAGCTTATTCTGTGTCATCCAGGTCTTAACTGCTGTTAGACAATTATTTAAAGGAAGGATGGCATCTTTCATATCCGGAGGGAAGGAAAAATAAAGCTGGGTGTCATCAGCATATTGGTGAAACCGAATTCCAAACCTCCGGATGATCTCTCCCAGTGGTTTCATGTAAATGTTAAACAGCATCGGTGAAAGCACAGAGCCCTGTGGTACTCCGCATGACAACGGCCAGGGATCAGAGCTAAAATCCCCAAACAGTACTCTCTGTGATCTGCCCTCCAAGAAAGAGCAGAGCCACGGAAAAACAGTGCCTCATAAGCCCATCTCGGAGAGGCAGCCCAAGAGAATGTCATAAGAACATAAGAACATAAGAAGAGCCTGCTGGATCAGGCCAGTGGCCCATCTAGTCCAGCATCCTGTTCTCACAGTGGCCAACCAGGTGCCTGGGGGAAGCCCGCAAGCAGGACCCGAGTGCAAGAACACTCTCCCCTCCTGAGGCTTCCGGCAACTGGTTTTCAGAAGCATGCTGCCTCTGACTAGGGTGGCAGAGCACAGCCATCACGGCTAGTAGCCATTGATAGCCCTGTCCTCCATGAATTTGTCTAATCTTCTTTTAAAGCCATCCAAGTTGGCGGCCATTACTGCATCTTGTGGGAGCAAATTCCATAGTTTAACTATGCGCTGAGTAAAGAAGTACTTCCTTTTGTCTGTCCTGAATCTTCCAACATTCAGCTTCTTTGAATGTCCACGAGTTCTAGTATTATGAGAGAGGGAGAAGAACTTTTCTCTATCCACTTTCTCAATGCCATGCATAATTTTACACACTTCTATCATGTCTCCTCTGACCCGCCTTTTCTCTAAACTAAAAAGCCCCAAATGCTGCAACCTTTCCTCGTAAGGGAGTCGCTCCATCCCCTTGATCATTCTGGTTGCCCTCTTCTGAACCTTTTCCAACTCTATAATATCCTTTTTGAGATGAGGCGACCAGAACTGTACACAGTATTCCAAATGCGGCCGCACCATAGATTTATACAGCGGCATTATGATATCGGCTGTTTTATTTTCAGTACCTTTCCTAATTATCGCTAGCATGGAATTTGCCTTTTTCACAGCTGCCGCACACTGGGTCGACATTTTCATCGTGCTGTCCACTACAACCCCGAGGTCTCTCTCCTGATCGGTCACCGCCAGTTCAGACCCCATGAGCGTATATGTGAAATTAAGATCTTTTGCTCCAATATGCATAATTTTACACTTGTTTATATTGAATTGCATTTGCCATTTTTCTGCCCATTCACTCAGTTTGGAGAGGTCTTTTTGGAGCTCTTCACAATCCCTTTTTGTTTTAACAACCCTGAACAATTTAGTGTCATCAGCAAACTTGGCCACTTCACTGCTCACTCCTAATTCTAGGTCATTAATGAACAAGTTGAAAAGTACAGGTCCCAATACCGATCCTTGAGGGACTCCACTTTCTACAGCCCTCCATTGGGAGAACTGTCCGTTTATTCCTACTCTCTGCTTTCTGCTTCTTAACCAATTCTTTATCCACAAGAGGACCTCTCCTCTGATTCCATGACTGCTAAGCTTCCTCAGAAGCCTTTGGTGAGGTACCTTGTCAAACGCTTTTTGAAAGTCTAAGTACACTATGTCCACTGGATCACCTCTATCTATATGCTTGTTGACACTCTCAAAGAATTCTAATAGGTTACTGAGACAGGACTTTCCCTTGCAGAAGCCATGCTGGCTCTGCTTCAGCAAGGCTTGTTCTTCTATGTGCTTAGTTAATCTAGCTTTAATCATACTTTCTACCAGTTTTCCAGGGACAGAAGTTAAGCTAACTGGCCTGTAATTTCTGGGATCCCCTCTGGATCCCTTTTTGAAGATTGGCATTACATTTGCCACTTTCCAGTCCTCAGTCATGGTCGATCGTGTCAAACGCTGCTAAAAGATCAAGAATGACTAACAAAGAAACTTTCCCCTTGTCTAACTCTCTCCGGAGGTCATCCACTAAGGCCACCAATACGGTCTCAGTTCCATGACCCGGCCTAAAACCAGATTGAGATGAGTCGTAGTAATCTGTCAGCTCCAGGAAACTCTGGAGCTGAGAGGCCACCACTTTCTCAATAATTTTACTTAAAAAAGGTAAGTTGGACACGGGACGGAAACTATCTAAACTGGAAGGGTTCAAAGAAGGCTTTTTAAATAAGGGAATAACAATTGCTTCCTTTAGGCTGCCTGGAAGGTGGCCTTGCTGGAGGGAAGCATTGATCACCTCACTGATCCGGTCTGCGAGTCCCTTTCTGGACTGTTTTATAATCCAGGAGGGACATGGGTCTAGTGAACACGTGGTGGGTCTCATCCCTTCCAAAAGATTATCTATATCAGCGGGATGGATGAGCTGAAATGAGTCTAAAGTGGAACAGCAGATAGTAACTGTAGTAGAGGGCATAGCATCGATTACAACATTATTAGTATCAAGATCAGAACGAATCTGGGCAACTTTAGTACTAAAATATGTGGCTAGTTCTTGACAACGGGAGGCAGAATGATCGAAATTCGGCTTATGTTGGTCTTGATTAAGCAAGTCCTTAACCACCCGGAAGAGTTTTTTTGGTCGGCTGTCGGCAGACGAAATGGCAGCCGAGAAAAAGGCTCTTTGTGCCGTAAATCTAGATGTCATATAATGCTTCAAAAAGTTCTTAGCCTGAAGTTGGTCAAAAAGGCTCCGTGTCTTCAGCCAACGACGCTCTAAGCCCCTGTAAGTCCGTTTCATATCTGCCAATTCCTTAGAAAACCATGGGGCCACCTTAGATCGAGAGTGAGTAAGTGGACGTAAAGGGGCAATAGCATCTATAGTCCTGGACATTGTATTATTCCAAGAATCTACTAAATCAACAATGGAGTCACTAGTTCGAGGAACAAAAATTTTTTCAGCAGTAGATAAGAAAACAATTGGATTTAATAACCTTTTTAGGGGAATCATTTTTAAAGGATTCTTTCCTCTAAAAGGAGTATGTAATGGTGGTATTTTAAATTTAATCAAATAGTGATCTGTCCAAAGTAATGGGCGAATAGATAAATCACTAAGTGCCAAGTCCTCTTCATCAGGGCCAGTATAAAAAACAAGATCAAGAGTATGACCAGCTCTATGTGTGGGTTCCTTAATTAATTGAGATAATCCCAAAGTGGTCATAGTCTTCATAAAATCACAGGCCACACCATATAAAGAGGAATTGACATGAATGTTGAAATCTCCCAATACTAACAGGTTAGGGGACACCAACATTAGTTCCAAAATCAACTTCGATAGCTCCTGCAAGGCGGTCATAGAGCAACATGGGGAGCGATAGATCAATAAAATTGCCAAACCATCCTGGCTGCCAGATTTTAGACTAAGGGCTTCAAACCCAGAGAGAGATGGAAACGGCACTGTAGTCAGAGAGATAGTCTCTCTGTATATTATTGCTACTCCACCTCCAGGATCCTCAAGCCTGGGTTGATGTAAGGCCAAAAAGCCAGGCGGGCAGAGACTAATCAAGTTCACTCTGCCAGCCTCCTCTAACCAGGTTTCGGTAATGCATAATAAATCAGCTTGTTCATCCAAAATAAGATCTTGAATAATCACAGATTTCCTATTTACAGATTTTGCATTAAGAAGCAGAATCTGGGATCCGAAAAAATTATTTGGGAAAGAAGTCTGTCTCTCCTTTTGAGCTAATTGTGCAGGGGTTAGTAAGTGGCGATATGCTCTGCCTTCCTTGGGGCGGTCATATGGTGTTAACTGATTATACTTCCCTCTACCCGCTATTGTGGGAATGGGGTTTCTATCAAAGACCCTCGGTAAACATCCACCCCGATTCTCCGGGGAGGGAGACATACAGAAGGAGGTCAAATCTAGTTGTGATGAAACTCAAAAGCGAGCGGCATCAGATTCTGATAAAGATCTATATCTAAGAGGGTTTATATGAGGTTGGTCCCCAAGAGAAACAGAAAGTGCCAAATCCGCCATAGCGATTTTTTCTGAGGAGCTACAGGCAATTTCGGCTACTGAATGATGGTCAGAATTTTTTGTACTCTGTGACAACCTGGTATTCTGCAACAGCCTAAGGAGATTATGCAGGTCATTAATGATGTCTTGTTGAGCCATGTCAGAGAAACTAGGGAATTTAGTCACTAATTCTTCAACATGGGGCCCTTGGAGTATCAGAGGCTGACCAGCTGGCTCTATTCGTTTAGGGTACTCAATTAAAAGTGGGGATACAGTGGGCAAAGACGCCGATACTTTATAATCATTACAGTTGGTTAAGGAGTCCCTAGAACTCATCAAAGCATCTAGGCTAGGGGGAAGTGAGGAAACAGCACTTTCTTTCAACGCTGCAGGATTAGATAGTTAGGGAATCTAGTGAGTTAGATTAGAGGTTTGCATGAAGCTCAGTAAATCCAATGTTGAAATTTCCTTAATAAAGAAAAAATTAATCACACCCACGAGTTCGACTATTGCCTCCCATCCTGGGCACGACACTGTCTTGGAGCTGGCTGTGAGGGCCTGCACCTAGTGTTGGGCTGAGGAGATAGTAAACTAGGGTTGCTGCTGGTGTACCATCCACCCTGCTGCCCGGCAGCTTCTCTGACTGAGCTGGTGGAGGTCATCTCAGCTGTGGTGTTGGAGCAGCCCAGAACGATAGTCCTGGGTGATTTCAACGTCCATGCTGAGGCTGCCTCTAGTGTTCCAGCTCGGGACTTCATGGCCTCCATGACAACCATGGGTTGTCTCAAGTTGTTACTGGCCTGACACATAGGGCAGGACACACCCTCTACTTATTTTTTGCTCCAGGTGGAGGAAGGGGTGGTCTGGAGATGGGGGGGGATGTCACCCCATTGTCATGGTCAGATCACTTCCTGGTGAAGTTTAGACTTATGGCTCCGATCCTTCCCTGTAGGGGTGGTGGATAGATTAAGATGGTCTGCCCCTGGAGTCTAATGGAATCCACTGGATTCCTGAATGCCCTGGGGAAGTTCCCAGTAGATAGAGCAGGTGATCCTATTGAAGCCCTTGTCACACTGTGGAACAGTGAGGTGCATCGGGCCCTTGACACGGTTGCCTCCGAGTGCCCACTCCACCATTGTGGAGCCCGGTTTGCACCTTGGTACACCAGTGAGCTAAGGGCAATGAAACAGGCTAGACAATGGCTAGAGCACAAGTGGTGAAAGACTTGCTGTGAGGCTGATCGGGCTGATCGCTACTGTGTGGCAGTGCGGGCAGCAAAGAAGGCCCACTTCTGTGCCTCCATCGCATCGTCAAGTAGCTGTCCGGTGGAGCTTTTCTGTATTGTCAGGAGTCTGTTGATATCAACTCCAGGAAATGGAATTTTAGACCCTTCGGAGGCCCACGGTGAATTGTTTGCAAGGCAATTTGAAGGTAACGCTTCTCACCTCTGTTGATGTCCCATCTACATCTACTGTAGTCCCCAATGAGTGTCCAGTGCAACATCTGCTGCAACTTCTTGGGAACGGTTTCAGTTGATGCGACCTGATGACATAGACAAGGTGCTTGTGATGATGCGGCCAGCAATGAGTCCTCTTGACCCTCGCCCTTCTTGGCTCATTAAAGCTTGCTGAGGGGTTTGACCGAGTGGATCCAGGGTGTGGTCAATGCATTATTGCGGGAGGGAGTGGTTCTGGGCACCTTGAAAGAGGCAGTGATCCAACCACTCCTGAAAAAGCCCACCCTGGACCCATTGTTTCATAACTACTACCAACCGGTTGCAAATACCCCCTTCTTAGGGAAGGTGATTGAGAGGGTTGTGGCGTAGCAACTGCAAGTACTCTTGGATGAAACAGATTATCTTGACCCATCCCAGTCTGGGTTCAGGCCTGGTTATGGGACTGAATCGGCCTTGGTCGCTCTGATGGATTACCTTTATTGGGAGAAGGACAGGGGGAGTGCGACCCTGTTATTCTTACTTGATCTCTCAGCGGCTTTTGATACCATTGACCATGGTATCCTTCTGGGCCGACTTGGTGAGATGGGTATTGGAGGAACTGTTTTAGAGTGGTTCCGATCCTATCTCCAAGGTCGCTCTCAGAGGATAGCGTTGGGTGACTGTCTTTCGGCCCCCTGGCAGCTGTGCTGTGGGGTTTCGCAGGGTACCATCTTGTCCCCCATGCTGTTTGACATCTATATGAAGCCTTTGGGAGAGGTCATCAGGAGATTTGGGGTGAGGTGTTAGCAGTATGCTGATGATACCCAGCTCTATTTCTCTGTAACAACTGGATTGGGAGAGGCCGTGCAAGCCCTGGACCGCTGCCTGGACTCGGTGGTGGGCTGGATGAGGGCCAATAAACTGAGTCTGAATCCTAGTAAGACGGAAGCACTGTGGGTTGGTGGTTCCTGACTTTTGATAATTGGTCAGTTGTCTGCTTTGGATGGGGTTGTACTCCCTCTGAAAGAGCAGGTCCATAGTCTGGGGGTGTTCCTGGATCCATTTTTGTCACTAGAGGACCAGGTGACCTCTCTGGCTAGGAGTGCCTTTTACCAGCTTTGGCTGGTGAGACACCTGCTGCCGTTTCTGGACCGGGATAGCCTGACCACTGTTGTCCACACACTGGTGACCTCTAGGCTAGATTACTGTAATGTGCTCTATGTGGGGCTGCCCTTGAGGTTGGTCCGGAAGCTGCAGCTGGTGCAAAATGTGGCCGTGTGATTGCTCACTGGGGCAGGGCATCGCCAACATGTCACCCCGCTGCTGAAAGAACTGCACTGGCTGCCCATTTGCTATGGGGCCAAGTTCAAGGTTCTCGTTTTGCTGTACAAAGCCTTATGCAGCTTGGGACCAGGATACCTGAAAGACCATCTTACCCCTGATATACCCAGTCGGTCACTGCCCTCTGCAGGTGAAGGTCTCCTGCAGATGATGATGATGAATTAAATCCAGACAAGACAGAAATGCTCTTCGTCAGTCGTGGGGCCAAACTAGAAACGTGGAATGTACCTGTGTTAGATGGGGTTACACTCCCCCTGAAGACTCAAATCCGCAGCTTGGGTGTGCTTCTGGACTCGGCTTTGAACCTGGAAGCTCAGGTTTCTGCTGTGTCCAGGAGCGCTTTTGCCCAGTTAAGACTGGTTCGCCAGCTGCGCCTGTTTTTAGAGATGTCTGATCTGACGAAGGTAACTCATGCCCTAGTTACATCCCGGCTTGACTACTGCAACGCACTCTACGTGGGGCTGCCTTTGAAGACAGTTCGGAAGCTTAAATTGGTTCAACGTGCAGCAGTAAGAATGCTGACAGGGGCTGACATTCGTGCCCATACAACCCCCCTGTTGCAACAGCTCCACTGGTTGCCAATTTGCTTCCAGACTCAATTCAAGGTGCTGGTGTTGTCCTTTAAAGCCCTTCACGGCTTGGGCCCTGTCTATCTGTCCGATCGGTTGTCTTCTTATGAACCCCCCCATTCTCTCAGGTCCTCCGATAATTCGCTCCTTAGGATACCTTCAACCTCACAAGTTCATCTTTCAGGAACCAGAGATAGGGCGTTCTCTGTTATCGCCCCTACACTCTGGAATTCCCTGCCAATAGAGGTCCGGTCAGCCTCCTCGCTTCCGGCATTCCGTCGCCAGGTCAAGACGTTCCTTTTCCGTCTTGCATTTAACCTGGACTGAGGAATAGGAAATCTCTTGACCACAAGAGATTATGGAGTAATTATGTGTTTATTGTATTGTATACAGTTTTTACTATTTTAATCTTATCTTATAAGTTTGTATCTATGGTGTATGTCTTGCTTTTATAAGGTATTCTCGGTCTATGTTCTTTTATTATACAGTTGTCCGCCGCTCTGAGCTTTTCAGGAAGATAGAGCGGCATAGAAATGTTTTAAATAAATAAATAAATAAATAAATAAATAATAAATAATAATAAACTTTATTTCTACCCCGCCCTTTTTCCAATAGGACTCAGAGCGGCTTACAACTAAAAACAACACCATTAAAACATACAGAGTATATTATTAAAAAAGAATTAAACTATGAGAAAAATTAAAACCATAAAATATAGGTTAAAAACAGTGGACAATTTAAAATAATAAAATCATATAATGTAATCACCAAACCTATGACACTTAATCCTGGTTGTTCTCTATCCCAAATGCCCGTTGAAATAAAACAGTCTTTACTGGTCACCGGAAAGACAGCAAGGAAGGAGCTGATCGCACCTCACTCGGAAGGGAGTTCCACAGCCTAGGAGCGGCCACCGAAAAGGCCCTATCTTGTGTCTGCGTCATATGTGCTTGCGAAGGTGTGGGGAACACAAGAAGGGCCTCACCTGAAGATCTCAAATCCCAGACAGGTTCATGTAGGGAGATACGATCTGTCAAATAGTCTGGACCTGAGCCGTATAGGGCTTTGTAGGTCAAAACCAGCACTTTGAATTGTGACCGGAAACAAATTGGCAGCCAGTGGAGCTGTTGTAACTGTTGGTCAGTGAAGCAGGCTGTGAGACTCACAGACAGGGTTTTTTAGCAAACAGAGTGAAACCTGAAGCAGAAGGGTTAAGCTGTGAGAACAGAGCGCCAGGTTTGCCAAGGTCAGTAGCTGGCTGGGAAGCCTGATAAGGTGGGATGCTTGGAAAAGCTCAGTGTGGGGGAAAAGCTGTCTGTGAAGAGAACTGTGTCTAATGTCTTTGCCTAGTAAAGACTCTTACAAGAAACTTGCCTGGCCTGGCTTATTCCTGTTCTATGCGACTCTTGGATTCCATCCTTGTATGATCTATACACGCACACGCCAACAGTAACAGGGGAGTTGTATGGTCCCTGTAACCAGCCCCGGTTAGCACTCTGGCCGCAGCTCTTTGTACCAATTTAAGTTTCCGAACAGTCTTCAAAGGCAGCCCCATGTAGAGCGCATTAAAGTATTCTAAGTGGGATGTAACCAAGGCATGCATCACCCTAGTCAGATCAGGTAGCTCCAGGAACGGGTGCAGCTGGCGCACCAGTTTTAATTAGGCAAATGCGCTCCTGGATACAGCAGCAATCTGGGCCTCCAAATTCAAAGCTGAGTCCAGGAGTACACCCAAACTGCGAACCTGAGACTTCAGGGGGAGTGAGACCCCATCCAGCACCGGTTGAATCCCTATTCCCTGATCTGCCCTCCGACTGACCAGGAGTACCTCTGTTTTGTCAGGATTTAATCTCAACTTGTTTGCCCTCATCCAGTCCATCACTGATGCCAGACACTGGTTTAGGGTCTGTACGGCTTCCTTGGCTTCAGGTGGAAGAGAGAAATAGAGTTGAGTGTCATCAGCATACTGATGGCACCGAACCCCCAAACCCCGGACAACCTTTCCCAGCGGTGTCATATAGATGTTAAATAACATGGGGGACAAAACGGAACCCTGCGGGCACCCCATAGGTCAATGACCAGGGGGTCGAGCAGGAGTCCCCCAGTACCACTTCTGGGTTCGGTCCTCCAGGAAGGACTGGAGTCACTGTAACACTGTGCCCCCAAGTCCCATCTCGGCAAGGCGGCCCAGAAGGATACCATGATCGATCGTATCGAAAGCCGCTGAGAGGTCCAGAAGAACCAGCAGAGACACACTCCCCCTGTCCAGTTCTCAGCGTAGGTCATCCACCAAGGCGACCAAAGCCGTCTCTGTCCCATAGCCAGGCCTGAAACCAGATTGAAATGGATCCAGATAATCCGTATCATCCAGGAATCTCTGGAGTTGGGCGACCACCACACGCTCTATTATCTTGCTTAAAAATGGAATATTGGAGACTGGCCGGTAGTTACCTAGTAAAGAGGGATCCAGGGAGGGCTTTTTCAGCAGTGGTCTTATAACTGCCTCCTTTAAGCATGATGGAATTCTGCCTTGTTGTAGAGAGGCATTAACTACTCCCCTGACCCAATCGACCAGTCCCCCTCTGGTACTTCTAATGAGCCAGGAAGGGCAAGGGTCCAGTACACACCAAGGATCTTGTCCACATCCTCAGGCAAAACAAGTTGAAAAGAATCCATTTTAATTGGACAAACAGACGCCGAAGTTACATCCTCAGAGACTGTATCCATTTTAGCGTCCAAGTCACAGCGAATCTGAGCGACTTTGTCCGCAAAGTGCCGTGCAAATTCTTGACAGCGGTCTGCTGAGTGGTCAGAATTACCCTCACGGGGGCTGGAACTTAAAAGCCCCCTAACCACTCGAAACAGTTCCGCTGGACGGCTCCCAGCAGACGCAATGGAGGCCGAGGTGGTTTGTTCTGCACAATATAGGAAATGGACGTTTAGTGTAGCGGCACCTACCCTGTGGAATTCCCTCCGCTTAAATATTAGACAGGCGCCATCTCTGCTATCTTTTTGATGCCTTTTGAAGACTTTCCTCTTTCAACAAGCCTTTCAGGTTGAGACCTTTCCCAGCCTGTGTTAGAATTGTTTGTCCCCGGTGTGAGTTTTGTGATGCGAAGCAAGCTGGCCACTCTGACAAAAGCTCTTTCCACACTCCAAACATTGATAACGTGTGTCCCCTGTATGAGTTCTGTGATGCAAAGTAAGGGCACATCGCTCACTGAGGTTTGTCCCCTGTGTGAATTCTTTGATGCGAAGTAAGGGCGTTACTCCATCTGAAGCTTTTTACACACTCGAAGCATTGATAAGGTTTGTCCCCTGTGTGACTTCTTTGATGTACCGTAAGGGCGCTACTCCATCTGAAGCTTTTTCCACACTCGAAGCATTGATAAGGTTTGTCCCCAGTGTGAGTTTCGTGATGCGAAGTAAGATTGCTATTCTAAAAGAAGCTCTTTCCACACTCCAAGCACTGATAAGGTTTGTCCTGTGTGAGTTCTTTGATGCACCATAAGATGGCTACTTTGACTGAAGCTTTTTCCACACTCCTGTCAGCTCTACACTGCGTCAGCAGTGCTGGTGGGGGCTGGAAATTCCTGGGTGGTTGGCAGGTAAGCAAAGCCCTTAGCCGGCAGTCTGGCCGTAAATCTGCCAGGTCTAGGAGGAGGGAAGCTGATAAGGGCCAGGCCTGTCCGAAGCGTACTTGCCGAGTCAGGAGTCCAGAAGCGAGGTCAGTAGAGGTCCGGGATCAAGTGCCAAGGGGTCAGTCCAAAAGAGGTTGCAAGGAAACTAGGAATACACGAAGCCACGCCTGACGCTGCAGTCAGCAACAAGCCGAAGTGAAGGTGTGCCTCATAAGAAGCAGGTTTGACAGCAGGTGTGAGCCCTCAGCGTTTTGGCCTTAAGGGGACAGGCCTGCCTCTCTTCTGCCTGACCTTCTGCTGTCTACGTTCTGCAGGTGAGGGAGGAGAATCCTGTTCACTGTCTGCGTCTGGCTGCAGGGCCTTTGCTGTATCTGGGGTGCTCTGCAGCTGAGGGGGAGAAGGAGCTGGATTCTCAGGAGTCTCCTCCGTGTCTCCTTCTGGGTCTGCTGCTTCTGGGTCTGCTGCTGTTACTCCCAAGTCGTCCTCATCTGAGGAGTCCTCTGACGGGGCCATGACAACTCCAAGCATTTATAAGGTTTGTTCCCTCTGTGAGTTCTTTGATGTGAAGTAAGGGTGCTACTGTCACTGAAGCTCTTTCCACACTCCAAGCATTTATAAGGTTTGTCCCCTGTGTGAATTCTTTGATGCAAAGTAACACTCCTATTGTTACTGAAGCTCTTTCCACACTCCAAGCATTTATAAGGTTTGTCGCCAGTGTGAGTTCTTTGATGAGAAGTAAGGTGGCTACTCTGACTGAAGGTCTTTCCACACTCCAAGCATTTATGAGGTTTGTCACCTGTGTGAGTTCTTTGATGAGAAGTAAGGTGGCTACTCTGACTAAAGTTCTTTCCACACTCCAAGCATTTATAAGGTTTGTCCCCTGTGTGAGTTCTTTGATGCAAAGTAAGGTTGCTACTCCACCTGAAGCTCTTTCCACACTCCAAGCATTTATAAGGTTTATCCCCGGTGTGACATCTTTGATGCGAAGTAAGTTGGCCACTCTGACTGAAGGTCTTTCCACACTCCAAGCATTTATGAGGTTTGTCACCAGTGTGAGTTCTTTGATGAGAAGTAAGGTGGCTACTCTGACTGAAGTTCTTTCCACACTCCAAGCATTTATAAGGTTTGTCCCCTGTGTGACATTTTTGATGAGAAGTAAGGGTGCTACTGTAACTGAAGTTCTTTCCACACTCCAAGCATTTATAAGGTTTGTCACCTGTGTGAGTTCTTTGATGCACCATAAGGTTGCTACTCCACCTGAAGCTCTTTCCACACTCCAAGCATTTATGAGGTTTGTTCCCTCTGTGAGTTCTTTGATGTGAAGTAAGGCTGCTACTCCACCTGAAGCTCTTTCCACACTCCAAGCATTTATAAGGTTTGTCCCCGGTGTGACATTTTTGATGAGAAGTAAGGGTGCTACTGTAATTGAAGCTCTTGCCACACTCCAAGCATTTATAAGGTTTGTCCCCTGTGTGAATTCTTTGATGCAAAGTAACATTCCTATTGTTACTGAAGCCCTTTCCACACTCCAAGCATTTATAAGGTTTATCGCCGATGTGAGTTCTTTGATGACAAGTAAGGTGGCTACTCTGACTGAAGGTCTTTCCACACTCCAAGCATTTATGAGGTTTGTCACCTGTGTGAGTTCTTTGATGCACTGTAAGGTGGTAACTCCGACTGAAGCCCTTTCCACACTCCAAGCATTTATAAGGTTTGTCGCCAGTGTGACATCTTTGATGCGAAGTAAGTTGGTCACTCCGACTGAAGCTCTTGCCACACTCCAAGCATTTATAAGGTTTGTCGCCAGTGTGACATCTTTGATGCGAAGTAAGTTGGCCACTCTGACTGAAGCTTTTTCCACACTCCAAGCATTTATAAGGTTTGTCCCCTGTGTGAGTTCTGTGATGCGAAGTAAGGTGGTCACTCCGACTGAAGCTCTTTCCACACTCCACACATTTATAAGGTTTGTCCCCTGTGTGGGTTCTTTGATGCGAAGTAAGGGTGCTACTCCACCTGAAGCTCTTGCCACACTCCAAGCATTTATAAGGTTTATCCCCGGTGTGACATCTTTGATGCGAAGTAAGTTGGCCACTCTGACTGAAGCTCTTTCCACACTCCAAGCATGTATGAGGTTCTTCCCATGTGTGAATTCTTTGATGCGACATAAAGTTGCTATTGTCACTGAAGCTCTTTCCACACTCCAAGCATGAATGAGGTTTGTCCCCTGTGTGCGTCTGTCGCTCCTCTTGTCTCTTTGCTCCATCTTGACTCCTCAGTTTCTGCTCCTGCATCTGCTCCTCAGCTTTTCCCAGTGATACTTCAGATGGTTCTCCCTCAGCCTTGACCCCCCACATGTGTCCTGATGGAAAGGAAAGGAAAGGAGATAAAATGCTGTGGAGAAATCCTGTGAATATATTATGATTCCTATTTATGAAAACATATTTCTGGGAGCTCTGTTGATATCAGAGTTTACCTGTCAAAGCTTGAGGCCTTGTACGGAGTTAGTTTAGCAGTAGTTGCTTGGTAACAGGTTGTGAAAAGAGACACACACAGAGAGAATTCTAATGAAAATCTGCTCTCTTATTCCTCCATTTAAGGTGGACAGCCCAGTACTTATGCACAGCTGGAATGTACAAACCTAGGATGGATCCTGTCTGACAGGAACATGGCCATTTCCACTGCCCAGAAGGCAGTTTGCATCCCCTCCCTCCCAAAATATTAGCCCCCTGTTAGCTGCACAATGAGATAGTGCTGGAAGATTCTACTCCCAGGACAGATGGCACTCTGTGAGCTACTGGGGAAGAACAAAGGACAAGTACGAGTAGCGCTGTGACTAATGACGCAGCTGGGTCAAAGCCCAAAGGAAGCCCAGAGGCTGATGCTCACAGATGCGAAAGGAGAGTCCGGAGTTGCATGACGCACACAACAGGAACATGGAATGTGAGAAGCATGAACCAGGGAAAGTTAGAAATTGTCAAGCAAGAAATGGACGCATCAACATTACAATAGTTGGTGTGAGTGAATTAAAATGGACAGGAAGGGGACATTTCCAATCAGGCAACTACAAAATATTTTATGCAGGAAATGAGAAATTAAGAAGAAACAGGGTTGCTCTAATAGTGAGAAGTGATGTAGCAAAAGCAATTAGGAGCTATAATGCACAGTCTGAGTGAGTGATATCAATGAGATTTAATGGGAAACCTATCAACATAACTATCATCTAAGTCCATCTCCAATTGCAAACACAGAAGAAGAGGAAATTGAGAGATTTTATGAAGAAGTACAGGAAGAAATTAAAGAACAATTTAGACCAAAAATAGGGATGTTGAATAATCAACAGGGGAACAAACTGACAGACTGAGATAAAATAAAAGGAAGATGGAAGCAATACACTGAAGAACTCTATGAAAAAATCCCCAGGCAACCAATATGGAAAACTAAACAATGGCCCACAGACTGGAAGTGTTCAAGATATATCCCAACTCCAAAGAAAGGGGATCCCAGGGAATGCAGTAATTTCTGAACTATAGCCTTAATATGCCATGGAAGTAAAGTAAAGGCTCTTATACCATGTATGGAGAGAGAAGTGCCAGATGTCCAAGCTGGTTTTACAAAGGGAAGAGGTACCACAGATCGTATTGCAAACATACGTTGGATAATGGAACGGAGCAAGGAATTTCAGAAGGAAATCACACTGTGCTTTATAGATTATAGCAAAGCCTTTGACTGTGTAGATTATGAAAAACTATGGAATGCTTTAAAAGAAATGGGGGTGCCACAGCATCTGATTGTCCTGATGTGCAACCTATACTCTGCACGAGAGGCTACTGTAGGGTCAGAATATGGAGAAACCGATTGGTTCGCCATCAGATCTAGCCAAGGATCCCCCCACTTCAGTGTCAGGTTTCTTTCAACATGTGCTGCGGTAGGAGTAGGCGGGGGCCTGCCATTGAAGTACTATTGGGCAGGGGACATAATTGCAGTGGGAGGCGGACTGGCCATTTCAGGGGAAGGGATGTAAGACACGTTCATGCTTGCATCCCTTCCGGTCCCCCTTCCAACCCTCCGGACACTGGTAGCTATGCTGGGAACTCCCTGGATCTTACTGTCCTGCTGATGAATGCAAGGTCAGTGACTAAGGAAACCACTTTCATTCAGGACTTAATCCTGGATGAATGCGCTGACCTTGCTTGTATTACCGATACCTGTCTAAATGACCAAGGCGGAGTACGTCTCTCCCAGCTCTGCCCACCAGGTTTTGTGGCACCCCAGCAGCCTAGATCCAGGGGACGGGGAGGTGGGGTCGCAATTGTCACCATCTCAGCATGCATTCTCTTTGGAGTTTTAAAACATTTTTATTTGAACAAAGATTTTATGGGATAAATGGTGGATAACTCTGAACTCCTGCTGTTGCGTGCATCTATAACTGAGATGATGCTTGGAAATGTTGCACAATTTGAGGCCTTGAAGTCGACCTATGAAGGGCCTCTCATGTTCAGAACAGCAGAACATCCCTCCCAGCAGCTCAGCAAGCTACCAGTGATTTTTATTTGCTCCCCACAGTGGGAGCCATTTAAGGATGAAGACAGCAGGACACGGTGTCTAATCTTGGCATGAGCACAAACTCCTAGGATTGGCATAAGGGTCTCCTCTTGTTGTGAGGGGAGAACTGCTGCAGTGAAGGAACTGGTGGTCTTCACCCAGCCCCTGCTTTTGTCCTTGGTCCTTCAGCTTAGATTTTAAAATGGGGGTGAAAATGGGGCTGTAGTCAGTCAGGCTGTCGCCCCCGTGATGCTGCTTCCCCTGACCCAGCTTGCGCACTTACACAGCCCTACTACTGCGCCCTCAGCCATGATGCCGCTGAGACCCAGGGAGAGCCTGGGCCGCCGTCACAGCAGCCAAGAGCGGTGGCTCTGGCAGAAGTACGGAGCCAACGGAAACAAGCCCCTGCAAAAGCCGTATTCTCCACCCCCGCGCCTTTAACAGCGGTATTAAGAAGGGGGTTGAGGTTGCAATCTTATCAACGTGGCAAGTTCTCTGGAAGATGATGGGACTTGTCTGAGCTACCGTGCATAAAACCATGAATGCGGCGTTTCGAGCTACCCCACTACCTCCGGCCTTTGGAGGGCTTGCAAGAAGTGGCTGCAGGAGTGAGACTGTGTGTTTCTAGGAGCAAAGCTGAAACGGTCTTAACTTCCTGTTATTTTTGCCATATTGCCAAGAGGTACAATGTGGCCTGCTAAAGAATGTCATGTTATACTTCTAGTATTGAAAAGGGTTTTGTGTTTGCTGTGACATCTGTTATTGTTTTATTATGAAACTGTTTTTGTAATTGTTGTTTGCTTTTATAAGCCATTTTGAGCACAATTGTCTTTTTTTGTAAGTTGCTTTGAGTTCCATTTTGGAAAAAGTGACTAATAAATATTAATAATAATAATTGTCTGCAGGGAATCTATCTCCCCTGCCAGGTACCCTGTCCCTAACACCTCCAGCAGTGAGTGTGTGTGCCTGGCATTGGGTCAGGGAGACAGAGTGGGGATTCTGGTGGTGTACCGGCCGCCCTGAGCTGGTGGAGCTGGTCTTGGCGTTGGTGTTGCGGTTCCCCAGGGTGATGGTCTTGGGTGACTTCAACATACATGCTGAGGTTAGACTCACAGGTCCAGCTCAGGGCTTCACAGCTGCCATCACAACCATGGGGCTGTCTCTAATATCATCTGGACCAATGTGGCAGGACACACACATGGTTAGTTGTGGTCAGTGACCAAGGTACCGGTTCAAAGCCAACCCTCTCCTGAATGAACGCACACTGGTCAATAGAAATCACTTATTGAAAGAATAAAAGAGGTGCACACTTACAGCAGCAAAATAGTTCCTTCATATCAACACTCAAAAGGGGCAAGGAAAAGCACAGTTGGCTCCAGAATCGTACTCAAAGAGTGCTTATCAATGGAGCTGGGAAACTTCGGCTGCCTTCAGTTCCTCCAATCCCAGCTACGCTGCTCACGCTTCCCGCCCACAACTCCAGAGACCGGGATCTCCTTATGCCCCCACCCGCCACCCAGACATTTTCTCCTCCCTCTCCAGAGGAATCAGCCTTTGCAGTTTGTGTCTGCCTAGCAGCAGTGAGGTCACTAGGGTTGGTGTCACCCAGTGCGGTAACTCATGGTGTCACCCCCATGGACCTCCTCCCGTACCAGACCATACAGAATCCTTAGTAATGTCTTTTGTACCAATGTTACTCGCAAATCGTAATTCCCGTATATCTCTGAATGTAATGGCAATAGTAGTGACATAAACAACTAGCAAAATTAAAATTACACCTTTAAATTACAATATCATACGCACAGACCAAATTCTTGCTCTTATCACTAATGGGAGTTAATTATCTTGCATATGCCCATAGTAAATTTTCAGATACTTTCAGACCCTCAGCAATTTTCAAGTGGTCTATGTAGAACAAAGGTTTGGGAACCCCTGGAATAAGACACCTGCTCATGTCCCTATGCTGCTCTCACCCCTCATTTAGGTGCCTGGGATGCATGCGTGTGGACACACCTCCTTACAATGATGGAAAGTGATTCTTAATCATAAGTCTCCAGACACAAAGTTACATAGGTATTCATCAGTTGTTTAGTAGAAAATTCAGAGCTGCAGGGTCCCTTCATGATAGTTACAGCCACGTACACCCTTTTTTGCTCCTGGATTAAGAATGAGATCTTTGTTAATGCATTCTCTCACAACAACAAACATCTCTAGGAGCCAATCAGCATGAAAGTGGAGCGCGTTAGCAACTGAGAAGAGTCTTCTCAGTGGTTGACTCACCTCCTTTCAGCAGGAAAGGCAAGCAAGCATATTAGAAGTCTCTTTTCAGTGACTAACACACTCCCTTTTCATGCTGACTGTAGGATGCTTGGAGACATAGGGACCCTGCTCCCAAAAAAGCAGAGGGACTAAGACCCCCTGGGTGACTACCCTCCTGGTGCTTATGGACATGACCCTAATATATTTTGTGATGTGCAAGTTCGATATTATTTATTAAGTGTGTTTAGGATTACACTGATGGCATTTCCAAATATGTACTTTCACACAGACTTTGGTTTTCCATAACACAATGTTTGTCCAAGCCTCCACACTTGGGGGGGGGCACTACTTGCACACCCCTTCCATAAGCACATCAAAGTTGGATACACACCTGAACCAAGACCCAGACAAAAGGGCACTCAAAACAAAAAGGCAATTACAGTGGCTGAGTAGATCTTGTACAGTGGTTATACTGACTGGGCAGCCACTCTCCTTCACATTTTACAAAATACTTTTTCCTATACAAAGATTAAATTTCTGTGTATGAAAAAGTAATATATGAAGTGGTCTCAATAGTGAGAAAAGTAAACAAGTGAATGCTGATCCAAATGTTTTTCATTCTCATGTTATGAAGCTAGCTGCCAGATGACGAATCACCTTCGCTACGCATGCAGCATAGACTGAATAAACAGCACCCAAGCCACCATTCAATACGTGCACCTGTTCTTTCCAACATGAATCTACAGGTCTCAAAAAGTAATGTGTGACAAAGTCCTCAAACACCTTATAACATGCCTCAAACATGGTCTCTTGTTCTACCAGCAGGCCTTCACACCATCACTTTGCCAAAACATAAGGATAGGTAAATTGCTTTTAGGGAGGTTCACAATTATGATTTCCTATTGATTTAATCTGAAAATATTTTAAATACATAAAAACAGCCAGCGGAAGATATTGGAGAAATATAAAATAAATACAAATTAAAAAGGGGGGGAGGTGAGGAGACCTGAAATGTGCTACTCACCATCTCTCAGCCTATCCTCCCCTCAGGATGAAAACAATGGACCACCCCCAGGAAGAAGGGCACACTTAAAATGTAGAGGAAAAAATCATCTACAACCATCGTGTGAAATCAAATACTTATTGGGACACAGTATGAAGAAATATTTATATAAACATGACTCTCAAATATGTTTATGAATTACACAATCTTTAAATATATTTAGAGTGCAATCCAATGTTTCTTTACTCAGAAGCAAATCCCAATGTATTCAATGGGGCTTACTCAAACTGGGAAGTGTGCAGAGAACTACAGCCTCAAGTGATAAGGAACTTGTTCTTTCAACTTGTTCTTTTCAGTTGAGACCTTATCCAAGACTGAGTCTGGGTTGGAAGTGCTTTTTAATGTGTTTTTAAGCCTTTTCTTTTTTTTAAAAAAAAGATGTTTTTTTAAAGCTTTTAAAAAATATTTTCAAAGATGTTTTAATATATTTTAAAGTCTGCTTTTATGATGTTTTAAAGTGCTTTTAGTGCTTTTGTTTGCCACCCTGAGCTCCTACTGGGAGGAAGGGCGGGATATAAATCAAATAATAAAGAAATAAACTTCATTCACCCAACCCAAAATTCAGAATCATGCCTCTTTAGGCTGCTTTCCAACTGTTTATTCTTGCTTTATGGTTATTGGATTTTAAATCGCTTTATTTCTTGTTGTGAGCTGCCTTGGTTTCCAACCCTACCTCACAGGGTCGTTGGAAAGACAACACACACACACTGCAGATGTATAAATACATACAGCCCATATAATAGTTTATTGTCAAACCAGTTGGTCATTGCAGAAAAAACAGTATTCGTTTCCTACAGAATAAAAACTGTAATATCTAAGTAAGCCCTGCCTACTTGCTTTAAAATAGGACTGGAGAAGGAAGGACAGAAAGAGAACACAAACACAATTCTTTTTTACATTCACTCCAAAGTCCCATTGATTTTCAGCACATTCATAACCTTGTCTACTCAAAAGTAAATCCTATTGAATTCAATGGGATTTACTCTGGAGATATGGGATTAGCAATGCTTTTACCCCCACAAAAGCAGGTATTGCGAAGGTTTTCAAAACACTGCCCAGGATCTGACTCCTACACACAAGACGGGAAAAAACTGAAATATATATATTTACCCAATTTATGAGATTTTCAAATAAACGGGGGGGGGACCATTTTCTGTCCTTGCAATGAGGTTTACTAAACACTGCCACGGGTCAAACAAACACTTCACTGATTGGCTGCAATCCTGAATGGGCGGGGTTAAAGCTACAAACTGCTATACAGTAGTTTAAAAAAGATTTAATGGGTGGGCTGATGTTTTTATGTATATCTCGAAAACCGGACCACCTAGACTCTTAATTTTTTTTTTAATTAAAGCTGAGAATAACCTCCCTCTGAAGGTGTCACCTGGTGCGGTCCACCCCCCCCGCACCCTCCCTAGTGACGCCACTGCTTAAGGGAAGGTTCTATGCCAACATTGTTGAAGAAGGCTGTGATAAGACCTTTGCAAAAAAAGCCTTCGTTAGACCCTGCGGATCTTAACAACTTCCGCCCAGTCTCTACTCTCCCCTTTCTGGGCAAGGTGATTGAGAGGGTAGTGGCTGCTCAGCTCCAAGTTTTCCTGGATGAATCGGACTATCTAGACCAGCCTTTCCCAACCAGTGTGCCTGCAGATGTTGTTGGACCACAACTCCCTCGCTGAGAAAACCGAGGTACTGTTTGTGGGAGACAAGGGAAGGTTAGGGGATTTGGACCTGGTCCTCAGTGGGGTACAATTGCCCCTAAAAGACCAGGTCTGTAGCCTCGGGGTCATTCTTGACTCCCAAGTGTCTATGGAAGCTCAAGTTTCGGCTGTGAGCCGGGCAGCACTGTATTAACTGCATCTGATACGGAGGCTATGCCCCTACCTTCCCAATCATCTGCTCTCATCGGTGGTACATGCCCTGGTCTCCTCTCGCCTAGACTACTGTAATGCGCTCTACGTGGGGCTTCCCTTGAAAATGGTCCGGAAGCTGCAACTGGTACAAAACGCGGTGGTGCGCCTGATTAAAGGCACACACATGCTGGCACACTCGCATTTCAACATCTGCTGTTACTATGCTGCTGTTGTGTTGCTTTAAACGAAATTAAGCACACAGAAATACACACAGTGCAACAGGCACAATGAAGGCACTGAAAGAAGAACCTCACTATTCAACTATCACAGCTGAACCAGAGGACAAGCTGAAGGCCCTGAAATTCATCACCAGAACCAAAAATGTTCCGAGGGATGCTTCGATCCGGCCCCAACACAGCCAGCTCATCTCAGGGGAGAGGCAGACGGGACGAGGCAGAGCTGCAGCCTCCGATCTGGAGGGTCTGCTGGGAGGGGCGCTTCAGGGGCGTCCTCGCCCTCACCCACCCTCCCCTCTGCCCCAATTGCATACCTTTGTTTCGAGGCTCCCCCTGCATTTCTTGCAGAGAGGTGGGGCGGGAAGGGGAAGTCCCTCCTTTGGGCTCTTCCCTTTCGGTCTGTCCTCACTGGTTAACCCTTAAAGAGCAAAGTGGCTGAAGCTCCTCGGCTGCTTCACATGGAGAGGGAGGGGAGAGGGAAGCCCCTTTCTGGCCGGTGACCCTTCCCCACATTAAAAATAAAAATGCCAGGCACATTTTTAAAAAAAGTTTTTGAGGGAACAGCTTAGGTTAGCCTAAACCCAGTTTCCTTTACCTGTTAGATTTCTCTTTTAATTTCTCCTTGTTTAAATGCATATTTTAAATTGTTCTTTGTGAACCACTTAGAGGCTTTCTGTCGAGTAAGCAGTATATAGATTTTGTTAAATAAATAAATACAGGATGCATTACAACAGACTTAAAACAGTCCTTGTTGAACAAGAGCTCCATTTTGCAAGTTGGATTTCTGCATGATTACTCAGAAGAAAGAACCTTGTGGAACTTACTCCTAAGTTAATTATACATAGGATTGCAATTGTAGAATCAAAATGTATTGTTGGGAATTGCTGGCAGTCAGGCAGCTTTTTAAAATCATTGGGATATACAGTAGGGCCCCACTCAAATAGCATGTTAGGTTCCAGACCCCCACCAGAAAGCAAAAACCACCGAAAAGTGGATCAGCTGTAGCACGAGGGTTTGGAACCTAACCCACTGACTGCACCAGAAGAGGAGAAGATCAGCTGTAGTAAGCTGATCAGCACGATCAGCTCGAGTGCGGGGAGCTCCACCCCCCTCCAGCTGATCACCCCACTGGCGCCGTATTAACGGAATGCCAAAAAGTGGTGCACCGAGAAGCGGGGCCCTACTGCTGTGGATTTCTCCTATCCACCCCCTTTGAAACAGAGATCCTTTATTCTGTATTTTCTTTTTTAAATAAACTTTTTGGGCTCGTGGGTGTGTGAAATTCTGGCAATCGATGTAAACAGCTTTGGCAGTCGGCCAATTTTCTCACTAGTCCTTACAGAGCAAAAGCGATTCCATTTCTCACGGAGGCTTTTGGAGGAGTAAAGAAATCCCCATCCTGCAGCCCCTGCCAAGAGTTTGGTTTCCATTGTGAAATCCGATTAAAAATAAAGTCCCCTTTTGCTTTTCTGAACCCCAAGGACAGACAGCTAGAGAGATCTGACCCATAACAGTGCCTCGAGTCCACCCTCCTGCCCCACAGGACCATTTCAACCTTCACAACCAAAGGTCTGCTGCTGTAGAGAAACTCCGAGGAGGGAAATATTGTGAGATGTTGGATGAAGAGGAGACGGGAGGGAAAAGCGGCCAGGAGAAACTGTGCCCTGAAGGGTCCGTCTGTTCGGATGATATTACACAGGAATGGGGTGGGCGAGGGGGGAGAATCTTCAGCTCCTCAAAGGGCCCCACGACACAGCTAAGCATGTGGGCTCCTTATTGGAGGAAGGGCGGGACATAAATTAAATAAGAAATAAATAAATCTACCTGCTGAGGTCTCCTCCTCTTCTTTGGGTTCCTGCATCACCGGATCTTCTCCTCCTTCCCAACAGGAAATGAGGTCTGGTTCTTTAAAAAAAAAAGGGAATAGGCAAGATTAGTTATTTTTGACCACAAAGTATTTGGGCATTCCAAATCAAATCTGAACGCTCAAAACATTTTGAACGAGAGCAAAGGGGTGCCAACAGCACGCAACTCGGGCCATGTGCCTTGAGTACTGTGGAGCCAGTTCTTTGGAGTTCTCTTCCCTTTGAAGTGAAACAAACCCAGACATTGTTACGCTTTCCAAGTTTGTTGGAAGCTTTTTGTCCCCCCGCCAAGAATTCTTAATTACTGTTTTTATAATCCTTATTAGGTCTTTTATTCTGTTTTCTATATAGATATTATTTTTCCTGTGAAGTTTGGCTTTTATTGGAAATTGTCAGCTGCTGTGTGGAAGAAGTTCCTCAAAAAGGAAATGGAAATGGACTGCTTTCAACTCGATCCCGACTTATGGCGACCCTATGAATAGGGTTTCATGTTAAGCGGTATTCAGAGGTGGTTTACCATTGCCTTCCTTGAAAAGTGAGCTATACATTTTTAAATAAACCAATAAATATGCTGTAGAATGTGTCTTGGGTTTAAAAAGGGTTCATATAAAAACCTGTGCAAAACCTGAGCTGTGTAGCTTTGCCAGATAATATCTGTGCTGAGAAGCTTCTAGCTCCATTTGATGCAGGGCTTAATGAGAAGCAAGGTCCACTTTTGTTCAGAGGGGCTCATTTTTACAATTAATGCTGAATTTGGCTTCAGGCAGGTGCAGCGTCGCAAGATCTCAGCTGCATGACTGTGAGACGGGGACCCTCTTGCAGAGCATGCATGGCCTCGCTTTTACTTTGGGCTTCAAGAAAATAAAATCCAAGAGCTGGAGAAGCCACTGCGCCTCTTCTTAAGATCAATGGTCCACAGCCCTGCCCAGAATCCTGGGTGGGATGGGACCATTTCATCCTTCACAACCGAAGGTCTGTGGATGAAGAGAAACTCCGAGGAATGAGATGTGGTGAGATTTTTAGGTGGCAGAGGAATGGAAAGGGAAAAACCATGAGAAGAACTCGTAGCCTAATGGGTTAGCCTGCCCTGGATGACATTATTCAGGAACAAGAGGGGTGGGTGGGGAATCTTCAGTTCCACAAAGGGCCCCACAACACTACCTGCTGATGTCTCCGCCTCCTCTTCTTTGAGACCCTGGATAAGTGGATCTTCTTCTTCTCCTCTTTCCCAACAGGAAATGAGGCCTAGCTCTTTCAAGGAAACACACAAGTTACTTTCGGTACTAGCTGGGTCTCCTTCAGACTGTCCGGATCTGGAAGCCAAGCCACATATTTTAATTTTGGGGAATCTCTCAGTGGACGGAAGGGGAACTTCCACCTGACAGCCAACCTTCCTCTTTACTGCATGAGATGAGCTTGATCAAACCAAAGGCCTATCTAGTCCAGCATCTCCACAGGGCCTGAATCGATGTGTATGGGAATCCCACAATCAGTCCTAATAATACTAATAAAATTTATATCCTGTCCTTCCCTCCAAAGGGAATCCAGGGGGGCAAAAAAATGATGAAGCAACGAAATCACCTTTAAAACGAAACATCTTTAAAAAAAAACAAGGTCAGAAGGCTACAGCCATCATGACTTATTGCCCTGGAGAGCCTTCTCTTCCACGCATCTATCCAGCTTCCTTTTTGAAGCCATCCGAGATGTCCACCAGGAGAACTCACAGCCTGATGGGCGACTCTCCCCTGGATGACATTACTCAGGAACAGAAAAATGCTTCCATCCCCAGACCAAAAGAGGCTCCACAGCACAGCTCAGCACCAACCTGCTGAGGTCTCCTCCACTTCTTTGGGGACCTGGATAAACAGACTTTCTCCTTCTTTCTTACAGGAAGCGAGGTCTCGTTCTTTCAAGGAAACAGACAAGATGAGTTACTTTTAACCACAACATAAAAAGTCAGGGATTCCATATCAAACCATTTCTACAACCTCAGAGCTAAGAAAGGCAAGAGCCCATCTCCTGTTGCTCTTCCCGTAATTCCGGAGGTGGCCCATAAACATCAGGACTGGTGGCCCTTGAGAGCCTTCTCTTCCATGCATTTATTTATTTATTTAGATCTATATCCCGCCCTTCCTCCCAGTAGGAGTACAGGGTGGCAAGCGAAAACACTAAAAACACTCTCAAACACATCATTAAAAACGGGCTTTACAATATATTAAAACAAAAACATCTTAAAAAGTAATTCCAACAGACACAGACTGGGGATGAAGCCATTTTCCTTAGCCCCTTTTAAAGCCATCCGAGATGTCCACCAGGAGAATTCATAGCCTGATGGGTGACTCTCCCCTGGATGATATTACTCAGGAACAGAAAAAAGCTTCAATTCCCAGACCAAAAGGGGCCCCACAGCACAGCTAAGCACCGACCTGCTGAGGTTTCCTCCTCTTTGGGAACCTGAATAAGAAGATCCTCTCCGTCTTCCAAACAGGAATTGAGCTCCGATTCTTCCAAGGAAACAGACAGGACTAGTTACTTTTGACCACAAGATATTCAGCCATTCCAAGTCAAGCCATTTGTAGCTAAGAGGAGGGATTGTTTGGGACATGTTAACTCCCTGAAGAGGACAGGGCCGTGTGGTCCCAGCAGGGTCAGCCTCGCACTTGGGAACATGCGCTCACTGGATATGACGCCCAACCTGAACTGTCTGTTGGGGAGGACAGGGTGGAACTCAGCCAACCCATCTGTTTTCATTTGGACAACATCATCTCGCCACAAAGAGAGTGAAAACCAGCCCTGAGAACTTCACCCTCCTCTTCCTCTTCCAAAAGGGAGCAGGGCTGCGCTTCACATTTACACTTCTGGAGGAAACCTTTCTCCATGCAGATTAAGAGTGAAGCCACCGCAAGATATTCGTGTAGCCAGAAATGCTCCCATAAGCTTTTCAGTGTCGTAGCTTGAGAATGTATATGCAAATATCAATGCTGGCGTCGGGAAGAGACAGAACAGGGCCAGAGTATATGGTTTGGATCTCTGGAAGGGAAATGATGGTGTGTTGCTTATAAATAAATGTTCCCTTCCTAAATGCATATTCTCTGAAAAACGTCCTATTGATTTTGAGGAATCAACTCTGACGCAAGCATGTTTGGGATGGCAGCTTAATTTTAACTTCCAGTTTATGATTCAGTTATAATTTGCATATCGAAAGGGCTCCAGCAATGGGGGTGGTGGGTGGGGGAGTGAGAAATTTGTCAGAGAGAGTGTTTCTTCCCCCACCCCCTACTCCCCATAATCCATCTCTGGTACCAACCATGCAGATGCTGAATTAGACAAAATATGCAAAAGCACATAAAGTGAAGGTCTAAGTCATGGTATGATTCTGAAAAATATATGTAGAAAGGAATGATGGAAAATATAGTCTATGGCTGAGTACACAATAATGTCCAATTTCTAATGCACCTGCAATTTACCACACAGAGTAAACTGCTAGCTCTGTAGACAAGATGTACATACACTCCCAATGACAAGACAGCAATAAAAGGCAGAGGCGTACTAATACAGAAATATAAAATGCAAGGATAAAATGCACAACATATCTCAAATAATTTGCCAAACACATTTCGACTTGAAGCAAGTCTTCTTCAGTGGCATCTATATGGAGAGCTTCTCCAGAGAATCTTCCTCAACCGAAACGCACAACAATATGCGGAATGCAGCAACATTCTTGCAGAAACTGCGCTAGGGCTGTCTTGAGAACTGGCAAGGACTTCGACTCCGATGCATGAGGTTAGGATCCAGGCAGGCACCAGTCCTGCTCACAGACTAAGCACAGGGGTGCCTAGGCCCCAAAGGCAAACACTGGGCAGAGGGAGGGAGAGGGAGAGAGGACTCTCCCAAGCTCCAAGGGAGCAGCAATTCCCACTGTGGAGTTTGGACTACAGCTCCCAGAATCCCTAGTGAGAAACTGACTTTCCACTCCAGGCATCATTGGCACAAATGGCCTTCAACATCTATCAGTTAAGAAAACGTGTCTCCTTACTGAAAGAGGCTCCAATCTCATAATTCTCCTCCATGGCTTCCCTGTGCGGAGCGCTTTGGCCCGGATCCAGGAGATCCACTCCTCCTCCGTGAAATGCACAGCTGCTGCCTCCTCCTCCTCTTCCTCAAAGGTCACCAGACCCTGGAAGAAAATGCCCTCTGCTCAAGAGACGGCCTCTTCCGCACAGACCTTTGCGTCCAGCTTGAAAGGGGAAGGGCAACAGGGTGTGCTTCAATCACTCACAGCACTCAAAGCGCTCCTCCCACGCGGCAAAGTTGGATCCTGAGGGGAGGGCCCAGTAAGGATCTGGCCCGCAGAGCCAGAAAGGGTTCCCACAGCTGGTTTTGAGACTGGAGGGCTGTGAATGCCGTAAGCAGAAAGGGCATTTACCTTGGCCCATTCCCCAAAAGAGCAAAACATTAGGATCAAATGCAGAACTTCTCAAGATGGCCATTTAGGTGAAGGACATCTGCCTTGCATGCAAAAAGTCCCGGGTTCAATTCTCAGCAGCATCTCCAGGTAGGGCTGGGAAACGCTGCGTGCTTGAAACCCTGGACAGCAGCTGCCAGTCAGTGCAGATAATACTGAGCTACGTGTACCAAGTCAATATAAGGCACCTTCCTACGTTTCCACGAAGTTGCTCAAGTAAATGACTTTCTGATCATTTAATTTGTAATGAAATAAAACTGGCCTCTTCTGTAAAGTCAGCAGCTGAGGTGCAAAGCGGGAGGCTGACATCACTCTTGCCTACCTTGCAGGACTGCAGTTTGGATGACTCAGATGAGCTTATTTGCTGGCCACACATGTTTATTCACACCTTCCTCCAAAGGCCCCAGAGTGGGAAATGTAGGTTGATCTCCCCCTCCCCAACCTTCAGCAGCAGCAACAATGTTGTAAGGTCGGGAAGGCAAGGAGATGGTTGTCCTAACGTTTGTGTAGGGGGGTGTGTGTGTGTGTGTGTGTGCGAAAGAGAAAGAAAGAGAGAGAGAGAGAGAGAGAGTCTAAAAGGGGGGGAGGTTTGTGGATATCCCAAGAAGAGACAAAGTTCATTTGGGGGAGAGGGTAAGCACTGAGCTGGGGGTTCGACTGGATGGTCTTACAGGCCCCTCCCAACTCCATCATTCTACAAAAAGCGTGTTTCCTCCCTGGAACTACCGCAGTGCAGAAATGGGCTCACAGAAACCCACTGTGGACAGAATGGACAAGAAAACAGCCCCCGTTTGGATGTGGGGAAAATATTGCTTACTTATTCGCTTGCTTACTCTCTCTTTTTTTGGTCTGCTTTCTTCTCCAACGCGTTTGGGGGGAGGGGGTCACCTGCTCCTGCTCCCCTTTTGTCCTCACACAGCAGCCCAGCGAGGTAGGCCGGCTTTCTCAGCCCCGGCACCCGGGGGTCTCCTCTGCACCAGGGCGTCTCTTCCCACCCCCACTCCTGGGGCAGAGGGCGCTACAAAGAGGATCGTGGAATGGAAGCGCTGCAGCTGTTCGGCCCCCAATGTTGCCCCTAGGTTGCATGCCAAAATGTATGTTGGAGTAGCCTGTATGATATATTGCTGTGATCGGGGGACTCTCCCCGTCAGGAATAACAATACATTTATGCAATCAACATCCTCCAGAGTCTGATATTATCATAAATACGTAATGATGTCATGAATTCATATAAAATAAGTAACTGGGGGTGCCCACCCCAAAATGTGCTCTGGGCCAGGACAAATCATACACCCCAGCAAAGGGGAGGATGTCCTCTATGAGATGCCAGTGCACCCCACCTGGCCCAGAGCTTCTGCTGGGCGCAGGGCATGGATAAAGGCATCGATGTAAAAAAGAAAGAGACCAAAAGAGACAGGGAAAAATAAGTAACTGGGGGTGCCCACCCCAAAATCTGCTCTTTGCCAGGACAAATCATACACCCCAGGAAAGGGGAGGAGGTCCTCTACGTGATGCCAGTGCACCCCGCCTGGCCCAGAGCTTCTCCTGGGCACAGGGCATGGATAAAGGCATCGATGTAAAAAAGAAAGAGACCAAAAGAGACAGGAAAAAATAAGTACTGTGGGTGCCCACCCCAAAATCTGCTCTGGGCCAGGACAAATCATACACCCCAGGAAAGGGGAGGGTATCCTCTACGAGATGCCAGTGCACCCCGCTTGGCCCAGAGCTTCTCCTGGGCACAGGGCATGGATAAAGGCATCGATGTAAAAAAGAAATAGAGAAAAAGAGACAGACAAAAATAAGTAACTGGGGGTGCCCACCCCAAAATCTGCTCTGGGCCAGGACAAATCATACACCCCAGGAATTCCATGAGATGCCAGTCTTTCCCAGCTAAAATAATGAAGAGCTAATAGGGGAATATATGTAATTTGCGGGGACCACTCCAAACTCTGCTCTGGGCTATTTATTTATTTTGTTCATTAATTCAATTTCTATGCTGCCTTTTGGCTAAAAGGCCCTCAAGGCGGCTCACTCACACAAAAACCACACAAATACAAAATACACATCAAAAAAGAATACAGTACACAGAAATTTAAATAACAAAATATTAACATTGTGTTGTTGTTGTTTTAAAACAAGATTCTTTACAGGCCTCAAGATAATCTGTCCTTCGAAAGCAGCTTGAAGCTCGGCCGGGATGGGCAGCTTCACCAGGTACAGCGTCTCCTGGTCGCTCAATAAGCTGGCGTGGCGGCGGCAATGCTTTTTGAACGTGCACAGAAGCACTCTCGTCGCGAGTAGCACATCCTTCATCATCCTCCACTTCAGGTTCAGACACTTCATTTTCAGGAGTTTCTGCAATTGCCTGGTTCAGCTCTGGTTTGAATCTAACCCTAACCCTAATCTTCACGGGAGGGCCCTTCCTTTGGCTCCTGCTTCCTCCGTATTTCTTTTTCTCTTCCAGATTTTACTCGGTAGTGGAGCACCCAAGTTTTAGCTAAAGTATCTACCTGATCCTAAGTCACTACTTACCTCCAGGATACTGGTCCTTGTGACGTTCCCACCGTTTGCTCCCCCTGTCAGGTTCCCACCTGCTTGTGGCTACCGCCTTTCACTAGGCACCACCTCAGGACACCACCAGTCAGGATCGTCATTTTCATTTTTTCTCACTCCGCTCTAGCACAGGTCTCACAAGATCCCACTGCTAGGCAGCACCACCAGCCAACCCCTGTAAACAATACTGCTGGAGACTTCGCCTTGTCTCCCTATGCCTTCAGGGGTGTCACTAGGGTGGTGCCGCGGGTGCGGGCCGCACGGGGTGACACCACGAGACGGGGTGACACCACAAGCCGCCGCCCCCCGCCCTAGGCACCACCGCTGGGAAGCAGCAGGTGCAGGCAAGGAGGAGAGAGAGAGAGAGATCAGGAGAGAGCGCAGCGACTGCCCTCTTCCCTCAGCACCCGCCCTGCCACCTCACAGGCTGGGTCCTCACACTCCCTCGTTCTAGATTTGCTCTCAAATTGAATGACGAATGTGAGAGCGAGCTGATCCTCCGGTGGAGGAAAAGGTCAATGGAACTCTAACAGTTAATGGGCCAAAGGGGTAGGGTGGTCCTTAGACTTCGGAACACTTCCGGTTCCCAAACGAGAGCAGCAATGTGGAAGGGTGCCAATCCAAAGAAACACAAGGAGGGGGGATGAAAGAGGTATGACGGCAATGAAACCAGTTCCAGCCTCTGAATGAGGACCGGAAGGCTGCATGTCTTCCACCCCTTTTCTGAGTCTCTGGTTGGTTGTTGCACCTCCCTGTTCCGGCCTGGTCAGTCTCCTTCGCAAAGAAGGGGGGGAAAGTGGGGACGGAGGAGGGGGGAATAAACTCCCAGGCTCCACCTCTTTGAAGAACCTGAGGGCTTCTCCGTGCAATCAACTCCAATCCAATGTCATGCAAAACAGAGCCCAAACTCCATTGCTTCCATTGCCTGGTTTTCTTGCAACCTCCAGATTTTGGGGGGGGGGGCTGTCCTGATGCAGAGTAAGCTGCCTTGCATGGGGCAGGTGGGAACAGTGGCTGCATTTTGGGATGCCCAAGAGGGTTGGACTTGATGGCCTTATAGGCCCCTTCCAACTCTACTATTCTATGATTCTATGCCAGCCAACTTGGATGGCTTTTAAAGTGGGTTGCACACGTTTCTAGAGGCTCAATGGCTGCTGACCACGATGGCTCTGTTGCTCCCTCCGCTGTCGGAGGCAGGAAATGTCTCTGAATACCAGTTGCTGGGAATGTCATTTGGGGGTGAGTGTTGCTGTTGCCCTCGAGGCCTGCTTTCAGGCTTCCCAGTGGGGCCTCTGGTTGGCCACTGAGGGCACGATGCTGGGCTCTTGGCCTGACCCAGCAGCAAGGCTCCTCTGATGTTAGGAGAGGGGTTGGTCTAGGGCTGGCACCAGACTTTTGGGGGGCTGTGAGCCCAGGGCCAGTAATGCCCCCCATGAACACCTGCCTCCAAGAAGGCCAAGGCCCGCCCTTTCTCTGCCCCTGCTTTGACATCGAGGCTGCTCACCCCCTTCCACCCCCTGGATACACTTCAGCAGTGGACAGGTGGTGGCTCTTTTGAAGGGGGGCTCACCATTTGGGGAATACCCCCACACAAAGGACAGAAGAAACATTACTAACATGCCTGCAATGGCTATTGTAACATCTCTGTGCTGTCGGCAAAAGCCATGTCAGAGGGGCTGCACACCCGAGTGCAGTTTGTTTCTCCCTCTGGCCATGTCACTGGTCCCCCTAAAGAGGCCAACTGTTTGGCCACTGGATTCCACATCCCATGCGGTGGCCACCCTGGGAGCCGATTCCCCAAATCGGCTTCCACAGGATTCTTCTTCCCCTTAAATCTCCACATTGATTTGTTTGGTAATCCGGCCGACTACGCCAATTGTATTAGCCCCAGCTGTGGGCTGCTTCAAACTAAGGATCGGTACCATGGCATCAAGGAGGCAGATCCAAAGGTTTACTCACAAGGAGAAGTTTATGGAGTAATTTAGCGAGCACACAGGCATACCCAATAAATGGAACAGGCTGCAAGTTCCCCCCATGGGCACCTGCAGTCTGTATGCTGAACTGGGCTACAACAGGCTTGCCTACCCAGTGGAACAGACCCAAGGTCTCTCGCAGAGAGGCGTTAAGGTCTGCACCCTGAGCTCATGGCACAGGCACCTTTTAGAGGAGAAAGTTTGGCCAGGCATACACAGTGACGGAATGCATCATGAGCTATATCTAACATCAAATCAGCACATCTTGACAGGGGACATCATTAATCCGACTAGGCATCAAAGCTGCCCTGTGCCTAACAGACAATGGCTACTATCTCACTATCTTTGAAGTATCCCCGTCCCTTGATCTGGGGTGTCAAGGCACCTGATGGATCACCCTATTTACGTGAGAGGACACTGGTCTGGTGCCAAAGCACATCTTGACCTCTCTATGCTACTCTTTCCATGACGGTCAATTCTTTTTTACATTCACTCCAAAGTCCCATTGATTTTCAGCACATTCATAACCTTGTCTACTCAAAAGTAAATCCTACTGAATTCAATGGGATTTACTCTGGAGATATGGGATTAGCAATGCTTTTACCCCCACAAAAGCAGGTATTGAGAAGGTTTTCAAAACACTGCCCAGGATCTGACTCCTACACACAAGAGGGGAAAAAACTGAAATGTATATACTTAACCCAATTTATGAGATTTTCAGATGAATGGGGGGGGGGGGGACACCATTTTCTGGCCTTGCAATGAGGTTTACTAAACACTGCCACGGGTCAAACAAACACTTCACTGATTGGCTGCAATCCTGAATGGGCGGGGTTAAAGCTACAAACTGCTATACAGTAGTTTAAAAAAGATTTAATGGGTGGGCTGATGTTTTTATGTATATCTCGAGAACCGGACCACCTAGAAACTTAATTTTTTTTTTAATTAAAGCTGAGAATAACCTCCCTCTGAAGGTGTCACCTGGTGCGGTCCACCCCCCCCCCGCACCCTCCCTAGTGACGCCACTGCTTAAGGGAAGGTTCTATGCCAACATTGTTGAAGAAGGCTGTGATAAGACCTTTGCAAAAAAAGCCTTCGTTAGACCCTGCGGATCTTAACAACTTCTGCCCAGTCTCTACTCTCCCCTTTCTGCGCAAGGTGATTGAGAGGGTAGTGGCTGCTCAGCTCCAAGTTTTCCTGCAAGTCCATCTCACTAGGGATGGCAGCCTCCGCTGAACCCTATGGCTGCATAACCACCACAAGCCTCGGGGAGTGTGCTTGGTGTATAATGAAAGAATAAAGGAGGATAAGTCAGGGCTCTGAGCATCTTGGGGAATGAGGGTAGCCCAAGCCTGTACCCATGTATCATTGGTTGCGGTTGCTGCATTAAGCAACTGAGCGTTGTTGAAAAACCCCCAAGAGCCCCCCTTTCTCCGGTTCAGAATGAATTTACAGGAGAGTCCCATGTTGGCGTGCGGGCTGCTGCTTACACACACCTCCCCCTGTAGTGGCCCGCTGGTATCCAAGGGGTTGTCAAGTTCCTTGGCCTGCTGCCAGTTCTTAAAACTTAAAACCTCTTTTAAAGAGAGGGGCGCGCCTATGAGGGGCACCCCTGCAATTCCATGAGGGGGAGTGTGGGCGCATACGTAACAGGATCCATTTTGTGGGGCTGAGGCTTCCAAAAGAGAGAGAAAAATATTTGCCTTCCAGCTGTCCCCTTGAAGTGTGAGGGGTGGGGGAGTTAGAGTCTTCGAAGAGGGCTTTGAAGTTGAGTCGGATAGACTCGGGTGAGCAAACCGGTTGAGCTGGCTCCTTTGCAGAGCAGTGTAACAATTATATTCCCCTATTCCAATGCAAAACTTAGGCGCTACAGTTCCCAAATTGTGATAAGTAAAAACAGAATATTCTTTAAGGACGGATCTGGGGTCCAACAATGTGGGGCATGCTGTATTTCTGGTTAGACCTGGAGCTGGGGTACAATTTACAGCCAAATGAACAGCCCATGCTATTTCCGCCCGCACACATTGGGTGACAGGAAAGCCTTTGAGGCTGTGTTGAAAAACCACAGCGGCTTTCTGACACCTGGTCTTCCATCCTGCAATATCTACAGTGAAGGGTTGATTATGAGTTAAAAGCACATGATGTAAGTAAGGATCGGGGCATCCCCACTTTCCCCCCCTTGTTTGCGATGGAAACTGACCAGGCCAGAACAGGGAGGTGCAATGACCAGAGAATCAGAAAAGCGGAGGAAGACATGAAGCCTTCTGGTCCTCATTCGGAGGCTGGAACTGGTTTCATTGCCGACATACCTCTTTCATCCCCCCTCCTTGTGTTTCTTTGGACTGGCAGCCTTCCGCATTGCTGCTCTCGTTTGGGAACCGGAAGTGTTCCGGAGTCTAAGGACCACCCTACCCCTTTAGCCCATTAACTGTTAGAGTTCCGTTGACCTTTTCCTCCACCGGAGGATCCGCTCGCTCTCACATTCGTCACTCAATTTGAGAGCAAATCTAGAACGAGGGAGTGTGAGGAGCCAGCCTGTGAGGTGGCAGGGCGGGTGCTGAGGGAAGAGGGCAGTCGCTGCGCTCTCTCCTGATCTCTCTCTCTCTCTCCCTCTCTCCTCCTTGGCTGCGCCTGCTGCTTCCCAGCGGTGGTGCCTAGGGCGGGGGGCGGCGGCTTGTGGTGTCACCCCATCTCGTGGTGTCACCCCGTGCGGCCCGCACCCGCAGCACCACCCTAGTGACACCCCTGAAGGCATAGGGAGACAAGGCGAAGTCTCCAGCAGTATTGTTTACAGGGGTTGGCTGGTGGTGCTGCCTAGCAGTGGGATCTTGTGAGACCTGTGCTAGAGCGGAGTGAGAAAAAATGAAAATGACGATCCTGACTGGTGGTGTCCTGAGGTGGTGCCTAGTGAAAGGCGGTAGCCACAAGCAGGTAGAAACCTGACAGGGGGAGCAAAAGGTGGGAACGTCACAAGGACCAGTATCCTGGAGGTAAGTAGTGACTTAGGATCAGGTAGATACTTTAGCTAAAACTTGGGTGCTCCACTACCGAGTAAAATCTGGAAGAGAAAAAGAAATACGGAGGAAGCAGGAGGCAAAGGAAGGGCCCTTCCGTGAAGATTACGGTTAGGGTTAGATTCAAATCAGAGCTGAATGAGGCAATTGCAGAAACTCCTGAAAATGAAGTGTCTGAACCTGAAGTGGAGGATGATGAAGGATGTACTACTCGCGACGAGAGTGCTTCTGTGCACGTTCAAAAAGCATTGCCGCCGCCACACCAGCTTATTGAGCGACCAGGAGACGCTGTACCTGGTGAAGCTGCCCACCCCGGCCGAGCTTCAAGCTGCTTTCGAAGGACAGATTATCTTGAGGCCTGTAAAGAATCTTGTTTTAAAACAACAACAACACAATGTTAATATTTTGTTATTTAAATTTCTGTGTACTGTATTCTTTTTTGATGTGTATTTTGTATTTGTGTGGTTTTTGTGTGAGTGAGCCGCCTTGAGGGCCTTTTAGCCAAAAGGCAGCATAGAAATTGAATTAATGAACAAAATAAATAAATAGCCCAGAGCAGAGTTTGGAGTGGTCACCGCAAATTACATATATTCCCCTATTAGCTCTTCATTATTTTAGCTGGGAAAGACTGGCATCTCATAGAATTCCTGGGGTGTATGATTTGTCCTGGCCCAGAGCAGATTTTGGGGTGGGCACCCCCAGTTACTTATTTTTTTCTGTCCCTTTTTGGCTATTTCTTTTTTACATTGATGCCTTTATCCATGCCATGCGCCCAGCAGAAGCTCTGGGCCAGGCGGGGTGCACTGGCATCTTGTAGAGGACCTCCTCCCCTTTCCTGGGGTGTATGATTTGTCCTGGCCCAGAGCAGATTTTGGGGTGGGCACCCACAGTTACTTATTTTATATGAATTCATGACATCATTACGTGTTTATGATACTATCAGACTCTGGAGCATGTTGATTGCATAAATGTATTGTTATTCCTGACGGGGAGAGTCCCCCGATCACAGCAATATATCATACAGGCTACTCCAACATACATTTTGGCCTTCAGAGACATCCTAACTTTGGCCTGAAGTTGCTGAAGCTGTCAATTTTCTCCGTTTTCAGCGTTTTGAACTTTCAGGCAAATAAGGAACTGGGAGCGAAATCCAGAGGCCTGACGTAGCAGGAACCTCCGCGCCTGCGCTCTGGATTTGCACCAGGGGCAGAGCCTGCGAGAAGTTTGCCCAGAGCGCGCCTGGCATTCAGTCCATCTGCGCTCTGCTTCCTAGAGAGGCAGGATGTGGTCATGCAAATGGGAGGGAGGAAGACAATAGCGAAGCAAACAGGTTTGATTAATTTCCTAAGAGGAGGAGGAGGAAGGCTGGATCGTGGCCAATCTCAAGAGAAAGGAAGACGTGCAGCAGTGGGGGTGAGGAAGGGTCAGGAGTTTGCCTTTGGGGGGCGGAAAGAGGGGGAGAGCCTCCCCACACATCTCCCCCGGAATCCATGGGGGGCAGTCGCATGCATGCAACCTAGGGGCAACATTGGGGGCCGAACAGCTGCAGCGCTTCCATTGCACGAAGATCCTCTTTGAAGCGCCCTCTGCCCCAGGAGTGGGGGTGGGAAGAGACGCCCTGGTGCAGAGGAGACCCCCGGGTGCCGGGGCTGAGAAAGCCGGCCTACCTCGCTGGGCTGCTGTGTGAGGACAAAAGGGGAGCAGGAGCAGGTGTTCCCTCCTCCCAAACGCCTTGGAGAAGAAAGCAGATTTAAAACAAGAGTAAGCAAGCGAATAAGTAAGCAATATTTTCCCCACATCCAAACGGGGCTGTTTTATTGTCCATTCTGTCCACAGTGGGTTTCTGTGAGCCCATTTCTGCACTGCGGTAGTTCCAGGGAGGAAACACGCTTTTTGTAGAATGATAGAGTTGGGAGGGACCTGTAAGACCATCCAGTCGAATCCCCAGCTCAGTGCTTACCCTCTCCCCCAAATGAACTTTGCCTCTTCTTGGGATCTCCTCAAACCTCCCCCCCCCCTTGTAAATACTCTCTCTCTCTTTCTCTCTCGCACGCACACACACACACACACACACACGTACGTTAGGACAATCATCTCTTTGCCTTCCTGACTTTACAACATCGTTGCTGCTGCTGAAGTTTGGGGAGGGGAAATCAACCTACATTTCCCACTCTGGGGCCCTTGGAGGAAGGTCTGAATAAACGTGTGGCCAACAAATAAGTTCATCTCAGTCGTCCAAACTGCAGCCCTGCAAGGTAGGCAAGAGTGGTGTCAGCCTCCCGCTTTGCACCCCAGCTGCTCACTTTAGAGAAGAGGCCAGTTTTATTTCATTATAAATTAAATGATCAGAAAGTCATTTACTTGAGGAATTGGGAAGAGTGGCGAGGGATGACATTATTGAAAACTGGCTGTGTTTTTGTGAGCTTCGTGGAAACAGAGGAAGGTGCCTTATATTGACTTGGTCCACCTAGCTCTGCACTGACTGGCAGCTGCTGTCCCGGGTTTCAAGCAGGGAGCCTTTCCCAGCCCTACCTGGAGATGCTGCTGAGAATTGAACCCAGGACTTTTTGCATGCAAGGCAGATGTCCTTCACCTAAATGGCCGTGTTGAGAAGTTCTGCATTTGATCCTAATGTTTTGCTCTTTTGGGGAATGGGCCAAGGTAAATGCCCTTTCTGCTTACGGCATTCACAGCCCTCCAGTCTCAAAACCAGCTGTGGGAACCCTTTCTGGGTCTGTGGGCCAGATCCTTACTGGGCCCTCGCCTCAGGATCCAACTTTGACATGTGGGAGGAGGTCTTTGAATGCTGTGAATGATTGAAGCACACCCTGTTGCCCTTCCCCTTTCAAGCTGGACGCAAAGGTCTGTGCGGAAGCGGCCATCTCTTGAGCAGAGGGCATGTTCTTCTTCCAGGGTCTGGTGAACTTGGAGGAGGAGGAGGAGGCAGCAGCTGTGCATTTCACGGAGGAGGAGTGGATCTCCTGGATCCGGGCCAAAGCGCTCCGCGCAGGGAAGCCATGGAGGAAAATTATGAGATTGGAGCCTCTTTCAGTAAGGAGACACATTTTCTTAACTGATAGATGTTGAAGGCCATTTGCGCCAATGATGCGTAGAGTGGAAAGTTAGTTTCTCACTAGGGATTCTGGGAGCTGTAGTCCAAACTCCACAGTGGGAATTGCTGCTTCCCTGGAGTTTGGGAGAGTCCCCCCCTCCCCCCTTCCGTCCAGTTTTTGCCTTTGGGGCCTAGGAAGAGGCAGAGGTGGCAGCTTGCAGAATCAAGGTGGGCACCCCCGTGCTTGCACCAGTCTGTGAGCAGGACTGGTGCCCTCCTGGATCCTGTCCCCACACATTGGAGTCGAAGTCCTTGCCAGTTCCCAAGACAGCCCAAGTGCAGTTTCTGCAAGAATGTTGCCACGTTCCACATATTGTTGTGCTTTTTATCTTTGCATTTTATATTTCTGTATTAGCACACCTCTGCCTTTCATTGCTGTGTTGTCATTGGGAGTGTATGTACATCTTGTCTACAGAGCTAGCAGTTCACATCACACTCTGTGTGGTAAATTGCAGGTGCATTAGAAATTGGACATTATTGTGTAATCCATAGATGGATTATGGGGGGTAGGGGGTTGGGGCAGAAACACTCTGACAAATTTCTCACTCCCCCACCCACCACCCCCATTGCTGGAGCCCTTTTGATATGCAAATTATAACGGAATCATAAACTGGAAGTTAAAATTAAGCTGCCATCCCAAACATGCTCGCGTCAAAGTTGACTCCATCAAAATGAACAGGACGTTTTTCAGAGAAAATGCATTTAGGAAGGGAACTTTTATTTATAAGCAACACACCATCATTTCCCTTCCAGAGATCCAAACCATATACTCTGGCCCTGTTCTGTCTCTTCCCGACTCCAGCATTGATATTTGCATATACATTCTCAAGCTACGACACTGAAAAGCTTATGGAAGCATTTCTGGCTACACAAATATCTTGTGGTGGCTTCACTCTTAATCTGCATGGAGAAAGGTTTCCTCCAGAAGTGTAAATGTGAAGTGCAGCCCTGCTCCCTTTTGGAAGAGGAGGAGGAGGGTGAAGCTCTCAGGGCTCGTTTTCACTCTCTTTGTGACAAGATGATGTTGTCCAAATGAAAACAGCCGGGTTGGCTGAGTTCCACCGTGCCCTCCCCAACAGACAGTTCAGGTTGGGCGTCATATCCAGTGAGCTCATGTTCCCAAGTGCCACGCTGACCCTGCTGGGACCACACGGCCCCGTCCTCTTCAGGGGGTGCAGGAGTTAACATGTCCCAAACAATCCCTCCTCTTAGCTACAAATGGCGTGACTTGGAATGGCTGAATATCTTGTGGTCAAAAGTAACTAGTCCTGTCTGTTTCCTTTGGAAGAATCGGAGCTGAATTCCTGTTTGGAAGACGGAGAGGATCTTCTTATTCAGGTTCCCAAAGAGGAGGAAACCTCAGCAGGTCGGTGCTTAGCTGTGCTGTGGGGCCCCTTTTGGTCTGGGAATTGAAGCTTTTTTCTGTTCCTGAGTAATATCATCCAGGGGAGAGTCACCCATCAGGCTGTGAATTCTCCTGGTGGACATCTCGGATGATTTTAAAAGGGGTTAAGGAAAATGGCTTCATCCCAGTCTGTGTCTGTTGGAATTACTTTTTAAGATGTTTTTGTTTTAATATATTTTAAACCCTGTTTTTAATGATGTGTTTGAGAGTGTTTTTAGTGTTTTCGTTTGCCACCCTGGGCTCCTACTGGGAGGAAGGGCGGGATATAGATCTAAATGAATAAATAAATGCATGGAAGAGACGGCTCTCAAGGGCCACCAGTCCTGATGTTTATGGGCCACCTCCAAAATTAGGGGAAGAGCAGCAGGAGATGCGCTCTTGCCTTTCTCTCTGACTTGAGGGCCTCCCATGTGTGTCTAGTTGGCGCTTGTGGGCCAGGCTGGCTCCAGGCTTTTTGGGGGGTGTCTTGGGGACAGGGTATCAATGAGGCCCTTATTCCCTCCCTTTCCTTCTCAGACTGCACCCGTCCTTCCCCTTGGCCCCAGCCCTTTAATATAAAATAATATGGCGACCCCCTAAAAAGGGGAGGGGAACGTTTGGCCTTCCAGATGTTGGTGAACTGCAAATTTCATCAGCTCCTGCAAGGATGGCCAATGATTAGGGGTGATGGGAGTTCAGAAACATCTGGAGGGCCACAGGATCCCCACACCTGTTCTGCAAACCCAAACGCACTCACCTGGGAGGGTGTCCCATTGGACTGGGTGGGGCTTACTTCTAAATGGGTGCAACATTTATTGGGGTAATTTACATCCACAGTGGTAAGGGATCTCATCCTTTTACCTCGATTCTAAATGGGATTCTTCCTGTTCCGCTCCCAGAATTAAAAATCAAAATGCTTCCTCCTCTTAGATTCGAGGTTGTAGAAATGGTTTGATATGGAATCCCTGACTTTTTATGTTGTGGTTAAAAGTAACTCATCTTGTCTGTTTCCTTGAAAGAACGAGACCTCGCTTCCTGTAAGGAAGAAGGAGAAAGTCTGTTTATCCAGGTCCCCAAAGAAGAGGAGGAGGAGACCTCAGCAGGTTGGTGCTGAGCTGTGCTGTGGAGCCTCTTTTGGTCTGGGGATGGAAGCATTTTTCTGTTCCTGAGTAATGTCATCCAGGGGAGAGTCGCCCATCAGGCGGTGAGTTCTCCTGGTGGACATCTCAGATGGCTTGAAAAAAGAAGCTGGATAGATGCATGGAAGAGAAGGCTCTCAAGGGCTACAAGTCATGATGGCTGTAGCCTTCTGACCTTGTTTTTTTTAGAAGATGTTTTGTTTTAAAGCTGATTTCGGTCCTTCATCATTTTTTTGCCCCCCTGGATTCCCTTTGGAGGGAAGGACAGGATATAAATTTTATTAGTGTTATTAGGACTGATAGTGGGATTCCCATACACATCGATTCAGGCCCTGTGGAGATGTTGGACTAGATAGACTTTTGGTTTGATCAAGCTCATCTCATGTTGTAAAGAGGAAGGTTGGCCATCAGGTGGAAGTTCCCCTTCCGTCCACTGAGAGATTCCCCAAATTAAAATATCTGGCTTGGCTTCCAGATCCTGACAGTCTGAAGGAGACCCAGCTAGTTTTGTAGCGGAAAGTAACTTGTGTGTTTCCTTGAAAGAGCTAGGCTTCATTTCCTGTTGGGAAAGAGGAGGAGAAGAAGATCCACTTATACAGAGTCTCAAAGAAGAGGAGGCGGAGACATCAGCAGGTAGTGTTGTGGGGCCCTTTGTGGAACTGAAGATTCCCCACCCACCCCTCTTGTTCCTGAATAATGTCATCCAGGGCAGACTAACCCATTAGGTTACGAGTTTTCCCTTTATTTTTTTTTTTTATTTATTTATTAAATTTCTTAGTCGCCCATCTGGCTGGTTCTCCAGCCACTCTGGGCGACGTACAAATTAGCATATCAGTGCAATAAACATTAGAATCTGAGCCAATAATAATAATAAAATCTATCTACACATCTAATAACACATCTAATAACATTCGTCTGCCACCTAAAAATCTCACCATATCTCATTCCTCGGAGTTTCTCTTCATCCACAGACCTTCAGTTGTGAAGGATGAAATGGTCCCATCCCACCCAGGATTCTGGGCAGGACTGTGGACCTTTGATCTTAAGAAGAGGCGCAGTGGTAAATTTTGGGACGCAGGAGCCCCAAACATTCAAACCTAATGCTTTTGTCCCAAACATGTATATCTGGCACTTAATTTCCAAGTTAAAGACTATTACAATTTGAATAGGTAATAGTTGCAGCAGCACCGGATTCTTCCCATTCTCTCTGGTGTGTGTACTTTGGGTTACTTGCTTTCGTTTTCAGGGACTATTTGTACCACAGACTCCTTTTTCTGGTTGTGGATCCTGCAGACTACTTGATGGCTGGTCCTTCCTTTAAGAAAGGGGGCAGACAGTCGAAGAGGACTTCTTCGTTCCTCCTTTTCCAGCACTTGGATTTTATTTCCTTGAAGCCCAAAGTAAAAGCGAGGCCATGCATGCTCTGCAAGAGGGTCCCTGTCTCGCAGTTATGCAGCTGAGGTCTTGCAAGGCTGCACCTGCCAGAAGCCAAATTCAGCATTAATTTTAAAAATGAGCCCCTCTGAACAAAAGTGGGTCTTGCTTCTCATTAAGCCCTGCATCAAAGGGAGCTAGAAGCTTCTCAGCACAGATATTATCTGGCAAAGCCACACAGCTCAGGTTTTGCACAGGTTTTTATATGAACCCTTTTTAAACCCAAGACACATTCTAAAGCATATTTATTGGTTTATTTAAAAATGTATAGCTCACTTTTCAAGGAAGGCAATGGTAAACCACCTCTGAATACCGCTTAACATGAAACCCTATTCATAGGGTCGCCATAAGTCGGGATCGAGTTGAAAGCAGTCCATTTCCATTTCCTTTTTGAGGAACTTCTTCCACACAGCAGCTGACAATTTCCAATAAAAGCCAAACTTCACAGGAAAAGTAATATCTATATAGAAAACAGAATAAAAGACCTAATAAGGATTATAAAAACAGTAATTAAGAATTCTTGGCGGGGGGACAAAAAGCTTCCAACAAACTTGGAAAGCGTAACAATGTCTGGGTTTGTTTCACTTCAAAGGGAAGAGAACTCCAAAGAACTGGCTCCACAGTACTCAAGGCACATGGCCCGAGTTGCATGCTGTTGGCAAGGCTTCACCCCTTTGCTCTCGTTCAAAATGTTTTGAGCGTTCAGATTTGATTTGGAATGCCCAAATACTTTGTGGTCAAAAGTAACTAATCTTGCCTATTTCCTTTTTTTTTTTAAGAGCCAGACCTCATTTCCTGTTGGGAAGGAGGAGAAGATCCGGTGATGCAGGAACCCAAAGAAGAGGAGGAGACCTCAGCAGGTGGATTTATTTATTTATTATTTAATTTATGTCCCGCCCTCCTCCAATAAGGAGCCCACATGCTTAGCTGTATCGTGGGCCCTTTGAGGAGCTGAAGATTCTCCCCCCTCGCCCACCCCATTCCTGTGTAATATCATCCGAACAGACGGACCCATCAGGGCACAGTTTCTCCTGGCCGCTTTTCCCTCCCTTCTGCTCTTCATCCAACATCTCACAATATTTCCCTCCTCGGAGTTTCTCTACAGCAGCAGACCTTTGGTTGTGAAGGTTGAAATGGTCCTGTGGGGCAGGAGGGTGGACTCGAGGCACTGTTATGGGTCAGATCACTCTAGCTGTCTGTCCTTGGGGTTCAGAAAAGCAAAAGGGGACTTTATTTTTAATCGGATTTCACAATGGAAACCAAACTCTTGGCAGGGGCTGCAGGTCCTTCATTCAGAGGACGGGGATTTGTTTACTCCTTCAAAAGCCTCCATGAGAAATGGAATCCCTTTGGCTCTGTAAGGACTAGTGAGAAAATTGGCCAGCTGCCAAAGCTGTTTACATTGATTGCCAGAATTTCACACACCCACGAGCCCAAAAAGTTTATTTAAAAAAGAAAATACAGAATAAAGGGTCTCTGTTTCAAAGGGGGTGGATAGGAGAAATCCACTACAGTAGGGCCCCGCTTCTCGGTGCACCACTTTTTGGCATTCCGTTAATACGGCGCCAGTGGGGCGATCAGCTGGAGGGGGGCTGGAGCTCCCCGCACTTGAGCTGATCGTGCTGATCAGCTCACTACAGCTGATCTTCTCCTCTTCTGGTGCAGTCAGTGGGTTAGGTTCCAAACCCTCGTGCTACAGCTGATCCACTTTTTGGTGGTTTTTGCTTTCCGGTGGGGGTCTGGAACCTAACATGCTATTTGAGTGGGGCCCTACTGTATATTCCAATGATTTTAAAAAGCTGCCTGACTGCCAGCAATTCCCAACAATACATTTTGATTCTACAATTGCAATCCTATGTATAATTAACTTAGGAGTAAGTTCCACAAGGTTCGTCCTTCTGAGTAATCATGCAGAAATCCAACTTGCAAAATGGAGCCCTTGTTCAACAAGGACTGTTTTAAGTCAGTTGAAATGCACCCTGTATTTATTTATTTAACAAAATCTATATACTGCTTACTCGACAGAAAGCCTCTAAGTGGTTCACAAAGAACCATTTAAAATATGCATTTAAACAAGGAGAAATTAAAAGAGAAATCTAACAGGTAAAGGAAACTGGGTTTAGGCTCACCTAAGCTGTTCCCTCAAAACCTTTCTTTAAAAATGTGGATGGCATTTTTATTTTTAATGTGGAGAAGGGTCACCGGCTAGAAAAGGGCTTCCCGCCTCCCCTCCCTCTCCATGTGAAGCAGCTGAGGAGCTTCAGCCACTTTGCTCTTTAAGGGTTAACCAGTGAGGACAGACCGAAAGGGAAGAGCCCAAAGGAGGGACTTCCCCTTCCCGCCCCACCTCTCTGCAAGAAATGCAGCGGGAGCCTCGAAACAAAGGTATGCAACTGGGGCAGAGGGGAGGGTGGGTGAGGGCGAGGACGCCCCTGAAGTGCCCCTTCCCAGCAGACCCTCCAGATCGGAGGCTGCAGCTCTGCCCCATTCCGTCTGCCTCTCCCCTGAGATGAGCTGGCTGTGTTGGGGCTGGATCGAAGCATCCCTCGGAACATTTGTGGTTCTGGTGATGAATTTCAGGGCCTTCAACTGGGAGATGGAGGTGCCTCATAGTTGGAACAGAGCTAAAGAAACAACAGCGCGGTGAATGGGCCGGTTCTTCATGTGTCCTCATTTGTCCTCTGGTTCAGCTGTGATAGTTGAATAGTGAGGCTCTTCTTTCAGTGCCTTCATTGTGCCTGTTGCACTGTGTGTATTTCTGTGTGCTTAATTTCGTTTAAAGCAACACAACAGCAGCATAGTAACAGCAGATGTTGAAATGCGAGTGTGCCAGCATGTGTGTGCCTTTAATCAGGCGCGCCACCGCGTTCTGTACCTGTTGCAAATTCCGGAACATTTTCAAAGTTAGCTCCACGTAGAGCGCATTACAGTAGTCTAGGCGAGAGGAGACCAGGGCATGTACCACCGATGGGAGCAGATGATTGGGAAGGTAGGGGCATAGCCTCCGTATCAGATGCAGTTAATACAGTGCTGCCCGGCTCACAGCCGAAACTTGAGCTTCCATAGACACTTGGGAGTCAAGAATGACCCCGAGGCTACAGACCTGGTCTTTTAGGGGCAATTGTACCCCATTGAGGACCAGGTCCAAATCCCCTAACCTTCCCTTGTCTCCCACGAACAGTACCTCAGTTTTGTCAGCGACGGAGTTGTGGTCCAACAACATCTGCAGGCACACTGGTTGGGAAAGGCTGGTCTAGATAGGCCGATTCATCCAGGAAAACTTGGAGCTGAGCAGCCACTACCCTCTCAATCACCTTGCCCGGAAAGGGGAGAGTAGAGACTGGGCGGAAGTTGTTAAGATCCGCAGGGTCTAACGAAGGCTTTTTTTGCAAAGGTCTTATCACAGCCTTCTTCAACAATGTTGGCATAGAACCTTCCCTTAAGCAGTGGCGTCACTAGGGAGAGTGCGGGTGGTGGTGGACCGCACCAGGTGACACCTTCAGAGGGAGATGATTCTCAGCTTTAATTAATAAAAAAATTAAGTTTCTAGGTGGTCCGGTTCTCAAGATATACATAAAAACGTCAGTTGCCCCCGTTAAATCTTTTTTAAACTACTGTATAGCACTTAGTAGCTTTAACACCGCCTGTTCAGGATTGCAGCCAATCAGAAAAGAGTTTGTTTGACCTGTGGCAGGGTCTAGTAAACCTCATTGCAAGGCCAGAAAATGGTGGTCCCCCCCCCGTTTATCTGAAAATCTCATAAATTGGGTAAGTATGTACATTTCAGTTTTCTCCCATCTTGTGTGTAGGAGTCAGATCCTGGGCAGTGTTTTGAAAACCTTCCCAATACCTGCTTTTGTGGGGGTAAAAGCATTGCTAATCCCATATCTCCAGAGTAAATCCCATTGAATTCAATAGGATTTACTTTTGAGTAGACAAGGTTATGAATGTGCTGAAAATCAATGGGACTTTGGAGTGAATGTAAAAAAGAATTGTGTTTGTGTTGTCTTTCTGTTTCTCCCTCCTCCAGTCCTATTTTAAAGCAAGTAGGCAGGGCTTACTTAGGTATTAGTTTTTATTCTGTAGGAAACTAATACTTATTTTTTTAATACTAATACTGATTTTTCTGCAATGACCAACTGGTTTGACAATAAACTATTATATGGGCTGTATGTATTTATACATCTGCAGTGTGTGTGTAGTCTTTCCAACAACCCTGTGAGGTAGGGTTGGAAACAAAGGCAGCTCACAACAAGAAATAAAGCGATTTAAAATCCAATAACCATAAAGCAAGAATAAACAGTTGGAAAACAGCCTAAAGAGGCATGATTCTGAATTTTGGGTTGGGTGAATGAAGTTTATTTATTTATTATTTGATTTATATCCCGCCCTTCCTCCCAGTAGGAGCCCAGGGTGGCAAACAAAAGCACTAAAAGCACTTTAAAACATCATAAAAACAGACTTTAAAATATATTAAATCGTCTTTGAAAATATTTTTTAAAAGCTTTAAAAAAACACATTTTTTTTAAAAAAAGAAAAGGCTTCAAAACATATTAAAAAGCAATTCCAACACAGACTCAGACTTGGATAAGGTCTCAACTTAAAAGAACAAGTTGAAAGAAGAAGTTCCTTATCACTTGAGGCTGTAGTTCTCTGCACACTTCCCAGTTTGAGTAAGCCCCATTGAATACATTGGGACTTGCTTCCGAGTAAACAAACATCGGATTGCACTATAAATATATTTACAGATTGTGTAATTCATAGACATATCTGAGAGTCATGTTTGTATAAATATTTCTTCATACTGTGTCCCAATAAGTATTTGATTTCACACTATGGTTGTAGATGCTTTCTTCCTCTACATTTTAAGTGTGCCCTTCTTCCTGGGGGTGGTCCATTGTTTTCATCCTGAGGGGAGGATAGGCTGAGAGATGGTGAGTAGCACATTTCAGGTCTCTTCACCTCCCCCCCCTTTTTAATTTGTATTTATTTTATATTTCTCCAATATCTTCCCCTGGCTGTTTTTATGTATTTAAAATATTTTCAGATTAAATCAATAGGAAATCATAATTGTGAACCTCCCTAAAAGCAATTTACCTATCCTTCTGTTTTGGCAAAGTGATGGTGTGAAGGCCTGCTGGTAGAACAAGAGACCATGTTTGAGGCATGTTATAAGGTGTTTGCGGACTTTGTCACACATTACTTTTTGAGACCTGCAGATTCATGTTGGAAAGACCAGGTGCACGTATTGAATGGTGGCTTGGGTGCTGTTTTTTCAGTCTATGCTGCATGCGTAGCGAAGGTGATACATCATCTGGCAGCTAGCTTCATAACATGAGAATGAAAAACATTTGGATCAGCATTCACTTGTTTACTTTTCTCACTATTGAGACCACTTCATATATTACTTTTTCATACACAGAAATTTAATCTTTGTATAGGAAAAAGTATTTTGTAAAATGTGAAGGACAGTGGCTGCCCAGTCAGTATAACCACTGTTCAAGATCTACTCAGCCACTGTAATTGCCTTTTTGTTTTGAGTGCCCTTTTGTCTGGGTCTTGGTTCAGGGGTGTATCCAACTTTGATGTGCTTATGGAAGGGGTGTGCAAGTAGTGCCCCCCCCAAGTGTGGAGGCTTGGACAAACATTGTGTTATGGAAAACCAAAGTCTGTGTGAAAGTACATATTTGGAAATGCCATCAGTGTAATCCTAAACACACTTAATAAATAATATCAAACTTGCACATCACAAAATATATTAGGGTCATGTCCATAAGCACCAGGAGGGTAGTCACCCAGGGGGTCTTAGTCCCTCTGCTTTTTTGGGAGCAGGGTCCCTATGTCTCCAAGCATCCTACAGTCAGCATGAAAAGGGAGTGCGTTAGTCACTGAAAAGAGACTTCTAATATGCTTGCTTGCCTTTCCTGCTGAAAGGAGGTGAGTCAGCCACTGAGAAGACTCTTCTCAGTTGCTAACGCTCTCCACTTACATGCTGATTGGCTCCTAGAGATGTTTGTTGTTGTGAGAGAATGCATTAACAAAGATCTCATTCTTAATCCAGGAGCAAAAAAGGGTGTACGTGGCTGTAACTATCATGAAGGGACCCTGCAGCTCTGAATTTTCTACTAAACAACTGATAAATACCTATGTAACTTTGTGTCTGGAGACTTATGATTAAGAATCACTTTCCATCATTGTAAGGAGGTGTGTCCACACGCATGCATCCCAGGCACCTAAATGAGGGGTGGGAGCAGCATAGGGACATGAGCAGGTGTCTTATTCCAGGGGTTCCCAAACCTTTGTTCTACATAGACCCCTTGAAAATGGCTGAGGGTCTGAAAGTATCTGAAAATTTACTATGAGCATATGCAAGATAATTAACTCCCATTAGTGATAAGAGCAAGAATTTGGGCTGTGCGTATAAAGGTGTAATTTTAATTTTGCTAGTTGTTTATGTCACTACTATTGCCATTACATTCAGTGATATACGGGAATTACGATTTATGAGTAACATTAGTACAAAAAACATTACAAAGGATTCTGTATGGTCTGATACGGGAGGAGGTCCATGGGGGTGACACCATGAGTTACCGCACCGGGTGACACCAACCCTAGTGACGCCACTGCCCTTAAGGAGGCATTAATTAAATATTCTAATCATTCAGCCACTCCCCATCTAGCAGATTTGATTACCCAGGATGGGCAAGGGTCAAGCGAGCAGGTAGTGGCCCTCAATTCTCCCAGAATCCTGTCCACATCCTCAGGCTTCACAAGCTGAAAAGTATCCATGGAAAAATGACCAGAGGAAGCTTCAGGGTCATCTGGCACAACTGTAGTTAATGAGGAGTCCAATTCAGTCCAAATGCAAGCAGTTTTATCTGCAAAGTGCCTCGAAAACATGCCACAGTTAGCGACTGAGGGCTCCGAGTCTAATGTAGGGCCAGAGCCCCAAAGACCCCGGACCACTCAGAAAAGCATCACTGGACGACACTGAGCAGACGCAATGGTGGCAGAAAAGTGCACTTTCCTCGCTGCCATCACAGCCACATGATAGGCTCAGAAATGAGCTCTAGCCTTTGTTCGATCAGAAACGGACGGAGTTCTTCTCCATCGTTGCTCTAACCGTCGTCCCTGCCGCTTCATGAGGCCCAAGGTTTGAGTAAACCAAGGTGTATTATGGGCCTTCCCTGGTGGGAGAGGACGCTTTGGAGCAATAATGTCCACCGCTTGGGTCACCTCCGTATTCCAGAGATTGACCAGGGCTTCGGCAGTATCACCAGCCATGCTGGGAATGTCCCCCAGAGCATTCAGGAAACCATCTGGATCCATGAGTCTCTGGGGGCGGACCATCTTAATCAGGCCTTCACCCTTGTGAAGGTTACCAGGGGCACAAAGTCTACACCTTGTCAGGTGGTGATGTGTCCATGATAACGGAGTCGCTATGAACCCCTCCGCCCTCAGATCACCTTCTTCCTGTCCCGAACAGGAGACAAGATCAAGCGTGTGTCCTGCCACATACGTTGGTCCCCACCCCCCACCCCCTGGATCTAGGCACGAAGATGTCTTGTATCCCTTCCCCTGGTACGGCCAGTCTGCCTCCCACCACTATTATGTCCCCTGCCCAATAATGGCAGGCCCCGCCTACTCCTACCCCGGCACATGTTCAAAGAAGCCCGAGACTGAGGGACATTGTTACTGCCTTTTCTAGTGAATCATGTCTTCTCATTACGTGTCCAAAATGTCATGGAAACCTGAATCCAAGATGGTTGTGTAGCAAGGAATTGTGGGGGTTCCTTTGTTAATGCGTGTTCTTAACAGGTTAACATTTGGCTTCTGTGTTAGAGCTCTGAGTTGGCAGTTTTATTTCCCAGCTGCGGGTAATCAGAGGCCCACCCTAACACTCCCTTGTCAGTAGAAGCTGGGCTTCATTAAAGTCTGTGAAGCTTTAGGGAGGATGTTCCATTTGGCCGGTGATTGATGGGCCCTTAATCCATGAAGATATTTCCTGATTGGTTAAATGGATATAAGGCCATCAAGTCCAACCCCCTGCGCAATGCAGGAATCCAAATCAAAGCATTCCCGATAGATGGCTGTCCAGCTGCCTCCTGAATGCCTCCAGTGTCAGAGAGTCCACTACCTCATTGGTTCCATTGCCCTATGGCTCTCACAGTTAGGGTGTCCTGAGAGAGCTTCTAGTGACAGTTTTGGTTTAATTTGTTCTAACACCCAATTATTGGCCTTTTTCACTGTCCATGGTACCCGTAAATCTCTACTCCAACACCACATTTCAAATGAGTGGATTTTTCTTTTCACTGTCCAACTTTCACATCCGTACATAGAGATCAGGAATACCATGGTCTGAATGATCCTGACTTCAGTGACACATCTTTGCATTTGAGGACCTTTTCTAGTTCTCTCACAGCTGCCCTCCCCAGTCCTAGCCTTCATCTGATTTCTTGACTATTGTCTCCATTTTGGTTAATGACTGTGCCGAGGTATTGATACTCCTGGACATTTTCAGTGTCCTCATTGCCAACTTTAAAGTTACATAAATCTTATGTTGTCATTACTTTCGGCTTCTTGACTTTCACTGTAGTCCTGCTTTTGTGCTTTCCTCTTTAATTTTCATCAGCATTCATTTCAAATCATTATTGGTTTCTACTAGTAGAATGGTATCATCCTCATATCTTAAATGATTCATATTTCTCCCTCCAATTTTTACACCTCCTTCATCTTGGTCCAATCCCGCTTTCTGTATGATATGTTCAACATATAGATTGAACAAGTAGGTTGATAAAATGCACCCGTCTCACACCCTTTCCGATGGGGAACCAATCCATTTCTCCATATTCTGTCCTTACAGTAGCCTCTTGTTCAGAGTATAGGTTGCGCATCAGGACAATCAGATGCTGTGGCACCCCCATTTCTTTTAAAGCATTCCATAGTTCTTCATGATCTACACAATCAACGGCTTTGCTATAATCTATAAAGCACAGGGTGATTTCCCTCTGAAATTCCTTGGTCTGTTCCATTATCCAACGTATGTTTGCAATATGATCTCTTGCGCCCTCCCTTTCTAAATCCAACTTGGACATCTGGCCCTTCTCACTCCATATATGGTAAGAGCCTTTGTTGTAGAACCGTAAACATTACTTTACTTGCATGGGATATTAAGGCAATAGTTTGAAAATTACTGCATTTCCTGGGATCCCCTTTCTTTGGAGTTGAGATGTATATTGAACTCTTCTGGTCTGTGGGACATTGTTTTCTTTTCCATATTTATTGACAGATTTTTGTCAAAATTTGGACAGATTCAGTCTCAGTAGCTTGTATATTGGTATGCCGTCTATTCCAGGTGATTTGTTTCTTCCAAGTATTTTAAGAGCAGCTTTAACCTCACATTCTAAAAATTTCTGGTTCTTCATCTTGTTGCATATAACGGGGCTAACATTTTGGGAGGGAGGGGATGCAAGCTGCCCTATGGGCAGCTGAAAGGGTCATGTTCCTCTCAGACAGGATCCATCCTATGTTTGTAGATTCCAGCTGTGCATACGTACTGGGCTGTTCACCTTAAATGGAGGAACAAGACAGCAAATTTTTGTTACATTTTTCTCTCTCTGTGTCTCTTTTCACAACCTGTGACCAAGCACCTACTGCTAAAATAACTCCGTACAAGGCCTTGCGCTCTGACAGTTAAACTCTGATATCCCAGAAATATGTTTTCGTAAGTATGAATCATAATATATACACAGGATTTCTCCACAGCATTTTATCTCCTTTCCTTTTCATTCCATCAGGATACAACTGGGGGGTCAAGGCTGAGGGAGAACCATCTGAAGTATCACTGGAAAAAGCTGAGGAGCAGATGCAGGAGCAGAAACTGAGGAGTCAAGATGGAGCAAAGAGACAAGAAGAGCGACAGACGCACACAGGGGACAAACCTCATATATGCTTGGAGTGTGGAAAGTGCTTCAGGTGGAGTAGCAACCTTACTTCGCATCAAAGAACTCACACAGGAGACAAACCCTATAAATGCTTTGAGTGTGGAAAGAGCTTCAGTCAGAGTAGCACCCTTACTTTGCATCAAAGAACTCACACAGGAGACAAACCCTATAAATGCTTCGAGTGTGGAAAGAGCTTCAGTCAGAGTAGCACCCTTACTTTGCATCAAAGAACTCACACAGGGGACAAACCTTATCAATGCTTGGAGTGTAGAAAGAGCTTCAGTCAGAGTAGCCACCTTACTTCGCATCAAAGAACTCACACAGGAGACAAACCTTATCAATGCTTGGAGTGTGGAAAGAGCTTCAGTCAGAGTAGCCACCTTACTTTGCATCAAAGAACTCATACAGGGGACAAACCTTATGAATGCTTGGAGTGTGGAAAGAGCTTCAGTGACCGTAGCACCCTTACTTCTCATCAAAGAACTCATACAGGGGACAAACCTCATAAATGCTTGGAGTGTGGAAAGGTTTTCAGTGACCGTAGCACCCTTACTTTGCATCAAAGAACTCATACAGGGGACAAACCTTATAAATGCTTGGAGTGTGGAAAGAGCTTCGGTCGGAGTGACACCCTTACTTTGCATCAAAGATGTCACACTCGCGACACACCTTATAAATGCTTGGAGTGTGGAAAGAGCTTCAGATGGAGTAGCAGCCTTACTAACCATCAAAGATGTCACACAGGGGTCAAACCTTTTACATGCTTTGAATGTGGAAAGAGTTTCAGTCAGAGTAGTGCTCTTATGGTGCATCAAAGAACTCACACAGGGGACAAACCTCATAAATGCTTGGATTGTGGAAAGACCTTCAGTCGGAGTAGCCACCTTACTTCGCATCAAATAACACATACAGGTGACAAACCTTATCAATGCTTGGAGTGTGGAAAGAGCTTCAGTCAGAGTAGCCACCTTACTTCGCATCAAAGAACTCACACAGGGGACAAACCTTATGAATGCTTCGAGTGTGGAAAGAGCTTCAGTGACCGTAGCACCCTTACTTCTCATCAAAGAACTCATACAGGGGTCAAACCTTATAAATGCTTGGAGTGTGGAAAGAGCTTCAGTCAGAGTGGCCACCTTACAGAGCATCAAAGAACTCACACGGGACAAACCTTATAAATGTTTGGAGTGTGGAAAGAGGTTTAGTCGGAGTGACACCCTTAGTACACATGAAGGAACTCATACAGGTTACAAACCTTATTAATGCTTTGAGTGTGGAAAGAGCTTCAGGTGGAGTAGTGCCCTTACGGTGCATCAAAGAACTCATACAGGGGAAAAACCTTATAAATGCTTTGAGTGTGGAAAGAGCTTCAGGTGGAGTAGTGCCCTTACGGTGCATCAAAGAACTCATACAGGGGACAAACCTCATAAATGCTTGGAGTGTGGAAAGAGCTTCAGTCAGAGTAGCCACCTTACTTTGCATCAAAGATATCACACAGGCGACAAACCTTATAAATGCTTGGAGTGTGGAAAGAGCTTCAGTCAGAGTGGCCACGTTACTTTGCATCACAGAACGCATACGGGGAACAAACCTTATACATGCTTGTAGTGTTGAAAGACCTTTCGTCAGAATGGCTAGCTTCAGGCACATGAAGGTATCCGTACAAGGGAAGAGATGTATAAATGCTTTGAACGTGGAATAAGCTTTAAGCAGAGGTCAACTCTTTCTGTGCATGAGAGTATCCATGCGGGGAAGCCTGGCTACCAACAGGATTTTTATGGGGAGTCTCAGACCCCCGACAATCTTCTTCTCTTAGCTTAAACACAGACTGTTGCACTTCCCTTCACCTGCTGTCTTGGTGGCCTGTCAGTTTTTCCTTTGCAGAGACAGAGGCTGCTTTCACACAGGGGGCTAATCGTGCTGTTTTAACGGATTAAAAAGGTAGTGCTCCTGTCCCGAATTCTAAAATCCCTTTTACACTGCAGTACCTCTTGCGATGAGGAACAGTACTTTTTCAGCTGATACAGCAGCATTTGTGGAATGAACAGAGCCTCGTTCCCATTCCTCTCCTCACATAGCACCACATGCACAGTGTATTTCCTTCATTTTTTAAAATTGCCTCAGTGTATTCCGATATACTGGTAGTTCATTGTGGTTGTGCTTAGAAATTGAGTTTATGGTTCTCATTCAAATGATTCAACTTTATCTTCAGGCTATGATTATTGTGTTTAAAAGAAGAGGCGAAAAGATATTACTCTACCGGAGGAGGCAGTGGCAGGGGCAGAAAGGGAGACATCAGATTCTCATTTATGTGAGGAAACATTTCTTGAGGAGACATGCCACCATGAGGCAAATACAAAAGTGCCCAAGGAATACTGTCCCCTCAGTGCTTGTTGCCCTGAAATCACTTCAGCTTGACTGTGTGGAAAGATGTTGGGGGGTGTACCCAGCAGACTCTGGATGGTGGGAAAACTTTGTGATGGCTGTGTGGGAGGATGAACATAGGATTAGGAATTTCCATATGAGTAGAGCCATCCTGTTCAAAACTGCTGATTTTCTCAAGCGTCACCTTCAGCACCATAATACGTCAATGAGGACAGCCTTCCCTCTAGAAAAAAGGGTGGCAATAGGAATTTGGTGGCAGCTAATTTGGTGGCTAGGAAAAGTCCCAGAGCCCTTTTGGACTTTTTTCTCTCAGAGTTCTCATAATCTATTAGTGGATACATTATTAAAAGCTGAGCAAGAACTGTAGGGTAAAAAACTATAGGCAATATTATTTATTTATTTATTTTGCCGATTTATAACCCGCTTTCGTTCACTGAATTCAAAGCGGCGAACAACAGTATAGTCTCATACAATATAAATAAACTCATAAAATCAGTGAACATATCCATTAAAAATCAATTAAAATTAACATTAAATGAAACAGTACCGTTTGCATATTAAAAGTTTGGCGAAATAAAAAGGTTTTAACATGTCGACGAAAATCTAAGAGGGAATTAGAAAGCCATATCTTCAGTGGAAGAGTATTCCACATACTAGGGGCCACCACTGAAAAAGCTCTATTCCTAGTGCCCGATTGACAGATGGTAAAAGCTGAAGGAATAGTCAAAGTACATTCAACAATGGATCTCAGTGGACGATGGGATGTGTATTCACAGAGGCGATTAGATAAGTAAAGTGGCGCCAAGTTATGTAAAGTTTTAAAAGTTAGGACCAGCAGCTTGAATTGATTACGAAACATAATAGGAAGCCAGTGCAGATGATATAAGAGTGGCGTAGTGTGCACTCGAGGGCCAGCTCCTGTTAGCATCCGCGCCGCTGCTCTTTGCACCAGCTTAAGCGGCCGGAGAGTTTAACCGGAAGACCGACATAGAGGGAATTACAATAATCCAGTCGTGATGTTACAAGGGCTTGCGTTACTTTCCGTAAATCGGATAATCCCAAGAAAGGATGGAGTTGGCTAACTAATTTTAATTGTGCAAAAGCATTGGTTCAGAGGATGAACAGCCCCTTTGGCGTCTGGTGGAAATGAGCAGTAGAGTTGCGTATCATCTGCATATTGATGGTAAGAAATCCCAAATTTACGAATAATACGACCTAAAGGTTTTATATATATATTGAACAACATTGGGGAGAGAACAGAGCCCTGGGGGACACCATATCGCAATGGCCAGGGCTCTGAAAGAAAATCCCCAAGAGCAACTCTCTGGAATCTACCTTCAAGAAAGGAGCGGAGCCATTGTATTGCAGTGCCTCGTAGCCCCATCTCGGAAAGGCGATTCAAAAGGATGTCGTGGTCAATAGTATCGAATGCGGCCGATAAATCCAATAGGACTAGTAAGGTCACGTTACCTTTATCTAGTTCAAGTCGTAAATCATCGACTAGCGCCACTAAGGCTGTTTCTGTCCCATGATTTGGTCTAAAGCCTGATTGAAAGGTGTCATAATGGGCATTGGTGTCTATGAAACTTTGTAGCTGTGCCGCCACAACTCGTTCGATGACTTTGCTTAGGAACGGTAGATTGGATGCAGGGCGGAAGCTATCACAGAGAGTGGCATTAAGTGATGGTTTTTTAAGTAAAGGTGTTATAATTGCTTGTTTCAGATATTCGGGTAAATGGTAGAAATCTATTAAGCATAGCCAGGAGAGGGAACTGAAGAGGAAGTTTCCTACTTCCTCTCTTACCTCTATGTGCTTTTCAAGGCTCAGGTTGATTATTTGACCCTTGGAAAAGCGACACGAGTGTCTGTGTGCATGCACTTTTTCTCTTTCTGTCACTTGTGTGTGTGTGTGTGTGTCATTCCGGGGAGGGGGAGAGAAGAAATGAGAGGGGAGGCAGGGAAAGAATGCCCACGGTACTTGCTCAAACATCCAAATGTGCCCACTGGTCTAAAAAACGTGGTGACCCCTGCATTGGAATAAAGTTAGAGAAATGTCGTCTTTGAAAGCGTGTCTTGGTGACGACAAAGTACGCTAACAGTCAACTGTTGTCTGCCTCTTGCCTACAGGGCACCTGCCCCATTGGTTGAGCAGTTGTGACATCACAGAATGTTCTCAAAGGATTCTAAATGGTCAGGGAAAAGGAGTCAGCAACAGAATCTTGACAATCCAGGGACCCATAGCATGGTCTGGGATAACCTGTTACTGCAACATAATGGACAGAGCAGGAAAGATGGGTGAGAGGTATCAAGTGGTGAGATGGTATGTGAGAATCCCCTCTAATGGAAATGAGAATACAAAACCCCTGATAGCTATAGATTGTTTTATGCCAGGGTGGCTAAGCTGTGGTTCTCTAGATGTGGATGGACTCCAAATCCCATCAGCCCCAACTTGCATGGCTAGGTATGATGGTAGCTGTAATCTGACAGCCACCCCTATGTGCAGGGGTGTAGTCGTCCAGGGTCCTGGTGGGACTTGCCACACTGACGGGCAGCAGCTGTAACTCCTTCTTGCACGTGGGTGGTGTAGCTGTCCTGGCTACAGAAGCAGCCTAAACATCTTTAGCTTAATAACATTCAAAATGGACATGGACGGCCTTCAAGTCTATCCCAACTCATGGCAACCTGATGAATGGGATTTTTGTGGTAAGCGGTATTCAGAGGGGTTTACCATTGCCTTCCTCTTAGGCCAAGAGGCAGTGAATGACCCAAGGTCACCCAGTGAGGTTCATGGCTGTGTGGGGATTTGAACCCTGGTCTCCCAGGTTGTAATCCAGCATCTTAACCACTACAACACAGAGGGAGACGAATAAAGTTGATAACTGGGCTGAGGAGTAATTTCAGTCATCAGCAGGTGGCACTGTTGCATCACCTAAACCTGCGTTAAGGAGCTGTTTGGAGACAGAAGAGGCTAATGGCATCCTCTGTTGCTGGCCCACTCGCCCTTCTGTCATTAATTTGACACCCCCTCCAAGGATTGTCCCCAAAGCCTGAATTGCATCACTGATTAACCGAGGGCTCTGTAATGTCTAAAGATAACTGGAATATTTTAATGGAAGATTGGCTAAACAGGGGAAATGGAGCCCCTGACACACACACACACACACTCCCCTTTCTTTTCATTAATTTTGTTGCTACGTACTTTAAAGACTCACACTAACAGCCCATGACACAGATTTGCATCACATTTGCAATTGCTGGTATAGATACAAACTGAGGCTGACATTCAAACACATGGACTCAGGAGCCATCAGGGCTCATTCTGTTGACGTGTGGCGGTTGTTGCGTGGAACAGCATACATTACGTTGGAGTTAAGTTGAGCAAGAAACTTTTTCAGAGCATTAGATCATGTTAAGAGTCTTTATTAAGACATTACGGCCAAAGGCTTACGAGTAAATACATGTAGAGTTTCTTCAGTAACCCCCCTTCTGGTACATCTCTCTCCAAAGGTAAACACAGAAGACAACCTCTCAGTTCAGAGGCATGATACAGAAAACTCAGCTTAACACAGATAGCTGCTAGAACTTTTCCCAGTCTATCGCGATGGTTACCATAGCATAAGAACATAAGAAGAGCCTGCTGGATCAGGCCAGTGGCCCATCTAGTCCAGCATCCTGTTCTCACAGTGGCCAACCAGGTGCCTGGGGGAAGCCCGCAAGCAGGACCCGAGTGCAAGAACACTCTCCCCTCCTGAGGCTTCCGGCAACTGGTTTTCAGAAGCATGCTGCCTTTGCCTGGCGTTGCCCAGGAGCCTAGTTGGTCTTCGGTGGCCCCGCACGCTGTGTGTGTGTGTGTGACAGCTTGTGTGGCAGCAGAAGGGTCAGGGAGGGAAAGTAGCGGGCGGGGTGTGTGTGTGTGTGTGTGTGGGAGGGAGGGAGGGAGCGGCTCTTCTAGGCTACACTCAAGTGTCATTCAGCGCGAAGAACATATTGCAAACTCAACCAGCCGGGCAGGCAGCAAGTGAGCGAGCCGTGCACTTACACCATCCCCCTCAAGTCCTTGGCGCTCGGGTGTTTTTTTAAAAAATTACATTATATTATATTAAAAAGCCTCACAGCCCTGAGCAACTGTGGGAGCAGTCCCAGCCATCCCCTGGGAGTTGGTTAAAAAACTGCTCTTGCTGCAGAGCCTACCCAACACCACACCATTGCTCTGATTGGTTCCATTTTCCCGGGGTTTCCCCTGACATTTTCACACATGTGCAACAGTGGAAATACGTGGTTGGCTGAGAATGAGGAAGGGGTATGGGGAACCACCCAAGAACCACCCATCAAACGCCCACGGCTGTAAAGTCCGCGGTATTGCATCCGAGCGCCTGAAGGTACAGCGGATGATTTCCGATTTTTAAAAGGAAATTGCATTTTGTGTGGTAATGCCGAAGCGGATTTAACTGCGCGGAAATGCGCAAAAGCACCCGGCGTCATATGGACGACCAAAAGTTAAAGAACACACAAAGCGATCGTGTCACACATTACACAGTCGTCTGGATGAGCCCTCAGTTTAGAGAGGTCTTTTTGGAGCTCTTTGCAATCCCTTTTTGTTTTAACAACCCTGAACAATTTAGTGTCATCAGCAAACATGGCCACTTCACTGCTCACTCCTAATTCTAGGTCATTAATGAACAAGTTGAAAAGTACAGGTCCCAGTACTGATCCTTGAGAGACTCCACTTTCTACAGCCCTCCATTGGGAAAACTGTCCGTTTATTCCTACTCTCTGCTTTCTGCTTCTTAACCAATTCCTTATCCACAAGAGGACCTCTCTTCTGATTCCATGACTACTAAGCTTCCTCAGAAGTCTTTGGTGAGGTACCTTGTCAAACGCTTTTTGAAAGTCTAAGTACACTATGTCCACTGGATCACCTCTATCTATATGCCCGTTGACACTCTCAAAGATTTTAATAGGTTACTGAGACAGGACTTTCCCTTGGAGAAGCCATGCTGGCTCTGCTTCAGCAAGCCTTGTTCTTCTATGTGCTTAGTTAATCTAGCTTTAATAATACTTTCTACCAATTTTCCAGGGACAAAAGTTAAGCAAACCAGCTTGTAATTTCTGGGATCCCCGCTGGATCCCTTTTTGAAGATTGGCGTTACATTGGCCACTTTCCAGTCCTCAGGCACGGAGGAGGACCCGAGGGACAAGTTACATATTTTAGTTAACAGAACAGCAATTTCATATTTGAGTTCGTTGAGAACTCTCAGGTGGATGCCATCCGGGCCCGGTGATTTGTCAGTTTTTTATTTTCTATTAAGCCTAGAACTTCCTCTCTCGTTACCACTATTTGTCTCAGTTCCTCAGAATCCCTTCCTACAAATGTTAGTTCAGGTTCAGGGAACTGCCCTATATCTTCCACTGTGAAGACAGATGCAAAGAATTCATTTAGCTTCTCTGCAATCTCCTTAACGTTCTTCAGTACACCTTTGATTCCCTTATCATCCAAGGGTCCAATTGCCTCCCTAGATGGTCTCCTGCTTTGAATGTATTTATAGAATTTTTTGTTGTTGGTTTTTATGTTCTTAGCAATGTGCTCCTCAAATTCTTTTTTAGCATCCCTTATTGTCTTCTTGCATTTCTTTTGCCAGAGTTTGTGTTCTTTTTTATTTTCTTCATTCGGACAAGACTTCCATTTTCTGAAGGAAGACTTTTTGCCTCTAAGAGCTTCCTTGACTTTGCTCGTTAACCATGCTGGCATCTTCTTGGCCTGGCGGTACCTTTTCTGATCTGCGGTATGCACTCCAGTTGAGCTTCTAATATAGTGTTTTTAAACAACTTCCAAGCATTTTCGAGTGATGTGACCCTCTGGACTTTGTTTTTCAGCTTTCTTTTTACCAATCCCCTCATTTTTGTGAAGTTTCCTCTTTTGACGTCAAATGTGACCATGTTAGATTTTCTTGGCAATTGGCCATTTACATGTATGTTTAATTTAATAGCACTGTGGTCACTGCTCCCAATCGGTTCAACAACACTTACATCTCGCACCAGGTCCCGGTCCCCACTGAGGATTAAGTCCAGGGATGCCATCCCTCTGGTCGGTTCCATGACCAACTGGTCTAGGGAATAGTCATTTAGAATATCTAGAAATTTTGCTTCTTTGTCATGACTGGAACACATATGTGGCCAGACTATGTCTGGGTAGTTGAAGTCACCCATTACTACCACATTTCCAAGTTTGGATGCTTCCTCAATTTCATATCTCATCTCAAGGTCTCCCTGAGCATTTTGATCAGGGGGATGATAGATCGTTCCCAGTATTAAGTCCCTCCTGGGGCATGGTATCACCACCCACAACAATTCTGTGGAGGAGTCCGCCTCTTTTGGCGTTTCAAGCTTGCTGGATTCAATGCCTTCTTTCACGTATAGAGCGACTTCGCCACCAATACGTCCTTCCCTGTCCTTCCGATATAGTTTATATCCAGGGATAACCGTATCCCACTGGTTTTCTCCATTCCACCAGGTCTCCGTTATGCTCACTATATCAATGCTCTCCTCTAAGACCAAGCACTCCAGTTCTCCCATCTTGGTTCGCAGGCTCCTAGCATTAGCGTACAGGCACTTGTAAGCAGTGTCTCTCTTCAAGTGTCTTTGGCACTTGTGGTTTGGCCTGTGGTAATTTTGCTCTTCTGAATTTATATCCTGGGCCCCTGCTCTCACAATGCCTACTTCTAGGCCTACCCCTTTTAAATTTCCATCATTTCTTTGGTTTTTATCCCAGGGGGGAGGTTTATTCTGAACCGGACCTTCCTCAGCTCCTGTCGGGTTTCCACCCTCAGTCAGTTTAAAAGCTGCTCTGCCACCTTTTTAATTTTAAGTGCCAGCAGTCTGGTTCCATTCTGGTTCAAGTGGAGCCCATCCCTTTTGTACAGGCCCGGCTTGTCCCAAAATGTTCCCCAGTGCCTAACAAATCCAAACCCTTCCACCTGACACCATCATCTCATCCATGCATTGAGACTGCAAAGCTGTGCCTGTCTGGCTGGTCCTGCCCGTGGAACTGGTAGCATTTCAGAGAAAGCCACCTTGGAGGTCCTGGCTTTCAGCATCCTACCTAGCAACCTAAATTTTGCTTCCAGGACCTCACGGCTCCATTTCCCCATGTCATTGGTGCCAACATGCACCACGATCACTGACTCCTTCCCAGCACTGTCTACCAAACTATCTAAATGACGGGCGATATCCGCAACCTTCGCACCAGGCAGGCAAAACACCTTGCAGTCTGCACGCCCATCACACACCCCACTGTCTATGTTCCTAATGATCGTATCACCCACTACAAGGATCCCTCCACCCCCCAGGGATATATTCTTGGCACGAGAGGATAGCTGCTCATCCCCCAAGGAATGGGTCCCTTCTAAGGAATCATTTCCCTCTTCCTCAGCTGGATGCTCTCCTTCCCCGAGACCATCGTTCTCCATGATAGCAGGAGAGCTATCATCCTTGGAGTGGGACACAGCTATAACATCCCTGAAGGCCTCCTCCACACATCTTTCTGCCTCTCTCAGCTTTTCCAGGTCTGCCACCTTGGCCTGAAGGAAATGAAGTCACTCCCAGAGAGCCAGGAGCTCATTGCACCGAGAACACACCCACGACTTCTGTCCAACAGGCAGATAGTCGTACATGCTGCAGGCGGTGCAAAACACTGGAAAGCCCCCACACCCTTGCTGGCTTCTTACCTGCATAGTTTTGTTTAAGGTTTATAACGTCAATGGGTTGGAGACTGCGGTTTAGTTGAGGTCAGGGAACAGATGGGCAGAGTGGGGGGCCCTGGCCTCCTTGCTCTGCTGCCTAACTCCCCCTGCTGCCAAACTCGGTCTGCTGCTTAACTCGGCCTTGAAGCTTTGTTAGCTGGGGCCTTGACGCTTTGTCAGCTGGGGCTCCCTCTAGCTCGTGGAGCTAGTGGTACTTAGAAAGGTTTATTTATTTTATTTTATTTATTTTATTACATTTTTAAACCGCCCTATAGCAACAAGCTCTCAGGGCGGTGTACAAAAAGGTAAAAACAGGTTGAAATCCAATAGTCATAGTAACAATATACTATAAAATATACAAACAAAATTAATACAAAAACAAATTAAAGTTAAAATTTAAATTAAGTTAAAATGCCTGGGCAAAGAGGTAGGTCTTTACCTGGCGCCGGAAAGATAACAAAGAAGGCGCCAGGCGTATCTCATCAGGGAGGGCGTTCCATAACTCGGGGGCCACCACTGAGAAGGCCCTAGCTCTAGTTATTACTCTCCGGGCCTCCATATGCGTTGGAACCCGGAGAAGGGCCTTCAACATCAGGCGCAGTGAACGGGCAGGTATATAGCGGGAGAGGCGTTCCATCAGGTGTTGCGGTCCAATGCCGTTAAGGGCTTTATAGGTGAGAACCAACACTTTGAATCTGGCCCGGAAACATATTGGTAGCCAGTGCAGCTGGGCCAGGACAGGAGTTATATGATCATATTTTTTAGTCCCAGTAAGAACTCTGGCCGCAGCATTCTGCACTAGCTGAAGTTTCCGAACCGTCTTCAGAGGTAACCCTACGTAGAGTGCATTACAGTAGTCCAATCTAGAGGTTACCAGAGCATGGATAACTGTGGCAAGGTTCTCCCTGTCCAGATAGGGTCGTAGTTGGGCTACCAGCCGAAGCTGGTAGAACGCATTCCGTGCCACCGAGGCTACTTGAGCCTCCAGAGACAGGAGCGGATCTAATAAGAGCTCCAAACTATGGACCTGCTCCTTTAGGGGGAGTGTAACCCCATCTAGGGCAGGTCGGACATCAACCATCTGGGCAGAGAGCTCCCCCACCAACAGCATCTCAGTCTTGTCAGGATTGAGTCTCAGTTTATTAGCTCTCATCCAGTCCATTATCGCGGCCAGGCAGTGATTTAGTACATCACCAGAAGAAGATGAAAAGGAGAAGTAGAGCTGCGTATCATCAGCATATTGCTGGAAACGCACTCCAAATCTCCTAATGACCTCGCCCAGCGGCTTCATATAGATATTAAAAAGCATGGGGGACAGAACCGAACCCTGTGGGACCCCATATTGGAGTACCCAGGGATTCGAGTAATGCTCCCCAAGCACCAGCTTCTGGAGACGATTCTCGAGGTAGGAGCACAGCCACTGCCAAGCAGTGCCTCCAACTCCCAAATCCGCGAGCCGCCCCAGAAGGATACCATGGTCGATGGTATCAAAAGCCGCTGAGAGATCCAGGAGAACCAACAGAGTTACACTCCCTCTGTCTTTCTCCCGGCAGAGGTCATCATACAGGGCGACCAAGGCTGTTTCTGTACCAAATCCCGGCCGAAAGCCCGATTGAAATGGATCCAGATAATCAGTTTCATCCAGGAGAGCCTGGAGCTGGCGAGCGACCACACGCTCTAAAACCTTGCCCAGGAATGGAACATTTGCTACCGGTCTATAGTTGTCAAGATTTTCAGGGTCCAAGGAGGGCTTTTTTAGGAGCGGTTTCACCACCGCCTGTTTCAGACCAAGTGGTACCACTCCCTCTCATAGAGAGGCATTAATCACCTCCTTGGCCCATCCGGCTGTTCCATTCCTGCTAGCTTTTATTAGCCACGAGGGGCAAGGATCCAGGGCAGACGTGGTCGCCCGCACCTGTCCAAGCACCTTGTCCACATCCTCGAGCTGTACCAACTGAAATTCATCCAATAAAACAGGACAAGACTGTGCTCTTGACACCTCATTAGGATCAACTGCTACAATGGACTTCCGGGAAGGGTGACTTTGCCTGTGCTGCCTTTGAGACGAGCTCTCGTCTCAGAAGAAGATTTTTCAGTTTTAAAATCAGTCAAAATGTGTTTTTTTTACTGGTAAAGACTTCCTCCCAGGCAGGGAGAAACGAAGAGATTAACCACAGAAGCCTGTGTTTGTTGGGAGGACTGGATTTCATTAGTTTATGAGAAAAGGTTCAGCCAGCATGCCGGATGGATTTCCAACAAGCTCTAACTGATTAAGCGACACATTTATCTTTTCTTCAAAGAAAAACGGACTTTAACAGGCAAGCATTCTTCTTTCTATTTTTATCATCTGGTTTAAATTGTTGCAGCAAAAAGATTTGTCAATGAATCAGCTATAAAGAATTCCTGGGTGAGTTATAACTCTTCTCTTTCGTTCACGAAATTAAGGAGGAAAGAAATTGAAAAAGCTTATCTTTGTTTTTAGTGCAAAAAGCTGGCTTGGAATTGTTCAATTTAAAGATATAAACGGATGAGGGATTTCTATTCCAAGGAGAAAAATAAATAAATTTGATTTATGAACTTTGGAGTATTATATGTTTGGGACTATTTTCTTTTTGGTCTATTTCATTTTGACGAATCTGCTTGTTCACGATGGCACCAACTGTTCTGATGCTGTGAACTAAATTTGTTTTGCATTCCTGAACATATAAGAGATAAGGCAGGCTGCGCTGTCTACACTGTGATGTCATCAGGCTTGGAATACTAGCCTAATTGTTGCTGGAACAAGAAGTGGTTCTTTTTTTTTTCTTCGTGGTTTTAAGAATGGCAATCAAAAAAGTGGCTGAGACCCTGGAAGTAACTATGTTTCAGAAAATAATGGATGAGATAGAGACAACGAAACAAACCCTGAGACAGGGCAGACAGGAAAGGAAAATTGAATTTGGCAAAATGATGCAGAAGCTTAAAGAAATAGGGGATCTTGTGAGAAAGGAAGTTGATGAGATCAGAGATATAACTGGACAAGCATTAGAAGATGAAAAAAGAAAAATTAAAGGAAAGATGCAAGCCCTGGAGATTGGAACAAATGTGGAATTGGAAAAAGACTTGGAGTTTATGGATATTAGAGATAAAGTTTACTGTTTGGAATTCAACGTTGTCTCTGAAGAAATTAATGAAGATATTAGAGATAAAGCTATCAATGTCTTGGATAAATTTCTGGACTGGAATGATGTGATGGAGCTTGACATAGAAAAAATCTATGGAATTAATTACAGATATGTGACAATGGAAAAACTCTCAAGAGATGTGCCAGTGCATTTCGTAAAAAAGAAGAACAGAGATATGACTTTACAACAACATTTCAGCAACACATTCAGAATTGATGGCAAAGAAATATTTGTGATAAAGGAAATTCCCATTAGACTCTTATTATATGACTATGGCTATGACAGCAAGATTACTATGGGATATTGATAATGGAAGAATGGATACTGAAATTACTGGACTTAACAGGACTATTGAAGATGGAAGATGGAATTAATATTGATAATGGAAGAATGGCTATTGAAATTATTGGACCTAACAGATTTGATGAGATGGATTAATTGATATGTTTATTTGGACTATGGCTATGACAACAAGATTATTATGGGATACTGATAATGGAAGAATGGCTACTGAAATTACTGGATTTAACAGGATTACTGAAGATGGAAGATGGAATCAACATTGATAATGGAAGAATGGCTATTGAAATTATTAGACCTAATAGATTTGATGAGATGGATTAATCGATATGTTTATTTGGAGAAAAATTGATAGATATATTTCTCAACGAATTGAAATCTTTCTTTGACTTTTTGTGGAAAGAATAAAGTAATGTTTATGAGATTTGATGATTAATTAAGATAACTACTGGAGGAAAGTGATTTTATAATATAATTTAAGAGACAGGATTGTTATATATTGTAGACCTATAACTGATCTGCGCCAAATCGGAAGTCAACATTTTATTTATTCTGGTCTTAGAAGTGCTGCTTAGAGATATAAGGCAAGATAAAAGGATTTCGGGATTAAAGATAAAAAAAGAAGAATATAAATTGAGAGCATTTGCTGATGATTTGATAATTGTACTAGAAAACCCTTTGGAAGGAATTAATGTATTGATGGACAAATTAAAAGAATTTGGACTGTTAGCAGGATTTAAGATCAACAATCAAAAAACAAAGATGTTGGTGAAAAATTTAACTTTAAGGGAACAGAAAGAGTTAATGGACAAGACAGATTTTACAATAGAGAAAAAGTTGAAATATTTAGGTATCATTATGACAAATAAAAATTCAAAGTTGTTTCATAATAATTATGAAAAATTATGGACAGAGATTAAGAAAGATTTGCTAAGATGGGATAAACTACAATTGTCATTAATGGGTAGAATATCTGTGATAAAAATGAATGTATTACCGAGAATGATGTTTTTGTTTCAAACAATACCTGTAATATCCTCTGATTTACCTTTTAAACAATGGCAAAAAGATATCTCTAAATTTGTATGGCAAGGAAAAAAACCAAGAGTTAAATTTAAACTACTACAAGATGCCAAAGAAAGAGGAGGACTGGGATTACCAAATCTGAGACTTTATTTTGCTGCCTGCTGTCTAGTCTGGATAAAGGAATGGATCTTATTGAGGAATAAAAGACTATTGGATTTGGAGGGCCATAATTTGAAGTGGGGATGGCATGGATATCTATGGTATGACAAAGTAAAAGTAAATGTAGACTTTAACAATCATTTTATAAGACGTCCTCTGTTGAAAATATGGAATAGATATAAACCAAGGTTTTATTCGAAAATACCATTATGTGTCTCAAGTCAAGAAGCGTTTTACAGAAGAGAAATGGCTGGAAAAGAGAAATGGTTAACTTATCAAGAACTATTAGAAAATGTACATGGAGAATATATAATGAAAGAGAGAGAACAACTGACAAAGGAAGGATATAGTTTTCAATGGTTTGCCTATTTACAATTGTTAGAAAGATATAAAATGGACAAGAAAATGTATGGGTTTGAAATAAGTAAATCTGATTTTGAAATAGGATTGTGTACAAATGATGAAAATATAATTGCGAAAATGTATAAACTCTTACTGAAAATGGATATGGAGGAAGAACAAGTAAAAGAGTGTATGGTAAAGTGGGCAAAAAATTTTGGTTATAACATACAAATGGATCAATGGGAAAATATGTGGAAAAAAGGCTTGAGATTTACACTATGCTATAATCTTAAAGAAAATTTCTATAAAATGATGTACTGTTGGTACATGACTCCAGAAAAGTTGTCAAAAATGTATAGTAATGTTTCTAATGTTTGTTGGAAATGTAAACAACAAGAAGGATCATTTTATCATATGTGGTGGCTGTGTAAAAAGGCAAAATCATTTTGGGCACAGATAGGTAGGAAGATGCAAAAAATTCTAAAGATAAATATTCAGTCAAAACCAGAATTTTTTTTATTGGGTTTTATGGATAAACAAATAGAAAAGAAATATGGAAGAATAATATTATATATGATTATGGCAGCAAGATTATTATATGCACAAAAGTGGAAAATGGAATCAACACCAACAACGGAAGAATGGCTATTGAAATTAATGGACTTAGTAGAAATGGATAAATTGACATGTCTACTTAGAGAAAAATCAACAGATACATTTCTTAAGGATTGGAAGCCTCTCTTAGACTTTTTGTTGAAAGATCAAAATAAAATGATGATATTGGGATTTGACGATTAACTAAGACAGCCTATGGAGAAAAGTGATCCTGTATGTATACATTAAGGGACAGGTTTGATGTATATTATATACTTATAGCTGATCTGCGACAAATCGGAAGTCAACTATTTTATTTTTATTTTTTTTGTTGTATTGTTATGTTTTTTGACTTTGTTTTGTTTGTCTTTTGAAAAATTTGAATAAAAATTATTAAAAAAAAAAAAGGAAGTCAACATTTTATTTCATTGTTTAATTATTGTTGTTTTGTTTTGTTTTGTTTTTGAAAATTTGAACAAAAAATTAATGATTAAAAAAAAAAAGGATCAACTGCTACAATGTTGGAGTCAAGGTCCCGGCGGATGTTCGTGATCTTATCTTGGAAGTGTCTCGCAAACTCATTACAGTGGGCTGTTGATGGTATTATTGCGTTCTGAGGACCAGAATGTAAGAGTCCCCGGATGATTTTATAAAGCTCCGCTGGGCAGTTGGAAGATGACTGAATGGTGGCAGCAAAGTACTGCTTCTTTGCTGCCTTCACCGCCTTCACATAGAGCTTGGTAGAGACCTTCACAAGTGCAAAGTTACAGCCGTCGGGAGTTCGTCTCCATTTGCACTCAAGCCGTCTCCTTTCTTGCTTCATCACTCTTAGCTCTGGGGTAAACCATGGAGCCAATTGAGCTCTGCAAAGGAGAGGGCGCATTGGGGCGATCGTGTCAGCTGCCCGGGTCATTTCTGTATTCCACAGGTTGACCAGGGTTTCGACAGGAGCGCCAGTTTTATCAGCCGGAAAACTCCCTAGAGCCTTCTGAAAACCCTCAGGATTCATTAGTCTCCGGGGACGGACCATCTTAATTGGTCCTCCACCCTTGCAGAGGGAAGAAAACATTGTGAGTCTAAACCTCAATAGGCGGTGGTCTGACCATGACAAGGGAATAGATGTAAAATCCCTCACTCCCAGATCACCATCCCCTAATCCAGTGGCAAAAATCAAGTCTAGAGTATGCCCTGAAATATGCATAGGGCCAGTAGCAAATTGAGACAGCCCCATGGCTGTCATGGAGGCCATGAAGTCCTGAGCCGCCCAGGACAAAGCGGTCTCGGCATGAATGTTGAGATCCCCCAATACCAAAAGTTGGGGGGATCGCAACACCAAATCCGCGACCACCTCAGCTCAGTTAGGGAAGCTGTTGGGCAGCAGGGTGGACGGTACACCAACAGTATTCCCAGTCTGTCTCGTTGACCCAACGCAATATGAAGGCACTCCAGACCATTAGCCACTTGGATAGGGTGCCTAACAAGAGGGATGGAACTTCTATAGACCACAGCGATTCCCCCTCCCCAACCCTCGGATCTACCCAGATGCTGAACCGAATACCCAGGTGGGCATAGCTGGGAGAGATTAATGCCTCCCAGCTCGCTCACCCAGGTTTCAGTAATAAATGCCAGATCGGCCACCTCATCCACAATTAAATCATGGATGAGGGAAGTTAACTAGCTTTTACTCTATTTTTATTTTATTTGCTGACAACAACCACTTTTATCAGTGCAAGTTCCCCTGTAGTTCTTGCACTCTGGCCTGGACAAACTAGACTAGCTTTTGGCTGCTTTTGGCTGCTTTTAATCTAAGCAAGGGGCTGCGACTTCCAGGCGAGTCTTTTTTGTTTGTTGTTTTCCCACCTAGAACAGCCTGACCTTTCTTTAACCTAGGGAAACAGAGCTTGTGGTTGTGTTTTAGGAAGGCTGAAGCTGCCCTTTTTAGCAAGGACTGAGCTGACTCTCTCCCTGTATGTGTCGGTGGAGTTTCCTTTTCCCCCTTCTCTCCGACTGGAATTTAGCCTTGTTTACAGTGTCCCCCGAAGCTTTCCTGCTAGGGTGGTGTTGAAAACTAGCTTTCTATAGGCTTCCTTCTCCTAGGATCTGTCTCCTAAGATATAGGTTCTTTCAGGATTTGGCTCCTAGCTCAGGGTGACCTTGGGCTGCCCTTATTACTTATTGCTCTGAGCTGTTTTAATTCAATTAAATAATGAAATAAATGGGAGCTACTTACCCTCTTTTCACTCTGCTGCTTAACTCGCCTTGATGCTTTGTCAGCTGGGGCCTTGACGCTTCGTCAGCTGGGGCTCCCTCTAGCTCATGGAGCAGGGACTTCCCTTTCCTGCCCCGACTCTCTGTGAGAAATGCAGGTGGAAGTGCCGGAGGAGCCACACTTTGTGTTCAGCAATGCTGGAGAGGGGGTTGTGCAGGCTTGGAACAAAGGTATGCAATGGGGGCAGAGGGGAGGGTGGGAGAGGGCAAGGACCCCCTTAAGTGTCCCCTCCCTGCAGACCCTCCAAATCTGAGGATGCAGCTCTGCCCCATCCCGTCTGCCTCTTCCCCTAAGCTGGGCTGGGTGTGTTGGGGCTGGCCAAAGCATCCCTTGGAACATCACACCGCTGAAGTTGGTTCCCAGTTCCCAGTTCCTTATTTGCTTGAAAGTTCAAAACACTAAAAAAGAAGAAAAGTTGACAGCTACAGCAAGTTCAAGCCAAAGTTAACATTCTCTGAGCCCCAAAATATATGTTGGCGTACCCTGTATAATATATCGCTGTGTTCGGGGGACTCTCCTCATCAATAATAACAATACATTTATGCAATCAAAATAATAAGGCTTCTGATATTATAAATGCATAATGATGTCATAAATTCATAAAAAAAATAAGTAACTGGGGGTGCCCACCCTAAAATCTGCTCTGGGTCAGGATAAATCATACACCCCAGGAAAGGGGAGGGTGTCCTCTAGGAGATACCTATGCATCCCATCTGCCCCAGAGGTTCTGATGGGCACAGGGCATGGATGGGGACATCTACGCAAAACCTAAATAGAGAAAATTTTATTAAAGACAGAATTACCAAACTTGGAGCGGAACACAGCAATCATGGGATACGACAAAATATGTTCTCATGCATCAGGAAATGTCCTCTCTTCTCTTCTTTGACTGTCTGAGACAGAGGAGACACCTTTGTCTCTGCTCGGTCTCTCTTGAGCCATGAGGGCAACACCCAATGATGGGCGTTGCACCTCCAACTTAGTTAGTTAGTTAGAGCTAGGTTTGCCTTTCTACCTACTATGTATTTCTATAAATAGAGTAGCTTTTCTTATTTTATTAAGTCTTAAGCCTCAGTGGTCTCAATGCAGGGTAAAAGCCTGCTTTCTTAGGTAAGCGCACACATTGGCACACACATATCTCAGACCGTTGACAATCTCTGCTAACATCTATACTGTTGCGCACCACCCCAATCTCTGAGCAGTGAGATTTCCAAGGGCCCTGCACTCACCGTGGGCTTGGTTTCCTTGGGAAGATGATCAGTGGAGACTGTGGTGTCCTTATGAAATATGGTTTGTTTATTTACACACATTCCAACCTGAGCTAGGATGGAGGGCTTCAAGACATCACCAGTCCAATATCCAGCTTTTCCATCAGGGTTACGGGAGCATCTTAAAGCCGTGGTGCCTCCAGTTCCCAACCTTTCTCAGACACACTAACTGCAAAAGCCTCTCCTAGGCCCCAGGAGGGAAGGGGAGGCTCTCCTGAAGTGTTCCAATGACAAAAGGAACTCCCTGGCCCATTCACCAGCTGATAGGCACCTGATAGACCCATTAACTCACCTGGCCACTCCATTAGATTAACAAAAGAAACCCATCTGACCAGCTGACCACACACACACCAGCCCAAGTCTCCAAATGAGAGGCTGGAAGGGGACTCATAGGAATTATCCTTCTCAACTCTCCAAACTCACAACAATACAAATTTGCACAACATGAAATTGGTGGATTCCATGTGAGGGATCATTAAGACACAGCTTGAAAATAAAACTGCCGTTATAAACATCTAAGATGTGATCCTACTTGGAATGCTGTGTTCAGTTCTGGTTGCCCGACTACAAAAATAGCATTCTAGAGCTGGAAGAGGAAGGGAAATGGGAAACCAAAATGATCAAGGGTCACAACATTTGGGGATTTTTGCTGTAGAAAGAAAGCTTAGAGGAGACACGATAGAAGTGTATGATCACAGCAGACCTTTAAAGCACATTCAACACAAATGTAAAGCACATGGCTTCCCCCAACGCATCCTGGATAATAGTTTTTTCCTCACTGCCCTACTTTCCCAACACCCTTCATAAACTACAACTCCCAGGACTCTTAGAATCATAGAATAGTAGAATTGGAAGGGGCCTACAAGGCCTTCGAGTCCAACCCCCTGCTCAATGCAGGAATCCAAATCAAAGCATTCCTGACAGATAGTTGTCCAGCTGACTCTTGAAGGCCTCCAGTGTTGGAGAGCCCACCTCCTCCCTAGGTCGTTGGTTCCATTGTTGTATGGCTCTAACAGTTAGGAAGTTTTTCCTGATGTCCAGTCGAAATCTCGCTTCCTGCAACTTGTGCCCATTATTCTGTGTCCTGCACTCTGGGACGATTGAGAAGAGATCCCTGCCCTCCTCGATGTGACAACCTTTCATGAACTTGAAGAGTGCTATCATATCTCCCCTCCGTCTTCTCTTCTCCAGGCTAAACATGCCCAGTTCTTTCAGTCTCTCTTCATAGGGCTTTGTTTCCAGTCCCCTAATCATCCTTGTTTCCCTCCTCTGAACCTGTTCCAGTTTGTCTGCATCCTTCTTGAAGTGCGGAGACCAGAACTGGACACAGTATTCAAGATGAGGCCTAACCAGTGCTGAATAGAGGGGAACTAATACTTCATGTGATTTGGAAACTATGCTTCTGATAATGCAGCCTAATATAGCATTTGCCTTTTTTGTAGCCACATCAAACTGTTGGCTCATATTCAGCTTGTGATCAACGACAATTCCAGGATCCTTCTCACATGTCATATTGCTGAGCCAGGTATCCCCCATCTTATAACTGTGCATTTGGTTTCTTTTTCCTGAGTGTAGAACTTTTTAGAATTACTGCATGCACGGGCTACATGTGAGAATTCTCAGCCGCAGCTCCTCCTTTGCCTGGGAACAGGCAGAATGAGAGTGGTTCATCTTTTCTCTTATGTTGGGGATGAGGAAATAGAGATCAGGTTCTGCTTCTCCTGAGCACCTCCTCCAATCTTCAAGCCCCTTCTGGCACAGCTTTTTTCTGCTTCCTGTGACTCAGCCTTGCAGGTCTTCTTGTTCTGGCCTGGCGCTGGCCTCCTCCACTCCTCACTCGCTTGGGATTCCTCCCTCAAGGCCTGGACTCCCACCTACATCTTTCAATGGGGTAACCAGGGGTGCCAAAGTGCCAAGAGGATTTTCTGGGCCCGGTCCACGGTATGTGGATCGCACCCTCTGCTGCACTCACAGACAATGACACAAAGGTACATGCCCTTCACGTCATGAGCAAATGTGCACCCTCTTTTGCAGATGGAGGGGGGGAGCCCAAAGATCAATTGGGGGTCACACACAAGTAACAAGATGCCTTACACATACAATATCGAACAGGTGAACCTTTCCCCACCATGTTAGTTCTGGATGAGAAAAGGCGCACTCTGTTTAACATCTGCCTGCCACTCAGCTGTGAAAGGCATGGGAGTCCTGCTCTCCTTCAGCGCCAACAGGAATCCATGCAAAGAACTCCAGTTGCATGAGCTATAAATGAGTTCTGTATTCTTTTGTATCTCAGCTGGGGGATAGTTTAATCCTCTTGAAATGGTAACCTGGTAACCTGGAACATCCTGGTGTAGCTTTTGCTCGGATTTCTTTATGGGTGGGTGATGCGGCCACAAGGGAGCATTCCTCCTGATTTGCTTGCAGGCTGTTCGCAGGTCTTAGGAGTGCTCTGTCGGTGCTCACAGGTAACGCGAGAGTCCCAGAAGGAAGGCATTGCCACCTGTGAAGCAGCAGTGGAGTTTCAGCCACTTTGCTCTTGAAGGGTTAACAAACGACGACAGAGCCGAAGGCAAGAGCGGAAACGAGGGACTTCCCGTTCCTGCCCCGCCTCCCTACGAGACATGGAGGCTGGAAGCGCGGAACTCTCTTCGTGCGCAGCGATGTTGGCCAGCGGGGCTGCGCGGGGGGAGCCTGGAGCCAAAGGTAGGCAATGGGGCGGAGGGGAGGGTGGGAGAGGGCGAGGAGCCCCCTGAAGCGCCCCCGCCCCGCAGACCCTCCAGATCGGAGGCTGCAGCTCTGCCCCGTCCCGTCTGCTGCCCCCTGAGCTGGGCTGGCTGTGGGGGGCCGGATCGAAGCATCCCTCGGAACATCTGCGGTTCTGCGGATGAATTTCGTGGCCTTCAGCTGGAGATGGAGGCGCCCCATAGTTGGGGCAGAGCTAGGGAGACGACAGTGCGCTAAATGGGCCGCTTCTGCACGTGTCCTCGTTTGCCCTTTGGTTCAGCTGTGAGAGTTTGAATAGAGAGGTTCTTCTTTCAATACTGCCCTTCTGCCAGCCCTCCCCAGTTTCCTATCCTCTTTGATTTAAAGTCGCCGTTTAATTCCAGAAAGCAGAAACGTGGCCCTGCCCTTCTTGTTTCAGGGTAGTCTGGCAGGAAACTGTTTAGCAAGTGACATTTTTCCTGAAATGGGTGCAAATTGGTGGGAGCTACTTCCTGCTCCCTCTTCCTACACGACGTATAAGTTCCCTACTAAATCAGAGGGTGCTATCCAGTTTCTCCACACCACGCACCTTTATGGCACATCCACAGTCTACATGGAAAGCACATGGCTTCCTCCAAAGAGTCCTGGGAGTTGTAGTTTGTGAAGGGTTCTGGAAATGTAGTGCAGTCAGGAAAAACTATTCTCCAGGATTCATTGGGGGAAGCCATGTGCTTTACATTTGTGTTGAATGTCTGGTGTGATTATACACTTCTATCTTGTCTCCACTAAGCATTCTTTCTACAGCAAAAATCCCCAAATGTTGCGATCCTTGATCATTTTGGTTGCCCATTTCTCTACCTGTTCCACGTCTAGAATGCTATTTTTGCTGACAGGCAACCAGAACTGAAGACAGCATTCTAAGTAGGATCACATCTTCGATGTGTATAATGGTGTTATGATATAACCAGGCACCTGGTTGGCCACTGTGAGAATAGGATGCTGGACTACATGGGTCACTGGCCTGATCCAGCAGGCTCTTCTTATGTTCTTATGATATTGGCAGTTTTATTTTCAATCTGTGTCTTAATGATCCATCACACGGAACTCACCAATTTCATAGCTATAACATTAATATCTTAATTGAGGCATCCGCTATGACCTCAAGGTCTCTCTCCTGTCAGTCACCAGCAGTTCAGTTAGGATTTTTCACTTCTGTGCATCACTTTACAGTTCCTTACATTTACACCAATCTTCAAAATCTTACAATCTTACACCAATCTCATGGAGGACAGGGCTATCAATGGCTACTAGCCATGATGGCTGTGCTCTGCCACCCTAGTCAGAGGCAGCATGCTTCTGAAAACCAGTTGCCGGAAGCCTCAGGAGGGGAGAGTGTTCTTGCACTCGGGTCCTGCTTGCGGGCTTCCCCCAGGCACCTGGTTGGCCACTGTGAGAACAGGATGCTGGAGTAGATGGGCCACTGGCCTGATCCAGCAGGCTCTTCTTATGTTCTTATGTTCTTATGTTAATTGCATTTGCTCTTTAATAGCCAAGCCTGCTTGGAGAGTTCCTTTTGGAGTTCCTCACAATCCCTCTTTATTTGAATCACCCTGAACTTGATATCAATGGTTACCTAGCTTCTCACCCCAAATCCATGTCATTTAGAAACAAGTTTAAAAGCACGGGTCCTAATCCTGATGATTGGCGGGGGGGCACTTCTTACATCCCTCCATTGGGAGAACTGTTCATTTATTCCTGCTTTCTCCTTCCTGATCTTTATACACTTGCTGATGCATGAGAGCATATTTCCTCATATCCCATGATTGCTGTGTTCCACTCCATGTTTAGTAATTCTGTCTTTAATAATATTTTCCACTACTTTTCCCAGAACAGCTAATAGCCCTCTCATTTCCAGGATACCTTCAGTGTCCTTTTGGCTTTCAAGTTTTAATACATTTGCCAGTCTATATGGTAGCAAGTCTTTCAGAGAAGGTACAATTTTTTGTTGGAAGATCAGCAATGTCACATTTGGGTTGTTTTAAGACCTCTCCGGTAGATGCCATCTGGACCTGAGATGATTTGTTGAACACTAAAAGAAAAGATCCCGCTTGCCCCATCTCTCTTCACAGTGCGAGTGGAGGGCAGATGATGTCCATGCCTTGCCTGGGAGTATTAATGAGGAAGGCAATGGTTTTCTTCTTCCAGGGACTGGTGACCTTTGAGCAAGTGTCTTTGCACTTCACCCAGGAGGAACGGGCTCAGCTGGATCCAGACTTAGAGAGCTCTGTACAAGGAGATCATGCAGGAGATTCATGAGATGGCAACCTGTTCTGTTACAATTAGGGGAGGTTAAGGATAGCCTTCTTACTCCCTTCCTGGCACCCCTGCTTCGTAAATATGACCCACTATGTGTTTCAGATTATCGGTAGAGCTGCCATCATTTCCTACACCCCCTTTTCCCAGAGAGGAAGACTCTGGGGGGGCAATTTAGTACTTATGATTCTGGGATCCTAGGGACAGCACCCCCTGTGCTTCCCAGCCAGAGTCCTCTTTAACTTACTGCAAGGCCTACAACCAACACTCTCCCTCTGTTGCTGCCACCAATCTGAAGAGTCAGCTTTCCTTTAGCACCTCAAAATCGTTTTACTCAGTAGTAGGGAACCCACGTTTTAGCTCAAGTATCTACCTGATCCTAAGTCACTACTTACCTCCAGGATATTGGTCCTGTCAGGTGTAAAGCTGTTTGGCTGGTCCACTGCAGGCTTTTTCCTGATGGTGGATGAGGCACAAAGGCTGCATATCACAGCCCACCTTTTAAGGATATTTCTTCCCACAGAGGTTTGCTGGGCACTGGGCTCTCTTGGATCAATTTATTTATTTATTATTTTATTCGATTTTTATAGCGCCCAAAGCCAGAGGCTCTCTGGGCGGTGCACAGCATAGAGTAAATACAATACAATAAAATACAATAAAATGACAATAGAACACTAAAAACATGACATTTTAAGCATTTAGCAGCCTGGTATATATTAACAACAATAAAATATGTTAAAATGCCTGGGAAAATAAAAAGGTTTTAACCTGGTGCCAAAAAGATAGAAGTGTAGGCGCCAGGCGCACCTCGTCAAACAAACTATTCCATAGTTCGGGGGCCACCACTGAAAAGCCCCTAGATCTCATTACAACCCTCTGAGCCTCTCTGTGAGTCAGAACTCGGAGGAGGGCCTTTGACATTGAACGTAGTGAACGGGAAGGTTCATATCAGGAGAGGCGTTCCGCCAGGTATTGTGGTCCCACACCGTGTAAGGATTTATAAGTCAAAATTAGCACTTTGAATTTGGCCCGGAAACAGATAGGTAACCAGTGTAAATGTGCCAGCACAGGTGTTATATGTTCGGACCGTCTGGTCCTCATCAACAGTCTGGCTGCTGCGTTTTGCACTAGCTGTAGTTTCCGGACTGTTTTCAAAGGCAGCCCCACGTACAGCGCATTGCAGTAATCCAATCTAGAGGTTACCAGAGTATGCACAACTGAGGTGAGGTCATCACTGTCCAGATAGAGACGTAGCTGGGCTACCAACCGAAGGTGGTAGAACGCATTCCGTGCCACCGAGGCTACCTCAGCCTCAAGAGACAGGAATGGATTGAAAAGAACCCCCAAGCTACGAACCTGTTCCTTCAAGGGGAGTGTAACCCCATCCAGAACAGGTTGAACATCCACCGTCTGGGCTGAGAAGGCACTCACCAACAGTGTCTCAGTCTTGTCAGGATTGAGCCTCAGTTTATTAGCTCTCGTCCAGTCCATTATCGCGGCCAGGCAACGGTTCAGCACATCAACTGCCTCACCTGAGAAAGATGAAAAGGAGAAATAGAGGTGCGTGTCATCAGCATACTGGTGACAGCGCACTCCAAAACTCCTGATGACCGCACCCAGCAGCTTCATGTAGATGTTAAAAAGCATGGGGGACAGAACTGATCCCTGTGGGACTCCACAGTGGAGAGTCCAGGGTATCGAGCAGTGCTCCCCAAGCCCTACCTTCTGGAGACGGTCCACCAAGTAGGAGCGGAGCCACTGCCAAGCAACACCTCCAACTCCCAACTCCGTGAGTCTCCCCAGAAGGATACTATGGTCGATGGTATCAAAAGCCACTGAGAGATCAAGGACAATCAACAGAGTTACACTCCCCCTGTCTCTCTCCCGACATAGGTCATCATACAGGGCGACCAAGGCTGTTTCAGTGCCAAAACTGGGCCTAAAACCGGATTGAAATGGATCTAGATAATCGGTTTCATCCAAGAGCACCTGGACCTTGCCCAAGAATGGGACGTTCACTACCGGTCTGTAGTTGCTCAAATTATCTGGGTCCAAGGAAGGTTTCTTCAGGAGTGGTCTTACTACCGCCTCTGTCAAATGACTAGGGACCACTCCCTCTCTCAAGGAGGCATTTATCACTTCCCTGGCCCATCCGGCTGTTTCAATCCTGGCAGCTTTCACTAGCCAAGAGGGTCAAGGATCTAGTGCAGAAGTGGTTGCACGCACCAGTCCGAGTACCTTGTCAACTTCCTGAAGCTGTACCAACTGAAACTCATCCAACAAATGAGGACAAGACCGTGCTCCGGATACCTCATTAGGTTCAACTGCCATAATATTGGAGTCTAAGTCCCGGCGGATGCATAAGATTTTATCTTGGAAGTGCCCAGCGAACTCATTACAGCGGGTTACTGATGGTTCTCTGATATCCTGAGGGCTGGAATGTAAAAGCCCTTGGACAATTCTAAAGAGCTCCGCTGGACGGTTGAGAGATGATTTAATGGTGGCAGCGAAATATCGCTTTTTCGCTGCCCTCACTGCTTCTGTATATAATTTCGTAGAGGCACTTACCAAGGCGTGATTGCGTCCGTCAGGAGTACGCCTCCATCTGCACTCAAGCCTCCTCCTCTCTTGTTTCATCGCTCTCAGCTCCGGGGTATACCACGGAGCTGCATGAGCTTGACATGGGAGAGGGCGCACAGGAGCGATCGTGTCGACAGCCTGGGTCATTTCCGTGTTCCACAGTTCGACCAGGGCTTCGACAGGAGCGCCAGTCTTATCAGCCGGAAAATCCCCCAGAGCCCTTTGGAAACCCTGAGGATCCATTAGTCTCCGAGGTCGGACCAGCTTAATAGGTCCCCCACGCTTGTGGAGGGAAAGGGTCGCTGTAAGCCTAAACTTCAACAAGCGGTGATCTGTCCATGACAATGGAGTCGATGAAAAACTCCCCACCTCCAGGTCACCATCTCCATGTCCAGTGGCAAAGATCAAATCAAGAGTATGCCCCGACACATGCGTTGGGCTAGTAGCAAATTGAGACAGTCCCATGGTTGCCATGGAGGCCATGAAGTCCTGAGCCGCCCCAGATAAAGCAGCCTTGGCATGGATGTTGAAGTCTCCCAGTACCAATAGTCTGGGGGACTTCAGCAATACCTCCGAGACTACCTCTGTCAGCTCGGTTAGGGAAGCTGTTGGGCAGCAGGGTGGGCGGTACACCAACAGTATTCCCAGTCTGTCTCCTTGACCCAGCACAAGGTGGAGGCACTCCAAGCCAGTCGTCACCTGGACAGGGTGCTTGATGAGCAAGAGAGAGCTCCTATAGGCCACAGCTACCCCGCCTCCCCGACCCTCGGATCTACCACAGTGTTGAACCATATACCCAGGTGGGCAAAGCTGGGAGAGAGTAACTCCTCCCTGATCACCCACCCAGGTCTTGGTTACACATGCCAGGTCGGCGCCCTCATCAACAATTAAGTCGTGGACGAGGGAGATTTTATTATGTACCGACCTGGTGTTCAGAAGCAACACTTGGAGATCTGAGAGCTGGCTGATAGGACAACCAACAGTCCTGTGGATGTGAGGAGGACCGGAACAAGGCACAGGCACGACTTGTCTGGGACGAGTTCCCCTTAACTGGCATATTCTTCTCACAACACCATACCTCCCATTACCCGTCACTACATTAATTGGGGGCCCCAAAAGTCCCCCCGCTCGGCACAAGGTCTTCTCTCCCAGGCACATAATAAAATACACACAGACTCACACTCACGTACTCATATACTCATTCAAATTCATTCACACACAAACAGTCCACTAATTAACTACACATAGATTCAAACTCACACATTCAAATAATCATTTAAACACATTCACACTAATCACAATCCACAATTAAAACAATAGCAACAGGCGTTAAAACACTCAACATTCAAACAGGCGGGGACAGCAACGGTCTGGCTTGGCCAGGATGGTAGTAGGCCAAGATGATGGCAGCAACCGGAGCTCCCACATGAGATGATAATAATAACCAGAAGCTGCCTTAACAATGATGATGATGATGGCGCGCACCCCAACAGGGAATCACAGCAACAGCCGAATCCCGCCGATCCACACTCAGCAATAACAGTGACAATAGCGGCGACGACAACGCCCACACCCAGGTAAGCAGCAGATGACGACAGATGATGACAACGGTCGTGACGATGACAGCAGCAACAGCACCCGCAGCCAGGCGAACAACAACGCTAGCCCAAGCAGCAACGACAGCAGCCGCGCTCAGATCGACAACAGCGGCGGCAGCCAAAATCCAAGACCGCGGCGCCACGGCGGCTGAGACCGCAAACGATGAAGCCGCACAAAGCACAGGCAGCGGGAGCAACGCCGGTCCAGCCCAACCAGAACACGGCGACAGCAGACAGCAGCGACAGGCAGCAGCGACAAACCGCGATGATAGCACACAAAGTGAGTCATTGAAGGGCAAAATGCAGCAGAGCTCCGGACTGAACGTCCTTCTCGGTCACCGTATGTTGATGCCCCTATGACATCAGCAGAGCTGAAGATTGGAAGATTGGAAGATTACAGAATGGTGGATTTCCAGTACACCTCTTGGTAGGCCTTGCAGAAATTGTTCAACCAATACCAAGTAGCGAAGAGTCCAGACTTTGTTCTTCCGGTTCCACTGCATCTCCACCTCTCTTTTAAATAAATAAAAGCTGAACTCACATAGTGCAGGTATGTGTGTGTTACGTGCCTTCAAGTCGATTACAACTTATGTCGATCCTCAGAATCAGTGACCTCCAATAACATCTATCCCAAACTTCCCTGTTCAGATCTTGTTGCTTCCTTTATGAAATCAGTCCATCTCTTGTTGGCCTTCCTCTTCTTCTACTTCCTTCTGCTTTTCCCAGCATTATTGTCTTTTCTAGTGAATCATGTCTTTCCATTATGTGTCCAAAGTATGATAACCTCAGTTTCATCATTTTAGCTTCTAGTGATAGTTCGGGTTTAGTTTCTTCTAACACTCAATTATTTGTCTTTTTCGCAGTCCATAGTACCCACAAAGCTCTCCTCCAACACCACATTTCAAATGAGTTGATTTTTCTTTTCACTGTCCAGCTTTCACATCCATACATAGAGATCGGGAATACCATTGTCTGAAAGATCTTGACTTTGGCGTTCAGTGATGCATCTTTGCATTTGAGGATCTTTTCTGATAGCTTCCCTCCCCAGTCCAAGACTTATTCTGATTTCTTGACTATTGTCTCCAATTTGGGTAATGACTGTGCCAAGGTATTGATAATCCTTGAGAAGTTCAATGTCCTCTTTGCCAACTTTAAAGTTGCATAAGTCTTCTGTTGTCATTACTTCAGTCTTTTTGACATTCAGCTGTAGTCCTGCTTTTGTGTTTTCCTCTTTAACTTTCATCAGCATTCATTTCAAATCATTACTGGTTTCTGCTATGAGTATGGTATTGTCTGCATTTATTTATTTATTTATTTTATGAGTAAAACCTAGCCCACCCCAAAAGCCTGCCTGAAGAGCCAGGTCTTCAAGGCCCCACGGAAGTTCATCATAGAGGGTGCATGGCGGATATCATTTGGGAGGGAATTCCACAATGTGGGGGCCACAACTGAAAAAGTTGTCTCCCTAGTCTTCACCACTTTTGCTGTTTTAACTGGTGGGATGGAAAGTCTTTTGAGGTTGATCTTCTTGAACAGCATCACTCATGATGATGGAGGCACTCTTTCAAATAGACTTGGCCAAAACCGTGCAGGGTATTAAAGGTTAAAACCAACACCTTGAAATGGGCCTGGAAAATAACTGGTAACCAGTGTAACTCCTTTAACACTGGAGTAATGTGATCTCACCAGCGGCTGCCTTTAATCAGGTGGGCCATGTGATGTTCCTATATTAATGTATATATGGTAAGTGTTGGTTGTTTAGAAGATACATGGTAAGTGGAGTGAAAGAGGAGGAGGAGTGAATGGGCAGTAGAATGCGAGATGATTGGCTGAGTGTTTAAAGTGGCTGACAGTATAAATGAAAGGATGACAGGTAAATCTGGGTGGCGAATTGTGGTGAATCTGGGGGGAGAAGAGAAAGAGTGGGTGGTTTGGTGGGTTTGAGAGAGTTGTTTGCCAGGAGAGAGTGGAGAAGGAGGGAGGTGGAGTTCGGATTAGTATTGAGTAAAACCATATGCTTATGTGCCTTAAGAAGAAATCTTGTTAATCTTGTTAGCTTTGTTATCTGTAATAAATACTTAATTTGGTTTACCAAAGGCCTGATCCTTGGCTGGGGTTTCACAGACCAGAAGGGAGGGTAAGGTAATGACCAAGGCTGAAGGGGAACTGTAACAAATGGTGGCAGCGGTGAAGAGAATAACAATACCAGTATTCAGAGTCTCTGGGAATACTAGTATTAGGACGTGACTGGTGGTTGCCTAGCAGGGGGATCTGTTGAGATCTGTGCTACAGTGGATAGGTAAACCATAAGAGAGTGCGGTCCGGATTGGTGGAGTCCCTGGTGGTGCCTAGTGACAGGCAGTAGCCACGCGCAGGTAGGAACCTGACAGGGAGAGCCAGGGAAGGATGCGTCACAGGCCACCACATTCTGTACCAGTTGTAGCTTCCGCACCATTTTCAAGGGTAACCCCGCATATCTTCAATTATTGATATTTCTCCATGCAATTTTCACACTTCCTTCATCTTCTTCTAAATTCAGCTTTCTATATGATATGTTCTACACATAGATTGAAGAAATACAGGTTTGTGTTGCATGTAACCTTTTGGAAGGGAGGGAGGGAGTGGATGCAAGCTGCCCTAAGGGCAGTGGAAAGGGCCATGATCCTGTCAGACAGGATCCATCCTACGTTTATAGATTCCAACTGTGCATCAGTACTGGGCTGTCCACCTTAAATGGAGGAACAAGAGAGCAGATTTTTGTTACAGTTGTCACTCTCTGCATCTCTTTTCACAGCCTGTGACCAAGCATCTACTGCTAAGTTTGCTGCTGACAATAAATTGTTCAGGGTTGTTAAAACAAAAAGGGATTGCGAAGAGCTCCAAAAAGACCTCTCCAATCTGAGTGAATGGGCAGAAAAATAGCAAATGCAATTCAATATAAACAAGTGTAAAATTATGCATATTGGAGCAAAAAATCTGAATTTCACACATACGCTCATGGGGTCTGAACTGGTGGTGACCGACCAGGAGAGAGACCTCAGAGTTGTAGTGGACAGCATGATGAAAGTGTCAACCCATTGTGCGGCAGCTGTGAAAAAGGCAAATTCCATTCTAGGAATAATTAGGAAAGGTATTGAAAATAAAACAGCCGATATCATAATGCCGTTGTATAAATCTATGGTGCGGCCGCATTTGGAATACTGTGTACTGTTCTGGTCGCCTCATCTCAAAAAGGATATTATAGAGTTGGAAAAGGTTCAGAAGAGGGCAACCAAAATGATCAAGGGGATGGAGCGACTCCCTTACGAGGAAAGGTTGCAGCATTTGGGGCTTTTTAGTTTAGAGAAAAGGCGGGTCAGAGGAGACATGATAGAAGTGTATAAAATGATGCATGGCATTGAGAAAGTGGATAGAGAAAAGTTCTTCTCCCTCTCTCATAATACTAGAACTCGTGGACATTCAAAGAAGCTGAATGTTGGAAGATTCAGGACAGACAAAAGGAAGTACTTCTTTACTCAGTGCATAGTTAAACTGGAATTTGCTCCCACAAGATGCAGTAATGGCCATCAGCTTGGATGGCATTAAAAGCAGATTAGACCAATTCATGGAGGACAGGGCTATCAATGGCTACTAGCCGTGATGGCTGTGCTCTGCCACCCTAGTCAAAGGCAGCATGCTTCTGAAAACCAGTTGCCGGAAGCCTCAGGAGGGGAGAGTGTTCTTGCACTCGGGTCCTGCTTGCGGGCTTCCCCCAGGCACCTGGTTGGCCACTGTGAGAACAGGATGCTGGACTAGATGGGCCACTGGCCTGATCCAGCAGGATCTTCTTATGTTCTTACGTTCTTATGTTCTTAAACTAACTCCATTCAATGCCTCGAGCTTTGACAGTTAAACCCTGATATCAACAGAAGTTCCAGAAATATGTTTCAAAGTACAAATCATAATATATTCACAGGATTTCTCCACAGCATTTTATCACCTTTCCTTTTTATTCCATCAGGATACATCTGGGGTGTCAAGTCTGACGGAGAACCATCGGAAGTATCACTGGAAAAAGCTGAGGGGCAGGAGCAGAACCTGAGGAGTAAAGATGGAGCAAAGAGACAATATGAGAGACAGACTCACACAGGAGACAAACTTTATCAATGCTTGGAGTGTGGAAAGAGCTTCAGTCAGAGTATCACCCTTATTAGGCATCAGAGCTGTCACACAGGGGACAAACCTTATCAATGCTTTGAGTGTGGAAAGACCTTCAGTCGGAGTGGCCACCTTACTTCGCATCAAAGAATTCACACAGGGGACAAACTTTATAGATGCTTAGAGTGTGGAAAGAGCTTCAGTGACAATAGCACCCTTAGTAAACATGAAAGAATTCACACAGGGGACAAACCTTATAAATGCTTGGAGTGTGGAAAGAGCTTCAGTGACAATAGCACCCTTAGTAAACATGAAAGAATTCACACAGGGGACAAACCTTATGAATGCTTGGAGTGTGGAAAGAGCTTCAGTCGGAGTGACAGCCTTACTACACATCAAAGAATACACACAGGGGACAAACCTTATAAATGCTTGGAGTGTGGAAAGGGCTTCAGTCGGAGTAGGGCCCTTACTTTGCATCACAGAACTCACACAGGGGACAAACCTTATAAATGCTTCGAGTGTGGAAAGAGCTGCAGTCAGAGTAGGGCCCTTACTTTGCATCACAGAACTCACACAGGAGAAAAACCTTATAAATGCTTGGAGTGTGGAAAGGGCTTCAGTCGGAGTAGTGCCCTTACGGTTCATCAAAGAATTCACACAGGAGACAAACCTTATCAATGCTTGGAGTGTGGAAAGGGCTTCAGTCGGAGTGACCACCTTACAGAGCATCAAAGAACTCACACAGGGGACAAACCTTATAAATGTTTGGAGTGTGGAAAGACCTTCAGGTGGAGTAGCCACCTTACTTCACATCAAAGAATTCATACAGGGGACAAACCTTTTAAATGCTTGCAGTGTGGAAAGTCCTTCAGTGACCGTAGAACCCTTACTTCTCATCAAAGAACTCACACAAGTGACAAACCTTATAAATGCTTGGATTGTGGAAAGAGCTTTAGTCAGAGTTGTCACCTTACTTCGCATCAAAGAACGCACACAGGGGACAAACCTTATCAATGCTTTCAGTGCGGAAAGAGGTTCAGTCGGGGTAGCCACCTTAATTTGCATCACAGAACTCATACAGGAGAGAAACCTTATAAATGCTTTGAGTGTGGAAAAAGCTTCAGTGACAGTAGCGGCCTTTCTTCACATCAAAGAACTCACACAGGGGACAAACCTTATAAATGCTTTGAGTGTGGAAAGAGCTTCAGTCAGAGTGGCAACCTTACCTCGCATCACAGAACGCATACAGGGGACAAACCTTATTCATGCTTGTAGTGTTGAAAGACCTTTTGTCAGAATGGCTACCTTCAGCCACATCAAAATATCCTTTTAAGGGAAGAGATGTATAAATGCTTTGAATGTGGAAAGAACTTTAAGCAGAGTTCTGCTCTTTCTCTGCATCGAAGGATCCATATGGGGAAGCCGGGCTTCAAACAGGATTTTTATGGGGAGTTTCAGACCCCCACAATGTTCTTCTCTTAGCTTAACCACAAACTGTTCCACTTCCCTTCACCCCATGCTGTGGAGTTGGAATCGTGGAGTCAGAGTGGGAGTTGGAAGCAATTTTGAGTGGAGTTGGTAGAAATGTACCTAGTCCGATTCCGGCTTCAAGATAAAATTAATATTTTAATAGAATAGTTACAGGAAGCATGAAAATCATGATAATGTTGGCAGAAAGTGGGATTCTGGGTGTGGTTAGTTCTCCAGTCTCCTTCAAGGGTGAAATAATGTTTGCATTTACTTACACCAACTTCTATGCCTTTCTTTCCTTTGGTCTTGTTTCCCAAAAAATAGAACTTACCCAGTCTTGGCAGGACATACCAAACCGCATTTTGTTGGGCCATGGGGGCTATGTCCCAGACAGAATTTGCACTTAACCATTTCCATTCCATAGCTATAAAAATGGGGGCCGTGTCACTGATGTTCTCTTCAGTCAAAGGGATGGGTGCAAGGTCAACGCCCCCCTCACCATTTACAGGAAGTAGGGAGCATATCCAACAGTTACTCACACTAGAGTGAAAGAGACCAACATGTATATAAAGACCCACTCCCCTTTCCCCATTTTCCAGTATTATTTTGGCTTGCCTCTGCAGGCAACTCTTCAAGATTTCATTGTCTGCTCTTTCACTTATCTTCCTCGCTCCAGCAGGAGTTTTCGGATGATAAACACAAGCCAAATTCAACTGTAGCACCAGAACACCTCTTCCTTTCAGTGTCCACAATGAGTGTGGAAGATACAAGGTCAACAGGGAAATTGTTGCATGGGTCAAAGTCACAGCTGTCTGTCAGCGCTAAGGCTCACAAGAGGACTTTTCTTAAGGCTTTATTCTGGCCTGTAGCTACTGTCTCCTATCAGTCTGCCAATCCGCACCCCAGGTGCTGGGAATTGGGCTGTTAGGACTCAACAGGGCCAGGACTAGTGTGTTCGGCACCCCCCTTGCAAATTATAAATTGGCGCCCTTACCTTGTATAATTTTTTTTGTTCATTTTTCAATTCAAATGTTAGTAAATTATTATTAGATTTTCCGCACATTTTTTTAAAAAATTCCAGGCTTAGGGGCGCCTTTGGCGCCTTCCCTTTCTAAAACCAGCTTGGATGTCTGGCACTTCTCGCTCCACATATGGTAAGAGCCTTTACTTCACTTGCATGGCATATTAAGGCAATAGTTCGAAAATTACTGCGTTCCCTGGGATACCCTTTCTTTGGAGTTGGGATGTATATTGAACGCTTCCAGTCTGTGTGGCATTGTCTAGTTTTCCATATTTGTTGACAATGTTTTGTCAAAATTTAGACAGATTCAGTCTCAGTAGCTTGTAGCCACTCTATTGGTATGCCATCTGTTCCTGGTTATTGTTTCTTCCAAATATTTTAAGAGCAGCTTTCACCTCACATTCTAAAATTGCTGCTTCTTCATCATAGGGTTCCTCCATGAATGAATCTGTCATCCTTGCATCTCTTTTATAGTTCTTCAGTGTATTCCTTCCATCTTCCTTTTATCTCGGTCAGTCAGTGTGTTCCCCTGTTGATTATTCAACATCCCTACTCTTGGTCTAAATTTCCCTTTAATTTCTTCCTGTACTTCTACATAAAATCTCTGAATTTCCTCTTCTTCTGTGTTTCCTGTTGGAGCATAGACTGAGATGATGGTTAGGTTTCCCATTAAATCTTACTGATATCACTCACTCAGACTTTGCATTATAGCTCCTAATTGCTTTTTCTACGTCACTTCTGACTATTAGAGCAACCCCGTTTCTCCTTAATTTATCATTTCCTGCATAAAATATTTTGAAGTTGCCTGAAAATGTCCCTTTCCCATCCATTTTAATTCACTCACGCCAACTATTGTAATGTTGATGGGTTCCACTTCTTGCTTGACAATTTCTAACTTTCCCTGGTTCATGTTTCTCACATTCCATGTTCCTATTGTGTGCGTCATACAGCTCCGGACTCTCCTTTCACATCTGTGTGCATCAGCCTCTGGGCTTCCTTTCATCTTTGACCCAGCTGCATCATTAGTCACAGCGCTACTCATACTTGTCCTTTGTTCTGTTCCAATAGCTCAGTGAGTGCCATCTGACCTGGGGGTCTCATCTTCTAGCACTTGTATTGCAGGTAATGGGGCTAACATTTTGGGAGGGAGGGAGGGGATGCGAGCTGCCCTCTGGGCAGTGGAAAGGGCCATGTTCCTGTCAGACAGAATCTATCCTAGGTTTGTAAATTCCAGCTGTGCATAAGTACTGGGCTGTCCACCTTAAATGGAGGAACAAGAGAGCAGATTTTTGTTGCAGTTGTCTCTCTGTTAGAGTTGCCATATTGCCCCGTTAGCCAGGTTTTACCCGGATTCTATCCATGCCACCCGGTGCCCATTTAGCCCATTAGGTGGCTGGGATTCTCAGCTTTAATTTTAAAAAATTAAGTTTCCAAGTGGTCCGGTTCTGGAGATATGCATCTAAATGTGAATCCCCCCACGACTGTTAAATCTTATTAACAGATCTGTTATAGCACTTAGTGGTTCTGTCCCTGCCCTTTCAGGATTGCAGCCAATAAGTGAAGCCAGGGTTGTGATTGGTTGACCTTCAGGCAGTGCCTAGATCTCATTGCAACGCCAGAAAATGGTGCTTTCCCCGTTTATCAGGAAATCTCATGAATTGGGTAAGTATATACATTTCAGTTTTTTTCCTCTTGTGTGCAGGAGTCAAATCCTGGGCTGTTGAAGAGGGCCCTGTTTTCATAACCTTCCCAGTACTTGCTTTTGTGGGAGTAAATGCAATGCTTATCCCATATACCCAGAGTAAATCCCATTGAATTCAATAGGACTTACTTTTGAGTAGACATGGTTATGACTGTGCTGTAAATTAATGGGACTTTTGAGTGAACATAACAAAGAATTGTGTTTATGTTCTAAATCTTTCTGTTCCTCTCCAATCCTATGTTTAAAGCAATTATGCAGGGCTTACGTAGGTATTACAGTTTTTATTATGTAGGGAACTAATACTGATTTTAAAAAAAATGTTCTGCAATGACCAACTGGTTTGACAATAAACTATTATATAGGCTATATGTATTTTTACATCTGCAGTGTGCGTATGTGTGTGTGTGTGTGTGTGTTTGTATGGAGTCTTTCCAACAACCTTGTGAGGTGGGGTTGGTGATTGGAAGCCAAGGCAGCTCACAATAAAAAATAAAGCCATTTAAAATCCAATAACCGTAAAGCAAGAATAAACAGTTGCAAAACAGCTTAAAGAGGCATGATTCTGAATTTTGGGTTGGGTGAATGAAGTTTATTTATTATTTGATTTATATCCCGCCCTTCCTCCCAGTAGGAGCCCAGGGCGGCAAACAAAAGCACCAAAAACACTTTAAAACATCATAAAAACAGACTTTAAAATATATTAAAACATCTTTACAAACATTTTTAAAAGCTTTTAAAAGCATCTTTTTTAATAAAAACAAAAAAGAAAGGTTTAAAAACATATTAAAAAGCAATTCCAACACAGACGCACACCTGGATAGTCTCAACTTAAAAGGCTTGTTAAAAGAACAAGTTCCTTATCACTTGAGGAATACATTGGAACTTGCTTCTGAGTAGAAAAACATAGGATTGCACCATAAATATCTTCACAGATTTTGTAATTAATAATCATATTTGATAGTCATGCTCATATAAATATTTCTTCATACTGAGTCCTAATAAGTATTTGATTTCATACAATGGTTGTAGATGATTTTTTCCTCTACATTTTAAGTGTGTCCTTCTTCCTTGGGGTGGTCATGGTTCTCTGTTGTTTTCATCTTGAGGGGCAGATAGGCTGAGAGATGGTGAGTAGTCCATGGTCACCCAGTACACTTTATAGCTCATTTCCATTTTGAAAAATTAATTAAAACGATTTACATGCAGGCGAAGTTGATTAAGCAGATCAACACATTTAAAGCACATCCAACTCACATTTAAAGTGCATGACTTCCCCTAAAGAATCCTGGGAAGTGTAGTTTCCCCCTCACAGTTATAGTTCTTACCACCCTTAACAAACTACAATGCCCATAATTCTGTGGTGGGATTCATGTGCTTCAAATGGGTGTTGAATGTGCTATAAATGAATGGGTGTGGATCTGCCCTAGGTATGATCTGCATTCAAGAGTGAATTGCAAAGAACAATGTTAAAAGATACTTTTTTAAACGGGGAGGGTTGTAGCTCATTGGTAGGGCATATGCTTTGCGTGGAAAGGTCCAGAATTCAATTTCTGGAAAAGACTATTGCCTGGAATCCTGGAGAGCCAATGCTAGTCCACGTCATCAGTACTGAGCTAGATGGTACCAAATGGCCTGAGTTGGTATAAGGCAGACTCCTTTGTTCCTAAAAGTGGGAAGAGACTCAAGGGCCACAGTGACTCAAAAAGTGATTTATTTATTGTTATTTACAACATTTATATACTGCTTGTAAAAAATCTCAAAGCGGTTTACAGAAAGAATTAAAACAATGAAATTATTGGCAAAAACAGTCAAGGACAGGTATTTAAACCATTCAGAATAATAAAACCAACAATGAGTTAAAAACAGACTTAAAAACACAATGGCTTCTACATGGCAGGAGAGGGTTGCCTAAAGAAAAATGATTTTAGCAGGCGCTGAAAAGGGGCATCTGCCTAATGTCAATAGGCAAGGAGTTCCAATGCATAGGTGCTGCCTTGTTACAGGACTGATTTCATACAAGAGCAGAACAAGTACTATGTAGCACCCATAACATGGAAAGCACAGCTTGTAGCAAATCAGCAACCAATGCAGATTTCAGAGCAGAGGTATTATGTGCTGATAGGATCTCACTCTTGTCAGCAATCATGCTGCAGCATTCTGAACTAACTGCAGTCCCCGGGTCAGGTTGTGCTGCATGGGGATTTCTGTGACCTTGGCTGACTGGCTGCCAGGTTTTTTTAGTTTGGGTTTTTGGTTATGAATCCTGACTGGTTGTGGGATGCTGAGTTTTCTGCCTTATTCATAGGAATCTTGTTGTGGTTGGTATGGTATTAACATAAGAACATAAGAAGAGCCTGCTGGATCAGGCCAGTGGCCCATCTAGTCCAGCATCCTGTTCTCACAGTGGCCAACCAGGTGCCTGTGGGAAGCCCGCAAGCAGGACCCGAGTGCAAGAAAATTGCATTGAGGAAATCATCACTGCCTTTTGTGTTGTTGTTTTTTCTATTGGCATTTCACTTATCTTTAACCTCACTCTGTTATAGCCATAGAAGCAACAGCAATGGTTCCAAGTGCTCAGCTCAACCCCCTTAAACCCACTGATGATGCACCTTGTCGGTTGCATGACAGTTTGTTTCTTGCTCAATAGCGGTAAAAGAGAATTAATATATTTGGAAGTGTGGCTGCAATTGTTGTTCCCAAGCTGCTGCCTGTGAAGGTAGACCAAACCATGTGTGTTTTCTCTCTGTCCATTACTGCTCACTGGAATTAGGTTGGCTGTCAAAGTGAGTTTATAGCAGCCCACAGGGTAGACAGAAAGCGTAGAGAATCTTCTTACTCATTTCTCAGACCTCTTTCTGAAGGGTCAAATCTGTAAAGAATTTTAGAGCAGCCATGTTAAAAGATAGGGGCAGGGCATTGCAGGCAGGGGGCTGCCAACCCTGCCTGTATATGGATGTCTTTGCAGAGGATCCCTAGTCAAGCTTTGCCAACAGCACAATCCAAACTATATCTACTCAGAAGTAATTCTTGTTGAGTTCTATGGGGCATAGTCCCTTATGAATGAATGAATGAATCTTTATTTTTACCCCGCCCTTTTTCCAAAACTGGAACTCAGTACGGTTTACAAATAAAAACTACACATAGGTAAAAAACATACAAAAATATACAATTAAAATAGAATTAAACTATTCGTAACATTAAAACCATGAAACATACACTTAAAATACTAAGACAATTTAAAGCATTAAGAATAGGACCATAGAACAATACAACAGACCTCATGAGGCCCTATCTTAAACATCTTCTAGTCCAAAAGCCTGTCGGAATAAAAAAGTCTTTGCCTGCTGACGGAAGGATAGCAAGGAAGGGGCCATTCGTGCTTTCCTAGGAAGAGAGTTCCAGAACCTGGGGGCAGCCACCGAGAAGGCCCTATCTCGCGTCCCCACCAATTGTGCTTGCGAAGGTGTTGGGACTGAGAGAAGGGCCTCTCCTGAGGATCTCAAAGGCCAGGGAGGCTCATATGGGGGGATACGGTCTGACAAATAGCCTGGACCTAGGCCGTATAGATCTTTATAGGTCAAAACCAGCACTTTGAATTGTGACCAGAAACAAACTGGCAGCCAGTGGAGCTGTCGTAACAAGGGGGTTGTATGGGAGCACCTCTGTCTTGTCTGGATTTAATTTCAATTTTAATTAGTAAATGTGTTTAGAATTGCAGCCTTCAGGAGCATCCATCTTTACTCCCGAATGCTCCTATCTACCATCTCCACAACACTAGGCTCCTTTCTTCCTACAATGGCCTTTTGGTGACTGGCCTGGCCTGAGGGCACTTAAACCCTTCTTGCCGAAAGCAAATGGGCTAGACTAAATGTTCCCTACCCGGGCTCAATCTTTTAGCTAAAATTTATAGCTTAATTTACAATCAGAGAAATGTTTCTTAATTGTATGCTCCAAGCAACTGTGATTGATGCTTAATGTATCATATTTAATGACAGCACTCAGGCCTGCCCCTGCGACATCACTCACGCCCGCCCCCTGACATCACTAGGGCCCACCCCTGAAATTTCAGGGTTTGGGATACTTCTGACCTGGCAACCCTAATTCCTGCCTTCCATTGTTCTTAGCCAATGAGGGACACCACAGTTGTCCTGGAAAAATCAAGAATTTTAGTCTGCTTGCCTGCTGCATCTGCAGAATCTAGCAGTTTAGGAAACTGCACATGCTCACTTGATCAACAGATGCAGCTCCACCCATTACCCATACACTTTCTGGTTGCGTCAGCAAGGAGAAGCCGCTTTCATCTCAGTTGCCTGTTTCTCAGGATATGTGTCTTAAGTGGTGAATGCAATGGGAGGGTCTGCCTGTCATCATGGAGGGTGGAATAAAAGGGTTTGATTCCACCAAACACTCCCTCCCCTGAACAGATACAAGATATAAAAGCAAACCTCTCTGTAGAAAAGGCAGTGATACCAGCATTGGCATTTTTCCGCCCTGCACCCACCTTGTTAAATGGTGCTTACTCCTAAGTGAAGTTGCATTGGAATGCTGCCTCACTCACCCTGTTGCCTGACAGGGCCTCTGTTCAGCAATTCAGAAAAGGCTAAAAAGTATTTTTTGATACATACCCTTCTTCAAAATGACTGGCAGGCATCTCTCCACCAAAGATCACCCTACTTCCATCTCCCCAGGGATGGATATCTGTGTGTGTGTGTTATATATACATACACACAGGAGGTGTTCCCTCTCTCTCTCTATGCATATATTCAATGCATTGGGGGTGTAACCTTCACCCCCTTAAAACTAATAGCAATGGAACAGCTCCCCTGTCTAATGCTGCCACAGCTCGCCAGGTCTCTAGAATTCACTGCATCTTTATTTTATTTTTTAAAAAAGAGGTGCCAGCATCAAAGTCTCCATCATGTTCCAGCCTTTATCATAGAAGGCTGCATTTCCCCTCTCTCTGATTGGATATGTGAGAATCAGTGTACTAAAGACACTTCTTACATGCTCAGACACGCGCCCTTTAGATAAGATGATTGACAGAGCTGATAATATTGAAATCTTGATTTCTATCTGCGTTAAAATTTGTACAATTTTTATACTGCTGCATTGACTTGTTTTATGTTTGTTGTGTTTTTATTACGTTTTTACATTGATTGTGCATTTTGATTGTTTTTACTATGTAAGCTGCCCTTGTGATAAATGAGATATATAGTTTGGGAACTATAGTATGTGTAGTGTTAATATGACACAGCAGAAAATGGATTAACCTGAATTAACTTAGAGGCAGAAAAGCAGAATTCCTCTGTGGATACTAAAAGTGCCTGAGAAGGCCGAATGCGCATTTGCTGTTTTGATACTTAAAATGCTAGTTTGCTCTTCTCATGTAACGGGACACCTTCCAAGAAGATAGGGACTGAGCGAAGAATATGCTGTGCCTGGGGGAGGTAGGAACAGCACATGGAGCGCTCAAGATTAGAACGCTGTAAATGCAAAGACAATGGAGTCGCTGACAAGTGTTGCTAACGAGATGGGAGGGGCTGTGTGTGAGGAGGACTTGAGAGCCATATATCAATCTATCTGTGCAGCTATGCTTTTCAGACTAGGATTCTGGCGTTAGTCGAATGCTTTGTCTCTCTTTTGCAAAAGATGTAGGTAATTAATCAATAAAGGTGTGGTTTTATATATCTCTGGTTTCCCATCTGGTGTGATTATTTGGAGCTTCCTCCAGATGAAAAGAGCCTTTTTGCGTAACACCCTGAACTCCGTTTTTAACAGTGGAAAGGCAGAATATAAATCCTCTTAATAAATAAATATTCCATAAAGGCCTTTAAGGTTGAAAATGGAGGATTTTTTTAAAATCTTCACATCCTCCCCCAGTTTTTGGTGGTAATTGCTAGGCACAAAAACAAAACAACTGGACAATGCAAATTAACATGATTAACTTGCCTAATTAGGACATGGTCTGCATAATAAGCAAATTATGCAATTAATTTATAATTTGCATAATATGCAAATCAACCTCCCGGATTTGTGGGATTGGAATATGGCAACCCTACTCTCTCTGCGTCTCTTTTCACAACCTGCAACCAAGCACCTACTGCTAAACTAACTCTGTACAAGGCCTTCAGCTTTGACAGTTAAACTCTGATATCAACAGAGTTCCCAGAAATATGTTTCAAAGTACAAATCCTAATATATTCACAGGATTTCTCCACAGCATTTTATCTCCTTTCCTTTTCATTCCATCAGGATACATCTGGGGAGTCAAGGCTAGGGGAGAACCATCTGAAGTATCACTGGAAAAAGCTGAGGAGCAGATGCAGGAGCAGAGACTGAGGAGACAAGATGGAGCAAAGAGACAACAGGAGAGACAGACTCACACAGGGGACAAACCTCATACATGCTTGGAGTGTGGAAAGAGCTTCAGTCGGAGTAGCCACCTTACTAGGCATCAAAGATGTCACACCGGGGATAAACCTTATAAATGCTTGGAGTGTGGGAAGAGCTTCAGGTGGAGTAGCCACCTTACTTCGCATCAAAGAACTCACACAGGGGACAAACCTTATACAAGCTTGGAGTGTGGAAAACGCAAAACTGAGATGCCTCTGACACAAGCACTAAGTTCCCCTTCTGACCCATTTTATTCCTCCTTCTGTATCTTCACACCAGTCATGCAAGGTAGGTTAGGCTGAGAATTGGTGACTGGCCCAAGTTGGGAAGTGAGGAGAAACAATGAGAAGAGACTTTAAAATACAAAACTGCATATGCTCAGAGTATTTTCTTTTTGTTTAATAAGGTTGCTAAAATATTTTGTGTTTGCTGAGAGTTGTGAAACTGCACATGCTCAGAGTATGTATTAATCCAGCCATGGGTTACAGCCATTTAAAAATACAACTTTGAAATCAGTTAATAGTCTGGGTTCTAAAAACATCTCTCTCAGGGCTCAAAGGAAGGGATGAAAAGTGTGCCTTCAGCAAATCCTCAGCCTTGAAGACTTTGCAGGCCAAAACCAGCACCTTCAACTGGGCCCAGAATCAAACGCAAGAATTTGGGCCGAGAGCCCATCACATCTGACTCTGCAGCATGAACCACACAAGGCAGGCACAGATCCAGTTTAAAGAGAGTGGCCTTCACAGCATCAGACATCCTGTCCACATTGTCCAGGAGAGAAGACCAAGTGATGGAAGAGATTGATTCTGTAGCCTCTGGGAGAGAAGAGCCTGCCTTCACTGCAGGGTCCATGTTGGGTTAATTTTAGCAGGAAAATGCCATCAGGGTTAAGCAGCATATATGCCCTTCTTGCACTTCGGAATGGAGCCTCCGTGGCCTGCATGGGGGGGGGACTGTGCCCGGGGGAAAGGACTAGGCAGTTCAACATCAGGCTCTTGAGGTTGGTCCGGAAGCTGAAGCTGGTGCAAAATGCAGCAGCGAGACTGCTCAGTGGGGCAGGATATCTCCAACATGTTGCCCCTGCTGCTGCTGAAAGAATTGCACTGGCTGCGCGTTTGCTACGAGACCAAGTTCAAGGTTCTAGTCTTGGTGTTCAAAGCCCTATACAGCTCGGGACCAGGATACCTGAAAGACCGTCTTACCCCTGATATACCCAGTCGATCACTGCGCTCTGCAGGTGAGGGACTCCTGCAGATACCATCTTGTCAGGAGGTCCATTCTGCACCACATACGAAGCAAACCTTTCAGGTGGCGGCACCTACCCTGTGGAATTCCCTCCCCTTAAATATTAGGCAGGCACAATCTCTGTTATCTTTTTGGCGCCTTTTGAAGACTTTCCTCTTTCAACAAGCCTTTTAAGTAGAGACCTATCCCAGTTTGCATCTGTGTTGGAATTGGTTTTTAGTGTTTTTTAAACCTGTTTTTTAAATACAATAGATGTGATAACAATATGGGGGAGGGACAGACCCATGTACACCCCCTTGAGCTCTGGGGAGGAAAGTGGGGGGTATTAATATAAAATATATCAATATTGGAGGGGGGAAGCTGAGAGAGAGTGGCTTGTGACAACATAGGCCAGAGTGAGAATCATAGAATAGTAGAGTTGGAAGGGGCCTACAAGGCCATCCAGTCCAACCCTCTGCTCAATGCAGGAATCCAAATCAAAGCATTCCCAAGAGATGGCTGCCCAGCTGCCTCTTGAATGCCTCCAGTGATGGAGAGCCCACTACCTCTCGAGGTCATTGGTTCCATTGTCATATGACTCTAACAGTTAGGAAGCTTTTCCTGATGTCCAGTTGAAGTCTGGCTTCCTGCAACTTGAGCCCATTATTCCATGTCCTGCACTCTGGGATGATCGAGAAGGGATCCCGGCCCTCCTCTTTGTGTCAACCTTTCATGTACTTGAAGAGTGTTATCATATCTGGTTTGGAACCACCTGGCCCCAAATTCCCCTCACAGGACACACTCCAGTTCCAGCAAAGGCCATTCTGCTCAAATGTCCCCCCCCATGAGATTTGGAGGGGCAACAGCATCTGGCCTGGCTTCCCCCCACCCCTTTGGCTTCACTCCCAACTCACAGGAGTTCTCAACAACAAACCTTTATTGCAGGGCCATAGGCCAACACAGGTATACAATATTCAATATAAATATATAAAAAGAAAAAAAGGGGAAAAAAGAGAAACATATAAAATCTACAGGAATAACTTTTAAAATTGTTCTAGAACAGCAGGCATGTATATTAGAAGAGATCGCTTTACCATAAGATCATAAAATAGTTTACTCAATTTTTATTTTTATTTTAAACATGGTTCTGAGATAAATTTAGTTCTCAGTTTCTGAGCTGTTAGAGCAAACGCAGCTACCTTAAAAGTTACTTGGGAATTTCGATCTGACATTAGGAAAATTACCTTATCAGCATCGGTTAACATCCCATCTAGATCAAGCCACCTCTGCAGAAAGTGTAACCTAAGACTTTTATAGATAGGGCAATGTAACAGAACATGCGGAAGATCTTCCTCTACATTGGAATTACAAACACATTTTTGCTGAGTCTTGGGGACATTGGACATTCTGCCCAATCTATCAGCATTAGGGATCGTAAAAAAGCGAATCGCAGTAAAAGCATGTCTTAAGTTAATATGCAATGACTGTAAAAGATAATGGGCACAAGTAGAGTCGGTTTTAAATCTCCAAAACCATGGGGCTACATGGGTGTTAAGTAAGATAAGTTGATCTAAGTATTTACAATGGTTGAAAATTGCTTCTCTAAGCATTTTGTTTGTCCCCATATTATAAAATTGTTGAGTAGTGAGATGATAACGTAATAGTTCATCTATTCTACTAACCCAAATTTTATTTGACAAGGGATGGTCTAAACAGGAGTTTAGTAGATCCTTGCCTTGTGTAGGTGTAAAATTCTTCACAAATCTCAAGAGGGCTAAATGAATGTGAGCACATAGCGGAGTAGCTCCAGTTTCCACCCGAAGCATGGCTGCAGGAGTCCCAGGGGGAAGAAAAGCAAACGCCTAAGGAAGTTTGTCTGGATGGTCTCTAAAGCTGAGATTGTTGTAGCTTCCCACCCCCAGATCGGTGCCGCATATAAGACCTGCGAGATTACTTTCGCTTCAAAGATTTTTAGGGCTGGTAAGATCAGATTGCCCCCCTCAGTGCGATAAAATTTTAGAATAGCCCCCACCGTTTTAGTCGCTGATTGTTTTATAAATTGGGTGTGACATTTCCAAGAAAGGGTGTCCAAAAAGGTCACCCCCAGATATTTAAATAGTCTAGATTGTTCCAATTGATGATTATCCACCGACCAACGATGATATACAGGTCTTTTACCAAAGACCATTATCTTTGTTTTCCTATAGTTTATGTTCAATCTATCTGCATCGCAGAGTACCTGCAGTCTTTTTAGCATCTTTCTCAGGCCAATAGGGGCCAGGGAGAGTAAAACCATGTCATCTGCATAAAATAATGTAGACACTTTCCTTTGTCCAAATGATGGAGGAAAATATTGGTGATCGGATAGTTCTAGAATTATTTTGTTTACAAAGAGATTAAATAAAAGGGGAGCTAGCGGGCATCGCTGCTTAACCCCCCTCTCTACCGCTAGCGGGGGCGTCATGGTACCCTGTAGATTTACCTTGACCTGAGCAATGTTATCTGTGTAGAGAGCCTTTATAAGGAATAGTAGACATCGATCAATTCCCAGATTGTCTAATTTGGACCATAGAATGTTTCAGTCCACTAAGTCAGAAGCTGCGGCCAAATCGACAAACGCCGCGTAAAGATGTCTTATAGGTCCTGTTATATTCATTTTAGCCAAAAAATATAACGTTAAGCAGTGATCTGTCGAAGATGACCCTTTTCGAAACCCTATCTGTTCAGGGGAAATCGACTGATTTGCCTCCACCCATTGTTCTAGCTTTTGACAAAGAAATTTGCTATATAACTTGGCTACTACATCAATTAAACTAATAGGACGATAGTTTGTCGGATCAGCGGAATCATTTTTCTTATATATTGGAACTATAATGGTACGTCTCCAACCATCTGGGATGACACCAGTAGCATTGATTCTAGAAAATAAACGTGCCAATAAAGGAACCCACCAATCTGGACTTAATTTAAATATTTCAGGGGGCAAAAAATCTTCGCCTGGGGCCTTCCCATTCTTCAACGCTTGAATTAACGATTTTATATCTTTGGTGGAAACCGGAGGCCACTGCTGCAAATTTTCAATCTCCATTTCCAGGTTGTTAGTCTGGAGAGATGGTAAAAGAGAATAGAGATTGTGGAAGTGATTATACCAAGTCAGGCTCGGGATTTGTTGTGCTTTTTTTGGGGTGGAAAAGCCCATCCCCTGTTTAACTAAATCCCAAAATGAGCGCTCATCATTCGCATGGACCACTTTGGCTAGCTTCTGCCAGCGATATACAATAAAGTCCAGTTTCTTTTGGCCCAAAAGTTTTTTATATGCAGCCTTCATTGATTTAAATAAACTGGTATATTTTTCATCTTTATCATGTCTGAGAGTTGACCTTAATTGTGATCTAAGATTTCTTTTAGCTGTTCTACATTCACAGTCAAACCATGAGGGAGGGCCATATCTCCTATTTGTTGCCACTGCCTTCTGAGTCAATAGGGGTTTGAGCAATAGAACAATATTTTGAAAGGCCACAATCGGTTCCAAAATACCTTCTAGTATTCGTTGCCGAATAGATTCAAGAAAGTTGTTCCTTAAAGTAGCTGCTATCTGTTCCCCCTTTCTTTCAGACGAGCGAACTCTTTTCAGAGTTCTAGCATGCGTCTGTTGTGGATTTGAGTATATTTTGGGCAAAAGGGGCATAAAACTTAATTGCAGTGGGAAATGGTCACTCTCTGATCTGCATGTTACTTTAAATTCAATTGTGGTCAAAAATAAAGATCTAGAAACAATTATATAATCAATTATACTTGCACCAAAAGAGGACCAATAAGTGAAGGAACCAGCCGAAGCATCAACTATTGAACCATTTAAAATTTCTAGAGAGTGCGATGCCACTAATTCACGAAGTAGAAGGCCCTGTTTGTTTGTAGTGGGGTCTTTTAAGTTCCAATTGTCACATTCATGTTGATAAGAAGGAGCCCAGTTAGTAGAATTTATATCTTGTAACCAAGGGTTCCCGATCCTGGCATTGAAATCGCCGCACATGAGCAACTTATCATTTGGGAATTGCTTCTCAAAATAGGTAAGCAGCTCATCCAACACTTCCCATATTTTTTTAGCGTCCAGATCTGATGTTCGAAAGGGGGGAATGTAAATATTTATACAAATTAAAGCCTGGACATCTATACCGTTTATCCTGAGTGCCAAGATTGATTGGGGAAGAGGAGTTGGTAAGTTATTAACCACTAGTGAGCAGTTAATTGAGATCAGAGTTAAAAGGCCCCCTTTAGGGCGACCTCTGCCTGCTGATTTTATTGCTGGGCTTGATTGAAAAGGAGTGGTAACCAGTTAAATTCACTTTCTTTGTGGAGGTAATCCATGTTTCTTGTAAGCAAATAATATGAAATTTACTTAGAAATATTAAAAAATCGGGATCCTCACATTTACTAGTCCATCCATTGATATTCCATGACAGCAAGGATGTCTGTCACGTAAATGTGATCTCGTCAAATGAGGCTATGTTTGCTATGCAACCATTAAAAGTTGGATTGTTTCGTTTTGGTTGCCTGGGGGAATTCTCATGATTAATCAATTGATTGGCTGTAGCTTCATTCAACTGTTTGACTTGAAGAGTTTTTAATTCCTTATATCCTGGGCTGTTAAATGGCGTCCCTAATTCCTCTTTCTCCAATTTGCGCATTCGTTCCCAGCGCCCTGGTGTATCGATTTTTGCATATTTAGCTAATTCATAGCATGGGGAATTTCCCCATTGATTATATTCTTCTAATAGGAGATATGGAGTTTCAATCTTGCCTTTCTCCAAACTCATCTGGTTGTAATTAATCTGAACATCTATCTCTTTGTGTGAACCATTTTGCATTCCCCTCAAACCAGATATCCCTCTAGAATTTATATGGTTCGGCCTCTGTGGGAGTGGATCTAAAAGTAATACAGGATTTGCCCTTTCTAGTTGAATGGAATCTAAATTTCGCTCCCATATTGTGTGCAAATGATTTTTTAGACTATCCAATCTTTGTAGTATCTCATTCTGGGCAGTTTCTGATAATGTTCCAAAAGTATCTAATAATGCCATTTCTTCAGGAGTAAAGATGATATTATTATCCTTGGGCAATTGAGGTGGAACAGAAATTTGTGTGTGGTCCCTCGGTTCTATATCAATGACTATGAGGGGATGACTAGTCAGCGACTCCGTGGGAGATTGTTTTAGCGTTTCAGGGTTGGGAGTTTTTGTTATTAATGACGTCGGTAGCGCTTTGTTAACAAAATGTCTGTTTACATAAATATTTAGATTAGAGAGAGCAGATCTAGCTGAAAGCAATTTTTGGACAGCCGAGAAAGAAGAAAAGTAGACTATTGCCCGGGCATTACAACCATTAAAATACAAGTATTGTACTTGAACAACATCAGTTGAAGACAGCATTACCGTCGGGTTTAAAAGATTACAAAGGTGTAAGATACGGTCATATTGGCTTAAAAGACCCGTCGGTTTTGGGTAATTTTCTAGTACTAAGTGTAGAGGTTCCAAAACTATTGACCAATTACTATTATTAGAAGGTGGTTGCACAGGTTGTTTCTGCAAGATTTCTGACCATGGATCTTGAAAGTTATCCAAGGCTTCTTGAGCACCATTCTGAAAGGTCAGGGATATATCAAAAGAATCCTTATGCGGAGAGTTCAACAAAGTCGCTGTTGTATCTGGAATCCCGGGGTTTTTTTTAGATGTCTTCTCAATTGTATGTTGATTTTCCTCTTTTTCCCGGGGAGATTATCTTACCCTTTTTTGTAATCCAGAGTGCTTATTAGCCGATGGACCTTGATCTAGCAGATTAAATAATTTCTTAAAGTTCATTTTTTCTCTTTGGCGATTTTTGCAGTTTTTCAAATTACTAGATTTTTTTTGGATTGGTTTTTTATCAGCCGCGTTCCTTTTTGTTGTCTTTTTTACCATGGTAGATTTCTTTATTAAGGGGTTGGTCTTCATTGGATTGGTTTCCTTCAGAGTTATGTCTGAGTGGCGTAATATAGACGCAGAAGAGGAATTTTGGTTGGTTGGAGAAAACTGACGTTTAGTATCCAATATACTTAGAACCGATGTTAATAGATGATTGGTTTCAATTAATGACGATTTCATAGAGTCCAAATCGAAGGCTAGCATAAAGAGCCAACCAATAATTGTTGGGCTTATTGCATCTGTTTTCCAGTCTGTTTCCGTTTGGGTATAAATATGGTGGACTTCTAGTTGCAAATTGTTTTTAAGTGCATCATTACTGATCATCCCTTGGTGAATAGAGGACTCCTTGAGCAGGATTGCAGGCTCAGGCTGTTGTTCTAGCATCAAACCGTCTGTGGTTGAGCCATTTTCCTTTTGTTCTCGAGAGATATTTATACAATTTGAAGAGCCAGTTGCATTGGGTGTAGAAGGTAAAGTCTTCACAAGATGATCAGGCCCATATTCAGCAGGATTGGTGTTTATATTTGCTGTCCCTAAAGATGTATTCTCACAGTGTGAAATCGAATTTGTCATCTCAGGTTCAAGTTCGTTTTGATAAGGCAACCGCACACTGGCAATACCATTCGCTGATGTTAACTCTGCTGCTAGATTAGGAGTTGTATCGGAAGTAGATTTATAGGAAACATTGACTGGTATGTATTTAACTGACCAGTCGTGGCTGGTATGAGTCTTTTCAGGGATTTCCTTTGATATATTTTCATTACCGGAGGAAACACAAAACTGGGTGATATGAGTTTGTCTCTTTAATTCCAAAGGAAGAGAATCTGCTTGTTGGAGTGCTGTTGGCAAAATGCCTTGAGATAAGTTCTTATTATTTACTTTCTTTTCCTTGTTTTTTCTTCGGTAGCTGAGGTGAATCACCCAAGGCTTTCCTTAGACTCCTTGTTAGTACCATGTTGTCATTAGTATTTAGCTTTGTTGGATGGTTATTACGCCCAAAAAAGATAATATGTCTTGTAACGAAGTTCGCCTTTTAAAGTATCGTTGTTTTAAATAAGTTAATGAAGCTACTACTGGCTGCTGATATCCTTGAAAGATATCTTGGTGAATTTCCTTGTATGTTAGTTAAAAAAAAAAGAGCTTTAAAAGTAAAATAGAATATAATTATAAGCAGGCAAGTAGCTGGAGAGTCTTACCCAGACGCCATCTTATCCCAATCAGCCAGGAGTTCTGGGGAACTTCAAGGCTTCCCCAGAGAGAGGTCAAGAGGAATCCTTTGATGGGAGGATCAGACCCATAGGCAGAGGGGTCAGGGCCCCCCTGACACCCTAATAATTTTCAGGCCTCCCTAAATATTTTTCCAAAAAATAAAGAATTAACAAAAAATCTGGCTCCTCTTTTCTTTGTGCCCCCTTGAACTGTTAGGCTGGCTCCATGCCTGGAGGGAACAGAGACCGCCTCAGACATGGGTGGGTTCCCTTTGTTTACCGGATTTTAGGCACAGGCTGGATCCCCCCTACCACAGCAGATTCCCAGCACTTTATGAGGGTTGGACTGGATGACCTTTGAGGTTCCTTCCAGGACTGAAACAGGAACAAAAGGGACCCTCTCTCCTTCAGGGCAGCTCCTAAGTAAAGGGGGGCTCTAAGCCTCTGGTTGATGGCTGTAAATAAGGCTGGGTAGGGGTCAGGAGTGTTGCCATTGATAAATGACACTCTACACTTTTAGCGCACCGTGGAGGTCTGGAGGAAGGTGTGGGGCAGCCCAGAGGGAGAGGGCCAAGTGGGTTGGGTGGGAATGAGAGTCTGCAGGGCCCTCGCTCAGTGACAGCAGCACCTGCTCTGCATGAAAAGGCCCCTGGTTCAGAGCCCCCCCTGCATCTCTGGAAGGAGGACCCTTTTTACAAAAGCGGAGCTTCTTGCAAAAGGGGAGTCCCTTCTCGGGGCTGTGTAGTGCCAAGGTTGCCAGGGATTTCATCTCATCTCCTGCACTCAATGGATCAGCATATCATGGAACACATTGGAACATCACTAATAAATATATTTTGATGGAATTGATTTTCTTTTTATGGCCACAGCTCCTTGATCCTGAAGTGCATATCGCCCAGGATTCAAATCTTTCTCAGAGTTGGAAAGACTAACCTAATGTTTCACAGGTATGTTTTCCTAGAGGTCACGTGACAATCGCTTATGAGCCAAATGGCTTTTTCAGAGCACCCTTTTATCTTCCAGAAGAGGAATCATTTGTCAAAAGTCTAGGATGACTTTAGAAAGAAGAGATAGAACTGGGAATGCAAAAAGGAAATCAACTGGGAAACCTGATGTCTTGCACAGATGATGTCTTTTTTTAATAAACCAAAATAAGTAACTATGCCAGTTATTAAACTGGAAACAAACCTGTCAGTAAAATAAATAGGAAATCAAACTGCCCATGTGTAAAATCTAAACGGGCGTTACATTATTAGACCAGAAATATGTATTTAAATAAAAAAATACAGAAACTGTTCTAAAAACCTAAATGGGATGTGTGCTATTGATTATAAAGTATGCAAGGGCAGCCCTAGAAAACACAACACGCTGACCGAGGAGTGCTTTCGGTGCCACAACCCCCGTGGTCAGGTTTGCAGCACCACACAGAGGGTTTATGGGGCCCAGAACACGCATGATGTTGAGGACTCTGCTGTTGCCCCTCCAAGGGCCCAAGCGAGAATTACTGCATGCGCGGGCTACACGTGAGAATTCTCACCCACAGCTCCTCCTTGCCTTGGATCAGACAGAATGAGAGGCGTGCTTTGTTTTATCTCTTACATTGGGGATGAGGGATCAGGGATCAGGTTCTGCTTCTCCTCACAACCTCCTCCAAACTCTAAGCCCCTTCTGGCACAGCTGCTTCCGGCTTCCTGGGATTCAGCCTTGCAGGTCGTCTGCTGCTGGTCTCCTCCACTACCCACTCGCTCGGGATTCCTTCCTCAAGCCTGGCCTCCCACCACTCCTAAGCCTTTCCCTGGGGTAACCGGGGTGCCAAACTGCCAAGAGGATTTCCTGGGAATGGTCCACTGGATGTGGATCACACCCTCTGCTGCACTCACAGATGATGACACCACTATACATCCCCTTTACGTCATGAGCAAATGTGCACCCTCTTTTGCAGATAGAGCCCAAAGATCAATCGGGATCACACACAAGTAACAAGATGCCTTACACATACAATATCAAACTCGTGAAGCTTTCCCATAATTTTAGTTCCGGACTAGGAAAGGCTTACTGTGTTTAATATCTACCTGCCACTCGGCTGTTAAAGGCATGACAGCCCTGCTCCCCTTCAGCGCCAACCGGAACCCATGCAAAGAGCTCCAATTTCATGAGCTATAAATGAGTTCTGTATTGTTGTGTATCTTAGCTGGGGGAATCTTTTATCCTCTTGAAATGGTAACCCCGGGACCTCCTGGTGAAGTGTGGATAAGAAACACTCCTGAGAATTCTGCTTTCAGGTACCATCTTCAAGCACACTTAGGAAGCAGCAGGATTCAACCCGCTCATCTCTTTATTGAGCGTTTGTTCTGATGTCTTCATGGGCAGGTAATGCGACCACAAGGGAGCATTCCTCCTGATTTGCTTGCAGGATGTTCGCAGGTCTTAGGAGTGCACTGTGGGTGCTCACCACAGTAACACGAGAGTCCCAGAAGGAAGGCATTAGGCAGGAGATCTGTCTCTGGCTGGAGTCGGTCACTTCAGATTGCAGGAGGGAAGTAGCAGAGGGGGATGTTCCTCCATACAAGTCTGCACAAAAAGTCCCTGCACAGAGAAATCTAACAGGTAAAGGAAAGCAGGGTTCCCTCGAAGCCTTTTTTTAAAAATGCCTGGCATTTTTATTTGGAATATGGAGAAGGGTCACCGGCCAGAAAGGGGCTTCCCACCTCCCCGCGCTCTCCGTGCGAACCAGCTGAGGAGCTACAGCCAGTGGCGACTACGAGGGTGCGGGGAGTGCGCACCATGAGGGGGGTGACGCCCAGAGCCGCCTGCCCCGTCGCTCGGGGCGAGGGAGGCGCGCCGGCGTTCCCAGGCCTGCTTCCCCTCCAGGCGCGCTGGTCCTTGCTCGGCTGCAGCGGCTAGCAGACGCCTTGGCCACCCTCCCCTCCAGGGCTTCCTCCGATGAGAGCGCGGGCGGAGAGCGGGTGTGCGGGGGAAGGCGAGAGGTCGCCAGAGGAGCCGCTGCCTTCTCCACGTGCGCCCTGCTGCCCGCCTGGCCCCGCGCCCGCCTCCCGCCCCCATCATCGCCTCTCGCGCACCGCGTGGCCAAGCGTCGTCCAAAACGTCCTTTTTTAAAAAAGAGAAAAGCTCTAAAAACATCTTAAACGGCAATTCCAACACAGAGACAGACTGGCATAAAGTCTCTATTCAAAAGGCTTGTTGAAATAGGAAGGTCTTCAGCTGGTGCCGAAAAGATAACAAGAGATGGCGCCTGTCTGATATGCAGTCGGGTTGAGTTCTATGGGAGGGAGTGTAGGATCCCGCAGCCCTGTGGCTCTCAGGGGGGAAGCCCAAGGCGACCAATTCATTTTGTTTATTGCAGGTTGCATCCAACTCTCCTTTCCAAGCAGCTCAGGATCACATGCACGAGGTTCTTCTCTCCCAACGGCTCCCCCCCCATTTTATCCTCACAACAACCTCGCAGAGCAGGTTAGCCTGAGAGACACAAAGAGTGACTGAGGGACTAACCGACCCAAGGTCACCAAGCCAAGCTGAGTGCCCAACTTTGAAACCATGGATACTTAATACTGTGCATCCGGGCGAAGGTGAATCTGTCACTCTGAATACGGACATCTCTGCCTCCATATTTGTGGCTCCCTCTGTTCCCGATGCTCAGAGGTGAGCGCGGCACCATCCTCACGCAACAGGGAGATATTCGCAGGCTCAGGGAAACCCCAAAGTTTGGAGAAGTACAAAAATATTTTTGGGGTGGGTGATTTAAAGAGGTTCCCACCTACCCACCCACCAGCCCAAGGAGGACTGTGGGTGCTCAGTGGCTGCAGAACAGGCTTGGGGCAGGGAAAAGGGGATGGAATGGAGCATCCGGAAGAGAAGCACTTCACACTGCAACATTTTGTTGCCAGCTCCCCGGCTTTCATTTTCACAGTCGGTATAAACATTTCCCAAGGGAGTTTACCAGATCATAGAGACAGCAAAGCTGCATCACACTAATTAGCTCCTCAGCACCAAAGGCCCTAGAAAGTCCTCTCTGGTGTTCTTAAAAATAGTTCATTTTTAGTGTATTTTTAAAATTCCAAACCGCCTGGTGTGCATCTGTAGAAAGGCAGTCTATGAGTCAAGGGGTTGTTAGGAGGGAGCTTAGCTGGACAGGGAGCTCTGCTGGAGTGTGGTGTGCCGAAGGTGAGGACAAAAGCAAGGGGCGAGAAGAGGGGGTACCTGTCTCATCCTAGATAAGAGTGGGGTAGCTAAGGGATGTGGACTGCAGGATGCACAGAGACGGTGTGGGGTAGTGGTTAGAGTGGTGGGCCAGGACCCCTACATTCTTCTCCACTTGGGGAATAAAACTGGAGTCTTCCTGTCTATGCTGGAAGCAACATTGATTTTAATACACATGAGCTCAGACTGCTTAATAAAACAACATCTCACTCTTCTGAAGTGCATTTCCATGTGCGATGACCGAACAACAACAATGTAAGTTGGTGGCAGAAGAATTTGGAAAGGGGTTCGGGAAAAGACAGATGAAGTAAATCTTTTCCTGTTAGATCTAATTTTTTTAACAGCCCTATGATTGCCAGTTTATGATTTTAATTTATGAAGGACTATTTACATTCTGTTTAACAGCTCTTGTTGCAACAATTGCACAGGTTTTAGATTCATCTCCCCTCCCCATTTATTTCATTTTCCCACATGTAATTAATGACTTGGACATTTTTCCAGATTCTGTCATCCAGTGGTGAAGAACTTGCCAATTGCCTGTTGTTTTATTCCTCTCTGTGAAAATGTTTCAGAAAATGATGATTAAGACTAGCTTGCTGAATCTCTTGACTGACATATATTGTAAATCAGAAGAGCATTTCAGGTATGGCTTTCCAGAGATGAGGAGTAGTTTGAGAAACACTAGAATGCAGAACTAATCCTCAACCTTAGCCAGGATTGACAACTAACTAAAGAAGCTACCTGGCCTGCTCTTATTTGCAACTGTTGAGAAACAATGGAAATATCTCAATATGTGTAGCCTGGAGAAGAGACTGTTAAAGGGAGATGTGACAGTTAGTTGTCTTCAAGGGCTGTGATGTAGAAGATGGAGCATGTCCTCTGTCACTCAAGAGGACAGGAGTAGAGGCAATGGGTGGAAATTGCAAGGAAACTGACTGCATCTAAACCTTGGGACTGCTATGGGGAACCTCCCATCATCCGTAGCCATGGGTTGTGGTTGCTGAGGCTAATAGGGGTTGGAGTCCAGGAATATCTGCAGGGACAAAGGAGCGCCTTTCAGCATAAATTTCCAAGGGGGCCTGAGGCGCTTTGCTATTGGGCAGGGACGGATTTGGGCCCTCTGTGACCATTGGCCATTCTGGCTGGGGCTCATGGGAGCTGGGGGTCTGACAACATCTGGAGAACCACAGACCTCTCCTGTCCTGTTGCAGGGAACAGCATGTATTTCCAAAATGGATGAAAGTGTATGTCAGAAATGGTTTACTTCTAGCACATGAGTTGTGACTTTTGTTTACGAAATGGATGTTTTTGGAACTGTCCCCTTTCCAAGGTGTAAATTTCATAGAATCATAGGATGGCAGAGAGTTGGGAGGGCCTTATAAGTCGGCATCTGGCTTCCTGCAACTTGAGCCCATTATTCTGTGTCCTGCACTCTGGGACGATCGAGAAGCGATCCCAGCCCACCTTTCAAGTACTTGAAGAATGCTATCATGCCTTGTACGGGAGGAGGTCCATGGGGGTGACACCATGAGTTACTGCGCCGGGTGACACCAACCCTAGTGACGCCACTGCCTCAAGGGACGGTTCACCTGCGCAGAGCCAGGCGCTGGCCGACTGCCCAGGGTCGGCGCTCCAGAGCAAAGCCTGAGAACTCCCCAGCCCCCCCCCCCCATTAAGAAGCCTCTCTCTGCTGGGAGCTCGGCAGAGCGCAGCGCAAGCGAAGACTGCCCATCCTCCCCTCGCCCTCCTGTGAAGCAGCCGAGGAGCTCCAGCCACTTTAAGGGTTAAGAAAGGACGACGGAGCGGAAGGAAAGAGCGTAAAAGAGGGACGTCCCCTTCCCGCCCCGCCTCCCTGCGAGAAATGCATGCTGGGAGCACCGGAGGAGCCCCTCTTCGTGCGCAGCGATGCTGGCGAGCGCGGTTGCGCGGGGGGAGCCTGGAGACAAAGGTATGAAATCGGGCGGAGGGGCGGGGACCCCCTGAAGCGCCCTTCCCCGCAGACCCTCCTGATCGGAGGCTGCAGCTCTGCCCCGTCCCGTGCGCCTCTCTCCTGAGCTGGGCTGGCTGTGTTGGGCCGGATCGGAGCATCCCTCGAACATCTGTGGTTATGATGATGAATTTCGTGGCCTTCAGGTGGAGATGGAGGCGCCTCGTAGGTGGAACAGACCTAAGGAGATGAGAGTGCGCTAAATGGGCCAGTTGTTCATGACTCCTCATTTGTCCTTTGGTTCAATTGTGATAGTTTAACAGAGAGGCTCTTCTTCCAATACTGCCATTCTGCCAGCCCTCCCCAGTTTCCTGTTCTGTTAGCATTAAGGTCGTATTCTGTTAGAATTAAGGTCCCCAGTTTCCTATTCTGTTACAATTAAGGTCGACTTTAAGGTTTAGGAAAGTAGAAACGTGGCCCTGCCCTCCTTGTTTTTGGGTAACCCTACAGAAAAACTATTTAGGAAGTGATGTTTTTCCTGTAAAGGGGGCAAATTGGTGGGAGCTACTTCCCGCTCCGTCTTCCTACACGCCAGGTGTAAGTTCCCTACTAAATCAGAGGATATTATCCAGTTTCTCCACACCACACACCTTTATGACACATCCACAGTGTATATTGAAAGCATGTGGCTTCCTCCAGAGTCCTGAGAGTTGTCATTTATTAAGGGTGCTGGGAATGTAGCGCAGTGAGTAAAAACTATTATCCAGGATTCGTTGGGGGAAGCCATGTGCTTTACATTGGTGTTGAATGTGCTTTAAATGTCTGGTGTGATCATACACTTCTATCATTTCTCCTCTAAACTTTTTCTCTACAGCAAAAATCCCCAAATGTTGACACACTTGAGTAGTTTAGTTGCCCATTTCTCTACCTCTTCTGCCTCTGGAATATTTTTGTGGTCAGGCAACCAGAACTGTAGACAGTATTCAATAATAGGCCACCACTCACCATATGCCCAGAGGCACATATTACCAAATTCTTCCAAGCTGCACAAGAAGTGGATTGGATTGTGAAAGACCAATCCAAATTGTGTTTGCAGTTTGACCAATTCGTAGGGCAGTCCAATATCTCACAGAGGAGGTCAGGTCTCCTGTTCCCCTGGTGTATTCTCTATAGCCACCCAATTTCCCTGCTTTTTAAAGTTTGATAGAAATATCTGTGGGCTATAGGTACGTTCTTAAACTGCAAGGTTTTTTGCTTATTAGTGAATTTCTCTGCTTTTTAATACGGGAGGTAAGAAATGGGATCCTCTGCGAGTTTGCTGAGAATGGATTGATCATTTGCATGCTTATTGAATTCAGTGGGATTTACTCCCCTGCAATCATGCTTAGAATAGGTGAAACTGACCACAGGGGATGGGAAAGGGAGGAAGAGGAGGAGAGAGGGAAGGAAATGCTCAGGTTGGGATGTGTGTAAATAAATAAATCATATTTCATAAAGACACCACAGTCTCCGCTGACATTCTTCCCAAGGAGATTTCTGGAGATCTCTGGAAGGGAAATGATGGTGTGTTGCTTATAAATAAATGTTCCCTTCCTAAATGCATATTCTCTGAAAAACGTCCTATTGATTTTGAGGAATCAACTCTGACGCAAGCATGTTTGGGATGGCAGCTTAATTTTAACTTCCAGTTTATGATTCAGTTATAATTTGCATATCGAAAGGGCTCCAGCAATGGGGGTGGTGGGTGGGGGAGTGAGAAATTTGTCAGAGAGAGTGTTTCTCCCCCCACCCCCTTCTCCCCATAATCCATCTCTGGTACCAACCATGCAGATGCTGAATTAGACAAAATATGCAAAAGCACATAAAGTGAAGGTCTAAGTCATGGTATGATTCTGAAAAATATATGTAGAAAGGAATGATGGAAAATATAGTCTATGGCTGAGTATTATTTATTTTATTTATTTATTTAATTAAGCTTATATACCGCCCGACTAGCAACAGCTCTCTGGGCGGTGAACATTAAAAATACAATAAAAATAACACAAAACTGTACACAAAACTGTACAGTCTAAAATCAAAATATAATAATTTACAATTAACAGGAATTAAAATGCCTCAGAGAAGAGAAAGGTTTTAACCTGGCGCCGAAAAGATGATAGTGTCGGTGCCAGGCGCACCTCCTCGGGGAGACCATTCCATAGTCTGGGGGCCACCACTGAGAAGGCCCTAGATCTTGTCACCACTCTCCGGGCTTCCCTATGGGTCGGAACCCGGAGGAGGGCCTTCGTAGTAGACCGTAGTGTACGGGCCGGTTCATATCGGGAGAGGCGTTCCGACAGATATCGTGGTCCCGCGCCGTATAAGGCTTTATAGGTAAGTACCAACACTTTGAATCTGGCCCGGAAGCATATTGGAAGCCAGTGCAGGCGAGCCAGAACAGGTGTTATATGGTCAGACCGCTTAGTTCTTGTTAGCAGTCTGGCTGCCGCATTTTGCACTAGCTGTAGCTTCCGAATCGTCTTCAAAGGTAGCCCTACGTAAAGCGCATTGTAGTAGTCCAGACGCGAGGTTACCATAGCATGTACCACTGATGAGAGGTCCTCCTTACTCAGATAGGGACGTAGCTGGGCTACCAACCGAAGTTGGTAGAACGCATTCCGGGCCACCGAGGCTACATGAGCCTCAAGTGTGAGGCAAGAGTCTAAGATGACTCCCAGACTACGCACCTGTTCCTTTAGGGGGAGTGTAACCCCATCCAGGACAGGGTATATATCCACCATCCGATCAGAGAAACCATCCACCAACAGCATCTCAGTCTTGTCAGGATTGAGTCTCAGTTTGTTAGTTCTCATCCAGTCCATTGTCGCAGCCAGGCAACGGTTCAGCACGTTGACTGCCTCACCTGAAGAAGATGTAAAGGAGAAGTAGAGTACAGAATAATGTCCAATTTCTAATGCACCTGCAATTTACCACACAGAGTGAACTGCTAGCTCTGTAGACAAGATGTACATACACTCCCAATGACAAGACAGCAATAAAAGGCAGAGGCGTACTAATACAGAAATACAAAATGCAAGGATAAAATGCACAACATATCTCAAATAATTTGCCAAACACATTTCGACTTGAAGCAAGTCTTCTTCAGTGGCATCTATATGGAGAGCTTCTCCAGAGAATCTTCCTCAACCGAAACGCACAACAATATGCGGAATGCAGCAACATTCTTGCAGAAACTGCGCTAGGGCTGTCTTGAGAACTGGCAAGGACTTCGACTCCGATGCATGAGGTTAGGATCCAGGCAGGCACCAGTCCTGCTCACAGACTAAGCACAGGGGTGCCTAGGCCCCAAAGGCAAACACTGGGCAGAGGGAGGGAGAGGGAGAGAGGACTCTCCCAAGCTCCAAGGGAGCAGCAATTCCCACTGTGGAGTTTGGACTACAGCTCCCAGAATCCCTAGTGAGAAACTGACTTTCCACTCCATGCATCATTGGCACAAATGGCCTTCAACATCTATCAGTTAAGAAAATGTGTCTGCTTACTGAAAGAGGCTCCAATTTCATAATTCTCCTCCATGGCTTCCCTGTGCGGAGCGCTTTGGCCCAGATCCAGGAGATCCACTCCTCCTCCGTGAAATGCACAGCTGCTGCCTCCTCCTCCTCTTCCTCAAAGGTCACCAGACCCTGGAAGAAGAACATGCCCTCTGCTCAACAGACGGCCTCTTCCGCACAGACCATTGCATCCAGCTTGAAAGGGGAAGGGCAACAGGGTGTGCTTCAATCACTCACAGCACTCAAAGCGCTCCTCCCACGCATCAAAGTTGGATCCTGAGGCGAGGGCCAAGTAAGGATCTGGCCCACAGACCCAGAAAGGGTTCCCACGGCTGGTTTTGAGACTGGAGGGCTGTGAACGCTGTAAGCAGAAAGGGCATTTACCTTGGCCCATTCCCCAAAAGAGCAAAACAATAGGATCAAATGCAGAACTTCTCAACACGGCCATTTAGGTGAAGGACATCTGCCTTGCATGCAAAAAGTCCCGGGTTCAATTCTCAGCAGCATCTCCAGGCAGGGCTGGGAAAGGCTCCCTGCTTGAAACCCAGGACAGCAGCTGCCAGTCAGTGCAGATAATACTGAGCTACGTGGACCAAGTCAATATAAGGCACCTTCCTATGTTTCCACGAAGTTCCTCAAGTAAATGACTTTCTGATCATTTAATTTATAATGAAATAAAACTGGCCTCTTCTGTAAAGTCAGCAGCTGAGGTGCAAAGCAGGAGGCTGACACCACTCTTGCCTACCTTGCAGGGCTGCAGTTTGGATGACTCAGATGAGCTTATTTGCTGGCCACACATGTTTATTCACACCTTCCTCCAAAGGCCCCAGAGTGGGAAATGTAGGTTGATCTCCCCCTCCCCAACCTTCAGCAGCAGCAACAATGTTGTAAGGTCAGGAAGGCAAGGAGATGATTGTCCTAACGTTTGTGTAGGGGTGTGTGTGTGTGTGTGAGAGAGAGAGAGTGAGTATCTAAAAGGGGGGGAGGTTTGAGGAGATCCCAAGAAGAGACAAAGTTCATTTGGGGGAGAGGGTAAGCACTGAGCTGGGGGTTCGACTGGATGGTCTTACAGCCCCCTCCCAACTCTATGAGTCTACAAAAAGTGTGTTTCCTCCCAGGAACTACCGCAGTGCAGAAATGGGCTCACAGAAACACACTGTGGACAGAATGGACAAGAAAACAGCCCCAGTTTGGATGTGGGGAAAATATTGCTTACTTATTCGCTTGCTTACTCTTTTTTTTTATCTGCTTTCTTCTCCAAGGCTTTTGGGGGGAGGGGAACACCTGCTCCTGCTCCCCTTTTGTCCTCACACAGCAGCCCAGCGAGGTAGGCCGGCTTTCTCAGCCCCGGCACCCGGGGGTCTCCTCTGCACCAGGGCGTCTCTTCCCACCCCCACTCCTGGGGCAGAGGGCGCTTCAAAGAGGATCTTCGTGCAATGGAAGCGCTGCAGCTCTTCGGCCCCCAATGTTGCCCCTAGGTTGCATGCATGCGACTGCCCCCCATGGATTCCGGGGGAGATGTGTGGGGAGGCTCTCCCCCTCTTTCCGCCCCCCAAAGGCAAACTCCTGACCCTTCCTCACCCCCACTGCTGCACGTCTTCCTTTCTCTTGCGATTGGCCACGATCCAGCCTTCCTCCTCCTCCTCCTCCTCTTAGGAAATTAATCAAGCCTGTTTGCTTCGCTATTGTCTTCCTCCCACCCTCCCATTTGCATGACCACATCCTGCCTCTCTAGGAAGCAGAGCGCAGATCCTTTCCCCGCTGGAGGACTGAATGCCAGGCGCGCTCTGGGCAAACTACTCGCAGGCTCTACCCCTGGTGCAAATCCAGGGCGCAGGCGCAGAGGTTCCTGCTACGTCAGGCCTCTGGATTTGGTTCCCAGTTCCTTATTTGCCTGAAAGTTCAAAACGCTGAAAAAGGAGAAAATTGACAGCTTCAGCAACTTCAGGCCAAAGTTAGGATGTCTCTGAAGGCCAAAATGTATGTTGGAGTAGCCTGTATGATATATTGCTGTGATCGGGGGACTCTCCCCGTCAGGAATAACAATACATTTATGCAATCAACATCCTCCAGAGTCTGATATTATCATAAATACGTAATGATGTCATGAATTCATATAAAATAAGTAACTGTGGGTGCCCACCCCAAAATCTGCTCTGGGCCAGGACAAATCATACACCCCAGGAAAGGGGAGGATGTCCTCTACGAGATGCCAGTGCACCCCGCCTGGCCCAGAGCTTCTGCTGGGCGCAGGGCATGGATAAAGGCATCAATGTAAAAAAAAGATAGAGAAAAAGAGACAGGAAAAAATAAGTAACTGGGGGTGCCCACCCCAAAATCTGCTCTGGGCCAGGACAAATCATACACCCCAGGTATCTATGAGATGCCAGTCTTTCCCAGCTAAAATAATGAAGGGCTAATAGGGGAATATATGTAATTTGCGGTGACCACTCCAAAATCTGCTGTGGGCTATTTATTTATTTTGTTTATTAATTCTATTTCTATGCTGCCTTTTGGCTAAAAGGCCCTCAAGGCGGCTCACTCACACAAAAACCACACAAATCCAAAATACACATCAAAAGAGAATACAGTACACAGAAATTTAAATAACAAAATATTAACATTGTGTTGTTGTTTTAAAAAAAGATTCTTTACAAGCCTCAAGATAATCTGTCCTTCAACAGCAGCTTGAAGCTCAGCCGGGATGGGCAGCTTCACCAGGTACAACGTCTCCTGGTCGCTCAATAAGCTGGCGTGGTGGCGGCAATGCTTTTTGAACATGCACAGAAGCACTCTCGTCGCGAGTAGTACATCCTTCATCATCCTCCACTTCAGGTTCAGACACTTCATTTTCAGGAGTTTCTGCAATTGCCTCGTTCAGCTCTGATTTGAATCTAACCCTAACCCTAATCTTCACAGGAGGGCCCTTCCTTTGGCTCCTGCTTCCTCCGTATTTCTTTTTCTCTTCCAGATTTTACTCGGTAGTGGAGCACCCAAGTTTTAGCTAAAGTATCTACCTGATCCTAAGTCACTACTTACCTCCAGGATAGTGGTCCTTGTGACGTTCCCACCTTTTGCTCCCCGTCAGGTTCCCACCTGCTTGTGGCTACCGCCTTTCACTAGGCACCACCTCAGGACACCACCAGTCAGGATCGTCATTTTCATTTTTTCTCACTCTGCTCTAGCACAGGTCTCACAAGATCCCACTGCTAGGCAGCACCACCAGCCAACCCCTGTAAACAATACTGCTGGAGACTTCGCCTTGTCTCCCTATGCCTTCAGGGGTGTCACTAGGGTGGTGCTGCGGGTGCGGGCCGCATGGGGTGACACCACGAGACGGGGTGACACCACAAGCCGCTGCCCCCCGCCCTAGGCACCACCGCTGGGAAGCAGCAGGCGCAGACAAGGAGGAGAGAGAGAGAAAGATCAGGAGAGAGCGCAGCGACTGCCCTCTTCCCTCAGCGCCCGCCCTGCCGCCATACAGGCTGGCTCATTCGCATTCCCTCGAGCTAGATTTGCTCTCAAATTGAGTGACGAATGTGAGAGCAAGTGGATCCTCCGGTGGAGGAAAATGTCAACAGAACTCTAATGGTTAATGGGCCAAAGGGGTAGGGTGGTCCTTAGACTCCGAAATACTTCCGGTTCCCAAACGAGAGCAGCAATGTGGAAGGGTGCCAATCCAAAGAAACACAAGGAGGGGGGATGAAAGAGGTATGACGGCAATGAAACCAGTTCCAGCCTCCGAATGAGGACCGGAAGGCTGCATGTCTTCCTCCGCTTTTCTGAGTCTCTGGTTGGTTGTTGCACCTCCCTGTTCCGGCCTGGTCAGTCTCCTTCGCAAAGAAGGGGGGAATGTGGGGACGGAGGAGGGGGGAATAAACTCCCAGGCTCCACCCCTTTGAAGAACCTGAGGCCTTCTCCGTGCAATCAACTCCAATCAAACCTCCAGATTTTTTATGGGAGGGATCTGTCCTGGTGCAGAGTAAGCCGCCTTGCATGGGGCAGGTGGGAACAGCGGCTGCATTTTGGGATGCCCAAGAGGGTTGGACCTGATGGCCTTATAGGCCCCTTCCAACTCTACTATTCTATGATTCTATGCCCGCCAACTTGGATGGCTTTCAAAGCGTTTCTAGAGGCTCAATGGCTGCTGACCACGATGGCTCTGTTGCTCCCTCCGCTGTCGGAGGCAGGAAATGTCTCTGAATACCAGTTGCTGGGAATGTCATTTGGGGGTGAGTGTTGCTGTTGCCCTCGAGGCCTGCTTTCAGGCTTCCCAGTGGGGCCTCTGGTTGGCCACTGAGGGCACGATGCTGGGCTCTTGGCCTGACCCAGCAGCAAGGCTCCTCTGATGTTAGGAGAGGGGTTGGTCTAGGGCTGGCACCAGACTTTTGGGGGGCTGTGAGCCCAGGGCCAGTAATGCCCCCCACGAACACCTGCCTCCAAGAAGGCCAAGGCCCGCCCTTTCTCTGCCCCTGCTTTGACATCGAGGCTGCTCACCTCCTTTCACCCCCTGGATACACTTCAGCAGTGGACAGGTGGTGGCTCTTTTGAAGGGGGGCTCACCATTTGGGGAATACTCCCACACAAAGGACAGAAGAAACATTACTAACATGCCTGCAATGGCTATTGTAACATCTCTGTGCTGTCGGCAAAAGCCATGTCAGAGGGGCTGCACACCCGAGTGCAGTCTGTTTCTCCTTCTGGCCATGTCACTGGCCCCCCTAAAGAGGCCAACTGTTTGGCCACTGGATTCCACATCCCATGCGGTGGCCACCCTGGGAGCCGATTCCCCAAATCGGCTTCCACAGGATTCTTCTTCCCCTTAAATCTCCACATTGATTCGTTTGGTAATCCGGCCGACTACGCCAATTGTATTAGCCCCAGCTGTGGGCTGCTTCAAACTGTAAGGATCGGTACCATGGGATCAAGGAGGCAGATCCAAAGGTTTACTCACAAGGAGAAGTTTATTGAGTAATTTAGCAAGCACACAGGCATACCCAATAAATGGAACAGGCTGCAAGTTCCCCCCACGGGCAGCTGCAGTCTGTATGCTGAACTGGGCTACAACAGGCTTGCCTACCCAGTGGAACAGACCCAAGGTCTCTCGCAGAGAGGTGTTAAGGTCTGCACCCTGAGCTCATGGCACAGGCACCTTTTAGAGGAGAAAGTTTGGCCAGGCATACACAGTGACGGAATGCATCATGAGCTATATCTAACATCAAATCAGCACATCTTGACAGGGGACATCATTAATCAGACTAGGCATCAAAGCTGCCCTGTGCCTAACAGACAATGGCTACTCTTCCCATGGCACGTGCCCTGCCGTTAATCAGCACGTGCAGCCCATCCTTGGCACATGTAGCTCATTAGAGCTAACTGGACCAGTGCCAAGGCTACTGTCCTTGGAGACGCATCAGACGGTCCTTTTACTCCCTGCCGGCCTCCTAGATAACGCAGCTGAGTGGAGGTTGTGTCTTCCTAGCCACCATTACTTGACCCAATCTCTAATGAGCGCAGCCCCTCGCAGGTGCTTTCTGTTTGAGAAAAATAACCTATTAAGCTTTTCCTTAACATAAGACTAGCCATACATATGCATTGCATGGATTACATAAAAGCCCCATGGATTACACCAGCACCTTCAACTGGGCCCAGACTCAAACGCAAGAATTTGGGGGTCTCTGGAAGGGCTTTTCTCTTACTCCCCCACGTGGGATCTCTGCTCACCTAGAGGCTCCTCCACGCCCAGCACCTCCGAAGGGGAGACCAGCACCGCCACCCCAAGGAGGACCCCCAAGTCCAATGCGGAAGACTCCCCCAACCTCTCTCCCCCTCCTCCTCAACCCTGCAGCAGACTCCAGATAGGGACTTGCTCCTCACAGCCCCTGGAGAAACTCCTGCCCAAGCCCCCCCCTCCCATGGGGGTCCAATGGGGCTCTAATGCGAGGCAGCGCCTTCGGTGGCCAGGCAAGGGAGTCCGGCAAATGTCCCTTTCAGGCACTTGTTAAGTGAAGGGGCAAAACTGAGATTTTTCTGTGATTCTCTGCTCTTCCTAGGTTTGCAGGGGGGGGGCTTCTTGTTAGGATAGGCTTGATGGCCTTTACCTGTGATGCTCTGACTGACTTCCTTCCGTCGTTGATACTGATTCAGACAACCAACAACAGCCATCAACAGAAAAGTAGACCTGAAAACTGGAAAAAGCCCACTGTGCCGTCAGCTAGAGATCTTTCCTTTAAAACTGTGGCTCCTGCGTGCAACCTGACCGACTGTGAACTGTTGTGAGGGAATGCAAGGGAAATGAATGGCCTGCCAGTCAATCCCCACTCATGGCTACGCCATGAAGAGGGTTTTCATGGCAAGCAGTGTTCAGAGGGGGCTTTCCATCGCCTCCCTCTGAGGCTGAGAGGCAGTGACTGGCCCAAGGTCACCCAGTGGGGTTCATGGCTGGGGGGGATTCGAACCCTGGTCTCCCAGGTAGGAGATTTTTCTTGGCTGGGATTCTGGAATGGGGAGGAAGGCAGACACAGCGTCACGAGGAGGACCAGTAGCCCTTGCCTCCAAAGTGGTGAGATGAGGGAGGGTGGGGGGAGAGAGAGAGACCAGATCTCAGAGTGGGTGGGGCAACTGGAAATAGGAGCTGCTCTTTACTTGGATCAGGATTTGTGTTACATGTAGGAAAAATTCATATGGTCTCTCTCTCTCTCTCACACACACACAGACACAGAGCGAGTGCTCCTTCCTCCACAGCCAGGACAAGACACAAACGGATTATAGATGCAGACCTCTCTTCAGTCATTTCCCCCACAATATCTCCATACTCTGCATCCACTCCCATTTTTTTTAAGCGGGGCGAGAGCAACTCCTGTTTTGTTCTTTTGCTTATGCTCCAGAAGGGAGATAGAGTTGGGGTCCTCCAGATGGAGAGGCTGGATTACCGTTACCTGAGATGCTCTGACTGACTTCCTTCCATCGCTAGGCTGTTACGTCTTTAGGGAAGCTTACCTGCCCCTCCTCCTTCTGCCCTTTCCTCTCTTCCCTCCTTCAATTGTCTGAGAGAGAGGAGACACCTTTGTCTCTGCTCGCTCTCTCCTGAGCCAGAGGGCATCTCCCACGTGTGTAGTGCCAAGGTTGCCAGGGATTTCATCTCATCGGCACATGATGGATCAGCATGTCACAGAACACATCAGAATGTCACTAATTATACAGCCACAAGAGTGGTTGTATACTATAGCCAACGTGGATTTTTCACATTCCCCAATTTTAAATTGAAAACAACCCCCATGCCTTTCTGATGCTCCCCATAAGCTCATTTCCAAACAAAACCTTAAAAAACCTTTAGTCCCAAATTCAGAAATGCTTGCTTAACAACCCTGTAACTTTTCATGGCGATACACAGAACAGTCAGAGAGAATCGAGAGTTCAAAGTCTAAAAAGAGATTAAAAAAAAAAAAACCACCCAGAGCCCTTTTGGCCTTTTTTCTCTGAGAGTTCTTGTAATCTCCACTTGAAGTAATCTTCGCTTTCATTTGAGACAGTCCTGGCTTCCCCCAGAGAACCCTGGGAAGTGTAGTTTGTGAAGGGGGCTGAGAGGAGACTCCTATTCTGAGAGAGCTCCAGTGGCCAGAGTGGTTTAACAGTCAGCTGCTCTGATTTTAGATCTGTGAGGGGAACAGGCGTCTCCTAGCAACTCTCAGCACCCTTCACTAACTACACTTCCCAGGATTCTTTCGGAGAAGCCATGACTGTCCAAAGTGAAATAAAGGCCTGGTGTGGATGTGGCCAGGGACAGCTTTGGTTTAAATTTGGGTGGGAGGCTACATGTGCCTGCTGTAGAATAAAAAGGTGGGGGAAACTGGAAAAAAATAATAATGATCACAATGTTTTCATTTTGGAAAGGAAAGGGGCTTCCCTTCTGCCCAGAGCCCCCCCACCCAATCTCCCCCTCCCCTCCCCCTCCCCCACATCCTCCCCATGGTCAGTTTTACCTATCTTAAGCATCATTGCACAGGAGTAAATACCATTGAACTCAAAAAACATGCATATGATCAAACCTCCCGCCCCTTTCCTTTGCCCCCTCCCTCCAATCGCCTCCTTCCACTGCCCTACAAATTTGTCAAAATGCAAACACAATTTGGGTTGGTCTTTCACAGTCCAGTCCACTTCCTGTGTAGCTTCCCCCAGGCACCTGGTTGGCCACTGTGAGAACAGGATGCTGGACTAGATGGGCCACTGGCCTGATCCAGCAGGCTCTTCTTATGTTCTTATGTTTAGCTTGGAAGAATTTGGTAGCATGTGCCTCTGAGCATATGGTGAGTGGTGGCAACACCTGCAATCAGCCCAAATAATAGAAAGAAGATATGTCCTGCGCTGATCTTGTTTTAGCAGGGAGGAAGCAACATTATGAAGACAGTTGATGTAGTTCAGATGGTCACTTTAAATATGTCTGATTTACTTTGCAATTTTAGTGAAGTTTTCTATAGGAAATCATTTTCTTTTGCTTCTATTTCTATGAATATGTGAAGTACAGCAATACTTTGCCAAATTTACACTAAGGAAACTCCAAACATAATGGTGGAATAATGGCACTGACTTCTGCAGAATAGTCTCCAGCGGACCTCAGAAGTGTCTCAATTTGCACAAGATAAAACAGTGGGAGGTGAAATATATCCTAGCAAAATTCTAGGTGTGCTCTATGTTTTTAATTGATCGTGAACACCTTGCCTTAAATAAAGTGGTTTAAACATAGCAGGCTGAAAACATGCATCCTCTTTTTTCCAACATCTAGAGTCACTGATGAAATAGCAACATATTGTCCTTGTGTTGGGTCCACATCAGCTGTTTCGGAGGAGTCTTAGTACGGAGGAACATGGGTGATGCCACCCCAATTTCAGTGATCACGGGGAGAGGGAAATATAGCCATGGGGATGTGGTGAATTACAGCAAAAGACAAGGGCAAGGCTATCTGCACCTTGTTCCTTGCTGCCACTCCTCTCATGAACGGGTTCCACGTTGCTCATCTGCTGTGCCCAGTGGCCTGTTACACAATAAGACCACTCTCATCCATGATTTGATTGTGGATGAAGGTGCCAATTTGGTGTGCATTACTGAGACCTGGGTGGGTGAGCTGGGAGGAGTTGATCTGACCCAGGTTTGCCCACCTGGATACTTGGTGCAACACCGGCACAGGCTGCAGGGACAGGGGGGAGGAGTTGCTGTGGTCTCCAGAACTTCCATCTCTGCCACCAGGAAACCACTCTGTCTTGGAGCTGGCTGTGAGGGCCTGCACCTAGTGTTGGGCTGAGGAGACAGTAAACTAGGGTTGCTGCTGGTGTACCATCCACCCTGCTGCCCAGCAGCTTCTCTGACTGAGCTGGTGGAGGTCATCTCAGCTGTGGTGTTGGAGCAGCCCAGAACGATAGTCCTGGGTGATTTCAACAACCATGCTGAGGCTGCCTCTAGTGTTCCAGCTCGGGACTTCATGGCCTCCATGACAACCATGGGTTGTCTCAAGTTGTTACTGGCCTGACACATAGGGCAGGACACACCCTCTACTTATTTTTTGCTCCAGATGGAGGAAGGGGTGGTCTGGAGATGGGGGGTGGATGTCACCCCATTGTCATGGTCAGATTACTTCCTGGTGAAGTTTAGACTTATGGCTCCGATCCTTCCATGTAGGGGTGGTGGATAGATTAAGATGGTCTGCCCCTGGAGTCTAATGGAATCCAGTGGATTCCTGAATGCCCTGGGGAAGTTCCCAGTAGATAGAGCAGGTGATCCTATTGAAGCCCTTGTCACACTGTGGAACAGTGAGGTGCATCGGGTCCTTGACACGGTTGCCTCCGAGCGCCCACTCCAGCATTGTGGAGCCCGGTCTGCACCTTGGTACACCAGTGAGCTGAGGGCAATAAAACAGGCTAGACAACGGCTAGAGCACAAGTGGTGAAAGACTTGCTGTGAGGCTGATCGGGCTGATCGCTACTGTGTGGCAGTGCGGGCAGCAAAGAAGGCCCACTTCTGTGCCTCCATCGCATCGTCAAGTAGCCGTCCGGTGGAGCTTTTCTGTATTGTCAGGAGTCTGTTGATATCAACTCCAGGAAATGGAATTTTAGACCCTTCGGAGGCCCACGGTGAATTGTTTGCAAGGCAATTTGAAGGTAACGCTTCTCACCTCTGTTGATGTCCCATCTACATCTACTGTAGTCCCCAATGAGTGTCCAGTGCAACATCTGCTGCAACTTCTTGGGAACGGTTTCAGTTGATGCGACCTGATGACATAGACAAGGTGCTTGTGATGATGCGGCCAGCAACGAGTCCTCTTGACCCTTGCCCTCCTTGGCTCATTAAAGCTTGCCGAGGGGTTGGACCGAGTGGATCCAGGGTGTGGTCAACGCATTATTGTGGGAGGGAGTGGTTCTGGGCACCTTGAAAGAGGCAGTGATCCGACCACTCCTGAAAAAGCCCACCCTGGACCCATTGTTTCATGACTACCAACCGGTTGCAAATACCCCCTTCTTAGGGAAGGTGATTGAGAGGGTTGTGGCGTAGCAACTGCAAGTACTCTTGGATGGAACAGATTATCTTGACCCATCCCAGTCTGGGTTCAGGCCTGGTTATGGGACTGAATCGGCCTTGGTCGCTCTGATGGATTACCTTTATTGGGAGAAGGACAGGGGGAGTGCGACCCTGTTATTCTTACTTGATCTCTCAGTGGCTTTTGAAACCATTGACCATGGTATCCTTCTGGGCCGACTTGGTGAGATGGGTATTGGTGGAATTGTTTTAGAGTGGTTCCGATCCTATCTCCAAGGTCGCTCTCAGAGGATAGCGTTGGGTGACTGTCTTTCGCCCCCCTGGCAGCTGTGCTGTGGGGTTTTGCAGGGTACCATCTTGTCCCCCATGCTGTTTGACATCTATATGAAGCCTTTGGGAGAGGTCATCAGGAGATTTGGGGTGAGGTGTTAGTATGCTGATGATACCCAGCTCTATTTCTCTGTAACAACTGGATTGGGAGAGGCCGTGCAAGCCCTGGACCGCTGCCTGGACTCGGTGGTGGGCTGGATGAGGGCCAATAAACTGAGTCTAAATCCTAGCAAGATGGAGGCACTGTGGGTTGGTGGTTCCCGAGTTTGGATAACTGGTCAGTTGCCTGTTTAGGATGGGGTTGTACTCCCTCTGAAAGAGTGGGTCCGTAGTCTGGGGGTGCTCCTGGATCCATTTTTGTCACTAGAGGACCAGGTGACCTCTCTGGCTAGGAGTGCCTTTTACCAGCTTTGGCTGGTGAGACACCTGCTGCCGTTTCTGGACCGGGATAGCCTGAACACTGTTGTCCACGCACTGGTAACCTCTAGGCTAGATTACTGTAATGTGCTCTATGTGGGGCTGCCCTTGAGGTTGGTCCGGAAGCTGCAGCTGGTGCAAAATGTGGCCGTGTGATTGCTCACTGGGGCAGGGCATCGCCAACATGTCACCCCGCTGCTGAAAGAACTGCACTGGCTGCCCATTTGCTATGGGGCCAAGTTCAAGGTTCTCGTTTTGCTGTACAAAGCCTTATGCAGCTTGGGACCAGGATACCTGAAAGACCATCTTACCCTGATATACCCAGTCGATCACTGCCCTCTGCAGGTGAAGGTCTCCTGCAGATGATGATGATGATGATGATAATGATAATAATAATAATAATAATAAACTTTATTTCTACCCCGCCCTTTTTCCAATAGGACTCAGAGCGGCTTACAACTAAAAACAACACCATTAAAACATACAGAAATATACAATTAAAATAGAACTAAACTATGAGAAAAATTAAAACCATAAAATAGAGGTTAAAAACAGCGGACAATTTAAAATAATAAAATCATATAATGTAATCACCAAACCTATGACACTTAATCCTGGTCGTTCTCTATCCCAAATGCCCGTTGAAATAAAACAGTCTTTACTGGTCGCCGGAAAGACAGCAAGGAGGGAGCTGATCACACCTCACTCGGAAGGGAGTTCCACAGCCTAGGGGCGGCCACAGAAAAGGCCCTATATAGTGTCCGCGTCATATGTGCTTGCGAAGGTGTGGGGAACACAAGAAGGGCCTCACCTAAACATCTCAAGTCCCGGGCAGGTTCATGTAGGGAGATACGATCTGTCAAATAGTCTGGACCTGAGCCGTATAGGGCTTTGTAGGTCAAAACCAGCACTTTGAATTGTGACCGGAAACAAATTGGCAGCCAGTGGAGCTGTTGTAACAGGGGAGTTATATGGTCCCTGTAACCAGCCCCGGTTAGCACTCTGGCTGCAGCTCTTTGTACCAATTTAAGTTTCCGAACAGTCTTCAAAGGCAGCCCCACGTAGAACGCATTAAAGTAGTCTAAGCGGGATGTAACCAAGGCATGCATCACCCTAGTCAGATCAGGTAGCTCCAAGAACGGGTGCAGCTGGCACACCAGTTTTAATTGGGCAAACGCGCTCCTGGATACAGTAGCAATCTGGGCCTCCAAATTCAAAGCTGAGTCCAGGAGTACACCCAAACTGCGAACCTGAGACTTCAGGGGGAGTGCGACCCCATCCAGCACCGGTTGAATCCCTATTCCCTGATCTGCCCTCCGACTGACCAGGAGTACCTCTGTTTTGTCAGGATTTAATCTCAACTTGTTTGCCCTCATCCAGTCCATCACTGATGCCAGACACTGGTTTAGGGTCTGTACGGCTTCCTTGGCTTCAGGTGGAAGAGAGAAATAGAGTTGAGTGTCATCAGCATACTGATGGCACCGAACCCCCAAACCCCGGACAACCTTTCCCAGCGGTGTCATGTAGATGTTAAATACCACCTTCTGGGTTCAGTCCTCCAGGAAGGATTGGAGCCACGGTAACACAGTGCCCCCAAGTCCCATCTCGGCAAGGCGGCCCAGAAGGATACCATGATCGATCGTATCGAAAGCCGCTGAGAGGTCCAGAAGAACCAGCAGAGACACACTCTCCCTGTCCAGTTCTCGGCGTAGGTCATCCACCAAGGCGACCAAAGCCGTCTCTGTCCCATAGCCAGGCCTGAAACCAGATTGAAATGGATCCAGATAATCCGTATCATCCAGGAATCTCTGGAGTTGGGCGACCACCACACGCTCTATTATCTTGCTTAAAAATGGAATATTGGAGACTGGCCGGTAGTTACCTAGTAAAGAGGGATCCAGGGAGGGCTTTTTCAGCAGTGGTCTTATAACTGCCTCCTTTAAGCATGATGGAATTCTGCCTTGTTGTAGAGAGGCATTAACTACTCCCCTGACCCAATCGACCAGTCCCCCTCTGGTACTTCTAATGAGCCAGGAAGGGCAAGGGTCCAGTACACACCAAGGATCTTGTCCACATCCTCAGGCAAAAATCCATTTTAATTGGACAAACAGACACCGAAGTTACATCCTCAGAGACTGTATCCATTTTAGCGTCCAAGTCACAGCGAATCTGAGCGACTTTGTCCGCAAAGTGCCGTGCAAATTCTTGACAGCGGTCTGCTGAGTGGTCAGAATTACCCTCACGGGGGCTGGAACTTAAAAGCCCCCTAACCACTCGAAACAGTTCCGCTGGACGGCTCCCAGCAGACGCAATGGAGGCCGAGGTGGTTTGTTCTCCACAATATAGGAAATGGACGTTTAGTGTAGCGGCACCTACCCTGTGGAATTCCCTCCGCTTAAATATTAGACAGGCGCCATCTCTGCTATCTTTTTGATGCCTTTTGAAGACTTTCCTCTTTCAACAAGCCTTTCAGGTTGAGACCTATCCCAGTCTGCATCTGTGTTAGAATTGTTTGTCCCCGGTGTGAGTTTTGTGATGCGAAGCAAGCTGGCCACTCTGACAGAAGCTCTTTCCACACTCCAAACATTGATAACATGTGTCCCCTGTATGAGTTCTGTGATGCAAAGTAAGGGCACATCGCTCACTGAAGCGCTTTCCACACTCCAAGCATTTATGAGGTTTGTCCCCTGTGTGAATTCTTTGATGCGAAGTAAGGGCGCTACTCCATCTGAAGCTTTTTCCACACTCGAAGCATTGATAAGGTTTGTCCCCAGTGTGAGTTTCGTGATGCAAAGTAAGATTGCTATTCTAAAAGAAGCTCTTTCCACACTCCAAGCACTGATAAGGTTTGTCCTGTGTGAGTTCTTTGATGCACCATAAGATGGCTACTTTGACTGAAGCTTTTTCCACACTCCTGTCAGCTCTACACTGCATCAGCAGTCCTGATGAGGGCTGGAAATTCCTGGGTGGTTGGCAGGGAAGCAAAGCACTTAGCCGGCAGTCTGGCTGTAAATCTGCCAGGTCTAGGAGGAGGGAAGCTGATAAGGGCCAGGCCTGTCCAAAGCGTACTTGCCGAGTCAGGAGTCCAGAAGCGAGGTCAGTAGAGGTCCGGGATCAAGTGCCAAGGGGTCAGTCCAAAAGAGGTTGCAAGGAAACTAGGAATACACGAAGCCACGCCTGACGTTGCAGTCAGCAACAAGCCGAAGTGAAGGTGTGCCTTATAAGGAGCAGGTTTGACAGCAGGTGTGAGCCCTCAGCGTTTTGGCCTTAAGGGGACAGGCCTGCCTCTCTTCTGCCTCACCTGCTGTCTACGTTCTGCAGGTGAGGGAGGAGTATCCTGTTCACTGTCTGCGTCTGGCTGCAGGGCCTTTGCTGTATCTGGGGTGCTCTGCAGCTGAGGGGGAGAAGGAGCTGGATTCTCAGGAGTCTCCTCCGTGTCTCCTTCTGGGTCTGCTGCTTCTGGGTCTGCTGCTGTTACTCCCAAGTCGTCCTCATCTGAGGAGTCCTCTGATGGGGCCATGACAACTCCAAGCATTTATAAGGTTTGTTCCCTCTGTGAGTTCTTTGATGTGAAGTAAGGGTGCTACTGTCACTGAAGCTCTTTCCACACTCCAAGCATTTATAAGGTTTGTCCCCTGTGTGAATTCTTTGATGCAAAGTAACACTCCTATTGTTACTGAAGCTCTTTCCACACTCCAAGCATTTATAAGGTTTGTCGCCAGTGTGAGTTCTTTGATGAGAAGTAAGGTGGCTACTCTGACTGAAAGCCTTTCCACACTCCAAGCATTTATGAGGTTTGTCACCTGTGTGAGTTCTTTTATGTTTACTAAAGGCACTACTGTCACTGAAGCTCTTTCCACACTCCAAGCATTGATAAGGTTTGTCCCCTGTGTGAGTTCTTTGATGAGAAGTAAGGTTGCTACTCCACCTGAAGCTCTTTCCACACTTCAAGCATTTATAAGGTTTATCCCCGGTGTGACATCTTTGATGCAAAGTAAGTTGGAAACTCTGACTAAAGGTCTTTCCACACTCCAAGCATTTATGAGGTTTGTCACCAGTGTGAGTTCTTTGATGAGAAGTAAGGTGGCTACTCTGACTGAAGCTTTTTCCACACTCCACGCATTGATAAGGTTTGTCCCCTGTGTGAGTTCTTTGATGCACCATAAGGGCGCATCTCTCACTGAAGCTTTTTCCACACTCCACGCATTTATAAAGTTTGTCCCCTGTGTGAGTTCTTTGATGCACCATAAGGTTGCTACTCCACCTGAAGCTCTTTCCACACTCCAAGCATTTATGAGGTTTGTTCCCTCTGTGAGTTCTTTGATGTGAAGTAAGGCTGCAACTCCACCTGAAGCTCTTTCCACACTCCAAGCATCTATAAGCTTTGTCCCCGGTGTGACATTTTTGATGAGAAGTAAGGGTGCTACTGTAACTGAAGCTCTTGCCACACTCCAAGCATTTATAAGGTTTGTCCCCTGTGTGAATTCTTTGATGCAAAGTAACATTCCTATTGTTACTGAAGCCCTTTCCACACTCCAAGCATTTATAAGGTTTATCGCCGGTGTGAGTTCTTTGATGACAAGTAAGGTGGCTACTCTGACTGAAGGTCTTTCCACACTCCAAGCATTTATGAGGTTTGTCACCTGTGTGAGTTCTTTGATGCACTGTAAGGTGGTAACTCCGACTGAAGCCCTTTCCACACTCCAAACATTTATAAGGTTTGTCCCCTGTGTGAATTCTTTGATGCAAAGTAACATTCCTATTGTTACTGAAGCCTTTTCCACACTCCAAGCATTTATAAGGTTTGTCCCCTGTGTGGGTTTTGTGATGCGAAGTAAGTTGGCTACTCTGACTGAAGTTCTTTCCACACTCCAAGCATTTATAAGGTTTGTCGCCAGTGTGACATCTTTGATGTGAAGTAAGTTGGCCACTCCGACTGAAGCTCTTGCCACACTCCAAGCATTTATAAGGTTTGTCGCCAGTGTGACATCTTTGATGCGAAGTAAGTTGGCCACTCTGACTGAAGCTTTTTCCACACTCCATGCATTGATAAGGTTTGTCCCCTGTGTGAGTTCTTTGATGCGAAGTAAGGTTGCTACTCCACCTGAAGCTCTTTCCACACTCCAAGCATTTATAAGGTTTATCCCCGGTGTGACATCTTTGATGCGAAGTAAGTTGGCCACTCTGACTGAAGGTCTTTCCACACTCCAAGCATTTGTAACGTTTGTCTCCTGTGTGAGTTCTTTGATGCGAAGTAAGGTGGCTACTCCACCTGAAGCTCTTTCCACACTCCAAGCATTTATAAGGTTTGTCGCCAGTGTGACATCTTTGATGCGAAGTAAGGCTGTCACTCCGACTGAAGTTCTTTCCACACTCCAAGCATTTATAAGGTTTGTCCCCTGTGTGAGTTCTGTGATGCGAAGTAAGGTGGTCACTCCGACTGAAGCTCTTTCCACACTCCACACATTTATAAGGTTTGTCCCCTGTGTGGGTTCTTTGATGCACCATAAGGGCGCATCTCTCACTGAAGCTTTTTCCACACTCCACACATTGATAAGGTTTGTCCCCTGTGTGAGTTCTTTGATGCGAAGTAAGGTTGCTACTCCACCTGAAGCTCTTTCCACACTCCAAGCATTTATAAGGTTTATCCCCGGTGTGACATCTTTGATGCGAAGTAAGTTGGCCACTCTGACTGAAGCTCTTTCCACACTCCAAGCATGTATGAGGTTCTTCCCATGTGTGAATTCTTTGATGCGACATAAAGTTGCTATTGTCACTGAAGCTCTTTCCACACTCCAAGCATGAATGAGGTTTGTCCCCTGTGTGCGTCTGTCGCTCCTCTTGTCTCTTTGCTCCATCTTGACTCCTCAGTTTCTGCTCCTGCATCTGCTCCTCAGCTTTTCCCAGTGATACTTCAGATGGTTCTCCCTCAGCCTTGACCCCCCACATGTATCCTGATGGAAAGGAAAGGAAAGGAGATAAAATGCTGTGGAGAAATCCTGTGAATATATTATGATTCCTATTTATGAAAACATATTTCTGGGAGCTCTGTTGATATCAGAGTTTACCTGTCAAAGCTTGAGGCCTTGTACGGAGTTAGTTTAGCAGTAGTTGCTTGGTAACAGGTTGTGAAAAGAGACACACACAGAGAGAATTCTAATGAAAATCTGCTCTCTTATTCCTCCATTTAAGGTGGACAGCCCAGTACTTATGCACAGCTGGAATGTACAAACCTAGGATGGATCCTGTCTGACAGGAACATGGCCATTTCCACTGCCCAGAGTGCAGTTTGCATCCCCTCCCTCCCAAAATATTAGCCCCCTGTTAGCTGCACAATGAGATAGTGCTGGAAGATGCTACTCCCAGGACAGATGGCACTCTGTGAGCTACTGGGGAAGAACAAAGGACAAGTACGAGTAGCGCTGTGACTAATGACGCAGCTGGGTCAAAGCCCAAAGGAAGCCCAGAGGCTGATGCGCACAGATGCGAAAGGAGAGTCCGGAGTTGCATGACGTACACAACAGGAACATGGAATGTGAGAAACATGAACAAGGGAAAGTTAGAAATTGTCAAGCAAGAAATGGACGCATCAACATTACAATAGTTGGTGTGAGTGAATTAAAATGGACAGGAAGGGGACATTTCCAATCAGGCAACTACAAAATATTTTATGCAGGAAATGAGAAATTAAGAAGAAACAGGGTTGCTCTAATAGTGAGAAGTGATGTAGCAAAAGCAATTAGGAGCTATAATGCACAGTCTGAGTGAGTGATATCAATGAGATTTAATGGGAAACCTATTAACATAACTATCATCTGTCTATCTGCAATTGCAAACACAGATGAAGAGGAAATTGAGAGATTTTATGCAGAAGTACAGGAAGAAATTAAAGGACAATTTAGACCAAAAATAGGGATGTTGAATAATCCACAGGGGAACAAACTGACAGACTGAGATAAAATAAAAGGAAGATGGAAGCAATACACTGAAGAACTCTAGGAAAAAATCCCCAGGCAACCAATATGGAAAACTAAACAATGGCCCACAGACTGGAAGTGTTCAATATATATCCCAACGCCAAAGAAAGGGGATCCCAGGGAATGCAGTAATTTCTGAACTATTGCCTTAATATGCCATGCAAGTAAAGTAAAGGCTCTTACCATGTATGGAGAGAGAAGTGCCAGATGTCCAAGCTGGTTTTACAAAGGGAAGAGGTACCACAGATCGTATTGCAAACATACATTGGATAATGGAACGGAGCAAGGAATTTCAGAAGGAAATCACACTGTGCTTTATAGATTATAGCAAAGCCTTTGACTGTGTAGATTATGAAAAACTATGGAATGCTTTAAAAGAAATGGGGGTGCCACAGCATCTGATTGTCCTGATGTGCAACCTATACTCTGCACGAGAGGCTACTGTAGGGTCAGAATATGGAGAAACCGATTGGTTCGCCATCAGATCTAGCCAAGGATCCCCCCACTTCAGTGTCAGGTTTCTTTGAACATGTGCCGCGGTAGGAGTAGGCGGGGGCCTGCCATTGAAGTACTATTGGGCAGGGGACATAATTGCAGTGGGAGGCGGACTGGCCATTTCAGGGGAAGGGATGTAAGACACGTTCATGCTTGCATCCCTTCCGGTCCCCCTTCCAACCATCCAGACACTGGTTGCTATGCGGGGAACTCCCTGGATCTTACTGTCCTGCTGATGAATGCAAGGTCAGTGACTAAGGAAACCACTTTCATTCAGAACTTAATCCTGGATGAATGCGCTGACCTTGCTTGTATTACCGAAACCTGGCTAAATGACCAAGGCGGAGTAGGTCTCTCCCAGCTCTGCCCACCAGGTTTTGTGGCACTCCAGCAGCCTAGATCCAGGGGATGGGGAGGTGGGGTCGCAATTGTCACCATCTCACCATGCATTCTCTTTGGAGTTTTAAAATATTTTTATTTGAACAAAGATTTTATGGGATAAATGGTGGATAACTCTGAACTCCTGCTGTTGCGTGCATCTATAACTGAGATGATGCTTGGAAATGTTGCATAATTTAAGGCCTTGAAGTCGACCTATGAAGGGCCTCTCATGTTCAGAACAGCAGAACATCCCTCCCAGCAGCTCAGCAAGCTACCAGTGATTTTTATTTGCTCCCCACAGTGGGAGCCATTTAAGGATGAAGACAGCAGGACACGTTGTCTAATCTTGGCATGAGCACAAACTCCTAGGATTGGCATAAAGGTCTCCTCTTGTTGTGAGGGGAGAACTGCTGCAGTTAAGGAACTGGTGCTCTCCACCCAGCCCCTGCTTTTGTCCTTGGTCCTTCAGCTTAGATTTTAAAATGGGGGTGAAAATGGGGCTGTAGTCAGTCAGGCTGTCGCCCCCGTGATGCTGCTTCCCCTGACCCAGCTTGCGCACTTACACAGCCCTACTACTGCACCCTCAGCCATGACGCCGCTGAGACCCAGGGAGAGCCCGGGCCGCCGTCACAGCAGCCAAGAGCGGTGGCTCTGGGAGAAGTACGGAGCCAACGGAAACAAGCCCCTGCAAAAGCCGTATTCTCATAAGAACATAAGAAGAGCCTGCTGGATCAGGCCAGTGGCCCATCTAGTCCAGCATCCTGTTCTCACAGTGGCCAACCAGGTGCCTGGGGGAAGCCCGCAAGCAGGACCCGAGTGCAAGAACACTCTCCCCTCCTGAGGCTTCCGGCAACTGGTTTTCAGAAGCATGCTGCCTCTGACTAGGGTGGCACAGCACAGCCATCATGGCTAGTAGCCATTGATAGCCCTGTCCTCCATGAATTTGTCTAATCTTCTTTTAAAGCCATCCAAGCTGGTGGCCATTACTGCATCTTGTGGGAGCAAATTCCATAGTTTAACTATGCGCTGAGTAAAGAAGTACTTCCTTTTGTCTGTCCTGAATCTTCCAACATTCAGCTTCTTTGAATTTCCACGAGTTCTAGTATTATGAGAGAGGGAGAAGAACTTTTCTCCATCCACTTTCTCAATGCCATGCATAATTTTATACACTTCTATCATGTCTTCTCTGACCCGCCTCTTCTCCAAACTAAAAAGCCCCAAATGCTGCAACCTTTCCTCGTAAGGGAGTCGCTCCATCCCCTTGATCATTCTGGTTGCCCTCTTCTGAACCTTTTCCAACTCTATAATATCCTATATCCCCGTGCCTTTAACAGCGGTATTAAGAAGGGGGTTGAGGTTGCAATCTTATCAACGTGGCAAGTTCTCTGGAAGATGATGGGACTTGTCTGAGCTACCGTGCATAAAACCATGAATGCGGCGTTTCGAGCTACCCCACTACCTCCGGCCTTTGGAGGGCTTGTAAGAAGTGGCTGCAGGAGTGAGACTGTGTGTTTCTAGGAGCAAAGCTGGAACGGTCTTAACTTCCTCTTATTTTTGCCATATTGCCAAGAGGTACAATGTGGCCTGCTAAAGAATGTCATGTTATACTTCTAGTATTGAAAAGGGTTTTGTGTTTGCTGTGACATCTGTTATTGTTTTATTATGAAACTGTTTTTGTAATTGTTGTTTGCTCTTATAAGCCATTTTGAGCACAATTGTCTTTTTTTGTAAGTTGCTTTGAGTTCCATTTTGGAAAAAGTGACTAATAAATATTAATAATAATAATTGTCTGCAGGGAATCTATCTCCCCTGCCAGGTACCCTGTCCCTAACACCTCCAGCAGTGAGTGTGTGTGCCTGGCGTTGGGTCAGGGAGACAGAGTGGGGATTCTGGTGGTGTACCGGCCGCCCCGCTGCCCAACAGTCTCCCTCCCTGAGCTGGTGGAGCTGGTCTTGGCGTTGGTGTTGCGGTTCCCCAGGGTGATGGTCTTGGGTGACTTCAACATACATGCTGAGGTTAGACTCACAGGTCCAGCTCAGGGCTTCACAGCTGCCATCACAACCATGGGGCTGTCTCTAATATCATCTGGACCAATGTGGCAGGACACACACATGGTTAGTTGTGGTCAGTGACCAAGGTACCGGTTCAAACCCAACCCTCTCCTGAATGAACGCACACTGGTCAATAGAAATCACTTATTGAAAGAATAAAAGAGGTGCACACTTACAGCAGCAAAATAGTTCCTTCATATCAACACTCAAAAGGGGCAAGGTAAAGCACAGTTGGCTCCAGAATCGTACTCAAAGAGTGCTTATCAATGGAGCTGGGAAACTTCGGCTGCCTTCAGTTCCTCCAATCCCAGCTACGCTGCTCACGCTTCCCGCCCACAACTCCAGAGACCGGGATCTCCTTATGCCCCCACCCGCCACCCAGACATTTTCTCCTCCCTCTCCAGAGGAATCAGCCTTTGCAGTTTGTGTCTGCCTAGCAGCAGTGACATCACTAGGGTTGGTGTCACCCGGTGCGGTAACTCATGGTGTCACCCCCATGGACCTCCTCCCGTACCAGACCATACAGAATCCTTAGTAATGTCTTTTGTACCAATGTTACTCGCAAATCGTAATTCCCGTATATCACTGAATGTAATGGCAATAGTAGTGACATAAACAACTAGCAAAATTAAAATTACAATATCATACGCACAGCCCAAATTCTTGCTCTTATCACTAATGGGAGTTAATTATCTTGCATATGCCCATAGTAAATTTTCAGATACTTTCAGACCCTCAGCCATTTTCAAGGGGTCTATGTAGAACCAAGGTTTGGGAACCCCTGGAATAAGACACCTGCTCATGTCCCTATGCTGCTCCCACCCCTCATTTAGGTGCCTGGGATGCATGCGTGTGGACATACCTCCTTACAATTATGGAAAGTGATTCTTAATCATAAGTCTCCAGACACAAAGTTACATAGGTATTTATCAGTTGTTTAGTAGAAAATTCAGAGCTGCAGGGTCCCTTCATGATAGTTACAGCCACGTACACCCTTTTTTGCTCCTGGATTAAGAATGAGATCTTTGTTAATGCACTCTCTCACAACAACAAACATCTCTAGGAGCCAATCAGCATGAAAGTGGAGAGCGTTAGCAACTGAGAAGAGTCTTCTCAGTGGCTGACTCACCTCCTTTCAGCAGGAAAGGCAAGCAAGCATATTAGAAGTCTCTTTTCAGTGACTAACACACTCCCTTTTCATGCTGACTTTAGGATGCTTGGAGACATAGGGACCCTGCTCCCAAAAAAGCAGAGGGACTAAGACCCCCTGGGTGACTACCCTCCTGGTGCTTATGGACATGACCGTAATATATTTTGTGATGTGCAAGTTCGATATTATTTATTAAGTGTGTTTAGGATTACACTGATGGCATTTCCAAATATGTACTTTCACACAGACTTTGGTTTTCCATAACACAAAGTTTGTCCAAGCCTCCACACTTGGGGGGGGGACTACTTGCACACCCCTTCCATAAGCACATCAAAGTTGGATACACACCTGAACCAAGACCCAGACAAAAGGGCACTCAAAACAAACAGGTAATTACAGTGGCTGAGTAGATCTTGTACAGTGGCTATACTGACTGGGCAGCCACTGTCCTTCACATTTTACAAAATACTTTTTCCTATACAAAGATTAAATTTCTGTGTATGAAAAAGTAATATATGAAGTGGTCTCAATAGTGAGAAAAGTAAACAAGTGAATGGTGATCCAAATGTTTTTCATTCTCACGTTATGAAGCTAGCTGCCAGATGATGAATCACCTTCGCTACGCATGCAGCGTAGACTGAAAAAACAGCACCCAAGCCACCATTCAATACGTGCACCTCTTCTTTCCAACATGAATCTGCAGGTCTCAAAAAGTAATGTGTGACAAAGTCCTCAAACACCTTATAACATGCCTCAAACATGGTCTCTTGTTCTACCAGCAGGCCTTCGCACCATCACTTTGCCAAACATAAGGAAAGGTAAATTGCTTTTAGGGAGGTTCACAATTATGATTTCCTATTGATTTAATCTGAAAATATTTAAAATACATAAAAACAGCCAGGGGAAGATATTGGAGAAATATAAAATAAATACAAATTAAAAAGGGGGGGAGGTGAAGAGACCTGAAATGTGCTATTCACCATCTCTCAGCCTATCCTCCCCTCAGGATGAAAACAACGGAGAACCATGACCACCCCCAGGAAGAAGGGCACACTTAAAATGTAGAGGAAGAAAGCATCTACAACCATAGTGTGAAATCAAATACTTATTGGGACACAGGATGAAGAGATATTTATATCAACATGACTCTCAAATATGTCTATGAATTACACAATCTGTAAATATATTTAGAGTGCAATCCAATGTTTCTTTACTCAGAAGCAAATCCCAATGTATTCAATGGGGCTTACTCAAACTGGGAAGTGTGCAGAGAACTACAGCCTCAAGTGATAAGGAACTTGTTCTTTCAACTTGTTCTTTTCAGTTGAGACCTTATCCAAGACTGAGTCTGGGTTGGAATTGCTTTTTAATATGTTTTTAAGCCTTTTCTTTTTTTTAAAAAAAAGATGTTTTTTTAAAGCTTTTAAAAATATTTTCAAAGATGTTTTAATATATTTTAAAGTCTGTTTTTATGATGTTTTAAAGTGCTTTTAGTGCTTTTGTTTGCCGCCCTGAGCTCCTACTGGGAGGAAGGGCGGGATATAAATCAAATAATAAATAAATAAACTTCATTCACCCAATTCAAAATTCAGAATCATGCCTCTTTAGGCTGTTTTCCAACGGTTTATTCTTGCTTTATGGTTCTTGGATTTTAAATGGCTTTATTTCTTGTTGTGAGCTGCCTTGGTTTCCAACCCTACCTCACAGGGTCGTTGGAAAGACAACACACACACACTGCAGATGTATAAATACATACAGCCCATATAATAGTTTATTGTCAAACCAGTTGGTCATTGCAGAAAAATCAGTATTCGTTTCCTACAGAATAAAAACTGTAATACCTAAGTAAGCCCTGCCTACTTGCTTTAAAATAGGACTGGAGGAGGAAGGACAGAAAGAGAACACAAACACATTCTAAGAACATAAGAACATAAGAAGAGCCTGCTGGATGAGGCCAGTGGCCCATCTAGTCCAGCATCCTGTTCTCACAGTAGCCAACTTTTTTACATTCACTCCAAAGTCCCATTGATTTTCAGCACATTCATAACCTTGTCTACTCAAAAGTAAATCCTATTGAATTCAATGAGATTTACTCTGGAGATATGGGATTAGCAATGCTTTTACCCCCACAAAAGCAGGTATTGCGAAGGTTTTCAAAACACTGCCCAGGATCTGACTCCTACACACAAGAGGGGAAAAAACTGAAATATATATACTTACCCAATTTATGAGATTTTCAAATAAACGGGGGGGGGACGGACCATTTTCTGTCCTTGCAATGAGGTTTACTAAACACTGCCACGGGTCAAACAAACACTTCACTGATTGGCTGCAATCCTGAATGGGCGGGGTTAAAGCTACAAACTGCTATACAGTAGTTTAAAAAAGATTTAATGGGTGGGCTGATGTTTTTATGTATATCTCGAGAACCGGACCACCTAGAAACTTAATTTTTTTTTTAATTAAAGCTGAGAATAACCTCCCTCTGGAGGTGTCACCCGGTGCGGTCCACCCCCCCGCACCCTCCCTAGTGACGCCACTGCTTAAGGGAAGGTTCTATGCCAACATTGTTGAAGAAGGCTGTGATAAGACCTTTGCAAAAAAAGCCTTCGTTAGACCCTGCAGATCTTAACAACTTCCGCCCAGTCTCTACTCTCCCCTTTCTTGGCAAGGTGATTGAGAGGGTAGTGGCTGCTCAGCTCCAAGTTTTCCTGGATGAATCGACCTATCTAGACCAGCCATTCCCAACCAGTGTGCCTGCAGATGTTGTTGGACCACAACTCCCTCGCTGACAAAACCGAGGTACTGTTTGTGGGAGACAAGGGAAGGTTAGGGGGTTTGGACCTGGTCCTCAATGGGGTACAATTGCCCCTAAAAGACCAGGTCTGTAGCCTCGGGGTCATTCTTGACTCCCAAGTGTCTATGGAAGCTCAAGTTTCGGCTGTGAGCCGGGCAGCACTGTATTAACTGCATCTGATACGGAGGCTATGCCCCTACCTTCCCAATCATCTGATCCCATCGGTGGTACATGCCCTGGTCTCCTCTCGCCTAGACTACTGTAATGCGCTCTACGTGGGGCTTCCCTTGAAAATGGTCCGGAAGCTGCAACTGGTACAAAACGCGGTGGTGCGCCTGATTAAAGGCACACACATGCTGGCACACTCGCATTTCAACATCTGCTGTTACTATGCTGCTGTTGTGTTGCTTTAAACGAAATTAAGCACACAGAAATACACACAGTGCAACAGGCACACTGAAGGCACTGAAAGAAGAGCTTCACTATTCAACTATCACAACTGAACCAGAGGACAAGCTGAAGGCCCTGAAATTCATCACCAGAACCACAAATGTTCCGAGGGATGCTTCGATCTGGCCCCAACACAGCCAGGTGATCTCAGGGGAGAGGCAGATGGGACGAGGCAGAGCTGCAGCCTCCGATCTGGAGGGTCTGCTGGGAGGGGCGCTTCAGGGGTGCCCTCGCCCTCACCCACCCTCCCCTCTGCCCCAATTGCATACCTTTGTTTCGAGGCTCCCCCTGCATTTCTTGCAGAGAGGTGGGGCGGGAAGGGGAAGTCCCTCCTTTGGGCTCTTCCCTTTGGGTTTGTCCTCACTGGTTAACCCTTAAAGAGCAAAGTGGCTGAAGCTCCTCGGCTGCTTCACATGGAGAGGGAGGGGAGGGGGGAAGCCCTTTTCTAGCCGGTGACCCTTCTCCACATTAAAAATAAAAACGCCATGCACATTTTTAAAAAAAGTTTTTGAGGGAACAGCTTAGGTAAGCCTAAACCCAGTTTGCTTTACCTGTTAGATTTCTCTTTTAATTTCTCCTTTCTAAAATGCATATTTTAAATTGTTCTTTGTGAACCACTTAGAGGCTTTCTGTCGAGTAAGCAGTATATAGATTTTGTTAAATAAATAAATACAGGATGCATTTCAACAGACTTAAAACAGTCCTTGTTGAACAAGGGCTCCATTTTGCAAGTTGGATTTCTGCATGATTACTCAGAAGAAAGAACCTTGTGGAACTTACTCCTAAGTTAATTATACATAGGATTGCAATTGTAGAATCAAAATGTATTGTTGGGAATTGCTGGCAGTCAGGCAGCTTTTTAAAATCATTGGGATATACAGTAGGGCCCCACTGAAATAGCATGTTAGGTTCCAGACCCCCACCAGAAAGCAAAAACCACCGAAAAGTGGATCAGCTGTAGCACGAGGGTTTGGAACCTAACCCACTGACTGCACCAGAAGAGGAGAAGATCAGCTGTAGTGAGCTGATCAACACGTTCAGTTGCAGTGCAGGGAGCTCCAGCCCCCCTCCAGCTGATCACCCCACTGGCGCCGTATTAACGGAATGCCAAAAAGTGGTGCACCGAGAAGCGGGGCCCTACTGTTGTGGATTTCTCCTATCCACCCCCTTTGAAACAGATATCCTTTATTCTGTATTTTCTTCTTTAAATAAACTTTTTGGGCTCGTGGGTGTGTTAAATTCTGGCAATCAATGTAAACAGCTTTGGCAGCTGGCCAATTTTCTCACTAGTCCTTACAGAGCCAAAGGGATTCCATTTCTCATGGAGGCTTTTGAAGGAGTAAACAAATCCCTGTCCTCTGAACCAAGGACCTGCAGCCCCTGCCAAGAGTTTGGTTTCCATTGTGAAATCCGATTAAAAATAAAATAAAGTCCCCTTTTGCTTTTCTGAACCCCAAGGACAGACAGCTAGAGTGATCTGACCCAGAACAGTGCCTCGAGTCCACCCTCCTGCCCCACAGGACCATTTCAGCCTTCACAACCAAAGGTCTGCTGCTGTAGAGAAACTCCGAGGAGGGAAATATTGTGAGATGTTGGATGAAGAGGAGAAGGGAGGGAAAAGCGGCCAGGAGAAACTGTGCCCTGATGGGTCCGTCTGTTCGGATGATATTACACAGGAATGGGGTGGGCGAGGGGGGAGAATCTTCAGCTCCTCAAAGGGCCCACGATACAGCTAAGCATGTGGGCTCCTTATTGGAGGAAGGGCGGGACATAAATTAAATAAGAAATAAATAAATCTACCTGTTGAGGTCTCCTCCTCTTCTTTGGGTTCCTGCATCACTGGATCTTCTCCTTCTTCCCAACAGGAAATGAGGTCTGGTTCTTTAAAAAAAAAAGGAAATCAGGCAAGATTAGTTATTTTTGACCACAAAGTATTTGGGAATTCCAAATCAAATCTGAACGCTCAAAACATTTTGAACGAGAGCAAAGGGGTGCCAACAGCACGCAACTCGGGCCATGTGCCTTGAGTACTGTGGAGCCAGTTCTTTGGAGTTCTCTTCCCTTTGAAGTGAAACAAGCCCAGATGTTGGTACGCTTTCCAAGTTTGTTGGAAGCTTTTTGTCCCCCCGCCAAGAATTCTTAATTACTGTTTTTATAATCCTTATTAGGTCTTTTATTCTGTTTTCTATATAGATATTATTTTTCCTGTGAAGTTTGGCTTTTATTGGAAATTGTCAGCTGCTGTGTGGAAGAAGTTCCTCAAAAAGGAAATGGAAATGGACTGCTTTCAACTCGATCCCGACTTATGGCGACCCTATGAATAGGGTTTCATGTTAAGCGGTATTCAGAGGTGGTTTACCATTGCCTTCCTTGAAAAGTGAGCTATACATTTTTAAATAAACCAATAAATATGCTGTAGAATGTGTCTTGGGTTTAAAAAGGGTTCATATAAAAACCTGTGCAAAACCTGAGCTGTGTAGCTTTGCCAGATAATATCTGTGCTGAGAAGCTTCTAGCTCCCTTTGATGCAGGGCTTAATGAGAAGCAAGGTCCACTTTTGTTCAGAGGGGCTCATTTTTACAATTAATGCTGAATTTGGCTTCAGGCAGGTGCAGCCTCGCAAGATCTCAGCTGCATGACTGTGAGATGGGGACCCTCTTGCAGAGCATGGATGGCCTCGCTTTTACTTTGGGCTTCAAGGAAATAAAATCCAAGAGCTGGCAAAGCCATTGCGCCTCTTCTTAAGATCAATGGTCCACAGCCCTGCCCAGAATCCTGGGTGGGATGGGACCATTTCATCCTTCACAACCGAAGGTCTGTGGATGAAGAGAAACTCCGAGGAATGAGATGTGGTGAGATTTTTAGGTGGCAGAGGAATGGAAAGGGAAAAACCATGAGAAGAACTCGTAGCCTAATGGGTTAGCCTGCCCTGGATGACATTATTCAGGAACAAGAGGGGTGGGTGGGGAATCTTCAGTTCCACAAAGGGCCCCACAACACTACCTGCTGATGTCTCCGCCTCCTCTTCTTTGAGACCCTGGATAAGTGGATCTTCTTCTTCTCCTCTTTCCCAACAGGAAATGAGGCCTAGCTCTTTCAAGGAAACACACAAGTTACTTTCGGTACTAGCTGGGTCTCCTTCAGACTGTCAGGGTCTGGAAGCCAAGCCACATATTTTAATTTGGGGAATCTCTCAGTGGACGGAAGGGGAACTTCCACCTGACAGCCAACCTTCCTCTTTACAGCATGAGATGAGCTTGATCAAACCAAAGGCCTATCTAGCTCTGCATCTCCACAGGGCCTGAATCGATGTGTATGGGAATCCCACAATCAGTCCTAATAATACTAATAAAATTTATATCCTGTCCTTCCCTCCAAAGGGAATCCAGGGGGGCAAAAAAATGATGAAGCAACGAAATCACCTTTAAAACAAAACATCTTAAAAAAAAAAACAAGGTCAGAAGGCTACAGCCATCATGACTTATAGCCCTTGAGAGCCTTCTCTTCCACGCATCTATCCAGCTTCCTTTTTGAAGCCATCCGAGATGTCCACCAGGAGAACTCACCGCCTGATGGGCGACTCTCCCCTGGATGACATTACTCAGGAACAGAAAAATGCTTCCATCCCCAGACCAAAAGAGGCTCCACAGCACAGCTAAGCACCAACCTGCTGAGGTCTCCTCCTCTTCTTTGATGACCTGGATAAATAGACTTTCTCCTTCTTCCTTACAGGAAGCGAGGTCTCATTCTTTCAAGGAAACAGACAAGATGAGTTACTTTTAACCACAACATAAAAAGTCAGGGATTCCATATCAAACCATTTCTACAACCACAAAGCTAAGAAAGGCAAGAGCCCATCTCCTGCTGCTCTTCCCGTAATTCCGGAGGTGGCCCATAAACATCAGGACTGGTGGCCCTTGAGAGCCTTCTCTTCCATGCATTTATTTATTTATTTAGATCTATATCCCGCCCTTCCTCCCAGTAGGAGCCCAGGGTGGCAAGCGAAAACACTAAAAACACTCTCAAACACATCATTAAAAACGGGCTTTACAATATATTAAAACAAAAACATCTTAAAAAGTAATTCCAACAGACACAGACTGGGGATGAAGCCATTTTCCTTAGCCCCTTTTAAAACCATCCCAGATGTCCACCAGGAGAACTCACCGCCTGATGGGTGACTCTCCCCTGGATGATATTACTCAGGAACAGAAAAAAGCTTCAATTCCCAGACCAAAAGGGGCCCCACAGCACAGCTAAGCACCGACCTGCTGAGGTCTCCTCCTCTTTGGGAACCTGAATAAGATCCTCTCCGTCTTCCAAACAGGAATTCAGCTCCGATTCTTCCAAGGAAACAGACAGGACTAGTTACTTTTGACCACAAGATATTCAGCCATTCCAAGTCAAGCCATTTGTAGCTAAGAGGAGGGATTGTTTGGGACATGTTAACTCCCTGAAGAGGACAGGGCCGTGTGGTCCCAGCAGGGTCAGCCTGGCACTTGGGAACATGCGCTCACTGGATATGACGCCCCACCTGAACTGCCTGTTGGGGAGGACAGGGTGGAACTCAGCCAACCCATCTGTTTTCATTTGGACAACATCATCTCGCCACAAAGAGAGTGAAAACCAGCCCTGAGAGCTTCACCCTCCTCTTCCTCTTCCAAAAGGGAGCAGGGCTGCGCTTCACATTTACACTTCTGGAGGAAAGCTTTCTCCATGCAGATTAAGAGTGAAGCCACCGCAAGATATTCGTGTAGCCAGAAATGCTCCCATAAGCTTTTCAGTGTCGTAGCTTGAGAATGTATATGATACAAATATCAATGCTGGCGTCGGGAAGAGACAGAAAAGGGCCAGAGTATATGGTTTGGATCTCTGGAAGGGAAATGATGGTGTGTTGCTTATAAATAAATGTTCCCTTCCTAAATGCATATTCTCTGAAAAACGTCCTATTGATTTTGAGGAATCAACTCTGATGCAAGCATGTTTGGGATTGGAGCTTAATTTTTACTTCCAGTTTATGATTCAGTTATAATTTGCATATCGAAAGGGCTCCAGCAATGGGGGTGGTGGGTGGGGGAGTGAGAAATTTGTCAGAGAGAGTGTTTCTCCCCCCACCCCCTACCCCCCATAATCCATCTCTGGTACCAACCATGCAGATGCTGAATTAGACAAAATATGCAAAAGCACATAAAGTGAAGGTCTAAGTCATGGTATGATTCCGAAAAATATATGTAGAAAGGAATGATGGAAAATATATTCTATGGCTGAGTACAGAATAATGTCCAATTTCTAATGCACCTGCAATTTACCACACAGAGTGAACTGCTAGCTCTGTAGACAAGATGTACATACACTCCCAATGACAAGACAGCAATAAAAGGCAGAGGCGTACTAATACAGAAACATAAAATGCAAGGATAAAATGCACAACATATCTCAAATAATTTGCCAAACACATTTCGACTTGAAGCAAGTCTTCTTCAGTGGCATCTATATGGAGAGCTTCTCCAGAGAATCTTCCTCAACTGAAACGCACAACAATATGCGGAATGCAGCAACATTCTTGCAGAAACTGCGCTAGGGCTGTCTTGAGAACTGGCAAGGACTTCGACTCCGATGCATGAGGTTAGGATCCAGGCAGGCACCAGTCCTGCTCACAGACTAAGCACAGGGGTGCCTAGGCCCCAAAGGCAAACACTGGGCAGAGGGAGGGAGAGGGAGAGGACTCTGCCAAGCTCCAAGGGAGCAGCAATTCCCACTGTGGAGTTTGGACTACAGCTCCCAGAATCCCTAGTGAGAAACTGAGTTTCCACTCCATGCATCATTGGCACAAATGGCCTTCAACATCTATCAGTTAAGAAAACGTGTCTCCTTACTGAAAGAGGCTCCAATCTCATAATTCTCCTCCATGGCTTCCCTGTGCGGAGCGCTTTGGCCCGGATCCAGGAGATCCACTCCTCCTCCGTGAAATGCACAGCTGCTGCCTCCTCCTCCTCTTCCTCAAAGGTCACCAGACCCTGGAAGAACATGCCCTCTGCTCAAGAAACGGCCGCTTCGGCACAGACCATTGCATCCAGCTTGAAAGGGGAAGGGCAACAGGGTGTGCTTCAATCACTCACAGCACTCAAAGCACTCCTCCCACATGTCAAAGTTGGATCCTGAGGGGAGGGTCCAGTAAGGATCTGGCCCACAGTCCCAGAAAGGGTTCCCACAGCTGGTTTTGAGACTGGAGGGCTGTAAACGCCATAAGCAGAAAGGGCATTTACCTGGGCCCATTCCCCAAATGAGTAAAACTTTAGGATCAAATCCAGAACTTCTCAACACGGCCATTTAGGTGAAGGACATCTGCCTTGCATGCAAAAAGTCCCGGGTTCAATTCTCAGCAGCATCTCCAGGCAGGGCTGGGAAAGGCTCCCTGCTTGAAACCCAGGACAGCAGCTGCCAGTCAGTGCAGATAATACTGAGCTATGTGGACCAAGTCAATATAAGGCACCTTCCTCTGTTTCCACGAAGTTCCTCAAGTAAATGACTTTCTGATCATTTAATTTATAGTGAAATAAAACTGGCCTCTTCTGTAAAGTCAGCAGCTGAGGTGCAAAGCGGGAGGCTGACACCACTCTTGCCTACCTTGCAGGGCTGCAGTTTGGATGACTCAGATGAGCTTATTTGCTGGCCACACATGTTTATTCACACCTTCCTCCAAAGGCCCCAGAGTGGGAAATGTAGGTTGATCTCCCCCTCCCCAACCTTCAGCAGCAGCAACAATGTTGTAAGGTCAGGAAGGCAAGGAGATGATTGTCCTAACGTTTGTGTGTGTGTGTGTGTGTGTGTGTGTGTGTGTGTGTGTGTGTGTGTGTGTGTGAGAGAGAGAGAGAGAGAGAGAGAGAGAGAGAGAGAGAGAGAGAGAGAATCTAAAAGGGGGGGAGGTTTGAGAAGATCCCAAGAAGAGACAAAGTTCATTTGGGGGAGAGGGTAAGCACTGAGCTGGGGATTCGACTGGATGGTCTTACAGGCCCCTCCCAACTCTATCATTCTACGAAAAGCGTGTTTCCTCCCAGGAACTACCGCAGTGCAGAAATGGGCTCACAGAAACCCACTGTGGACAGAATGGGCAATAAAACAGCCCCCGTTTGGATGTGGGGAAAATATTGCTTACTTATTCGCTTGCTTACTCTTTTTTTTTATCTGCTTTCTTCTCCAAGGCTTTTGGGGGGAGGGGAACACCTGCTCCTGCTCCCCTTTTGTCCTCACACAGCAGCCCAGCGAGGTAGGCCGGCTTTCTCAGCCCCGGCACCCGGGGGTCTCCTCTGCACCAGGGCGTCTCTTCCCACCCCCACTCCTGGGGCAGAGGGCGCTTCAAAGAGGATCTTCGTGCAATGGAAGCGCTGCAGCTCTTCGGCCCCCAATGTTGCCCCTAGGTTGCATGCATGCGACTGCCCCCCATGGATTCCGGGGGAGATGTGGGGGGAGGCTCTCCCCCTCTTTCCGCCCCCCAAAGGCAAACTCCTGACCCTTCCTCACCCCCACTGCTGCACGTCTTCCTTTCTCTTGCGATTGGCCACGATCCAGCCTTCCTCCTCCTCCTCCTCCTCTTAGGAAATTAATCAAGCCTGTTTGCTTCGCTATTGTCTGCCTCCCTCCCTCCCATTTGCATGACCACATCCTGCCTCTCTAGGAAGCAGAGCGCAGATCCTTTCCCCGCTGGAGGACTGAATGCCAGGCGCGCTCTGGGCAAACTTCTCGCAGGCTCTGCCCCTGGTGCAAATCCAGAGCGCAGGCGCGGAGGTTCCTGCCACGTCAGGCCTCTGGATTTCGCTCCCAGTTCCTTATTTGCCTGAAAGTTCAAAACGCTGAAAACGGAGAAAATTGACAGCTTCAGCAACTTCAGGCCAAAGTTAGGATGTCTCTGAACGCCAGAAGATATGTTGGAGTAGCCTGTATGATATATTGCTGTGATCGGGGGACTCTCCCCGTCAGGAATAACAATACATTTATGCAATCAACATCCTCCAGAGTCTGATAGTATCATAAACACGTAATGATGTCATGAATTCATATAAAATAAGTAACTGGGGGTGCCCACCCCAAAATCTGCTCTGGGCCAGGACAAATCATACACCCCAGGAAAGGGGAGGATGTCCTCTACGAGATGCCAGTGCACCCCGCCTGGCCCAGAGCTTCTGCTGGGCGCAGGGCATGGATAAAGGCATCAATGTAAAAAAAAGATAGAGAAAAAGAGACAGGAAAAAATAAGTAACTGGGGGTGCCCACCCCAAAATCTGCTCTGGGCCAGGACAAATCATACACCCCAGGAAAGGGGAGGATGTCCTCTACGTGATGCCAGTGCACCCCGCCTGGCCCAGAGCTTCTGCTGGGCACAGGGCATGGATAAAGGCATCGATGTAAAAAAAAGATAGAGAAAAAGAGACAGGAAAAAATAAGTAACTGGGGGTGCCCACCCCAAAATCTGCTCTGGGCCAGGACAAATCATACACCCCAGGAAAGGGGAGGAGGTCCTCTACGTGATGCCAGTGCACCCCGCCTGGCCCAGAGCTTCTGCTAGGCGCAGGGCATGGATAAAGGCATTGATGTAAAAAAGAAAAGAGACAGACAAAAATAAGTAACTGGGGGTGCCCACCCCAAAATCTGCTCTGGGCCAGGACAAATCATACACCCCAGGAAAGGGGAGGATGTCCTCTACGTGATGCCAGTGCACCCCGCCTGGCCCAGAGCTTCTGCTAGGCGCAGGGCATGGATAAAGGCATCGATGTAAAAAAGAAAAGAGACAGACAAAAATAAGTAACTGGGGGTGCCCACCCCAAAATCTGCTCTGGGCCAGGACAAATCATACACCCCAGGAATTCCATGAGATGCCAGTCTTTCCCAGCTAAAATAATGAAGAGCTAATAGGGGAATATATGTAATTTGCGGTGACCACTCCAAACTCTGCTCTGGGCTATTTATTTATTTTGTTCATTAATTCTATTTCTATGCTGCCTTTTGGCTAAAAGGCCCTCAAGGCGGCTCACTCACACAAAAACCACACAAATCCAAAATACACATCAAAAAAGAATACAGTACACAGAAATTTAAATAACAAAATATTAACATTGTGTTGTTGTTGTTTTAAAACAAGATTCTTTACAGGCCTCAAGATAATCTGTCCTTCAACAGCAGCTTGAAGCTCGGCCGGGATGGGCAGCTTCACCAGGTACAGCGTCTCCTGGTCGCTCAATAAGCTGGCGTGGCGGCGGCAATGCTTTTTGAACGTGCACAGAAGCACTCTCGTCGCGAGTAGCACATCCTTCATCATCCTCCACTTCAGGTTCAGACACTTCATTTTCAGGAGTTTCTGCAATTGCCTGGTTCAGCTCTGGTTTGAATCTAACCCTAACCCTAATCTTCACGGGAGGGCCCTTCCTTTGGCTCCTGCTTCCTCCGTATTTCTTTTTCTCTTCTAGATTTTACTCGCTAGTGGAGCACCCAAGTTTTAGCTAAAGTATCTACCTGATCCTAAGTCACTACTTACCTCCAGGATAGTGGCCCTGCAGCAGACTCCAGATAGGGACTTGCTCCTCACAGCCCCGGGAGAAACTCCTGCCCAAGCCCCTCCCCTCCCATGGGGGTCCAATGGGGCTCTAATGCGAGGCAGCGCCTTCGGTGGCCAGGCAAGGGAGTCCGGCAAATGTCCCTTTCAGGCACTGGTTAAGTGAAGGGGCAAAACTGAGATTTTTCTGTGATTCTCCGCTCTTCCTAGGTTTGCGGGGGGGGGGGGGGCTTCTTGTTAGGATAGGCTTGATGGCCTTTAACTGTGATGCTCTGACTGACTTCCTTCCGTCGTTGATACTGATTCAGACAACGAACAACAGCCATCAACAGAAAAGTAGACCTGAAAACTGGAAAAAGCGAACTGTGCCGTCAGCTAGAGATCTTTCCTTTAGAACTGCGGCTCCTGAGTTCAACCTGACCGACTGTGAACTGTTGTGAGGGAATGCAAGGGAAAGGGCTGGCCTGCCAGTCAATCCCCACTCAGGGCTACGCCATGAAGAGGGTTTTCATGGCAAGCAGTATTCAGAGGGGGCTTCCCATCGCCTCCCTCTGAGGCTGAGAGGCAGTGACTGGCCCAAGGTCACCCAGTGGGCTTCATGGCTGTGTGGGGATTCGAACCCTGGTCTCCCAGGTAGGAGATTTTTCTTGGCCGGGATTCTGGAATGGGGAGGAAGGCAGACACAGCGTCACGAGGAGGACCAGTAGCCCTTGCCTCCAAAGTGGTGAGATGAGGGAGGGTGGGGGAGAGAGAGAGAGCAGATCTCAGAGTGGGTGGGGCAACTGGAAATAGCAAATGCTCTTTACTTGGATCAGGATTTGTGTTACATGTAGGAAAAATTCATATGGTCTCTCTCTCTCTCTCTCTCTCTCACACACACACACACAGACACAGAGCGAGTGCTCCTTCCTCCACAGCCAGGACAAGACACAAACGGGTTATAGATGCAGACCTCTCTTCAGTCATTTCCCCCACAATATCTCCATACTCTGCATCCACTCCCATTTTTTTTAAGCGGGGCCAGAGCAACTCCTGTTTTGTTCTTTTGCTTATGCTCCAGAAGGGCGATAGAGTTGGGGTCCTCCAGATGGAGAGGCTGGATTACCTTTACCTGAGATGCTCTGACTGACTTCCTTCCATCGCTAGGCTGTTACGTCTTTAGGGAAGCTTACCTGCCCCTCCTCCTTCTGCCCTTTCCTCTCTTCCCTCCTTCAATTGTCTGAGAGAGAGGAGACACCTTTCAACTCTCAACACCCTTCACTAACTACACTTCCCAGGATTCTTTTGGAGAAGCCATGACTGTCCAAAGTGAAATAAAGGCCTGGTGTGGATGTGGCCAGGGACAGCTTTGGTTTAAATTTGGGTGGGAGGCTACATGTGCCTGCTGTAGAATAAAAAGGTGGGGGAAACTGGAAAAAAATAATAATGATCACAATGTTTTCATTTTGGAAAGGAAAGGGGCTTCCCTTCTGCCCAGAGCCCCCCCACCCAATCTCCTCCTCCCCTCCCCCTCCCCCTCCTCCTCCCCATGGTCAGTTTTACCTATCTTAAGCATCATTGCACAGGAGTAAATACCATTGAACTCAAAAAACATGCATATGATCAAACCTCCCCTCCCCTTTCCTTTGCCCCCTCCCTCCAATCGCCTCCTTCCACTGCCCTACAAATTTGTCAAAATCCAAACACAATTTGGGTTGGTCTTTCACAGTCCAGTCCACTTCCTGTGTAGCTTCCCCCAGGCACCTGGTTGGCCACTGTGAGAACAGGATGCTGGACTAGATGGGCCACTGGCCTGATCCAGCAGGCTCTTCTTATGTTCTTATGTTCTTATGTTTAGCTTGGAAGAATTTAGTTGCATGTGCCTCTGAGCATATGGTGAGTGGTGGCAACACCTGCATTCAGCCCAAATAATAGAAAGAAGATATGTCCTGTGCTGATCTTGTTTTAGCAGGGAGGAAGCAACATTATGAAGACAGTTGATGTAGTTCAGATGGTCACTTTAAACTCCAAACATAATTGTGGAATAATGGCACTGACTTCTGCAGAATAGTCTCCAGCGGACCTCAGAAGTGTCTCAATTTGCACAAAATAAAACAGTGGGAGGTGAAATATATCCTAGGAAAATTCTGTATGTGCTCTATGTTTTTAATTGATCGTGAACACCTTGCCTTAAATAAAGTGGTTTAAACATAGCAGGCTAAAAACATGCATCCTCTTTTTTCCAACATCTAGAGTCATTGATGAAATAGCAACATATTGTGCTTGTGTTGGGTCCACATCAGCTGTTTCGGAGGAGTCTTAGTACGGAGGAACATGGGTGATGCCACCCCAATTTCAGTGATCACGGGGAGAGGGAAATATAGCCATGGGGCTGTGGTGAATTACGGCAAAAGACAAGGGCAAGGCTATCTGCACCTTGTTCCTTGCTGCCACTCCTCTCATGAATGGGTTCCACGTTGCTCATCTGCTGTGCCCACTGGCCTGTCACACTGGCCTGTTTTTTTCAGTTGATCTGACCCAGGTTTGCCCACCTGGATACTCGGTGCAACACCAGCACAGGCTACAGGGACAGGGGGGAGGAGTTGCTGTGGTCTCCAGAACTTCCATCTCTGCCACCAGGAAACCACTCTGTCTTGGAGCTGGCTGTGAGGGCCTGCACCTAGTGTTGGGCTGAGGAGACAGTAAACTAGGGTTGCTGCTGGTGTACCATCCACCCTGCTGCCCAGCAGCTTCTCTGACTGAGCTGGTGGAGGTCATCTCAGCTGTGGTGTTGGAGCAGCCCAGAACGATAGTCCTGGGTGATTTCAATGTCCATGCTGAGGCTGCCTCTAGTGTTCCAGCTCGGGACTTCATGGCCTCCATGACAACCATGGGTTGTCTCAAGTTGTTACTGGCCTGACACATAGGGCAGGACACACCCTCTACTTATATTTTGCTCCAGATGGAGGAAGGGGTGGTCTGGAGATGGGGGGTGGATGTCACCCCATTGTCATGGTCAGATCACTTCCTGGTGAAGTTATGGCTCCGATCCTTCCCTGTAGGGGTGGTGGATAGATTAAGATGGTCTGCCCCTGGAGTCTAATGGAATCCACTGGATTCCTGAATGCCCTGGGGAAGTTCCCAGTAGATAGAGCAGGTGATCCTACTGAAGCCCTTGTCACATTGTGGAACAGTGAGGTGCATCGGGCCCTTGACACGGTTGCCCCCTAGCGCCCACTCCAACATTGTGGAGCCCGGTCTGCATCTTGGTACACCAGTGAGCTAATGGCAATGAAACAGGCTAGACAATGGCTAGAGCACAAGTGGTGAAAGACTTGCTGTGAGGCTGATCGGGCATGAATAAAACATAACCGTGCCTACTGTGTGGCGGTGCGGGCAGCAAAGAAGGCCCACTTCTTTGCCTCCATCGCATCGTCAAGTAGCCGTCCGGTGGAGCTTTTCTGTATTGTCAGGAGTCTGTTGATATCAACTCCAGGAAATGGAATTTTAGACCCTTCGGAGGCCCACGGTGAATTGTTTGCAAGGCAATTTGAAGGTAACGCTTCTCACCTCTGTAGCAGTGTTGATGCCCCATCTACATCTACTGTAGTCCCCAATGAGTGTCCAGTGCAACATCTGCTGCAACTTCTTGGGAACGGTTTCAGTTGATGCGACCTGATGACATAGACAAGGTGCTTGTGATGATGCGGCCAGCAACGAGTCCTCTTGACCCTTGCCCTTCTTGGCTCATTCAAGCTTGCTGAGGGGTTTGACCGAGTGGATCCAGGGTGTGGTCAATGCATTATTGTGGGAGGGAGTGGTTCTGGGCACCTTGAAAGAGGCAGTGATCCGACCACTCCTGAAAAAGCCCACCCTGGACCCATTGTTTCATGACTACTACCAACCGGTTGCAAATACCCCCTTCTTAGGGAAGGTGATTGAGAGGGTTGTGGCGTAGCAACTGCAAGTACTCTTGGATGAAACAGATTATCTTGACCCATCCCAGTCTGGGTTCAGGCCTGGTTATGGGACTGAATAGGCCTTGGTCGCTCTGATGGATTACCTTTATTGGGAGAAGGACAGGGGGAGTGCGACCCTGTTATTCTTACTTGATCTCTCAGCGGCTTTTGATACCATTGACCATGGTATCCTTCTGGGCGACTTGGTGAGATGGGTATTGGTGGAATTGTTTTAGAGTGGTTCCGATCCTATCTCCAAGGTCGCTCTCAGAGGATAGCGTTGGGTGACTGTCTTTCGCCCCCCTGGCAGCTGTGCTGTGGGGTTTTGCAGGGTACCATCTTGTCCCCCATGCTGTTTGACATCTATATGAAGCCTTTGGGAGAGGTCATCAGGAGATTTGGGGTGAGGTGTTAGCAGTATGCTGATGATACCCAGCTCTATTTCTCTGTAACAACTGGATTGGGAGAGGCCGTGCAAGCCCTGGACCACTGCCTGGACTCGGTGGTGGGCTGGATGAGGGCCAATAAACTGAGTCTGAATCCTAGTAAGACGGAAGCACTGTGGGTTGGTGGTTCCTGACTTTTGATAATTGGTCAGTTGTCTGCTTTGGATGGGGTTGTACTCCCTCTGAAAGAGTAGGTGCATAGTCTGGGGGTGTTCCTGGATCCATTTTTGTCACTAGAGGACCAGGTGACCTCTCTGGCTAGGAGTGCCTTTTACCAGCTTTGGCTGGTGAGACACCTGCTGCCGTTTCTGGACCGGGATAGCCTGAACACTGTTGTCCACGCACTGGTAACCTCTAGGCTAGATTACTGTAATGTGCTCTATGTGGGGCTGCCCTTGAGGTTGGTCCGGAAGCTGCAGCTGGTGCAAAATGTGGCCGTGTGATTGCTCACTGGGGCAGGGCATCGCCAACATGTCACCCCGCTGCTGAAAGAACTGCACTGGCTGCCCATTTGCTATGGGGCCAAGTTCAAGGTTCTCGTTTTGCTGTACAAAGCCTTATGCAGCTTGGGACCAGGATACCTGAAAGACCATCTTACCCCTGATATACCCAGTCGATCACTGCCCTCTGCAGGTGAAGGTCTCCTGCAGATGATGATGATGATGATGATGATGATAATGATAATAATAATAATAATAATACACTTTATTTCTACCCCGCCCTTTTTCCAACAGGACTCAGAGCGGCTTACAACTAAAAACAACACCATTAAAACATACAGAAATATACAATTAAAATAGAACTAAACTATGAGAAAAATTAAAACCATAAAATAGAGGTACCGAAAAGGCCCTATCTCGTGTCCGCGTCATATGTGCTTGCGAAGGTGTGGGGAGCACAAGAAGGGCCTCACCTGAAGATCTCAAATCCCAGACAGGTTCATGTAGGGAGATACGATCTGTCAAATAGTCTGGACCTGAGCCGTATAGGGCTTTGTAGGTCAAAACCAGCACTTTGAATTGTGACCGGAAACAAATTGGCAGCCAGTGGATCTGTTGTAACAGGGGAGTTATATGGTCCCTGTAACCAGCCCCGGTTAGCACTCTGGCTGCAGCTCTTTGTACCAATTTAAGTTTCCGAACAGTCTTCAAAGGCAGCCCCACGTAGAGCGCATTAAAGTAGTCTAAGCGGGATGTAACCAAGGCATGCATCACCCTAGTCAGATCAGGTAGCTCCAGGAACGGGCGCAGCTGGCGCACCAGTTTTAATTGGGCAAATGCGCTCCTGGATACAGCAGTAATCTGGGCCTCCAAATTCAAAGCTGAGTCCAGGAGTACACCCAAACTGCAAACCTGAGACTTCAGGGGGAGTGCGACCCCATCCAGCACCGGTTGAATCCCTATTCCCTGATCTGCCCTCCGACTGACCAGGAGTACCTCTGTTTTGTCAGGATTTAATCTCAACTTGTTTACCCTCATCCAGTCCATCACTGATGCCAGACACTGGTTTACAGTCTGTATGGCTTCCTTGGCTTCAGGTGGAAAAGAGAATAGAGTTGAGTGTCATCAGCATACTGATGGCACCGAACCCCCAAACCCCGGACAACCTCTCCCAGCGGTTTCATGTAGATGTTAAATAACATGGGGGACAAAACGGAACCCTGTGGGCACCCCATAGGTCAATGGCCAAGGGGTCAAGGAGGAGTCCCCCAGTACCACCTTCTGGGTTTGGTCCTCCAGGAAGGATTGGAGCCACTGTAACACCGTGCCCCCAAGTCCCATCTCGGCAAGGCGGCCCAGAAGGATACCATGATCGATCGTATCGAAAGCCGCTGAGAGGTCCAGAAGAACCAGCAGAGACACACTCCCCCTGTCCAGTTCTCGGCGTAGGTCATCCACCAAGGCGACCAAAGCCGTCTCTGTCCCATAGCCAGGCCTGAAACCAGATTGAAATGGATCCAGATAATCCGTATCATCCAGGAATCTCTGGAGTTGGGCAACCACCACACGCTCTTGCTTAAAAATGGAATATTGGAGACTGGCCGGTAGTTGCCTAGTAAAGAGAGATCCAGGGGGGGCTTTTTCAGCAGTGGTCTTATAACTGCCTCCTTTAAGCATGATGGAATTCTGCCTTGTTGTAGAGAGGCATTAACTACTCCCCTGACCCAATCGACCAGTCCCCCTCTGGTACTTCTAATGAGCCAGGAAGGGCAAGGGTCCAGTACACACGTGGTGGCACGCGCCGCTCCAAGGATCTTGTCCACATCCTCGGGTAGAACAAGTTAAAAAGAATCCATTTTAATTGGACAAACAGGCACCAAAGTTACATCCTCAGAGACTGTATCCATTTTAGCATCCAAGTCACAGAGAATCTGAACGACTTTGTCCGCAAAGTGCCATGCAAATTCTTGACAGCGGTCTGCTGAGTGGTCAGAATTACCCTCACGGGGGCTGGAACTTAAAAGCCCCCTAACCACTAGAAACAGTTCCGCTGGACGGCTCCCAGCAGACACAATGGAGGCCGAGGTGGTTTGTTCTGCACAATATAGGAAACGGACGTTTAGTGTAGCGGCACCTGCCCTGTGGAATTCCCTCCCCTTAAATATTAGACAGGCGCCATCTCTGCTATCTTTTTGATGCCTTTTGATGACTTTCCTCTTTCAACAAGCCTTTCAGGTTGAGACCTATCCCAGTCTGCGTCTGTGTTAGAATTGCTTAATATGTTTTTTAAATAATGCTTTTATCCCTCTTTTAAATTTGTTTTTTTTAAAAAATGTTTTTAATGCTGTTTTGTTTTAATGTATTTTAAGGTCTGTTTTTATGATGTTTTAAAGTGTTTTTAGCACTTTGTTTGCTGCCCTGGACTTCTGCTGGGAGAAAGGGTGGGATATACATTAAAGTGTAGTTAGTGAAGGGTGCTGAGAGTTGCAAGGAGAAGCCCTTTTCCCATCACAGACCTTCAATCCGAGCGGCTGACTGTTAAACCACTCCAGTCACTGGACCTCTGTCAGTGGAATAGTAGTCTCCTCTCAGCACCCTTCACAAACTGCAGTTCCCAGGATTCTCTGGGGGAAGCCATGACTGTGTCACGTGAAATCGAAGTCTGGTGTGAGTGTGGCCCCCTGATTAGGCAAGTCAAGCAGCTGTAAGTCTGGCTTTTAGAACACTGACATTTGGTTCTTACTGAGCATGCCTGCCGTTATAATTGGGTTCAAGCCAACATTTCTTAAATTAATTAAAAAATCAGCCAGGGATTTTTTTAACTTTTAAACTGCAGAAGATGAACGTCTGAGTATGGGGCAAGGTCAGTAACAGGTACTCTGTGAATATTGTTGATTTTTAATGAATTTCAACAGATTATGAGAACTCTGACGGAAAGAAGTCCAAAAGGGCTCTGGGGTTTCTCTCTCTCTTTTTTACACTTTGAACTCTCTGTTCTTTCTGACTGATTTGTGTATCACAATGAAAATTGACAGGGTTGTTAAGCAAGCCTTTCTGAGTTCAGGACTATAAGTCTTGTAAGGTTTTGTTTTGAAATGAGCTTATGGGAAGCATCAGAATGGCATGGGTTGGTATTCTTGCGGCTGTATAATATTGAACAGTTATAAAATAAATGAAACTTAGGAGCTCCCAAGTTAGCTGTTGACTTGAGCTACTAGCAGAAACAACAGAGAAAAGCACCATGCAGTGGACAGAAAAGAGAGGCAGGCTCTGGTGCTTGGTACGTTTATTGAGGCTCAACGCGTTTCGGAGTAATCCTTCCTCAGGAGCTACAAACATTAAAACAAACTGAAATCATTAACATGGAGACAACATCGTGGTCTGAGACATAAAAATATTTGGCAAAACACTTTTAAAGACCACATTCCATATAACATACTTCACATATGTAGCAAAAAATTGTCATAACATTAAAACTTGCATCTCTTGCATCTGTACAGCAGCTCAAACAAAGCGAATGCTATTGGAAGCCGGCTGCAACATGAACGTCTCTCGCCCTCCCCAAATACAAGAAAGACCCTGTACTGACCACTGGAGATCTGTTTCCTTTTCTCTGTCAGCGCAGTTCAAATTCTTTATCCAGCTCCACACAACACGATGTTGTCTGCATGTTATTGATTTTAGTTTGCTTTAATGTTTGTAGCTCCTGAGGAAGGATTACTCTGAAACGCGTTGAGCCTCAATAAATTTACCAAGCACCAGAGCCTGCCTCTCTTTTCTGTCCTGTGACTTGAGCTACTAATCCAAAGGATCATGGGCCATCCAGTTCTATCTCCTGCAAAGACAAACAAATCCAAAAACCACGCAGAAGTCGTATTATGTTAGATGATTAAAAAAATTGTCTGATAACAATGTGGAAAGTAAACTGAGTAGTCCAGGCTCCCCTAGCAGCCCAGAGCCTGATCAAGCATGCCCATCCCGCCTCCCCCTGCAAAAGATGCTCCCCGCAGACTCCACTCCACTCTCCACAGAGTATTCATCAATGGTGAATGAAGGGAACAATCCTAGAACATGAGAGCCCTTTCCTGACAAGTCAACCCCATGGTAAGGGTGGTGATGCCCTTAATATCCAGTATGACACATTCAGGAAGGAAACCACCTTTGCAAACCATGCAAGGTCCTGAAGCAAATGGAGGTTTCCAGATTGGACTCATATCACACATGACAAAGCAAGAACATTCGGGCCAGTCTGAGTCAATTGGGGGGGGGGAGAGAATGGGTATGAAACTGAAAATGGAAATGGACTGCCTTCAAGTCTATCCCGACTTATGGCTACCCTATGAATAGGGTGTTCATGGTAAGCGGTATTCAGAGGGGGTTTACCATTGCACCCCTCTGAGGCTAGTCCTCCCTAGCTGGCCAGGGCCTGCTTAGCTTGCCACAGCTGCACAAGCCAGCCCCTTCCTTGTCTGTAACTGCCAGCTGGGGGGCAGCTGGGCTCCTTGGGACTTTGCCACTTGCCCACGGCTGCACAGGTGGCAGGGCACGTAACCGCTGAGCCACTCCCTGTGGGGGTGATCTTTAGCTGGAGACACCCAGGAGACATGAATGGGGATTAGAACTCACAGACTCTGGACTCCCAGCCAGGCTGTCCTCCCCACTGTGATAACTCAGATGGGGGGTAAATGGGTGCCAGCGAGGTACATGTCAAGTATCCATACCATGCCAGAAGTGCGGCTATCCAGAGATTGATCTCCATCTGGGGACAAATGGCAACAGGGCCTTTTCAGTTGTGGCACCTACCTGGTGGAAACATCCAACCACACACTCAATGAAAGGCTGAGTTTTTGATGCCTCCTGAGACCTTTGCTGGGACCTGTTGGAACGCCTTCCCCGTTACGAACCTGCCCGTACACTACGCTCATCATCAAAGACCCTCCTCCGAGTTCCTACTTATAGGGAAGCTCGGAGGGTGGCAATGCGGAAAAAGGCATTTTCTGTGGTGGCCCCCGAACTGTGGAATGATCTCCCAGAGGAGATACGCCTGGCGCCAACGTTACTATCTTTCCGGCGCCAGGTTAAAACTTTTCTCTTCACCCAGGCTTTTTAATATGTTTGTATGCGCTGATATTGTTTTAATTTTTTTAACATTTTAAACTTTTAATGTGTTTATATTGTTACACGTTTATTGTATTTTTGATGTTTCTTGTCTTGTGAACTGCCCAGAGAGCTTTGGCTATGGGGCGGTCTATAAGTTTAATGAAACAATCAATCAATCAATCAATCAATCAATCAATCAATCAATCAATCAATCAATCAATCAAACAATCAATCAATCAAACAAACAAACAAACAAACAAACAAACAAACAAACAAACAAATAAAATTGATGCATTGAGCAGCCCATTGAGAGACTGTCCAGCTGCTATGATTAATGCTACATTTATTGACTGTTAATGCCCTGTTGTGCTGCCTTGGCATTTTGAATGAAGGGTGGCATAAAATTGTTTTAAATAAGTAACCAACCAAAGGTGGGAAGATGTTATAGGTATGACAGAAAGTAACATTTATTAAATAGAGGATAAAAGCCTAATTTACAATAATTTATACAGACTGAAGGATTTTTATACAAACGGACTACCTTTATCATGTGATGAATGGAAAACTAAATTTAAGGAGATGGACGTGTCATGGATTTGTTGGTATCAACTTAGTACTTTTATAAGGAAACATCATATTCTAATGCAAGGTACTAGACAATTAACAGAAGGTGATAAACTAAGAACATAAGAACATAACAAGAGCCTGCTGGATCAGGCCAGTGGCCCATCTAACTAATGTTAAGTATGGAGGGAATGGAAAAGGGGGTGATTTCAAAATTATATAGATTTTTGGTAAATAAGGATATGGGTTCCAACTCAATTTTAAAACAAGTATGGGAATCAGACCTGAAATGCCAGATTGAAGAAGAGGACTGGAATGATATGTGGACAAAATTCCCATATAGAGCTATTTCGACTTCCTATAGAGAAACAGTCCTAAAAGTAATACAAAAATTGTATTTAACCCCCCTGAATTTAGCACAGATCTCTAAAAATAGCACACGAAAGTATTGTAGAGGATGCGAAGTACAAGGCTCATATTACACATGTGGTGGGAATGTCATAAACTCAAGGGTTTGGGGCAGGAGGTGTGGGGAGAAATACAGAAATTGTCAAAACAACAGTGTTACTTCAGGCCTGAATTAGCTTTATTGAACATTTTTATGGAACAAAACACAAATCTACAATATAAAAGACTTACAGGATTTATGCGGGCGGCAGCCAGATTGACGATTGCCAAATATTGGAAAACTCTGGATGGTTTAACACTGCAAAACTGGCAAAAGAAACTATGGGAAATTGCTCTATTAGAGAAGTTAACACAGAAAATAAGAATGGCGGAGGGAAAACAGAAAAGGAAGGACTCTTTTGAAGTGGATTGGTGGCCCTTTATCTTGGCTGCTACATCGGACACTAGTTTGGGACCAGTGCCTTACCCTTTCGGATCGCTGTGGATATCATAAGAATGGAAGTTTCTCAGAGAAGAGAACTACAAAATAAAACCTTGAAAGTCAATAGTCATTAGGGGAAAGGGAGGGAAGGGGGGTGATAGGGGTTGGGGAAAGAGAGTTAATAGTTTTTTTGTACTATGTTCTAACTAAATATATGTTCATGCAAAATGGAAATAAAATATTTTTTTTAGAAAAAGAAACATTTATACAGATAAAGAAGTTGTATAGAAATGGGCACATTTAGCACACACACCCCGTTTTCTTCCCCAGTACTGACAAACGTGGCACTCTTTTGAGCCTAAACCTTTAGGGAAGAAAACAGTTTAAAGACTGAGGGAGCTTGAAAAATATTTTTATTGGTACAACTCCGAAGAAATCATGTCAAGGCGTGAAATCTGCTGCTAGATTGAAGTAGGTCTGGGACAGAGGGTGGTTAGTGGTTGCCATAAAATAGCCAGATATTTACAGAGCTATTAACAAATTACCACTGTGGACTTCCCGGAAGGAGTGCTGGCTGGTGATTGTCTCTGAGTGAGTTCTATCTCAGAGGAAGCTTATTTCAGTTAAAAGCCAGTCAAGAGGAATTTTTGACTGGCATAAATGTTCTCCAAGATAAAAGGGGAACCGAAGAGATTATCCACGGAACTCCATCGAGCTGTAGATTGCTAGATTTGATCAGGAATCCCCCTGAGATAAGAAGGCTTTTCTAGCAGCGGAAGACTGATTTCCAACAGGCTGTGCTGAAAGTAAGCGAGACGTTTTTTTCTTTCTCTTTTAAAAACGTTTTTAACGAGCTAGTCTCCTTCTGTCTAAATCTTATCAACTAACTTTAATTACTATCGTAAAAGAGACTTGTTTACGAATCGGCAACTCAGAAACTTGGGTGAGTCACACTTTTTTTGTATTATACAAAGCTAAGGAAGAAGGGAGCAATTCAAAGAACCTGCTTTATTTTTTATGACAAAAAGCTGGCTTAAAGCTGGAATTACAAAGATTAAACAGATAAGAGGCAACTTATTAGATAAGATGATTTGATTATTTGAAGGAAATATATCTGAGAATATTTTTTTTTATTTTGGATTAATGTTTTTTTTAACGAATCTGCTGTTCGTGTATCTTACTAACTGCTGGATGCTGAGAACTGGATTTGTTTTACATTCCTGAATGTGCTGGAGATAAGAACTGTGTTGGTTAAACAGGCCTGGAATATTAACTTTTTTGTTGCTGGGAGAAAAGAAACTGTTTGCCTCTACATTGGCTAATAATAGAAAAGGTTTTTTTTTTTCAAGAATGACAACTAGGAAAACAGCCAAAGTTTTGGAGCGAAGAGTTTCAATTGATACACAGGAAGGGATGGACATGTTCCAGAAAATTATGGAGGGATTTAGTGATTTTAAACAAGAGTTGAAACAAGAGATGAAACAGGACAGACAACAACTTAAAGATGAATTTTGCAATATGAAAAAGGATTTTAAAGATTTACAAGATCATATTAAAACAGAAGTGGGTGAGATTAAAAATAACATTGGGCAATTAACACAGGATGTAAAAAATGTTAAAGATAAGGTGCAAACCTTAGAGAATAGAATAGATATTACAAATATGGAATTGGAAAAAAATTTGGACTATATTGCTGTTATGGAACTTAGAGATAAAGAACATTGCTTGAGATTCCGTGCAATTCCTGAGGAAACAGGTGAAGATATCAGAGAGAAAATTGTTAATGTTTTGGCAAAATCCTTCGACAGGAATGAAGATCGGATGGAATTTGAAATAGACAAAGTTTATAGAATAAATTTCAGATATGCAACAATAAAAAAAATCCCAAGAGATGTGCTTGTTTATTTTTTAAAAAAGAGGACCAGAGATATTGTTTTGCAACATCATTTTAACAATGTCTTCAAAATTGATGGTAAAGAAATACAGGTGATGAAGGAAATTTCTGTTAGGCTTCTACGTAAGAGAAAAGATTACGTTTTCTTCACAGAAAAACTTAAACAATGTAAAATTCAATTTAGATGGGATGTTCCAGAGGGAGTGATTTTTACATTTAGACAACAGAAGTATCGATTAAATACTGTTCAAAAAGCAAGGGATTTCTTGAGAAAAGCTTCAAAAGACATGGAAGAAGATAAACTCAAAGATATGGATATAATTCCTGGGAAACAAAGTCAACAGAAACAGGTAGAGGAAGAAAAGGATGATGATGGATCAAAGGGAGCAACAGGCACAGACTTTTCTAAAATACATGCTTAAAAATGGATTACAAATATCTAACTTGGAATATAAATGGAGCTAATTCATCGCAGAAGAGAAAGAAAGTATTTCATTATTTGAAAAAATTAAAATTGGATATAATTTGTTTACAAGAAACTCATATTAAGAAGAAAGATCCTAAATATTTAATTTGTAAAAATTTGGGTGAAGAATTTATTTCGGCAGGATTCAAAAAAAATGGTGTGGTTCTTTATATTAATTCACAATTGTCTCCTAAATTGATATTATTGGATGATAGTGGCAGATTTGTGGGAGTTGAAATCACCATTCAGGGTACAAAAATTTTGATAGTGGGCATTTATGCTCCTAATGAAGATAAAACAAGGTTTTATACTGGACTTATGGAAAAACTATCAGAGTTTGCATATGATCATTGGTGTGTCATGGGTGATTGGAATGGGGTAATTTCACCAAAAATGGATAGACTTTCTGAGAAAAATATTAAAGAGACACAGGGCAAATTGCCGAAGATCTGTTTCGAATTGATGGAAAATTTAGAATTGGTGGATGCTTGCAGATATATAAATGACAATGCAAAGGAATTTACTTACTTTTCAGAAAGACATAAAACATTTTTGAGGATTGATATGATTTGGATGTCTAAAAATTTAGTGAAAGATATTTCCAAGATGGATGTGTTACCAAAAACCTTTTCGGATCATAATCCAGTGATATTGACTTAAAAAAAAAATTGGATTTAGATGGAGACTAAATGAATCTTTATTACAGAATGATAAAATAGTGCAGGAATGTAAGAAGAAATTAAAAGAGTTTTTTTAACACAATTTACATAAAGGAACAGATGAAAATATTGTTTGGGATACAAGTAAAGCATTTATGAGGGGATATTTTATTAAATGTAATTCTGAATTAAAAAAGAAGAAACAACAGAAAATGCAATTGATTTTGGAAGAAATAAAACAAAAAGAGGAAGAATTGAAAAAGAATCCAACTAAAGCTTCTACTGTAAATCAAATTAAAATGTTACAGAAACAAGTGTCAATGTTGACAGTTAGAGAAATGGAAAGGAAATTAAATTTTGCTAAACAAAGGACTTTTGAATTTGCAAATAAACCGGGGAAATTGCTAGCATATAAATTAAGAAAAGAACGACAAAAAATCTTATTTTAAAGATACAAGAAGGAGATGAGATGTTGACAGACAATTTAAAAATCCAAAGGGTTTTCCATCAATATTATTCAACTTTGTACAAGTGTCAGGAAATTCCCTCAGAAAAAATAGAAGAGTATATATCCAAACAGAATTTGCCCAAATTACAGATCTTCAGAGACAAGCTATTAATGGTCCTATTACGTCAAGAGAAATATCTGAGGCTATAAGTAAAATTAAATTAGGAAAGGCGCCAGGACCGGATGGACTATCAACAATGTATTACAAATGCTTGGAGGAGGAACTTTTACTACCTTTACAGTATACAATGAATTCTATTTTACAAGAGGGGAAGATACCGGATAGTTGGAAAAATGCCAATATAACATTAATACCTAAAGAGGAGCAGGATTTAACTAAAACAAAAAATTATTGGCCAATATCTTTACTGAATAATGACTATAAAATTTTTACAATGATTTTGGCTGAAAGAATGAAAATAATATTACAACAATTTATTCAGGAAGATCAAGCGGGGTTTTTACCTAAAAGACAATTACGTGATAATGTCAGGAATGTTTTGAATGTGTTGGAATATCTAGAACAACGAAATGACATCCAAGCTGCTTTGATTTTCTTGGATGCTGAGAAAGGTTCTCACATTCCATGTTCCTATTCTGTGTGTCGTACAACTCTGGACTCTCCTCTTGCATCTGTGCGCATCACCCTCTGGGCTTCCTTTCGGCTTTGACCCAGCTGCGTCATTAGTCACAGCGCTACTCGTACTTGTCCTTTGTTCTTCCCCAGTAGCTCGCAGAGTGCCATCTGTTCTCTGGGTCTCATGTTCCAGCACTGTCTCGTGTTGCAGGTAACAGGGGGTTAACCTTTTTGGGAGGGAGGGAGGGGATGCGAGCAGCCCTCTGGGCAGTGGAAAGAGCCATGTTCCTGTCAGACAAGATCCATCCTAGGTTTGTAAATTCCAGCTGTGCATATGTAACAGGCTGTCCACCTTAAATGGAGGAAAAACAAAACAGATTTTTGTTAAAATTGTCTCTCTCTGTGTCTCTTTCCACAACCTGTTACCAAGCACCTACTGCTAGAATTTGCTGCCGGACCAAGTACAAGGTTCTAGTTTTGGTGTACAAAGCCCTACGCAGCTCAGGACCAGGATACCTGAAAGACCGTCTTACCCCTTATATACCCAGTCGGTCACTGAACTCTCCAGGTGAGGGCCTCCTGCAGATACCGTCTTATTGGGAAGTTCATTCTGCACAATGCAGAGTGTAGCAGCACCTTGTTCTTGTTATGTGCCTCCAAGTCGACGACGACTTTTGGCGACCCCATGAATCAGTGACCTCCAAGAGCATCTGTCATGAACCCCCCTGTTCAGATCTTGTAAGTTCAGGTCTGTGGCTTCCTTGATGCAATCCATCCATCTCTTGTTTGGCCTTCCTCTTTTTATACTCCCTGCTGTTTTTCCCAGCATTATTCTCTTTTCTAGTGAATCATATCTTCTCATTATGTGTCCAAAGTATGATAATCTCAGTTTCATCATTTTAGCTTCTAGTGACAGTTCTGGTCTAATTTGTTCTAACACCCAATTATTTGTCTTTTTCGCAGTCCATGGTATCCGCAAAGCTCTCCTCCAACACCACATTTCAAATGAGTTGATTTTTTCTCTTATCCACTTTTTTCACTGTCCAACTTTCACATCCATACATAGAGATCGGGAATACCATGGTCTGAATGATCCTGACTTTGGTGTTCAGTGATACATCTTTGCATTTGAGGACCTTTTCTAGTTCTCTCACAGCTGCCCTCCCCAGTCCTAGCCTTCTTCTCATTTCTTGACTATTGTCTCCATTTTGGTTAATGACTGTGCCAAGGTATTGATAATTCTTGACAAGTTCAATGTCCTCATTGTCAACTTTAAAGTTACATAAATCTTCTGTTGTCATCATTTTAGTCTTTTTGATGTTCAGCTGTAGTCCTGCTTTTGTGCTTTCCTCTTTAACTTTCATCAGCATTCATTTCAAATCATTACTGGTTTCTGCTAGTAGTATGGTATCGTCTGCATATCTGAAATTATTGATATTTCTCCCTCCAATTTTCACATCTCCTTCTTCTTGGTCCAATCCTGCTTTCCGTATGATATGTTCTGCGTATAGATTAAATAAATAGGGTGATAAAATGCACCCGTCTTACACCCTTTCCGATGGGGAACAAATCGTTTTCTCCATATTCTGTCCTTACAGTAGCCTCTTGTCCAGAGTATAGGTTACCCATCAGGACAATCAGATGCTGTGGCACCCCCATTTCTTTTAAAGCATTCCATAGTTTTTCATGATCTACACAGTCAAAGGCTTTGCTGTAGTCTATAAAGCACAGGGTGATTTTCTTCTGAAATTCCTTGGTCCATTCCATTATCCAACGTAAGTTTGCGATATGATCTCTGGTACCTCTTCCCTTTTGAAATCCAGCTTGGACGTCTGGCATTTCTCGCTCCATATATGGCAAGAGCCTTTGTTGCAGAATCTTGAGCATTACTTTACTTGCATGGGATATTAAGGCAATAGTTTGATAATTACTGCATTCCCTGGGATCCCCTTTCTTTGGAATTGGGATGTATATGGAACGCTTCCAGTCAGTGGGCCATTATTTAGTTTTCCATATTTCTTGACAGATTTTAGTCAAAATTTGGACAGATTCAGTCTCATTAGCTTGCAGCAACTCTATTGTTATGCCATCTGTTCCTGGTGATTGTGTCTTCCAAATATTTTAAGAGCAGCTTTCACCTCACATTGTAAAATTTCTGCTTCTTCATCATACGGTTCCTCTGTGAATGAATCTGTCATTCTGGCTTCTCTTTTATAGAGTTCTTCAGTGTATTGCTTCCATCTTCCTTTTATTTCATCTGGGTCAGTCAGTGTGTTCCCCTGTTGATTATTCAACATCCCTACTCGTGGTTTAAATTTCCCTTTCATTTCTCTAATCTTTTGCAACAGGGCTCTTGTTCTACCCTTTTTGTTGTCCTCTTCTATTTCTATACAGTAACTATTGTAATAGTTCTCTTTGTCCCTACGTATTAGTTGTTGTATAGTTGCATTTAGGGTTCTGACCGTGTTTCTATCTCCTTTTGCTTTTGCTTTCCTTCTCTCTTTAACCATTTGAAGAGTTTCTTCAGTCATCCATTGGGGTCTTTCTCTCTTTTTAACTAGAGGTATTGTCTTTTTGCATTCTTCTCTGATAACGTCTCTGACTTCACTCCATAGTTCTTCTGGTTCTCTGTCAACTAAGTTCAAAGCCGCAAACTGGTTCCTTATTTGATCTTTATACGCTTCTGGGATGTTATTTAAATTGTATTTTGGCGTTATGATTGCTTTGTTGGTCTTCTTTAGCTTTACTCGGATTTTCGATACGACCAGTTCATGATCTGTATCGCAGTCTGCTCCTGGTCTTGTTTTTGCAGAAAGTATGGAACTTCTTCACCTTCTGCTACCAATTATATAATGAATTTGATTCCTACATTGACCATTTGGTGATGTTCACGTGTATAGTCGTCTTTTCGGTTGTTCAAAAAATGTGTTGGCAAGAAACAAATCATTGGCTTCACAGAATTCAGCAAGTCTTTCTCCTGCTTCGTTTCGGTCTCCTAGGCCCCATTTCCCCACAATTCCTAATTCTTCTCTGTTCCCTACTTCTGCATTGCAGTCCCCCATGATTATCAGCACATCTTGTTTTGGTCCGTCCCTTTGAATATTTGAATATTTGTTCCCTCCCTTTGAATATTAGACATGTGCCATCTCTGCTATCTTTTCAGTGCCTTTTGAAGACTTTCCTCTTCCAACAAGCCTTTTAAGTTGAGACCTATCCCAGTCTGTGTCTGTGTAAGAATTGCTTAATATGTTTTTAAATAATATTTTAACCCTTTAAAACGTTTTTTAAAATGTTTTTAATGCTGTTTTATTTTAACGTATTTTAAGATCTGTTTTTATGATGTTTCAAAGTGTTTTTAGCACTTTGTTTGCCGACCTGGGCTCCTGCTGGGAGGAAGGGTGGGATCCAAATTAAATAAATAAATAAATAAATAATAAAATAACTCCATACAAGGCGTCGAGCTTCGACAGTTAAACTCTGATGTCAACAGAACTCCCAGAAATATGTTTTCAAAGTACAAATCATAATATATTCACAGGATTTCTCCACAGCATTTTAGCTCCTTTCCTTTTCATTCCATCAGGATACATCTGGGGGGTCAAGGCTGAGGGAGAACCATCTGAAGTATCACTGGAAAAGGGTGAGGAGCAGGTGTAGGAGGACAAACCTTATAGATGCTTGGAGTGTGGAAAGAGCTTCAGGTGGAGAAGTTACAGGATTCCAGCAAGAAGCGTTGGGACGTGAAACCTTCTGTGTGGGGAGTCATTGAGGGCAAAGGCAGAGACAGCCCAGGCAAGGGTGCATGCGGGACACCTTGCAAATTCCAGGCAAAGAGTGAAAAGGGACCCCAGAAGGGAACGAGCTGGAAATATTGGGGGGTATTCATTACTATAAGTCCCGTCCTCTGTGATCTGAGGAGGATTTTTGGAGGGAAAAGCCTGAGGGTCCCTCCTGCCCCAAGAGCTCGAGGCCGGTGACTGTGTTTACCTCACAGATTCTGATCCCTTCAGCTCCATGCAGCCAGGCTGTCATCTGTCAGGAACGGAAACCTGCTGGGACTTCCAGTGGGCTGCTGAGTGCCTTCATCTTCTGCTTGGTGGGCTCCTGTAGCATTAGCGGCTGACTTGCACCCATGGGTGCCAACAGGATTTCCTGGCCTCAGTACAATGTATGTGGAGTGCCCCCCTCCACATCCCCCCATTAACAAGAGCTGCAGCTTATATATTAACAGCCTAGCCTAGCTCAATAAAAAGGATCTGTGGAGAGACCTTAACGGTCTTTAAATCTGATCCAGCAGGGTTCCTCTTATGTCCTTTTGAGCTTTTTCAAATATAATTTATGTTGCAGCTGTACTTTTGAATGATCTGATTGCCAGGGGTGGGGTTTTCATGAATATGTGGGATGTGACTGCTGATATAAAAGGGCTCTGGACTGTCTGCTTTCTGCCCTTAAGAAAGATACCAAAACCTGCCTGTAACATAAACCAGAGTTTTTGGACCAAAGTTTGCTTCTTTGCATTCCATGGCACTCTCTAGGGAGATTGCCTTCACCACAAAGAAAGATGTACCCCTGCTTTGAGTAGTTGGCTGCGTGAGGGCTAATAAGCTGAATCCTGGGGAGTTGAAGGCCCCCTGGGCCTACAGAATGAGACTGGCACCACTAAATGCCCAACTTCTAAAGGAGGCCAGTTGGGCCTCTAACATGGAGGACAACTAACAGTGCTCCTCCGGAGGATCTCAGCGATGAAGCTGGGAATGAAGGGCTCAGGCAGTCCATACATTATGCTGGATCCAAGCTGTTCAGGGCTTTGTATATCAACAGAGGAACCTTGAACCTGGTCCAGTGAAATCAAAGTACAGATTTCCTTAGTCCTTTTCAGCAATGCTTAGTTCCTTAGAAGAATATAAGTTTGCTGGCACCACGAAGACTGTTTTCATGGTTTTATTTTATATAAAAACTATTTTACAGCAGGTGAGGGGAATCTCAGCAGCCATCCAACACATTCTGCCTGGCCCTCAGGAATCTTTGCAGGCCATGCCCCTCACAGGACCAGCTCTAAACCCTCCTCGAGTGTTTTCGTGTCCTTGAACTATGATGACAGCTATTACTTAACTTGACTGGAAAGTACAGAAACTCTTGATTTTTGCATAGCTGGAATGGAGCCGAAGGTACAAAGAGAAGTCACGGCCATTGCTCCACCCGAGTATGCATCTGGCCATGCCCAATTTTGCCTCTGGCCCTGCCCACATCTGGCATGTAGTCCCTGGAACATTTGCCCACAAGGGAATGTCATCCTTGGGCTGAACAATCTTCCCCAGGCCAGTATCAGCACAGATGAAGGATGGGCTATAAAACATTTTAATATTAAAAGGGCAATGAAATAAACCACAGCTGAGTTACACCCACAGTTGTGAGGTATGTGAAGAGATGATGATGATGAGGCCTCCTCAGCTGTTGCCATGAGCTGTGGACTGCCTGTGATGCCACAAAAGCACATGGCTGCTGAGTGGATATAAGGGTGGACCAAGTGGAAAGCCAGTGGACTGAGGGAAAAGCCTTGCCTGGTCTTCTTTCACTTGCAGGAGGCAAGCTGGCAAATGGATGGCTGCCAGATGCCATCATGGATTGATAATGAGGCAAGTTTACTTGCTGAGCGGGATCACGGCTTGGAGGTGGCTGATATGCACAATCTGAAGCTGGCTGATGTCTAGCGATGGACCTAGCAGAAGCTGGCAGATGGTGGGTGGAATTTATTTATTTATTATACTTGTATACCGCCCCATAGCCGAAGCTTTCTGAGCGGTTTACAACTAAAAACATTAAAAAGCCGGTAGATTTCGCATTTGGAAGCTGGCGGATGCTGCAAGGCTGAGACTGGCTGATGTTTGCGGAGGAAGCTGGCTGAAATTCACCTTCAGAAGCCAGTCGCAGAAGCCGGTGGATAGTCTTGAATAGATGAAACCGGTGCCTGGGTGAGGCTGTTGGATATTATTTATTTATTTATTTATTTAAATACCGCCCCATAGCCGAAGCTCTCTGGGTGGTTTGATTCTATTGTATTATTGTATTTATATATTCCTGATTGCTTTATTTTATGTACACCGCCCAGACAGCCCTTGGGCTTAGGGCGGTATATAAATTAAAATAAATAAATAAAATTCTCTGTTGATAATGGCCATCCCCCTCATTATCTCTGTGTGTTTTTTCCTTCCAGGGATGTCTCTGAAGCTGGTGAGGTTTGGAGAGACCACCCATGAAATCAATGAAGAGGACTGTTTAAAGAAGCGAGCTTTGATTTCTAAGTAAATGTTTTTCTAAATACATCTGTTGTTCTGTCCATTGTATCTTTTCTTCAAAAACAGATAATGGAAGATCAAATCTCTGGCACGAGGGGAGAGGAGGTGGCAGGTGGGAAGGGGGTGGCAGGACAGGCAGTGGTGGCATGCACACACATCATCATCACTCACATCAGCTCTTCACCTCCATTCTGCTTCCGTGGCCTGGCTCTCCACTTCCTCCCTCATGCCTCCGAACACAGAGCACAAGGGAAGAGCAACACTGTGCAGAAGCCCAGTGTGAGACACACGTCTTTTGTCCACCAATCACAGGAGCAGACTTCCCTTCCCCCCCCTCAAGTAACATCCAAAGGTAATGTTGGAAACATTACAGTTACAGCTGAAAAGTAATGAAATTACCACTCATTCTGTTACAAGCAAAATGTAATGAAGTTACTTACTCATTATGCAAAAAAGTAGTGAATTACCATCCAGATGAAGGCGGGGGGAAGGGAGGCTGCCAAGTGAGTGGGGAAGAGGTGGGAGGGGGGGGAAGGAGGCTGCTGCTGCTGGTGGTGGTTGGGTTTCTTACAAAATGGGGGGGGAAACTCCCATCGAAGGCTAAACTCACTAGAGTAGGGCCCAGCTTCTCAGCGCCCCACTTTCCGGTGTTCTGTTAATACTGCGCTGGTGGGGCGATTAGCTGGAGGGGGGCTGGAACTCCCCGCACTCCAGCTGATCTCGCCGGAGGAGGGGAAGATCCGCTGTAGCGTGCTACAAGTGATCTTTGTTTGATATTATAAAAATACACATAGAAATAGGAACTAATTTGGTTGGTCCTATTTCTTAGCAGAGTTGTAAAAATACAAGCAGCAGAATGAGAATGTCAACCAGCCCACCTTCCCTGGGTTTAAATAACAACAGGCACAATCCTTTAGGTAAAAGAAAAGAATGTTTACTCACAACCTCTTCACATGTTCAGAAGAAGATAGGCTCTAGCTTCGAAGAAAGAGAAATAGTCTCAGTCCATCTTAGTCTTTAGTATTGATGCACTCAGCTGGGAGCATCTTGCCCTACGGCCTCTCTCAATGGTAGGAAGGTCAGCAATAGAGAATATGCAAGAAATCCCCCAGGACAAAGGAGGAGGAAGTCAGGTAAGTAACCCCACCCATTAGGAAGTTACATCATGGTGAAACAGGTACATGGGATGTTCCCAAAATATCCCTTCAAGGGAACATGCAACATTTGCCTATTCCAACAATCTTCCCCTTCTCCAATGCGATCAGCTCAAGCGGGGAGTCTGATCGTGCCAGAAGAGGAGAAGTCGGCTACAGCTTGCTACAGCCGATCTTCCCCTCCTCCGGACCCTTGCACACTCCAGCTGGTCGCTCCGGAGGAGGGGAAGATCCGCTCTAGCACGCTACAGCGGATCTTCTCCTCTTCTGGTGGGATCAGTCCCACTGGAGCCGCTAACGCCCGAGGAGGGGAAAAATCTGATCTTCTCCTCCTCTGGAGTGATCAGCGGGTTAGGATCCAGACCCCCGCGCTACACCTGATCTGCTTTTTGGCAGTATTCATTTTGTGGCGGGGCTCTGGAACCTAACCTGCCATATGAGTGGGGCCCTGCTGTACGCAGGTTTTCAGAGCGGGGATGGGCGCAAATGAATTTACCTTGCTGAGGGGCTGGTGTTTGCTTTTATGGTTCTCCATCCCACCCACATGCTTTTAAATTAAATCAGCTGCCAGATAAAAGGGGCAGGGGGAAAGAAATTCCTTCTGCAGCTCGGCGCCTGCCCAGATTGCCACCTAATGAACCAAGCAGGCGCCGGGTAGCAGGTCTGTCTAATCCAGGTAAAAACCTCAACGCTGGGTCTTTTTTTAAATAAACCGAAATAACTAATTATGTCAGTTATTAAACTGGAAACAAACATAGTAAAATAAACAGGAAATCAAACTGCCCATGTGTAAAATCTAAACGGACGTTAACATTATTAAACCAGAAATATGCATTTAAATGAAAAAAATACAGAAACTGTTCAAAAAACCTAAATGGGATGTGTGCTATCGATTATAAAGTATGCAAGGGGAGCCCTAGAAAAAACAACACCCTGACCGAGGAATGCTTTCGGTGCCACAACCCCCGTGGTCAGGTTTGCAGCACCACACAGAGGGTTTATGGGGCCCAGAGCACGCATGATGTTGAGGACTCTGGTGCTGTACCCCCAAGGACTTATGCACATGTGGACAAAGTTGGGGGCCCCATGTGTGAATTCTTGCATTCACAGGCTACACGTGAGAATTCTCACCCGCAGCTCCACCTTGCCCTGGGATCAGGCAGAATGAGAGCTGTGCTTCATTTTCTTCCTTACTTTGGGGATGAGGGAGCCCGGATCAGGTTCTGCTTCTGGGATTCAGCTAAGTAGCTAAGTAGACAAGTTCTGGGATTCAGCCTCACAGGTCTTCTCGTTCTGCCTGCTGCTGGCCTCCTCCAATCCTCACTCGCTCAGGATTCCTCCTTTCCCTGGGGTAACCAAGAGTGCCAAAGTGCCAAGAGGATTTCCTGGGCCCAGTCCACTGTATGTGGGTCACACCCTCTGCTGCACTCACAGACAATGACACAAATATCCATCCCCTTCATGAGCAAAGGTGCACCCTCTTTTGCAGATGGAGGGGGGGAGTGTCCAAAGATAAATTGGGGGTCACACACAAGTAACAAGATGCCTGACAAATACAATATCAAATATGAGCGCCAATACAAGTCAGCAGAAAAGTCCCTGCCTGCACAGAGAAATCCAACAGGTAAAGGAAACAGGGTTTAGGCTAATTAAGGTGTTCCTTCGAAGGCTTTTTTTAAAATGTGCATGGCATTCTTATTTTTAATATGGGGAAGGGCCACAGGCCAGAAAGGGGCTTCCCGCCTCCCCTCCCTCTCCATGTGAAGCAGCCGAGCAGCTCCAGCCACTTTAAGGGTCAAGAAAGGACCACGGAGTGGAAGGAAAGAGCATAAAGGAGGGACATCCCTTTCCTGCCCCGCCTCCCTGCCAGCAATGCAGGCTGGGAGCGCTGGAGGAGCCCCTCTTTGTGCGATGTTGGCTGGCAGGGTTGCGTGGGGGGCGCCTCCCAAGAAAGGTAGGCAATGGGGGCGGGGAGGAGAGGAGGGGAGAGGGGGAGGAGGGGAGAGGGGGAGGAGGGGAGAGGGGGAGGAGGGGAGGAGGGGAGAGGGGGAGGAGGGGGAGAGGGGGAGGAGGGGAGAGGGGGAGAGGGGGAGGAGGGGAGAGGGGAGAGGGGAGGGGGAGGAGGGGAGGAGGGGGAGGAGGGGAGAGGGGGAGGAGGGGAGAGGGGGAGGAGGGGAGGAGGGGGAGGAGGGGAGGAGGGGAGAGGGGGAGGAGGGGAGGGTGGGAGGGTGGGAGGGTGGGAGAGGGTGAGGACCCCCTGAAGCCCCCCTCCCCGCAGACCCTCCAGATCGGAGCCCGCAGCTCTGCCCCATCCCGTCTGCTGCCCCCTGAGCTGGGCTGGCTGTGTGGGGCCGGATCGGAGCATCCCGCTGTGGTTCCGGTGATGAAATTTGTGGCCTTCAGCTTGGAGATGGAGGCGCCTCTTTGGTTCAGCTGCGATAGTTGAATAGTGAGGCTCTTCTTCCAATACTGCCCTTCTGCCAGCCCTCCCCAGTTTCCTATACTGTTAGCATTAAAGTCGCCGTTTAATTCCGGAAAGCCGAAACGTGGCCGTGCCCTCCTTGTTTTAGGGTAGCCCGGCAGACAAACTGTTTGGCGAGTGACGTTTTTCCTGAAACTGGTGCAAATTGGGAGCGACTTCCCTCCCTCTTCCCACACCAGGTGAAAGTTCCCTACTAAATCAGAGGGCGTTCTCCAGCTTCTCCACACCACACACCTTTGTGGCACATCCACTGTGTACATGGCAAGTATGTGGCTTCCTCCCAAGAGTTCTGGGACTTCTTATACAGCCACAAGAGTGGCTGTATACTATAGCCAGTGGGGATTTTTCACATTCCGCAATGTTAAATGGAAAATAGCTCCCCATGCCATTCTGATGCTTCCCATAAGCTCATTTCAAAACAAAACCTTACAAGACTTATAGTCCTGAACTCAGAGAGGCTTGCTTAACAACCCTGTCAATTTTCAGGGCGATACACAAAACAGTCAGAGAGAATCGAGAGTTCAAAGTCTAAAAAGAGAGGAATAAAACCCAGAGCCCTTTTGGACTTTTTTCTGCCAGAGTTCTCATAATCTGTTGAAATTCATTAAAACTCAGCCATGTTCACAGAGTACCTGTAATCCTAATACTGACCTTGCCCCATACCCTGACCTTCATCTGCTGCAGTTTAAAAGTTGAAAAAATCCCTGGCTGATTTTTAATTAATTTAATAAATTTTGGCTGGAAGCCAATGAAAGCGTTGGGCATGCTCAGTAAGAACCAACTGTAGTGTTCTAAAAACCTCACAGCTGCTGGGCCTGGCTAATCAGGGGGCCCCACCCACACCAGACTTGATTTCAGGAGACAGTCCTGGCTTCCCTCAGAGAATCCTGGGAAGTGTAGTTTGTGAAGGGTGCTGAGAGGAGACTCCTGTTGCACTGACAGAGCTCCAGTGGCCAGAGAGGTTTAACAGTCAGCCGCTCTGATTGAAGGTCTGTGAGGGGATCAGGGCGTCTCCTTTCAGCTCTCAGCACCCTTCACTAACTACACTTCCCAGGATTCTTTGAGAGCAGCCATGACTGTCCAAAGTGGAATAAAGGCCTGGTGTGGATGTGGCCAGGGACAGCTTTGCTTTAAATTTGGGTGGGAGGCTACATGTGCCTGCTGTAGAATAAAAAGGTGGGGAAACGCTGAAAAGCAATGATACTGTTCATAATGTTTTCCTTTTGGAAAGGAAAGGGGCTTCCCCTCTACCCAGTGCCCACCCATCCAATCTCCTTCCCCTCTCCTCCCTGCCCCTCTCCCAGTCAGTGTTGGACTACGACCTGGGAGATCAGGGTTCGAATCCCCACACAGCCATGAAGCTCACTGGGCGACCTTGGGCCAGTCACAGCCTCTCAGCCTCAGAGGATGGCAATGGTGAAACCCCCTCTGAATACTGCTTACCATGAAAACCCTATTCATAGGGTCAACATAAGTCAGGATTGACTTGAAGGCAGTCCATTTCCATTTTCAAACATGATTGCACAGAAATTAAACCCATTGAACTCAAAACGTATGCAAATGATCAAACCCACCCTCCCTTCTCCTCCTTCCTATCCCCTCCCTCTTGCCCCTTCCCTCCCCCTCCCCTTCCTCCTCCCCATGGTCAGTTTTACCTATCTTTAGTATGATTGCATGGAAGTAAATACCACTGAACTCTATAAGCATGCAAATGATCAAACCTGCCTTCCTCTTCCATTGCCACCTCCAATACGGTCCTTCCCCCTTCCCCCTTCCCCCTTCCCCTCTTCCCCATGGTCAGTTATTTCTATCCTAACCATGATTGCATAGGAGTAAATCCCATTGAACTCAATACACATGCAAATGATCAGACCTGCTTTTTTCCCTCCTTCCCCTCTTCCTCCTCCCCTGCCTACTCTGAGGCACATGTTACCAAATTCTTCCAAGCTACACAGCAAGTGGATTGGACTGTGAAAGACCAACCCAAATTGTGCTTGCATTTTGACCAATTTGTAGGGCAGTCCAATATATCAGAGAGGAGTTCAGGTCTCCTGCTCCCCTGGTACATTCATTAGAGCTGCCCAATTTCCATGCTTTTTAAAGTTTGATAGAAATAGCGTGGGCTATAGGTACATTCTTAAAAAGCAAGTTTTTTTTTGCCTATTAGTGATTTCTGTATGAAGCCACTGGGAGTTTTCATTGAGGGATTTGGAGCAAAATGTCATCACTTTATGGAGGACATGCAGCTCTATGTCTCCATTACATCTGGATTGGAAGTGACTGTGGCACATCTGGACCAGCGCCTGGGTGCAATGGTGCCTGGATGAGAGCCAATAACTTTTAGACCTTGGCAAGAAGGAGGCCTCTGAGTGAGTGGTCCCTGTGTCTGGGAGATCGCTCAGCTACCTGTTCTGGACTGTGTTTCACTCCCTCTGAAAGCACAGATCCATACCCTGGACCCATCATGGCTGGGAGTCCCTTTTACCAGTTCCAGTTGGTGAGACCGCTACGGCCATTCCTGGACCAAGATAGCTTGGCCACTGTGTAGCTAGCACTGGTAATGTCAAGACTAGATTACTGCAACACACACCATGTGGGGCTTCCTTTGGGCTTAACAGGGAAGCTGCCCTTGGTGCAGAAGACTGCAGCTAGGTTGTTGACTGGAGTATCCTCTGCTGAGGGAGCTCACCAGCTGCCAATGTGCAACCCACTTTAAAGTTTTGGGTTTAGGAGTCAAAGTGCTAAAAAACATGGGGGCAGGTGACCTAATGGACCATTTTGCCCCTGCTGAGCGGGCTGCGTGCTCCAGAAGCGCACTTCGTTTGTACTGCAAACTGGCCTTTTAGTGTTGCAGTTCCAGTCCTCAGGGGTCAGTGACCACCCTGAACTCCTGCCAGGAGGGGTATAAGTCAAATAATAAATAAACGAAATTACCAGCTGCAGTTAGACAGGTGCTCAGACTCATATTTAGGTTCTTACTGAAGGCAACATCTTTAAGGAAGCGTATCCCAGCCAGCCATGGAACATTAACTGAGCATCTGTAGGGATGGTTTTATTGTGTTTAGACTTTGTAGGAATGGTTGTAATTGAGTTTTTGAACTCGTATTTTACCTCATTTTTATCTTCTCGTACGCCGCTTTGATGGCTTCAGGCTGCAAAGTGGTCCATAAATTTGCAGTAACGATAATAACAACAACAGCTGCTGCCTGCTGAGTCTGACTTCACTATATGTGAAGAGGAGGCTCATGGAGCCGGCCTTTTGGTCTTTCCTGATGGTCCTGCGTGTTTCTTGCTCCTGTGGTGCTGGGAGCAGCTTCTCTCTCTGCAGGGTATATCCAGGCCTCTGCCTTCCCAGGGGCAGCTGCAAAGAAGAGTGAATCAAGCTGGCAAAGTTGGTGTGGTTGCCTGAGAAAGGAAGGATGTCATCCTGCCCCCCCATTTACCCTGCTGAAGCCATGTGCCAGAGCAAGGTGGGGAAGCTCAGGGTCAGGCCAAATGTGGCCCTCCAGGCCTCTCTGCCTGGCCCTTGGGACTCTCCTCAGCCTACGCCCTCCCCAGCCACATCCTCTTTTCCCAGCTATAGAGAGACTGAGGCAAAGTCTCTGGGAGTATCGGTTACAGGAAGTGACTGGTGGTGCTGCTGCCTAGCAGGGGGATCTAGTGAGATCTGTGCTAGAGCGGAGTGAGAAACCATATAAAGGACGGTCCGGACTGGTGGTGTCGCTGGTGGTGCCTAATGAAAGGCAGTAGCCACAAGCGGGTGGGAAGCTGACAGGGAGAACCAGGGAAGGACGTCACAATTATTATTATTACTACTACTAGTACTACATTTGTATACCGCCCCATAGCCAAAGCTCTCTTGTTTACAACAATTAAAAACATTAAAAACAAATATACAAATTTAAAAACACTTTAAAAAAACCAGTTTAAAAACTCATGCTAAAAATAAAATAAGTCCATTTGTCACGAAAGACATAAGTGCCTACCATGGCCAGGAGTGCTAATATCCAGCTGAGGCTACCCAGACAGTTGTCCATGCTCTGGTGACTTCCCATCTGGACCATGTATATGCAGCTGCCCTTGAAGATGATCTGGTGGCTTCAGCTGGTGCAGAACGTGGCTGCTAGGCTGCTAAGTGTGGCAGCCTGATGGGACCAAGTGTCACTGGTCCTGAAAGTGCTGCACTGGCTGCCAGTGACCGACCAGGCCCAATTCAAGTTGTTAGTGCTAGCATTATCATTTTTATTTTTTGTAAATTGCTTAGAGGTCTTTACATTCAAGCCGTATACAAATTTTGTTAAATAAAATAAGCAAATATAGAGAGGAGGTGTGTGCGAGTTGGGCATGGAAACAAGCCTGTTGCACAAAGCTAAAATGTATATTCACTGCTCCGCCCACTTTTGCCTCTGGCCCTGTCCAGTCCTGGTACGTGGCCCTCGAAAGCCTTGGGCCGAAATGGGGGCCCCACTCCTGGCCTGAGAAAGCCACGTTCTGGAACAGGCGATGATCACCAGCCAGGCTGCTGAGACTCCTTCCCATTCCTCTCCGTTCCCCCTCTTGACACCTTCTCCCGCTGGACCTTTTTAACGGCTCGCCTTGGGGGATGCCAGCACCTCCGCCCTGGCTGGCTGTTGTGGCCATGCACATGAGCACGGAAGGTGTCCGACTGGCCCTGTGTTCCATCCCCCTTCTGGCTAGTTACCAGGATAGATCTGTGTCAAGCTGTGGGGAGGGAATCGGTGGTATTTTAATTAGTTTTCTATGTAATTCAAGATGTGTTTAACAGTGCAAAAAGAAATGGAGATAACCTTCAGAAGAGAGCACTCTGCACATCCTCAGACGTACTCAAGACATAAACTGTTTTTTTAAAAAGCTGCTTCATAGCTGAACGGAAAGGGCACTTTGCTGCACAGCCCAGAAGCAATTTGTCCTTTGGAGCTTTTCTTCAAAACAAAAACAAAGCTTGGTTTTACTCAAGGGTATGGCTCTCTGCACATGTTCAGAGGCACTCAGCCTGGGGGCCAGAATTTAGGGGAGAAACTGGAAACACTCCTTGTTCATTCTTTATTTTTTAAACATTTATTTGTTTAAAATATTTATGGCCACCTTTCTGTTGGAAAGAGCAGTACCTAAAGAGGTTTACAAACCAAGAGAATGAAAATCTCAAGACAAAAATGAATCATTAACTAAAACCAGCCATTGAGGTTAGTCAGTTTTACCTTGTGCCAAAATGCCATCGGGGATAGGGGTGGATGAACCTCCTGGGGCAGGGAATCCCAAAGTCTGGGAGACACAGCGAAGAAGGCTCTGCCTCAGGCACTGCCAAGCACGCACCTGATGGCACCCGATGGTGGCTTGTGTGGCTGGAGATGGTCCCTCAAGGATCCTGTCCATGCCTTCTCTCATGCCCCCCCAAGACCTCAGCCCCAAACCTAGATGTGTGGAGAGCTGGTCATGGCAAGGGTGAGACATGCACTCTGCACATCCTCAGGAAATATCTATTACTGCCCATGTCTCAAGGGCATTTAAAACAGGTTCCGGTGAGTTTTCTAGTGTAATATGTACTTTCTTGCTCATGAACGTTGTTTCTGGTATCTTTAAGCAGGACCTTATATTCCTGCAAGTTTTTGGTGTCTGGTTTCTAATTTCAAATTTTTTATGCTCTCTTTGTGTGCCCTTTCTATGTTTCTAATAAAAACTTATTTTTAAAAATCACGATCTGATACTGGGACCACTCCTGCTCAATCCAGACACATACCCCTTTTACTAATTCATCTAGGGCACAAACTATCAGAATAGTCTTCTGGGCAAGCCTCATTTGGATGTCCAGCCCCACCCACCCACCCACCCACCGACAGACAGACAGAGAGACAGACAGAGAGACAAAGAGACAGAGAGAGAGAGAGAGAGAGAGAGAGAGAGAGCGTAGACGGATGGACGGACGAAACTGGAGGGGAATTAAATCGCTACAGGGGGCTAGGAAAGACTAGGGTGGGCTGTACAAAGGCCTTCCCAAAGAAGCAAACTTAAACACTCACAGGGAACTGCTGGGAAAATTGTGTGTGTGTGTGAGAGAGAGTGTGGCTGCCTACACACCACACACTGAAAATACATGTCCCCCTACCCCATCAAGAATCCTGGGGACTGTGGTTTAGCCCTCACAGATCTACAGTCCCAACACCATTAACAAACTACAACTCCCAGCTTTGGGGAAGGCATGTGCTTTCAACGCATGGTGTGCAGCCAGCCTAGGTGTGTGTGTATGGAAGCAGCATTGAGTGGCCTTGTGCCAGCCATTGTTTCTCAACCGATGCTTCTATTATAATTATTTATTAGATTTGGTTTACTGTTTACTACCAAAAAAATGGTGTCACAGCAACTTACAGTTTCTAAAATGCATCCAGTATAAAATCTTGAAAACTTTAAAGGTAAAACAAGATTGTTAACTGAAAGTGCTCATTCCATAATAACATAAAAAAGACACATCTTATCCAGCCCACTAAATGATGAACACCAAATTAGGAGCAAAATTCCTGGGTAAATAAAAAAAAAGGCTTCACCAGGTTCCTAAAGATTGATAGTGATGGCACCAGGCACACCTCTGGCAAAAGCATTCCACAGGAGTAAAGGGTGTAAGGAGACCTTCATCTACGCTGATTCTTTTGAGCTGAACAGGAGATAAATCTAATAAAAATTCTTCCTTCAGTGGTGTGGCCCTGTCCTTCTGGCTCGCTGTCTGCCTGGTTGCTGCCATGAACTCCCTGGTCTTCCTCTGTGCTCAGAAGGTCGTCTCTGACCTCACTATCCTGCAGGATGCCCTGACCTTCCTCCCAAAGGATCTCTACCCTGTCTTGTTCAAGGCGGCCTTCATGGACAAGAGGAACCTGTGCTTGCAACAGTTAGTGCAGACCTGGCCCTTTCCAGTCCTCAGTTTTCAGAAGCTGTTGCGAAAATGTCAACATTGCGAACGTGCCCTGATCCAGGAGAAACCCAACAAGTTTTGCATCCAGATGGTTATTTCGGGAGTGGTGACATACCTGATTAAAATGCTGGAGGATCGACACCGCAATAAGAGGTACCTGACAGTTCATGTGCCCACAGGTTTTCTCCTACAGGGGTTGGGGTGAGGATGTGCATTGAGGGAGGGGGATGGTTCTAATGGCTGTTCTTTTCTGGCCTCCCTGGTAGCAAAGGGCAGTGTCTGCAGGTGCTAGACATGACTGGCCTGCAGGATGAAGGGCAGGGCCCCGAAAGCATGAGCCTCTGGTCCAGGACGGTCACATTGGCGAAGGCTTGCCTGGATCTCTCCAAGCAGCAGAGCAAGAGCACGAAATGGGCATGCAAGAGGAGGAAAGGCCCCTACAACAACTCCGTGGCCCTTTCCCCCTCGCAGCCTGTGTCCATGGAAGTTTGGGTGGATCTTTTTGTGAACAGCACCTCCTACGGAGTCTTGAAGGATGCTTTGCAGATCAACAGCAGCAACGCTCTGCGGCTGAGGTGCCGGGACTTCCGGGCGGAGGAGCTCTCCATCGCCAGTACCGTGGGGATCCTGGAGTTTCTGGACCCGGTCGGGGTCCGGCAGGTGGATCTGAGGTTCAACACCCTCGGTCTCTCCGGCTTGAATATTGTCCTCCCACACCTGGCCAAGTTCACCACTCTGGCGAGCCTGAAACTGCCCTATAGCAACATTGACGTGACACACCGCATGGTGGGCATGGAGGGGAGCCTGCAATACGTTGCTACCCAGCTCAGTCGTCTAACCTGCCTCAAGGAGCTGAACCTGGGCTCCTCCCACCTTTCCGGCAAGCTGAGACTGTTACTAAGGTAAGCTGTACAAACAAGGGGTGTGTGTGTGTGAATGAGAGAGAGGGAGAAGAAAGTTGTGCAAAACCGTCGCTTGTGCTCGTGTAGTTTTTTAAGAACCCACAGTAGAGATTGAACTTCTGAACATACAATAGGCAAACCATGCTTGAGAGCTACTTAAGAACACAGGGAGGTGCCTTAGGCTGAGTCACAGAATCACAGAATAGTAGAGTTGGAAGGGGCCTGTAAGGCCATCAAGTCCAACCCCCTTGGTCGGACCCTTGCTCCATCTAGCTCAGTATTGTCTGCATGTGCACGTAAAGCAGGTGTCCCACCGCTGAGCACTGGAGTTTCCATCTGCTTAGTGCTCTTAGTATCTTCATGGTGCCGCAGCCTCTTCAGGTGAAGCATCGGTTGTCCTTGGAGCAAAACTGCTTTGGTATAACAATGGAAAATGATGAAAAAGAGAGAGGACACAAATATACTTGTAGATGGCTCAGCTTGCACTCAGGGGGTGTTTGGTATTGTATGTCGGCCCATTTAAAAATGGGGCTTGATTTGATTTCCATGCCCCAAAAGTTTGCAACTTGTGTAATTAGTAGTAGACATATAGTTCCCTAATCAGATGCTCGGCAGTGGTTGAGAAAAGACACTTCTATATATATATAAATGTAAGCCCTCACACCATCATGTTGTCGCAGTCGGGGTGGTGTGAGCTACATGGAGGCTGCAGCAGTGGCTGCAGCCTGGGCCTTGGCAGCTGCAGCCTCTACAGGGTGCTGGGTAATAGGCTGGGTCTACAGCAGGCCGGCCGGCAGATTGGCTGTTCTCACAGTGGCCAAATGGATGCCCATGGGAAACCCGCAACCGGGACCTGAGCACAGCAGTTACCAGCAGCTGGTATTCAGAAACACACTGCCTCCGACCGTGGATGTCAAGAATGTTTGCATTCAGGATTTTAGCCAGCTTTATCTTATTCCAGGATACTCCGTTCCGTCCTTACTCTGGTTTCCATTGTCTCCAATTACCTCCGTTGGAACCAATGACCCATAGTGGTAGTGGGCTCTCCGACACTGGAGGCCTTCAAGAGGCAGCTGGACAGCCACCTGTTGGGAATGCTTTGGTTTGGATTCCTGCATTGAGCAGGGGGTTGGACTTGATGGCCTTATAGGCCCCTTCCAACTCTACTATTCTATGATTCCCCCTGCTCCCCAACACTCATCCGGCATTCCAAAGCCACGGAACATGCTTGATCCTCACTGGGCTATTTTGAGGGTTCTCTCCTTTGTGTTTTTTTCCAAATATGTTTTGTGCTTCTGCAAACCTTGGGGTAAACCAAACTGTCTGATACCTGCCCCTTATGCATCAGTGGTGTTCTTTTGACTCCACGTATAGAACTCCCTACCATTCTATCTCCCATTGAGATAAAAACTGTTGCCCACCCACTGATGACTTTAAGGCATCGCCTGAAGACACAGCTGTTCAGCCTTTGTGGGAGGTCTGTGAATGAACCGGAGCTGCTGTTGCTGGAATGTCTTTCTATATATTGGTCATCCTGCTGAATGTTTAACTGTATTTGATGAGCTGATGTCTTGTGTTTTATGTTTTTATTATGTAAATCACTCTGAGGTTTTGTATAAAGAGGATCCACACTTAGCGAATGAGTTCAGTATTAGGATATAGGATGGAACTGGCTGAAGGAGGGTTTTTTTCTCCCCAAACGTGGCGGCGGGGGGAGCCACTCTGAGCTCAGGGCTGGAGTTCATTTTACAAATTACTCACTCGTAAGTAAATGAGACTTCAAATGAGTAAGAGTAATTAGGAGCTGCATTAGCAGATGAGGATATAGAGGATGTACTAAGGGTTGGTGACTGTCCCCCTTCCTTGTTCCCACAGCAAACTGCAAAGCCCTTTAGAGAGCCTGGAGCTAGCCTTCTGTTACCTCTTGCCCAACGACCTGGCCTACCTTTCCCAAAGCCTCCACACCCCTGCCCTGAAGAAGTTGGACCTGAGTGGGAACAACCTCTCTGACTGCCTTCTCCAGCCTTTCCGAGGCCTGCTCATGCAGGCTGCCCCTACTCTGCTCCACCTGGACATCATGAAGTGCTGCCTGATGGACACCCACCTGAGCGTCCTCCTCCCTGCCCTCTGCCACTGTTCCCGGCTGCGCTACCTGGGCGTGTTTGGCAACCCCATCTCGGCCAAAGGGCTGAAGAACCTCCTCCATAAGACGGTGGCTCTCTTGGACTTGCAGCTTGTCATCTACCCCTACCCAGTGGACTGCTATGGGGAGGACTTGCCGTGGCCCCCCACCTCCGCCAACCTTCACAATGGCTCTGTGGACGAGGAGAAGTTCTCTCGGGTCAGCAACGAACTCCAGCAGATGCTGCTGAATGCAAACCGGGCAGATGTCACCTGGACCACCAACCTCTGCCGCCACAGGAGCCTGGACTTTTTTAGTTTATAGCCCTGCTGGTGTCTCTTGCCAACAGACAGCAGATGGGCCCTCCCCTCTCTCCTGCCACCACTTACCTGCCTCTCACCATCCTGCAGTGGGCATGTCCTGGCCGCCATGTCTGTCCTGGTACTTCTAAAACCAAAAAGATGCACCTGGGATACCCAAGTGCAGCAGCTGTTGGAGGAGCTGCCTGCGCTCTACTTCCGGCCCAGAGAAAGAGAGAGTCCAGAGCCACCAAAGCCCAGCTCTGCTCTTTCTCCTTGCTTAGGAGTGGGATGGAGTTCCCTTTGCGGCAGGCCCTTCACCTTAAAAGGACTGGTGGACAGGATAGCTGCTTAGCGTTCCTTCCAAGCCCTGGAAGCAGCAGTGACTGTGGAGGAGGGGACTAGCAGGCCAGTGGTGGCAGGAAGAGAGGAGCAGATGCCGTCTGCCGTGTTGGGACAGCAAGTGGCAAAATGTGCATCCCTGTTAAAGACAAGGGCCAGCATTGAATGGCAGCCCAAAGACACTCTGAGCCCTTTCTGGTGCATGTAGGAATGAATACCTGGGGTTAGGGGTAGGGTTTTGTTTTGTTTGGGGTGGGGTAGGGTTTTTTTACATCTATTTTGTAACATCTTAGCTAAAACTTTGCAAAGTGGATATCGCTGTCTTTCCTTCTGTGTGCTGCTGTGAGTGCCTGAGATGGAGGCCAGTTGGGTGCTTGTAAAAGGATTTGGCCCCTTTCGTAAATAGACTTGATGGCCAGAGGCAGTCTGTCGATCTAGAATCTGGAGGAAGATCTAATCCTAGTAAGGACAGAAGGAAGGGGAGATGAGATTATATACAGAGAACTTTGGGCTGAAATAAAAGATGATTCATCTGAGAGTGATTGAGGTGCCTGGTGTCTGCTTATGAAGAGGGTTCTACTCAGACAAGCAAGGAGAGAAAGAGAGGAGTTCCAGTCTGTAGCATCATGACAATTGCAGGAAGAAGGAGCTGTTGAAGCTGGGGGAATTCTACCTTGCAGGGGCAGGTTTTGTTGAATGGCTCTTGCATCACCCTGGCAGCCTTTGCAAACCTGGTGCCCTCCAGATGTTTTGGATTACATCCCCTATCAGCCCCAGCCAGCACAGCTGCACATATTCTACACACTTAAGTACATGCCCTGGTCTCCTCTCACCTAGACTACTGTAATGCGCTTTATGTGGGGCTACCCTTGAAAACAGTCTGGAAGCTGCAACTGGTACAGAATGTGGTGGCACGCCTGATTAAAGGCAGCCGCCGGCGAGATCACATCACTCCAGTGCTGAAGGAGTTGCACTGGTTACCAGTTGCTTACCAGGCCCAATTCAAGGTGTTGGTTTTGGCCTTTAAATCCCTACATGGTTTCGGCCCAGTCAATCTGAAGGAGCGCCTCCAGCATCATCAGCAATGCCGCCCAACAAGATCAGCCTCAAAATTATTATTATTTATTTATTTATTCAACTTTTATACCGCCTGACTAGCAGTAGCTCTCTGGGAGGTGAACACAAGTACAATAAAATCACAAGTACAATAAAATCACACAATACAATACAACAGAGCATATAAAAACAACACAAACTAAAATCAGTACAACGTATTTAAAATTGAATTAACTTAAATTGAAATTAACTTTAATTAAGATTAAAATGCCTTGGAGAAGAGGAAGGTTTTAACTTGGCGCTGAAAGGATAATAGTGTTGGCGCCAAGCGCACCTCCTCGGGGAGACTATTCCACAGTTCGGGGCCCACCACTGAGAAGGCCCTAGATCTTGTCAGCACCCTCCGGGCCTCCTTATGAGTTAGGACCCGGAGGAGGGCCTTCGTAGAAGACTGTAGTGTACAGTCCAGTTCGTACCGGGAGAGGCGTTCCGACAGGTATCATGGTCCCGTGCCGTATAGGGCTTTATAGGTCAATACCAACCCTTTGAATCTGGCCCAGAAGCATATTGGGAGCCAGTGCAGGTGAGCCAGAACAGGTGTTATGTGCTCGAACTGCTTGGTCCTAGTTAGCAATCTGGCCACCGCATTTTGCACTAGCTGTAGCTTCCGAACTGTCTTCAAAGGTAGCCCTACGTAGAGCGTGTTGCAGTAGTCCAAACGCGACGTTACCAGAGCATGTACAACTGATGTGAGGTCCTCCTTACTCAAATAGGCACATAGCTGGGTGTGATGTTCCTGTATTAATGTATATATGGTAAGTGCTGTTTGTATAGAAGATACATGGTAAGTGGAATGAAAGAGGAGGGGGGAGTAAATGAGCAGTAGAATGCTGGATGATTGGCTGAGTGTTTGGATGGCTGAGAGTATAAATGGAAGGAGGACAGTTGAATCTGGGTGGACGTGAGTGGGTTGTTTTGGTGGAGTTGGGAGGTTGGTGTGAGTTGGTGTATGTCAGGAGAGTGTGGAGAAGGAGGGAGGTGGAGTTCGGATTAGTAATAAGTCAAATATCACAGTAATAGATGAAACCATAAGCTTGTAGATCATTATCAAAGTTATCTTGTTATTAATGTTATTTAATAAATACTATTTTGGTTTACCGAAGGCCTGATCCTTGGCTGGGGTTTCACAGACCAGAAGGGAGGGTAAGGTAATGACCAAGGCTGTAGGGAAACAGTAACAAATGGTGGCAGCGGTGAAGAGGAGATTATAACATTCATAAGTATCTAGAGCAACCCTGAGTTATGAGTTATCTGCAGTGATACAAGGGGGTTGGGAACAGCATAGGCACGCAGTCACAAATATAACCAGATAGGGAGACTCAGGCAAGGTCTCTGGGAACATTGGTTGTAGAACATGACTGGTGGTGCTGCCTAGCAGGGGGATCTATTGAGATCTGTGCTAGAGCGGAGAGAGAAACCATAAAAAAGGACAGTCCAGACTGGTGGAGTCCCTGGTGGTGCCTAGTGAAAGGCAGTAGCCACGAGCAGGTAGGAACCTGACAGGGAGAGCCAGGGAAGGGCATCACAGGTGTTGGCTGTAGCGGTGGGATATGAACAAAAGAGAGTCCAGATATGAAATAGAGAGTCCCTAAACAGTGGTGTGGCAAACAGAAATAAATAAAGATTACTTGTGAGAGTGACTGGCAAAGAGTGTGTGGCAAAGAGTGAGTGAACTCCAACAGCATGGCTGAATACATAAAGATGAAAAGAGAGGAGCTGGTGGAGAAGTGCATAACATTCAATTTACCTCACGAGGGTAAAGGGGTAGATGAATTGAGGGTAGCACTAATAGGATTTACAACTGTCCAGCAAAAACCACCTGTCAGGGAAGAGACCCCAGAAGGATACTTAAGCAATCCCGCTTATATAGAGTATTTTAGAGAGAAGTTAAGATGGGAGGCTGAGGAAAAAGACAAGCAGAGGGTCTTTGAAATGGAAGAGAAGGAAAAACAACGGGAGTTGGAAATTGAGAGATTGAGGAGGGAGGCGGATGAGAAAGAAAAGCAGAGGGAGTTGGAAATTGAGAGAATGAGAATGGAGTTTGAGGAGAGGGAGAAGCAATGAGCATTGGATGCTGAGATACAGGTGGAAAAGTTAAAATTTGAAAGAGACAAGTTTCATTCTGATGAAACAAGAAAGGACAGAAATGAAACCAAAATAAAGGTTACACCAAAAGATTTTGCGGTGTTTGAGCCGGGACAAGATCCACAAATTTACCTCAGCACCTTTGAAAAGGCAGCTAAAATGTGGGGGCTACTGGAGGATAAATATATGCAATATTTATCAAACCTGATCAAAGGGGAATTTGCAGAGGTATACCACTATTTCCCCTCAGACAAGCCCGTCACATATGCTGAGTTTAAAGAGGCAGTATACAAAAGGTTCAGACTGGGACCTGACTATTTTAGAAAGTTATTCCGAAACTGTCAGATCCAAGCAGGGAGGTCTTTTGTTGAACTGGGAGCAAAGTTGATGGATATATTTGGAAAGTGGATGAGTAGTGCCAAAGCTCAGTCAGTGGAAGAGGTGAAAAGCCTCATGATACTGGATCAATTATTCCATCAGTTACCACCAGAAATAAGGCTCCTTGTCAAAGATCGTTCCCCTACATCGGTGTAGGAGGCCACAGAGATGGTGGATCACTTTGCCTCCAACAGAACTGGCTGGGTGGGGAAAACATCAAGAGAGTTTAAACCCAGACCATATAATGGCGGCAAAAAGGATGTGGTGCCACAGCGAGTGAGTCCTCCAGTAAAATCTGAAGGGCACAGGACACCCCAGAGTGGATCTGTGTACCCTAAAATGAAGGAGAAATTATGCTATAAATGTGGTAGACCGGGGCACCTACATTTTCAATGTGAGGTTGCCAACCCCATTAGTAATCCTGCTTAGGCAAGGGCAGTAAAAACAGAACCCAAAAGATCTAACAACGAAAAAGGTTCAGTTCTGCCAGATAAACTGGACAGAAGTAAAAGACTTGGATTCGAGTCTAAGAGAGGAAGTGTGTGTTCAAGGGGCAAATTATTGGGCATTGCTTGATACTGGTGCCGCTCAGACGTTACTGAGGCCAGATTTAATAAAATCTGAGGAAATATTACCTCAGGAAATGGTGACTATCCAAGGAGTGAGGGGTCAACCAGAAAGCTTACCCATGGCCCTAGTGAAAATGCAGTGGAGAGTCAGAGAGGGAAAATATAAAGTAGGTATTAATGCCCAACAACAAGAACCAGTGATACTGGGAAGAGATGTAATGGGGGCACAAGGAAAAATATATGTGGTAGCCAGACAACAACTTGGCAGAGAAACAGAAGCCATGTTAAAAGGGGCTGAAGGAAACAGGGTGGAACCTGTTTTCGAGCCTACGGTCACCATAGCAACCCCTGGAAGGCCTGCTGAAAGAAACAACTTGTATCAAGTGGTCTCTAGTGATGAGGCAGAGCAGTTCAGGGAAGAACTGAATAAGGATACAAGTTTGAAGCAAATAAAGGACCAAGCCCTGACACAAAAGATTCCCTTTACTGACAAGCTGAGGAATCAAATTGTGTGTGAGAATGGGATTTTATATAGACTGTGGATGCCTGCTGAGAGAAAGGATGAATGTGAACCAGTGAAGCAATTGATAGTACCTAGCAAATACAGAACCGGATTGCTAGAGGTAGCCCACGATGTCCCATGTGCAGGACATCTTGGAATAAAAAAGACCAAGAGGAAATTGGCTGCACACTATCATTGGCCAAATATCTCCAAAGATGTAAAACAACATTGTCTATCTTGTGGTATATGCCAAAAGGTGGGAAAAAGTGGCGTAAAGACTAAGGCACCCTTAAAGCCCCTTCCTATAATTGGACATCCCTTTTATAGAGTGGTGGGCCCTTTTTCCAAACCCACAAGGCATGGCAAGAAATATCTAGTGGTGGTGGTGGATTTTGCCACCAGATACCCAGACGCGGAAGCATTAAGATCTGTAGAAGCCCCTGTAGTGGCAGAGGCTTTGTTAAAAATCTTTATGAGGCTGGGTTTCCCTCATGAAGTGCTGACGGATCAAGGCAGTGTATTCATGGGAGAAGTGATGCAATGTATGTGGAAGTGTTGTGGTCTAAAACATCTAAAGACCACCACTTACCATCCAGACACTAACGGATTGACTGAGAGATTTAATGGGGTTCTGAAGGGCATGATAAGAAGTTATGTTCAAGATCACCCACAAGACTGGGATGAACGGTTGGGTGCTTCTTATTCGCGTACAGAGAAGTCCCTCAGGAGTCAACAGGCTTCTCACCCTTTGAACTGATGTTCACTAGAAAAGTGAAGGGACCTTTGGAACTGTTAAAAAATTCATGGGAAGGAACCCTGGGAGAGTACAAAACATCTGTAGTTGATTTTGTATTACACTTCCGCAGCAAATTAACATCGATGATGGAAGCTGTACAAAAGAATTTGAGTCAAGCTCAGGAGAAGCAAAGTTACTGGTATGACAGAACAGCCAGGGAATGTGTGTATGATGTGGGAGATATGGTTATGACATTCATACCCAGGAAACATGATAAATTACAGGCTAACTGGGAGGGACCCTATACCATAAGAGAAAAGCTTGACACAGTGACGTATGAAATTACCACAGTATTAGAGGCATTAAGAAAAGCAGGCCTCACAATAAATGCTAAGAAATGCCAGTTCGGGCTGAAGGAAGTAATCTATTTAGGACATAAGGTGGGGGTTGGAAAATCACCCCCTTATGGAGTAAGGTGTAGGCAATACAATCGTGGCCTATCCCCTTTACTAAAAAACAAGTTAGGGCATTTCTAGGTGTGGCTGGGTTTTATAGAAAGCTTGTGAAAGATTTTGGGGAAATGGCAACCCCCTTGCATGAGTTGACAAAGAAAAAGTGTTCTGAGCGTGTGGTATGGACGGATGAATGTCAGAAGGCTTTTGATCTACTGAAGCAAGCCTTGTGCCAAGGACCTATGTTAATAGCACCAGACTATGAGCAACCATTCATCGTGGCTACGGATGCGTCAGACCTCGCACTGGGAGTTGTCTTGCTGCAGGAGAGAGAAGGCACCAGACATCCAGTGGCGTATCTGAGTCGCAAGCTGACGCCAAGAGAGAAAAACTATTCGTCGGGCCAAAAGGAGTGCCTAGCGGTCGTGTGGGGACTGAGCAAGTTGCGCCCATACATGTGGGGATGAAGATTTACAATGACAACGGATCATTGGGCCTTGTTATGGTTGCAGACTATGAAAAACCATAACACTATGCTGCAGAGGTGGTCCTGGGCTCTACAAGACTATCAAGTGGACTTCAAGTTCATCAAAGGCAAGGACAATGTATTGGCCGATGGACTTTCAAGGCAAGTGGCTGGGACTACAGTGACGTGACGCAGAAGTAGGAACAAAAAAGACATTTTCCCCATAAAGACTTGGTTTTATTGTTAACGCGGCGTATCAATCCTAGAGCAGGAATAATACTCTGCCGTTATTTTTAAGGGGGGGGAAATGTGATGTTCCTGTATTAATGTATACATGGTAAGTGCTGTTTGTATAGAAGATACATGGTAAGTGGAACAAAAGAGGAGGGGGGAGTAAATGAGCAGTAGAATGCTGGATGATTGGCTGAGTGTTTGGATGGCTGAGAGTATAAATGGAAGGAGGACAGTTGAATCTGGGTGGACGTGAGTGGGTTATTTTGGTGGAGTTGGGAGGTGGGTGTGAGTTGGTGTATGTCAGGAGAGTGTGGAGAAGGAGGGAGGTGGAGTTCGGATTAGTAATAAGTCAAATATCACAGTAATAGATGAACCATAAACTTGTAGATCATTATCAAAGTTATCTTGTTATTAATGTTATTTAATAAATACTATTTTGGTTTACCGAAGGCCTGATCCTTGGCTGGGGTTTCACAGACCAGAAGGGAGGGTAAGGTAATGACCAAGGCTGAAGGGAAACAGTAACAAATGGTGGCAGCGGTGAAGAGGAGATTATAACATTCATAAGTATCTAGAGCAACCCTGAGTTATGAGTTATCTGCAGTGATACAAGGGGGTTGGGAACAGCATAGGCACGCAGTCACAAATATAACCAGATAGGGAGACTCAGGCAAGGTCTCTGGGAACATTGGTTGTAGAACGTGACTGGTGGTGCTGCCTAGCAGGGGGATCTATTGAGATCTGTGCTAGAGCGGAGAGAGAAACCATAAAAAAGGACAGTCCGGACTGGTGGAGTCCCTGGTGGTGCTTAGTGAAAGGCAGTAGCCACGAGCAGGTAGGAACCTGACAGGGAGAGCCAGGGAAGGGCGTCACACTGGGGTACCAACTGAAGTTGGTAGAACGCATTCCGTGCCACAGAGGCTACATGAGCCTCGAGTGAGAGGGAAGAGTCTAAGAGGACTCCCAAACTACGGACCTGCTCCTTTAGGGGGAGTGTAACCCCATCCAGGACAGGATATGTATCCACCATCCAATCAGAGAAACCATCCACCAGCAGCATCTCAGTCTTGTCAGGATTGAGCCTCAGTTTGTTAGTTCTCATCCAGTCCATAGTCGCAGCCAGGCAATGGTTCAGCATATCGACAGCCTCACCTGTAGATGATGAAAAGGAGAAGTAGAGCTGTGTGTCATCAGCGTACTGATGACAACGCACTCGGAAACTGCACCCAACGGCTTCATGTAGATGTTAAAAAGCATGGGAGACAAAACCGACCCCTGTGGAACCCCACATTGGAGAACCCACAGCGTCGAGCAATGTTCCCCAAGCACTACCTTCTGGAGACAGCCCGCTAACTAAGAGCGGAACCACTGCCAAGCAATGCCTCCAACTCCCAACTCCGCGAGCCTCTCCAGAAGGATACCATGGTTGATGGTATCAAAAGCCACTGAGAGATCAAGGAGGATCAACAGAGTTACACTCCCTCTGTCTCTCTCCCGACATAGGTCATCAAACAGGGTGACCAAGGCCATCTCAGTGCCGAAACCGGGCCTGAAACCCGATTGAAATGGATCTAGATAATCGGTTTCATCCAATAGCGCCTGGAGCTGACCAGCGACCACTCGCTCCAAGATCTCGCCCAGGAATGGAATATTCTTCACTGGTCTGTAGCTGCTGAAATTTTCTGGGTCCAAGGAAGGTTTTTTCAGAAGTGGTCTCACCGCCACCTCTTTCAGACAGCCGGGGACCACTCCCTCTTGTAAAGAGGCATTTATCACTTCCTTGGCCCAGCCGACTGTTCCATCCCTGCTAGTTTTTATTAGCCAAGAGGGGCAAGGATCCAGTACCGAAGGGGTCGCACGTACCTGTCCAAGCACCTTGTCCACATCCTCGAGCTGAACCAACTGAAACTCGTCCAATAAAACATGACAAGACTGTACTCCGGACACCTCACTAGGATTGGCTGCTATAAAATGGGAGTCTAAGTCCCGGCGAATGCATAAGATCTTATGCTGGAAGTGCTCAGCAAACTCATTACAGCGGGCCACCGATGTATCTACCATGTCCTGTATGCGTGGATGGAATAGCCCTCGGACAACTCTAAAAAGCTCCGCTGGGTGGTGTCATGCCAGCTTGATCCCCTTAATTGTTTTCCTGGGTCACTTGTAGCAAACAGTTAAACTTTTTGTATATTTTCCCATCTCGGTGACCTGGTGATTTTACAGCCCTGCTGTATCAGCTTGCAGCAATTTGGCACCTCTCTATCAGTAAGAGGGGCCTGGTTCCGCCAAGGCCGTAAAACTCCTTCGGCTTGTTATGAGAAACCAAGAGGAACGGCGCCAGGTGCTGTGGGAACATCATTTCATCATTCCTTTGATGAAAATGTTAATTAGGTGATTGACTTCGGCTGAGGCAGGAATTTTCTCCATAAGAGGAGGCCTCAGACTCTGGGCTGTGTTCCACTTGTGGGCACCACCTTGCTTATGGTGATGCTCTGCGGTGGCTCCATTATCCAACCTGACTGGCAGACCCTGAGGGGAAGAATGCTAACTTCAGAAAGATCGGAAGCTTTGTAAATATAGCTGAGGCAGTTAGCTTTGTTATTTTTATTTTGTGCCCAGAACCTCTTGTAGACTGTTTTGTTATATACCTTGGCCCTTTGGGTGTATGGTCCTAGGATTTGATTTGCTGCTCAAAAATCATTTGTATGTACCTTTTTATCTTTTGTACCCTTTTATCCCTTTTCTTATTTTTTTCTTTTAATAAACTTTACTTATTTTAAAGCAACGTGTGTTTATTCCAGAGAAGGGGCTCAGTTCCTAATTTCAGTCCTGGCTACTTGACCAAACTACCGTATACTAGAGGAACGTTTTCACCTAAGACTTCTGAAGGGGCCAGGAGGGTATCTAGCCTCTGGTCCTGAGAGGCTCAGGTGTTCAGTGGGCTCTGGGGGTCCCTTCATCCCAGAGTAGTTAACCAATAGAAGGGTGGTGGCAGTACTACCGTGCAGGGTTGGTATAAGCATACACAACCTTAGCATACCAGGATTGCTAGGATCAATTGCCCGAGGCTGGGGATTGATTCCTGGGACAGTAAAAGTAGGAGGAGTGGAACTCCCTGCTTTCACTACATGTTGGCAGCGTTTGGGGTCGAAAAAGGACTGAACCTATCTCTGGTTAAACATATTTTTGAAAAAAGGTACAATTCGGAAGAATTAAAATTGTTTAAGGTTCTGGCACAAAGGTTTGTTGTTTTGGAAAGTCAGGATGGCTACAAGATCTAAACAAAAGAAGGCATTAGATCAGGTTGCTGCTGAAAGTAGTGATGAGGAACAAACAGATATGTTACCTCAAGGCAATTTTGAAGCAGCATGAGGCAGCGCAGAGGGGCCGCCAGTTCAAAGCTTTACTCCGGAGGGAGAACAAGCACCGTCGCCTGTACAGGGTCGACGGAGTATGGATAGTCAAGCCAGCCAGAGTGGGGGTGTGCCACCCATGGATATGTGGGCAGAAATGCACAACTTCTTCTCAAAACAGATGGCTCTTATGACTACTCTTGTACAACAACAATAAGCTTTTGCCCCACCAAGCCAAGGACTGAGGTCTGGCAGAGTGTGTTTGGGAGGAGCAGATCCAGCAGATTTTCCGTTTTATCAAGCGGGAGAGGATATTTCTGAGTTTTTCTTAATCTTTGAGCAAGCGTGTGTGGACCAGTCATTAGATAAAAAATACTGGATGAAAATTCTATGCACTCAAGGAAAGGGAGAGTTAAGAAGTCTAATGTGTAAACTCCCGAGAGAGCTAGCTGATGATTATGAAAATTTTGTAGAATTGGCAACAGCACAGTTTGCGCTATCCACTAGGGCGTGTTACCAAAAGTTTGAGACTTTGACAAAAAAATCAAAAGAGACATTTTCAGCATTAAGCGCTCGTACTGCTCAAGCTATGGACTTGTGGATTGCAGCTGCAAAAGCTAATACTTTTGAGCAGTTAAGGACAGTGTATACTCTTGAGAAATTTTACAAAATGCTGCCAAAAGAGCTTGCCGCGGCTGTGCGAGGCAAAAAGCCAAAAAGCTTACAGGAAGCAGGTCATTATGCTGATGAACTGGATTCCTTTCAGGACAAAGAGGAATTGCCTAAGGTATATGTTAAAAAGCTGGGCAATTTCAAAGGAAACCAACAAGCGGGAGGAGGAAGTGAATGGAAGAAAAAGACGTGGCCACCTATAGCCAAGCCTGAGGACAGAGGGGAGGGTTCTGTTCCTGCTGCTGTTCCTGTGCGTCCACCCGTCTACCAACAGAGTAAAGCAGTTTTGGAGAATTTATGCTTTTTATGTAAGCAACCGGGGCACAGAAAGGACCAGTGTTCCCAACTGATTAAAAAGCAGAATATGGGCATCAACAAAGGAACTAAAGTAGCTGTGGTGCAGAGAGCCCGTGATTATGAAGAACCAGGAGGGCGGTCGACTCCAGAAATTTCCCTTTGGTCGTCTTCTGCTTCTAATTCAGAAAATGACTGGGAATTTTTGGCTCCTAGCGCTGAGAATAGCCCCGTCACCCAAAGGAGAGGAGGCGAAAAGACTCCTGCGGTGAGTGTTATTCAACCGGGAGAAAAGAAGGGGGGTGGAAAGAGGAAGCCAACCCTGGAACTACTCCAGAATGGGAAGGGAGAGAATGGACGACTCCCTGCAGACAACGCTAACTATTCCTGTTTGCCTGGCCAAGTTGCTTGGTCCAACAAAATGTTTAAAGAGACTATTTTTGTGAATTATGTTAAGTTAACTGCATTCCGGGATTCGGGAAGTGAGGCTTCTAGCCTATCTCGCCATTTAATTCCGCCTGAGTTAATTTTATCAGGGGTTAAAGCATCAGTACATGTCTATGGGATGTCTAATAAACTTTGTGATGTGGCTGATGTCTGGATTTCATACAAAAACTGGTCGGGAAAACATAGAGTGTTAATTCATGATTATTCTGACCAATTTTTTGATTTCCTGTTGGGAAATGATATTGCCTACGCACATTACTTATATAATCAGAAGACTGGGGATGTGAATGTGAATGTTTTAACTCAAAGTGCAGTTAAGAAATTAGAACAAGAACCTGATATTGAAATTTTGCCACTAGATGGTGCTGTGACACAAGAAGTCTGTGATCTAAACCAGCTGCTGCCAAACAGAGCTGGGAATAGGGCTGATATTGCATCTCCTGAGGAAAGTCTGGAAGAGTTGAAATTAGATTCTGTTCATTCTAAGGCGTTCAGGGAAGCTCTCTTACAAGATGAGAGTTTGCAAAAATGTAGGGAGGCAGCAGTAAATGCTCCCTTGGAACTGTCTAAATCTGTGACAATAAGATTCTATTGGAAAAATGGGTTGTTATACAGAGAGCATGTGCCGCAGGGTGCTTCTGTGGATTGGAAGCCTGTTAAACAACTGGTAGTACCATCAGCGCATAGGCTGGAAGTGTTGCAATTGGCTCATGATGCTATTAGTGGGGGCCATTTAGGAATAAAAAGGACTTTAGCACAAGTAACTCATTGCTTTTATTGGCCCCAGATTGCAAAAGGGGTGCAAGATTTTTGTAAAAGCTGTTTGACATGTCAGTTAGTAGGACATGCTTGTGATCACCCCAAAATGCCTATGCAAGTTTCTGAGATCATAGCAGAACCATTTGCCAGAGTCGCAGTGGATATTCTTGGTCCACTGAATGTGACTTCCAGTGGGAAGAAATTTATTTTGACTTACATAGATTATGCAACACGATTTGCTGAAGCAGTAGCTTTAAGTAGCATTACTGCCACGGCTATTTCAAAGGCTCTATTAGACATTTTTTCTCGGTGGGGATGCCCGAAAGTTATTTTGTCGGATCAAGGCCCAGGTTTTGTAGCTAAACTAACTAAAAAGTTATGGGAGATTGCTGGGATAGAACATGTGACGTCTGTGCCTGGACATCATGATTCCAATGGGCTTTGTGAACGTCTGAATTTATGCTTGGGGAAAATGCTAAAGGCTCATGCTTTAAAACATTCAGGCAACTGGGATGTGGCATTGCCGTTTCTCATGTTTGCCTATAGAGATACTCCCCAAGCCAGTTTAAAATACTCTCCAAATCAGTTGGTATTTGGGAGAGATATTGCAGGTCCCCTGTCTTTATTAAAGGCAGATTGGGAGGAGAAGATGGAATTTTCTTCTGTACCAGTAACCACATATTTGCAAAACCTGCGTGAGACCCTAAAAAATGCATTAGAGACTGCTCATGAGAATTTAGCAGAAGCCCAGCAACAGCAAAAGGCTTATTATGATTCTTATACTAAGGCACGTCGTTTTGCAGTTGGCTCTGAGGTTCTGGTGTTAAAACCTCAACCAGGGTCTAAATTGTCAGTGGCCTGGACTGGGCCTATGCTTGTTAAGGCACAATTAAGTGATACCAATTACTTATTGGCATATCCTAATTCAAATAAGAAACCACGGGTTTACCATATTAACGCCCTTAAGCAATTTTGGTCTAGGGCAAAGCTGGTCTTGGCCTGCACTAAGGTGAAAGAGCAGGAAAAAGGATTTGTGGACCTAGTGGCAGAAAGTCAACAAGAAGGGGGCATTGATGAGGCTTTTCTGCCTGACAACTTGGCGTACGAACAACGTATACAACTACGCCAGGTTTTGGTAGATTTTCAATCTCTGTTTTCTAGTAAGCCAGGAAAAACACATTTGGCAAAACATTCCATTCTGACAGGCGATCATCCACCAATGCAGTCCTCCCCTTATAGGGTAACTGGACCACATGCCAAAGTGGTGGAAAAAGAAATTCAAACCATGTTAGACTTAGGGGTTATTGAACCTTCTGTTAGCCCCTGGTCTTCTCCCATTGTGCTGGTAGCCAAGAAAGATGTTAATGAAATTCGTTTTTGTGTGGATTACAGGAAATTAAATTCAATAACCCAAGTGGATCCATAACCTTTACCCAGGATGGACCATCTGATTGAAAGGTTGGGGGCTGCTAAGTTCATCACCACCTTGGACTTAACTAAGGGTTACTGGCAAGTACCCTTAGATGAAGATGCTGTCTTGAAGTCTGCTTTTGTCACTCATATGGGCTTGTATCAATTTAAAATGATGAGTTTTGGACTTAGGAATGCTCCTGGTACGTTCATAAGATTAATAAATTATGTCCTAAATGGTTTAGGAGATTACGCCTGTGCATATCTTGATGATATCGCGGTGTATAGTGTGGACTGGGAATCACATGTGAGACATTTAAGAATTGTATTTCAAAGTCTGCAGGATGCAGGACTTACTATTAAAGCCCAGAAGTGCCAATTCGGGTTGGGAGAGGTTTCCTATTTAGGCCACAGGGTGGGTAGTGGCTGTTTGAAACCTTTGGATGCCAAAATTGAAGCAATCTCTAATTGGCCAATACCCCAGACCAAGAAACAAGTCCAGTCATTCCTGGGGCTTGCTGGTTACTATCGGCGGTTTACTCCTCACTTTAGTAGCCTTGCAACTCCTTTGACTAATTTTTGTAAGAAATGCAAACCAGTACGAGTGGTGTGGTCGTCGGATTGCCAACGGGCCTTTGAGGCTTTGAAAACCGCATTAATAAATTATCCTGTTTTAAAAGCCCCAGATTTGCCGAACCTTTTGTGGTACAGACTGATGCTAGCAATTTTGGTCTGGGTGCTGTACTCTTACAGAAGGATACGGATGGAGAATTCCACCCTGTAGCCTATCTGAGTAAAAAGCTAATAGAGCGAGAGTGCCATCTAGCGACGATTGAGAAGGAGTGTCTTGCCATAGTTTGGGCCCTGGAGAAATTAAGGCCGTACCTTTGGGGACGTCACTTCCATTTGCAAACGGATCACTCTCCCCTGTGCTGGTTGTCCAGAATGAAGAATTCGAACCAAAAACTATTGAGGTGGGCTTTGTTATTACAAGATTTTGATTATTCCATAGATTATGTAGCTGGGAAAAATAACAAAGCAGCTGATGCTCTATCTCGCATGTACCATTTAGATGACTGATGATGGTCCTGTTGACTTGTAACTGATCTTGATATGTTCATGCCTGAAATTTTTATAATAATTGTGTAACTTGGTTTTATGATTATATTGTGGTAGTTTTCTTTCTTGATGTCTTCTAGAAGCGATGATATCAAAGGTATTCAACCTTTGATGTCATCTTCCTCGAAAAGGGGCGTGTCATGCCAGCTTGATCCCCTTAATTATTTTCCTGGGTCACTTGTAGCAAACAGTTAAACTTTTTGTATATTTTCCCATCTCGGTGACCTGGTGATTTTACAGCCCTGCTGTATCAGCTTGTAGCAATTTGGCACCTCTCTATCAGTAAGAGGGGCCTGGTTCCGCCAAGGCCGTAAAACTCCTTCGGCTTGTTATGAGAAACCAAGAGGAACTGCGCCAGGTGCTGTGGGAACATCATTTCATCATTCCTTTGATGAAAATGTTAATTAGGTGATTGACTTCAGCTGAGGCAGGAATTTTCTCCATAAGAGGAGGCCTCGGACTCTGGGCTGTGTTCCACTTGTGGGCACCACCTTGCTTATGGTGATGCTCTGCGGTGGCTCCATTATCCAACCTGACTGGCAGACCCTGAGGGGAAAAACGCTAACTTCAGAAAGATCGGAAGCTTTGTAAGTATAGCTGAGGCAGTTAGCTTTGTTATTTTTATTTTGTGCCCAGAACCTCTTGTAGACTGTTTTGTTATATACCTTGCCCCTTTGGGTGTATGGTCCTAGGATTTGATTTGCTGCTCAAAAATCATTTGTATGTACCTTTTTATCTTTTGTACCCTTTTATCCCTTTTCTTATTTTTTTCTTTTAATAAACTTTACTTATTTTAAAGCAACGTGTGTTTATTCCAGAGAAGGGGCTCAGTTCCTAATTTCAGTCCTGGCTACTTGACCAAACTACCGTGTACTAGAGGAACGTTTTCACCTAAGACTTCTGAAGGGGCCAGGAGGGTATCTAGCCTCTGGTCCTGAGAGGCTCAGGTGTTCAGTGGGCTCTGGGGGTCCCTTCACCCCAGAGTAGTTAACCAATAGAAGGGTGGTGGCAGTACTACCGTGCAGGGTTGGTATAAGCATACACAACCTTAGCATACCAGGATTGCTAGGATCAATTGCCCGAGGCTGGGGATTGATTCCTGGGACAGTAAAAGTAGGAGGAGTGGAACTCCCTGCTTTCACTACAGGTGGGAGAGAGATGACTTAATGGTGGCAGCGAAATGTTGTTTTATCGCCATCCTCACTGCTCCTACATACACCTTGGTAGAAGCACAAACCAGCACATAATTGTATCTGTCAGGAGTTCATCTCCATCTCCGCTCAAGCCGCCTCCTATCTTGTTTCATCGCTCTCAGCTCTGGAGTATACCAAGGAGCTGTATGAGCTCTACAGAGGAGAGGGCGCTCAGGAGCGATCATGTCAACTGCCCGGGTCGTCTCTGCATTCCACAGATTAGCCAGGGCTTCAATAGGAGCACCAGTCCTATCAGCCGGAAAGTCCCCCAGAGACCTTTGAAAACCTTCAGGATTCATTAGTCTCCAGGGGTGGACCAATTTAATACGTCCCCCACCCTTGCAGAGGGAAGAGGCCACTGAAAGCCTAAACTTCAGCAAGAAGTGATCTGTCCATGACAAAGGGAGAGATGTAAGACTCCCCACATCCAGATCACTATCCCCATGTCCAGTAGAAAAGATAAGGTCTAGAGTATGCCCTGATATATGTGTTGGACCACTAACATATTGGGACAGCCCCATGGTTGTCATGGCAGCCATGAAGTCCTGAGTTGCCCCAGACAAAGTAGCCTCGGCATGGATGTTGACATCTCCCAGTACCAATAGTCTGGGGGATCTCAACAGTACCTCCGAGACCACTTCCATCAGCTCAGTTAGGGAAGCCATTGGGCAGCAAGGTGGGCGGTACACAAAAAGGATTCCCAGCCTATCCCTCTGGCCCAGCACAAGGTGCAAACACTCCAGACCGGTAACTGCATGGACATGGTGCTTGGTCAGTGAGATGCAACTCTTATAGACCACAGCAACCCCCCTCCCCGACCCTCAGATCTACCATGATGCTGGACCAGGTACCCCGGTGGGCAGAGCTGGGAGAGACTAACTCCTCCCTGTTCACCCACCCAGGTCTCGGTTATGCATGCCAGATCGGCTGCCTCGTCCAGAATCAAATCATGAACGAGGGAGGTTTTATTATGTACCGATCTGGCATTTAAGAGCAGCAACTGGAGATCTGAGAGTTGGCTGAGAGGACAACCAACAACCCTGCGGGTATGAGAAGGACCGGAACAAGGCACAGCCACTACATGTCTGGGCCGTGTTCCCCTTACCTGGCACGTCCTTCTCATAATGCCATACCTCCCTCTGCCCATCACTACAGCAATTGGGGCCCCCACAAGTCTCCCCACTTGGTGGAAAGACCTCTTCCCCAGGCACATAATAAACTATAAGTGCAAAAACTCATATACATGAAAATAAACACTCACTCACAACATACACTCATACACGCACCCACTCATCCAATTCAAACCAACATGGCAAACAGAGTCCCGCACTCTCTGTGGGTAGATGCCAGCTCTGGATCTCTCTCCTTCCCACGGAAAATGCTACCCTCGAAGGATCCAGGTGGCAGTGATGACGAACAGGTATGGGCAGCCAGAGCACAAAAAAGGGCAGCAGTGACAGGGGATCCCCGGCCACGACAAAGCGCAGCAACAGCAGCAACAATAAGGGGTACAGTCACGCCAGCGATGGTAAAACACAAACTGCGGTGAAAAAAGCCGTGGCCGCAACGACGGCAGAAGAAACTTGCTGCCCGACGGCAGAAGAATCTAGCTGCCCGGCAGTGACCAGCCACAGCTCCAACGCACAGTGGAGCGACCCAAGGCACACGAGAGAGATGACAGAGCCCAGCACAGCAGCAGCGACGACAAAAACCACAACAAAAAACACAGCGACAGCAGCAAAAAGCAAGGGCAAAAAATGGCCAGTAAGGGCGCAGCAACAGCAACAGTGGGACGGCGACAAGGAGCACAGCGACAGAGGCCGCAGGAATGGCCCAGCAGCGGCTGCGAACCGAACCCACACAAGCCGCAGTGAAAAAGCAGCAACGGCAGCAACAGGCACAGCCACGACAGGAAACGCAGTGCAACACAGCACAGCACCAGCAAAGGTAAGGTAAGGTAAGAGGCCTCACTCATCCCTGGCTTCGATTTTAAATTTCCTGGTTTGAGATCCAGCCATCCACAGCAACCACAACGCGATCCCTGTTCCACTGTTCCAAGCTTACCAGGGCAAGGGAGAAGTGGGTAGCACCAAAAAAGAATTCTCCCATCCATGTACTCCCAATAAAAGCCCGGACGATGTTGAAATTGGTATTAACAGGTATTAAAAGAGTTGAAAGAGGTAAAAGACTTTCTCTCCATCCCACCAGTTAAAACAATCAAACTGGTGAGGACTCGGCAGAGGGCTTTTTCATTTGTGGCCCCCATCCTGTGGAATTTCCTTCCAAATGGTCTCCCTCATGATATCTCCCTCTATGATGAGGTCCCGCCAGGTCTTGAAGACCTGGCTCTTCAAGCAGGCATTTAGGGTGGGTTAGGTTTTATTATTCTAGTCTGAGATATGAAATGCTTAAATGTATTTGGATGTTTTATTTTGTATGTTGCCCAGAGTGGCTGGATTAAAAGCCAGATGGGTGACTAATAAATCCAATAAACCACCACCAACACCACCACCAACACCACCACCACCACCACCACCAACACCAACACCAACACCAACACCACCAACACCAACAACAACACCACCACTACAAACAACAACAACACCAACAACAACACAACCAACAACAACGCCACCAAAAACACCACCACCACCACCACCAACAACAACAACACCAACAACAACACCAACAACAAACAACACCTACACCACCACCACTGACACCACCACCACCGACAACATCCACCACCACCTCAAAATCCACCACCACCACAACATCAAGC